>NC_080705.1:87679758-88930258 GCF_943734765.1 Anopheles ziemanni
TATCCACATTCGACTGTATTTACATTTCTTACATGGCTACAGTCCTAGTAAAGCGTAGTTTGGATAGAATCGTTTAATCTTGCATTTACTTCAGATAGAAAATAATTTTGCTAATTGATATGTCCGATAGCTTTGAGGTTTTATGTTGAGGTTCACGTTGACAAAATAATTATTTTACTAATAGGAATTCAATCTTATAATTAATATGTTTATCCTATGAATTTTTTCTAATGGAAAATAATGTGGAAAGTGTACCATGTCCCGGGTGTATGTGATTTTGGTGTATAAATTTGCAAACTGTAACATGAACACAAGTGAACGCAGAACGCATTTATATACAGCTTGCGGTCAACGCTGAAAATTAGACTAAACTACTATAGACATTTGTACAAGGAGTTCCACTAGTTTGTAGATCTCTGACGATCATACTCAACGTCTACGATTTACATGCAACAGACTACTGTGAATTACGCTATACAAGTACATTAATATACAGGAAAACTCATGCATGATCAAGCTTCATGAGTGGTATGAAATAGCTTCCGCACACACACTCACACACAAACACACACACACGCACAAACACACTTACACAGAGAGGGAAAATGTCGCGCACCCGTAAAATGTGATCCACTGTAAGCCACGCACTGTGACGCCAGAGGAGGAGTTGTGCGGTATCGTGCAAAAGGGAATGCTGAAGATGTCAAACCAAACTAAAATGAAAGTGTGGCTAACAGCAAATTCCATTATCCATACGTGCTTTTGCACCCTCAGTCAGATCCACAACATGCGCATACACTCGTACCGCGCCGAAATTTTTTATTATTAGCAAATCCTTCCTTTTCTTTTTTGCAAACCACCCCCGGATTGCAAAGCGGAAGGGGTGGAAAGAATGCACCTGAGAGGACAAAGTTAATGTAAAAGTATGAATCGTGCGAATCGTTTTAAATTGGGATGAAGTTAGGAAAAAACAGATGCAGAGTAGAAATTGTTAAGATATTTGATTTGAAACAAAAACTGGAAAACAAAAAGAAATACTGAAAAGGTAAAAAAAGATAAACACTTACAAAAACACCTTTAATTAAATAGAAAACAAATATGATACGATGCTGGATACAATTGAACAAGAGTTAAACGTTGGAGTGTAAAAGTACCCGTGTTCAAAAGTACCTACGGTAAGCTCGTGAACATTCACGCGTGAAAGGAAACACAAGATAAGAAAAATAGGTACATAAAACACACACACACACACACACACAACGACAGACGAACGTGCACACAGGGGGTGAACAGAAACAGTTGACCACCACTGTGCGATCACAGTAAAACACATCAAAGTGGACCACCGGGAGGTGATCTCGCACTCACTTTTCGTAGCACTTTTGGGGAAAGCAATCTTGCGGTATCTTCGGTGCCTTGCGCCGCCCGAAACTGGGGAAAGCCATTGGATCCTCGTAGACACCTTGCGAGTTCCGACGACCACCGACGGTGATGTCGTCCACGTAAGACACCAGACAGTGCCAAGGCTTTCCCGCAAGGTTCACTGAAACACACGAGGAAGAAGAAATTACGTGGGATTTGAGGGAAAATGGATGGTCCACTGGCGGGAACTTACGTGGGGCATCCGAATCGTAGGACTTGTAGGGTGTCCGTTTTGGCGTCGGCTGCTGGGAGGTACTGTTCTGGCGCGACGTATCCCCGTAGGTGACCGTCTTCTTGAGCGATGGCCGCTTCTCGTCCGTCGGCACCGTCAGCTCGTGGGTTGGCTGTGCCGTGCTCGCCTCCTGCCCGATCGTGCGCTGGAACTCCTGGATGCTGATGCCTAGCTGCCGGGTGCCCTCCGTTAGCGCCTGGTTGGTGTTCTCCACGCTGTAACTACTCTTCAGCGAGAGCGTCTCCAGCCGATCCTTGGAGAGGTTCTTCCGGGGCAACTTTTCGCTCGAAACCTTCGGCAATGGTTGCGTCTGATGTTCCTCTTCGTCGCGCGCCTCCTCAACACGCTCGATCAGACTCAACCGTTTGATACGATCGAAGCTGCTGTGGAAGTCGTTCTTCCGCCGGAACACGATCGGTATCGTACTGATCGGACCGGTTCCAAGGTTCACCACGCCACCCTCACCGTTCGGCGGCGGCCCGACGCTGCCCGCAAACGGGGCCTGCAGCTGATCGCACAGCTTCTTTATCTCCAGCCCCATGTTGAACTCTTCGTCCGTGATGTTGCGCTGCTTCTCCAGACTTCGCCTCTTTGAAGCTTCACTGCGCTGCTGCAACTGACTGCTGCCATCGGAATGTTCGGCGGCACCACTTCCACTGCTACTGTCACTCCCACGGTTCCCTGGTGCGGCGCCGGAAGCGCTTCCATCGGTTCGGTAGTTGCACACCGTGCTGGATTTGGGTCGCCGTAGCTTCACCACCTCCTCCAGTATCGGCGGTCTCACCGGACAGCTGTCGGAGTTGCGTCGTTCGCGCTCCGGAGACCCCTGGTCCGTTTGGGACTGACTACGCCCGAGCGATAAGGACTTGAGGCTCTTCAGCTCCGTCTCGAAGCTGTGTATGATTTCATCAAACTCCGACGCCTTTACCAGCGGTTCCTTGTCGTCACTCTCCCGGCGCGACTGTAGACTTCCGTTGTCGATCGAGATCGTGGGCCGCTGCTGAAGCCCGGCGAGCTGCGGGTGCAGGATCTTGTTATTGTCAGTATTGGAACTGCTGATGCTCCCACCCCGTCGACACTCCAGCGCCTGGAAGATCGAGTTCGAGATGCTGCTCAGGTTCGACTTGAGGCTCCCGTTCGAGATCTTCCGATCGGGCGAGTAGATGACGTCGTCCTTCCGCGTATGCCCACTGTTCATCAGCAGGCTTTCCGTGTCCGCGTCGACGATCGCACTGCTGTACCCGACGGTTTCGCTGAAGTAGTTATTACTCCCATCGATCTCGTCGTTGAGGAACTGGAACAGTTCCTTCTGCTCGCAGTTCAGCAGCTCGTCCTTCAGGTTCATCTGGTTGATCAGCTCGTCGTGGTCGATCGAGAGCGTGTTGAGCGAGTGGTCCGACAGCCGGTTGGCGGCAGCGATCGCCTTCCGCAAGCTACTGCTCGTACTCGGCGATCGCTGATGCGCACCGGCACTTCCTCCCGCTCCACCAATCATCGGCGACTGTGTGGCGGAGGAGCTGATCGAGGGTGGCCGGTCGAGATTGGCCCGGTCGGCGACTAAAAAATGATTATCCTCACGTCTAGGTACGGGTGCGGGCGCTGGCGGTTGGATGAGCGAAATGTTACTGTTACGCAGGTAGGTCGAGCCGGCATTCAGGACCTCCTGCATCAACGGCGAGTGGCACTTGGCGGCGAGCGAGTTCGCCAGCGACGAGCTGGTGCTGGACGTCTTCGACGAGATCTTGTCCAGCGACTTCCGGTAGCTCGGCGATCGGTTGAGCAGTGACTTCTGGTACTGCAGGTACGCCTCGTCGTACGGTTGGCCCGTGTCGGCGATGTGGATCGATCGATCGTTCGGGTCGAACTCGGCCGTCGGCATTGGGAGTGGGTAGCTGCGCAGCTCGAGAGACTCACCCGGCGTCGCACCCGGTTCGTCCTTGCTCTGCTGCGTGCCGAAACCGGACGACATCTGGTGCAGAATCTTACGCTCTACGTCCGGGTGCGACTGCGTTGGAACGCTGTCGTCCCGTGGAAGAGCCCTATCGTCCATCTGTGAAACCGTTTCCTGGCTGCCGGAGATCGTCCTCAGTGGTCGATCTTTCAGAGGGATGTCGTAGCAAAAGTCCGAACCGGACACTGGCCGATTGAGCGACTCCTGGGAGGGGAAGAATATAAATCAGAAAGAATTTAGCGTCACCGAGGGCGCATCCCAATACAGTCTAGGGTGAGGAGGTGGGGCATCCCAATAAACACCGATCACAGGAGCATGCTTACAACAACGACAGGCTGATCCTCTACCTGATAGCTTTGGCTATAGATTGGCCCACCGGGGATCCGATAGTCCACCGGGGCTACCAGCTCCTTCGGTAGACTCATGTACTTTTGCTGATGCAGCTGCTGAGCTTGCTGCTGCTGCTGGTGCTGCAACGAGTGTGGCTGATGGGGCGAGTCGACCACCGGGTGTGGCTGGGTAGGAGGTAGCTGCTGGAGCTCCAGAACCGTACCCTTGTGCTTCTTTTTCTCCTCGCGCTGCTTCACCACGATCTCGTTGACCAGCTGCTCGAGTTTGGTGTTGGCGTAGTTGTCATTCTTCTCCTTGCTGGCATTACGCTTCTTCCGCACGATCGACCGTATCCGCTCGAAGCTGCGCGCCAGCTTGGAGTCCTCGCCGACTTCCTGTTTATTGCGCCATGGCAAGAGAAAACCGAGCCCGATTAGTTCCCCCCACAAAAGCGTTCTCATGTTCAAGCTCTAGGAGTCGCGTCTTTGGCGTGAAAATTCTGTTCGTGCTATAGTTGGTGCTTTCATTATATCATTTCACTAAACAGTTCAACTAATAAATAATCTACATTTCCAACTACGGAATCTACTATATTTACTAATTTACTAACAACCGTTTGGACAACTACAGGGACGCATTCCGTCTAAACCTTGCGCAACTAATACCGACTAGGGAACTATGGAACTGTACGCTATATGCTAAACTCTAGAGCACCTGCACTATTTGGCTGATTTGGGTGTTGGAAGGGTGAGGTTTTTCCGGGCACCCGGATTTTCCCAAGCCCTTTCAAACCTGCCAACGAGGAAAATTTGGAATTTACCTGCTCGAAACTCTATTTTCACATTGACACACAATGAAACACACGAGGTGGTTGCACGCGGATGCAAGGACACGTGCACGCATACACAGTGACGGTGGTAGAGAGATGGTGGGCAGTAGTAGTAGTAGTTGTTGTAGTTGTAGTAGTTGTAGTAGAGGTAGGAGTTTTTTTTGTTGCAGTAGGATTAGTAATAGTTGCAATGGATTTATAGTGGGAGTGGATACACAAAGAAACAATCACACAACAACGCACACACACACACAAAGGGCCAGGCAGGTAGGATGGAGGGCAGGATTCCACGATGGATCAAGTTTTTTTTTTCATATTTTGTGGTAAACAATAGTGGGTGACCAACGTTGCCGATTGTGATGGGAGTCGGTGAGTATTGTCATGTGGAAAAATGTATAAACGGAATGTATAAACGGTATTGTTTTTTTTTTGGTAGTTGTAGTAGATATCGGGATCGATTCGGGGTCATCAGAAGAGGTATTCAGAGAAGTTGATCGGGTAGAGTTGGTTTGGGTCGAATTTTGGTTTGGAGAGATAAGAAAAAATATAAATATATATATATACATACACATATAGTTACACATATAGTCTTGATATGTACTTATAAGGGATGGGTTTGGTGAATTTCCTCGAGTGATTGTGGTGTAACAGTGTTAGCGATCGTGTATCACGCCAAGCTGCGTTGTTTTGTGAATGACGCGTGTATTGAACAACCTGAGAAGCATAATGTGTCCGAAGGACTTATGTTGCACAGTGTCTGTTTGGATTCTTTATTTACATGAAATAAAGAATAAACTTATTGTTGAATGTTTGAATGGTTTAAAATATTATAACTCAGTTCAGTGTAGTGCTTTATTTGACAAATGTATTAATGAAATTTTCAAAAAAAAAAAAAAAAAAAGAGCAAATGTCCTTTTGGCGTTGTTTGGTAGTGTGAAATTGTACAGCTTTATGTAATACTTTATGTTTGGTTAAACAAAATTCTGTTGGATGATTTTAGTTTGCTGTGTGATCTCGATGTGTTTTATGCAATGCGGATGGGATGGGAACGTTCAAAATATGAGCTATCTTAGGTTCTGTAACATCCACAACGACAGTCGGATTCATGGCCGAACGTACATAGAGTCTATACATTCCCGAAACAACGGCTACCACAGACACACGCACGTACATCCACGGTTAATGGATTCTAATGACACATGGATCTAACAACCAGTAGCTAAGACATGAAGAAAAGGGGGTGGGGACGAATGCAAATGCGATGACGATGAGACGATGACAACAATGATGACCAACAGAACGGGTTCATCATCGAACTCTTACCTCCTTCTTGGACTTTAACTCCTCCGAGTTGAAGCTGTTGAGCAACAAGGCCAAGAACAAGTTCAGCACCATAAAGTTGCCCATGACTAGCGCCGGCAGGAAGATGGCAAAGCAGGACGAAGCTCCTTCCTGTTTCGTTGATTGATATTTTGTTCGCGAGTGAAGGTATATGATCATTAGAATTGGAGAAAAAATCATTAGAATCGCTCCAATACGTACCTCCTCCTCTGCTCGCATACAATCCCACAGTGGTTCGATCCACTCCCCGCAAAGGATACGAAAAATCATCATAAATGAGTGAAAAAAATCGTTAAAGTTCCATCTGAAGAGGGAGAAAAATGTGATGAAAATTATTTTCGTTTTCGATGGTGAGAGTGGTGGAAATAAAACCGCGTCAGCCGTACCTTGGCACCGGATCCGGTGCAAACTTGTCCGGAGTGTAGTCCTTCGAGAACAACTGCATGCCGATGACGGCAAAAATATAGATAACAATCACCAACACGAAGGTCAGATTACCTAATGCACCTATTGTCGATATGATAATACTTAGCAGGACCTTCATCGTGGTCCATGATTGTGCTAGTTTCAGTACCCGTAACTGTAGGGAAAGGGGGGAATCAAATCAAATCGAGAGAAAGTCAATACGATAGTAGTTGGAAAAGTGCAAGTGCGAACCGTGACACTGACCAATCTTAAACCTCGTAACACCGTCAGTCCCTCTATCAGCTCGAAGATCAGATCGAGCAGACTAACCGAGACGATGATCAGATCGAATATGTTCCAACCGCACAGGAAAAAATCCTTCGACAGTGCCATCACCTTCAGTATACATTCTAGAGTAAAAATCGATGTAAAAACCTGAAACCGAGAAATTGGAAGGTTACGCTAAGTAAGTCGATTTTTTTTTTAAACAAAGGAGCCATTGTTTCCAATTACCTTATTGCCAATGTCTAACGCATCCCGCACGTTCGCATTCATTCCATGGTGTTCTAGTGCTAAAAACATTGTATTTAAAACAATACATAGTGTGATACCTAGCTCGAACAACGGATCCTTAACAATCTGGAATTGAGAACGATGGGATGGAATAATTGGGTTTCTCTCCAGTATTGTTGCGTTTGCTTCCCTTTCCCCGCTCTTACCTTATATAAACAATTTTGAAACTGCAACCATCCTTCGTAGTCGATGCAACATTGAACACAGCTATCACAATTTCTATCAGGAAGATCGTCTTCTCCATTTTGGACCGAGGAATAAACAAAAACAATTAGATGAGATACGAAACCCACCGGCTTCAGGTGCCTTACCTAGTACAACAATTTGGGATAAGTATTCCGGATGGAGGGCATACACGTTCTGCTGCTTGATTTTCGCCAGATTACCGTTACACTTTATTATCCTTACTTCGCGCGGCGACAGGGCGAGCGTTACGGGCGTTACCACCTCCCGCTGGGGCTGTTGCTGCAGCGGCAGGGGCTGTTGCTGCAGGGGCAGCGACAGTTGTGGCTGCTGTGTGGCCGGTTGGGGCAGCTGTTGGGCTGCTATCTGCGAGACCGCCGGATGCTGATGGTGGTGGTGTTTGTGCTGTTGCCAATGGGTGGAGCAAGTGGGAGCGGGTAGGCGAAAAGAAAACAAAGAGCAACAGAAACGGTGTGTGAGTCGTTGCAAATTGCTCCCTCGGTGCTGCAACCATCGCGGTGTCCTTCGGGCTATCCCTTCTCCAATTAAAAACGCCCGGACAAAACGCTTAATGTGAAGCGCTACAGCACGCTTAAGATGTTCCCCAAGACGTCGACGGAACAACGACCGCCTCAAGGATAGCACCAAGCAACAGGACTCTCGTGCAGCACAGATAAAAACACTTGTGAACAAGAGACTGGCTACAATGGAGTCGAGGCGAGACTTCTGACGTCCCCACATCCCGGGGGGATAATGTATTTATGTGTGTGTGTGTGTGGGAAAAATGATTTCCCTGTCCACCTACCTGCTCGCCCAGCTCTCCGGCCACGTCCTGCTCTTCGTGGTCGTCCACGACGCCGGAATCGTCCAGCGACGACTCCCGGTTGACGCCTCCCTCGCTAGCGTTCGAGCTGCCCTGCCGGCTAGATAGCAGTAATTGACCCCTATAGTTTGGTCCTGCTTGTTGTTGACGATGGTGCGAAAACCCCGGGAAAAGGGAAGCGAAAGGCAGCATACATCCGGAAAAGGGGAAGCAAATGGTTGTTTTAATAGTTGTACTCATTTACTCGCACAGGTTAAGGGTCGCCCGGGGCATTATAAATCACTTCCAAAGCAGGAGAAGATGACCGGAGAAGATGGATATGCCACCGTTTAAAGGGCGAAGTAAACGTTTTCATTAATAATGATTGATGGCATGATGTTCTATCGATTGTGTCTCATGGCTCCATGTTATTGGTTATGACATGATGATGTATTTGATGGATGATATTGACATTTTAATAAAAAAAAAGTATGTAAAAATAGCCTCCTATGATCATCAAATATCAAAGCCTATGAAGTACGAATTTGAAAGAGTGTTAAAATTAACAAACTGTTTCGATTTCAGAAAATACGTTACGGTTTCATGTGTAAAACTACGTTTAAAATCAAATTAAACTTCACATGTTACAAAATTTAAATTATTCAATCAGTTACTTCGTTCTCAACTTATATTATTGTAAAATAGTCAACAAGTATTTCAAATATTTCAATCACTTAATTCCTTACTCCTCGCGTGTTGCGGAAAGGAAGCTAAAGAAGGAACAATAAGCAAATGCTTACCTAAGGGATGTAGCGTGTTATTGTTCTGCTGCTGTTGTTGCCCTTGTTGCTGCTGTTGTGCGGGTGGAGGCGGCCCAGGCGGGGGTCCCACCGTGAGAATACCCTTCGTCCTCTGCACGGCCAGCGCCTGCGGTCGCACGATGCTGTGCCGAGGACTCGGACTTGGACTTGGCGTTGCGGAGCGGCTCTTGCTCTGTCGCGGGGAAGGGAAAAAAGGTCGGTTCGTTGACTTACATCCGGTTGCATACGACCCGCGGGCTGCGAATACTCACGTGATTGTTCCCGTTGCCTTCCTTGCCCTTTTTCCTTCGGCGCGTTTTCTTGCGCGAGTAGGACGCCAGCAGGACACCCTTTCGGGCGTCAATTTTCTTCCGCTGCTGCTTGCTGAGCTGCTTCACGTTGAGGCTGGCCGGATCGAAGCTGAACGTCGAGTCGTCCCGATGGTCGATCAGATCCTTCCGGCGCTCCTGTTCGGCGGCGGGGATGAAGGTGTTAGATCCGACGGGACATTACCGAGCGGCATTGATGCCCGACTTACCTCCTGCGTTATCTCCGCCTCCTCCTCGTAGCTCAACGCTACGACGGCCAGCATCAGGTTGATCAGGTAGAACGAACCGAAAAACACCACCACGGTGAAAAACGACACACTCATCGGGCCGCACGTTGCCAGGACCTGCCGAGGGGATGAAGATTTGTTAAATGTTCCATCGATAAAAGTCAACATTGATTCAGTTGGGTTTTCAGCGTCTTTCTTTTGTGTTGTCAAGTTAAACACCTGCAAACAAGTGTGTGTGTCGGCCGAATCGGGGAAAGATGTAAATCCTTCCCGAAAGTCTTACATTGTCCTACGCGGACGAAAGAGAGCGGGTGGGAGGGGTAGATAAAGTAAGGAAAGTAACAGATAAAAGACCTCGAAAGCTCAGCCCGGAACCCGGGATATATATAAAGTTGAGCACGAAAAGTTAAACACAACGAAAGATTAATGGGCTTCGACGCGAACGGTGGCGAGACAAATTGCGTTTTCACAATCCCCAAAACCTTGCCCGGGCAAAGATGAAGAATGGCGCCAGGGCCGCCACCTCGGCCGGAGAATCGGCAGCTTTTATATTTGTTTCCATTTGGCCCGGGCTGATCTCAGGCTCGGGCTCGCCTGCCCGAAAGCCAAACATGTGCCAGTGAGTGGAAATGTAGAATAAAATATCCTCCTCGTTTGAAGAAGTCGTCGATGGAAGGTGGAGGGAACCGGGTGATGTATTGAGTGAAATAAATTTCACTCCTGGGAATCGATCATCGACCGGGAGAGGAGCGAGGGAGGCGCCCTCGAAAAGCACGCAAGGATTTTCCGCGGTTTTCCTGGACGAGCGGCTTCGACAATGGTCTCTTAACGACGAATTTATGTCGCGGCTTTGTGCAATCGTTGCGAGGTCGAGCGGATGGTAAAGAGAAACATATTTGTCAGGAAAATATGCTTCGCGAGCGAGTTTCTGCGTTTAAGGAAGAGGGGATTTATGTACCTAATTGAAAAAAATAACACACACAATAGTTTCTCTGAACTGTCACAAAACATAATTGATAACAACTCACAAAAGATCCATTTAATTTTCTTACCAAACGAATGGTGATTGTCATATCACTTTTCTATTCTTTTGAAAAAAATAAATTAAATTATTTAGAATAGTGGAAAACAACAACTTGGTTTTTTTTTGCGTACACATTCTGTTCAGGTTTAAAAAAATCACTAAGTTGTTTTATATAAACTTAACATTTTTCGTTCATTGTGATTTATTTTATTCTGAACAGTCCATGGTAAATTATGATATTCAAATACAATAAGTATGATGTATGTTAACATACCGAGAAATAAGTTGAAATGTTTAAAACATTTTACACACTAATTATTTCCCTTTCTAGAATGAAATGAATTTAAAGGTCTTCTTTGAAATCATAACGCACACAAAATAATTTGCTTTACGACACACGAACACGTGTAAAGCGTGGTAATTTGTTTTAGCTGTTTGCAAAGCGATAAATGCGAAGAATTTGGGAGCCGATTTAAAGTTTTAAACTGCTTTATATTTTGTTCCAATCCTGTCCGTTTTGCCCCTTATACTCACCATATTATATACATTCTCCCAGTAGTCGAGCGTGATCAGCTGGAAGGTGGTCAGCATCGACCACATAAAGTTGTCAAAGTTGGTGTACCCATGGTTCGGATTTTCCCCGATGCAGAGGCACGTGTACTCTGGAAAATGCAATGTGTGAAAATTGTTCATCAAATAAAATGCTGCTCCGATAGTCGGCTGGTAACGATGTCTTAAACGCGAGGTAGGTCACGTATTTCCCGCATGCATTTGGGAAAGCCTCCTGCGTCGATTGCCTGTAAATACGAGCCCTTATGGGTTATGTAAAACCCGTCCATCATTGTTGATGCAAGTTGCATCATGCATGCGAGGATGCAAGAGCATCAATCCTAATCGTACAACACGGTCGTTCCATGAGAGGAGACCGGATCTCCGACCGGGGGGGAACTGGGGCCGTTACTGCAAACTTTGGGGATGCTGCGTTGAACCAGGCTGTCGAAGCTGATTTCAATAAATAATCGTAAACATTCACTTAGAGTTCGCACACATGGCTGTATGTGTGCTTCACCATGGGTGTCGGGTTTATTCGATCGTTCGATAGAAGACGACATCCGGCGAGCACATTTTCCCCCGGAATATATTAAAAAGCGTCCTAAAGCCCGAGCGCGCTGGTGTTGCCAAAATGTCAATTTCACTGATCCACTTTCCCCATCTGCCGCTTTTCTCTCGGGAAAGGCCATATTACTGCTGGCAAACGAGTTAGAATGCCAACCACCGGGCAATGAGCAGCAGGAGGACGATGGGTGACGGTTACGTTTTGGTTTGCATTTTCAATCATCCCCTTCCGCATGCAATTTCACATGCATAGGATTATGCGACGAATTTACGAAGCACAAGGTTTCACGCAAACCTCCGGGACGAATTAGAGATTGATTGGTTTCCTTGGCCGGATGTTTGCAATGCCGGTTGCATTGCCTTGTTTAACCAGAAGGGGGCATATGATTGTGTTCATCACCATTGGGTTAGTTTAAACCCCTCCAGTTGAAGCGTTTTAGCATCGAAAATGCAGCCAATTACACGTTTTTGTGTGTGTGAAGAAGGTATGAAAAATTTATATAAAATTACCCGTGATACCTTGAGGACATATTAAATTGGTATTGTGGGATTGTAAAGCAAGGTCACTCCATCTCCTGCAACCTAATCCGATTTGTTTACTGTGAATGTGTGTTCGGAAAATCTCAAATCTCAGAGGACCGGGTTGAATGCCTTATGTTGGCAAAGTTGTTTACTATTCTTATCGGTAATTTTCCGGTCCATTTCGTTGCTTTACCCTGGAGCTTGGGATTATCGTTTGTTATGAAAGTTTACTCGAAACATGGATTTTGCTATCGTCGGCGCTCCTTTAATCAATTATTTCAACGTGTTTATGGAGCGAACAAGGAAGGATAAAGTCAATCGTCTTTTTCTTTAGCCGTACCGACCGACTTCGGTCATGCCTGCTGCCCATTAAGGGCTTACGAGCCTTTTCCCTTAGCGTATGTGGATGTTCAAGCCTCTGCTCTCGTACTTGAGAACTCGTACGCATAAGTTAATCACTCCTTGAATCATACTCCGAGACCGTTGCTATTTTGAGCTGAAAAATTAAATTATCTTAGACAAGTAACGTACCTGGTGGACAATGACGTGCCCCGGTCAGGTTCCCGCACAGCATCGGAAGCCCTTCCTCATCGTAGATCCAGTTTTGCGTATCGTTTACCCACCTGCACGAGAAGGGAGAGACATTTGAACGGTCGTCGAAGTAAAAAGGACCAAATTCTCAATAGATGAGATTGGGTGCTGGTGCTTACATGTGCCACTCCTCGTGGGTAACGTTCGTCCAATCGTCTGGAAGATGTTTGACACACTTATTCCGCAGCTCCCCCATGTATACCTGGGGAAGAAAAAGGGTGACGTGCACTAGGCAAGCGAAAAAGGAACCCTCCCAGCTCCAACCCTCGTACTTACTTGCAGAGCAAATAAAGCGAACACCATTAGGCAGAAGATGGTCAGCGTCATGACCTCCGCCAGCTGCTTGAAGGAATGCAGCAGCGCGTTGATGATAGTTTTCAAGCCTGCGCCAAGTGGAAAGGCCAAAGGAAAACGATTAGACCGAGTTGCAAAGGGGTCAGAGCCCATAAACAAACTATTTTGCGGCACCTACCCGGCATTATCGAGACCGTCTTGAGCGCTCGCAGGACACGAAACGTTCGCAAACCGGCCAGATTGCCGACGTCTAAGGCTATCGTCGCGTACCCGCTGGTTATCACTACAAAATCCAGCCAGTTCCACGGATTGCGTAAATATGTATACTTATTTAGTATAAAACCCTTAGCTATCATTTTGATTATCATCTCGGATGTGTAAATTGCTAAAAATATATACCTAGAGAGATGGAAAAGGTTAGATTCAAGAGAAGGAGAGAGAAAGAAAGGAAATAGAAAACGTTATTTAAGAGCGGTAGCCAAGAAAAACGGTGTGTAAATTTCCCATCCATTTGAAAACTTTTTACTGTACTACAATTTTACAATGTTTGCGACAGCGAATTTATTATCATGGGAATGCATAAATCAGGCATAATCGTAGAATTACTGGACAGTGAAATTTTATTTGAATATTATGTAAAATTTAAACATTTTTTGTTGCCTCGACACCAGGTTTAGATGAAACGTTAAACAAATCCAAAGTCCACCAAAATGGCACGTCAACGGAGAGTACATGCAATCAATTCGCTTCTTTATAGCTTTGACAAAGTAATTTCAACTTGTCGTAAGACGATTGAATGCAATGACCAAAAAGTGTACCGAGCGCGGGGTGTAAAACCACAACGGGATCATCAAGGCGACGCAAAAAGGATCTTTTGTGATACTCTCACGCCGGAGGTTTGGGGTTCATGTTCAGACAAACCTATTAAAACATGATTTTTATATCTGTACATTCTTGAGCGCGCTAGGAAAGATGGAAACCTTCGCTGCTCCCATTCAGAGGATGTTCCATTTGGACTTTTATTATTTCACTCTTTCAATCCATAAACTTTGACTGGCGCTCCCCTGGTCAATGACACTTCGTGCGGGAATGTCCGATGGGTTAAAGTCGTGATAAAGCCATCATGGGATGCTGCTGGAAAGTCATTGTCGACGGGACAGCGTGCGATGCTATTTATCATTCTTTCTTTTGCCTTTAAATCGAGTTCAAGAAAAGAGACACCCGCCGTACTTACTCTGCTTCCTCGATCGTTTCCGACATCGCTAGGAAGATGCAGTTGAACAGAATGGTGGCCATGACGAAGTAGTCAAAAAACTGATTGGTCGCCAAGTAGACGCAGGCACGTCGTGTCGGGCTCCACGGGGTGAAACAGAACAAACTTTTCGTGCCCGTGAACCGATGGATGTAGTTCTTACGAAAGCGCTTCGATACCACGCAGAAGGTCTGGAAATAAAATAATGGGAAATTTGAAACGTTGTTAAAATCATTGGTAAATAAAAAATGGGTAAAATATCTGTTAAAAAAATGTAATCGATGAATTTCTTCTTTTTAATATTCGCCCACTGCGTAACCAGTTATGAATATTTTGAATATAATATATTTTCTGCTTTATGCTGATGTTGTTTCAATGTTGAATACTCGTTAAGAATAATTTTTCATAAAATTTATTGAATAAAATAAAACACGTGTTCGTAAACTGTCAAATCAAACGTCCGAGCTTAGTTTGTGCGAAAATCCGCTAGCGGCGCTGCGGTCGCTGCGGACGAAACGCGCATGTCATTGAGTTTGCGTTTTTCAATGCGTTTCTGACATTGCAGCCAACTTTAGCAGCACATTTCTGAAAACTTCCTCTTTCATTGATCGTGCATTGTGCTGTGCAGACGTCGAACCGTCTTCGCAGTAAACTAAAATGAGAGCTAAGGTACAAGTTGTTCTGTAAATTATCTTTCCTAGTGTGCAGGTGACCGTAAATACCTTTGTGAACGGCCCTTCGGTTTGATAGTTTTGTGTGATGTTGAGATTGAAGTGATTTTTTGTGAAATCGAAGCGGACCAAAAGCACATGTTTGTGCCGCGTGTGTTTCGTCTCGATTTCCCTTGATTGATCAGTTTTTCCTTCACTCTGTCGATTGAATTCCTTTATAGTCTAAATGGCCTTCTCAAACCCTTCGAAAACGAATGAAAAACTCGTTCGACACACATTTTCTGTGTGTAACCTTCAGTTCAGTGACCGTCTAACACCCGGCATCTATCTTTCTTACAGTGGCGTAAGAAGCGTATGCGGAGGTTGAAGCGTAAGCGCAGGAAGATGCGTGCGAGATCCAAGTAAACCCCCGGGTGAGTAAAATAACTTCAATCGCATTTCAGTGAAGTTTTCATCATTGTACTGACTGATTATTTTCCTCTTCCCATTCACAGCCGGTACCTTCCGATTAGCTGTGCGGCGGACCTCAACAACATCTAGACAAGCCACGTCCCGGGTGCATCATTCCCGACACCAGTACGAAACCGGACCAACTTCCATCGGTTGCGGTGAACTTTCGGTGTGTTTTCTCACATAGTTTGTGTTTGGTGAAGGTTCTGATCCAAATAAAACGAAAGGAGTGAACAATGTGCTTCCTGGATTGGCGAATCCGGATGAATATTGCTAAACATAAAAGAAACGGCGTGTTCTATCACTTGGGCCCGAGGTGAAACAGCAAACGAAAGAAATATCCTGCATCACATGATGAACACAGGTAAAACCATAGAATTAAGCAATAGTATAGTGCATTATTTATAACGAAAACTTAGGTATTGAGGCAGAGAGAAAATCGATGTGGCAGGCAGGTTAGGTTAAATAGATGAAATTAGATTTTGCCAAGGCCTCTGTAGTACGGTAGGTTAAAAATAACAAGTATTCCAAGGGAGGAATGTTCTGTTTTATGTTCAAAGGATTCCATCTTTTTAACAGATTTCAATTTTATTTAGGAAACTGTTACTGACGATTGCAAACGGTCATGTGCCGGCTAAGACTGTAGTGTCCCATGGACATTAAATTTGAAACTTTTACTGTTGCACATCCTTTCATTATGCTCTCTGTACCTGGTTGTAATCATTTTGTTGAGGGTAGTTTTCAAACCCCTTTTCATTTGGCCATCGAAAATGTTCACTCCGAACTGTGTAATTTTCATCTGCAAACATTAAATCTGGTTCGCTGGTTTCGTTGGCACAGTGCCAAACAAATCGCTCGTTATTCTGCGGGAGGAAGTGTCCCAACTAATGGGGACCGTTAATGGAAATGAACATCGCACAAAACGGTTGAGTGTTGTTTTCACGCTTTCAACACGTCCACCGAGCTGGCAGCATTCGCGCAGCACCACCATACATTAGTGGCGTTGGTGTGTTGAGAGCTGAAAAGGGGGCTGGTCGTTCAGGAGCTTTCAGTTCTCTTCCGCTTCCGGCATACATAAAAGAGGGTGGTCACACGTACCACCGCACCACTGCACATACGGCCTATTATGTGATAATGATGTGAGCCGTCATTTTTGAGGTCGTTTCCCCTGAGGGGACGGTACGCGAGCTTCGTGGAGAGATGGAGGCGGGATACTGCAAACAAGCCCGTTTCCTAAACCACTATTTCCTGGGTGTGCGGTGATATAAATATGCTTTATGTGAGCTCGAGGGCTGAGGTGTTGAAATTACCGTAAATATTGATCAAGCATGACGCAGGGAAAATGTCCCACAAGAGGAGATGGCAGTAACTTTCGCATGCCGAAACTGATGTCCGTGCGGTGATGTATTCGCTTTGTGTTAATGTTTAACGAGACAAATAAGCTAGAATTAATCCTATAGCAAGAATTATTTAAAACTTGTTTAATAATTATTCAAGGGATGAGAACCCAAGCAGGAGGCAAAGTCTGGATTGACCGAACACTGGACTTTCTTTGTTGATACAAAAAAATATACTGAAATTAAATAAAAATATACTGAACAAAATACGAATAAGATATACAGTAGAAAATAGACGTAATATATTTTTTTAAATTGTCCTGTTCAGCTTAAAAACGTGGCATGTTTCGGACCACGTGCATGACATTTTATTTAAATTTGGCTTGCACAAAACAAAACATATGATCCCTGGTCTAAGCAGTCTGATTAAAACGAAACAAAAATAACACGATTGTAAACTAAATAGCTTCGTTAGATGAGATATTCATTTTTCCTTCATCATCAAAGGAATCAATGTCAGGTTAATCTAAGATACCAGAATGTCAGCGGAGATTTGTCCAGATATGAAGTCACTTTTGGCACCCGCTTTTAGCACCCGCTACCATTGATAGTAGTAATCAATCTTATCTCTTGCCAAGAGGAAGGTAATCATCCTCCTTCGAACAAGTGGACATTCTTTGGCGAAGCATAAGCATCCCACGCCCACTTGCCAGTGTGGGTTTGGGAGTTTATTCCTGGCAGGCTTTACCAGCCATGCCCACGGGTTTAACCCAATTTGGCCTTCATTAATATTGACACACTCTCTTAATTCCGCGCCTGCCGATCGATGGAACGCCAGGCATTTTGCCCAACGGAACGCTACAAGTGTGCCGTTTCCCTTTTTGACTTTCGCACGCTGCCCTGCACTGCCTTTGACCGTTTTATCTGTGCGTTTTCGTTAGGATCTTTGGCTTAGGCCGGAATTAATACATTCTTAATATGACAATCGTAAGCGCTTCCGTTGATTTCAGCGCTAGGATTCACAGGCCTATCCGTTCCCGAGGTAAAGGGCGCACGGCTATAAGTAAGTTCTATTGTCATTACCATCGTTATAGCACCATCGTTTCTGTGTAGCTAATCCTCCAAGGCAACCACAAATATTGGAGGCGAATATAGGAGAGTGGATGGAGAAAATGCTTTGTTCATTTGTTGGCTACATGCTTTTGGGATACGATACCGGCGATTCTTAGTACCGAAAGGCTTTTTCTACTGTTTTTACGGATAATTACCCGCAGCATGTTGACTTTACTGATGATATTATTTTCGTTATCCTTTCCTTTTTTTTGGTAAGAATAACATGGATCGCCGATGGCTCAAAAACATCTAAAGTGATTGATGAAGATATGGAACGATGACACTACAACGACGACGGAACGCACTGGAATTCCTCGGTAGAGGGTCCTAAACAAACAAATAAATGATCCCTTAGTCACAGGAAGTACTCTAGCGTATGTTTTGCGAGATAATCGTCTTGAACTTCTTCTAGGAAAGGAACAAGTCTAGTGGAATAATTTTACCCCTCAGGTTTTACCCAAAGGTTGCTGTAGGCCAACAATAAGTGGTCAATTCATGTATTCGGGTACTATCGGCACACTTCGACATAATTTGTTTATCTGTTCCACGAAGGACTTCCTCGCTGAAATAGTATGCTCCATAATAATAGCGGCATTCTTTATCTATACAATAAAACAATGTTTTAATCTTTTCGTAATCAGCTATATTTTAGGTTTTGTATATTTTTAAAGACTTTAGTCTTGCCTTGCAAGAGCCTTGCAATTTTTACTATATGGACTGATCCCTCTGAATACGAGTAAGGGAACAAAGTGTTCGACTTAACGTAGGAGGATATACCCCGACTCGCATAGAAGAAGAAGAAGAAGAAGAAGAAGAAGAAGAAAGACTGATAGACGAATTACTTAAAATAAAAATAAGTTGATGCATAAAATTATATCCACCTCTACATACCAACATATTTTAAAATGCGTGTATAATACAGATGCTTTTCGAACTATATTTTTGGTTGTGTGTACGTGTAAACGTTAATGTAATAACATTAAAGCCCCATTTTTATTCATTCATCCCTTCCTAAATCCCCATCAGCTGAGCTTGTCTTAAGGTTTCTGTAAACTGTTTCCAAATGTGGTAATAAATCGACGCTTTTCCCTGTTGCTTTTTTGTGCCCAACTTTCGATCCTTTATCGATGCTTCACTTACGGTTTGCGTTTTTTGCCTTTTGCGACGGAAATAATGTAGAGAAATTACGAAAACTTTAACAATGCACTTTCTCGGTGTGCTGAGGCTAAAAGAATAACTGTATCCGCCGCAAATGGAGAAGAAGATGGTTAAAACACAAAATAACCTTGCTTTTGTCATTGAAGAGTTTATTCTGAACGAGCAGCAAAAACTTTCCTTTGTACAAAATGAGGTGCCCGAAGTGAACTGAAGAGGGTAACCACAGCCAAGTGAGAATAAGTCTTTTAATCTGACTCGACAAAATTGTCCTCCCAGACGGCTTGCTTTGTATTGCAATCGTGGCTGTGCAAGGATCAATTTTAAACCCATAGTACTATCAACACGTGGACGAACGGTAGCACCTGCAAAAGGCAGTTTTCCCGAATCATTTTCTTTTGTTTTGCTTCGGCTACCTCTTTCGGTTCTCTAGTATTCACACTGTTGTGTTACGGGTTCAAGCAAAGTGTCTTCAGTATTTTTTCTGAAAGTAGAATGTGATGCACATCATTGACTTATCCTGTGAAAGATGTCAAGCAGAGCACAAATCACAATAAACATTTTGTTTTTCAATTCGCAATATTCCACGGACATTTTGGAAATAGTTTTTCTCGAGTTTATTGCATCTTACAAGCATTTTCAATCTTTATGCTACTGTGGTGTCATTAAAGGCAATATTTGTTCTTTCGTGGCTCACTTTGATCACTGTCCATTTTGTGAAGAAAAATATTTTAACCTCCTGCAACATGTACAACGATTGCTTTTTACGACCATAAACTTCTGCCGGAGAAAATTGGAGACCATTTTCAGTGCATTGGCCACCGCGAGCCCCGGGATCCAACGCGTGTAGCACTCGAGGCAGCGCACACACGTGGCCTGTGAATTGGTCAACCAAAGCCATTGCCATCACTATTTAATGTAATGGGGTTCATGGCGTGCCAGTATGTGGTTAGCGCAATGGGATAGGGAAGAAAAATGAATAGCATAGTGATAGCGAGCGGGAAAAGCAAAAAAACACTACAATCTAACCATAAGTCTCATAAACCACGCCACAAGTGGGCAGCATGTGCGTCACCGGGGACCTCCTCTCCCACCCACCCGCATGCAACTATAACGTCCGTGCGGGAAAGAGGTTTACCGTGTCCATTCATTTACATTTATTCAGCAGCTCGCTGGCGATCGATCAAAATGGCGAAAACTACACGACGACGAAGCCGACGAAGGGTGGTCAAGATCGAGCAGTTTTTGGGCTTGGTGTGTTGTGAAGCGAGGGACGAAAGGCCATACATTAAAAATTAATCGTTGTCAATGGCCGCCGAATGAGTGGCATTTTTACCTATTCTTTGTTCGCTGGCGTTTGGCAAGCGGGGGGAGAGAGCAAAAAAAAAAAAAGAAAAAGAATCGAACGGAAGTAAGCAACACGAAGTGGAAAGCCGAGCTGCTGCCTTTGCCGTGTGTGGAAAACTCTCTTGGGTTGGTGAAAACCGACGCAGCGCTTCGTGGCGCATGGCGGAGCGCTTTCGGAACGCTAATAGACACTACCCTACTAATCGTGCACCACGGATCGTTGATGTATCTGTTACACCGAGTTACACCGCCAGTTCTCTGTGTGCCGACCGTTGTTTCACTTTGCCGGGTTTTCGCGGACTCGGACGGGAAAATTATCGTAAAATATATAGTCTCTCGTTTGCCTTTATCACTCGTCGCGTTTCGTTGCTAACGTTTCTCTTTCCCACCGACCCCCACCCTGCTCGGTGTCCTTTCCCCTCCCCCCTCCCCCTCCCGTTCGACAACTTGGTCGTTTGCCGCAAGCCGGAACGTTACATTTGCGTAGCCACTGGCTTACTTCAGTTTTATTATTATTCTGGTCAGGAATCTCGCGTGTTCCGTATCTTTCCCTTTTCTCTCGTTTTGTGTTGTTTTTTGTTTCGCCATTTTTCCCCCCTCCCTTCCACCCCGTTCAAGTCCGGGAGGGAGGGCAAAACGAAAACCAACCCCGGGCCTCCGCGGCACCACGGACATGATCGAGTGGAAATCGCCGCGCACCGTTTTCCGCATTGTAATGCCGCATTGGCGATAATCCGGCCCAGACGTGGCCTGGAGGGTTTCGGGCCCTGGAGCTCTCCTACGGCTCGTTGGTGGCAGAAAAAGTGAACTAAAAAATGAAACGCAATTTCGCGAAGAAAAACGCAGGCGAAAAAGCATGGCTCGGCTCACACCAAATCGTATCCCGGGCCGGTTTGTTGTTTGCAACAGCAGAGGGCCTATGTAATTAGCGAACTCGATTGTATTGTGGGCTCCTTCCCAACCGGCGTGCTCTGGTGTGCCGGTCCCCCGAAGGTGGCGGTATTTATATTTCACCAGCCTATTTGGGAATACGACACTGAACCGGAGTGGAGTCGCGGAAAACTTAGCCAAATCACCGCGTGGGGCAAACAAAAAAAACATGGGCGACAAGGCAGGATATCCTCTTTCCGATAAACCCCCGCGGGGCTCGCAAGGACGCAAGGATTGGGATCAATATTTGCGTTTTTTTTTGCTCTTGACGAATCGTGGAAGGAGTGGCAGGAAACAAAACTCCAAACGGAACGGGAGCGCCAGACGGTTAAACGCCACTCTGACAACTTTTCTCTCACCTCCGTGCCCGGGTTTTCCACCACGATGGCGTAGTAGTGCGTGCGCGGCTCGCAAGGGACCTGCGTCCTGTCTGGGACAGAATAAATCGAACGATGAAGAATCGTTTCAAGGGTGCCGGACGTCGTCGGTGGGGTAGCAAAGAGGGGTGGGGGTTTGACACTGGAGAGCCTATGATTTGTGGGACAGCATGGTCCGTCCAGTGCCTTTCGGCGTTCGTCTACCAGTTGCGAAAAGTGGATCCGGATACGGGTATAATTTATTGCCATTCGATATAAATCGAATGAATGGCGTGGGGGGAAGCAGTGGCACGAGGCGTCCCGGTGAAGGAAGGAAGGGCCGGTGTGTCACGGTGTTGAACTTTTACTTTCCGATGAAAATTTGAAGGCCATGAAAATACGGAACGGAGCCTTGCCTGGTGAGGTTTTTCTACGCTTTAAGTGGGCATGCTTTTTTGGCAAAATGTATGAAAAAGGGAAGTTTCCTTCTTTATGTTAAAAACACATTTAATGTCACGAAAATCAGTTTCATATTTTCCACCATGGTTTTCAAACATCATACACCTTACTCTTAAAAGTGTTTTGCAACAAAATACTGTATTTTAGTCCATGCGTTTGTCTTTGGGCGAGTCTAGCTATTTATATCATAGTTTAATAAAGCTTTAAAATAGTGTAGAAACTACCTTATGAACTATAATTTCCTGTAACCTACTGCAATGATTTCTGGATTTTAAGTACTTTATGAGTTACAGTAACTATCCTGTGTAATGACTTTTTTAATTCTTGTAGAAATGTTGTTACAGAAATTTTTATTATACAGAATACATAAAACAAGGTGTTTTTTTTCTGTTCTGTGCTTTCATAATTATTTTCATATAAATGTTACTTAAAAACAAAATTTAAATCACCCGTAAATTTGCACTGAAAACGAATCTCTTACTGTTTATATCATGAAACAATTTTCTCTAAATCATTTTCATCAATCAATACTTTTGATCCTCGTTGAACATCTCTTACCGATAAAAGTTAAATAATTGTTAACACAAGAACACTTGTTTGTTATGTTATGTTATCGCCTGTTTTATCTTCGGCCTCTTTTATATTCACTTCACAACGATGGATAACGATAAACAGTTCGCTTTTATAATGACATTTCATTCGAAAGCGAATAAGATAGGTTTAAAACTTTTATGGTGTCGTCCCCGTTGATCTGGCCGTAAACGGGAACGAACGGTTATCGCCTGGCAGCGGATGATCAACTCCTTTATTTCCTCAACTCTCAAGTGGACTTGCCACCTTTGCCCCTTTGATATCTTTCCCTGGTACTGGGGAGGAAATTTTTCGCTTTCGAGCAGTCACTTTTGGACGAACCGGTCGAAATTAGTCCCACACGACACGATGATTGGTTGGTTGGCTGTTTGGAAATGAGGTCACGTTCTCAAAATCGAGTCAAACCGGTACCGGCCGTTTCAAGAGCCCCCTTCCTTTCCTGCGACCTTCCCCATCCTCCCCGCGTGCGGTGGCCGAAATTGTCTTCGCACAAATCGATTAGCAACATTTTTCGGATGTGATTTACCGGCTGCCGTGCGTCGAGTGGTGGAATATTGAACAATCGGCAACAGTAACGTCACCGGGAGGGGGGATTACGATCGGGACCTTTGGTGGACCCTTCCTGCGCCCCATCTGGTGGATCGATCGGTGGAACGGCAGCCTGCATCCCGTGCTCCGGACGGCTACTTTGGGGACCTTTCGTGGCTGCCGACCTGCCGGCACGAAAATATAATGACGCCGGCTAGGACGTCGGATGACGAGGCTCCACGGTATATGCCGTTTGATAGGCTGCGACCCTCAGACTCGGACTCTCGGGGGGTCGATTGCGTGCCTCACGCACGTGCCAACACAACACAGCGACCACCGATCCGCCAGTTCCAGTAAGTGCACGCACACCCTGCCTGCCAAATAACTGCGAGTTCGTTCCAGGTTCGCTTTTCCAGCTTCGGCCCGCGGAAAACTCGGCCGTCAGCTTAATCGATACGAAGGAGGTGAGGCCAGGGCGGGGTGGAGCCCGGTTGTGAGTGAGTGTGTGTAATAATATTGAAATGAGTAAGTAGCAATCAGACCATTATATAGACACACAAACCCACAAACACGCACATACAGGCGCGCACACAAACCTGCTCTAACTTATTCATAACTAGCACTAGTCGTGGACATTAGAGTGTTATTTTATTATTACTATTATTGTGCGCCACTGTGTTTTATTATTATTGTGCGATGAGAATGCGCAGTTTTCGTAGCTGTGGTAAAGCTAACGGTGTAATAAAATCATTGAAAACTGTTATATACGTCTTTATAATGTTAAACAACATTTGCATTATTTTATTTTGGAAACTAGATAATTTTTAAAAATTTTAATATTATAAAAAAAAATACTAATTACAATCTAACAAGAAAAAGGCGCAAGTTTTCGATTCAAATTTTTCATCTTGCACTGGAAAAATATTCAAAGCATCTGCTGCCAGATTCGTTGCACTGCAGATTCTACGAAAGAGACCGTAACTCAAGACTGTTCTCAATTTTCAAGAAACTTTTTTGCTTCCCACGACATTCCTGGTGCCTCCTGGAGCAACAGCTATGTGTGTCTGTGTGGTGAGAATGCGGTCTCAAAAGCCAATAAATAGAACGTTCGAAAACGTTGCCCCAACATAAATAAAAACACCGGACGATCAACAACAACAGCTTCGGTGCCCTTCGGAGCACAAACCCCGAACACACTTGAACGCCGAGTGCCTGTTGAACTTCGCCGCCTTTCCGCCGGCTGTGTAGGCACCCCGTGTAGCCAAGGAAATTGGTCAGTTGGGAACGGCCTGCCCAGCCAGCTGCCCCCGGCCGCCCGGGCTATATACACGTTATAAATTGAAGCACCAACAATATGTTCAATTATGTTATGCTGCTGTTTCGGTGCTGGAACACAAGGACCCATGTTTGCACTGGGCAGGCCAATCGTTAGACCGGCCGCATCCTGGCGTCCCACATTTATTGGTGTGTGCGCGCGTGTTGATTCGTTGAGTGTTGGTAAATGAATGCTTAATGGGGATGGCTCGAGATGTTTCGAAGCAGCATGTTGACCATGTTGAATGTTTGTTGTAGATGGTCAATCAATTTATTGCGAGCAGATCATCAGAACGGGGAACAATAGGACAATCATACAGTAAGCTAAAACATATATTTTTCATGTTTTAACAACACATGTTTTTTCTTCATGTTTTTTTTTGTTTTGCTTTTTTACAAAAAAAAATTACAAAAACTAGTGTAACGGTACCAATAGTGGTGCACTTAGTAATGTAACTAATAATATGATGTAATTAATAAGTGTTAAGAACACAATATTGTACATATTTGTAGCAATTATGATCGAAACACAAGTTTTCTTCTGGAAAACATCTATTTTCACAACATTAACATTAAAAATAGACGAAAAAAACCTATATTTCTTCCGAGTTGATTGCTCAAAATACTCATAGGCCAATGCATTGGCCTCAATGACCTCTCATAAGCCAATGCATTTTGCAGCGATTTATAGCCTTAAGAAAATCATGGCATACCTGATTAATTCTTAAGAAATCCAGCATATAAGTACAACCTGTTTGAAAAATATTAATTTTGGTGTCTTAATTTATTACGGAACGAGAAGGTTTATCTTTTGAACACTCCGCAGAAGATCAAAGAACATTTCATGGAAGAACAAATATCTCCATTGTATTTATTTCGTCGTAGAGGTTGAATTTTATTCCACTACATCCACTATTGGTACTAGCACTACTATAAGAGCATTTATCCTACTAAATTATCCTCCGGATGCATTGATACTCTTTTTAGACTTTTTTTTTATATATATTCTGCGGGAATTGCATCTCAGTTGGTGACGTACTGAATATATAAATTTTTAACTGCTTTGTAGTAAAATAAAGCTTTAAAATTAAATCGAAACATTCAAGCAACAACCTGAAAGACACAAATATCGATTTACATGGATATCATGTAGGAAAGGAACCACATAATTTTGTGTATGACAAAGTGATTCTGTCGGTGTATTTTTCAACTGATTTGATCTGATCCGATAGTCACAAACAACTGGACATAATTTTGCAAGAAAGTTTATTAATTTCCTTTCCCTAAAATATGTTTGCCCATTTGCACTTCATCACTCCATATTGGCAGAGGAAAAATGGCGGGTAAAGCATTACGGCGTCAGGGGAGTGGTATTTTATTACTCCCTTTTTTAGTGCCCTCCGACCAACTCCGCCGGCACTTTCGCTCCTTCCCTCTGGTCCCTCTGTCTGGCGTTGCGGTGTAGGTTTTAAAATTCATTTCAAAACCACATGTGCACGGACGGAGCGTGGCTCGGTGCCATAAAATACCTGGCCGTACCCGCACGTCGGTGGCTCGTACGTGCCACGGATGCCAGCGAGCAAAAACTTGTAAAAATATTTCAAGTTTGCACTCACAGGGGCCGCGACGACTTTTGCCGCGACCGGGTTTCCCACCACCCGCGCTTAATACCAAAGTACCTTCCGGGAAGGTAGTGGCAATAATAATAAAAGGGGAAAAGTATGAGAGACAAAAAAAATGGTTCCAAATCGGTGAGGCAAACACATCGCACCAATCGCAAACGCTGCCGGCGCAAGTTCGTTCGTTTTCATAATCATTAAAGTGCCGACGACGAACGCGACATAACGCGCCTTCTCCAACGTGCTAAATTTGTGTATCGACATGAAAGCTGCGCCACCCGTGGAAGGACACGGAAAGGACCTGTCTTGGACGGACCGCCACCATCACCACCAAGGATGTGTCGTCCCTTTTGGTGTCGCAGGCCCAAAGTTTCGGGTTTATGGGCACGCGGCAATGGCCGCCAAAAGTGATCCGTTCTCTTCGTGTGCGACGCACCGGCAGCAATGATTGCCACTTTTCTCCCACCCCCGGTTTTCACTTGGGTCCCCTCTCCTTAAGGCAGCGGGATCATTCCCGGATGTTGCTGCTCCACAGGTGCGTTAGGTGCGGGCTGGGAGGGAACGAGGCCCTGGAGTAGTGATTCTGGCGTGGGGTGAGAATGTTCACTCCTGTGCTTTTTTGCGTCACTTTGTCTTCCGTACGGCCGTGCTGGCACGTGACACGAACGCCACCGAACTGAGATTTACGGTTTGCAATGAGGGAGGCGAGGGGGTGATGCCGGTGGTTTCAATTTTCGCTGACGAAATTTTCCTTTTTTCTTGTTGCACCGTTCGTGCTATTTCGTGCTTCTTACGCCTGCAACGTTGGTTTTTTTTGTCTCATTTCTGTCCCTTTGAACTGCAGACCCATTTCCCAAAGCGGAGACATCTTCGCGAGCAGCAAGAAAAGTCTGCACTGCTTCGTTTTTCCCGCTCTCAGATTTTTCCCTGCTCCGTCTCCGACGGGGAGAAACTTTCACTTGGGCACATTCCCCCCACCCTCCCTGCCGTATAGTTTATTATCCCGACAAACAACTCTTCTTCACTTCCGCGCACTTCACTGCGCGGCCTTGTCCCCTCCCCCCCCTCTTCGGGGTCCCAGCTGGGGCACCGTTTCACTCATCTGCAAACGAATCTTTTATGTATGAAGTGCATCATTAGTTTGTCTTGTGTGTCTCGATCGAGAATGGGCGGACCGGCGCGTATGAGCGTATCTTATCTTGCGAGCTTTTCCTTTCACTTTCTTGTCGCTTTTGTCACAAACGAGCCAAAACACTCGGTTACACTCGTTGTTGAGTGTTTCGCCGTGTGATGTTCGACAGGGGGCGGAAGTGATGAAAGGCACACACACACGCGTACACGAACGAGGAGGCCTGGTGGCATCAGTTCCCCTGATTGACGTGGACGCAAAATGTACAAAATTGAAAAGAAAACCTGCTTTTTCAAGGGTAAGCAATTTCATGTGTTTTGGTTCGTCGAAGTTGCCATTTTATACAGGTTCATATTCTAAATGCATCTAAGTATGACTTTGAAATGTGTTAGGGGAATATATAACATCAAAATTTAAATGACATTATAATAACTGGATATAATTTCAAACAATTATGAAGAACAAATAGAACCTTTTAAAAGAAGAAGTTAAAGGAAACCAATTGAAAGCTTTGAAAAGAGAAATCAAAGGGTAAAAAATTAGAAAGAAAAAATCGATACAAATAAATAAATTATTTCAGTACAAAATTGTACATTTCACCGAGCAAAAAATTGAGCTTATAAAAAATAACGAAAAGAAAGTAAACTTAGCTAAATTACAAATCTGAAATTTGAAGTAAACAACGGAGCCCTTCGTTACTGCCAGGTATTATTTGTGGTTGATTTCATTGCTTGCTTTGTTCACTTCTTTCTGCTCAACAATCGTTGCGAAAATGCGATAAAAGTGTTTCGTTTTTAGTCACCGTCTAAAAAAGTGGTCGCTATCTGCACAATCTTCAGTGTTGGTACAGTGCGAAAAAAGGAATCCTTCTCGCCCTCCCAGCCCACGTTGTTTCACGTGCGGTAAGCGTGCGATGAGTGATAAGACAGAAGTTAAACCCGCTTGCTTCGAACAATCTTTAAAAAAGCTTTCCTTTTCCTTTTTGGTAAAAATCCGCTTTTCTTGATTTTGCAGCTTCTTCCTTCAAGTCCACAGAGTCTTCCGCAGCGTCAGCTGACTAATCGTGGTTTAGCATCGGAGCTATCTGAGGATAATGCGCGTCCCGTTTCCTTCTCTCCGCAAAGAAGGGTTCACCTGCCTATCGTCTTCGCTTTGCCACTTGCCGGCTTCAACCGTCCGACCGGCACTTAGCTGGCTTAGCCGGTGTTGGCTTAGTCGGTGGATTCTTGCCGATCGAGCACATGTGCGGCCTCCGGTTCGCCTCAATTTGCCACATACGATGCTGCTATTTTCTTGCATCGTTCTACGCTTGTGTCATCCATACGTGTCTGCCTAGATCGGGTACGAGTGTGGTGTGTGTGTGTATGCTCTTTTTCCGGTTTCCATTCTGGCCACCGTTCCGCGAACGTCACTTCCAGCTTGCGGAGAGCAATTGGTTTTCGCTTCGCAAACAGCTGACACTGTTCTCATCGTGCTTTTATGTTTTCGTGAACTCTTTTTCCCTTCCTGTTCACACTCTCCTCTCCTCCACGCGTATGCCTTTTTCCACCACTTCCTGTGCAAATGGACGGTGCCTGTCGGTGACACGAAATGTCGATTGCAAAATTTAATCTTCGCTTTGAGTGTTTCCAATTTTCGTTTTGGTTTTTTTTTCGCTAACGTCGGTTCCGTCTCTGTCCACTCTGATTGCGAAAACCAAAAAACCGCTTGTCGCTAATGTTGCTGACATGTGTGCATGCGTGTGTGTGTGTGCTAGTGTGCTGATGACTGGTGCAGTTCTGTCCATTTCGTTTTGATACTTTCCCTCCGGCTTTGATAAACGAGTTTGGTGCGAATCGGAAACGGCTACCCTTTTCCGGACGGGAAGCCCCGAAATGTTGAGCTGAGCATGAACGCTACGAATTGCGTAGCCGGGTGGCTTAATGAGGAAAACCGCACAAAATACCCCATCGTTCAACAGGCTCCCCTCAACCGACAAGCGAAATGTTTATGGACTATTAAAAATCGTTCAACGTTTGCCAATCCGAGGGTTGTTTCGTATGGAAAGGGATACAAAATATCGAGCCCGGTTTATCGGAAGTATTTCGACACAGCTGGCTGAATGTGTCATCGTGGCACGTAAAATCGAAATCCGATCGTAACGACGGTGGTCAACTGGGATGTGAATTATCGGGCAACGGTCGGACAACTTTGTTGCGGTCGGGTAGCTTACATGAAAATGTACTTAAATGTTGTACTGGCAACACTTCAAACGATCGTACACGTAACCCGCGCGAGTCGGAAGGGAAAAGCTCCCCGGACGGTCGCCGGCTTTTCGAACGTTCCGTAGAGGATTTGTTTGATGTTAGGCCGTTTGGGAAAAATGTCGTTCAAACGCAAAGTCAACATTACCATCACCCAATGGAGACAGTTTTCAGGGCGAACAAAATAAAAACAATACTATGTGTGGTGAAATGAATATTTTAGCCATGGCTCAGTGCGCTCACGCTCATGACAAATGTTGTGCCAACGAAATCCATTCGGATGGAAAGCTGCAAACGTGGTCTAACATTTTGTTTTCTATTTGACTGCACAAATATTCCACTGTTTCGTTCTGCTGACGCACAAAAGAATTTAACACGAACACTTCATATTAAAATGGTAATTAATTCACCGAGAAAACGGTCATTGTCTTTTTTTTATAAATTGTCGAATTTTCCATCATTGATATCCGCATCATTCGGTGCGAACTAAATCGATATCCGATGAGATTTCATTTTGATAACGCGTCCACGAAAATCTGTGATGAAAAGTCCAGAGGCCCCAAGCAACAGAGGAGAATAATAATAAACAGAGAAAATTAAATTAACAAATTTGATTGAAAAACCAACACCAATTACGATCCACGATTTGACTTATTCGCCCCCGGGGTGAACAGGCGTGTACTTTCACGCGTTTTTTTTTTTAATTTTTGTATTATTCAACTCACTCTCGCGCGAATTGAGTGGCGAATTAATTTCGAACACGTTTCCAGCGTAATTCAATCGTAACTTCGATTTTCGGATGGGAACATAATGAGGGCGGACATGGTCGAGCTGGGAGGTTTAATGAGTGCAGCGATAAGCACATACACAGACGCAGGTGGATTAACGCTAGTGAAAAAGGGCCGGCGGAGGTCGTTTCCGAAAGCTTTTGGGTGAGTCTATTGATGAGATTAAAAGTGTTTTCCTCACTTTCACAGCTGGTCTACCACGGGCGCACCTTTTCATTTATCATTCATGAATGTTTTTAATTAAAGGACCGATGAAAAAAGGTATTTCGAAGCGTTACATCGTAGGGTAGCTACACGAAAAAAAAAAAATACTTATAAAAACCTGGTTGTTCGTTAATTTACACAAGCTGTATATTTGATTGATGTAATCTCACTCATCACTTTTCTGCATTCTCCGATTCGGAAGATGGGTTTTCAAACATCTCAGCGAGACCGGAAGTAGGTTGCGTTCCCCATTCCACATGTCCTACCAACAGCTTCATAAACCATCCTTCGCACGTTTCCGGAAGCGGGTGAGCAAAACCGATCCCGTTACGATACCGCATGTACCACGTTCTACCGGTTATTCGACTTCGACGTTCTTCGCAAATCGAGAAAGTGTGATCGTGCTGTGTGAACCGTGCGGTGCGGTGAAAATGAGAAGGCAAACCAATAAACCACTTCTTTGAATAAAACATTCCCATTCCGGTGCGTAAGCAGCACGGAAAAGAGCGGGAAAAATCAACCCCAACTGCCCGTTTTATGAGGGGGTTCCGAGCGGTGGGTAGGGAAGCGGCTTTAAAAAGAAAGTCTTGGAGGGCTTGCTCACGGGGTTGAGAAGGCAGAACGGGGACCGAAGGCGAGCGCGGGGGTTCGTAGAACGAAGGGAAAGAAAAGGATTAAAGATGAATTTCGTTCACTTTCTAGGTGAAGGGTTGAGTCGCGGGGCGAGGGATGGATGAATGCGGGGGGAAGGAAAGGTTAACGGTTTTGTGGTCGTTCCGGTACACACACTCTATTCAAAGCAGGCACACACACACACACATACACACACAGGAGTCCGTAAATTGTGGTGTGCAAGGGAAAGCACTTTATTGATATTGGGAAGGCCCGGCACGCCGCATAAATATCGGTTGTGTGCTCACTTATTTGCCTTGGCCCGGGCTAACCGGTTTGCAGACCAGGTGGATTGGAACGGTAGAAGAAGCAAACGAGCAGAAAGACGCTGAACAAGCAGGACTGGCTGGTGAGGGGGTGCGAAACGGAGTGGGTTGCATCAGCGTTCCTGTGCGTCAAGGGTTATTCTTCAGAACCGCCCGTAATCCGCTTAACGATCCTCGCGACCCGTCCTTTCAACGCATCACGTTCCTCGGCAAGAATGTGGTGGGGGGCGAGGAAAAAACAGGGGAACAATTCCAAAAACTCTGTTTGCACGGAAGAGGAAGGAACACCTCGCTTGAAAACGTACGGTAGGAGAACCTAAAAAGAAAAACAGGGGAAAAGAACGCGGGCGTCGTACATATTATAATCAGGGCATCACCGCAACAAGCTGATATTGAATGCGTTTTTCTTCATTCACAATAGCAGCAGCATCAGGTGGGAAAGGGTCGGCCGGTCCGTACCGTCGAGGGGCGCGGGGCGTGAATTTTCCAAATAAAGCAAAGCTGTTTAATGGGTAGAATAAATCTTGATAAAACATGTGCCGGGCCGAGTCCACAAATCACGCATACCCTGCGTACCGTTTCGCAAGGCATGCGCCATTGAAACCGTTCTCCTGTTTCTATTCAGCATCATTTCCGATTGCTGACGATGGAGGTCAGATTGTGTGTGTTTGGGGGCGAGAATTTAAATATAGCACGGGGAAGCTTCGTGGGGATTTTTGTGTGTGCCCTTGGCTAGCATTTTATATTTGAGGATTCTCGTCTCAAATGAGAGCCCAAGTCCAGTTGCGTTGGATGGTTTATGGGAAAGAAAAGGTTTGCTTATGTAAAAGACCAGGCGCCTCCATCGCAAAAATAAAATTAGCTTGACAACAATTTTAAGATGATTTTAATCTTATTGTAGGTTGTAAAACACACAAAATTTCATTAATTGCAAAACGTAGTCATGGTTATATTTGTTTATTGTAATTTTAAGAATATCGTAACTCGATGTGAAGTAAAAGACCAGGCGCCTCCATTAATGTACTTTGTTAGGGTAATTTTATTTTTCAATCCATCCTGTACAAGGATAGGTGACAAGAAACATTTTTACTGCCCTGTTCATTAGCAACTGCGTAAGCATTTGGTTTATCATTGATTGGATAAACCGTGAAGCATGTTGGCACCGACTGACGTTTTACCTTTGCCCGGAAATAGCCGAGCTGGGCCGGTGGTGGACAGAATCAACAGATGCCACGAATTCGTCCGTGGCGCATGGCTGCTAGTAATCTGGCGATATCGCTTCAGAGTAGTCGTAAACGATGATTTAACGATGTGATTTCGTAATGAAGCAGAAGGTTGATGGACAACAGGCAGTTTTGTTCGATAAGTCTTTGTTTTTTTGGGCGATAAAAAATGACTACTAAAAAACAAAGGAAAAGTGGTGTTTAGTGAGTTAAAGAAAACGACCAATGTATTAAATTTTGGCGAGAAATGAACAAATAATTAAAAAATACATTTTCTATCACACGGAAGGAAAAGTTCTAGAAAATTACTTAATAAATACCTCATGCACCAGACCAAGGGATGGAAAGATAAAGTTATCTTTTACATATCATAAATGCTAAAGCAAAAAGTTCATTACGTTATAATGAAGATTTAGTATTTGCAGGCAAGAAGGGGGCAAACCTTTCACCCTCTTTTGGGTGGGTCCTCGCTTCTGGTTTTTGTTTTCTGCACGTTGTCTATTTTCCTGCATGCAACCAGAACACATGAACATTGTTTTATTTTGCTTTATGCTCCATAATAGCGACTGTGCGCAATAGGTTGCACATTATTTTTCTGCGTGATAAAATGCTATGCACCCAGTTTGGGACAATGGAGCCTCTCGCGTAGGGAGGGTGTGTAAATGTTTGCACATCACATGATTTATGATAATAACCGGTGGAAAATAAAACAAGGCTGAAGAAGAAAAAAAGGAGACTGAAACAGATACCACCTGGTGTCAACAAAGAGCGCACCGGTTTCTGGTGATTTATTGTTACCCTTTGCTGCAGCTCTGTTCTGTTTTCTACTTTAAACAAAACGAAAGCAAACAGTTTCAATAACATCGTTTTAATGGCCGGTCGAAACCGGGGATCTCTTGGGCAGCCGAATGGTGCCGAATCTAAAATGCTACGAAAGGATAAGCCAATTTGCCGAAGCAACCGACCGGGAAAACAATCCAGCCAGCCAGCGCGGACTGGGCGGTGTGTCACATTTCGGAATCGCATTACACTTTGATTCGATTTCCGTGTTTTCCAGGCGTGGGATAATTGACAGGAAGGGCCAGTGGCGTAAGCGCATCTTTCTTTAATGTTGGTTTGTCTTTCGCAAAAGTTTCTCGCCTCTTCGGCCACTTAAATTAGGTCAACTGCGGGTAGGAAATTTAGCGAGTCTAGGAAGGAGAGGAAAACTGCTGCCAGCGGGCAACTGGTCGCCCATCGAAACCATCTCCTAGGAGTGATTCGGAACATCCAAATGCTCCCTTTGAGGACACTTATCCTATTGCGACGGTAATGTTCCGAAGCGGGTGGATGGAGCTACGGGGTTTTTCGGGTGGAGGATTTTAAACGACCAAATTTACTAAGTACCAAGACAACGGAACATAAGGTCAGCGAGTACGGCCTTAAAGATGTTGGTTAGATATCTTTTCATCCGGAAAACTAGTTGGAATATCGTTTCCCCTGAAGTGAAGCGAAGAGAATGTTGCGCAATGGGTATGAAAACATCAGTGTTGTCGCCTCTGTTTTCGTTGTTTCAGTCCCGACCGAGTCTTCTCTTGTATTTTTCGACTCCTTTCAGCACTTCATTGTTTTTTCGCGGAAGCTTTGTTGACAGTTTTGTTCATTGCGCCTCTCCAATTCTCCCCCCTTCAAGCTGAGAATTCATGGAATGAACCCTTACAAACGCCGCATTTAAAATTGGCCCACTGGTGGTGGCTGTTCTGTTCATTGGCTGTTCGAAGTTTTCCCTACCACTAGCCTCAAAATCCCACCACCCCTCAACAGCATTCACTTATTCATGCGGTGGGAGCTGAAAATAAACTATTAAATTATTTACCACCGTTCTACGAACAGATGCTGGGCCTATCCGAAGAAAAGGAAACAGAATAACACACATTGAAAGAATCGGTCGAGCCTTGAGCTCGAGTTGATTGAGGCAAGCAGAACTCAAGATTCGCCAACGTGGTGCCTCCAGCTTCTCCCGATCGATACTATGATTTATCGCCAAGTTCGTAAGAAATGTGCGCAAATGTAAAATGTATGTATACTTTTTCTCTCCCGGCGCTGTAAAGTCGTACAAAAACGAAAGAAAACCATCGACTAACGACCCGGCGGCGTTTGCTGTGTCGCCGTGTTTTACGACGAGCTTGTTTTTTTTCCCTCCATTTGTCATTTGCATCTCCCCTGCAACATGGCCGATCCGATGCGCTGCTGAAATGCTGGCGTGTATTTGCTGACGGCAGCTGTGCGGGCCTCAACAGTTGGCGAATGCTGTATTATTCATCCGCGTTTGTCGTTGGGAACGAGAGTCTGGGAGCGGGCTGGCAAATGTCATGTTCGACAATATACAATGTGCGAAATAAAAGTAATACGTTGTGAGATTTTTATTCTTCGCTTCTCTTGACACATACTTTTTTTTTTGCTAATTCTGATTCTTGTTAAAGCTCATGAACAATGCTACAAAGGGTAGACAATTAAAACAAAAAACATGGGGTTGGTTTTTGCCTGTTAATGTCGTACGAATATGAATCCTTAATTCAACATCTCAACACCGCCTTGTGAGAGTTCAATAACACAACAAAATAAATGCTGTTCCAGTGATAATAGCAAAAAGGCAAATAAATTACGTACGATTAACTTTCCGTAATGCGTTAGCACCATCCCGTTTTGCCTAGTTTCGATCATTTATTAAAGCACACACACACACGCACACGTCTTTGGGCTTAAAAGGTTGATGCAAACAGTCACACACATTCGCATGCGTGACGCATGCAATTACGGCTTCCCATTAGAAAATGCCCAAACCAGAACATCTGAGCGCCAAAAAGAACCCGGGTGGGCTTTTGAGAGGGGTAAGTGGAACGGAAGAGGAGGGAGCTGGGGTTTGGATTTGGGCCGAAAATGCTTCCCGTCACGCACCCAGGCAAATCCTGTGCCACAGTGGTGTTGTCGCTCTGGATTGCGACTGGTTTTTCCCGGTGCTTGAAGTTTTGGTTTTCCTTTTCTGCTAATGCGAAGTGCATTAACTTTCTGCCGACGCCGGGTGGAAGACATCGATGGCAATCCGTGATCACCCAGCAACCGTGGACGACGGAGCGGGCAGAAAATCACGTTCACTTGAAATATGCCAATCATTTCGCTATTGGTTGCGTGCAATTCAAGGAAAATCCCCGGGAGGTTGGCCAAAAATTAGTTGCCATTCTATCAAGTGTTGTTCACTGTTCCTAACAAAAATGTTCACTGTTCCTAACTAGCTTTAATCATCAATATTTCATTAAAAGTGTACGTGTTAGCTGATGTTTAGAATGTTTGTGTCCTTAGATAAATTCCACATTTTGCTCACATCATCGTGGGCAAATCGAAAACTACTTAAAAACTACCATAAACGCCTTACAGCCTTTTACGATGGATAGCATAAATTGAAACGCGTTGAACGCCTTTGTAAACTCCGTTATCGCGTCTGGAAACCGGAATATGACATCTTGCAATCCTTCATCGCGTTTGTCACCTTCATTAATGATTCTTTAAACTCGAATATGATATTTGTAAACTTCATTATCGCCCTGTCAGATTGGAGGCCGGTTTGTTTTGGGTTTCATAGATGCAAATTGTGTACACATACATAGATAGTCAACCATTCGAAAAAGACGTTACTGTTCACAAATTGTATCCACGCTGTGAATCAATTATTTTAAACGATTGAACGGTTCTATTGAATATCTGTTATGGAAATGGTATATTGTGGTATACACAAATCATAGGAGGGCCCATAGAAACGGAAATGTAAGATTTATTCTTACCAATCTATTTAGTAAGCTTAGATGTGCTGCGGTGAAGGTAATTGCAAGTGAGAATTGCAGATTCCGTGATAAACAAGCTCAGCGAAGGAGAAACAGGATTAATTTGCCCACTGAGGAGTAGTGAATTGGCCTTCTATTCCCCATTGAAACTGGAAAAGAAGTTTTGGCTCACGTTTATGCCAAACTCGCATATCGAAACTTTTACAATATCGAGATGTTCCTATGTAGCCTTTAAATTTAAATGTAAATGTGATATGCAACTAGTTCCTGTAAATGACCAGTGATTTATCAAATCATCCTTTGAATCTTGCAGAATATAATAAAAACTATAGTTTGGTCGAAATAGCAAACAACAATGCTTTTCAGTGGTTTGAGATAAACTGATCCTCTGAAAATGTTTTGAACTGTGTATGAAAATGTTTTAAATCTAGGCCCTGCATGATTATTTGCATGATATGCAACACTTCAGCGTGGGTTTTAGGAATTTATACATAGATCACCACAAAAATGAACAAAATATAAATAGCTTTCTTAGACTAGATGGGGTATCACAGATTTCTCAAAATAAACGCCCTAGTCCCTGCTCTTGCCCTTTGGTGTCCCCACACAGCATAGGTAGTGCTACATGGGGGCGGGCGTCTGGCTATCGAGCCGTGGTACTACTTATCTAGCCCCTATTGGGCCCGTTTTTTTGCCTTTTTTCCGTTTAAGCATTCCTGCGCTGGGATCGTTCTCTCGCTCGGGATGCCTGGCGCTGGCGTGCATTTCTGTGGAGGCGTCTTGCCTCTCGCAGGCTTCCCTCGGCGTCGTCTAGAGCCACTTGTGCCGCGTCCTGGTGCTATGGGGTCGCGTTATGAAGCCGCAGACGCGCCAGGTTGCGTTGCATGGTGCTGGCGTAAACCCCGGTTGGCATCCGCTGTTAGCGTCGTCGGAGTCGCCTGATGCTGTCCAAAAGCTGCCTTGCTCTACGCCGGAAGGCCAACTGCGTGTCCGGATCCATGGCCTGGATCCTAGCCCGTAGCGTGGGGTCCCGACCGAACCTGCTCGTTCTCGCTCGATCTTGGGCCGCTGCCCGTACCGCTGCTTGTTCCGTTGCTCGCTGCCTGGCCGCTGCCGTCTGCCGCTCAGCGATGTCTTCCCTCTCGATAGTCCAGAGCCGCTGGAGCTCGGAACAGATGATACTTGCTGCCTCCTCCAGTCGAACTCAGCCCTCCGTGCTATAGAGCAGGTGTTCGTGCATGTTGTCGGCGGTAACGGTTGCCAGCCCATGTCCAAACAGGAGCCGCTCGCGCACCCCGGTGAAACGGGGGCCCTGGAACAGCACGTGTTCCGGCAACTCCTCGGCGTCAGGGCAGGCCGGACAGCCCGGGGATTGGGTAAACTTTTTGGCTGCGAGATACTGGCGGAAAAAGCCGTGCCCCGTAAGCACCTGGGACAGGTAGAAGTTTACCCGTCCGTGTTTCCGGGCCATCCACCGCTCTACATCCGGGATCATCCGGTAGCTCCAGCGGACGAAAGCTTTCTTAGACTCGTCTTCGAACAATGAGGGCTCATTCAGAAAGCGGTAGGTTTGTTCGTTGCTTGTTGATTTCATCAAATGCCGTCGTTGCAGTGAAAGTTGCTGTTCATCGTCTTGAGCTGACACCATGCTTGTTTTCACATATGCACCCAGCAGGACCAGTGACTCCAACGTGTCATTCTTTTCCAGTTTCAATGGGGAATAGAAGGCCAATTCACTACTCCTCAGTGGGCAAATTAATCCTGTTTCTCCTTCGCTGAGCTTGTTTATCACGGAATCTGAAATTCTCACTTGCAATTACCTTCACCGCAGCACATCTAAGCTTACTAAATAGATTGGTAAGAATAAATCTTACATTTCCGTTTCTATGGGCCCTCCTATGATTTGTGTATACCACAATATACCATTTCCATAACAGATATTCAATAGAACCGTTCAATCGTTTAAAATAATTGATTCACAGCGTGGATACAATTTGTGAACAGTAACGTCTTTTTCGAATGGTTGACTATCTATGTATGTGTACACAATTTGCATCTATGAAACCCAAAACAAACCGGCCTCCAATCTGACAGGGCGATAATGAAGTTTACAAATATCATATTCGAGTTTAAAGAATCATTAATGAAGGTGACAAACGCGATGAAGGATTGCAAGATGTCATATTCCGGTTTCCAGACGCGATAACGGAGTTTACAAAGGCGTTCAACGCGTTTCAACTTATGCTATCCATCGTAAAAGGCTGTATAATAAAGATACTTCGAAAGTATTCTATAGTTGCTGGGCGAAAACTTCACCCCGGAAAGTTTGCTCGTAAAGAACAAATTTCTCCTCACTTTGGCGCTGGGAACTTGGGGACCCGCGGATCGGCCGGGGACTTTACCTTGGCGACATGTAGTATGGCAAATGTGCTGCACCGTGTCACTATTAAGTGGTGATGCCAGCTTTTCGCCGCTTTTCCGGCAGCAGATGCATCGGCGTCGCAAAGCGCATAATTACTGGCCCCGGGACGGGAGTGCAATGGCGTTCCACGGTGCCATTTAGCCTTTGGAGAGAATCCACCTCCGAGTGGGAGTTGGTGGGGGGGGGGGCACGATTGTTCCCGAAGATAAATGAGTGTAATTAAACGAATCTAGTCGGGGGGAAAGGGAGAGAACGATGAAAGGAACAAAGTTCCTCTACCGGTTCGATGCTGGCATCCGGAAGGTATTCCAAGGAACTTAACGTTTTCTTCCTTCTCTCCCTTTGCCAACAGGATAAAAAAGCGATTTATCGAAGAGCCGACCAGGGCAGGGAACATAGAAGTCTTTCTTTTTTGTTGGTTTCTTGCTTTACAACAGGGAAAACTGGGAAAGGTAGTTAAACTTTCTCCCGGCGAAACATGAAAGTTATAATTTATGCTGCAACTGTTCACTTTTTTGTTGGCGTTCATCTTTTTTCCCTCTCCCCATCCACTTTTTCGTCATTTACAGCGGGGCTTTTCGAGCTTATGAAAAGAATATTATTTCTCTCATTTCTTTTCTCCTTAAGTCCCCTTTGTCGCTTACTTACTCCGGCTATGAAGTGTCCCGTACCGACGTTTAAGGCTTTTCGTTGGACAATTCAACCAACCAGGCTCGTCTCAGGGATGCCACTTCACAAAGACAGGCCTAATCTGGCCGGGAATTACATCATCCGATGGACGAAACGATTGTGGTTCGAATGCCAGTTGTTCGTGCGAAACTTTTCCCAACTAGTTCCGGGCCACCACGCATGTGTGTGTGCGTATGTCAACCGCGAAATCATGAGGACGTGAAAGTTTTACACAAAATCAAACATCGCCCGAACGTGTCGGCTCGTCGGCGAGCGCATCTGTTTGCGGTTTCCCCGGCGAAGGTGTGAGCCGGGAAATCTGCTCCACTGTTCCACACAGGCACGCAGCATCCGTGTCCCGACGCTAGGTGGGAAAGATTTTGGGCTTCGTAGGATTTTTGGGGTAGTGCGTTGGACTTGCCACTTCACGCGAGGCACAAACTTCGGACTGGTTGGGACTGGTATAGGAAATGGAAAGAAAATAAAGTGAAACATCGCCCCGGCGTCCATCCCATTTGGGGGACGGAGTGATTTTACTTTTATGTGATTCATCTTTACCTTTTCAAATTTGTCTTGTGGGCGTTAAAAAAGTTTCCTCCCGTTGCGGTACCAGTTCATTAAGAGGGTGGAGGCGTTGGCTTGTTTTTTTTTTTATTTATTTTGTTGCTACTTTGTTTGTGCCAACGCATTTTATCATTTCATTTGAAGTGATCCCAAACAATAACTTTTAAAAAGTGACAGCCGAGGGGTGATTTTAAAAGTTTCGCGGCGTCGAGCAGATGTCGAGCAGACCACACCGCCGTTTCAGGATCATATCTTTGGGCGAAACCAAACTTTAATTCTTTTCATTTCACACAACGTCTGTTAGTATTTTGTAGCAAGATGTACCGTCTGTAAGCATTTTGTAACACGCTTAATATAGTTTGATAAAATAAGCAAATGTTGCTATTTCTTCTTCTTCTTCTTCTTGGCGTAACGACCTCTTGGTCATGCCTGCCCGTTAAGGGCTTACGAGACTTGTTTCCCTGTTGTACGTGGATAGTCAGTCCTCTCGTACAGGGGAGGGTCCGGTCTCGGTTGGGATTCGAACCCACGCCGTCGAGGTGGTGAGCCCCGGCGCTCATGGGCCGATTTTCTAACCGGCGCTACCGCTCGGCTGTCGCGGACCCCCATGTTGCTATTTACAAAGTAAATTACTGATTTGTTAACTTTTCTCTACAATCTAGAACCGTCCGACTGGATATTGTGTAGTTGAAGTTGTTGAAAAATTAATTAAAGCATGAATTGGGAAGCGTTAAACAACCATAAAAGTAAACAGATTTTCTTTTTCTCAACAGATATATTTCTGTATCATTTTGCCGGGTTTTAGTATCATTTTTATTTTCTTACCAATTATTTTAAAAGTCTAGCAGTTTTATTAGGAGGCTTGAAAGTAAAATGATGCGCCTTTCTAAAAGTAACATCAGAATATTTTATTTCCGTGTAAAAGATCTTAAAACCAACGTTGCTAATGGATCTTAATTTCTAATAATTGAGAGAGAGAGAGAGAGTAGTAGAGCAACTATTTTGTTACGAATTTTATTCTACAATAGGAATTCGGATAATTTTGTTTCTTTTCGATGCGGTACGACTAATATAGTCATTCCGTAATAAAGAGTACATTTTTGGAGCGTTCCGATTTGTTCCAAATAACACGCCTGGCGTCATATTTGGCGTGCTATGCTAATGAGATGCGGTGAAAAGATTTTTCTCGTCATTCCAACAATTCCACGCCGACCACATGCAACATTTGCATACCGGTCGCGCTGCCGCGTTCATCAAATAATCAAAATTCGAAAACACAACGCCGAAGTACTGGGGGAAAGCTTTCGGCTTCGAAATATGCACATGCAATTATAGCCCAACGTGCGCGCGTATGTCCAACTCTCTAGGGCGGCCGATTATTGATCACAACATAATGGGCTAATCATGTTAGGGTAGTATTTTCACCCGTTGACCCGCTGGAAGCCCGTTTTTCCACGCCCTTTCCGATCGATGCTGTCGTCAGTCAGGGCGGAACCCTCCGTTGGAACGCCGCCAAACGAGGCCGTTGGATTTGTTTGAACAGTTTTTGCCTTTCCAAACAACAACATCGGCTTGGCCAGGCGGGCGTTTGGTTTTTGAATGTTTAAATTTAATCTAGTTATATTTGACACCAGCCCTGGCTCGAAACTGGCTGGCCGCGTGATGTATCATAATTGGGTGTGCATATGTGTCCTCGGCGATATGATGGTGGTGGGAATATTTGTCAAATGATTAAAACTCAACGCAGGATGGGATGAATTATGCGCTAATCAATTTATTACCCCGTACATCAGCTTCAGCTACGCGCAGCCTTCCTCTCGCGGGAAAATGAACTGGTGTTTGTGAGTCGACTACGGTGAGGGGATAATTTTCGAATGAGTAATATTTCAAATTGTCTGGCGCACGCACGCGGGTTTCCAGCGGACCGACGAAGGTGTGTTGCATGTCGGTAGGATCTTGTTTGGCAAAAAAAAGGAAGGATTCAAACAACTTAAACAACACACTCTCTGTGTGTGTGCGAACGCTGACTGCGTCAAACCGGCAGGTTAAAAGCACTCCCGCGAGGGCCAAAGTTTGGGTTTGTGCACACCACCACCACCATCTCGCCCTTCTAGTGCTCCTTCCATTTGTTTTGGCCGAATGTTCGTGCGTTTGGTGGAAAGTTGTCGGATTGGTTTTGATGACTATTCCCCGGCCCTCGGAAGACCCCTGCCCTTGGAGTTGCTTCTGGTGGCGCATCTTTGTCGGAAGGACTTTCGCACCCCGACCGAGCTCACATCAGGACTCACCCATCCCTTTATGGGGTTACTTGTTCTCACTCTCTCTCTCTTTCTCCGCGTGGGAAGCGCGAAAAGAAAGGAGTGGCCCGTTGCGCGAAGCATCACACTGCAGATGTAGTAAATTACGACAGCAGCTCATTTGAATTCATAAATAATCATTTTGCCAGCGTCCTCCGGTCGTGGCCGGCACCCACGAAACCCCGCCGTATCGACGCCTGCCTGCTTGGGGGCAACAGCAAGACTGCACCGTGGGGAATTAGTTACTTGGCGGGTGCTTTGTTGACCTGGGCCAAGACGTTCCACCGTTCGCCCTTTCCGTCCGTCGCTCGCTCGGAAGTTACTGCACACTGCGTACGTCACTGGCACTGTGTGTGTGTGTGTGTGTGTGGATTTTTCCGACCTTTCTTTTTAGTAACGATTCACGTACTGCTGCAACACTTTCACAACGGCGATCCCGATTTTTGGCCCGGTTTCTCTCGCCATTCGTGTGTAAACATCGTTGATTATTCAAGATCGCAATCATTGCTCGGCGAAACACTGGAACCCCGTGGCTCGGTATATGGGTGTGTGTGTGCCAATTGAGCCAACCGATAGTGCAACCGATAAGCGGTGCCGACATTGCAGTCGGGGTCAGGTTCGATGCTATATTGCCCTCCCTCACTTCAACTAAGCTAGCACCTTTTTGGTCTGTGCATAACGACTAGGTCGCGTTGTTAAAGTTCCCAGTCCCAGGCACACACGCGAGTGTGATTGCCCTTGGTCCACTTGCACAATGGGAATTTGGTGGGACTCTTTATGACTGTTTAATATGCACTACCAAACTTTGCAAAACAGTGGATAAAACTGTCGTTGATACTGCATCACAAACGTGATAATTGTATACCTCCACCCCTCCCGAAAAGGCGAACATCAAACATCATCACGATAAAGATAAGCAAACAAATCAAAGCGACAACACTTCAACTTCAACACTTTGTCAAAGTATTCGCGCCATTGTCGTTATCGGCAGACCAGCTTTCTTTCCATCTGTCGGTCATCTGAAGAGGAATAGTTTGCAAAACCTCTCCCCCTAATCCACCCTGTTTCCTGTAAGCAAAACCCGGCTGAAAGTTCGGCTGGACAATGGACGGTAATGGGTACGCTCGATGGAATATATTTTCCACATGCCTATTCACCAACACCCTGCTGGTATTTGCTAAAGCTTAGTTTTTCGGAAGTTTGTTCCCTTGGGGATCGAGGGTGAGGGAAAAGGCCCAAACCAATGCAACGCAAAACCACTTTTTGGCAAGGGAAAGCAAGTGAAAGGAAAAGCCCTCGCCCAACGTTGGTATTATGTTTGAATTTTTTTAGCAACCGACCAGCAAAGGGCAAGAAATACATGTAGACACAGAGAGTAAAGAAAGCAAAAGGAAAAGTGGAGACATCAAAGCCGACGGAGGCCAGTTTTTCCTCGGCAAGTTCTGGGGAGGCAAGACAAACTTTCACCATGTAGTTTCAGTGTCATCAGGCGGTCCGATACGGTTCGACGTGTGAAAAGCTGGTGTTTGCCTATGGGGAGCCCACGGTCGGAATGAGAACGGGGCGAAAACATGTTGAAGGTAAAACATAAATTTTCTTTATCCCTTCATGCTTTGTTTTTCTGTCCAGCCTATCTTGCGCCTATCCACTTGTCGGTGGACGAGGGAAATGGGTGTTATTTTTCCTAACTTCCCAGGAAGCATATGTGTTTCCATTGATGAAAGTTTTGTTTTGCTGCCGATAGATTGTACTCATTGTTTTGTCCTATCACCTTTACATGATTGAAAGGTAAAGTGGTTCAGATGTGTGTGTGTATTGTTGTCTGAGCTTGGTACAATTTGATTATTTTTTCAACATTAGTTAAAACTATAATTTTCATAAGCACTTACATGTGTCTAAATAAATTTTCAATTATTTGCTTGCAAATATGAATAGAACGTACCTGCACTGAGAATTAATAAATATATTATTGGTAATTAAAAAGTTTCCAATAGCACATAGTAAACAAGGTTTGGATATAATAAAGTAATTTCTAAATTAGATAAATTTAAATTCCAAAAAAATTGTCGTATTAAAAGGAAAACAAAGCAATCTGTAAAAATCAACATTTAAATGAACGCTGCTAGGAAAAAACCTAGAATGATAAGAAAGAATTCAAATACGGAAACAATTCCATGGAACACGTTGCCGAAAGTCATCATAGGAAAGTATTTTAAGCATAAAAGTAATAATCATATTCCATTAGCACCGCCGTACCGTTATCTATTCAACCTAGCTCCAGAAAGAAAAAACTCTTCCATTATGTCGATATAATCGCAGAACCATTTGCCAGCGGCAAGTATCGCACGCCGATATGAGAACGTCGGAAGAAATGGTCAGCAAAAAAAAAAAAACGAACGCAAGAAACATGATTGACCATCCCCGTTATCCGGTGTGATAGTTTCCCTCCCTAGATGCCCTACGCCTCGCCACCAGCGAGTGATTAGGCTAGGGCCTAGACGGGGAATTAACGTGTCCATTAACTTAGGCACGGCGCTCACGCTTGTAACAGGACAATGAAAGCAGATGCCGCTGCTATTAGGCGCACAATGAGAAACTCGATATTGATTATTTGCTCGGAGGAATAGAGCATAGCCCCTCCGGTTCGGGAAAGTGGAGAGCTTTCGGCTGGCTTATTTTTATTATTATGGTGTGCTTGAGGAGGTCCAGCTAAGGAAGAGGCGAAGAAGACGTGCGAATAAAGAGTCATCGGATGTGCTTCATAGTAACGATAACAGCTGGTGGAATGAACAACAAAAGAAGATTTTTTTTTTTCAATCATGATATTGGAGGAGCTACCTTTTTTCATCAACTAAAATTATTCTCACTACTTTCATAAAAAGCGTTACCTAGCTTTAAGGTAGGAAACAAAAACGAGAAGTATTTTTCTTTTGTACTGTTATACATAAGATTTGTTATAAAAATAGTTATAACACGTAAAACCATTTACGTGTTCCATGTTCTCATAAATTCATGTATTTTGTTTTTTGTTTCCTGCATTAACGCCCGTATCGTGGAAAGGGACACCGTTTTCGCAACCTCCGTTCACTTCCTCTTGCCAAGAAAATCTCTAACTGTTTCACCAATTCGTCCAAGATGAAGATTTGAGATTGCCGATTATTTTTCTATGGGGCGAAACTCTGGGAAATTTGGTTTTGGTAACCAAGTGGATCTTATTGTCCAGTACCACTCCAAGACAACCTTGGAATAATGGCAGGTCGAAAAATTTGCAAAAAAAAGTACGTGAATTTTTTGGAACTGGGAACACGTAAATAGTAAAAACCTATTTTTAAAACAAACCAGGATTCCAGGCCTTGTCAATCTGTCCACCGGCGCTCCAGTAGTACAGGAAAAATAGTACAGGTCTGAAATTTTCACAACTTGATTGATATTATTTACTAAACTATTAAAAAAGTTAGTTTTCGGCTGACGCCACTAGAGGCGCCACAGTAGCGCGCTTTACTTGGTTCAATTTAGTTATGGTCAGACTTTATGAAATGCTTTAACTTTGAACGTTGCTCAAGAGGTTCTGGTCTTATCAATATAGTTTTTTAGTTGAGTTGAGTTGAATATTAAGATCCTCGTAGATGATACTTTCATGTCTAATATTTGAAAGATTAACATATCTGCAGGATGTCTAATGTTGGCAAAAGAAAAATAATGAAGAAATTCGGAAATGCACACAGCAACTAAATACAACCCAGACTTGGTCTAAGGGTGTTAAAGTTGTGCTGCTCAATTTCATTAGCTGCAGGGCTACAGCACGATGCCATTTTCGCTTGTGCGGTTTGCGCACGCCGAGGGATTTAGCATAATTCAGCATGCCCCAACCGGAGGGCGGTGTTGCAGTTGGCCGGATAGCGACCCAGAGTTTCAGTTCGGCTTAAGCATGCAAAGTAATGCATGCGACGCAGCTTCGAGGGGGGGAGTAACGCATCGCGAACGGACGCGGCGGAGCACGAGGCGAATTTATTGGGACGGAAAATTCAACGCACATAGTACAACCCTCTTGCCGGAAATGCGGGATAGCATCGACAAGAATGAGGCGGAAGCGTCCTCACTAAGGACGCACGGACGCAACATTGCCGGAGTGCGCGATACGCGATGGCGAGCACGCATAATTTAAAGCACCGTAAATTATGGTGACCGATTTTCGGCTGATGGAAGAGGCGGCGAAGGCGAATGGCGGAGCGGACGAGTTAAATTATGAGAGAGAGAGTCTTTGTGTCACCGGAAGCATAAAGCGCGGCCTGTTGGGGTGAGCCGGATGTTGCGGATGGAGGCAGGCTTTTTAACTCCTCCTCCGTGCGTACGCCATATGGTCCCTATCTTGGGCGCGTAGGATCCGGGTGGAACACATTTTTGCGTCCGTTAGCTTTTAAAGTTGCCGACGGCGCAGTAGTCGTAAAGCAGCGTGTGCGACAAAGTACGGTGCCTTCTGCTCGGGTGATCGACACGGGGACGGTCCCTTTCATTATCCTGCGAGCCTCGAAGCCCCCCGGGGATATGCACGTTAGAACTTCCGGTGCGTAAAGAGGGTTACTTTTGGCGTAATTAATCCACCACGCGTCCGGGAAATGGCCAAGTAAACGGTGACGAACACTCGAACTACGCCAGTGTGGACAGAACTCGCTGAATTTATGATGATTAACTTATCGAGTGGACGACGACACATTGACAAACATTCGTGTCGATGTGTGCATTCTAGTGCCAACATCCAGAACGAGCTGGGCATTACATCCTTGCATAAACTATAGCCTTTTAAAGGCACATCAATTACTAGAAACATAAAACAACCTTTAAAGGAAAACATGTACAGCCAGCCCCCACCAAAAGCCAACAACATTCACCAAAACTATTGAATAGAAATCTAATGAAGCAACATTTGAAAGCAGGTTGGGAAAGTTCAAAGGACCGAACGGAGGGAAAACTTTTCGGATCCCGAAGCAACTTCATTACGTCGTAAAAAGTTACCGACTCCAGCCCGAACCGTGTAACCGTTGGCGATCCGTTGTTTTTGGACACTCAGCACCGGAACTTCTCGCATCAATTATTTGATGAACGTGGTTTAGGTGGCGTCCGTAGGAAATGGAAAAGAATTTTACAGTCCTGTGGGTTAATTTAAAGATATTTGATTCCAAAAGTTGCTTCACCATCTTCATTAGAGCTTTAGCATAGAATTTTATTTCTATTTCGTTTCGTTGGCTGGTTGTATGTTGGAATTGTGCTGGTTTTACTCCGAGAAGTTGTGCGACAAATTAAATTAATACATTCGTTTGAGTGAAATGGTTTTTTTTCTGCTTGTATCCTATGTTTACGGTATCTTATAAGTCACATGATTTGCACACTTTGCACACACTCTTTTACTTCAAACAGATTATTTTATTATATAGACTCTGTATTCTAATATTTCTGAGCTTTGCTTCTCCACGTTGATCCAAAATCCATTAAAGAATTTGGTCATTTATCTCCATCATCCACTTCTTTCTAGTGCTGTTCATAGGAAATGAGCTTTAAGAGCATGAAAAATATATCTTCAACTAGAACTAAAATTTTCTACAAGAAGTATCGGATGGGGCAACCTTAGTCTTACTGGTTTTCGCCTTATTAAAATAACCAACATCCACGATCCGCTCGGCACTGTCATTCATCATGGACAATTAGCATGTGTTTGACGGCTAATGACATCCCCAGAAAACACAATTTTTCTTCCGCCCCTTCTGCATCCGCCAGACTCTCGGCTTGTCGCATCCTAGCGCCCCGTAAGGGTGGCACGCGTAGCTTAACGACCATTTTGCGGCCATGAGCGTTATGAAGGCGGCAACGTTATAGCTTCCCCCAACGAAATACACACACACACATTTCCTTCCGTTTTGTTTTAATGCCGTTCCGGTGTGTTTTTTTCTTTTCTCCCCTTTTTCCGTTGGTGCAGCTCATTAAACCTTTCTTGTCAGAAATGTAGCGATGGCGAAGGCGGTACAACCGACCGGGGCCGTTGGTTACAGTGAAATCCAATTTTCCGCCAGGCACAAATCTACGGTATATCTTCCAAACAATTACTTCTGGCTGGCTCGTTAAATCGTCCTTCGCTATCAGGTTTGTGTGTGTGTTTATTTCTCGTTGGCGGTTTTGCTGTGCAACAACTGGAAAAATCTATCATCACAATTTTCCTGTGCCCGAATGATTGGCGATGGTTCTAGGAACTGTTCAAACGAAAAGGCAGTTAGGTAAGGTGGGTGGTTTCGATGTAAAAGTTTTATTTAGGTAGATGTTTGAAAAAACAAATGGTTTTCTATTTGTCCAGTAACATTTGATAATAGAAATACAAGCAACATTATAATTTCCACCGTGAAGGTTGTCGCAATTTTAAAGATCTTTAGCGTGGTTTATTTTGCCTACACACATTTGCTGTTCATTTTCACCATCACCGGCGCTTCAATTGATGTAATTTTATACGAATGATAGTGTTTTATGGCATTCAACCGAAAAGGACGCCTACTTTCGCAAAGCAAAATATACACTTTCTCCAACGACGGTTTCCTAAGCAAGCTCCAAATGATGGCCCTCACGTAGCGAAACTTATGGCGTAATCAAATTATTCCATGCACGCCACAGCGAACTGATTAAAACCATCCCTTGCAGGGTACTTTTCGCAGTAACTTCATCAAACCTAATAAATAAGTCGGATGATGGAAGCCTTCGCAAAGCAAAGAAAGAAAAGAGTGCCACAAAATAGCTTGCCATCTTTCTTCGAAACGCAGCAGCCCGGCCTCGCCACGCCAATGTCTATGGGAGCACCATGGGTTTTCTGTCACAACCGGTTAATTCAATTCATCAGCCAACGCAGCTTCGAGACAAAGAAAAGTAGGCTCCGGCGACCTTGCCAGTACCTTCGAGCGAGCGTTCGCCTTGCACGAAAAAGAAAGTGCTGGCGAAAGTTTCCCATTTGGACTGGGGGACCCGGTCCAGACTGCAGACATACACTCTGCCATGCCGGCGAGTGGCAATCGGTATCCCGCCGGGCCAGAATGTGTTCGTCGAACAAGGTTTCCTTCTCTATTGCCACTCTGTTCCTGGAGGTAAATTGAGTTTAGCGCCCGAGCAGAGCAGTGGGGGTGTGAGTGTCGCCATTTCCGCACGGGTGGTTTGTGTGGGTCGGCAGGACGATTCGAACAGATTGAGCCACGGCAAAGATTATGGAGCAATTGAAGGTTTTAAGGCACGCTTCCGTTGGAATTCCGGTTTGAGTGCGTCGACGTTTTATGTCGCTCGAAAGGAAAAAAAGCTCTTTCAAGAGCATGCAAAAATGTTTACCAACGACTTGAGAAAAGATTCATTTCCTTTGCTACGCGAAAGATGAGTTCATCAAAGCAACCACCGATCAAGTAGCTCATGACATTCAAAGGGTCCACACTAACATAAAAAGTTAAAGGTGGAAAGTGGGATATGAGCGTTTGAAATGATGGTTCGCTCGTAAATGTTGAATATAACCAAAACGTTATGAACACAGCTTGTAAAAAAGTGAAAAATAAAAGTTGTGAGACCAGACCGAACGACAGCTTCCTGCATTTTTATTTTGCTTTGTTGAGACAAAAAGATCGTTTCAAATGCATTTCACAGAGATTGAATGATGGAACAACAGAGCGATCAATGATCGGACAAAACGTAACAACAAATGTTTCATGTGATATTTGTATTCCTTTATCAACTCGAGTGCATGAGTCTGAGGTTTAGATCGTGGCAGCTGTTTAATTTTCTAGTTCGTGATACACTTTTCGTCTGTTCTGCATGCCGTTCCATTTGTCTTTCAAATTTCTGCACACTTTTACCGAGGAAATGTTCGATTTTCGCTTCAACCTTAGCCAAATTATAGCCATTGAAATCTTTTTAAAAACGTCTGGCACTTGAGAAAAGTTCAGACCTAACTGATTGGAGTATGCACGTGCTTATCACCTTGTATTGTGATGAGAATGATCGTGTGGTTAATTTACATTTATACTTGTGTTAATATGAAATCAAATGTTGCAGAATGTTTCACACATTTTTTTGTTCTACTTTATAAAACACTAGTTTGTATAAATATATGAGGAGGTTTTGATACTTGTGTTTGTGGGCACATTTGTTGATTATTCAACCTAACTGTTAACCTGACGATACCTAACAAAGTCTCGTCCGAGAAGAAAACAGGACCAGGACAGAAACCTTACGAAAACGATTGAAAGATAATGTTTATTTTACACTTTGTATCATAAACTTTTTTTTTTCAAATGCATCTGTAACAGAATTCAATGGCTTGCAAAACGATTCTTTTCAATAGAATCGGTGTCGTTGGTCTTTCTCAGAATTGTTTTCTTTTCTTTTCTCACCCTAAGTAGAAAATCCCAAAATTAACTCAATCTGATTAATGCCAAATATTTACCCTGACCGCATGCTTGCATAGCTCGCACTCGATTTTTTCGGTTTTATTTCTGCCCCCTCAGTCCAACTGTCAAAAGCAGCTCCGCGTCGGTGTCAAACTCGCGTCAACATTTATCAAGGCCCGATCGCTGCGGGATGTTTTCGGTGCGGCGCGAGATTATTTTTGTTATTAGCTTTCTTGCCGCAGCATCCCTCGCCTGCCCGGGTGCCTGGCGCCCGCCAGCCGGTACCCAAACAACCATAAATATTCATTAACGTGGCACTGCTACTTCTCGGAAGTGGAAGAGAAAAAGCACTTCACCGAAGAAGACGCGGATGGTGCCGATGGATGGAAGAAGGTAGGAAAAAGGCGCGCCGAAACGCTTGGGGGAATGGGAGCCAGGGCAAGGGATGGACATTCCGTAACCGGTCGGCGATGAGAATCTATTTCATGGCAATTTTGAAAAACAGATCAGGTAATGAAGTTTAATAATATGTAAATTTTTGGCATGAATCGAGTGGGAAGGTTCGGAAGAGTTCGGTTCGGAGTTTTCCTTCCTCGGACGGCCGGGAAAATGATGGAAAATATTTCCCCCCCAAACCGTACCGAAACCGGAACATCGGAAAACATACCGGCTGACAGTCGGTTGAAAGGTAGAAATATCATATTTTTTACACAATCTGATTTCAAATCTCTCGATCTAAGCTGACATTCGATAAGTTGAATCATTTGTTCAACGTAGACAGGCGTATTTATTTTTGGGGATTATGAAGGCCCTCCTTACGCCTTTGGATCAGCTGACATTGAGTTTTTGGAGTGTATCCAAAGCGGATGATGATTTGAATAAACAAACGATTTAAAAATAATATATCAGTTTCCTTAATATGACCTGAAGGTTCCGATTGCGACCAACCATTGTTCGGGTTCTAAATAGTGATAGAAGTTCTTCGACGATACGGCCGGAAGAACAGTTTCTATAGAGAGTTTACCGGCGATAGTTCATTGCTACACCCCACAGCTGGTTGTAGCAGGAAATTTACTCCATTCCGCTAAGCTCTTCGTGAAAATTAGATCAGATCTTCACGTCCTGCGTTAACTTCAGTCCTCTGGATTTTAGAAGGAAAGGGTAACGATGTGGATAGGGTAGCTCAGTTCCCTTTCTTCTTACAACCAACAGCTATGCCGTGCTCCGGAATTCCTGACAAAAACTTAGAATCACCATACAAGAACCGTCTGGAATGGCTTCGGTTATCAACACACACACATACACACACACACATACCCCCACATCCACTCAAATATCGTTAGTTGAAAATGCGTTCCGTACAGCTTATCCCTCGATTCTCGTCGCCCACTGGCCGGAAGCGTACGTCCTTTTGTGCCGCCTAGTGTTTGACCTCCCGTGCAGCGATCCTTTCTTCGGCAGAATGTGCTGGCAGAACCAATCTAGAAGCACTTTATCCGAACCCTCTGCGTCGTTCGATGCCCGGATTAATCTAAGAAACGACAGTCGGGCAGGGCTGGAAGAAAGCGTGCGGGGTCCGGGGACCGTAGCTATCGATTGCCTCACCGGCCTTATCCGGTTTACCCGGCATAATAGATTCGATATCATATTTATTCGCCAACAGATTAAATAAGACTGGCTGCTCTCCACTCAGCTTCGGCCAGTTCGAGCAGTTTGTGCATAGCTATTTGTCTTGCTTTCACGATGAAGCCGATGGCGCATTGATGTGGAGCATGCCTGGACCTGGAGAGCTGGTGTTGTTTGCAATGTAATTTAAGGTTTAGAACAGATTTTGTACAATAACTAATGAGAACTAATTGCCGTAACTTCATTCGGATGTTTTGTTACTGTTCTTCATTGTTCAAACTTCTTGTGTATTTGACATTGGTTAAATGCGAGAGTAATTTCATAACAAATCGTTTCCTAAATGAGAAGAAAAATTATGCGAAAACTAAGGAAGCATTAAGATCTAAAAAGTTATTCGAATCGTGTTCTAAATTTCAAGACAAAATGACAAATATTAGAGAATAGAATATAAACACTGTAATGACTTATGTGAAATTAAATTGGACATAAAAACAAAATAAATTTACATTATTTTGTAACGTCTCCCTAACTGTACACTCAAAGAACAAAAGAAATAGAATGGATGCATAACCCAACATTTGCATGTGTTTCCGATGAATAGAAAATGGATCTTCTCACCACAAAGGGACGGTCGAAGCGTTATATCACTGCCAGCATAACCAAAGGCACTCACAGTTTAACATTCATTGTGACGATAAATATTTCACAAATTTATCTTCTGTCCCTTCGTCTGCCCGCTTCGAACTGAAATGCGCTTGCCGGAGTGCATTCCGAGAGCGAGAGCTTTCGGTGTAGTGCAGTCCATTTTATATGCATACCGGCCGTCATTGCTCCGTAATAAATGGCGACCGGGATCGTATGCACTTTCGATGATTCAGTTCTCGCGACCTGTAGAATGGACACCCACTGAACGCATGGCTGCGCTGATAGCGTCCAATTTGTTTTTTGCAGAGAAAGTACCAATGAAACCCGGTGGAAATTGGGGAAACTCCCATTTTAAATGCCGATCGATCTTAGTTTGATGAAGGTCAGGTTTACCTAACGACACGTTAATTTCATTCTGGTGGCGTAAGCTCGCTCTCCCATACCACATGCTCGAATTTACAGCCAACTCCTCGACTGAAACGTGTTCGATGAAACAACAGCTCGAGCGCACCGGAACAAATGATCACAGTTTGTGGGGAAAAACCTCAATTTAATGAACAGGAGGTTGAGTTACATCAAGCATATAAATGCGTTAATTAAGTGAATACAATGGGATCGGTTAATGTTGTTTGAATTGGTGAACTGGTGTGAATCCGAATGATTGATGACATTTCAATTATTTATTTTTCCCATCGGGTTGGAGCATTACGTGTTTGACTACTTCCTCCAGCACAATCGAAGGAATTTAGTGCTAATGAAAATTGTCACCTGATGTTAATAGATGAAATCAAAATCAATCAAGTTGAGCTTTTCTTATAACAAGTACCGTGTGCAGAGATTTAGCTTGTATTTGGCTTAATTTTTTTTTTTTCATTTCAATTTGTTGCTCTCAAACGCAAGCGAACATTGAAAACCCTCCACATCAGCCGACGTTGGTGGACTCTCGCATCTGGACGCAATGCGGGAAACTATAACAATTTCCCGCAACTCCCGTTCCATAAATCAGTGGGAAGTGATTTTCCTTGTCGGCGCCCGTATGATTTAAATCAAGCCGGCCCTCTTTGCTGAGCAGTCCTGCCCCCGGGGGGACGACCGAGGCCGACAACCATTAGCTGAGAACTAGCTGATTTTCCCGGAGAAGACCCACACAACGCTGCAGCTGCTCAGGAAAGGTGATTAAGGCGTAAATCATTTGCGCGAAATCGATTCCATCTTCGTCCCGGTCTGTGGACGCTTTGGGTTGGTCGAGATTGGCGCAACACCGGACCTAAACATCCGGTTCGAGGGCGCCATTTAATGGCCACGGTCTCGGTCTTTTGTCAGCTGTTCTTCGCGCGCGCGCGCTCCCGTGAATCCTTGGGGCCAAAGTATCTTTCAACAAGTTCAATCATCAAAACCGACCGGTCGCGAGTGAAGTGTTGGTGGAGGGGCCCATTTTCGACGCCATTCCGTACCTCGGCTGTCCGCTGTCGGCGAACGGTTCGGGGAAGGAAATGAGGTAAGAAAAAAAGAGCACCGGCTCTTAATGGCGCCGAAGAGGGCCCTCGACGGAATGGGCCCCGGGAAATGGCCGGCATTCAAACGGGCTCAGACTCAGACTCGAAAGAAAAAGTTAATGTCGATAATTTAATTTAATTGCTTAATTTATCATTGGACAGACAGCGCGGAGGAAAGCGCCGACGTGGTTGTTGGCTTCATTCTGTGGAAAACGGAACATCGAGGGCGCACGTTACGGTGCGTGACTGTACATCTGTACACGGGGAAAAGCCAACGGAGCGTAAAACGTTTCTTCAAAGTTTGGCGATGAGGGTAGATGGATGCTTTTTCAACCGCGTTGAATAATATTCGAAAGCAAAAACTGTGCGAAAAAATATCCTTGTTAAAGGTTGGCTGAAATTTACTTTAAAACAATATATATCATCTTAAGATGTGTGAAAATTACGCTACAGGATCCTCCGAGTGGCAGCCGTATCCGCTGAACAAGTGCGACAAATTTTCCATAAAAAAGAAAACCCAAATTATCTTATCACAAAGAAAATAATTTAGCACGAAGAAGGTCACGAGTGGCACGAGACCACCGACGGTGGCACTGTTCCACCGAGTCCAGAAATGGAGCTGGCCTTCAAGGAGCTGGCCATGTTTTGCCCTTCTTCGAAAGCACAATTTGCTTATCTGACACGATGCTGGTCGTTCGAGGTGGCACAACATTGTAGCGAGCGGGCACACAACGCGCCAGCAGAGAGCTGTTGCATATTCAAATTTATGCTCAACAAATTGTGCTTGCTCATTAAACCCATCCCGGACTGCAAATGGTCACCGTCGTGCGCCATGCCATCCGGTTTCGTTTGCGTGGTGCACCGTGCAGCTCGTGTTGTTTGTTCATTTCTTCTATCCTTGAACGATTTTTGAGCGCTTTGTTGTTCGTAATGTGTTTTTACTCTCTGCTGTAAAGTTTTTTTTAAATCTTTTACACGTATAACGAGTGTTTGCTTTGTGTTACAAAATGTGTGCAATTCTTTCAAATGCTCAAATTAAATATTAAAGTTATAGTTAGAATTAATTAACGAAGTTGGCTATGGATTTTTTGTACCCATCACTCTAACCGTGACTCTCTCAACAATCTTTTTTTCTTCCATCAAAGTAATCCATCAACTTTGGCATACAGCAGCGTACCGTAAATGTTTACATTCAATCGATAACATGTTTTCATTTCAAAAACCATTTCCTTCGCCTGCTAGCCGTGGAAAACCGTGCGTTTCAGTTCAAGTGCTATTCAATAAATACGATTTGGAATTGAGTTTCGGGTTCCGCCCTCCAAAAGGTAGAGCCGCGACAAAAAGTTCGCAGTCTGCGTCGTAAGCCGACCACCGGGTTGACATAGGCCGATGTCATCGACGCTGTCGAAAACACAGGAGCGACCTGTTCAAAGGGGTCAAAAAGTTTGCCCAGGTCATGGGGGAAAATCGGCGCCCCAGATAGTAGACACACGGGCAATCCATCAAACCCGACGCACGCATCCATCAACTGCACGTCCGCCGGTGGAGGATGCTGCGTCGAACGTGTAGCACATTCGGTGGGGTTTTTGTTTCCTGTTCAGCACTTCCGGACGAGGCAAAAAAAAAAAACGATCGTAGGTGGAAGTGTGCGGACCGAGTTGGGAGGATTTGTTTTTGCTGACATCCTGCTTTTGGAGTAGTCTAAACATTGGCGGCGAAAAAAATGGAGGCAGCTGTGGAATGCGTCAATTTCCGCATGCAAATGTGGGGATGAAAAGCTGCTGAGCAGTACGACATACTGGTGCATGGTTTTGTAAGCAAAATTGATTGAACCACGTTGAGTCCTTCGGCTATTGTTCTTGTTTGGTTTCGTTTTCATCCGAAATGTTGAATCCTTGTATCTGATGCGCTTTGTTTTTTCAAGAGAATTTGTTATGAAAACGGTATTGACATTCAGTGAGTCATTTTGGAAATTCTTATAAATACACCTGGATTTATTTCCATACTTGCGTTCGTTTGTACACTTTCCATAAATGTTAAGAATTTGTTTTGTTCGTAATATCAACATAGCATAAATAAATAAAATGAGATATCTTTTTTCCCTCTTCATTGTAAACTTTTCCCAGCATTTTTAATGAAACTTCCATAGTTCAAAATTGAGGCCAACATCTATCCGTCACTGATACATATTTCTATCAACCAACTTAATAGACCTACTATTTGGGAGAAACTCTCAAGTCCTCATGTTTATTGAGCTTACTTTTCTCAAAGAAACGGTGAAACCACATTCGAGACTACTCATATTTCAACATGCTACCTTAATGCTGGGAAATATTGCACCGAACTCCACTAAATCTCATACGATCCCCAAGAGACTCGCCAGAGAGCGTTCATTAGCAGCGAACGCCGAAGATCGGACACATGTTCCTGTCGGTTGCCGGCTTCAGTGGGAAACACCGCTCGAACCTTTAAGATTTATAACGCGCTTGTGATCTCCGGAGACTTTCAGCAATCACAACCCAAAAGCGGGTTTGCCACGACGACCCGGCGGGCGACTTCAACGACTCCGGTATCTATAAATCATCCCACCATGCCTAAGCGCAACGGCGCCCAATTTGTCACGGCGTATCATTTGAAGTTCTTGTTCTTGTGATCTTGTGGGAGTTCATGCGAGGGGGCCTGCACCAGACTTGAACCGATTTCAACGGGGTCCGGTTCATAAATTTCCACGAACCGAATCGCCCCAAACTGTGAGCGAAATTCATGTCACGGGACCCGGAGTCTCATGATGTCACCTTTCGAAGCTCGATGTCTCGTCGCAGGGGACGCTGTATGAGCTTCCCACGGAAATCCCCACCCGATGGCGGCATTAGCAAAGGCTGCGAGTGTCGACCAGCGCTCTCCGTGTCTTTGGGAAACAACTTTCCGCAAAGGGGGGTTTCGAGAAAATCGGGCGAACCTTTGTTCTTCCCGAGATGACAGAAATTACGGTTCAATATGGCCATTTTGGACACCCCCAGGTTCGCCGACCGTAAGTTCCGGAAGCGGCCTTCAATCCCAGTAGGGGAGGAAACTTTAGTTATTGGAACTTCTTTTCATCAAACATCGCGGTCGTGGCCCATCCATGGTTCCATTCTTTCGTTTTCCTCTCTGCAGAAAGTCAACATACGCACAGACATTTTCATCAAACATGAGGCCGGAGGTGGTGGTGGTTGTGTTGTTAGGTGGTTCACACTTTCATCACGCAGCACGATACGTGACACGATTTGGGCTGGACCCGAAAGAAAATGGAGGGGCGTTAACGATGGACTTACATCGGGCCGGAGCTGAGGGTTAATACCAGGCACGGCGGGAGAATGTTTTGAAAGTTAATTTAAACTGGGAAAATTCCGCAAAAATGAAGTCGAGCTAGAAAAAAAAAAAACGAGAATTCAATACCAACGACAACCTTCGTTTGATCTCCTCGTTTGCGATCGATAGATTTACAATACCTGCCGGTCCCAAGCTTCGTCTGCTTCTTGAATTCCCTCTGGTGAGATATTCGCCTAACACATTAGGGATTCATTGTATGAGACTTTCAATCGTGTGGATGAGAACGGCTGCTGTATTTTCAGTATATTTCCGACGTTTTCTTGACCCATCTACACATGAGCAAATATTTACAAATATTTTATAAGGCAAATAGGATCCCCAAGTTCATCCGCCTGGGAAAATGTTTAGATCTAGAACCGATTCAGCAACGGTACACTCGCGCTAGAGAACCATTCCATTCTGAGGACAATGTTTACCGGAGAAACTTCCCGGTCGAGCAAGGAACAAACTCGAGCACCTCGAAGTTGTACACAACAAATAAATCAACAGACTTCGAACCGAAGCGACCGACGGTCCGATACGGAACTCCAAACTGCCGTTTGGAAACTGCCCCTCTGTGATTTAGTGTATGCGTAGTGCATGCAAAGTCGCACACTCTGCACGAGAACGTCCTACTTCCATAGGGTGCATAGGCCATAGCCTAACTTATTAGCAACCTGCGGCTATTTGCTTTGAATAAGCTATGACGTGAACTCGGGCTGAAGTGGTGAGTCCGAAAATAGTTTGCAGCTTTCTCTTTTGCGCGAATGTCGGAAGAATTCCTCCGTGCCCTCGTAGGAACGGCTCGTGCATGTGCGTGGATGCTCGGGTCAGTAGGACAGGAGGCAACGACATACTCATATCTGTACTTTCAGGGACTGACGGTGCACCGTTGACCTACATGTTTGTGCCTATCAGAGAACAACATAAAACCATGCAACAGGAAAGCCTCTTTCGTTGGCATGAGGCGGAAGGATAGGGGGGAGCGGGGTTGGAAATGGGGAGGCAAAATACAAAGCACCATAAAACACTCACCGTGGATCTTAAAATCCATTCTTGCAGGCTCCCCGTGCCTACTTCCCGTAACCAAACAACACTCGACCGACATTCGGATTTTTCTCTCTCGCTCCCTCTTAACTCTTTCCTCGTTCCCAAAAAACTCCGATGCTGTGGATTATGCTTCGGCACAGTCCCCGTTTTGTCGAGGCCTGGTTCCCTCAACGAGCGCAGCATCACAGACGTATGAAGCTCAAGGGTACTTCCCGGCCGGTGCCAGAGAGCCCTTTTGGGGTGCAGTGGAAAACTTTAGCCCATTTTCATCAGCAGCAGCACATTCCGTAGGCCGGTGCGAAAAAATGGCCGATGGCCTCGCCGGGCTGCGTGCTTGCAAAGGCGCCTTTGCACTAGCCTGTTTACGTCGGCCTAGGCGGAGGCTTTAGGGTACGACAAGATAAAAAGCACAATGTTGGTCGGTTAGTTGTTCGGGAAGGAAATTGCTGCGCGACAAAAAAAGGAAGCAAAGTTTTTCACTGAGGCGCAAAAAATAAACAAAACTGTAATAGGCCAATGAAAAGTAGGCCCGTTTTGCTGAGTTTTCTCATTTCAAACGGGAAATTTTGCGGACCGTTTAATGGACAACTAAATGAGAAAAAAGAAATAGCGAGCTGCTACATTTCTCACCGTATAATGTTTTTGCTAGGCTTTGGGCGGGAAATGCGGCTCGCTCTGGACAGTACGGGGGAAAAAGCATGTCCAAACTGTTCTGTTTATCTTGCATCCTGACGATTGAATGCAAAAACTAAGAACAAACAACAGACAAACAACTTGTACAGAACATTTTTCTTTCGCTCTCCCTAAATGTCATCTTTTTCAACGGAGAAACTTCATTTAATACTTCCAGCGAGACGAATCCCAGCTGTTCGACCTAAAAACACACCCTGCTCCCCCCAAGGCAAAAAAAAGGTCCTACCAATCATCACTTCCCGTTTTCCGAATATCATTTGACATGGGTTGTGACAGGAAATCCCAGACGTCAAAACAGTCCCGGGCCGGAAAGTGACAGATTCCGGATTATGTGCCGGCGCGAGCCGACACCGTGGTGACCTTGGGGAAAGGCACGCTTTTCGGACCGTTCGCCCTTAGGACGGAGGTCCGTCCACCGAGGGTATCGGGCATAACGTCTCAATAGGATCCTGCATTCGACTCATCAATAAAGGAACGCGGATGCTGCAAAAAAGCGATTCTTCCAAATGAAGCAAAAACAAGGGGACACAAACACACACGCACAAATGCTTATGGCCAACCGAAAGATTGTAGGATCTTGCTGTCACCGGCTTTCCTAGTCCGGAGATTACGGAACAACTGATGACCGAGTGCGCGTCGAGCGATGTGGCGCTATATTTAGTTTTTGTTTTTTGAGGAACGAAAAATGACGTTGAAAAATTACACTCCATCCTTCAGCTGGACTCATATTTGTACAATCACCAATTTAAAAAGCTTTCAACTAAATTGATCCAGCCAGAATATAGTCACGCAACTGGCACTTCTTACAGGGGAATAGGGAAATACGTGGCTTGTGAATTAATTTAAGGTAAGGAAAGTTTGATTCTTTTATCTATTTTAGGGTAAGTGCTCCTATAGTGGTGCTAGTACCAATAGCGGATGTTGTGGAATAAAAGTCTAGCTCTACGACGAAATAAATACAATGGAGATATTTGTTCTTATACGAAATGTTTTTTGTTCTTCTGCGGAGTGTTTGAAAGATAATCCTTCTCATTCCGTAATAAACTAAGGCTCCAAAATTAATATTTTCTGAACATATTGTACTAATATGCTGGAAATAATATACTAATATTGTATATTTTTTGGAAATATTGAACTAATATGCTGGATTTTTTAAGAATTTATAAGGTATACCATGATTTCCTTAAGGCTATAAATCGCTGCAAAATGCATTGGTTTATGAGAGGTCTATGAGGCCAATGCATTGGTCTATGACCAAGACAATGCATTAGCCTATGAATATTTTGGTCGTTCTGTTTTAAATATGCTTCAAAAATAAGTCACAGTCAAAATATGTTCAGTCAGTTCCAAGTACTACCACGATTATAGGAATACGATACCACATCTATAGGAACCATACCACCATTATAGGAGCTACCAAATCGGAAGAAATATACGCTTTTTTTCGTTAATGGTTTTTGGTGAGAATAGATGTTTTCCAGAAGAAAAGTCGTGTTTCGATCAGAATTGGTACAAATATGTAAAATATTGTGTTCCTAACATTTATAAATTACATCAAATTGTTAGTTACATTACTAAGTGCATCACTATTGGTACCGTTACCCTATCCATTTTTGTTTTTGTTTAACACTGCAAGAAACTGTTCCTACTTACCAACTCTTGTGTGTTAAAGCCCAGATTTTAAACATGAATAATATTGGAAAGATCCTTGTCTAACGTGTCACAAAATGTATTTCCAAAACAGATTTAATTTATGAATATTTATCATAAAACTATGGACAGTAAATTATAGGATACAAAGTATACCTATTCAAAACAGCTCTCCACTCCTTTGGCTTCAAACAAATCGAGTCCAACCCCCCCAAGGACAAGATAAAAACCGCGATAACGAGCTATGGTCCTCCGTCTTCTGTCACGCTAATCCGACGAAATACCGTTGATTTCCGATTCATCAATATGCCACCCGGTGCTCAACATCGGTTTCCCATTCACCGGGCCCGCAGATTATGCGTTTACCGGATTAGCCGGCATTAGCTCGGACGCAGTAGGGGCGGCTCCCGTTCGTCGGTGTGCGGAAGCGGCTGAACACCTACACGTCTTGTTGGGCAAAGAAGAATGGCTGCACGTTTCCGTGTTTCCACCGCAAGGTGAGGCAAAGGGCCATTTGGTTAACTCCATCACACCTGTTTGGCTAACCAAATCACGTTCCGACGCTTGCCACCTGAAGGAGCCCTGTGGAGCTGCAATAGGGAGGGGATGAGATAATTGGGTCACAGATTCGCTGGCTTAGAGGTGTGCTGGTGTAAAAGGTGGTGGATTGCAACAGAAAGGCAAATAATGCTGTCACGCAGTTTGTCACGTTTCCGAAAAATACCCCCCAACAAAGGGAGGCGGGCGGATTACTTAGAATGGATTTTTCATGCACCGGACAGGTGTAAAGCAAGGTGTCTGCCATGATACGCATATTTTCCCAGCAAAACGAATGTTTATTCCTCGGTGCACTTCGAGTGTGCCTGTTTCGGAGGCCATAAATCAAACCTTTCATGACAATTAAGCTGTCGGCAATGTAACATCCGTCGTCGACAAATCGACTAATCCGAGAAATGGATCAAAATCTAGATAATGACTATCGAAAAAAAAGATCGCAAAGTAGAAGGAAAACACTGACCAACCTCTTGACAAAAGTGCTCTCTCCGCGCGATACAATCGAAAGGGAAACGAGTAGGTGTGTGTGTGAGGCTTTCTTTACATTTCTCGATGCTCATTTTCCATTTCCCGTCCGAACAGGAAGCGGGGTGACCTACAAAGACCACCGCCGGCGAGCATGAAGTGAGCAAACCCTTCCGGAACAACGGCTTCCACCAAGTCTTAGGGCAAACACTTAACGGTGGGCAATATGCTGCGCCATGCTTATCGAATGTTTCCTTCCGATTCCGCTTCCTCCGAGCGCCACTAAGCCACCCAGCTCCCGAACGTGACGTCATTGGCCAGCGTTATCGTTCACCGTTGAGCGCATTCTTGCTAGAACGTGTATAGCTGTATGTGTTTGTGCAGTTGCGGGCGTGCCGAACCACCGCCGTAAACAATGATTGCCGGCATGATGAGCGAGGAGGTCCTTGTACCGGGTTGCGCCTCGACCAATCGCACCCGGAAGCAGTTACGATCAGATACGGAAATTGAAGCCGTCATTAAGTTAACTACCTTCACTGCTGGAGCGGTCCGAAGCGGTTGGTCGTAGGGCTGAACAAGACCGAACAACGACTGTCCGGCAACGCTATCGGAAAGGTAGGGAGATTTCCGAGGAGATATTGCACTGGAACTGACCGCGCACATGGTAGCAGCAGGTTCTTTTAATTGATTACGAGATAAGGAGCACACGGTGCCGCTCGCAATGCTGTTGATACAATACTTTCCTCTGGTGATTCAAATGGAATCACGAAGATAGTGGAAAAGTAGAGAATTAAAGTAAATGTTATAAAAAGTAGGGTTTCATAAAAGAGGTAAACCACTCCACGTTAGCTCTGTAATGTAAAGGGCAAGATCAATAGAAAAGAGGTCGCAGCATACCAATGTAACGAGCCAAAAACAGAGGGAAAATTTTTGACAGTTGGTTGAAATTTTGTTTACCTCTTACGAGCAGCCAGGGCACAACTGCAAATCTGTTATGTTTCATCAACAGAGCGGAAATTGAGACGTTCGGAATATGTTCTGGAGCGTGAGGAAAACCATCACACTTAATTTCCAACCTACAGGATCCATATCTAGTAATTTCACACAGAAGAACCGTTTGTATACGCGAAACCATGGGTACTCTGATCCAAAATCTCCAATTACAGGCTGGCCCCGGTTTTCGTCACCAAACGGGACTTTGACAGCGACGAAAACCGAGGCTAGCGGACTACAGTTCTTACGTTTATAACACCTACTCAAGACCTGACTGACACAAAACAAACGTTGGATGTGATCATTATTCTCGTCTGAATTTTTAGCGGTTCATATGAAGGTGTTCTACAAATTATAACAAAGTTTGTGTATTTAATCATCAAATCAATGGCCATCAACCGTTTTATATTCCGTTTTACTTCGTTGGTTCCCATGGTGTGTAGTTTTACAATAATACATTCAGTGCTTCAATTGGAAGATATTTTTGATTGAGCAAAGTAGTCTGAAGCAGAAAACCTGCAACACTCGCTTATGAGTCCATGTTCGGATCTTGTGTTATACAAAATGCATTGAATCATATGAGTAAAGAACAAAGCACGCAACTATAAACCAGCTTCGAACGATTTGTCAAACGACGAAAACCGAGGCTGACGAAAACCGGGGCCAGCCTGTATCTATTTCGTTCAAGACATTTTGGCGAAGATCTCCCACATACTGCAAGTATGTTTGTAAACTCTTTTTCAACCAACTGTCACAACAATGGCGGAGTAGATAATAGCTTTGACACGACCTCTTTTTTTACTGATCTTGGTAAGGGGTGCAATTATTCTTAATTGACATTAATTCTTAGGGTTTAGACAAATTCGTATAGCAATGCCTACATTGTTAGCTTTTATTATAAAATCTAATGCTTACTGTTGTTTAAATTAAAATTTTATATTCAACGATATTTTTAAGCTGTTGAGAAACTTATATCACATGAAAATCTCCGTGAAGAAATCGATGTGGAGTTTTAAAGAGAACCTTTGCGATGTTGTATCCCCAACTGCACCAAATGAGGACCTTGGACTCGAATTGAGCCAAAAACTAGGTCAGTGGCGCTTAAAGTGCTTATTTATCCTCTAGCACACGTTCGTTTCGTTGGTAAAATTGTACCGTTGATTACCTTCTCCCAGCGCAAAAGGAGTGTATTTTCTAGCGGTTTTTATCAAACATGTTTTTGTTATAACGGAAGCCGGGAAAAGTAATCCCACCTCCGTCCTTCCAGCTGCTCGGGCATTTAGTCATCGCCCATTGTCGTTCCTCATGCCTTCGCTGACACTTCCGAGCGGAATTCATCTTTCAGCAACATACCAGCTGTCTTCGGATAAACCGAGGAAGCCACCGTCGTTCTCCGGGATACCGGGATCGCCCCTGCAAGCGTTCCCTACGAAAAGTGTCCGACATCGACCAGGAACAAAACAACTTTTTCATTCCGTTGCCTGCATCAGCTTGCATCAGCTTTTGATTATTTTTTTTTTGCAGCCTCATCACTATTATTACGTCCCTGGCCAACCACCCGGCGACGGCAGGGATTGTTGCAATTTTTCCTCCCAAACGAACTATGAGCGCACTATGTTTGCGCGGAGGAAGATAATCCGAGGAAATCCTACATCGGTGGCACCAAACAAAAAAAAAAAAAACCCACCCAATGTTCCTTTGTATGAATGTTAGAACATGTTTGTTTTTCAGCTGGTATGTTTGGATGCGTTTCCTTATTTAACGTTTTCCCATCCTCGGTCCCGAAGTTTCGTTCGCGTTCGTTTTTTCCAACTCTGGTATTCGGCCAAACAATTCAGTTCATCTTCCAGGCGCTAAGCGACTTCATTCTTATCCACCGCTGCATCTTCGCCTGCGGGCGTATCCTTGGAAGGTGAAGGTAACAGCACACACACACACAGACACGCACATAGTAAACCATCAAATCGCTCACATTTGCTGCGGATAAGAGAAACCAAATTTTCCGAGCGCAGTTTGGAAGCCGGACACTGCGATAACAAGCGATCTTTGCACGCCAGCGCCTCGGGCTGTCGGGGCGTTCTGTATCCTACTTGTTTGCTCCAATTTATCCCCTCCGAGGGTGTGGGTGTGTGTGTGTGTGTGTTGGTTGGTTTTTTTTACACATCTAGAATCAGAGAAATTTTAGGATTTACCCACCGAATCCACCGAGATAGCGCGTGTGGACATCGCGCGGGGTCGGGCGCGGATGGTGCGCTCGAACAGGCGCAAAGAAACGATTTATTATTAAAATCTCATCTATATTCTGTAAGTGTGCTGTGTGCAACCTGTAACCGAGCGCGCTAGCTGTGCGCATGCATGCCCATTTTCCAGCGTCAGCTCCGGGCGGACGGTGCTGACGGACGGTCGAGCAAAGTGAAGCAAACATCGCAATGATGACGATCTGCAGACCATGTGCGGGTGGGGACGAGGGTGGTAGAGGGGGTGGAGGGTGGAAGTGAGCAATCTGTAAGTAAAGGAAGGGAAGTATCCTTTGCGAAACGCTCTCTGCTGTCCCGACCGACGCCGGGAAAAAAAATTGCGATTGGAAAGTTGATAGATTACGTACATCTGGCCGGAGCAGAACTCATTTCGGATGATGCTAGCTAGATTCACTTTTTAACTTTTTCATTTTCAGCTCACTGCAGAAACAGCCACTATCATGATGTACGATCGGGAACGATTCGGTGAACGTTTGAAAAATCTAGAACCCAAAACGATGAAACACATCAAGGAATCAAACGCATTCCAGATTGAATCGGAACTACCTTCCAGTTTGGAAAAAGGTTTCAAAGTGTACCGAATGCTTTTCCGTTTTTCCGAAATAGCTACACTTAAAGAAACGAGCAAAGCCATAACTGTATCAGACGGTGGAAATTGGTTTCGTAGATAATTTCCACTTTATTTTAATTTCACTTCAAGATCCATATGCTCAAATGCGTCACGTCGGGGAATAAATGAATTTTCCAATTTTAAAATTAGTCCCTGCTCATAGCACGTTTTGTGCAGAACAATAACCCACTACAATAATAATTGATAACATGAAAAAAGGCTAGCATCAAATGGAAAGAACGTGTTCACTCGCACTACGAACGTTAATGTGTTGGAAAATATTTCAATTTGGGAAACGCTCATCCTCGTCGAAGCGGAACTTCGTCCTTTCGCTAAATCGAAACGTAAAGATTAAACCTAAAACATACCCAAACCTTAGTGATAAAAGGCGCAGATTGATTATATTGTATCCGTTTACCATCTGCAAAGAGTTAAGAATCAAAAATGAATGGCAGTTTATTCGATGGACCTACGGTTTTGGTTTCGGTTTGTGGTAAAACATTGGAAAACAAAACTACTACGATGTGTATAATAAAATCTAGGTAGAGAAAAGCTGCCCAGCTAATGGGACTGTGTAAAGTACCGGGCGGATGGGAGGGGGGGAGTAGTCATGCAAATAAAATGAAAACAAAATTGATATATGGATGTAAATAGTAAAAGCCCGATGGTGTCCAGCGGCTAGACCGCTTGACAATGCGTTAGTTCTGCTAAAATCTACCTCGAAGCTGTTCGGTCTCGCACAGTTTTTCCAGTTCATCGAGTTTTGTGCGGAACTAATGGATGAGTTTTTCATTGCTTACGATTTTCATTACACCCGTTAGTACCATAAATTGTAAGTTTGGAGCAACTTTCTCCGAACAGCTATTTGTGTGTGTGTGTGCCAAACTCGGCCGGTTCGGAAAGTTTTGCCCATTTCTGGACCACTCAAATGGATGTAGAGCGGTGAACGAGGGACTTTCAGCCTAGGTCACTAGTCGCCGGTATGACGCTCCGTGTCGTGAATGTCCTGTTATATGAAAACTTCACACACAAACACGGCCCACACGCGGGCCAGAAATGACCGTGACAACGGTGAGATAAGCATTCATATTGCCGTTGGCCGACGGAAGGAATGTTTGCTCCATGCTGAATGTGCTTCGAGCGCTATTCTTGAATGCCTTTATGACGTTTAAGGTTGTTGTCGGATACAGGCACCTGGCGCACGGAATAATGCATATTAATTTGAGCATTTTCGCTTCCAATGCGCTCCAGTTAAATAATCCTTTAGACACGCCAATCAACGATTATCACGATTGTATCATATTTTTTTCCTCCTGAGAACTGTTTTAGTTCACGTAAATTATCGTTGCATGAATTATAAAAATATTAATCTTTTACAGTTATCTAAATACATGTACAACCCTAAAAGAGAGAACAGGTTTTAGGTGAAAACATCACCGTTGAATGCATTCAGTTTAGAAACTTTTCTAAAACAAGATTCTATGTCAGTTCGACCATTTTCCACCTTCTAGAAATTCAAAGGACCTAGAAAGTGGAAGCAAATTTCTGCCCGAAGTCTCCGGCCACCTCGACGGCTCGAAGCAACGTTCCAAGAAAATCAAAACCTGACATAATTAACCAAATTATTCGCCCCGAAGCACTCCTTCGTCGGTTCGGGCGGTCGGTCGGTCGTCATCAGCACGTGGAAATTAATATCATACGTTAAAGGTCAGCGATGAAAGAGAAGCCAACCCCACCGGGTTTGAGCGGGAAAACAAGGGCAAGGTAAGCGTCCACGTCACGCACCGAAAAAGTTCCCGGCCCGGCCTGGAACCATCTGCTGGGGCTGGCCGCCTTTCCAAACATTCGCCCTCGCCGAAGGTTCTGGGTGGAGTACTGAAAACCTGAAAATCATTAGGAGCAACATGAATAGGGGCGACCGCCGCAAAATGTGAAGTTCTCCTTCCCTTTCCTATGTTTGTTTTTCCTTATTTTCCTTCCCTGTTTTCCCTATCGCTTCGTGTGACTTTCTACGTGGTTGGGAAAGTTCGTCTCCTAGAAATTCTACCTTTTTCCCAGCGAGGAGGATAGTAATTATTATTGTGGCGTAATGAGCCACTGCTTTCGAGGTGAGGTGGGGATCGTGGAAAACACGGCTACGATGAGGTGCCTCGCGACCCCTTTTTAACGCTGCCAAAAAGCAGCATTTTCCATCGCGTGGTGGCCCATTTTCCGAACAGCTGCGAAGGGTAGGCCATAAAATAATTATGATTCATGTTCACGGTCGTGCCCGTACGAGCGCAAGTAGTGTGTGATCATCATTAGCCATGTATATACACACAGGGTCATTTTAATACACACCAATACGCACTACAGTGAGCATAATTGTACAGGTGAAAAATGACTCGTTCGGCAAAGGGAAGGGTTCGCTTCTGGAAGGGAAAATAACCTATATTTTGTCACCGATTTATGTGTGAACAGTTTTCAATAAAATCGTTAACCATAAAAATCGCCAATAACCGACTTCCCGTTCTTCTCATATTTGTTACAACATAATACAAATGCATACAATGAAAATTTACGTTAAAACAAATTAACAAATGCGCAGCAGAAAAAAGCTCGTTCACCAACAGTAAACCGGTTCGTTTTTTGAAAAGCCCTGAGATTTCTTCCACCGATTCCTGTCTAAGTGTCTCCGAGTAACCGAAGGTACACAAAGGAATTCTAATAAAACTGTAACAATGTTACAATGTAAGCGATTCATCTCCTTTTCGAGCGTTTGCAGTTAAAAACACAAAAAAAAACCGCCCGATTTCCATCCGAACCGTCGCCGGTGGCAGTAAGAAATTATCCAGACGTAACGAACCTTCCGCAAGAAGGAAAACCCATTCCGGGAGTCGTAAAGGGCGACGGCGCATACATTTGCCAAATGATCCTTCTCGGTCGGGCTCTTTTATTGTCGAACGCGTGTTGTTGGCGTTCCATTCGTCACGACAGCAAGTTCTTCGCCTCCGGGGCCCAACCGAAAGCACCGTCCGAAAAAGAAGATCCGAAATCTATATTCGTGACATTGTTTTGCCTTCAATTTGGTACCCACCAAGAACCCATCGGCGACAAAGCAATTGTAGTTGGAACCCTTTTTTCCGGTTGAGAGGTAAAAGGGAAATTCGTTCCACCAAGGCGGGCCGGGTTGTATGGAAACAATTTGTTAAAATAATAGGGAACGGAAAATCGCTCCCCACCGGGCAACGGATCGTGGTGGTGAGGGCCAGGGGGGGATGTGTTCATTAACAATTACTATCGATGCTATCAACGGAGATTAGAGAAGCGAACCGTACGCGATCTCCCAGCACGAGAAAAGCGCGGCGAGTGTAATGAGAGAACACCAGTTGGGTAAAGAAAGTTGTGAAACGACAAATGAAACCCTTGTACAGTCCACAAGGGTCCACTAATCCTTTCTTAAACCAAATGAATCGCCAAAATCTCGTGGTGGAAGAAAAAGCAAACAAGTCGTAACGAAGTCTTTACTAGTTAGTGCCTGGTGTGGTTTAGTTTTTGTTAGTTTTGACTCAACAAGTCAGTCTTGGCAAGGCAAAACACTTCGTTACACTTAGTAACAAAGCCCATTTATTACGAATTGGATCAGATTGGATCAAGAAAACAAATAGTTAAAGATAAAAAATAGCAAAGATGGGGTGTAAAGTCTCATATGTGTTATATTTTATGTTGAAATGTATCCGATAGTAATAAAACAGAACCGATAGATCTGAAAAAGCGATCAACATTGAAAATCAACATATAACATTCGTTAATTGAATGCTTTACTTTAGTTTGATGCAGCCAAGTGGTTCCAAAAGTAATTTAAATTAGTTTGATAAAAAATCTAAGAGAATATAAAGGCAAATATAAACAGTTCTAGCAGAATTTTGAGCCTCCTAGTATCGAATTCTGACAATTTTTTCCACAAAGCCCCAAATGCCCTATTTGATCATAAGCTTTTCAGCGTGCAAGAAAGTCGAGCCAAAATTAGCTCGGACGCCCGCATGGCAATGGCACTGTAGAACGCAATAATTCAAGGTATTAACAAGCAACAAGCTTCTCGGGCCACTTCGGCTCCAGCAGGGTTCGGTGGAGCCACCGGTGGCGGAGGTACGACGTACGTGAGTTATCATAAATCACAGGCTCCCGGTCGGGGTTGAAAGCAACACCCGGAGCGATTCGTACCGTTTGTGCCTTTGCGCTCATTACCCTAAGCCCTTCGCGAGCATAGCGAAATGGTGAGTAAAACCGAAAAACAAAACACAAAAAACACCCGTGAAAATAAAATGAAAACAAACCCACAAACAATCCATAACCGAACCGAATCAACACCGCCGACGAACTTTGCACCACCCGGGCCGTCTTTGCGAGGAAAGTGATTAATTAGAAATTCAATTCGGAAGTTGCTTGTTTGCATACGACACAATGGGTAGAGTTGGTTGGTTTGAAGCGCACCGAAGCAGACAGAAACAGAACAGCTTTCGCCATCGATCGGTGCTGTTGTGTTTTGTTTGCTTTCGATGTGAAGGTATTGGTAAATATTCGAATCGCTAGACAATGTTTGGCTGCAGATTTACAAATTTTGGTTTTGCTTTAAAAAACCAATGAAAGATTTTCTTTAATTTAGGTAAATAATTTTTTTGGCTGTCTTTTTTACCAAAGTGTATTGTGTATTGACTGTTGGTTGCTTCTAGTGTCTAAGATAACAAGGATTCAATTAAGAAACAACTGCAAATCATGAATGACCATGCGCCTCCATCAGCGGAAGAATGATGCTATTCTAGTCTATTTTTGTTTACATTAAAAAAAAGTTACACTAAGCTGTTAGAAAATAGTCAATTTTAATACGGCAGGAAAGGTCTTGCAGGCACTGCAGTTTTAGGATATAAAAGCCACCTATATGGTAGGAGTGTCATTCAATTTCGATTTACTTCAGCCAACTACCAAAGTGCAGTGAGCATTAATTTTGTATGACATTTTTATGCCGCACGAAAGGTATGTATGTATGTCAGCGCACTTCTCAGACAGAAGCGGCAGCGAACAGAGACGGTATAGGTCCACTCACCTCTTCGTAGATGAAGTTATCGATCTCCTCCAGCGGCCGGCCGTACATGTCGTCGGGGAAGGGTTCGAATTTGCGCGGCAGCAGGGCGCCATCCTCGACCTGTACCTTCGATCGAGGATGAAAGCCGTACTCCCGCACGAGCTGAATGTGGCGTGACTCATGTTTGTCCTGGGACTTCTCGGTATACGCAACAACCTGATGCTTTGCAACTGTGGAGAAAGTGGAGAAGAAGAAGGGGAAGAGAAGCGTTAAGTTCGGTAGTGAAAATGTTATCTCGCGGGGGGGGAAAACGAGCATAAAGCTAACGATTTGATTGTACAGCGAGCGATCCAGGTGAAATTGAAGATGTTGTAACTGCTGGGGGGTAATAAAAAAATCCTGGAAAACCCATTCAAACGATCTGTCAAACCCACTCCACCCCGGGGCCGGGGTCTGGCTCGCTCGGCTGGCGTAGATAATATTGAATGACATCGTATCAATTTGCAAACATCACTCCCAGCGGAGCGTCGCTAATGCCCCGGTACGAAGAGGGCTCTCACTTACACAAATATCGCACGCACGGCAAACAAGCTATCCCGTTTCACGACGGGAAAACACGGCTGTATCGTATTTCATGTGCTTCATGGTAACTGGCAGGACCCTCGGCGACGGGCACCGTCAACTGCTACCCGGCGTCTGGATTGACAACAACTGTAAATAACAGATGCTCCGGCAGTCGCGTCCATTGCCTCGGACCCGTGCGAGATTCAATTCGAAATTCCCGAGCAAACGTCGGGTCTATTTATAGCACGCCGGCGAGGGGCCAGGAAAAGAACGAAACATCATCCTCCCATCCGTACGGATCCGTCCTTCAATAAATTATTTTCCCGTCAACGGTGGTCCGTTAAACGGACCGGAAAAAGCCGGAACCACCGTGTGCACACACACACATAAAAACCCGGTAGTGTTACTGAGGGCGATTTCCCACCAAACGGTCAATTTCGGGCAGTGGAATTCGGTCATTTGCGGGTCCGGGTCCATTTCCCGTCATCGGCAGCTGGTAAGACAACGGTGGTTTCGAGTGGTGCAATAACTTACCCTGCTGATAGGTTGTAAATTTATATCTGGCACGTATCCGACCACTCCCGTGGGGGGGGGGGGGGGGGGGAAATGAACGTAGCGATGGGGCGCCGCATGGGTTGACAATGTGGGAATTTTGTGCGATACCATCAGTGGCCCCGTAATCCAACCAAATTTACCATCCAATGTGTAAAAGGGAAGTGTATCATCAATTTCGATACCAAGCGGTGGAATTTTCCGGAGAAAATGTTTGATAAATCTCCGTAACGCGAAACATTCCCAAATAATTGGAATATCTTTCCTCCGGGCATTAACTCAAACCCCGACCATATGAACTGGCAGCGCGTGAAGGAGTGAATAACGTGGCCTTTGGCAACAAACAATAAAGCTTCCCATCTTAGGGCCATCCTACCCTAAAGTCAACCATAATTTATTTTAATTGAAGCACGTTGTGAAAATAAACAATATTCTCCCCCCGAAACAGCCTCCAAGCGCCTACCCGTGGGAAAACGGATGAGGATGCAGCCGAAGTTTCCCCAAAGGGCGAGCGAACGACACCCCGCGCCTTTGGTGGAGGCGCCCGGTGCTTTGTAGATTATGATGGCTGAACAAATTGAACCTTAAGCTCGTTTGCTGATCACGGCGCAGGGAGGCCAATTATTGAGTGGCTACCGTTCGTTTTGCCTGCATCCGTTCTTGGCGTGTGACCACAGCTGCAGCTGAACACACGCCCGAAGACGCAACACACGCACGTTGGTCGATCAAATAAGCACACCGTAAGGCATTTATTGTGGCGATACCGAGAATCAATTATGAGTGCAATAAATTATGCACATTATTATAATGGACCTTGGGGGGGCTGGACGTGCGGTCGATGTTAGTGGCAGCCGGTCGCAGGCTGTGTGTCGTTTTGGCTTGTGTTGGCCATAAATAAATTGTAATGCAGCATCGGTGCTACCTGTTAGCAGGTTAAGGTTCTCGCCCGTGCCGATGCTGGCTAGGCTCCAAGAAAGGCGCCCGTGTTAAACTGTGTCTATTTTAATTACGATTCCGCAGTACACATTTGTTTCATTAAATGTGAAACTTCGAAACGTTATCTAATAAGAGTAAATAAAAAATAATTAGATAAAACTTTGTCCAACGTCAAATAATTTCTATATGCTTAAAATTTCACTTTAACCCCCTCACTAGAGTATGAAATGTCTGTTCATTCACGCTGACAGGAGACAGAAATGTAATGAGGTTACGATGACACTCCGCATTCTGCACGAGCGATAATGAAGACTTATGTGTGAAGGAAACTTTACTTTCTCAAAATCTCACCCATCGTTGTCACCCGGAAAGAACCGCATCGCATTCAATATATTGTAGGTGTGTGTCCGTGAAAAAAAAAAAAACACTCACCACATCACCTTGCCCCGCACGATAATGCTCGACTTGGAAGCCAACAAGTGCTTCGACACACTATCCCTAAATGTCGAAGGATATTTTCCCGGCGGTTTCTTTTTACCGCCGCGACGCGTATTTCTTCTTCTAGCGTTTGCTACTTCCGCCAGGGGTTTTCCAGTTATAGCCTCACCATCGCGAATGGAAGACATGATGTGAAAATGTCTCCCATTTCCGCTCGAAGGAAGCGGTTCCGTTGTCGCAACCCGCCAGGAAAGTACTGCGCTTCGCTGAGCGTACAGAATGTTTCCTATCTGTCCCTCCGCGTGAGTACCGACTCCAGTAATTCCGAACGGTGCGGTGAGTGAGAGAGAGTGAGCTCGTCCTCAAACGACTGATCAGTGGCTTTCTGAAAAGGTTACTGCAGCAAAGTATGGGGTGTAAAGAAACATATAGGGGATCACCTAGAACGAAGGAGCAGCAGGGGTACCTAGAAACATCACGTCTAGCGAAGTGCTCCACTTTACAGCGACTACTTTTCCGATGCTTGCAGCCATTCCGGTCGGTGGGAGGATTTTCCCGCATCGAAAACCGGTCCTGCCTTCCGGTGCAAACCGGTGTTCGTCGGGAACGACAGGTGCACAGAATGTCATTTTCTTGCTGCTGCGGCCGGGCTTTGAACAGACCGAACAGACTGCACCTGGAACAGGGAAGGAATACCTCGCGTTCTTATCACTCGATTGCAGCGAGAGGTTCTGCTAAATACACATGTGCACGTAATTCTTCCTCCTGCGGCGCGGTGCAGATGGCAAGGAATCAAAATGACTTCCTAACAGAGCCCATTTACCTAACGAACCGGGATTCCAAAGACATGTGGAATTTATTTCGAACATAGTTCTTTTGATGTTAGTCGTAGCAATATATGGCTTAACCTACACTTGGTTTCAATGCTTCGAATGAAGAATATTTGAAAGACTACATACGAACAAATAGATTGTATGTTTATCGTATTGTAATATAGCAGTTTATTGTGTTGTATTATTTTAAATTCGATTTGCTTTTTAAAATACCTTAAAAAACATGACCGTGAAAAAAGGTGAATCATACTATAGATATGGACAATAAAACTGCTGAAAGCACTGTTTTGAATATGTATGTTATTGATATGTTTTTATTCTTTTTGAAATACATAAAAAACATTGAAAAGAAAGCCTCGTTGCAACATATCAAATCTCGGATCAAGCCTCTGTACAATACAACAAAACGTAAGTTCATACGATTAGCTGAATGTTGCAACCCAATAATTAAACATTTTTGCGGTATTCCCCGATCATAAAATTATTTGCCACGAAAATATAATTTCCCTGAAATACTACTTTCTTCTATATTTTATGTGTAAGAAACATTCTGGCCAGTTCTGCAACTCGAGTAGTTTCAAAGGGGAGCAATATTTTTACGATTGTTTCGGTACCGATAATGAAGGTAGGAAATGAGAATCCAACAAAGCAATCGAAAACCAAAAAAGGGAAATTATATACCACTGTCTATCGTGTTGCAAACCCTTGTCAGACGATCGATTAATCATGAATCAGTGAATGAAAATGTTTGCAACGATGAAGGGATACCATTCTGTCACCAACTTGGCTGAATGACAGTTGGATAAAAATGGAATCAGTCCTGTCAAAAGGGGTAAGTTGGAGGTGTTTTGACTCGTCGAAAATGAAATCGTCGAGGGAAATACCTCCGCGAGAAGAATACTTCCAGAACACGGATAAAATATTTAATTAGATTTCGCACCAGGGATAAACATGGCTGGTGACGTTAAGTGGTGCAGTTTGTTGGAAATATGTTCGCGTGGGAAAAGTACTTTGTGTGATTCGACAAATAAAGAATGCATTGGAATAAAATTCAATTCCGTCGTAAAACCAATTCCACGTGGATGTCGTGGCCGTTATCAAATCCCGCACGGAATGCTCTTCCACCACCAACGCAAGTCAGAGGCGTAGGAACTGATGTCGCTCTTCCGGAAGCGGCTCTTGACACTCCTGAAAAACTTGCCGCGGTAAACGGATTGGAGCGAACGGTGCGGTTTTCCACTTTCCACTTCGAGAAGAGTCATTTGCATCGGAGAGAAGTGCAATTCCGGGCACCGACACGGCATCAACAGGCGTGGGATGGGAAATTCCGTACGAACGGCTATGCAGATGCTGCCGAAGAACCCGATGCATATGGCGGAGGACGGCAGGCCTCTGACGGTGGATGCACAGATGCCAATAAAAGATTTCCCAGCCCCAGACAACAATTTGAAAGTTTTCTCCACCATCGCAACTGGTTGAGCCGGTTTCTTTTCCCGCACCGTGAAATCGTAAGTCGGTTGTAGTTTATTCCGATTGGATGAAATCAAGATGGTGAAGTTGCTCTGCGGTGGTTTTATGGTACGATGCTTTTGGGGGAGTGGAGTGGAGGGCTAGCAGACCGAAGAGAAAGCGCATTGTTTGCGATAAACTGTACCCTGATTGAGTCCCAACAGAGTTGAATTAAACGGAAATAAAATCGTCGACAGTATAATTCTTTTATTGTGCATCGCAAATGAGAATTCTTCGGTGTCGCTTCCGGTATGTAAGGTCAACACCGAGCCTTCCATTTCGGTCGCATAAATCAGCAAAGTTTAATTTGAACAACACACGATTGTCGGCAATCCACGTAAATGGAAAAAATCGTAAAATATCACATTGAACGTGAAAGCAAGTCACACGGCGATATTGCAAATGGAATAGAGAAGATGACAGTTTTGTCAATTTGCTCACATCGGCGAAATACGACATTCCCCCGAGGCATTGATTTGCTTCCGGCGCGTTGCCACTGATTGTCCAAAGTATAAAAATCCAATGTTGGTGATGGTTTCATAACCGTCCGTAGGTCCTCCCACTTTGTGTGGGAGCCTGCAAACTGCTCATAACGTACGATGCAATAAAATGGAGGGAGAGTTTTCTCACACACAAAAAAAAAAAATACAAAATACGACAGTTGAGGGCCTTTTGCACAACACATTTCACTGTCGCTCGCTATCGTTAGGCGATGATTGGTGCGATAGCAGAAAGCGAACGATAAACGATATATGATAAAAGCTTGCCTATTTACGAACGCCGTCCGTAAACCGTCGTGTGGATTCTTCCCTTCCTAACGCAAACCTACCGCTATGTCGGGTTTCCTTTTTCGCTTCAAAAAGCCCACACGGACCGGTGTCAGTTTTTTTTTCCCTCCCCTTCCTGGTTGGCCAAGGTCACTTGGTTGGTAAACTTCTTGGGGTTTGGGTTTTGGGGCTCGAAATCATAGACACATCAGCGGCCCCCCTCTTCGGTGGCATAAATCTTGGGTTCGTTGGATCATCTTTTTAACCTTTTCGCAACGATAATTCAATGATATGAGGCGGCCGAATTTGGTCGGCTTCTTGTGGCAGGGTTCGTTCCGTTTAGGCGGGCGCCATTTTGGGTCACCCATTGTTGCAAAACTAATCTTTTATCGATCGAAGGAGGGAAAAAGGCCCTTGCCATGCGCGATGTATCAACCTCGGAACGCAATCGAAGAGTTGACCCTGCTAGACCTGTTGAGACCAGACAAACTAGAGGAACCTTATCGTTGAAAAGTAACTTTTTATTATCGCTTTTAAATCGACTTACTAATAATTGAAACAGTTTTTTATAGGATTAGTAAAAATTAACAACTGCGTTTTGAAGAGAACATACTAGGCAAATGACATGTGGAAACAAATTACAAAACAAATAAAAATACTCTTTAACATATATCAATGGACTTACTAATATTTGAAACATTTTTTTACAGGATTAGTAAAAATTAACAACTGCGTTTTGAAGAGAACATACTACTAGGCAAATGACATGTGGAAACAAATTACGAAACAAATAAAAAAACTCTCTAACATATTTAAATTAGCATATTAATAAATTCTAATCTTTCTTTTATATTTCTTCTCCCTAAATTTATTATTTTTATATTTTAGAAGCTATACATATAGGTTGATCAATATCCCATCTAACGATCAAGAGTGCTTCAGGTCATTAACAATTACTAAATCCCATGTTAAATGACTATATTACACCATTTTTTGGTTGAGTTGTTTAAGAAACGCTTCTAAGAAATGCTCAACCATTGCATAAAGTACTTCACTCACAGTTTCTCTCCCACCCATTGCCGTATCGGGCGGTTTAGAAGCGAACAAGTCGGTAGCTACCAGAGCACAAAAGTACCACTCAAAACTAGGAAGATTTATAGCGTGAGCGAGATCGAATGGAAAAAGCAGAAAAGGGGAAAACACCGTACAACATCTACACAACCACCATTGCCGGGGCCGTAAGAAAACCCGCAGCAGCCAAACCGATGCACTTAGAGCTCGCACGGGGTCTTCGGTACCGCACAAATCCAACCCGGGCTGAGTTTATGTTATTAGACCGAAAAATTGCCGCCATCCGTGGGAAGGATAAGGGCAAAAGGTGAAAAGGCGCCCCACCGGCTAGATGAAAGATGAACCACCACCGTTCGCTGGTACGATCAGCATCATCATCATCATCAACATGCTCCATAAAGCAGAGCAGCGGCAATCAGGAAAACAAATCCTTCCACTTTGAGTCGTCGAGTTACACTCGTCTTCTTTTGCGTTTCCTTTCTCCGTTCCGCTCGTTCTTCTTCCGGAGCAATGGAGTTCAATCCGTTCGATAACAGGCGACCGGGAGGGGAAACACATGGAGAGGCAGTGGGAGGATTTAGGGATTATTTTGATCATAGTTGAAAAATCTTTAAAAATATAACTCAAGTAAAACCACACATACAGACGCATGCATAAGAGGCAAAACGTGCCGCAGCAAGCGATACGACTCTAATGCGCTTCGACCCAGTTTTCCACACACTTTTCCCGCAAACTTCCCTTTTGCCCACCGTCGGAGTTTCGATTCGGTTCCAGCCGGTTCGGTATAATCGTGGATCGTTGGGACGAAAAAGGGACACCGATGAACCTTTTCCGATTCGGTGTCTTCACTTCGCCTAAAACAACCAAAAAACAAAATGCTTACTCCACCCCCAACCCCCCTTCCAACACGGGCAATTTATGCCGGATGTAAGAGAATGTAAAAATCATTCCCAAATGTGCCCCAACACGGTGCCCCTGCCTTTCCTTCCAGCCCCCTATCCCCCCTTGCATATGGTCGGGGGGAATGTTGTTGCTGGCAAGTAAAAATCAATGAGCCGAATAAAATGGAGCGATATTGAATTTTTCATTCATTCCACCGGTGGCGCCCGGAGGAAAAACCCCGGGGCCGAATTCTTACGCCGAGAGATACTGCTTGCTCTGTTCGTGTGAGGTTAGAAAAATACGACACCCCCCGTGTGCAAGTGAGTGAACATAGGTGGAAAAACTAAAAGAAAAACCCGGTACCAAAATCGAATGGAAAAATAAGTCGTTCGAATGGCGGTTCGGTAGCATTATCTGGGCATGTGTTTTTTACTTTCTTTCTTTCTTTCTCGTCCGCCTTCGATCTTAACGCGTGTACTTGCCGACGTCATGTCGGTGCATACATATACACGCACGCTGCGCGAAAGCAAAAGACGAGTGGGAAGCGCGTCGGTATAAAAATCATCCTTATTATTTACTATCACGAACCACATTTTTCCTCCGCTTCGCGGAAGTTCCAGTGCGACCGGGTTTATGGGGTGAAGCAAGAGAAGAAGAAAAATAAAACAGGTTCAAACAGCGGAGACAGCTTTATGGGATGAGAAGGTCGAATAATATCGATAATTTAATGACCGGGCGGCGCATTGGTTTAGGAAGCGGTAAAAGTCGGATAGGAATATGCTTTTCGATTTTATTTTAATCTTCGTCGTAAAACCTACGCTCGTCGTAAAATATTGCGGTGACCGTATCTGATTCGATTTATCACGGATGTAAAAAAGGAAAATCGCTGCGTTAAACAGGAATTTTCTTATCACCAACGCTCCGGACAGGATGAATAATTGGCAAAGTTTACCTTTCTAAATCATAAATGGTGAAGCACAGTTACAAAAAAAAAATGAATGTACCATTTTCTCGATCGATAAGAAAGATGGGAAATGGGCCTGTCTCATCCGGAAGACGTTTATAATTTGAATTTCTTTGTCGATTTTCGCATTTCCATTTATTTGCAGTCGCGTTGTATGTTTTATTAAAATCAACGCACCGACTTGACGATTTGTCTGCCTCCCCGACCGGAACGTCATATTTTCGGCGACCGCCAGCAAAATTATTTACTTCGTCAACGAACGACCGCGGGCATAAATCAACGTTGACGGCAAGACGGTTCTTACACTGGTTCGGCTTTGTTTGAATGAATTAAATTTCCCCCGATTCTCTTCGATTCGTCCCTCGATCTTCTCCTTTACGTTGTGCTTACTTGTTGTATGTTCTGGTTCTTCCTTCACCATTGCAATATTGATTCGCTTTAGAAGGCGTCACCGTTTCCGAGGGAGATAAGGCCACCCGTCCCATGTTTAAGCCGTCGAATATTGGATCGAAGTTTTCTGGCATCATCGCAAATCGCTCAATGTCAGCCAACTCGGTCATGTGCCTGTATTATTTTCTCTGCCTTCCATTCGTCTCTCTTTCTTGTCATTTTTGTCACAAATTTGGTTCGTCACCCATGGCGAACACTGAGGGTTTGGTTTGGTTTCTTTACTTTTGCCTGCAGCACGTTCTGAGGGCACAAACGCATTGGGTTAGTCCGTACATGGTTGGCGCTATCGCCCAGTTCTGTTTGCCCATCTTCAACCCGACGGTGTCGCTGCGAAAACATTTGGGATGGTGCAAGAAAAATATGTATTTAGGATTACCGCACTTCATCGCTTCCTCGCAAGCCAACGCAAACTCGAACCTCCCGAACGAACCGGAAAGGAAAGGATTGCTGAACGAAAGGAAAAACAGAAAGCTACGGGTTGTGTTACTTTTCGGCCGCGTTTTTTGGCCCGGAAGGTCGCCTTAACGGACGCCACCGTGCCTGCAACCGCAACCTACATATCGTTCGGCGCCGTGTACGGCAGCATAATATTGCGATCATGGAGCTGTGATGACAGGGAACTCATACGTTTGCGGGTGCGACCCAAATGGATGAGCGGCATTTTTCAATGCCACACCGCCACTGTTTCTTGTGGGATATTGTTTCTTTTTTTTTTGAGGTTCATTGTTTGCTCCTGTCACTACCCGGTGAATGGATGAGATTTTGCTTGATGAAAATATTTCCTTCTCCACTAGGAAACCCCGTTGCCGGTGATAAAACTGAAACCTTTCGGAGAATTCACAAGCCTTCGCAGGGTTGGGCAGCTAGAATTCCTCTTCGCGTCCCGGAAAGATACTATCGCGACTCTAAACCGTTTTGTATTTTTCGCTGGCGAACTTTTAAAAATATTTGAAGAAATCCACCGCTTCGGGATACGGATCGGGGGTCGTAAAAAGTGCCAAGCATCCGGGCAGAAGACGGATGGGCTCGCGCACCACCGAGGGTCGGTCAGATAACATTTCCCCGTAATCATCCGAGGTGTAACCACCACCCGAGCTCATTTTGGTTGCAAACCCCAAAACAAAACAAAAAAAAAAATACACCCAACGCAAACCGCAACAATCCGGTTAAAAGAAAGTGGAAGAGCAAACGCACAAAAAGTTCCTTCCGCTGAATGAAGTAGGGCGGGAGAAAAAATGGAAAACTTTAGGGCAGCGGCTTTGCGTGCACAAGAAATGGATACGGCTGCGGTTGAGATTAGGTTGTTATCCTTTCGCGTCCCTTCGTTACGTTGTTTTTACTTTTTTTTACCGTTGCAATCTTCGAAGGCACGCACCCCTGACTCCCTGGCGAACCATGGATCGACCATGATGAAAAGGATGTCTATCAACAGGTCTGCCGGCGGTGGAGGATTAAACATTTTTCATCTCCAAACTTGAAATATCTTTTATGGACTATTTGATTCGCTGGGCAAAAAATGATAGTGCTTTTGAAGTGATGAATTAACTCTTCTCGTTTAGTGTTAGTTCAGCAAAAGTCACGCTTCTTGAAGAAAAATGTAACTGACCTTTAAATGTTATCCAAAAATATAAGTAAGGTCTTTATACAGTTGCGTAACAACACTTATAACTCAGATTACCAAAACCCAAAACAAATTTAAAAAAGGCACAAGTTTCTACATTCGTCATTATTTATGGAGTGCTTCCGTGGGCAAAAATATAAAATTGCTTTCTTGATAATTCCCATGCCACATTTATCAACGGCAAGAAAACTCACGATCGCAGACCAACATCGAAAAGCAACTGGCGACAACCAGACTGGCACGGAAAGCACAACCGACGACAAACTGAAACGCAACAGTAGCCAATGTGACAAACTGGTCGTTTTGCGTTTTCCCTTTTGTGAGCTTTATTTTTGTGATAAAATGTTTTTTCTTCCGACCTTCGGAAATATTGCTGATGTTGAGGGTATAAAATGTTTTATGGCGCGTGAACACAAACAATTACAGGTGATACGAAAAACAAGAATGTATAAGCTAACTATTGAGGTTTGTTTGTAAAGAAATTTTCTATTTCTCTTTCATATTTATTTTAAAAGCAAATTTGATCAAATGAATTCATGCCCAAAGTATCATCAAATTCAAGTAATTAATCTGAGACCAACGGACCTACGTGACCGTTATCAATGTGGTTTGGTTCAACGTTATGAAAATTGTACGACTTTACGAATTTGCGGCAACTCGAAACAGTCCAGTACGAAAGAAACTCATCGTGAAAACGTGCTGCAGCATACTAATAGCTAGTCTTGACGAAGAATCGAGACCAAGGCACGTGCATAGGTGGAAGTTTTCTTTTCGCCGGTCAAACCAAATAAACCCCATGCCACATTTTGGACTCAAGAAAAACAGATTTTTCGCTTGTAGAACTAAAACTAGTTAAATGAACCATCCCCTGTGCTTAACTAGATCTGAACGTGTAAGTTTAGGGTTGTATTAGGAAGTGTGTTACATTTATTACTGTAAAAGATAGTAAAGAGAAGTATGCAAACTATGTTTTAATTTAGTATCATAAAATTAATTAAGTTTCAAATTAAAACACTATTTCGATAGAACCTGCTTTCTCACCGTTAATCTTCTGCTGGAATTAGAATTGTTCGGTACAAAACAAAGACATATCACGTGTTTTCCTCCCTCTTTGCAAAATCCGAGCTGCTCCGGAAGGGCAACAAGAAACGCGTCTTTTCCTGTATTTCGAGGCAGTACATGAAACATTCCATTCCTTGAGGCCCTCTGAAGTGCTCGGATAAAGCACGTACGGTGTGTGCACGAAAACGGTCATGCCGGATTTTCGACAAACAAACAAAAAAAAAACGCTCAGCAACTCCACAACGCTTTCCCTGCCAAGGCAAAAACACATGTTTTTCAGAGTCTTACACATCTCACAGCTATTTAATTCATTTTCCATCCCCCGACGGGAGCGAACGATCGTTGCTACGCTTCGACATATCCTCGCATACCGCATCCAACATACCTCCTGCAGGTACCAGTCATTCCGTCATCTTACTTTATTTTCCATCGGTCTGGGGGAAATTTTCTCGCCGATTTCGGAAACACATTGCGCACTGGTCCATGGGGCCGCCGCCGCCACGGGGTTTAATCAAAAATTCTTCCAATTCAAAACACGCACCGGAATGTGCCGAATGCTCAAGGTGTCGTGGCAAAGGGCCATCTTTCCGAATCGTCGAGTAAATCCGTCCCGTGCGTAGCACTCTCCAAGCCGTGCGAACGTGAGAAAAAGCCGTACTTAGTCGGTGCTGGTTCGGAACGAATGCCAGCGGGCTGCTGCTGCTCGAAGTTTGGGTATCGATTTTCCGAAATGAGTTCCATGCCCTTCCCCCATCGAATTGTGGCAAACGCTAAATGAACAATAGTTTCCACATTTGCTTGCAAGAGTCTGTTATTATTGTTACATTTGTTTGCTCATGACTCGATAAGAATCACCAACATCACACATAAAATGTGTAAAGCCAAGACAACAATCGTGTATCCATAATATTAAAGCATATTCAAACCAAACCATCGCTTTCTTAAAAAAACAACAGTTTTATAAAAACCCCTACGAACTGCATTATATTTTTCCATAAAGCTTAAAGTAATAAAAGAAATCCTCACAGAATAAACAAAAAATTTACCGTGTTTCGCTTGGCACGAAGAAAATAAAATTCGATGGATGAACACGAAACACAATAACCACATAAGACCCAACGTTTCTCACATTCGCAGCAGAAAACTTCTGCACAACAAAAAACAAAACTTCTACCCGTCCTGCTAAATCCAAAAATTATAAGTCAAAGAATGAACTTTCGGTAACAAAAGCACAAACATAAGTTGGTCGTTTGCGAGGGGGGAGGGCGTATGTTTCGGGACGCATTACGTAGATTACTTTCTCCCTGGAGCGTTGGTTCTCGTTTGACAGAGTTTTACACATTTGAAGAAAAAAAACCCCGGTTATTACTTTAACGGCCATCAATCTTCTGTTAACAAGTTGGTGTGGGATTTGTCGGAACATATTAGCTCCCAATTAATTCTACTTTACATTAAAGTGTAATTTTGAGAAAAAACAATATTTTAAACATCAAATGTATGTACTTTTTATGTTACTTGGTACGTTTTGTTTGTATGGTTGATGGTGTGTTACGTTTTTCTTTTTGTTTGCTTATCACTTCAAGGACACATTTAATGGACAATGGAGGCGCCTGGTGCTTTGTAGAATTTTGAGATGAAATTCCACCTCGTACATTTCTTCGTTGTGACTTTCGCTGTCGAGTAAACAACAGATAGCTTTAGTAACGGAAACTGCCGGAAACGATTCTTACCGCGTCCCGGCTGATCACGTTCGTGCCCCGTTTCGCCCATTACTCATCCGTTTCAATTACAACCATGAGCGTGAGATTAACTTCCGAAGTAATAAGCATGATTAATAAATAAATTCAAAAAACGAAAAGTACGCAGAAAGCTCCCCTCTCTCCCTCTCTTCCTCGACGGTTCACGGACTCCATCCAACGGGCGCTACTGCCACAAGCCAAGCCACTTCCGGCGGAAGAAGACTCGAGAGAACCGCTATGGTCACGTAGAGCTCCACGTTTCGGTGCAGCAAAAAGTGTGTTTTCGTGAGTGCGTGTGCGTGTGTGTGTGTGCGCGCGTTATGTTCGTGCTCTCTCCTTGCTGGCCATTTCATAAAATATTCCGCGCTCCATCAAACCAGTACCAACGGCAGCATCCCCCACCCATCACCACCCCCCCTCCGACCGGAAATGACCCGCAGTGCCTGCAGTGTGGTTGTGTAGGCACAGTGTTTCAAAACGCGACCGGACCGGCCAGGCCAAACGGGCCCGAGCTAATGAAATTAAAGCTTAAACAATCGTTTCAGTTGCTCACGCACCATTATGTGCCGAAATAATCGCCAACGACATCGTATTTGTGAGCTTCGGCACCGCGGAATGACGACATCGTTCGGGCGGAAACGGTGAGTCGCTGCAAATTGGTTTTTATGTCACTAATAATTACGCCTCGGTTTTGTGCCCGCGGTCCATCCACGTGCCATTAGTGACAAAAATTGATTTAGATGAGATTTTTTGGGATTGTGCTTATAAAATATTTCTCCACGAAGCGGCCGGATGCAATGGAAGCTGAATAAAATATTTACGGGATATGCTCGATCTAGATCCCCGCTTGCCTCTGTTGAGTTTTGAAATTACCCAGTGTATCATCGGCTGGCTTAGCAAATGAAAACAAAAACTTTCTAATACAGCAGTTGAATTGGCAACTCAACATAAAGAGTATTAATTGTTTTAGATTTTTGATGATGGTGTGAAACAAGCTTTTTTAAAATAGTTAGCATCTGGAAGATTGTTCCATGAGCGAATCCAAAGCATGACTTTTATCTATTGTGACTCAAAGCTGGATCGCATTCAACTGATATTAAAAACACAACTACTAAAATCGCTTCTAACGTTTTTAAAATGTTTCCATATGTTTCTCCGAAGAGGGTTTCTGTGACCGAAAGACGGTGTATTGTAGATCGGTAATTTTAAATAAAATTATCTATTAAATAATAAAAAATATCATCGTCAACTGTCATAAATAATAAACCAAAAATATCATTAAAAAATGCAAGTACAAATATAAAAAAAAACATATGCTATGTCATAGCATAGATAATCCTACAGATGTAGAATATCATTCTTCACTTTTTAATAGTGAGAGATGGTTATCAACGAAGTAATTACTGTTTAAAACATCAAACTCTTTCTACCACACAGTGCTGAAAGTAAACTCATCCCTGCTTAGAACAACTTATTTAGCATTTACATTTAGTGGATCCTCAGAGTAACGTCTGGCGCTAAACTGTTTCCGCAATACGCCAAAAGTGAGCCATTCCATTTCCACTAGGATACCTCAGAACGTCCACAGTAGTCCGCACTTTCACTAGGGCATATTTTTATGGACAATTTTCGGGAATATGTTAAGCCAGATGGTTGCCTGATACGAGTGGCTCGGAACGTGTCCCCGTGGCGGGATTTAAGATTGATCCGGCCATGCACCGTACCATAACCGGCAATGGGAAACCAACCAACGGACAACAGGTTTGCGTTTGTACGTTCGGGGCGTTTGCATAAAACGTGAATAAACTTTCATAAAGTCACGAAACTGACACAGATGTGCCCTGAGGGCCACTGGGGAGTATGGCGAAAGGGTACGCTTCCGTGCGAATGTTTCTTACATGAACCGCAAACCAGGAAAGCCACGCCAAGGCTTGATGGCTCTCTGTGGTGCTGCGTGGTCGAAGTCAACGCCGTTGCTAGTCGTCGTCATCCGTAAATTTTCACTGTTTATATGTTTGTCCATTGGCTAGTTGACGTTTGTTTGCGAGGATTGCGAGATTTTTGGGTGATGATAAAATTTGGAGAAAGCACTTGTTTGGTGGTGGTGGTGGTAGTGGAATGGACCCGTTAACCCTAGAGGGACACCCGCTTGACACATCTCGACACTGTGATGTGTGATCGTTTGGAAATTAAATTACCTTTACGGCGCTTTTACTATCTCTGGACCGGGCGCTTTTCCTCTACTTCCCGGCCATTCGGTTAGATTCAGCCCTTCCCTCACCAGAAACTCATCCCCGAAACTCCATTGTATGCTGTATGTGAACCGTTTCTGCTGACTCACGCTGTTTCGTATCAAAGGTTCGCTTCGCAAAAGGTGAACATAATCCTAGTACCAGCCGGTGCCCGCCGAGGTATTACGTTTAAGCTTGGCTCGATTTTAGCAACACAAAGTCAACGCCCACCGAATCGACGGCAAGAAAAAAAAAAGATTAAAATGTTAAAGGATGAAGAAAACCAAGGTGAATCACTTCAAACAAGGTCAGCATGCGTTTGCGTGTGACTACATGCGGGTCGGTCAATGTTGGCCAAAAGCGTGACGCAAATCTGTGGCATAAAGCTGGCGTGAACGCAACCATCGATCGATTGCGAATACTTTTTTTTTCGAACCGTCTGATTTCGTCTACCGAAATGTGGTGTTTGGTATTTTCATCGCTTACAATGTCTGTATATTATTTTATAATATTAATTTTAATCCATATCACATTTTTTAAATATTGAAAATGTTTGAAATTGAGACTGGTTGTATTATTTATTTCTAACTTTTATCGGGATGGACAAAATATTTTGTGTGTGTGATGATGGTGTTGACTAACGTTTCAGCATGCTTTTTCAAAACCCTAAATCATTCTCCTCGACGGCGGCCGAAATGTTTATCCGAAAATCAAACCCTTGCATAATTGATGAGAAAGCCAGCAGCCAAACCTTTTTCCCTGAACCTACCTTTTTGGCACAAATCACACAGAACTTGTTGAGCTCCATATCGTAACCTATTCCTCTCCCACGCGTAGCAGACATCCGATTGAAAGAATTAAGGGACAAAAAGCCACTGTTTAGAGCAGAAGCGGGACAAAATATTTTCAGCTGGCTCCAGACCGACGCCATGCTCGACTAGCTTGCTGTCTACCGGATTATGATACTCCCGGCGTTGGTCGTCGTCATCTCGATCGAATCAAGAAAAGTAAAAAGCCAAGCCCAGCTGTGAGGCCGTTCGTTTTCTTCGTTCGTACGGACCTGGGTGAAAACTATTTGATAAAACATGATCGGAAGCGCCCGACTGTGTGCCGGAAAGCGATTCACCACATTCTCCGCCCAATGTTTCGGTAATGAACATTCTTTATCCATTGTGTAATTTCCTTCGTCCCGAGAGAGAGGATGTTTCATCCGTACCATCCGTACGTCAGGCAGGGTAGTTTTCCAAGCACTCATCGCATCCGCCCCCCATTGTCGATGGTAAATGGCTGCACTATTCTTAGCGCTACTCCGATGAATTGAAAATCAAATTGATTGTGATGATTCGCAACGACATTCGTTCGACAATAGCAAGGAATGTCTGAAAGTTTTTGCCATCTTTTTGCACCAACATGCAATATCGTAGGTCATTGCATTGAGAAGATATTTATTTGCGAAATAAAACATCAAGCTAGTACTTTGTTGTTAATAGATTTCTCTGTTTGACATTTGAACCGAGTGTACCCTGTTTTAATAGCAGTTTTTAATAATATTGTTTGAAAACCACCCTCCCAATAACGATAAAACTATGAGAAGGTGTTTTGCTCGGGTGCCATAAAGTCTTATGTGTTCGTTCACTTAGCGCGGCTCATTCACCTAGATGACGTAATTGTGCTTTTATTACTATTGCCTCGTTTGCTTTATGTGCATGTTTTCTTATGTTTTTAGTTCAGTTTTTTAACACACCAGCTCACCCGGTCAGCACGACGACCAGTCGCATTCCACTCCATGCGGCGCGTGGTCGTAATTAATTTACCAGCGCCTCCACTCGGTCCGGTCCTTCCACGTTCCCATGCTTGACTTTATGAGCCACATTATTGCAAGTGCTTCTAAACGATTTGCGGTGTGGCTAATGCAAAAAAAAACTTGCGCGGCGACAAACGAAAAAAAAAGAAACACGGTACAACACAACCGCCAAAGCGTTTCTTCTTTTGCCCCGCAGCAGGAGGCTTTCTTTGCCGTAATCAAGCAAAGAACATAATGAACGGTTTCCTGCAGCTGTTGATAACGGGTGTCTGGTGAATTAAAAGGGAAAGGAAGGGACGGAGAGCCCTAGAGAGCCGTTTAATTTTAGCTGCTTCTATTAACAAAGCAGAGCAACAAGTTAATCAGGGGCTCGTTGTTTACAACAATGCTGTTCTACCGACCCTGTCTCAAAGTAAAACTGCATGTGAGCAATTATTCAATCATAAAAAATGAGAAACAGAATTATAATCTTGTCATTCTATTTTAAAATGCTTTCTTTAATTTAAATAAAACAGGTCGAAAAAGAATTTCCGGAAATGAATATCTTCGAGAGCTAGATAAAGTCCGAACTATGAGATAAACAAAATCTTTGTAAATGTAGACAACAAATCTTCATTAAGCAAAAAAGATAAGAATCTATATTAGGAACATTCTAGGAAACACTTGTCCTTAAAACTTCAAACAACTTTGTAACAAATAGAAAAAAAAACTACCACAGGTGAAAATTCTCAGGCCGAATGATATCAAAACAACCTAACCCACATTCTTTACGGTGTTGCGTGCCAGCTTCAAGCTTCACGGACATCAAGATTGTTCTCCTTCACTAGCAATCAACGTTGCAAGCAAAGGTATGCCCAAAGAAATGCAAAATGACTTTGGAGTCAGCAGCATCAAACGCACACACACATGGAAATCCGAAAATCCCTTCGGGGAAAGCAATCTGGAGCATAAATTATTGAGAAATCTACCACAATCATCGTCAGAGAAGCACCCTACCGACTGTAACGTGAACCGTTGGGTGCCAGAAACCAACGTCGGAGGCCAGACGAAGTAAAATGTTTCCTGGCGTACCCTTGCGAAATGATGGAACCGGATTTAGGATCGGCGTTTACGAGCTCGCCTTGAGTTCCGCCAGCTACCAACTTCTACCTCGCTTCCCGTACCGCAAATATTCCACGCTACGGTGCCGTACATGTAGCTACAATTTAACACATCAACGAATCTACCAACACCGCCGAACCGGAGTCCGAAGATCAAAGCACTGTCACGCGGCGCTCTTTCTGGTTCGGTTCCGGGGCGGGCGAACTCGGACGTCTTCCGCTGCCGGAGCATTCCAACGCAAGGTAAAAACACGCTCATTTCTGGGGCACACGCAAGCGAAATTAGAGGCAGCACGTTACTAATGTATGAGGTCGAAAATTAAGCAAAGATGATTGTGTTTTTTTTGCTTCATTCCTTCCGAAACTAAGCGCTTCCCCGAAGGAATCACCAAAAACAGTCTTGGACAGCTTGGCAAGGAAGCTGCTGAAGATGTTTATAACGCAGGTTCGAAGAACTTTTTTCCATTAATTGTTTCCTACCTGAAATGTTATTCCTAGCTCTTTATAGAGCAATCATTTGCACTGTTTCTTTTTTTAGCATCTCTTTCAACTAATTTTACGCAAAAGGAGCACACTTTTGAAAAAAAGTGCTTAGCCATGAATTATGTTAATGATTTTTTTTTCTAAACTTTTTACTTCAAACATTTTCAATTTTGCACTATTTTCGCTTGAATGTGGGTCATTCTTTTGTTTGACACATAATTTTTTTCTATTGAGCACCAACATAATGCACATGGTACACCAACAATAATACGGCAATTTCCTTTATATTACACGCTCCATTAGTCCAATGAATAAAATGCATAAAAGCATGCTCCATGAAAGCACGAAAACAGTAAAATAGAAAAAAAACAACCATCCTATTGAGTGTACCACTAAACGCATATCGTCAATGAGGCGCTTGGGGGAATTGCTCGGTTAGGTTTCAAAGCGATTACGGACGCTTTCGGTGCTCTTTTTTCAACATTCAACATTTCCCCGGATATTATAACCTTTCCCGTGTGAACCTTGGGGACACTGGGATTGGGAGAAATGATGTCGGGGGAAGGGAAAAACACATGACTATTATGGGATGCGTTAATCTGTTGGATAATGCATAGAAAAGGGTATTTTCAATTGCTATCAATCAATACAATCGATTGATTACCATGTGTTACGGTTATCTGTAAGAATACTTCTATTAACAATTACCTATTCCTTTCTTTTATTAGGGGCAAATTTGCACTTGTTTAAATAATTTAAAATTGTTTAGAAGTTATACATTAACAGTAAAGGTCATTAACTCACCTTGTCCTTCATTCGGAGTGGTTGCATCGGTCATTTTCGGTCGTCTTTCTTCCGGGTTGGTTGATGTTTTCTCTCTGCCTACTTGTTCCTAACAACTTTAACTGCTGGGTTTACGTAATGCTACGCGCTACGGGGCTTTAACTAGACAACATGCTAAACTGGGACATCCCCATGCAAGCGTCGAAGCACGGTTTGCCTCGCTCGGAACTTGGGAACGTGTTGCAGAGTAAATTGAACGTTGGTTATGTTGAAATTATTCGTAGTACGAAAGGGGTTACTGATTTTTTGTTTTGTTTTGTTTTCCTTTGGTTAAGAGTAAGCTATTTAACAGCGACCGTAGTATGGCGTTATTCTATTATCAATTGGAATTTATATTACACTTGCTTAAGATACTTTCGAAACGGTGCACCAACGACAATTGCACCATTTTTTTTTTTTTAACAACAATAATCTACGTTAACTGTATCGTAACTTGAATTCTACATCCTTTTGCCGTGTGGCAATTTTCAAACACTTGCTATAATCGGATTATTTTACCATCTCACTGCTCACTGGAATACCGATCTCGGTGTCGAGCGTGGAATGAACAATAATTCGTGGGATTGCATTCCCTCTTTTTCGCATAAAATAACATATTATGCTACCGTGCGATGGAGGCGCCTTATCTTACACATTCATTCTCCTCTTTGTTTTTTCGTTGGTTCCGGAAGAAACGAATTGAAACAATTTACTTTGGGGAATTAATGTGCACACACTCACACACACACACACACACAGATGCACTCGCGCAACACTAAGCTTGACGTACGAGCACTTTTTCACTTGCAACTGCACGCGGTTGGCATGCGGTGGAAAATGGATTGCATACGGTGTGTCGGTGCTGTTGAAGAAGAAATACGGAGTGCTTGAGAAGTTCTACATCGTTCGTAGTGTTTGGTGCTTTTTTTCTCCCCCCTCCTGCACAACCATTTATGCGATTAACGCCCGGTTTTGTTCTGCTTTTGTGTGCACTATTTGCGGATTTTCACTTGCTTATCCCGGTGGACAGCGCTCGCGAACGGCATGGCGAACCGTCCGAACCGACGATATATGCTAAGCATGGGCACACAAACGCTTCGCTATCTGGCCTCCGTCTCGCCGTACCGCGTAGCGACAAGGACCGCCCTGCTGCCACCCCCTGCCAGCATCACGCCCCTCATTCGATGCCTCACTCAACACCACCACTGTCTCATGCGGCGATGATAGCGCCGCTTGCCATTATTGTTGCACAGTTATGGCTGTGCCCTTGAAGCGAATCGGGAAGAAGGATACCGTCGACGGGATTCTCGGGAGACGTGTCGGCCGGTTGGAGCTGTCGCCCAGATCACTGACGGCTACAACGCACTGACCATGTCATACCATCGTCTTTGGTCGGTCCTAGTTGTCACTCCACTTGTGGTATCTGCTTATCACTCGCCAGCCACTTCAAGGATGCCATGGGAGCTGTTTCAATGTTCGTCTATCAGCGGGACAACAAGTGTCGGAAGCTGGTACCTGAAGTGCAGATGCACTTCGAGCATAACGATTCTGAAAGGGAGAGAAGAAATAACGAAAAAATGTTAGTACTCGACAACAACAATTAATTTTCTGGTTTGGACACTCTTGTTTACTGAGGAACGATCTTTTAGCAAAATTTCCGATTTGTTTTTTTCATATCTTCATGAGCGTAAATTTTCCACATCGACAAGTGATTTCTTTTCTACAAAAAAAAACAACCACATATTTTAAATCTCAAACACCATTCTTTTTATGGCATTTTATTTTATATCAAGATTTGCGCATCACTAAAACTAAACTATTTTAGTTCCCGATGGCAAACCCTGCAAAATGCCCATGCCTTAATATACATTCCAAATACTAAGACAACATTTCGAAGTAATATAAAGTTTAGTTTCTCGTCTTGTTCTGTGGAGAACGTCTCCTGTACTATCGCGAGTGCATTGTATCGGAACATTTGTACATCCTGGGACGAAGGGCCTCTGTGCCACCAGTGACTATCGACGTGACAGCTTACCTATCCAGCAGAACAACTGCCTAGCTTCTCTTTTCCGACCGGATTCGGTGAAAGCACACTTGCCACAGCGGAAGCGGAAGTACACAAACTCCCTCGTCAGAATAAGCGACGATCGAAAGCGAGTGCTCGGCTGTTTCCGGTGGCACCATGGTACCAACCTACGCTTGATGCACTGAAAGATAGCGATGTGCTATGTTAAATGGCGGCAGATGACGATGGAAGAATTTCATCTTTAACACACACACACGGTCGATCGTCCATATCCACGCTTGTGGCCCACATATCGTTCATCTTAGGGTTGTTAGGGCACATACTATGGTGAGTGGAATGGATTTTAAACCACCTTTCCCATAGGGAAGCTTAGCAGGTATTTTTGTGGTTATTTGCAGAAGCTTAAAGTCCCCGTTTCTCATCTCAAATTTCCCTGTTAGTTGGAATTCAGTGAACAATTTTTCTTTAGTACCAAAAGTCAACTTACTATCATTATATTAACCGGCTAGATTGTGGTTTGGTAACCTCTGATGTGAACAAGATAAAAACATCTAGCTTTTAACATTGGGCTGGATATTTTTCAAACTTGAAAGCTCTAATTATTTGACTATGATATATATTTAACTACAAGCTTCTCTCAGGATTTGTCTGAAAATCGAGTTTCGATCTTCATCTTTGATGGTCTTAGTCCTTGATCTTCAAACAACTTTAAATTTAGAAAAATAAATATAAATTTAAGCATATTTGTAGCAATCGTAAGGTAAATACGGTACGTTAAATACGACTGTAATAATTGTGTGGAAATAACTAAGCACTTGACTTTGAATTGAAATCCATTCGAATACGTAGCATAATCTTAGCATTACTCATTATTTGCAGCATAGTAATAATCGTAGTGTATTGTATCTAATCTTTCCATAAACTCACAACCCGTCTATTTCCTTACGATTAGTCAAACCAGTTCATGTAAGCGTAATCATTCAAAATAGATGCGACAATTTAGTAGATATTAATTTTTTTAAACCGTCAATTTAGCATATTTTAGTATTCAGTCTAAAAATATCTTAGATAAATTTGTGTTAAAAATAGCTTTCTATATTTCATTCTGCGAACACAACTGTTCGCTATATGTATTGAAAAGGAATGAACTGCACATTTCCGATGCTCTTTTCTCAAACATTCAGCACACTATCGTCGCAGAATGCTTCTTCCGATTACAGTGCAATCTTGAGCAGATCCGATGACCCGGCCATCTGGGTCGATGCGCTACCAACCGATGCAATTACAGGACCCTGTCAAACCCACCAACTGTCACCGGAAGGTATCCCGTTGTATTCTTCCCACCCCTCGAAACAAGTTTCCAATAAGAGCAGAGAACCCTGCAGAGAAAATACATAGCGTAGCACCACGAAAGCAACCGATAAAAGAGCGTACGGTGCAGCAATATGGCACCGAATTGGAAAACTTAATTCCCCGCGCGATGCAGCGCGCCGCAGCAGCTGCAAAAAAAAAAAATTGTGCAAGACTTGCCACGGACCACCGGCTCGTTAGCACCGGTTAATATCCGCTTCCTGCCGGTGCACCGTCGATGTCGATGATGATTGGAACCGTCCTTAAGCCATCCTGTTTTCTCTATCTGCTACAACGTGGAACGTTTCGCTCCGCATGTCGTGACGTTGCCGTCTAACGAGTTTGTGGAAGCGTATCCTCCCTCGACAAAGGGAAACATTGCAACATTAAACCCGTTTGCGGTACGACTGTGCCAAAAGGGAACTAGATGTCGCTGCACGCGGTAAACGAAAATGCAAATGCTACACACACGAGCAGGCACAAAAACACACAAACGCAAGATATTTCAGACCACAAACATATGCAAAATGCTACAACAAGTGGTCCCCTTCCTTCTCTCCATCCTCTCGTGCCTTCGCGTGGCCTCCCAGCACCCAAACGGTTTTTATTTTTATTTATTTTTTTATTTTCCTCCCGATCCTGGCTCGTTATCGTTCGGTTTTCCAGGTGAAAGCCCGACTAATGGTGGGTTAGGTTGGGCGCACCGTGACGGTTTAACGCTGCAAGTACGCCATTGCAGCCCTTGCGGTCACCGCACGAATCGCCCACGAGAAAGAAACGGCAATCGAAATGGTTCCTCACCTACTCTACCGCCCCCGACGAGCAGCAACTTTCCATTGCTCAACAGGGTTAGGGTGGAAAGCGAGACGCTAGCGGTTGAGGAAAACCGTCAGCAAATCAATTCGATGGCGCAGTAACGCTGCGTCCCGTGCTACGCCGTGTAGCTGTGTGCGAGCCCTCGCGAAGGAAACAAATTGCTCCCGTCGGACCCTCATCCCCCCCAGCAAAAGTGGGGGTGAAGCAACAGAAAAGAAAAACAACCTCAACTGCGCAACAGTCCGTGGCCGTGGAACCTTCTCTGCTGCTAGTTCGTGGTCGCTGCTGCAAAAACCGTTCCGCTGCTGAGACCTCCGAGAGCCGCGGGAAAATCCGCGACCCATGCGCACTGGCACGATCGATTGAGACCTTCCACATTCTGCAGCATAGTACACCAATACACGCACACACACACAGTGGTCCGCCGGCTCCAAAACGGCCGAAGGTGAACCGACTCGGTCGACGCCATCCGGTTCGAGCTTTCGTTCAGAAAAGGACGTCCGCCGTCAAACACGAACACACACAAACACACCGAAACCCGAGCCATCCACGAAGTGGCCACCGGCGAAGGGTGAAAGTTTTCAACCCCCCCAGTGCCTCCCACTTTCGAAAACCTTTCATTCCGAAGCTTTACTTAACCGATACACGGCCCTCGACAAAAGAACGATGCTGTTTGCCAAAAAGGCTGACCAAGAGTTTAGAATAAGATCCGATGCTTGACCGCCGTTTGCCGAGGCAAACTCCCCCCATTCGGTCCACTCACACCAGAAACTCGATCGACCGAAGCCGCCTCCACCACAAACTCAACAGGCCATCGAGCGGTTTCTTGAGCTGCGGGAACGAACCGAATGACCTACAGATGGCGCGACTCTCCGGTTCCACTGGCTTTATTGGGTATTATTTTAATTTATGCATCCCCGTTTCCCACGGCATCGCGTCGGTTTTCTCCCCCCCACCAGGATTCGCACGCAACACCTACCACTATGGGGGTCTTATGATTCTTTGTTGGACTTCAACGCCTTCTCGCTTCCATTCGTTTAGACTCGATTTTTGTCCCATGGCGTGTCCTTTCTGCTGTGAAGAGTCATTCGATACTCTCAGATGTGAAATATAGATACTACCACTCTGTGCTCTCCTGTGTCCAAATGGTGCAAAGCTACGTAAATCAACAAGTAAATGATTTTAAAATTTTCGTACGTCCAAATGAGCTCATATAAAACAAGTATTTCTTACACAAAATTGCTTAGTGTTCCTTTCATTCGGGGAAATTTCATTTCAAGTTGATAAATTAGAAAAAAAGAGATATTAACTGTAGTAAACCAATTCTAACCAAAAAGAAATAATACTTTCTAGTGTGTATAATGGTTTAAAGACGGATAACTATCATCAAATTGTTTGTTAAATGGTAAGTTATTACTTGAAAAGGACAAAGAAGTTTTAAAACGTATAAATAACCAAACCTTATTCTTATAAGATGATTATATTATTAGAAAAAAAACAATATAAAATGAATGAACATCTAAAAAGTATAACTGTAAGAAAACATAGTACAATCCCACACAATTCGGCATCGCATCTAGATCTTCTTTTCGGTACACAACTCGGTATTGATTAGCGAAAAACCACAAACATGCCCTAAAGGAGCAAACCACTTTTAGCATGCAGCAAAAGATCCAAAACCAGGCACGAAGCTGCCTGCCCGTGCTGGCAAATGTCTACCACTAATATTAATTAGTTAAATAATATCGTAAAATTTTAATATTTTCAACACAACAGTTTCGAATGGTTTTCGATCGCCCACCGAAACGCCACAGGCAGAGAACCGACCGCCGAGATTCCGCCCCGGGCGGCCTGAAGGTTTCCATGTACAGTGCCCATTATGGGTGCCATTTACGAGATTAGGGTACCGTTATTTACCGCTACACCTATTTGCCATTTGCCGAACCATTTCCTTTTTTATATGCTTTCTTTGAATCGCCCAAAAATTGAGTTTTTTTATTCAATTTTTCGGTTAACCTCTCATTGTTGGCTTCAATCTTTCCTTTCGCTAATTTTACGCACAGTTTGACTTTTAAGTATTTTTTTATGTTAAATAAATTTCAAAGGTCATCGCGGAACTAACTATCAAAAACTGTAACCCATGTTTTTATGTGGATAGCTCTGATACCACAAAAAAAATGTTAATAAGAAAATGTTTTACGAAACATTGTCTGAGCGATACAAATGCTTCTCTTCTCGTATTTGATTATACCCGCATTTGTTTTTTACTACTCAAAAAAACAGATTTTCTTTCTTGATGTTGTAGGAGTAAAATTTAATTTTGACTTTCAAATTTACCTTTGCAAAAATTTCATTTGACCGACTTTACATTTTTATGATCTATTTTCTCGCAATGTTTCCATATTTTATAATATCAATATTACTAATTAAAGTTCCCTGTAATTGTACCACTTCTGGCCCAATTAAACCAACATAATGATTACGTACGACGTAGAACAATCGCATCAGCTCACTTTAAACACAACCTTCCTCAAGCTAAGGCACACGTTCTAACCCAAGCCTTTTTTTAACACAATTCACCGGAAGAATGTTCCCCAAACCAGATACGTGCCGTACATATAGCATCCCACACGTCGCGCTCCACGTGCTAAGGGTCGCTTGCCATTACGTTGAATCTGACACTTCCGCATCCCGAAATTTCACCGAAACACGGCTACCAACAGTTAAGGCATTGCATTGCCCTCCAACCCGCCCGCCGTCCGCCGCAAAGGTAAAGTATCATTTTTAACAACTTCATTGTCGCCATTATAACGTTAACCGCTCGCTCGGGCGAAAAAGGGGCGAAAATAGGGGGTGAACCGGAAATCGTGAAGGAATGGAGCGCACCGGGACGGGGCTAAGACAGCCCCGGCACATGGTTTAATTTTTTAACTTCACCCACCGAAAAACAACAACATAACAGTTCCCACGGTTCGGGGAAAAACCCGTTATTTCCCACGGCGCAAACGTCCCGTCCCCGAGCAGCGGCAGGCGGGCTAATCCAATTTTCCGACTACCGAAAAGTAATTTTCTTTAATTTTCTCCGTAAATTATCGGCTTTATTGCAATTATTTGTTTTTATTTTTCGGTGAACCGACGCCTCCTTCAGGTCGGTTTTACTCGGTACAGTTTGTCTTGGCGGGAAAAAAAGGAAAGGCCACGGCTTTATGGGATTGTTTTTCTTCACACATTGGAGCAAAACAAAACAAACGAGCAGCAAGGACAGGAGCCGGTTTAAAGGAAGCTCTCGAAGCTGATTGCACTCGAACTTGTTTTCGGTGAGCCGTTTGGAAAGCCTCTTACGGAGCGAATATTTTGATCCGCTTCCGGCACATACGAAGCGGTGAGGACTGACACATACGAAGGTGAATGAAACACTTTGTTTTCCCCGTAACCGACACAAAAGCATTGCGATGCATGGGGAATATTTCACCCGCAAAAGAGATGCCTAGCAAAACAGTCCCGAAATTGTTCCGGGTGTAAGAGTGTGTTCGGGGAAAAATGTTGAACAATGCGGCACGGAAAATCTTACCCGCCTAGAGTTGGCGGGTGGAAAAGAAAGTGTTTGGCTGTAAGTGAACACAACTCCGGAATGGGGAGTCCGCATGCCTGCTTCGCTGGGAGATAATAAACTTTTGAATACTGCTCAATTTTCCGCGTTGCTGTCTTTTTCCTTTTTCACACCCGATCCCGAAGCTCGCGTTGGGCCGCAGGTAGTAGCACTATTCGAATAAAAATCCACCTTCACCCACCTTTGCGACGCAAGCCATTCGACATTCTCATCATCCCGTGCGTGCGGCTTCGTAGGGATCAAAGGCCCTGCGCGCCCACTTTGGGTTGGAAAGTAGTCCCGTTGGGCCGCCGCTCGTTTAAGTGCTCCCGCCCGCTGATCTTGCATACTTTTAACAATTTTTCCGACACAGAAAACACCTAAAGCACAGCGACCGAAAGCCGGGAAAGCGTAATGGAGAATCCCTTTGCCGTGGAAAACCTCATCGCGCGGTCACGATGCGTGTGGCGAAAAAGGGTACCAGAGTGGCACGGTCACGAAATTGGGTTATCTGTCTCTGGGGGGGAGGGAAAAGCTCACCACCTCCATTGTTTTTCAGCCCGACGCCCGGGTGTGACAATGGCGCTAGCGCAGCGTATCTGTGGCGTGCAGGCACGGTGCGGACTTATATGAAGCGGCCCAAATGTGTCGGTGATACAATCAACACGCGCGTGATAATAAGGTAACGAATAAATTACCTTGCTTGCTGCTTTAAAACATTAAAAACGATGGCACTAAAAGCTTGTTGGTGCATTTCGTCGGTTTGGGAAATGGAGGTTTGTGGGGGGAGAAGGAGGAGAACATTAATTTTATCATGCATATTTGATGAAAGATTCAATAATTAGGTGAAAGAGAAGTTATAAACACCCCCAAACATGGCATCATGTTGTATGAATATTTAATAAAATTTAGTGAAAATAGAGATAACTTTAGGAAATATACTCAATTATTTGAAATGAAAAGAAAGTATATCCCAAAATACTATACGATTCACACGAAACAATTATCATTTGGTTTAACACGTTGACTGCCATGTCTCCCAAACGTGGGTGACAGCAGCAATTAGTTCTAAAAAGTGGTTTTCCCATAAATAAATGAAAGCGAAACATAAAAACTATAGTATTATTAAAACAAGTTCTATGGGAAGCTAAGTCTTCGTTTTGCCATCGAAAACTGTCAGTTTAACAAATATTATAAACAAATTTTATTAAAAAAGATTGTACTAAAAAAGTGTTCTAAAAACGCTTGCCAATCAACGTGTTACCAACGTGTGAAAGACCGATAAAACATCGATTTAGGCAAACCATAAACAGATCGAATTAAGTCACGCAATTAACACAGACGACTTGAAAAAGAATTTCCATTCAAAACTCATTGCTTCCACTTAGCACCTCATTGGTGCTCCACACATGTTTGGCTCAACTAATAAAGCTATAGGCTGTCGTAACTCGATCGATCGACCAAAAAAAACACACCTTGCGGCATTGCGAGCTGATCGGATCGAAGTCCCGGCGGGCCCGCGTGCTAATGGTTTTCCAAAAGAAAATAAAAGCTTCCAACAACTATCCGGAGGAAAATTTAAAACGATAATTCTCCTCCCATCAAGCCAAGTTGCCGGTTAGTTCGGGCCAAAGGAAAACAAACACCATGTAAACCGAGAACCGAGGAGCGGGGAAAGTGAAAAACTTCGCACGAGTGTTGTTGACCGTGGGAAATCAGTGTCTTCCCACCCCCGGGTGCCCCGCAGCCTCGGACGGCGCGTTAAGTCGTCTCCGACGTGGAAACCATGTAAGAGGATAGAAACGAACAAAAGAGGAGGCAAAATAAAAAAAACCTTCCGGCTTCTTAGCTTTGGACTAAACGGCGAACGGTCGGATTAGCGCCACTCGTTCGAAACGATTCCAATGTCTGCGCTGTTAGGCGCTCGAAGGCGAAGGCTAGTACATGCTTTTAAAGTTCACACCGTACGAAAGCCGATTCCGAGCGAGCCCGGGCCGGAAATGGCCACCGCACTCAAACCGACCGGTTGTTGCGTTACCGTCGCGCGATGGAAGGAAAGAAATCTTGGTCCGCGATGAAACTTTCCAAACGTGGCGTGGTGGCGCTTTGGGAAATAAAGGAAACCCTCACATGGCCATCGTAAAGTCTGGCGGGTAATAAAAAGAAAACCGCCCAGTTCACAAAAATTCAACACTCTTACCGGTTCTCTCCGGAATATGTTCCTAAGGTGCAAATCCACGACCACCGTTGCCTCCATCCGGTGGTTCACGGTTGTTTGATTGGCTTTCGTGCCCACCTCACAGGAGCGAGCTTTTCTACGTCATCGTTCGGTTTTCCGACGACTTTGCCCCATCCCCACCCCCATCAACCGCCCCGAGGGAAAGAGGCATAAACTGATTTCCTCATCAACGGAGCCCGTCGTTGTTTGGCGCCCTGCATGCCGTACGCGATGGTCTTGGATGCTGGCGGAAGAAGTTCCCTTTTAAAAAGTTGTACTTTCGAATGGGAGCATTTTTATAGCTCTTCGACGTTTATCCTCCATCCCGACCATAGCCCCCAAAACCATCCCCTTTCGGAAGGTGGGCTTACAGAACGTGGGGCTTACGGTGTGTCCGGTGTGGTGTTGGTACAAACATGCAAAGCCTTCGGGGAAAGTCATACAAATCCTCCACAGACAAGAGCAGATTGAATGTGGCCGACCTTCTATATTTTGCTCTCAACGAGATAGAAAAATAGGGAAAAAATAGGCCAACGGAGTAGTAGATTGTGATGTCGAATAATGAATGAAACGACAGAATGGCAAGAGCAGCAAAAAACAATGAAAGTAGTGAGGAGCGTTAGAATTGTTCACTGCCATGATTTAATTACTTAACTTTTCCATTTACCATGGCATACGGATACGATTTTTTGTAATGTTTTGATTTTTTGTTACGCTTTTATAGAATTGTTTTCAATTTCGCATGTTTATTATTCATACACCCATTTCGTCACTAATGGTGTACTGCATTCAAATGGACCCCGTTCGATGAATATTTAACTTCTGGGACGGGGAAAAAACCCGAAAACAAAACCACTTTTCAATCCGCCCAAAGTGCTTACCGCGAGCTTGGAGCTATAAAACGGGAAAAAAGGTGCGCATCTTCACACTTTCTCCGCTGCATAAAAAAAACAACGCATAGAAACCGATTGGGCCGGAAGCAGATGAGAACTTTTTAAATTTTCTCCGCCCCCCCCCATTTGAAACCGTATTGGGTTTTGTGTTGAACCGCGAGTCGATTGATTTGGCAGGATGGATTGTTTCCTTTTTTCCTTTCCCTTACGGCCAAACCCAGCGAACAAACGATGTAGCTAATCGGCAATGTGGAAAATAAAAGTAAAATGAAACAAAACGCTGGCATTTGAATAACAAATTTACCTTTCACGCGAGCGGCAAAACAACAACCACAAACATCCTGTTCGTGGGATGAAAAATTGGAAAAGAGGGTCTATGCACTTGAGGGAAGGAAAACAAAAGAGCAACACAAAAAAAAGAACATGCGAAAAGAATAACAACGACGCACCAATCCAATCTTGCTTCGAGCCAGAAAAAAAAGCGCAGAGAAAAACCGAAGGAAAACGGGCAGAGAAGTTAATCAAACTTTCTATCTGCTCGCATCAGCACCATCATCATCATCATCATCGTTGTGTTGGAAGAAAAATCGATCATGTTCATGTCTAAACACCTCCCCTCCACGGAAAATATTCCAGCAAACCGATTCCCTAAAACCGAAAGATCGAACCAAGCAGCGGAAGAGGATAAGAACAATCTTCCAAACCCTATGTGGTATGATAAAAAGAAAAAGTTTGTTTGGAAAAACGTTCTCGGGTACGTTCCTCATATACCCACTTCCCGTTCGAAAGACCTCTTTTTGCCTATTTCATCATCACACGTCAGCTCGAACCGTTTGATTAGCAACATAAAGAGAAAACGTTCCGGCCGCATTCGGCTTGATCCCTCGTGTCCTTTCGCAAGCTATCCCAAGCTTCCATCGATTAACTTTTCAACCGTTCACCCATGAAATGATTCCACACTGGCGCACTTTAATGTAGGACACCCCGTCATCATCTGCCGTTGGGATATCGACATTATTTTCTGCGAGCCCTGCGCGTTAAAAAAAAAATGGCGCTCATCAGCATTTTTATCGATTGTAAGCCTGCTTTACGAGCGTTCCACTTTCTTAACGACACTTGCCCAAAACGTACCCTTCTTTAAAGTGGCGATAAAATGTTAAGATAAAAAATAAAATCAGCTATACCCCAAGGGGCCTTGGGCATCGGGCAAACCCACCAACATTTCGGGGAGCTGGGGAAGACCACATTTTGGCCGCGGGATAAATTAATGTCCTGTCATTTGCCCATTTTGTGCCCGGCGCACACAGGTGTCATTTGGCGGACCGGGGATCAGCCGGTCCGTTCCGGGGATTGCGGAAAATCATTTTGCCACTAATCCACGGCCCGAACAAGGAAAAATAATCGCTCTTCAAACTCGCTGCGTAATTTGTAGACAGCGTTTAGTTAAATATTCCATTAACAGCTGACAGGCTTGAAAAGTTGTCCGCGGCTAGGAATTTCATTAGATGACGAGCGCGTTTGTCGAGTCACTGTTTTAGACGTTGGGAGGGAGAGGGAGAGCAGGAATAAATTTGATATCCATCGAAAACCCATTTCCTTTCGGCGTCATCTCGAGAAATTCCCCTCGACGCACTTCACGCAGCACACCGGAATCAGGTTTATCAGGTTTCAACGTTTGCCAAGGTATCAGGACTTCATAGCTCGAGGATGAGTCTCGCGAAGCTTAACGTAACTTAGATTTAATGAGTGGTTAATGAAGTCTGTCTGTTCATTTGAAGTTAATTCGATTAGATGTTTGAAGTTACTACAATTTCATCGCAGCGCATCTTTAGTAACTTTTGCGAATCTTTTGTACGATTATTCGGTTTTGATTTTCCCTACGAGTTTTGACTTAACCATACTTTTGCTAATCAGAGTTCGTAGAGGATGGAAGTCAACCACTAGAAGTATGGAAACATGATAGATACAGGCAAATTTTACACAGTACTTGAAATGTTTATCGAATTTCAATCTATATAATCGGCAATAACGCATAGCTTGCAGCAACAACTTTACATACTTAAATCTTGTTCCATAAAGTAATAATGAAAGCAAAAAACGGTAGTAGCCACGATTACGAGGAAACTATCGTTGCTTACGAAAAGTCCATAATATAAAAAACACACAAACTGACGCCTCCTACACGTCCACCCTCAAGGCCGGGACGGAAAACGGACTAGGATTTTACTTCCCTTCTTTCCGGTTGCGTTGCGTCCCGAGGCCGGAACTCGGTTTCCTTTCCTGTTTTCCGTTGAATTTCGGACCCCAGCAATGAAGATTGATGTGCCTGGAAGGCAAACTAAGGCCGACTCTATCCGGAACCTGGGATAAGTATTATCTGTTGATTGTTTTTAAGTATTCATAAAAGTTTCAACAGCAACAGCCGTTTGGGCCATTTGTAGAGTTTGTAGCGAATCTTGGAGCAAGCCAAAGATGATTCTTTCATAAGAAAGAGGAAATCTCGGTTTGAAAAATGGAGACCCTCTTATAAAAATTACACATTTCAACAATGTTTGAGATTAGTTGGGTGGATATTCTTACTAATACTCAGTTCCACTTAGACAAATAATTTGAATACCCTCCCATAAACAGCTTTCATCCAGTGCTCTGAATAACACCATCTCACAAATTCTCTCTCGAACATAGTTGATTTTTACAGCACGTTTACTGAGTTGAATTAACCATTAACGAAATGATTACCCCACGGCAACAACATTCGGCAGCAAAGAGCAATGGGTTGAAAGGAAATGCGAACGTCTCACACGAACTTGTGTTTTCTTCAGGCCCAGATCAGGGCTGGAACATGAAAGGATCTTCTTTGTTTAGCTATGGACCATTGGGAATTACTTCACCATTACTGGGAAAAGAGTTTGTGTAAATAGTGATTATCCTCATGGCAGAACCAAAGCCAGAGGCAGACGAGGTAAAAGCATATATGGAACTATTTAGCAAAGCCATACACGATCTTTTCGGAAGGATTTAGCTCGTGTTCTAAGCTGATGTTTAGTAGTTTTTGTTGATATTCTGGATTTAAAAAGGATGTAGAGGTAGAATCAGATTGCACCGTTTGTAAGGTTAGTGTAGATCAGAAAAAAAACTCACTTTCCATTTGATATAGAAGAATGTTTGTATACTTATATGTATAATCATTCGTTATCGAACATTTAATAACAGAAGAAAAAATAATTCGTTCGTCTTGTATAGAAGGAGAAAAAACCAATCTTTCTTAGCTCCATAAACTTAGTTATTATCGGTATGATCTCAGAAAAATCGTTTTCATTTCGTTCCTAAAGCATACTGTGCGCTTCGAAAATCGAAAGAAAATGCTCATCCGGTGGAAAACGACGACAAGAAAGCTTCAAATATAGTATCTCATCCACAGCCAATTTTCGACAATCATCATTTGGTGTAGGAAAAAAGAAACGCTATTTGTCAGCCGGAAAACAACAATACGGAACCGACCGGAGAACCCTCAACACACGTTTAACGTCATAATTTCCATCGGGGGGGTGCGGTGCTCGGCCCGGTCTTCGGCTTATCTACGGTGTCCTATAATAAAGCAGTCGCTGGTTCCGTCCCTGGCACCGTAAGCAACAATTATATTGCGCACAAACACACTTGCAGGGTGGGGGGGACCTCGCAGCAACAGATACACAGTCCGGGGAACATAATCGTGGTGTGACAAAATGTATGATGGTGCGCTTCCGGTTCGTAGACAAAGTACTGAGTCGACCAAGAGGTCGGTGGGGTTTTGGAAAGGATCATTAATATCCCACGACATACCCAACTCCGACCGTACACCGCAGCCTGCTCGGTTTGTGCTCGGAAAAACTTTCGTCACATTGCGACAGACAATGGCCGGATGGGAGAGAGTTTTGGTCCGCGAGCGCGTGAAACCCGCAGGGGACCGGCCGGAGGTTTTATCAGTAATTATGCATCAACTCTACTTACCCCTTATTACACGCGGACGTGGCACACAAGCGTGGTGGTCTTTGTAGGGCTTGTGACGACCACATCAAAACCGGATGCAGAATCGTTGGCGGCTAGCGGTTCCTGTTCGTGTCGAACTCGGTGCGCGAAATCGATTTAATGGCAGCGGCCATCTTTTATCCAACTTTCCGGCTTAACTTGGTCAAGATTTTGCGCAAGCAAACCGAAACACTGGTGGACACTGTTGCATTTTTCCACATGAACCCACACACACTCCTTACGAAGTTTTAGTTAAATCTCCTTTTTTTTCTTGAGCCACGAGTCAACTTCACTCACCGATTAATACGATAGAGGATGATTTGCTTTAATCCAATCTGCTTCACTTGCAAAGGATGTCGGATTTTGTCGAAAACTCGGGGCTTCTACACTGCGGGCCTTCGCCACCTTTGCACGGTTAATCCATCACTGTGTTTGCCGCAGGAGGATGGATTTGTTTAATTCTGCTACTACACTCCACCACTCACTCAAAGAAAAGCACGGCTTACTACTGCCGCTTCCAAACCGAACGCACCTTCACTTCTCAGCCCGTCCCGAACGATGATCTGATGAGTCGAGCGAGACGAGATGATCGACGTGGGCGCCCTTTTTCTTCTAAACTTCCACGCGTAACGCTACAAACGGATTGCCCGCGTAACGGATCGCTGCATGGGAAAATCACTACTCCTGCCGCTGCTTCCTCTCCTTCCTTGGGCACCGGGTGCGCGGTGCGCTCCTCTTATTGCTTTTCGTTTTCACCGTTGGAAAATGCGGCTGCTTTCCACTGCTGTTCACAATTTCATCACGATCCTTGCGGAATGGATGCTGCGGGGAAGACGAGGGCGGGGATAGGTGGTGGGATGAGAACACTCGGCGGTTAACACTGCGAAAACCCACACCGCGTTGTACATTCCACTTGCGGCCCACCACGAACATTGATGGCGGTGTGTTTGTTTGTGGTTCGCTTCAAGGGAGCCTCCTACAACTTAACCACGCGAAGCCTTGTGTCGGGATTCCCACACCCACACGCTGGACGAGCAATTACCCACCCTCAGTGGGTCGTACACATGCGGCCCTAGGCTAAGCGGTGTAGGGTACGAGACTCGCAAGGGGCGTTATCAGCAACGGACACTCGAATGGCCACTTCTAGTGCGCTCGAACGTTCCATCGAACGGGCTAATCCGTGCTCTTTCGTGACACATTCGGTGTGCTTCGCGACGTCCATACACTCGAGCGGGAAGTGGGCACTTCCGGCGTCCTCGCACGCCAAAGCACCGAAGGAGGGTGAATAGGGTAGGAGCTTTTTTTTCTCTTTCTCTTTCCCTCTCTAGGTTTCATTCCAATACACTCCTTCGCTGCGGGTTCGGGCAAAGCTCTTCCTTTGGCTCGACCGCTCGAAGTTTGCTCGTTTACACCCGCGAATGGATGCGAGGTTCAAAGGGCATGGAAATGAGGTGGCACACACATGTTGCTACCCTTACCCAAACTGACCGAGCGATGGCCACCGAACGGCTAATGGCTTCGGAGAAATGTCCACAAACAAACGGCCGGAGATAAACCCCACAAGGGTCAACAAATCAGGCAAACAGTCCACGAATAGAACACGATAAGAAAGCCTCCGCTTGGATGTCCTTTCGCACCGGCGAGGCACGAAGGAGAATCAACGCTAACGAACGTACATGTCCCATGGACGGGAAAATCACATCCACCGCACACGTGTCTCGTGGGAAAAGTGGTTTCTCCTCGCAGCGCGATTGGTTGGCTGCGTGTCTAGAAGCAATTCCCGACACCTAGTCAGCGCCTCGTAGGCAAAAGGCTGCTTTACGCAACTTCTTTTCTTGCAATTTTCTTCGCATCAAAACGGACACCACCTTCGGCGTGTGGTGGCAAACGGGAAAGGGAAGAATTTTCGCACCAAACGCTACGGTAGGTATGGCTTGGGTTTACCTGTCCTGGAACGCAAACCTAACTCTTTGAAGAAGGAAAAAAAAGGATACGACACGGGTCAGTTGGTTGCTTTGAGTGGAAAGAATGATAAGAAGAATGAAAGTCCATTACGCTCCAATCAACGAATCGAATATGAACGAGCTGGGAAATTTAAAAGCGTGTTGTTGTTTTTCAAGCAACAAAGGAACTCGAGAGGAGTAACATTGAAGAAACTTATTGAAAATAATGGTATTGAAATTGATATATCGACAATACCACAATAATGAAAAAAAAAAGTTTTGAACAGAACTGTGCAAAAAATGTATAACTGATCTTTCATGTCCTTTTATTCAATGAATTGCTAGCTCTTGATATTCTAGGAAAAAAGTGTTGCATTCTTTTTTTCAGTTGAACCTATTTTTTGTTGCCCTACTCCTGGTGAAGATAACTACCCAACTTAGATAATCAGTTAAATCAATCAAACAGTCCGTGTGCTTGCTTGGATAAAGTCAATGCAGAATAGAACTGTATCCATCAGCGGGGTTTTCTGCCTTATTTTTTTTTTAATTTTTACTCTTCCTCCAGCAACGATCACACAGTAAAGGTCGGGGATACCTGTGCGCACGATAGTCCGCCCTTCGGTGAAAATCGGAAAACTAATTCGTGCCACCGCTAAATATTCACAAAGGAGGACACAACAAAGCAAGAGAAAAAAAGGTTACAGGTTACCACCGCACGCAATCGAACCAACGACATTCGGTGGCCGTGCGCGACCCAGCGCGAGTACACAAATTCGCCAATCGCCAGCGAATTCAAGATCCTACTCGGTCGTACGCGCCGTCGTTCGATGGCCTCTGGTGTGTGTGTGTTGGCCAAACGGCGTCCCATAGGTGGTCCGATGCTGGCCTGAAGCCACTGGACAACCAAACGCGCAAGCAATGACCGCGCGCGCGATGGAAACTGGCAAGTCATGAATGGTACGTCAGGAGTCCTCTTGGAATCACCTTCGCCACGCATTCGGACAAACGTACAAGCGCCACCATCGTCCTCCTCAATGACTGGAGTAGCAACATCAGAAGGTAGGAGAGGTTGGTGGACACAAAAAGAAACAACAAAGTAGCCATTCATATTCCTCGGGTACACGAAACAGTAAGTAAGCTCCACCACAGCGTCAGTTTTCTTGTCCTTCCTGCTGCCATCAGGCACCTACTGACACCAGCGTTGTCGAGTGTATCCCCGGGGCTACAACTGGACACGGTTACCGCATCACTCAGGACCTCTGCAAACGGCAAATTGGACACCCCGTGAAGTGCCTCGCTTCACACAATCGTGCCAACGTGCGGACACACATTCACACACCAGCCCACAGGCACACAACCGTGGAAACATTTTCAGCCACACAGAAGTACCCAGGACGACAAGCAGGCATGCCAGATCCGTTTCTTTCTTCTTCCATAATACCACACATACACACACACACACACACACACACACGCACAATTTCTGCCTCGCTCCTGCTTCCGTGCTTCCGTTGCTTGTCATACACGGCGGCGAATGACCTGCACACAGCGGAGAGCAGGAGGTAAGCAGGTGGCAGGGGTTCTGGTGTGGAAAGGACTTCTTTTTTCCTCCGGACTTCGGTACCCCCTTCTGGCAGACTTTCCCTTTGCACTGTTCCTGCACCGCCACCAAACACCACCACCATATCACTACCACCAACTTGGAGCTGCGCTCCTTCTTGCAGGATGCACAGCGGCAACGTCTACCAACCCGCATGAAATCTCTCCGGCTACTAACGGTGCGAACGCGACGGCCGGTTCCCGATGGCCAGATGCCCGCAAGGAGCGCTCGGGAAAAAGCGTCGCCCGATCCGGCTCGGGGTTCGGGTAGGTTGACGTAATTGTTGGGGTATCTGCGGCCCGAGCGAGCGAAAGCTTCGGAAAAGTCATGCCATCGGGCGCCAGCAACAGTGTCGGCTGGCGGACCGGGGACGATTTTCCACCGTTTTGCCCCCGATCGATGGTGATGACGTAGGTGAGAGCGGGACGACCGGAGGTAAGGCGAAGTTGCCCGAGCGTTGTCCTGCTTTGCCAAGGAAGCCTTGCGGCTCGTGCGGGGAGCTTTTTTATTCGGAAGCTTTGGCTTCCGGTACCGGGTAAATTGAGCTTTTGTGCCGCAGATTGACAGGATGTGGGATCTTTGGCAGTGTCAGGATTCAATAACCACAGGATAGTAAGCCGGTGAATAAAGTTGCCATGTTTTTCAAAAGCTCTTGAAAAAGACAATTAAATCGTGCAACCCTTGTACGCAGAATGTATTTTAATTGTGAAATAACAAACCCTCCTACTCGTTGGTCTTGCGATTTGTTGTTTGTTTAACTCTCATATCGGGACTAGTTTCGGAGATTCTTGGAATCAAAAACGACTATTTAAATCTGGCTGCATCGAGCTTATGCGTCATATGTTCGAAATTAAACGTTGCTGCAAATAAAAATGTTGCAATGTGGTTTTCTAGCAGCTGGTGGAGAACTTAAAACTAAGTACATGAATGTACTAAACAACCGTTAACGTTTCCGGTATGCATACATTTTAGTTCAGTAAAAAAAAACAGTATACAAAGCGATTGCAATTAAAATACAAACTGGAAAATTAAAACAAAAATTACCCTAAACAACAAAACAAACAATAAAACTACCCCAGTTTAACACGTAATTGAATTTCATTCTTATTCTACGATACCCGCATTTTATAAGTGCGCCAGTTTGTTCTTTTACTTGCTTCCCGTATGCTACGGTTGTCATAGTGTTTTTTGCGGATCGGATACAATTGGTAGCTAATCTTTGATTTTTGGGCCGTTTCTTTTGCAAAAAAGCTTAAAGCTTTATCCAGTTGAAATCGAACAATCGATGTATTGCATCTCAGCTCAGGTTTCCCTGGAGTATCGGTTCCGTTTTGCACAGCTGCATCATCGTGCGTATCTGCCCGGATGTGTTGAGGCCGTACACGTCGAAGCTGCTTCGATCCATGATGCAAATTCTACGGTACATACAAGAAATGAGTTGTATTTGTAAAACTTCGTACTAAAACCAACGGCGAATGATAATGGCAGACATACCTTCCTCCCGAGATGGAGTGCAAAAACTTCCAATAGCTCGGTCGCAGGTTCTCCGGTTCGATTGTGGCGGCGTGGAATAGTAGCGCTGTGCTCGTTGCGTACAGCATAATGGTGAACCCGGGAACGCGTGGCAGGTAGCCCTTCTCGATACCCCAGTTATAAGTTATCTGAATGTTTGCGAGAAAAATAATCGTGAACTGTACTGTACGAAAGAAAACCCGATGGGAACCGGTCTTACCTGCAACGTTTTCCACATAATGTACAAGGCAATCGTGTTATCGGAGTAGAAGGCAAAAGCGATACTTGCTAAAAGTCCACTAGGAAAGGCAAAACTTGGACTATCACTGTCCGTCAGGTGACGCAACAAGCAGGAAGACATCTGGGAATTGTGAAACGATACACATAAAACAACGTTGCGACACCCCCTTTTGTGGACCCATGCCGGAATGGTGTTACCTTATAAATTGTAGTAAACCCTCCCAGGAACAGTCCCAACCGGGCGATCTCCTTGTTAAGGAACGTTTTGCGTATCAACTGCGGCCGGTTGATGAATTTTCGTAGCTGCAATACCGCCTTCATCACGACCTGTATTCCGAGACCCATCGAGAACATGCGCATCCCGCTGGAAACTGTATCGTAAACGCATCCATGCCGATGCCGGCAAAGTTTATGCTTCCCGAGAGCCTTCAGCCGTCCGATAAGCTGCAGGTAGGCACGCAGGATCGTCTGAATAAACGGATAGGGTAGCCGTCGGCTACTCGACCGTGTTTGGCTTGTTCTTGGAACTTTTTCCTCTTTTGTAGTGGAGCCACTGTCATCGATCGGTGGCGATTCGGCCTTCATTACCTCGCTTTCACCGATGGCAAACCGAACCACATCGAACATCGAGTCGCGGTACTCTTTCTGACGATTGCGTCGGTAGCAGTACATCAGGACCGAGGTGGACAGCCCGAAGATGGCAATCTCACCGTACGGTAGCGAGCGGACGAGCCCGCGTGATTGCAGAATGTTCCACATGGTTTCGGTGGCTACGTTCGACACGTACAGGGCTAGCAGGGCACGGCGCGAGGAACGTTCGACCAAGATGGATACCAGGGCCGCCAGGAAGGCTGGTATGTAGGAGGCGGTGTAGAAATTGAACGAGCCCATCACACGCCGGATGAAACACAGAAACATCGAATAGCTGAAGGCATTGGTCGTGAGGAAAACGGTGGACTGAAGCCAACCTCGGATCGTTTTGGTTAGTTCTGCCAGGGTTGGTACGCGGCCACGCATCAGCAGGGAGAACTAAAAATAAGGAATTATTTTTCTTTTTTTAAATTATTATATCCCATAGACTGGTGTCTGACTTACCGCATAAACAGCTGCATAAATTCGCAAACAGTACTGCAAACCAACCAGCATTAGCTCGGCGGTTGCTAATGTGCAAGATTGCGTCCACGGATGCACGTACTCCAAGCAGGTGACGGGCACCGGGGTCATCTTACTGAGGACCTGCATCTTGATGCTGTTTTTTCTTGTGCAACTCACACTCACGAAACCAGTTTTTCCAAAGCTGTACCTAAAGCGGGTGTCATGTCTTGAGAGAGGGGAAGCAGATTTGATGAAGAAGAACAAGTAAATCTCAAGACGATTTTAAAATAACTTAAACGAAGCCATGACTCGCATGGTTGGTGTCATAAAATGGTTTACGATAAGGAAGCTTCCATTTCCCTTGTCCCCCTTCACTCTCGTATCACACCCGCTGCTCGCCGTCGCTAGCTTGGTAGGGGGTCTTAAAGGGCACATTGGCGCAGTATACTTATTCGCTGACATAACATAAGGGAGGAAAGGGTACTACCCTACATATGGGATTAATAATCCATGTCACAATCCAACAGATGGTACTTGTTTCGACATGAAACAAATTGGGACATTACTTCTAAACAAGCTCAAATTTTGTAAGAGTATCGTTTGCATATTAGTGCGTCATAGCACTCTCAAATGTGACTGAATTTATCAATAATTATTGTAATTTATTACACTAGTTTTGTACCATCTTATTAACACATTCATGTTATAGACGATGTGTTCGTTAAACATACCGCCCAAAATAAGGCAGTAGGACACAAACATGATCAAGTTGCTTTGCACCAGAGCATTTATAGTCGTCCGAGTCGACCGAGTTGCGTGTTTCGAGAAGAAATTGACCCGAATGTTGATATTGCCCTTCAGCGCAACACACAACAGCCAAACATCGCATGAAAACCAACTAGAAAAGGCCCCAACCGATCACAAAGTGTCTCTATTTGATCTCCGTTTTAAGCTTAAGTTTGTTTGTTCCCTCGTACAAAGTCGTCGTTCCAACCCTACGCTTTCTCGCTTATCAACGGATGGTTGTATTTAGGGGTGCAGCGATTCGATGATAACTTTTATCAATAATCGAAAGACGATGGAAAGTTTGATACCGGTTAGAAAAGCCTACTTTGCGTCGCGTCGTATTTTGTTTTTCGACGATCAGAGTTTAAAGTGCACAGATTAGCGTAGAATGTCTAGCACTGGTGTAACTTAAAGCGGTTAAATTATACGCATGTGTGATTTGATTGACGTAAATGATTTCTAATAGTTTCTTCCTTTGCTATGGCCAATCGTCTTTTTCTTGTTCGCGTTCCCTAACCTGCACGGCGTTATATTAGCTACCCAAATGTATTCCATCGTACACACTTCGCTTAATCGAAACCAAACGCCGCGCGAGCTGTGTTGTGAAATGATGTGGAGTGCGCTTTTGCGATCGTTTGGATCGTTGGTGCTGTTATGCAGACAGTACACCATTTGCGGATATACGGGAAGTACTTACAGGTTTGCGTCGTTCCCGGCCTTCCTGCCCTGATGTAGTGTAGTACGCGCACCGATGAGGTAACGATTAATTATCGGATAGCCGCCAAATGATCGCCTTTGCCCTAGCAAATCACGCACTGACTCGACAATTTCTTCGTGCACGTGAAGTAAACTAATCGAAACCTGCCTCACTTTATCGCCTACGTCTTGCACTGATAAAGAAGTTGTTGTTTTTGGCTGCAAGCGGGGATTTAAAATAGCTTAACGTTCTCGTCCACAGGTAAATAGCAGATAGATTAATTGTACCACTTGTTTATCACTTTGTCGCCTTTCTATTCCCTACAACTTGGTTGCGATGAGGCTGTTGAACCACTGGAAACGCACAATCTAATGGCAGGCTTCACAAGAGAGCGATGGTAACATGGAACGGATTTTCTATTCGGTAATGGACTGGCGATGGCTCGTTGATAAGCCGTCCGATTTGTGTGCCAGAAAGGAAAAAGTAAATTTAACGGGCGGGCGCCGTGGCACGACGACCACTTTCGACGAATGTTCGCTAGCGAATCGTTGAATGAAAACAACAACAAGCAGCTGGTACCGCCAACATTCCGCTAGTGCGAGTGAAACGGAAAGTGTGGGATAATGACAGCTGTTATTTGTAAACATGGCGGTGTAAAACGATTTACGCCACGATCATTAGGGGACGGTGTAAATTTGAATTTTTTCGGTCTTTCCATTTTAAGAAATTCGTTTTTAGAATGTTTTACCAATTATTGAAACGTTACTGTTGTTAAAAAGGACGGCCAATTAAAATCAATCGAACGTTTCGATGCTTTCTTGTGATAGTTCTGATGTGTGCCGCTGTTTATCAGATTCCGTTTAATTACGTACCCTATTTTGTGATACACTCTTTGTCGTCGGCATGAACAATAGAAGTGAATTGGTGCGTTGCATAATTTAGTAGCTTGGATTGAGTATAAATGGCTCCTCGGTAGGTCCCACGACTGTAGCGACTACCTTTTAACAGCAGCATGACGTACCGGCTAACGTTCACTAAAGCTATTCAAAGTGTCCTCTCCAGGACCAGCTTGCATGGAGTGTTTCATCTAGTGCACGCTCGAAGTACATATTTTGAAAAGTAGGTAGGAGAATTCTTCGTAATATTGTATCGCTATCTAAAAGTAAGTCTTTCGGTAGAGTGTTATGGTTCGGATTTATTACAATGGCACTAACGGGCGGATGCTACACGGTGGGTATTTTCTGGCTACGTTATTGGACCAATCCAACGGTAATAGCGCTGGATCGCGACTACCACCTTTGGAACACGACGTTCCCCAGTTTGACCGTTTGCTTCCAGAAACGGTTGAACGAACGTGCTCGAGATGAGTTGATAGAAAGCATAGATCCCGAGCTGGCGCCCAGGTATGCGGAATTTTTGGACACCCTGCTGGATAGCGACATAGAAAACGTGGGTCGTTTAGCCGACTTTGACGAGTTTGAAGGCGTCAACTTGAGGGAGCTGCTAAACGAATTAACCGATCGGCCGAACGCAATCATTGCGATGGAAGGCGATCTACAGGGGACACTGGTGCGAACTATGACGGAAATGGGCATCTGCTATACGTTCAACTCGGCCCTAACCAGGTATTTAAGCATTGACCAATACACCGGTGAAGAAAAACTGTACCAAGTCAGCGTGTTCAATGGTGAAGCGTCGGCCACAATATCGAACTGTACTTCGAACGCAAATGTGAGTAGCTTAGAGGACCGTCATGACTTCAGAGGGCCCTAATTCAACCATCTCTCCATCGGTAGATTTACTTCCACAGTCCCTACGAAATGCCTACAATACGTAAGTCGCTTTTACTCGAGCGTGGTTTCTTCACGTTTACGAAGATGGACTTCAACGCACTGGCGATCACTTCGGATCCAGCATTGAAATATTTAAGCATCAAGCAGCGCAAGTGTAGATTTCCTCATGAATCAAATCTGCGCTTCTTTCCGGACTATTATTCATACGGACTGTGTTTATTGGAGTGCAAGTTTTATCTATTTCTCAAACACTGTGACTGTGTACCGTACTTTTATCAAATTGACGGTAAATCGAACCAAATAACAACCTTCTAAATGGCGTATTGAACCATCATATTTTATTACTTACAGATCGTTCTAAATACTGTAAATTAACACAACTAGCGTGTGTGGAGTTATACCAAAGCTACATTTCCTTCTTAACCGCCGACGAGCTGCGGGAAATCTTTGGTGCTTGCAATTGCATGAAAAACTGCGACGATGTTACCTTTACGCTGCAACAGTACGGATCCACGTTTTGGTTCAACGATCCCGTCATCAAATGGAGTATCCGCATACCGAAAATTCGCTACAGCCGCAGAATCATTTACGCATTCATTGATGCGTTGGGTAAGGAACAAGGCCGATGTGAATGGTTGCGGTTTTAATACTTACCAGCTCATTTCTTCTTTTAGTTTCTACGGGAAACATCTTGGAATTTTTCTTTGGGTTCAGCATCATAACGTTGATCGAAGTGGGTTACTTTTCGTTAAGAAATTTGATCGTTTCTTGCTTCCGATCGAAATCTACACAGGCGTTTTGCCGTCGTCAACGACCTAAAGAAAATCGTGCGAAAAACAAGCAGGTGTTGGTTAACAAACCTATCGTACAGGAAAAGCAGATCAAGTTCAAGTAGAATTAAAGATTTTTCACTTTGACAAAAGCAACCGCAATCATTTTTTTGTCATCCACGCGGCTTTTCTAGGTACAGCTTACAGCATTCCATCTTACAGCATTCCATCTGACAGCATACTGCGACATTTAATGTCAAATAACAAACGGTCAAAATTTAAGATCCTCCGCGTTTCACTTGTTCAGTGTTGTTTTCGTTTCAAAAGCAGTTAATTTTCTTAAAATATCCGGCATGGACTATGCCAACGAACTGGAGGCTTTCATTGCCGAGCAGAAAAGGCTGATAGAACTTGACAAACAACGAATCCAGCCAATTCATTTGGAAGATACGAGCAAACGCCACGATGGTCCAGCACCCGCAGCAGCGGCACTTGCTCAAGACGAACCAGTTTCACGGAAAACTGGTGATAGTTTTACATCCACTGACAAACTCTCAAAGGAGATGGTTAATTCGGAAATAAGTAAGAAAACTAGCTCAGGAAAACCAACAAACAAAAATCCAGCAGAGAAAGTGAGCAGCGCTGTGGCGGCTTCTATTCCGGACCAAAGGATTATCGATCTGGCAAATATGGACAAATCGCACGAAGGGGATAAATTATCACCACGAACATCTATCGAAGGACCGTCCAACACATCATCATCACCATCATGTGCGAAACGGGTATCGCCGCAACAGGTGAGTGAAAAGAAAACCATAGAGCGGATTGTTTTTTCCAGTAATGTTTTTCCTTCACGAGACGGAACATAAACCTAGACATGGAATGGATTCGGCGCAGAAGCTCCATCGGTGCGAGGGTCAGTATCTTTGGGCTGCCCAAAACACTCTCGGAACGGGTTCGTTTTTGGTGGCAACGAGTCTAGCCGGTCAGTGCATTCGGGGCGACCACTTGGCAGGACACACCAGGCCAAGGCGTGCGCTAGTTGAGTTCCTTCTCGGGGTGATCGTTCGCGTCTTCCAGCAACGAACAGTTCGGTAGATCAGTCTGTTTGGCAGTGATTGTGCATTGTGATTGCATCTGATATTGAGCACGTTTCGCTTAGGAATGAACATTCACCGTATGAATATTCCGAACGTTTCTACAATGTGGTAACCAATTCGATATCTGAACGACGTCTTCTGTAGATCATCAAATGATCATTCGGATTACTTGTTAACCTTCCCGGTGCTGTAAGTAAAGTAAAGGGCATTTTGCCCGAACTATTTATCATTACTCTTACAAAACAAACATTTTTCTTTCCCAAACGAAATTACGACGTAATTAATAAGGTTGTATGTTAATCGATTGGAAGCCCCTTTTACTCCCTAAAATGTCAGTTATTTTTGAATAGAAATATCCACGTATTATTTTCTCTAAACTTAACTGAAATTTTCACATTCTTTCTATAGTATATCTCGTAGTATCAAATTCGTTGTCAGTACAAGTCTTACGCTGAATTACAATCCAGATTCTTCGATATCCTCAGCACATGGCCTAATTTATTCGACGCCTTTCTCCGGATCTTGTTCTAAACAAGACGCATAAGTTATCTTCCGTCGTACATTTAACATTGCTCTACTAACCCCCAAATAGCCCCCTTGGTAGGCTCAGTTAAAGTTATCCGGGACGTCGAAATCGTAAATGAAACACTTTCTCACGAAATGGGATGTAATAAGATCAGTTGTGCGTAGACTTCCGTCCACCGTTTGCCATGGCCTAATAAGTCGTTTGTTTTTTTTTCCTTTTTCGTTGGTATTATTCTCGATGGAGTTAGACTGATTAATATCTCGGAAGAGTTTAGTTCCGTGTTGAGGTAAGTTGACCGCATATGCAGATTCGAACCTCCCCTGTCCTGGGCTGGCTGCATCGGTTTGAGCTGGAGTTTTGGTTTTATCACCGTCCAACTGGGTGGTGGTGTTCTTTTGGGGCCAATATCCGTCTGCTGGCCCACGGATGGGTATCCGAAATTGGAAATTAATTCAAAATTTGCCCCAAATACATCGGCCAGAAATGGACGCGTCAAGTGCAGTGGGGGGATTGGATAAAAGAATTTGAGCAAGAGAAACCATATTGAACGGTGGTCACTGGTTTGAGAAAAGTGGGGGAAGAGATGTCGGCAACATTCGATCCGCTGTTGAAATACCGTCGTCAATAATGCATATTAACTGGGCAATGGGGACAGTGTAGTAGAAGACTGTAGAGGGGCCAGGAAAAAAGTAGGATAATTTGCTAATAGAAATCGAACCTGTATCTCGAGATAAAGAACCTCACAACCGTTCAAGGATAGAAGTATTTGCCTGCATTCTTCAGTTGTATGGAAAGTAAAACTTTTTCAACAAACCATCTTCAAGTAGTAACGAGTTGCTTACCATAAAACCTCTATTAATTTTCAAAACCAAACGATACTTTCATGTTTGCACTATATTGCATGGGAAATGCACTTCTTTTAAAATGGCCTCTGTTAAGATTGTTTTGTGGAACTTCCTTGTGGTTGTCGTCTGGTTCTCGTAACAACGATAGTACTTGTGCAATTTAATGAATTGCATTCCTCATAAATTACATGGTTTATTTATAATATTATAGAAAGCTAAACACTTTACACTCTTCCTTAAACCCTTCGTCCTTCGCGTTTTGGCAATTTTGTTCCAAAATTAATGTCTATCCAGTACTGTTCGGCGAAGGCAAGCAAAGGAGAAAAAAATCCTTCAACAAGAGAAAACTCCCTCAAGTCAAGGATCATGCAGGTCAAGTACACACTTACTCGTTACTGTTTTTGCCAAGGCCAGCATCAATTTATCCGTTTAAAGTTATTTCCCATCCCTGTTTTTGAAGGTTTTACTCATTTTTTTAAATTGCAATACTTTGAGGTCGAGCGGAAGTGCTTTCAATATTTTGAGACTTTATTTAATTTAATTTGAACAGATCTACTTAGTTTTCCTATTGCGAAGAAACAGTTGAACAATTCACTCGACTTTCTGGCATCAATTCTGACCTAGCAAGGAACTTTTTCATTTTTCAATGTACAATACTTTCACCCATCCAATCCATCATTCAATTTTCTTTTGCGAAGGATTGTGAAAAACATTTCCTTTAAGGAAAAGGCTTGTAAGGATGTGGTATCAAGCGTTTTGGGTCGGGCAATGCCTTTCGCGGTCAACGTAAAGGATATATTTTCCGCAACGAAACATTCCAACCAAGGTCCGGTGAAAATGAGCTATAAAGAATACATTTTCCAATCATTGCTAGCCAATAAGAAAAAAAAGGACGATGGTGCAATGGAAAAACACATCATGAGACACCTCATTTTTACCCGGCTCGGGGAGTTGGGGGCAATCATGCTTTCGCACTACCAACTTTTCAATTTGGTATGTGTGGTGCATCTCCATAACCGGCTCGGGGTCAACCGCAAACAAAAGGAGGGGCGGCTGCAGGTAATACCGTTGATGATGATGTTACATTTTTCAACAGCTCCAGTCACGAAACACACGGTCCCCACGGAGGTGTACACTATCGGTGCTAGGTAGCTTTAATTTCAATTAAAAAAATACCCCACTATCTACATTTAAAAAGTTCGTTCGCCGGGAATGTAAAACACTCTAGTAATGACTTTTCGTTTGCAGCAAATACAACAAAAACGGTGGCCGGTGTAAAGTGGAACGAGGTGGATAAACTTTGAAAGTTTAAATTATTACGTTGACTTTACCTACGGCTTGCGATAGAACTTCTACGAATTCCATTACCATTTTCATTGCACCAGCTTTTTTTAACCCTCTTTCTTCTGGTGCATTCCAACCGGTGGTAATTTCCGTCGCATTGGATGTACTTTCCTTGCTCCTCGATTTTCCACGCTTCTTCCTTTTTTCGTTATAAAACTGTCTTGTCGCACTTTTCTGTGTGGAAAGTAGAAATATTCATCGGTTTGCATGAAAAATTAGACACAAACGGCGAAGATGAGTGTCATTCGATAGAACACGCAATCCATTTCCCTGTGGCTGGGTTAAAGCTCCTTTTGAAAGTTGAACTTTTCCTCCGCAATAACGTTTTGTAGCGGAAGTGAATGTGTTTTTTTTATTGTTGAAAAACCCACATACGCCTGTTGGTTTATGACGTGCCCGGGGGGTTGGGAAAACCTTAATGCCGGTCGAAATGAAAACTTTGTTGCGCGTTGCTTGTTTTCCGGTAGTTGAGGTTTTTGTAGCAGATCTAGTAGTCACAGGGTTAACGGACCGAGTTATGTGGATCAGTAAAATTTTAGTTACTTCTGGTTGGTTAGTTGTGATGTGGTTACTTGTGGTGAAGTTACTTTTGTTTTAAATCCCGAGGATAAGGATTGCATAACTGGTTTGTGAGGAAAGTATGAGAATTTACTTTCTGACTCCTGTACGTCTGCTTGCTTTTATTCCGCATGTGACGAAAACATTGACACGGTTTTGCCGTCAGTTGATATTAATCGATGCCGACGGAATTTCCCGGATGGAATCAATGCTAGCCGGCCGAGCCCGGAACGCGAGGTGCAGGCCGGGCAAATGCTTATGCAAATGATAATAGGTTACATTCGTCTATAAATATCTGATTGCGTTCACACGCGGGAGTGCCGCAAACGCCGCCGCCTTCATGTCCTGGGTGATTATGGCGGTGGGTGGCTTACCAACGTTAACCGCGACCCATTTTCTTGAGGCACCACCGGGAAGGACCACAAAACTGCGTGTGTGGTTGCGTTTTGTTTTTATTTTTGTAACCGTACTGTGGCCAATAAATGTGTCCTTCTCCTTCGATATAGAATGGGATAGTTTCTGAAGTGACTTATTTTCTTTTACTCTTTATTTCTTTTTTTCCCAGGATGAAATGGAACAGTGGGTCTCGGATACGTTCTTTTCGTACTTTCCGAGTTTCAACAAAAAGCAAACGGAAGAGAAAACCGTCCTCTCCCGCACGCGCCAGCAGGAGTATCAAGAGTATTTGAAAAATGTAAATTTCATTGCTAACGTGGTAAACTATCGCCGTTTCTTGGAATACTATTGACCAACGTAGCAGCAAACTCGAATTGAACTCAAATTATGCACTAGTTGATCTTTTTAGTAAAGCCGTTTGAATCCTTCACTGATTGATTAGTTGCTTTTCACAAACACAAACACTGTTAAATTTAACCGTTTCACTTTTGCGCCACTGTTATATTTTAGTCGAAGAAACTATTTTGATTCAATTTCTTTTTCTTCATTTAAATTATCGTATCACGTTCTGTTCAATTGTTTTATCTTATGCACCTAATCAGATTAGCTTAATTTTGAGTCCCGATTTTGAAGAAGCTTAACATTTCCTAGATACAGAGTGCTGCACTTCTTAGATACACCCTTGAAACATGCACCAAACCGTAAGCACCAATATATCGTTAAAGTAAATGGTTATTTCTCCTCCCTCCAAATATCTCCAGATCCCCGAGGTAACAACCAAGCATCAACAGTACATGCAGAAGTACGGCACCGGCAAACCGGCAGGAAAGGCGTCATCGTCGAATGAGAAAGCGACCGGCACGACCAGTCCACCGCCGGCGGTGGGTGGAGGGGGTGCAAGCCCCGGGCAGCCGCAGGTTCGCTTCGGAAAGTCGCTGGTGGCGGAAGCGAATACAAACTTCCGCAAAGGTAGCCCGCGTGAAAAGTTGATTCAAGATTTAGCCCATACTGATCTGCCTACCATTCTTAACACAGACACTATCGATCGCAGGAACAGGATGTTGGCCGAAGTAGGTATCGTGGGATTGATGGGGATTCAGTGGAGTGGAGGGGCACGTGGGGGAGAGTTGTTACGCAAAATTGTTGTTTGAAGCCATATCTTTTTTAACGGAAACATTTGTTCGAGAGAATATTCATGGGAAAGCTTGGAAAATAGGAAAATGTAAAGAACAGTTTGTTTAATAAAAAATCATCCCTTTCTCAAATTTATATTAGACAGCTAAATCGTTAAGAAATTCTAAATGAAAATACTCAAATTAATTTCGATTTTTTAAGCTTTTCCAAGAAATAACAAGTCTCACTAGATGTACAACCAACGTGGTAGCTTATTTACTTCCCACTGATGTTGTTACCACACTAATAATTTTGTTTTCCACCACATCGTTGCATCGCCGGTAGGAGGAAAGTCGCCGAAAAATGGACTATCAAAAGGAACTTATTAAGCAGATCGAAGAGAAGCGGAAGGAAGTTGAACGCTTGCGTGAAAAGGAAAAGCTCGAGGAGCAAATGCTGACAAGGTAAAGAAAATGACGAGAACTTCAGGTAAAGGAAACCATCACTTTTTAAAAGAAAAACAAAAGGATTCTAAATGGAGCCTAAAATTTAGAATGATAAATTTTCTATTTTGGTAAGAATTTATTTTACTTCAACAACAAGACTGTTTGTAATCAGGTGTGGCCTATGGAACCACTATTTCGTAGAGCTTCAATTAGTTCTTCTCACGAAACATTAGAGCGATTACACTAAAAGGAAATATTTGCCGAAAAGTAAACGCTTTCAAAACGAAATACATTTGGAAGACGACCATCCGTTTTAATCGGAGAACCTTTATCAACTAAGAAAGTGGATGTAATTATGTATTAACGTTTTTAACGGTGGAACATTTTCACCCTGACCTTGGCGCATGATGGGATGTTGTTAATTGTCACGCAATTACGTAGACGAAATGGAAATCGTGTACATGTGTATCCTTTTCGTTTCGTTCTTGCGTGTTTCATTCGAATGTTTGCTTCCCGTTTTTTTCCTTCAGCCGACTGGAGCAACAGTTGAAAACGATGCAGCTGGAGGAACAGCTCGAGCACGAGCGACTACGAAGCGAAAAGATCCGCATTGCCAACGAGCAGAACCACATCCGGCGCCTGCAGTTGCTGGCCAATCTCGAGAACGACCACAAACTGTTCAACCCGTACGATGGCCAGCGAAAGGCGTTCTCCGAAAACGGTGGTCTCAAACCATCGATTCCACCAACAAAAGGGACTGTTGGTGCACCAAAAGCCTCCGGATCCTTCTCGTCCGGTGACGAGCGCACGAAGGTGTACCGGTACTTTAGCAATTCCGCTCACCAGGAGAAGCATGCGCACTTCGCCGATAGCAGTGCTGGTGGGCCAGCGTCTTCGTCCACACTTTCCACGTCCGAGCAGGACTATGAATCTTCCAGTGAAACGACGGGTCTGTCCAACTCGCTCGCGGTTGACCATCGCTATCAGTACTGCAAGAGCTGCCGGGCGGACATTGATCGTTCGTTTCTTCCACCGACCTCGAGAAGTCTGGGAACCACCAAAGGGTCGTCAAAGCAAAAGCGACTCCATTGCGCCAAGTGTGGTTGTAAGCGATCACAAGGAGGCAAGGAGGACGTGTACCGTCGGTGCACGAGCTGTGCCCGGACGATGAAGCGGACGAACAACAATGAATCGTCGATGTGTGCCGTTTGTCAGCTAGCGACGGACGCGGATAGAAACCATCAGAAACGCCATCGACGGGTATCGAACACGCGGGAGGACGACGACACTGACGCCGTTTCGCCCTCCGCTAATCCGTACAAAGTGATCGACATTCAATACCACGAGAGTGACAATGAGCAGGGTGGCGATCATCTGTCCGTGCTGAATCCGGTGATCGTGCGTAACAACTATCGCAAGCCACCCTTCTCGCTCAACATCAACAAGGATTCGCTGTTTCATCCGAGCAAGAAAACTCCGGAACCGGTCCTTTCGGTGAACATACGCAACGGAGAGGTATTTGTGGATAACAAGCTGCGTGGAACGGCGGGAGGCTCGTCACGCCCCGCAAGCCCTTCCGATGTTGACGACAGAGCCGGGCCGATGCGCGACGATGACACTTCTTCGGCCACCGTCGGGGATGATCTGCTGGACGAACGGATTGCGAAGTACGTGCGACACTACAACACGCTTTGGATGAAGCGTGGCACCGGTAGGAAGAACAATGCGCACAACTTTCAACCGGACCAGCAACAAAAGTACGATCATGATCAACATCATCACCATCATCATTATCAGGGGATCATGAAAAATAGTAAATCCGGTTCACTGCTGCCATCGCTTTCGCCTCCGAAAGTGTACGTTAGCGATCGGCCGGATAACCTCAAGAGCGACGGGTTGAAGCTGGTGGAGAAAAAGTGGGAGGTACAGTAGTCGTTCCCGTCCCGGATGTTACCTACAACATCCGGTGGTGGTGCAAATGGTTCCCTTCTTTTTTTATCATTTCTATTTTCCTTCCCTCTTTATAGATTCCGGCCGTCGAGCGGACCAAGGTGAACAATAAAGGATCGGCCCGGGTGCTTACACAGCTCGGTGCCATTCGGAGGCAGCTCCAGTTGGAGCAGCTGCAAATGGACGGACCCTCGTCTTATGGGAAAAACTATTGAATCTAAGCACTTGAAAACAACATACGAATGACAACGAAACAGCAGGCAATTCCGTCCGAACTAGCCGTGTTCAAAGTGTCCTTCAGCGAAGAAACTTCACAACCGATCGTTACCGGTATTGGACAACAGCTCAAAGCGGGACTCCTTACGCCGAACTAATTTCCAACAATCATTGATGAATAAAACAGACGAGTAACTCTCTATTGCTGAATTTAGATTTGGTACTGATTTTTATCGATCACCGAAAGGCCGATGGCCGCAAACCAAGATGCACGGCTTAGTTTCAAACAATAGCTTTAGTGTCTTATTTACAACGAGCTAACAGCGTGGTAGCGATCGCACCCATTTTATTCCATATTTAACGGGACACGCTTAATCTTCAGGACGACCAAACCGAACCGGAACGAATGTTCTACTTGGTAGATACGCGAGTACGCTTGTTCCACGAAAAATTGATTCCGTAGTTCTTCACGCGCTGCTTCTTCGTAACTTCCGCCTTGTCAACGAACCACCTCCATCCGTTTTTCTCGCAGTGTGCGATCGCTTCATCGGCGGAGGAAAATTCCACGCGCATGTTAGACAGTGGATCTCCGCTGCAAGTTGTAAGAAGAAATTAGCTTTGACTCTATATTCGTTTCGTTTTTCACCGATGGTGAGGCTTACGTGGAGGCCCAACCCATTAGCGGGTTTTCCCAGCGCTCGCGGTTGTCGAACTCGATGCTCCAGTGGTGGATGTTGTCGGTTCCACTTTGCATTGCATTTTTAGCCGGCATAAAGATACGCACACGCCGTTCCTTGACGTGTTCCTCCGGAACACCGGTGATGGGGCTAATATCAACCTGAAGGAAACGAACGAAAGGAATTTACGTTTAACGGCACGATCACAAATCGCACGAGCTACGCTTAATGCACTACCTTCACCGGGACGGTAATCGTGGGCAGGTGGTCACGGTGACGCTCCTCTTCGTTGGCTAGTATAACGCTCGCATCCAGCATCGGTGCCTCCTTCTGCGTCTTGGGATCCTTGTAAACAATCGATGACGTCGAGAGCGAAGCCCGCATCCTTGTAAGCAAAAGATAGCAAAAGATGCGATATTTCAAACGTCTCGATTACACAACCACCCATCGGATGCACAGAAACCAGCGACAGAAAAAACAACACGCGTCGGATACGTCGCATCAAGCGATGCGAATTGAACAGAAAATGTTATCCATATACATTACCATTGTGTCGCGACGCCGTTTCTAGCAATGGATCGAAGGAAAAGACTCATTTTTACAAATTTTGCACAAGCCGAGCACCGCAGAGTTGCCGAAGTTTTGCTTTCGACTGAGTGACAGAACAAATCAAAACATCGATATTGCTATCAAACCAAGGTAACTAGAGAGAAGCAATACGGTTGATTTGGACAACTTCAAACAAGTTCCAAATAATGTACTACTTGTTCGAATCGTCAGATGTAGTAGCTACGGACATAGCAAAGTCGCTTTGAAGTTGCAAAGAAATTGATTTTACAATACGTATTTGAGTTTTTAAATACTCCATAACGTGGTTCTTGTGTGTTATGTTCCAAAATATGAAACGGGTTTGCATTTAAAAATGGATTACATACATATACCGCTTTGATAGCGGGAGAAGAATCATAGTTTTGATATCGACTGCTAAAATTTAATGAATCATACTATGTGGATTATTTAATATTATAGAATTAGAATGAACTCTTTTGGATTGTTAGAAATCATGAATTTTTCAAAATAGCTTGGTGGCTGTCAAATCGTTCTCTTTGATCTTACCTTATGAAGCAAGCTTTTGCTTTATTTCAGCAACCTTGAGATAAAGTTAAAAACAAAATAAAAACCAACTGCATCAGTTTTGTGTCATTGTCGATCCCAGTGCGGTTGTTGAGAACACGGCAAGCGTCGACTAGTTTCGCAGGTTACAATTTAAAAAAGTACACACAGAAAGGCAGAAAACTGCAATCAAATACCTACGGTGTGGAAGTGTGCTTTTGGGTCGTATCCGTCCACCGTTCGATGTGAGTTCATGCTAAAAAAATCCCAACCAGAGGCCAGCAGCAGAATCGATTTGTATCTCGGTCCGACGGATCCGTGCGAAAGGGTTGTTTTGTTTTCTTGTGTTAGCTCACGACTCGTGGGGGCAGTGCATTCTCATTACGCATTTTATCGCAGCAAACAGTGGTTGCTGTCCTACACAACAGCAGCAATTCGGCCTGTGCACATTTCCCGTATACCCCAGTCTTGGTAGTGTAGCCACCGTTCCGTGGTTTTATTTCGGGCGCTCTTCTATCGATTAATTTGACGTTTTCTCGTGCGAACGCAGGGCGGAGTGACGATCCCGGGAAAGGGTCCCGCGAGCTAGCAGACCAGCGCCAAGAAAAGGAGAATACCGTCAAATGTCAACCCGCAAAGAGTGGAAGGAGTGAACGGAGTGCGGGGCACCACTGAATAGGTGACCACGGACGGAGGGAAACACGAGGGGGCGCCCACTTGAATCTGTGTCAGCGTCGTCTGTGCGGTGTGACAAGTGCAGGGTGTAATTATATCGCCATCCATCCATCCATCCATCCATCCATGCATTTCACAAATGTCGTGTTTCAACGCTCGTGAAAGGATTGAACGAATCGGAGAAAGTGCCTCTGCTGCTGCTGCTGGTAACGTTGGCCTACGTCGGCCGGTGCCGTTCTTCGGCCGCTGGACCGTTATCCAGCAGGGGTGGTGAGCGTGGAAACACGGACGTGTGTGCGCGCGCGCGCCCGAGTCAACGGAATCGCGGTGTGGGTAATTCCACGGTCGGCGAAATCACCCAACCGTGCCCGTAGTTTCCCTCCACCCGCCGCTGATAAGACGTCCACCTTCCGGTATCGTATCGCGCCCGACAGCTGTGTCAAGTGCCGGGTTGCGAAGGTAGTGAATGCAAAACAAATGCCGCAAAGTAGGCGAAGAAGAAAATCATAACGTGCAGTTAGATGATCTAGCAGGCATCGACTTCAACGGTAAATTGAAGCGATTGAACGGGATCCCAGTGTCTTATGGAGTAAATACTAGTTCGAGCTAGTTCTGGAGAGTTCCAGTGTGCCGAAAAAGGTGGCTTCAAGACGCGGAGAAGGAACGATAGTTCCCCATTTGAAATAGGACCCCCCCGTTCCCGTCCGGTGGCAGTAAGGAATCGACCGGTTTCCAGCATAAAGAAAGGTAAGGCTCGGCTGGTAAAATAATAATAAGCACATTCCGGCTAAGCCCAAGGTGGCGGGGCTATAGAGGACCGCGGTACCACTCCAGAAATCGATGCCGAGCGTCGGAGTGTCGGATCGGCCCTGGGCGAAAGGCAAAAAAGAACCGAACCTGGAACCGGGCTCTGGGTTGGGCGATGGAGTAAAAGGATGGAATTATTAAATCAATAAATTAACCTTTTTTCCCTTATTTACCGAGGCGCAGCCACTCACACACAAACGCGTAGCAGGGACAATCGCTTTCCTTGCCGCCGCCAGAGTGAATCCATCGGGAAAGGGTGTCCTGTTTGTGTCGTGTTTCTCGCGATGAGCTCGATGGACATCCGCCAGTTGCGATGGCGTTCGTTGGTTCAGGTACATGTGGAAGACCCACAATGCTGGTTTTTCATATTGGCACTATGGGTGCGGCACATGGTAAAAGGAGGAAAAGTATGAACATTTTTCGCCCGCAGAATGTAAATCACCTTTTCAATTCGGTGTGCAAGAGTCTCTTGAAAGTTTGCATTGTTTCCCCTTTTGCAACAAATTATTAACAAATTTATCGAAAGAGAATCATTAATTACCTGTTTTGTTGTTGTTCATTGTCATTTCTAGCCAACATTAGTTAATCCTTTTCCAACTGCATTCCCACGCCAGGCCGCCACCGTTTCGGCCAACATTTGGGAGGAGTAGTGATGAAATTGAACCAAACACCGGAAACATCTTTCTGCGACCATTTCTACATAGGCTCTATATTTATTGTTTATGTACGCCGTTCATCCGAAGCACGACATGTTTTAGGAGTTCAGTTTAGTCTAACCTCCCCGGGTTCTGCGGGTTGCCTTAGTTGCCTCGCTTGGAGCTGAAACGATGCCACCGTGGTTTGAGGAGAAGCAAAAAAACGGCTAGACATGCGGCAAGAACCATCGGTGTCTGGTGCTAGCTAAAGATGACCCGTTTTGCCGTTGTTGTTTATTCACCGCTGGAGTACTTCGACGGCTTTTGTGGCATGTGGAAATTGGAGCAAACGGAATGTGTATGCAGCCGTATAATGTTTGCCGATGGAGCTCCTTTTTTTTCTGTTCAAGGGGCATCAGTCTAATGTTTAAGTTTGTAGTCAACGTTGCGTTGCACGGGTTCTATTTTTATCCGCCTCCTGACCGGTTCCGACGTGACCATGGCTGCATTGTGCATCGGCGCTAATGTGCACAACTGCTCCATCAACAATTGTCTCCACTACAACCGTTGTCTACCTGCCCGACTCTCCTTAAACCAACTGGCCACCAGTGGCGTCATGGAAAAGGTACAATCATAATTGCAAAATTGACGTTTTCTTAACCCTGAAAGTGTGTCCGACAAAGGGTGCATTTTGGCGCTAGGTGTTTTGGTTTTGTCTTAGTCTTTATTTTCAGCTTTTCGTTGGTTTTTAAATCTGTTGACGATGGGAAACTTTGTTTTTTGGCATTGTGTTTTGGTATGTTTGAATTTTGTGTTGCCCGCCAACTATGGCACGCGTACTGCGAGTCGTTCGTGGAGTGGACAAATCCTCTCACACCATTCCGTAGCAACCGGAGAGGCCACGCGCCTCCGAGGGTCAACCGATGGCACGAGGGGATTACGCGTCTGGACAAACAAATATACAAATAAGCAAGCAAACATTGAACCACCGGACACGCATCGGATCGTCCCCCCCTCCTACCGAATGGGCGAATGAACGGAAATGTTATGACTGTTTATGCAAACCTACCCCCCTCTTACTCGTCCCCATTTCCAACACTTGCCGTTTCCGTGAGAAAAATAAAATATAAACCACACATGGCTTTGTACGCTTGCGCGATTCTGTTACCACTAGCTTTGCGCAGGTTCACATTAGAATGGGTTAAATAAATCATCATCATTAGCGACGTGCTTACCGTTTCATATGTTTGCCGCCCACCCTTTGTCCCCCGAACGATGTCATTAAATGACACACTAAAGTATTTTATTTATCAATGGTTCGTTAGTGATAGCACACAAAAAAGGGAGAAGAAAAAAACCAATCTGGCGGATAAATTCTATTTATCCTTCAAACTTACGTCCCGTTGCATACCTTCGATTACTTCGTGCGATGCAAAACACAGTGCGGCGTGCGATTTAAAATAGAACGATTGTGTGGACGTGACGAATGTGTGCATAGCAAATCATATCACACGGCCCACGAGGTCCCCGTCCGGTCCGAAGTGGAACCGAATTAGCGAACAGTTGATACGCGATTTCCGGCGTCGAGCAGAAACGGTCAGATTAGGCGGCCAGCCGATGGTCGACTTGGTGGAAACTTGAAACAATCGAGTTTCACATTGCAGTTGCGCGCTCAAACTGGCAAACCGAATTAGCTACATTTCCAATTGAGTTTTAAGTAACTTTGCACTAGTAATTTATTAAATGAAGCTCTTAATGGTCGAACAGTACTTTAAAGCATAAATTAAAATATTTTTCAGTATTTTTTCAATAAGTATGGCATTTTTTCTATACCAAATTGCTAAACTTAGGAAAAACGACTAAAAGTGAATGAGAATTCCAAACTGCAATTGTTACTGCAATTACTCATGAAATGTTAGGAAAACAACTACATAATCGTGTTGCATAATCAAAAAGAGATTTTAGAAAAGAACCTCATCATGGTTAAAATGTGTTTTTTAATGTATATTCGGAAATTTTAAACAATCACAACAACCTTTTCAATCTTCTCATATTTGTTTGCTTCTATCGTAGGGTTGTTCTTATCACATTGGCGGCAATTTTATCAGTCGGTAAAAAGACAAACCGTATCAAGTATTTACCTAATTGGTGCTGGACGGGGTGTTTTCGGTTTTCCCTTTGCGTCTTGTTGCAGCTTTAATTACACTTATATGCTTTTATCGCGGAACGGTTGGATATCTTCATAATGAATGCTTGGTACTAAGAGCATTTCACAACGATGATAACTGGGACATTTGTTTCTTGCCAGTTGGGTTGACTGATGATTTAAACAATTGTCTATTGGGCAGGTCGTCGAACGGTTTTCGTGTATCAAATGGACATTTATTTATTGCAATTTAACCTGGTTAACAACAGCAGCCTGCCCGTGTGCAGTCTTACATTAACCGGATGTTAGCCAGTCCGACGCTCGGTACAAGCCGAACCCATGTTCAATTATCAATTTAATTTACTTTAATTACAGTACAGTCGCAACCGGGGGGCCGCCCCGGGGTCAGATCGGCTCAATTGGACGTCGGACCTGGTGTGGTCCTATGACAGTGCAGGGTGCCTTAGGAAGCAACGGAGAGCCGGCGCATCGGATGGCGCAGCGAACCGTCTTGGGTGTCAGTTTTCAGTAAACTTTTCTTATGACGAACGGCGAGCTTCTGGTGTGCAACGCCTCCGACACAGTTGTTTCGCGTGAGTTTTGCCTTGTTTCTCTGTTTCGCTGCTTTAGTCGTTTGGAGAGGTAGTCGAATTCGAAATTTAACCTTCTGTGCTGTAAATCAATGCATCCCTAACTGATTGCGTAATTTGATCGCTTAGACTTTCACGTAGCTAGCAGCAATGCGTAGCAGGTAGCGACACGTTGCACTATTTTGACTAATAAAGCAGGAGTTTGGAGTTTGTTTATGTTCGTTGATAAAATTGATAGTATATAGCATTAAATTTGTTTTTTTGTTGTTCATTCACTTACCTGCAAAACTTTCGTCCCACGTAAACACAATGATTTCCTCTGCTTTTCGAAACATTAACATTTATTTACGTACTCTACTACATTAAAGCCTTGTATGATCCTTGAAAATGGCTCTTACACTGGGGAAAAGGGTGAGACTGTTCGGAACTTTGGATCGTTCGCCTCACTGCCGACCGGTTGGTTCGTAAATGCTGGCCCCAAAGTGGCCGGAAATGGAAGTTTTACTAAAAGTGTTCTTCTACCCCATCTAACATTGACTGTAAATTGTACCTTACTGTGATTTATAAAAATGAAACCGTCCTTCAGCAGCCGACCTACGGAGGAGAGTTTGTTCGAAGGAAATGGACGACGAAAGCGGATCATTTACGGTGGACACACTGAGACGTGGGTTGGGTTTTGGTGCAGGTGTTTAGAATCTAGGTATCGCTAGAAGGAAACGCTATCACTAGAACTAGAAAGGCCTTCGATTGTTACCCCTATGTTTTCGCCTACACAGCTAACAACTGGTTCATAAACGTTTCGGTTGGTGTTTTATAGCCATCAATTTGGCGAGACGTCTCTGCTGTCCTCTCTTCTCACCGACGCATTTTCGGTGTATCGCATTTTCGCTTTTAATAAGGGGTTGATTTACGCTCGTCAATCTCTAGATGTTACGAAAATGTAATGACGACTAAAAGTAAAAGAAAATTGAACGCATGTTAATTCGTTTAAAATGTAATCCACAACAAACATTAGTTAGTATAGAATGGTAATTCACTTGAACAATTCTTTCCATTAGGATTATAAATCTTCATAGCACTTATTTTAGAACTACACAACTCCGTTTGAAATTGGAAAGTGTCCTGTTTGATGGTGTAATGCAAATTGATTGGTGTGTGTTCAAGATGCAAATCATGTTCAATGAAAAAACCAGTTTGGAGAAGATTCACAATAAACAACAATTGAACATGTGTTCCTAACATCGCTTACTTGTTGTTTAACAACTTCAGAACCTTAAAATATAAGAAACTCAGCCTGATATGTCCCACGTGCTTATTTGATTTGTTGATTCCTTGTGGTTTCCACATTTACCCACGAAGTTGAAAAGCACATTTTTCATCGAAATATAAAGCACCGGTAAATACAAAAAACGGGTTTCTCTAACTTATGCTCCGAAATTGCGTGGAAAACCCCGATTGTAGTTTTGGTTGGTATTACTTTTTACGACTACGTGGTGCAAGCGTACTTTTTCAACGCTTCGTATGAGCTTTATCAGGCCGAGTTTCAGGTTTAGGATGTTGAGAAACGGCTAGTATTGATAAGAAAACGACCAATTGAGTCCAAAACAGAGAGAACTTCTCTACGATGCGAGTTGTCTTCGATAGAATTTTTCAATTTTACTCTGATCGGGGTTTAATTAAATTTTCTAAAATAAAAACCCCCACACATTTCGCGTCTTTTCAGGGGTTTACTGTTTTTAAACCCAAACAAACCCATATGATAATGTGGCTTAGATTGGTGAAATGGAAATATTCGCGATTCATTCAGGCCAAAGTGTGATGTTCAATGTTCTACCAAAGTGTGAAACTGCTGTGGCAGATTCGTAATCCAAAGAACTTTTAACTGACAATTACCATGGTGTTTTAGAGTGGTGTTATAATTACTTGGGTTCTTACCTCGCCGAGCGGACGAACATGGGGTATTTCTCGTGTATTGGGGTTTTTCGCTCTCGATTTCGTTCCATCGCCACCTCACACGTACCCACTGGATTCGAGTTTTAAGGCCGCCTCGTACGTCGGTAGGCCGGTGTTGTCGATGATTTGACTCATATCCAACCGGACCAGACCGTTCTCGTCCAGCAGCCGCCGGATGCCGGGCTGCGGTTCGCCCGGAGCGCCCGGACTCCCGTTACCGTTGGTGAGATCTTCGGTGCGCTGCTGCTGGAGGGTGTCCTGGTCGTCAGTTTGGCGCTGGTCGATCAGAATCTCGATCAGACCGGCATCGCCCCGAGGGGGTCCAGTAATCACGTTGTTATTTTCGTTCGCGGCCCGTCGTGACGCTTCATTAGCGGACGGTTCCGCCGGACAGCCTCGGGTGTCCCCTCGGAGAGTTGCATCGTTATTATTCATCGTGTCCAGCCGGACCGTCGACGGGCTCGGTAAGGTGGCCAACGTCGTCGTCTCCATTGTGAGTATGTCACTGTCATCGTTGTTGTTGTTGTTGTTGTGGGTGGCGGGTGTAACAATGGCACTATTACCACCGCCTTCCATGCCGTTACTTCTTTCGACAGGGATGCTGCTGCAGCTGCTGGGAGTCGCTCCGACGTTGGTGGAGCTATCATAATCGACTAATAGTGGCCCGTTACTTATCCCATCGAGCCAATCTAGTGGCGTGTCGGACGGACCGGCGGCGGCGGCGGCGGCGATGGACGTCGCGTTCGTCGATGGATCAATCTGCACCCGGTGACCCCCACCGGTTTCCGCCGCCACGTGACAGCCACAGCCGGGACAGTAAATTGGCGACCCGTTGGAGCGACCGCTGACGGTACAACCGCAATTTCGCAACACCTCGCCGGCCTCCCGCTGCTCCTCCTGCCGTTCGGCTTCCTCCAGCTCGATGCTGCGCCAGAACGGTTCCGTCACGTCCCGGTCGTTCGCTTCGTCCGGATTGACGTCTCGCCGGGTCAAACCCCGCCTGTGGTGGTGGTGGTGGTGGTGCGTCCCATCGGCGAACCGTGCCCTTGCGGTGGCCTTCCGCAGCAACGCCTCGGTGCAGGAGCTTTTGCACTCATCCGGCGCACCCTCCATCGAACAGCCCGATTCGGCCACTTCCTCCACAGGGCAGTTGGTTCTCGGCTTGTCGCGACATGACACCGCACACGCCAGCAGCTCGTCATGGGCGACGACTGTGTCGTAGGACGGTGGCGGACCGTTCGGGTACGGCGTGTAATGCTGCTGCTGCTGCAGCAGATGGTGGTACGGAAATGGAAGCTGGCCGTTATGATTTATGGTGCTGCCGACCATCGGTAGCGACTGATAGTCGCCGGCACCGCCACCGTCCATAAAATATCCACCACCGGACGCCGCCGGAGCATCGTAGCACTGCGCGGAAGAAGGAAAGAGAAAGTGAAAACGGCGTATTGCACAAAGTAAAACGCGCGAGTTGGAAACATAAAATCAAGGAGTGACAATAATAAAACAAAAACCCATCGCACTCCCACAATGAATCGCAACTCTGTCGTCACGATCATCGCCTTTTGCGTGGAAAGTGCAACTTTCCGGGGGAAGATGGAATCCTTTACGAGCTACTACAAATTGCACCTTCCGAGCTCAACCGACGACGCCGACGAGTGCCCACTAATCCTCGCTAATGAAGATGGAAGGGGGCGTGCGAATCTGCCGGACCGAAGAGAGAGAGAGAGAGAGAGAGTGGCGGTGGAACGGTTTGGTGATGCGCATAAATTAATTAAACTTCTTTTGTACGCACATAACCCGCGCCAGAACATCTTGGCTTGGTTGCAATTTTCCTCGCCACCGGATTGGGGTCACGTTTCGTGGTAGTACGCTGTTTTTTTTTTTTTGCATGTGGCCGGGCGAGGAGGGTTGTAATGAAATACACCGGGACACTTGTCGTAAACAGGGTAATTAATTTTCATTACCATCACCATCCTCGTCCCTCCCACCCCCGTGGGTGCGACCTTTGACATTTTTATTTATTTATGTTGGTTTACTCAGGCAAAAGGGAAATCTTGCACTGCTTGCTGGCGGGATGGAGAAAATTAGTGAAATTCTTCCCCCATTCGATCATCGTAGCACGAAACTCCGTAGCGAAGGATCGTCCGCCTGTTTCGTCGCATTATTCGATTATCCCACTGAATATTTAACCGATTTACGGATTTTCGCGCCCATCGTGGTGGAAAAGTGTGCGCCCATGTTCGGTGACATATGGATGGCGGCCACTGATCGCCGATCGGTGGGGGGGAGCGGGTGATTTGTGGGCCTCGATTAACGTTTGCCTTGTTCGACGAAGACGGACGACGGGTAAGAAGACGAAGCAGAAGACGATGGTTCGATTAGATGGACGTTTTTATCGCCCGATTGAATTACTCCGACATAGAGGGGGTTTTGTGATTTCGGCTTCTTTTTTTATGGTCAAATGTTACTTCATGCACGCACAATGGCGTTTTTCGCGGCGCTTATGGCCTACCAAAGGTTCGAAATCCCAACCCACCACCACATCGACTGGAATCGTCGGGAGTAGCGGGTTGCTAATGCCGGATGCATAAATTTTGTTTTATAGCAACGGAAGTGGGAGACAAATTAATATACGGCTTATTTAGTTTTGGTTTGAGCTTGATTTAGTAACCGATAGAAGTGCTGTAAGCGATTCCGGCATTGGTGTTTGAGCACTGAACTTTGTAACTGTATCCTACGGAGCCGTTTGAACTACGTTCCAACGTGCTTCCTTCGAATGTATCTAACATTCAAATATCCAAACAGTGGACCTACGCCGGAGAAGGCCAACGTAATGGTGGGGCTCAATTTGGTATCGATTTTTCAATTTTCTGCTCTAGAATGAAGGAAATCCGTGGCAAACACTACGGTTGCCACCTTTTTTCTTTTGCACCTGCACGTTGGTGAAGGCTGCTTCGGGAAGGTGAATATACATTTTTAATGGCTCCTAAAATATCACATACACGAAGATATGCCCCTCCCATGCCCAGTAGGACGTCTACAAAAAAAGGAAGAAAATCATGTAGAAGCCTTTGTGATGGAACGGTTGACGTCGCACAGCGGGATGATTGGTGGACAATTCCGAAAAAAAATGTCCCGTTTGAGGGGTAATGCCAATAAGCTTTTTACTAATTGTTTAAGAAAATACGAAATATTAATCTTATGCTGTAATAGTACATTGCAGCTGTGTAACGTCAAAGAAGGAAAAGGGCAGCTGTTGTGATTTTCCACTCAATCATGAAAATCAATCCTATTTTTCTGTTCATTACACAGAGGTCTTCTTTTGATAATACATTTAAGAAAAATAGGAGAATTTAAACAAAATAAATATTTTCCCTTCGTTTTCTCTGCAACATCCCACTGTGCGTCCGGTTGGAACAGCGAAATGCTGCCTAATGTGCGCGGACAGATTCTTACAGATTGCTTATCGTACAATCGGACCTACCTGCTCGACGCTGTAGATCTCCATGTTGGCCTCCGTTTCGAGCCACTGCTGGCGATAGAGGGAATTGGAGCGCTTTTTGATGTTCCGATGGCAACAGTAGCACACGAAGCACACTACCGTGATCACCACGGAGAGCATCGCCCTGTGGAAGCAGAAATGCAGCAAAGAAATTATTATTTTTTTGTGGACATGGCTTTTAATCGCACGCTAACGCAACTCTAAACTGCAGGCAATACTAAAGGTTTGTGCATGTATTGTATTTGATATGTAGTCAAACGACCAAAGAAATGTGTAACCCTGCGCGCCATCCATTTCTTAATCGCGGGAACAAAGTTTTACGACCCGTCCATCATAACCGGCGTGATAAGCAAGTGACGCGTAACCGTTAACTTTCAAAAGGGCACTTGCAGTTTTTTTTTTTTTGGGTGGGAGAATGATGATAGCACAAAGCCCTGTACTGAATAGATCGACTGAATGCTTTTGTGTCCGCCAAGATGGTGCTAAATTCCCGTCAGATCATCGACGATGTCATATCGATTGAAAAATGGTGGAGTTGTTAAAATAAAAAATACTTCCTAAGGTTTTTTTTCTTAAGCTTTCAGCATTGTTATTGTTCTACTCACTGAAAGAGCTGCTCACGAAAATGTCCTATAAAATGTCTAATCTTTACGACGGTTTGAGGTGAAGTGACGGGGTGTTATAAAGTTGGGATTATTGGCTAACGGGGTACTTCAAAAATCCATGCAAATATGACCGTAACATCTTCGATTTTTTAAACATATTTTTGCAGCAGAACAAAATTTTATGATCAATGATTTATTTTTCAGAACTCAAATCACGTATTCTTTAATATCCTGTGAACGGTGTTGTACCCATTCACTGCATCATGAAATGTGTTTCATTCAGTAACTGAACCTTGTATCCAACGGGTTTTCCATTGGTAGGTTTCTGTTGTTCGTCGAACAATTGGTGAAAAAGGTTGACATAGCGAAGTGCAAACAAGTGCAGGCATAAACAAACAACAAGTATGTTTTATTCTAACGTTTTTGGAACGATGTGCCTTTTTTGTGCTGTGCATTGGTTATGCAAGCGCGTCATGTCACCTGCATCTGTGACGTGAAGATATTCCCCTTTTCCCGACGGTTTTCACATATTTGTGTGTTTCCTTTTTTGCTTTTCTTGGTGTAAACGGTTTCCTCAAACTTCTACCGATCTCTCCGGGGTAAGCCTTGACGAGTTAACTTGCTGAACGGATACAACAAATCCGTTTCCTCTGGTAGAATGCGACGGAGAAAAAATACACACGGGATAAATGCATACGAAATCTAGCCGGTTCAGCAGTCATCATCGTGCACCGGGCAACAATATAAATTCATTAGTGCTTGTGACAGGTAATAAGTTTTTATTGTTCCCTCAGCATGACAAGCCGAACTCGGCGGGGGAGTTATGTTGCAAAAATGGAGAACTTGACCGTGCTTTTCCAGGCGAGAGAAATTCTTTTTGTGGTTTTTGTACGAGCCGATTGTTTGTGACAGAAATGGAATTGTCTAGCATACATTAAATTGCATTGCTTTTAAATAATCTTTTACGAAAGTATCAAAAAATTTCTTTTTAAACATTTTCTAGTTTATATTCAGAAATTCTATGAAGAAGTGCTTTGAAAGAAAGGGACGAATGAAATGAAACATCGAAACTGTAATTTCGGTTCGTAGTGAGAATAATCATAGGACGCAAGATCTTCTAAATCTTCTTTCTAAAACACAAACACAATAAGAAGAAGATAAAAAACTTCTTCAGTAAGTTTTCCCCTATAGTTAATAGAACCTGAGATTAAGTCTGTAAACACAACGCTATTCGGTAAGACGAACCACAATTGAGTAGTGTCCAACCGAAGGATGGCTTAGACATGCTCCACGAAGTATAGCATAAGAACAGTTTTAACAGAAAATAATAAAGTACCAAACAAAGGCGGTAATGTTTTTGCGCTGGTAGAAAGAAGCAAAATGTTGTGTCACCTCCAGCGATCGGAAGCCCCGGAACGAAGGTTAATTGATTCGGTTTCGGCTCGGACACATAAAAGTTTCGACAAAAATAAAGCCCCAGGATGGAAGGAACCCGGAGTGCATGCAAAGGTACTTGTAGTCATGTTTTGTAACCTGGAAAAGCAAGGACCTTCGATGTAGTTCATCCAGAAAGATCGCACCACGCCTTCAAAGAATTAGAAAATGAAGAGAAAATGGAGCGAATAACCGAATAAAAGAATTAGGAAAAAAGCAATCCATTGTCGAGTGATTGAAACTTTGCTGTCCGGAAACTTTTACGTCAATACCACTCCTCGACGCAGGGAAAACTGGCCCCCCCTGGAGGCAACGAGGCAACTAAAAGTTACAAATGTTGTCAATCGATGTGCTTTAATACTTGCCTAAAGATACCTGCGGGAAGGTTCGCACTTTCCTTTTATTTTTGCGTTTCGTTTTACTTCTCTCGAAAGTTTTCGGTCGAAAGCTTCCGATTCTTTTCTAAACACCAGCAACTGTTGCTGCCGGTCCTGGGCATGGCCGGAGATAATTGAAGCATAAATTGTGAGGAAAAGTGCGACTCCTTCGAGGATGAGCACCGTGGAGTTTGGAGGGAGGGAGGGTAGCAAAATAGCGGAACAAGCATCGTACACATTCATTCGCCACTTCAATTATGTCCAATCGGACCGAATAGAATAGGAACAAATGGTGCACATGATTATGTGATGGCTTTTCCCGGTGTCCCATACTCCGCTGATCCCTTTCCCCCTCGTCGTCAACCGCCCAAAGGGACTTTAATCCCACGGACTGATCGAGATGCAGCCGAATGGGTTTCCTAGAACGTCCAGAACGGTGGTCCAGAGAGCTTACGCCAAATACCCCGAGGATAGTGGAGCATGTTTTCTAATTTTCACTCTTCCCTTTCGCCAATCGGGTTGTTTTTCTTTCTTTACTTCGTCTAACAAAATGAAAAACACGCATAAAAAAGGGACAAGTTTGGGTTGTTTTACGAAAAGAGTAAAGTAATGAAAAAAAACCTTGCACTAAGATTGACCCTTTTCCGGCTTACCTTCGGATGGATGCTCTTCCAAACACACACACACACACACACACATACACTCAAACATCTCATATACTTCTTTATCCCCATGGCAGTAGCTTTACTTTAAGATGAATCACTTGAAAACCGTTTGCATCATGTTGACAGAAAATGGAGCGAATGGGAAAAAAAAACCCCTCACCCCTTTTCCCGTGGCATTCCGTGGCCACCTTATCGGGCTGGGCCGGGGGGGTCGTCCAGAGATAGTGCGACGCAAGGCCACACTTGCCGGAAAGCCCAAGGTGACGGTCCGAGGTGAAAGCGAAGCGGTAGCAAACAGCCCGCGGCCAATCGAAAACATAAACCTTCGGGAATCGGGAATGGAACCTTGCTTTGCGGGTGGAAGAAGTGGGGTAGGAGGCCACCTCGTACCGGAAGCAATCTACACTGGATGTAAAAGGGGTGGTTCGTAAGGTAGGAAGAAGTGCCGAGTAGCCGTTAGCTAAATTACATGTCACGGGAGTGTAATTATAAAGCTGACGACAGAAATCACTTCGTACGGGAAGGAAGCCACCTGGACGGGCTGGACGGGAGGGGAGGAGGGGTATACCGGAATTGCGGAGGAGAGTCGGTCCTCATACGATAAATATATTCTTGTCAGATTCTACGAACATTTTCCATCTTCTGGAGAGGTTACTTTATGTCGATTTCGGACATTCGTTTCAACTAGTGATGAGAATAACGATTCAGTAACGTGATTCAATTCAGAGTGAGTGAGTAAGAAGAGGAATAGGAGAATGAATTGGCTCTGGGAGAGTGAATTGACTCAGGGAGAGTGAATTGGCTCAGGAAGAGTGAATTGACAATTTTGTGAGCTGAAATTAGCCAGTTTTTCGATGGGTAATTACTAGAGTTGTGTAAATCTGATTCAGATTCATGAATCTGACTGAATCTCTGCCTTATAAGGGATTCATGAATCTTTCGTCAAGAATCCTAAAGACACACCAACTGATGAAAATTCATTAAGGTTTGAAAATTCATTCATTAAGCTTTGAAAATTAGAATCTTAGAATGAATCTTAGGTGACAGATTCATATGAATGAATCTCGCCAAAAGATTCATTAAGCACGACACTAGTAATTACTGATGAACTGAACTGACCTGGTAATCAATGATGAGCCATCGAAAAAATGTGCAGTTTTGAGCTTGCAAAATAGTCAAATCATGCTGAGGGAGCCAATTCACTCTTCCTGAGCCAATTCGCTCTCCCTGAGCCAATTCACTCGTACTGAGTCAATACATTCACACTGAGCCAATACATTCTCACTGAGCCGAATCATTAATGAGCCAAATAAATCATCTTGGTGAATTGAATCAATTCATTTATTGCGATGAAATGGCTCACTCATTCACTCTGAGTCAGTTTGCACATCACTAGTTTCAACTTCATATGTATTCATCTTTTGAAAGTAACTTGAAAAAACTTGCATCATCCAACTGAAGGTTCGCAATTTTTGTTCATGTTCTCTGAGAGTTTGCAAAAATGAAGGCGTTTTTTTATTGCTTTCGGTAAAATAGAGTAGGTTCGGATTGTAAACCACCTTGTAAAATGAAACAATATTTTAGCATGATGCTCTCATTAGTGAGAATAATCCCCTGCTTTAGGAGCATTTGATGATGATGATGATGACGATGGCGATGCGCATCGTGGCTTCAAGCTGCACCGAACGAGGTGACATTATTCAAATGTGTCCTCGCAATTCGCCGCACACGAGATTCGGAGTCACTCCCTGAGACAATGTGCTTCCGCTTTGTATAATTGACGAGGATGGTGCGGAGGATGGGCCAAAGGAGGCGACCATCCATCCCATCCCACAGGTGACAGGCAAACCGCAAGCTTCCGGTGCTGCATTTTTACTGCCCCCCGTTTTACATTCTGGTTGAAAAATGTTGCCAGAAAGAAAAACCCCGCGACATCGCCTTTCCAGTTCTTGAGTTATTGTGGATTTTTTCAAGCCCAGCCAGGTTGTAGCCACCGTCCACCGCAAGGATTCGCCCACTCCATGCAACTCGTCGTTCTTGCGCTCTTTCTGCACGTTGTTTCATCTATCTTTTTGAGTTTTTTTAAACACGGGGAATTATGTTGATGGGAAGTCATTTGGTTTACCCCCAAAGTGCAGAGCGATCGTCAGGGAAGAGTTACGTTTGGCGTTACTGTTGTTGTGGTTTTGTCCTGGAAAAAACCCCCCCCTATCCTTTCTAACACCTACGAGGTACAAACAGAAGCAACTCTTTATCAGAAGGCGAAAGTGCGATGGCTTTCCGGTGGCATCCTTTCCGGATAAAAGTAGTTTACGAAGAAGCCTCAAATCGACGGGGATGCATTTAATTTTTGCATTCGTCCAGGTGCGATAATGACACGTACCGGAAAACCTTAGTACCCTCTTCAAAAGGTATGTACACTGACAATTCTCGGAACATCGGATAACACATTTTCGGGGTCACATAAACATATGACTTTTTTCTGAATTGTTTTTGTTTCGTAAAAGTTTTGTATTGTTTCCGGTTTTACGGATTTCTCCACAGAATATTCTTTTAAAAACATCCAAATTTGCAAATCAATTAACTCTGCTATTTCAAAAGGCTTATAATGAACATTTAAGCTTACATTAAATAGCAGACAACACTATAAATGTTTACCGTTTTAATAAATTGGTTCGTAATTTTCTGTGCAACTGTTTTTATTTGTTAGGTTTTATTTGTTCTAATAAACATCTTGCAATCTTGTGTCTTAAGTGATTTGGATTATTAATTCCTTCGCATATGATGTGTCTAACATTTGGAATGAAGAGCAATGTCTTTTAATGAAGTCATAATGGAAAATGTAAAGTTCATATTCCTTAGCGGTATACCATTGAACCCACAGTATAGCTTAGTGTTTATTAGCTAATATGATAAATTACTTCACGGCACACGCCGGATAAAAGGAAACAAATAAAACATATTCCTGGTCCTGCCAATTTCGCTTAATTCAACGCGAAACGATCGATCGCATCGATGGGGCTTGGCTTGTGCTAAATATAACGCAATAGTCCCAACAATATTCTTAAGGGTGGGGGTAGGGGTCCAGCCCAGTGTCTGCCACCCACCGTGGCGAGCATATTTCATTTCCGGTCGCATCACAAAACCTATTTATATGTTCATATGTGCCGGCAATGGCGATGAATTGGAAATTTTTCGCGCACGTGCACGCCGAATGAAGATGTCGGTACGAGTTCATTCATTCGCCCATGTTGGCCTCACTTCCGCACCCCCGGGGGAACTGACAAAAGAGAGAGGAAAACAGCAAGAAAAGGTGCTGAAACAAGGTGCGGAAAGCGAGCCGTGGCATATCATCGTCCCATTAGCGCGACGACATGTCAATCTTTGAGTTCGCAATCGACGTTCCCGAGGAGAACCGCCGTTTTTTTTCGCCAAAACAATGCTCACACACAAACACACACACACACAGGAGCTCGTGGTTGTGAATGGTTATTATCCGGACGTGAGGCGAATCGCGAGAAGTAGAAACCGTCCAGCAGAGCAAGGTCGAATTCATAAAATCTGCACGATGGGAAACCGTTCGCCAAAGGGAAAACTCTGCCACTAGCGAGTCGCGGGAAATATTGCATCGTTTTCCCATGCTAAGAGGGCACTAAGCAAAGCCCGTTTCTCTTCATTTGCGAATCGATGGGTTATGTTAGTGCGCGCGCGGCATCCTTTTGCGTTCCGTTCCGAGGACGAAGAACGCGCGTGAAAATCCACCAAATGATCGCCCACTAAACTAAATCGTATAGAGACGCTATGTTTAAAGTTCACCCAATGGTATGGCCACTCCGGCACTTCGATGTCACACAACACGACGTTATCGGGAAAATCAAACGAGCTGCCCCTTTGATTCGATTGCCAAGTTCAACGTGGAAAATGGCTGTTGGCACTCGAATGAATCGGAAAATTTACATTTTACGTCGCAAAATTGCACACCGCTTGTGATGACTGGGAGCGTTTATTCGATCGCACCGGGAAAACTCGCAACGAAAGCTCCCGATTTGTGTCCCTCAAAAGTCGTTTGCATGAAATCAAAAAGACCGGGCATCGGCGATGAACTTGTTTGCGTCCAGGGCACGCGCCCTTTCACCTTTCCGGCCCGAAGAAATATTATCAAATTATCTAAGTCATTTAGATTTTAATCATGTTTCAACTACTCTCCCTCTCCCTCTTCTTCCCACCCCCTTCGTTAATGGTGATTACGGTTGTTCGATGGAAGATATGGTTTATGCTTTACACATGCCCCGTCGTACGGCGTTTTAGTTCTGCACGCAACCCGTTAACCAATCAACCTCTACGCGAAACGCTGGGGGAAAGCGAGCGATTATGGTGAAGCGGATGGAAAAGTGTAACCGTCTTGTGAAACGGATCAGCAAAATGCACATGATGGGTTTGCCTTTTTTTTGTGCTCCAACAAGAAGGTTCAAAGGGCGAAGCGACTCTTTCGACGATGCAAATGTTCCTAATTGGCGAAATTAAAAATGAATAAATTAATTTAATACCTCCAGCAGCAGCAGAGAGGGCGTGTTTTTGTTTCCCCCCCCCCCCCCCCCCAACTGCGTGCCGGCTCGCGTTTGCTGCGTGTTGGGTCGATAGTTTATTACGAAACCTTCCCCCTCGGGAGGGGTTGGGAGTCACCGGCAAAATGAGGTCGGATTGACGTAAAACGAATTTAAGGAATGTCACTTCTACTCCAACCTCTAACCCACCTCGGTCACAATCGCGGAGTGGTTTCCCGAAAATTGAGTTAATGTTAACCGAACACTAGGACCGGGACTACGCCCCCCCCTCCTTGTCGATAACCCAAAAGGGCCGGCGGGGCGGGGGTGTTTTTGATGGTAATTTACAAGAAGAGAAACTTCTTGCGTTGTCATCGTGCCAAAGTCACTTTCGCTTTTTCGCGGTCAACAACCGCGTCCTTAAATTATAGCGTTTTGGGACTGCAAATCATTGTTTCCACACGGTTGGATGATCGATACGAAAATTCTTGACAAAAAAACAAAATGTTTACTGCATACCAAGCGCCATCATGAATTGCGGGTTCGTCACTTGCGTTACAATCCTTTGAATCGAAATGCTAACTTGGTGAGGGATATTTTATTTTTCATAGAGAAAAGCTTGGTTTCACGTTTGAAATTATCATGAAATATTTATAATTGACAAAAAGAAAAATTTTGATTTAAAGTAAAAGTATTAATTTGCTTATGTCTTTTAATTTAGTGTTGAGGTAATGCAATAAATGATACATGATGTAAACATTTATTATTAGAATTTGCCTCCTTTGTGTATGACATTTATTTCGGAGGCAACAAAAAAAGTGTACTCCAAACGAAGACACGCGATTCTCGTGCCCCTCTCCCCCGTGTTACTTACCCCCCGAGCATGATGTTCACATTGCCGTGCAGGTTGGCCCCGGGACGCATCGTGTGCAGTCCCTGGTGGTGGCCACCGCTGGTGCGCAGACTGTTGCTGGAACCGGACGACCCGGAGGCACCCTGCTCGCCACCACCTCCACCACCACCACCGCTATACGAGCTGACGTACGAGATGGTCTGGTTGTTGAAGCTGTTGTGCGAACCGACTGCCGAAATGACGGTGAGCCGTTTTAAAGACATTCCTCCGGCGGGGATTGGCTTTTGGGGCGGGCGAATCCACTTCACACCTCGACGGCACGCATTGGAGTTGGTCACTGTTTTGTTCGATACAATCACTTCTTAACTTTGCCTCCCTTTTCACTTTTCACTTCCCTTCACCGTGCAATTCGAAATTCACTAAAAATCGGTTAAAAAAGCAGAGAAGAAATATTGCAAAATAAACCGCAACACTAGCAAAACACATGCGGTTGGTCCTGTGACCTGTAATACGAGCACGTACATGCACCAACTTTCACTGGACCTCCAAGGACTCGACGTTATGCCCTATTTTTCTCAGCTTTTCCTGCACGTGGAGCGTATCCTCGGAACAGAAGACAACAAACTACACTCCGAGGGCCGATCGGATGGGGGGAACGGCATAAAAATGCTAATCCCATTCATGGGGACCGTTTAGGATGCAAAGTACCCGGCGACGTTCGCGAATCTAGTGACGCTTGATCCCTTTTTACTATCGCTTCATACTGTATTTTGAGTTTACTTCGGGTTAAGTTATGTATTTCGTGCCGTAACTGATCAAGTAAGTCAAGAATATGGATAGAATAGTGTTTTATTTGAGAGTTTTAAGTACCATGTCCTCCAAGGACGTTCAAGCCGTAGATCATTCAAACTCTTTACTTAGGTTTCCTTGTACTGTTTCTATTTTTACTTGCACGTGTCCTCGTTTAATTACGTTATGTTCTGATAGGATCAAATTCGAAAAGTCTTATGATCCATGTTCACTATGGCGGTCAAGAACACATTTTTATTTCAATCCTCCCGTCGGGCATACTTCACTCAGCTTTTTGTCAGTCGAAGGCCACCGTTCTAAATCATCCATGTTCACTTCCCTGCGCGCTACCGTTTTGATACAGACGAAAATAGGCGTTGGAGTCATGAAAAGCAAGAAGCGCCCCAAGGAAAGCCGGAAGTACCGAACGAACGTCCTTGGGAGCACTTACTCCACCTCGGGTTGGCCGAGCAGGACTCCGTTTGCGTCGTGGAAATGCTGATTGATGATTCGACCGGTGCTGCCGGCAACTGGGCAACACTTTAACGCGACAGTAATTTCATAGCGGCCACAGGACAAACGAAGCAGGTACGAGAGGACGATCGCGCGGTACTCGACATTCATCATCATGTTTTGTTTCGACATCGACATGAAAATGGCTCCCCCATGTGCCCTCGGCGGATGTCGGCGGATGGCGCGTAAAGTCTTCCGGTACGGCCGACTTAACCCAACCGGTACCGATAAGGAGCGATTACAGCCGGAGAGGGAAGAACCTAGTCATTATTTTCATCACAAACGTCAGTCCGATGATCGCATTGAGGTGCGTTAAGCACGCGAGAAAATGATTAGGAGCGCAACTTCAGCTGGAATCTAACGGGAAGGAAAGTTGTACCACATGTTATGGTGCGGTTTTCAAAATAATACTATCCCTAACGGCATTGCAGTTCAAGTGCAGTTTTGATAGTGTTCGCTGAATTGGAGCTGAAGACGAGCTCGATTCGATTTAATGACGTACATATCCTTTGAAGTTTTCGTACAATAAACCAATGGTGTAATGGATGCACACGATGTTTACACTGAAGCGATGTAGAACTGAAGTGGGAACAGCAAACGCATCGCAATGGCAGGTACGCAAAGGACACTCCATGGAGTTCATGTGTGCAGGGTCTACTGATTGCACAAGGCCCTTATTTTTCTGCCTCACGCACTTCAACGTCTTACATCGTGTCAGCCAAAGGTGAAATTCGAACCCGATTGCCATGGAACCACCTCGTCTCTATTAATACCCAACCGTCACCAGATGTGCCTCCATTAGTTTGGTTCATTAGGATGCGACGGGGATGGGTGAAATTCATCAAATTAACCTTTCGAAATGGGGGAGGAAGTCTAGCTTAGAAATTCATTAAATTTGATAGCCTTTTTGGGGGATAAAAAAGCGAAAGAAAACATATTAAACTGGGAAGCAACAATGCCATCAGTTGTGGCTAAATGTGGCTTTGACTCCAACATTTTTGAAAATGAAAAAGATTGACTGAAGTTATTGTTTGAAGTCTTTCCTTTTTTATAGATTAATAAAAGTAAAATATCACATTTTTATTCGGTTCAACGGTTTTTGGTGCTTCTTTTGATTGAAGTTCTACTTTAGTATGAAGAGTTTGGGTTCTGTTCTGTATGGGTTGAGCTCATGTGTTACAAGCTTCATGCAACATTTAGGTATTTTGAAACATGTAGCGTTAACATTCTTCTACGTGTTGTCAAAAATGCCGTTTATATCGAGCGATAATGTCTAGAACCTTTTTCCAAATTGTAAAGTGTTTCTTTTGTACAATCTGGGTAAGGAAAAGTTTTGACATTCTTTTGCCTGCGTTTCTCAAAAATAGTTGATTGCTTACAAATTAAACCAAACCAGAATGAAACATTGTTCGCAGGAAAACTGATCCAAGAATCGATGTCAACTTATGGTTTTATCACTGGTGCTCGATAGTTTTGTTAGTCACTAACCAATTTCAATTATTGCAATTTCTATTATTGCATTGCAATTTTGTGGGTTTAAAATTTTGTAATCACTGTCGTGCTGCAATAGTAATGTTTTCACAAGTCACAGACATTTTTCTTTTCACTACAAATTTTCTTTTCGATCACAAAAATCCCCGAACGAACGACATTTCAATCACCAGTATTTGTAGAGAGCACCGTTTCGTTGTCACAGAACTGCATGCCTCCATTCGCTTCCAATCCAAAACCGCATACACTTGTTTGTCGCTGCTGATCCTTTGAAGTTTCACTTTCACTTAATCAGCAGCTCATCATCACACCGAATCACAAACACACATACACATCGTGGCACGCCGCCATCGAAGTTTCTCCGTATCGATTAAGAATTGCCCCAACGACGAGTCCTTTAGTTCCGGTTGCCCTTTTGCGATCCGCCCACCGGACACACTTTTCCTGCCGAGCGTGTTTGTTTCCTTTGTGGTGAAACGTTTTCCCGCGTAATGGTTAGTAGTGGAAAAGCTTTTTCCCTCTGGCCCGCACTCGTCTCATCAGTGGAAAGCGGCTTCGCATTAGCCGACGCAGTGGTGGTTTAGTAGTTTTCCTCACTCACAAACACACACAGGCGAATATTTTTTTCTTTGCTTCCCATCACTTCCCATGTTACTCTTCCCTTTGCCCGCGTTATCGGTGGGAAATTGATCGAACGGAATCGAATCGCATCGATATCAACTACCAACTGCGTCGGAAGCCCATCTCACGCCACAACATTGGCCGCAGAATAGGAATATTATGCGTGCGAGGGGGGTGATGATGCCACCGGAACCGTAAGACGGGTGTGTCGTTTGATTCGATTAACCACCCACCCACCCACCCACCCATCACAGTCGGTAAATGCCGTCTCGGTGGTAAATGGCGCGAACATATCGCTCTAACGCTCGACGATTTCATCGACCACCTCCGGTTTCCGCCCCCCCCCCCCCCCCCCCCCCCTCCCACGGACGGTCTTACTCCAAAAGAAAAGCGAAAGGAAAAACGGCTCACCGACGTCGGATCGTTTCGACTCACTTCGCGGATGTCAATCACAAGGCGCCCGGAGTGGTGAGAATCACTGCCTCGGTAGAGTGTGTTCGCGAGGGGTCCGCGTCCGTGCACTAATGAAGACCGACTGCCGGACCGAGTTGGACCCGCGGCGTTGGCAGGCCACCGGGCCTCGGTGGACTTTGCATTGTTGCGGAAAAACCCCGCGAAAGCCACACGAGAGCGACCGAAAGCCCAAATCGGGCAGATGGCAGGCAGCGGGAAAGGGATGGCCAAGTGTCACAGCTCGTAGGCACCCTCGGGAGGTACGCGCCCGCCGTGGGGTTGACCACCTTCTCCCCGGAGGGGAAAGGCGCCGTGCACGCTAGGTGTTGTGCCGAAACGCGGCTTGAAGTGAACCATTCACGCAGGAGAAAGTTTTCGGTTTCCTAAACATCGGCGCTTGCACGTGTAAAGGGTTCTCGAAAGAGGAAGAAATAAATCGGAATCAACCTCCATCGAACGCTAAGTAATGACTGCCCCGAGTATGTGTGTCTTGTGGCCTCGTGTGGGGTCACGTTAGTCATCGTCCAACAACGCGCTGTACACCACGACCGAGCCGTTGAAGGTCAACTCTTTCGACGGGGAACGTGGGGGGAAGTCCATGACGGTTGTAGGGTAGACGTTCTACTGCACCCTGCTAACCTTTGCCCCCCTTGGGGACTTGCCTCGGCCTGGGGTCCGTTGGGATAGTAATGGATGAGCACAACAAAACACGGCCACTTTACTTCACCGCCATCGTAAGCGGTCGAACATTCTCGCGTGGCAGAACCACTCCTGTCTGAATGTGTTCACACCCATTACACAGACGCGAGACCTCATTTACAACCGGCGGAACAGACGGTGTATTGTAATGGCCACCACGTTTAATTTTACCTAAGTGTTTGGTCAAACGTTATTTAAATCCACCAAACGTTGAATGAAGAGAACTTCACTTAATTTCACCAACTCGCCATTTGTGCAACCACACTCGCGATGTAAACAAACCCTGAAAGAAAGCCGTCCAATGAATCCCAAGCCCAACGGAACAACCACGAAGCCAGGACGACACGATGCGCCCGCACGCGCCACTTTCTTCGAGCCAACTGAAACTGGTCCACGTTTTGGCGGCCGTTCGTGGCGGGAAGAAAATGTGTATGTGTGTGTGTGCCTGTTGTCTGTCGCTTCCGTTCGTTGCGCGACCGGTCGTCCTTTGCCTGACCCCTCCCCCGGGAGAACCCTTCCCTCTCAGTTTACGGCGCTCGTGTCCTTTCGGTCCCGCGTGTTGCGGGAAGGAAGACGAAGCAAGCTTTTTTTCAAGCTTATTACTCCTGTGCGCTTCGGCTGGAAAGGCCACACAGTGGGGTCACACGGGGATGTTTTGTGGATGATTTTTTTTTACTTGAGAAGGTTTTGAAGCACGCATTGGATAAGAAATATTTTACGGTGCTTCTTTTGCTTATTTTACCATTTTTTGTATTTTATATTTATCTTTTCATATTTCCTGTTTTCGATTGTTGTATTCTGAACTACGATCTCATTGCTATTTTAAACCAAATCAGAGAAAAATATTGTTCAATTTTAACCGTTTTATGAGACATGTTTTGTGGCGTATGATGATTCTCGATTTTCATTTTCGGTTATCCTTTTGAAAGTCGAAGTTGCTTGATTATTTTTGAAATTGTGAAATGGAGTTAAAACCGTTTTGGCACTTAACTATACTTACTATTCTTTTAGCTTGATTTTTGTAGAACGATCCAAATGGATAAATAATGGATTCCAGGAAAAATAAATATAAAGGGAAATAGAAACTGATTCATGCAGTTCGGATCAGTGTCAATGATTTATGAAAAGGAAGTGCAGCTTACAACTCTATTGTTGTAATTTAAATTTTGGTTACTAAAAAACAGAATTGGCAATTGTTTATTTATTTCATAAATCAAAGTGATCCTATAAAATATCTTTATTCAGCTTTATCTTGTAGCGTACAAAGATTGCGAAGTTTCTGCACTAAAACAGTAAACTGTTTAACACGCTGACTGCCATGTCACCCAAAAGTGGGTGATAGTAACAATTAGTACTAAAAAGCTTTTGACCAATAAATTAATGAAAATGTGTCATAAAAACTATAGTAATATTAAAAACAAGTTCTTTGGAAGGCAAAGTCTTTGCTTGGCCTTCGTAAATAGTCGGCTTAACAAATGTTATAAACAAATTTTATTAAATTAGATTGTACTAAAGAAGTATGCTAAAAACGCTTGACAGTAAAAGTGTTAAATGAACGCGATAACCTTTGAAAAATTTCCAATATTTCCGCCTGTGTGTAATAATGATCCCATCGGCCACCCTTGGAACCACTGTGCGGTGGATGGAAGCTTTGGGTGGCCGTTGGGTGGGTGGTGAAGCTTCACTAGTGTTGGCATATACATTCCGACACTACTTTCTGTACCCGCGAAGGATTTACCCGCGTTTCCCTTTACCACAAACGCTCCAACTGTTCCGGTTCAATCCGGATTCGTTATTACCACGCCATGTGTTTCGGTTTCCCTTTGCTTCTCTCTCTTTCTCTGTCTCTCTTTCCATCCGAAGCTGCCGGAGAGTTGGAAAGGATTGGATTTGTGAAAGGATGTGTTCTGTACTGTGGAGCTACGATAAAGGATACAACCGCACAAAGGTGTAGATGAAGTGGTCGAGGAAATAGTGAACGTCAGACTCAGCGTCGAAAAGATTTTCCCTTTTTTTCCCCCCGCGCACTGTTTCGCTTTGTTTTTCTTTGTTTTTTCTTTGTTTGCCTTCCTTGCTCCGGGCTGGACCCGGCCGCCTCCGTACCTGTTCCTATGTATTTTCTCGTGAATCGTGTGATTTGTGCATTCCTCGCCCAAACCTATGGCTCGTCTTTTGGAGGCCCTTTTGCTACCCACTCTGCTCCGTTGTGCTTTTGGAGGGTGCCTTTTTTGTTTGCTTTATTCTAATTTTTCCTACTTCCCTGCAAACCCTTACCGCTTCCAGGTGCCTTCTCCATTGTGGGCAACTTTTCCCCGTTGTCATTTGTATACCAACCGTTTTTTTTCCTCTTCTTTCTGGAGCGAGTAGAAAAACTGGACGGGTAATAATTATAACCACCGCGCTCTCGTCCTAAGCCTCCCGCGAACTATTTACCACCTTTATGCTACCCCTCGTGACATAATGACCTCCCCCTTCCCGGGCGGGGGTAGGGGACTAGTGCGGGGCGGGCTAGGGCTATGTCGCTCGGGTTATGCTCGCCGCGGTAGTGTCGATGTCGATGCTGACTGACGCAGCAGCGCTGCCGTTAGTTTGCCGCTCGGTATCGGTTCGGCTAGTTTGCCATACTGTCTTCGCTCCCAACACTCGGTGGTGTGTGTGTTTTTGGTGGACGTTAATTTTTTTTTTGCGCCCACTTTCCCAACCGGCTAATTTTCGGTCCTTTCCATCGAAGTTCCTCGTGGAGTTCCGTGGGGGCTAAAGGTTTGAACTAAAATAGTTTGCTCGTGATCGATGCGGAACTGAACGATGTTCCCATTTTGCGGTGGTAAGTTCTCATACAAACATCATATTACACCGTTTATGTCCACTTGCGGGATGGCATTTTATTGCTTTGTTTAAGGAATGATTGCTGGTGGAAGAAATTAAATTTGTCTATGTGGTCCCGTGATTGCAAATATTAATGTCTTGCTCGTAATGAATTTTTCCCGTTGATGAGCTCTAGAAATGGTTGGAAAAGCAAGAATGCAAAAGGATTTATAGATATCGCTTGAGCTAAAAATTTCCTACACGTCGATCGTTGACATCGTGCACACTCTAGCATTTAATAGACTTTACATACTTTGGTTTTAAACTGGGGTTGTTCTGCTGTAATTTTCTTTGCTTTTATTTACCTTTATTATACCTTTACCGCCGCTTTCCGATGGAAAAGGAAACTTTAACGGCCTTTCCAAGTGTTATGGAAAAATTTGAAGCATTGCGCGGCAACGGTAAATCATGTTTAATGTGAATAACATCGAATGAAAAATGTCTCCTGCAATGTAACGGCGCCTGGAACAAGGTCCCGGTACGCGGTCAAACTAATCCGATAACCGGATGAATCACGCAACGAAACTTCGCGGTCAGCCTCTGGAGCGTGTCTCATGGTCATGGATGGATGGATGGAAGTTGATGGACCGTTCAACACATTCGCGAGTGAATTTCCTATCTTCCTATCCCTCCGAACGAGTGGCCTTTTTTGGGGCGCCCGTTGGCCGCTTTGCATGCGAACCACGTGGCGTGGGAGTAGAATCAGAAATAGAACCGAACGTTTGTTCTTTACATTTTTGGCGCCGTCAGCAGCGACGACGGAGCTTCCGCTTCGCATTTTCGGAAGCTGCTGCCACAAATCACAATCTGCAATCTGCAAACCTCAACGGCCCCGAACGCCGGACGCACGGTTCTACCCTGGCTCTACTACATCTACTACCTAATTCCAATTCAATTATTTCAGATAGATTGAAATTTCGCAATTCATTTCACCGGCAGAGTGGGCCAGTGACACACGGCGAACGTTCTGCCGGTGGCGGCCTTCTGCCGCCCGGGGACAATATTCCGGGCATAACTCTACCACCATCGCGACACCGTACGCCAGTCAGAACGGAGCGACACGGGTTGTTGGAACGGAGAGAAAGAAAAAAAAATATTAAAAGAAACCGGGTGATACACAAATGCACCTTTCTTCTCGTTAACATTGGCGAACGGAACGTTTCGGAAGCTGTGCGGATTGTTTTTCTTTTCCTCTTCCCTAGTTTTCCGTTTTCTTTTTAGTTTCACTGGCGGAGGATTTTCGTGTACGGCAAACCCCGCTGTGGTTGAAGCATCTTGGCATAAGCATTAGGCTAGTGGGGACAAAAAAGTGAAAGAAATAATCGGCTGTCTTTACCAGCACAGCCGATGGTTTGGAGCAGTGATTCTCAAACTGTTCTTTGAGGCGTCAGTAATGCTACTTACTCTTCACAGGGTTAGGAAAAAAATAGAATTCGTTTTATAAAACAATGTTTTGGATTTAAGTTGATCGATGATAGAAATTACATATAACTTTTTCCAATTGCATCGAAATAATTTTCACTGAACTAATTCTATAATTCTGAGAAGGTAAAATGCATCGTTCAAAGTAAGCATTCAAATTTGGGTATAAGTTTCTGTTCGATGTTAGCCTTATGTTATGTTCCAGCTAGAGTTGTGTAATTCCGATTCAGATTCATTATTCTGATTTAAAATTTGCTTTGTTTTTGAGATTCATGAATCTTTTAATGAGAGATCGCGAATCTCAAAGATTCATTAATGTTCAAAGAGCAGAAAAGTCAATTCCAAAAAATGCAAAAGAAGGAAAGATCCCTCAATGAAAAAATAATGGAGATTCGTGAAAGATTCATCAATGTTTTAAGATTTGAATCCCAGATTCAATTGAAACAATCGAAACAAACCATAGATGAAAGATTCATAAAGCACAGCACTAGTTCCAGCGTTTACTGGTGGATGGCACGGAGGACTAGTTTGAGAATCCCTGGTTATCTAGGATGTTTTCGCTTGGCGGTGGCCGTGCCTGATACTCCAGATGAATAATACGACCTTGCTGTCCTGTAGTTCCACTAAACAAGATACACTAATGACATTCTCATTACCAATCAAGAACAGAACATTTAAAGGCGCTGATTACGGGTTTAACATTGGCTGTTGTTTTTTTTTCGTGTATTATTATGAAACTAAATAGAACAATATGATTGAGAGTGTGCATTTATTTTTTTTAAATAACTTGGTCAATAAATTCTACGTTATATCCATTATAAGTCGTTTATTGATAGCAATAACTAATGAGTTTATTATCATCTTCTCGTTGCAGGTACTGTGAATAGATGTTGATACCATATTACAACATGTTACTGTCTCATGATTACAATAGCAGGGTAAGCGTGTAGTTAACTAATTGCTTTCGTTGACAACATTCCCGTTGTTTTTGTAGCATCATCAAGGAGAGATATCTGCTTCCCGGTATCTACTTACGACACATTTCGAGTTCTTATTTCCTCTTTTCTTTTCTGGACTCAATTAGTGACACCAAAAGCAATCGCCTAATGCTGCATCAATTCATCATTTACTGTAAAGATTGATTTTTTTCTTCACTTTTCCACACTCTGTTTTGATTAAAACAAACGTTGTAAGTTCTTCACTCCGTTTCTTTAAACCACTTTGAGGGCCGACGACATTGACAATCAGGGGCCCGGAAGTGGCCGAAGAGCTTTTACGCAACGGTGATGCTGAACCCGTTCCCGCGAACCGCGACCCCTTACAGTCATTCGCCACACTTTCGCTATTTCTCGTCCGGTCGTCCATTTTTGGCCACTCACTCGTTCTCCAGCTCCGGGTCTCAACTGAAGCAAATTTAATTACTAGCCTTTGAATGGCGTCACTTTCGCTAGCCGAAGGAGGGGGCAAAACGTACCACAAAAAAAAGAACTGCTAACGTCAATGCCATCTTGGCGTTCCGCGGACTTTGGTGGCGCAATGTAATTTCGTCGTTCCAGGGTGTTTAAGCCAAATTGGGTGATGAATTGAGCAAAAAAAAAACGGAATCTTGACTTTAGCAAATGAAAGAAAAAAAAAGGGAAAGTTTCTGCCGTCCATTCGATCACTTGTGTCGAAGCGTTGTTTGCGTTGATTGCCTCGCCGGGGGCCCTTAAGAAAGAGAAAGGAAGTGAGCAGTTTGCAAGAGAAGAAACAAAAAACACAATTTTCCGGTAATTGCACTTAGTGCCTCCATTCCGCCACCCTAGTAAATACAATTTACAAATTGAAATTCATACGGGTTTTAAATTTATAAATCAACACCTTTCGGCTTCCTTGATCGTGCCTGAAGGGAAGCAACATATCAATTATACACTGAGGTAAAAGATATCGTCCCAAGTTCTCATTCTTTCACCTTTTTAGGATAAAGTTGCTTCCTTAAAAAATCGTATGCTAAACTATCTTTAAGGTCCCCCTGGAATCCACCATCGAAGGTCCAAAGGAAACGAAGAGCCGTACGACTTTTTCTCATTAGAGCCACCTGCCTCATTTTGATTTTTCCTTGGCTTTCCCTAATAATAATCACTCAGCTTGAAACACGGCAAAGAGTCCTCTTCCCGAGACGGTCCTTCAATCCATTTGTTTGTTGACTTTCTTTTGGGTGGGCCAAACTCGAACCAAACTCGCTCGCTAGTTAGTTCCAACCTCCATCTCGCCCACCCTCAAGCAACCTCGTATAGAAGCTTGACCGCGTGTGAGCATTCATTCACATTTCCACCGCCCAATCCCATTTGATTAGTTCATATGCTATAATCAGAAAACTTTTCTCACCCCATGGATTCACCTTCCACAGTCGCAAAAAAAAGCGGGATAGAACGGGCTCAACATATCCACCTGATTTCTTCTTCGCCGCCGTTGGGTAGTTGTGGGTTGCGGCGAGGCATAAATCATTCCTCTCGTATGAAGTTGTCTTAATCTTTTGGTAACTGTGACAAAACTTTCGCGTTCTTTGTCGGCTGATTTGCGGATGATAAATTAATAATAATTAGCCGGCTGGAGGGTGGTTTGGGGAGGATAATTTTTTAACGTATTAAAATGCAGGTTCCAAAAAAATATATTCAAACTAGAGTTGTGTAAATCTGATTCAGATTAAAAAATCTGAGTGAATCTCTGCCTTATAAGGGATTAATGAATCTTTCGTCGAGAGATTCATGAATCCTAAAGACACACCAACTGATGGAAAGTCACCAGCCAAAAATGGGTTGAGGGACCTGTTTTTTTTTTGGTCGCATTGTCCACGCCTATGAAAGAATCGGGAAGATTCGTGACAGATCCATGAAAGATTCATGAAGATTCATTAAGGTTTCGAAAGATTCATTAAGCTTTGAAGATTCGAATAAGCAAAGATTCATGAATCCATCCGAATGAATCTTAGGTGAAAGATTCATATGAATGAATCGCGCCAAAAGATTCATTAAGCAGAACACTAATTCAAATGTTATTTTGTAGACTTTATAACATCAATGATTATTTTAAATTTGCATTAAAGAAAAATACTTAGTTGCAAAAGAGCATTATTTTTAGGCTTGTTTTCGACTTTGATTTAACTCTCATGATCCGCCCTCACGAGCTACTGCAACAAGTTTGTGTGAATCTATGCTGGCAAACCGGCGTTCCCTTGTCGCCAAAACCAACTAGTCGTTCTTCCGATTGCAACTATGAAGAATGGCAGCACGCCCATCGGAGCCTGGCCTAATCTAATTTGCGTCTTTTTAGTTTCGGGAAAAAGTTTGGCACGGGCTTGAAATATTCATTCCCTCTCGGCTTTCGGGCGACAAAAAAAGAGATCCATCCAGAATTCTAGCCCTCACGGTGTGTTTTATAGCATGCGAGGAGCGTTTTTGATTGACATATTTTATACGTTCAATTGTCAAACGCCCAGGGCACTGATTGACTACGAATTGAACAAATTGATTTGAGCATGACACATTGTTCCAATTTAAAGAGATTGAAGGCGACTATGCATGTTATTTTGGTAGGTGTTTTTCTGGTTGCTTGTCACTTTGTTGGCGAAATCTTTTGGTTTTGTTATCGAACATAATACTTAACTGAATTGTTTTATGTTTTACGTATGACGAAGTTTATCGGCCCAGATTTTTGCATTTTTAAACCCGATCGGTAAATAACAGACAAATAAGAGGCGTAATGGAAATATTCTTTAAAGTGGTTCATTGAATGTTTTTTCATTTTCAGATCATAATATTGGCTTTATTATGTGCGGTCGGCATTTTTAAACCCGATCGGTAAATAACAGACAAATTAGAGGCGTAATGGAAATATTCTTTAAAGTGGTTCATTGAATGTTTTTTCCCTTTCAGATCATAATATTGGCCTTCTTATGTGCGGTCGATATCAAAGTTGATCAACCTCTACCTTAGATAACTATTGATCTATAAAAATTTCTTTATTTTTTGATTATCTCTTGTCTTACAGCGCTCGTCGGCAGCATCCCAAACTCGGAACCTGCGCATGACGGTGTTGAAAAATCTGTTCAAGAAAATGACCGTCTCAGGATTGACGCTGCGGAAGGCGCTGCCGGTGCTGATCGTGGCCGCATTTTGCAGCTTCTTCCTGCTGGTGTACTGGTATGATAGCTCCGATTCGGCCAAACCTTCCTCTATGATGCCCGCTTACAATTCGCACGTGGTGGAAGGAAATTTCGGAAATCCTGCGGCCGGCGACAACGGACGTGGTAGTGCCATCCCGATATAGTAAGTTTGCTTTTTTAATTGCCCATCCTTCTATTCAAGTTTTAACTTATTACTTTTTAATATCATCCAAGCTGAGGCGGAAATATGCACATGTAATAATAACTCGAATATTATCCAGAAGGATAACGTGACTGTGCTTAAGTGTACTTGCAACGTGAATTATTAAAACCCCCTGTTTTTAGCAAACCAATTTGTCACCTTATAATCATACGTCAAAACGTCGGAATGGAGTACATTTGTCGGGCACCCCGCTCCCGATTCCGTAAAGAGTAAACCATTACTTTGCTGGTGCTGGTCGAGAATTGAGTTTGTTTTTCTTTTCAAAAAGATAATCATCAACATTTGCGCGGTTTTATGATCCGTGTAACTGGCGTCGGGTCCGGTCGTCACGAAACTCACGGACCTGACTAACGATTCCGCACGGCGATAAAATGTGGTGCTAATGAGCGGAAATGGAACCATAAAGTACAATTAAAGCTTTTCAATGGCGATTTTACGCGGTGGCTCCGTCGCCAACGGAGGGTGGCTTTTCTTTTATTTTCCCGATAAACACATTGTCTGGGAAGTATAACATTTCAAGGTTTGACTTAAAAGGACTCACACGTTATTTTATTAAACAATAATATGTGTATAGGTTGTTTCTTGAGCAACTAAGTAATATTTTTATGATAAAAAGAGTGCCTTTTTGTGACATTATACCTACTACTCTAACTGAAATCTAGAATGTTGATGAAGCACTAAATCGGTTTTGACATATTGCGCATGTTGTAAACTCATGAGAAATGGTGGGTTCTACTTTGACATCCTTCTAAGGTATAGCTTTTTTCATCTTTTATTCAGATTCCTTTCCGTCAACCCGATGCTCCGAATCTAAAAACATTCAAGTTCGATAAATCAATCAGAGTGTGTTACTTTCTTGTTCTCGTTGGTCGGTGAACCTTATCGATTCGATTACATATTTACGTCCTCTCCTCCTTCAACTCTTTCACTCATCCCCCATCGGCAGCCCCATCGAGCGAACCTGGACGTACAAGTGTGTCAACAATCGGTGCGTGCGTCACCATTTCGTGAACGGCGTCGAGGAGGATTTCGAAAGCAGCAGCAGCAACCATCCGCAATCGCCAGCACATGGCGCCGGAAGTAGCAGCAGCAGCACTAGTACCAATCCGGCCGCTGGCAAGCGAATTCCCTACCTCACCTGCACGATGACGTGCGGGCCGATCAACATCTGGCCGCAGCCGACCGGGTCCACCTCGATCGGCAGCAAGACGTCCCGCTTCCGCCTTTCCGATGTGCGGTTGAAAATTGTGACCGACTTCCCGGCGGTCGAGCAGCTGCTCCGCGACGCGTACGATGTGATGCGGGCGGAAGTGCGCGGTATGATGGTGGCGCACGGGGCGTCCCTGGAGGAGATCGAGGGCGCCGTGCCGGCCAGCTCCGTACCGTCCATGCTGCTGCCATTGACAGTGCAGCAGCAGCAGCAAAGGCGGGCGGGATCGGAAGAAAACGAATCGGGCGCATCCCGAATGCCATCGGAAGGGGGGGAAGCTGGAAAGCGAAGCAGCACTCCGGATGCCGGTGTGGGGAAGATTCACTTCTTCAAGCTGGTCAGCGACAAGCGGTACGATGTGGACGCGTTCGAGGTGAACATTCACGTCGAGAAGTCGTCCGTAACGTTCCTCACGCTGCACACGGACGAAAGCTACAACATGACGGTGACGCGTAAGTTGATGATTGAAGAAAATTATACTCGCAAAAGCTCTACAATTCTTCCGTTTCTGCCATTTAGATTCGGCGCGAGTGTTGATGGTGAAAATATCGGCCAACACATTCTTCGGAGCGAAGCATGGCCTCACGACACTGCAGCAGCTGATCTGGTTCGACGACGAGGAGCGAACACTGAAGATCCTCAACAAGGCGTCGATTGAAGACGTTCCAAAGTTTAAGTAAGTTTCGCGTGTTCCCTTCCTCGTTCCAATGTGAACCCACACTGATTTCCCATTGGTTTTTTCTTCCGCTTTCCTTTTAGCTACCGTGGCCTTATGCTCGATACGTCCCGGCACTACTTCACGGTGGACGCGATCAAGCGCACGATCGTCGGCATGTCGCACTCGAAGCTCAATCGCTTCCACTGGCATATCACCGATTCGCAGAGTTTCCCGCTCGTCTCACGCCACTATCCGCAGCTCGCCCGCTACGGGGCGTACTCGGAGCGCGAGGTGTACACGCCGGAGGATGTCCGCGAGCTGGCCGCGTTCGCGAAGGTGCGTGGCGTTCAAATCATCCCGGAGATTGACGCACCGGCGCACGCCGGCAACGGGTGGGACTGGGGTCCGAAGCACGGGCTCGGTGAGCTGAGCCTGTGCATCAACCAGCAGCCGTGGAACAACTACTGCGGCGAGCCACCGTGCGGGCAGCTCAATCCGAAGAACAACCATACGTACGCGATCCTGCAGAGTTTGTACGCGGAACTGCTCGAGGCGGTCGGCCCGCTCGATTACTTCCACATCGGCGGAGACGAGGTGAACCTGGAGTGCTGGCAGCAAAACTTCAACGACTCCGACATGCGCACGCTTTGGTGTGACTTCATGCTGCAGGCGTACCATCGGTTGCAGCTGGCGAGTGGGGGCCAAAACGCTACCGTTACGCCCAAGCTGGCGGGCGTGTGGTCAAGCGGGCTAACGAACGCACCGTGTCTTTCGAAGAACACGTTTGCCGTGCAGGTGTGGGGTGGGAGCAAGTGGCCGGAGAACTTCCAGCTCATCAACGCCGGCTACAGCTTGGTGATATCGCACGTGGACGCTTGGTACCTGGACTGCGGGTTCGGTAGCTGGCGGACCACGGGCGAGGGAGCATGCTCACCGTACCGCAACTGGCAGACGGTGTACAAGCACCGGCCGTGGGACGAAATGAAGCTAACGTCGCTGCAGATGCGCCAGATATTGGGCGGCGAGGTGTGCCTCTGGACGGAACAGGTGGACGAGTCGATACTGGATGCGCGACTGTGGCCGCGCGCTTCCGCCCTCGCCGAGCGGCTCTGGACGGATCCGGTCGAGGAGCGGTACAGCGAATCGGTGCCGCTCGAGGTGTACAACCGGATGTCGGTGTTCCGGAACCACCTGCTCGAGCTCGGGCTGCGGGCGGAACCGATCTTCCCGAAGTACTGCGCGCAGAATCAGGACGAATGTGTATGATATTACGCCAACCCGTTCTACTAGAACCAGGGAACGACAAGGTGTGGCACCGTTGGTTGTGATACCCGCGCGAAACAAAGGCTCCGGCGCATCGAGTTGTGTTCTTGTGCGGTCGGGGAAATCGTGGTGCATCATGGTTGTTTTGTTTTTCTTTCCCCATTTTTTCTGGACGGCGCGGGGAGAGGGAACCGACAAAAGGAGCGATACAATGGGGCTGATACAAAAAGCCTATGCTTTATGTGATAGGTGGCTGATTGGGTGGAACCAGAATTGTGACATGCGCATGTACTCATCATAAATTACGACCAATAATCCTAAAGGGACCCATTGCTCTGGTCCTATTTATTTGTTGCTAGATATGTATGTATGAACGATACACACACACTCACACAGCTGAAAAGAGGAGTCAAACGGTAAACGGTTGTAAATAGTTTGTAAAACGTAAACCAATAGGACACTACCCGGCAAACGGTAGCTTATTAATCCGGAGGTTTCAAAGGTAGACATTAAAGCCACAACCTTGTGCAGAACGACCAGTAAGGAGGACAATCGTTCGCCAACTGTCGAAGTGGCCGAATGAGTTATGTTTTAGTTTAGAGAAAACAAAAATCTTTACAAACATTTAGTACTTTTCGTCTCAGAAAGAGTAAAACAAAAACCATTCACCAACAACACTTACAAAAGCCGCTCACCCATACAAAAATGGTACTCACGGGCTGCCCGAATTCAGTGACAATGGTTGTAGTTCTCAATGTAGGTTCTAGGTTATATACCATGGTTTTTGGTTAAAATAACGTTTTCCTCTTTTCTTCCCCTAGTGTTGACTTTTTTACACATTAAAAATAAATGGCGTGACTGGAAATGGTTGAAAATGGGCCCAATGTGGTAGATTTGACCCTGTACTTAAAACAATACAAACGTAACGCCGTTTTGCATTAATAGTTTAACCATATTTAAAGTCTCGATCAAGTAAGAAGCTTTCGGTTTAACAGTAAAATAGGTTTGCGACTAGCATGGAAGAGTATATTTCACTGTTACGTGCAATCATTAACCTGTTCCGGCTGGGGTACGAGGCAAAACGATCTACGGTAGGTGAAAAACGAGCTTAGCGAAACGTGAAGTGTTTGAGATATTTAGTATTCGGTGTGGAAGGAAGGCTTATTTCAAGCAACTCGTATACCTGCCAACGATTTCATACCTATAAGATGTTTTGTTTAAATGCTGCTTCCCAACGTGGAAGCTGCACTTCATGTTTCTTTATTTCGTTGTTTTTGTTCTACCTTTCCAAACGATGCCATTGACGAATACCAGCCCATATGGTTTCGTATTGTGTAGCACGTAGATTGAACACCGACCGTTCGCCTACACTATTTGGACAAGTGCACTTTAAGTAAAGAGGAAATACACTCTTTCTTTTCAACCGACCAAACTGGCTGGATTGGCTTCACCGGTAAAGGAGCGCAGATATTGTAAATAGTAAACAGAGTCTTTTCCCCCCTCTCCGGATGCAATGCGAAACGAGATGTTCCTAGTTCCACATCCTACACAATTGGGTAAAATTTTTGCGATTACAAACGCCACTTGCACGTCCGTTATTCCGTAGACAGTTTGCAAAGTTAACCTGAGATTAATTCTGAAAGTTTTGATAAATATAAGTTGCGATAGAAGAGAAACTAGACAAGGGAATGATTCCTTCCGAGGATGGGATATGACCATAACATATGACGACATCGCTTCTCTCTGGGTTGATTGAGTTTAATGTAGTAAATTATGCAGCTAACAAACGATGGGCAAAGTTTACGCAGTTAAGAAATATTTAAAATCAAATGAAACCCCCCCGGAAAGCAGTTGAAACTACTCATTGTATCTAGACCACTCCACGGTTAGAAGAATTTTGTTATTGAAAGTTTGAAAAAAGTATAATCAAATAACACTGGGTGAACGTGGGTGACGTTCTCATCGCAAGCATGTCTTCTTTTTCCGGCAGCGTAGTCTATTGCTTGTTACTTCCAGACAGGAAAGGAAGGTTAGTGCGTAAGGATGTGTTTCTTGTGTTATTTTCTACGTAGCGTGTTAGTTTTGCTAGTTTGAACTGTGAGTACAATGTGCATATGCATAAGAGAACCCGGTTTTCTTCCATCCTGTGCGGATATAAGCTGCCCTCACGCGATTAGATTAATTAGGTAGCACCGCATGAAATTTAAAAGTAAAATAAAAAAAACTGAAAGAGTTACTTTGGTACGAAGCTGGCACACATGGCAATGCTAAGATATTTATACGTATTTGTCAAAAATACTACATTTTCGTTTGTCTCTTATTTGGTAGCGAAATAAAGAAAAAGCCACAAAAAAACCTTTTGATGGTCATAAGGAAAATTGTCGTCCGAGTGTATTTACTTGTCTTACGCATGGTAATTATATGTTTCATCCGGTAAAGTCGTCATAGGACAAATTTAAAAATTAATTTCAATCAGTAGGTCCTGGATCCTGCTTTTGGATTCATTTTGAAGGTTTGGCTGCACACCAGCCCACTGATGCCCGATGACAACATTGCTCTATTCTGGTTCTAGGTTCCATATAGAAATAAATTGGTCCCTTCGAGGTCTCAATCACAACACAACGCCAAACACGTGGCTTGAGGATGGGTAAAAATCTATTTCGAGGAGCAATAAATCGATGGATATAAAAGATTCAGCCTCAACGTTGTATACCTCAACCGCATAATCCTAATATGGTATACGCCAACAATAGTATTCTTTTTTTTCGCAAAGCCTTAGCATAGCAAAGGCAATCATTCAGTTGGAGTAGGGTTGGGTTTGTTTTTTTGCAAACAAACATTTTCCCCGCCGATTCTATGACGGTTTTTTTGCATCCGTTCAAGGAATCCATCTTTAATTATGGATTGGGTTCCACACTGGAAAATTATACTTACCCTGAACGGTGCAAAATTGTTCGACGCATCGAAATGATGGTGCAGTTCGTGCTGGGAAAGCCGAATCTGGACAATTAGCAGGCAGGTCATTAAAGAGAGGGTGTACAGAGAATGCATTTTCATTCCTTTCCCACATTACGGTACTGGATGCGCACAAGAAATTCGCGTTTGTGTTCAGTTATCTCCGAAGATCAGTTTAGTGCCGACGGTGTTAACCGTTTCTGTCGGAAGCATTTGATCCTGATTTGAAGTTAGCCATGCGTATTCTTCGGTTTATGTTTGTGGTGGTTTCCGTTAGTGGTGCCAACAATGGGAGTTTGTGTGCAAAAGATGGCAAGTTTAACCGTAAGTTCTTGAAATTACATAAAATGAATCTTGCCTAGGTATTTTATTGTAGGATATTTGAAGGAGAACATGGAATGGCATTTGCTATAGTGTTCGCTTTCGAAATTTTGAATGACATTTAGGCAAATAAAAAATATATATACTACTGTGTCCAAAAAGTAAGGTGACTTTGGTACGCAAACTGTGTGCGTCCAAGGTATTGGCGGATTGTTTTTTTTTTATTGTTGAAATATGTGTTTTTGACTTCTTCATCAAATTTCATGTAAAAATATTCATCAGGATAGGAGATATGATTTTTTTGTGGCCTACTACACGTATGACCCTCGTTTTTCATCGCTGGCCACATTTGGGGAGCAAAGAATTTGCTTAAAACTTTGTATTCGTAACTAATTTTTAGCTGCAAATTCGTTGACATAGCTTTTGGCGATGCAGTAATGTCGAAAAAAAATGTTTGCGAGGAGTTTAGTGAATTCCAAAATGGCCGCCATGGCCACAATGGCCAAAATGAAGTCATGGGACACATCATCCTCAACGATTCCTCATTCAACGAAGCTCACGTTCAAAATTTTAAGGAATCAATGTTAAATAAACGTCGATTGATGATTAGAGACTTCACTGATGATATTGAAATATCGGAAGTATCAGTAAATACCATTTTAGAGGAGGTTTTGGGCCTGGAACTCGACTGGTACCAAAATCGTTGAATTTTTTTGAAAAAAGGCGTTGCGTTGAAGTGGGTGAAACAGCGCTATCCGTCTAAATTGACAAGCCGAAGTGCATTATTACTGTAGATGAGACTTGTAACTATGCTTCAGGCTGTAAAACAATCAATCAATCGAATAAATACCGTGCCAGGAATAAGCCAGAACCAAAAAACTAGCCAAACGAGGATCATACGTGTAGTAGCGCACAAAATAAATCGTATCTCCTATCCGGATGAATATTTTTACATGAAACTTGCTGTAAAAATCAAAAACACATATAGCAACAAAAAAAAAATTAACAATTCACCAATACCTTTGACGCGCTCAGTTTGAGCACCAAAGTCACCTTACTTTTTGGACGCAGTAGTAGTTGTGCTCAAGTGAAATAAGAAGTGGAATAATGATTTCATCAAAAACTACCTGCGAAATAAAACATATGGTGTATTGTTATGATAACCATTTTGGTGATGTGATATTTTAAAAATAACGACAATCAAAATAATTTTTGGAAACAAATACCTATAACATTATCGTGTTTACTTTTTATCTCATTTTGAGGCAGCCATTTTTCTCAAAAGTTTTTTTCTTATACCATATCGATTAAGTGAGTTAGAAGAATATTCTAGTTTGAGTCATCCAAGAATATAAATTACTAGCACGTGATGCATTGCCAGTTTTTTTCCGAAAACTTGCAAACCATCGTTAGTTAATTGCAATTGCGATAGCTGCACTCCTGAACCTAACGCAACCCGCCCCTTTTACTCCCCATGGGCAACTGGACGACATTTCGCCCAGTCACGGCCTACTACCAGATGCCACCGCTCTACCTGTACGACGACTACGATCGCTGCCTGGAGCAGTTCCCCGACGGTGCCACCTACTGCCTGGTGGACAGCTGGATCGCGCCGAACGAAACCGTTGCAATCTGGCCGGTGATTCGGCAGTTTTCCGCCGACGACAAGCGCAGCTTCCGGCACGATCGGTTGCAGCGTGGACTGTGCATGAACCGGTGCCATCAGCTGCTGGACAAGTTCGATCGTCGAACGCAGATGAAATACTTTCTTTCACGCTTCGAGCCAAACGACTCGCAGAAGGTGAGGCATGTTCTATCCCGTGCGAATGTTGTGCTAACGAACGATTAATTATTAACTTTTCGTTTTCATCCGCTCCGGCGATGTCGCACGACCGTGACCCACTTTCCGCTCGCGCTCAGATCACGTTCGATCCGAACACGTTCGATGGCGCGCTCGATTGGCGCAACCGTTACCGGCGCTTAGCGAATCAATGTGTCAATTACGAGCTGAAACGCCAATACGCCCTGATGGCCTACTCGACGGTGGAATACTGTAGCACCAACCGGCCTGCGCGGCACACGGAACAGAACCCAGCGACAACCGCAGCCTCCCTGGCGACGTTAGGTGACAATTATTCTTCCGGCGGATGGCATGAAAAATGTATCACCGGTTCCTAACCCCACGTCGTTCGTGGTGATTCTCGTGCTCCCCTCTTTTTTCCTAGATGCTCCCGACATCGTGTTCTTGGCAGTGCTGGGCGTGCTTCTCGTCCTGTCGCTGGCCTCGACCGTGTACGATTGTAGGCGCTATCGAAGCACAAGAACCTCATCGCCGGCTCGCAACGGTAACGCCACGGACAATAATGGAATGATGGATTACTATCGCTCCGGATTCGGACGACCCGGTGCGGGTGGGCGTAAGTGTGACGAGAATATTTGATTCGATAACGTTTCCCTTGGGAGATGTAACCAGCCAAACGCAAGGACATTTATATTAATCGAATTGTTAATTATTTTAACCCCACCCCTTGGGAAGCTTCATTGAAAACTCGTTTCTAGCAAACTACATTTTGTTTTGTAAATGTTTTCTACCCGATCCACTATTATGGCCAGTATCCTGTTTGCTGGTGGCATTCTCCCTTCCCCGGAACTGGCATTTGCTGACGGAAAGCGCACAAAAAAGGAAAACCAAAGGTTCAAAGGACTTGAGATTCATACAATCGGTGCGCTTTCTCGTCATGTACCTGGTGATAGCAGGGCACTCGATGCTGTTCAATTGCATTTTTCCCCTGCTTAATCCGCAGTATGTTGAACTGGTAAGTATTTGCGTGGGAGATCAAATGACGTTGAAAGTAAAGAGATAAATATTGCAATTCATGGTAAACGAATTGACGACACAAAATTGACCAACAGCTTCGCCATTTCATAGTAATGTTTGGACGTATTGGACGTTTTGGACGTATTTTATATGAGTTTATTACATGCTCATTATGCAATGTATATGTACAGACATATTCTAAAAGAATATGTAGACAAGTGGAATTGTTTGAAAACTAAATTTCGTTAAAGCAGAACCTGTTCCACTAAAGATATTGAACTCCACGAAGGCCTTGTAATCGACTATGAAACAGAATAAAAACAACAAATGAAAGGCTACACATATTCGAGATGCAGAATATTTTTGAGCTGTACGGAAAACAATAAAAGTTTCCAGTTTGTTGAGGAACTCTGCACTGGTTTTCTGGAGATCAGGATACTGGTTTTCGGGGGATCGTGATGTAGGAGATCAGGTTTCACGTATTGCAACCAGTCAAGGACGAAAACGGTCGCCTTCTTCCTGATTCTCCTGTACGAAATAAAGCAGACCAGAACACAGGGGCCTGAAGAGGAGTTCTCCTGCAGGGGAATGCTGCATAAAGATTCGTACTATTTTTACATTCATTTTCTGGTGGTAAATCGATCGACCGGGAATTAAACCGCGGCCACCGTGGTAGCCCAAAAGAATGGACCACCTGAATGACCTTCTGCCTCTTGCGGACAACATTATCCTGATCTCACCAAAAGCGGCACGAGTACTAAGCAAGGTGAATGAACTTCAAGAGTATTCTGCGCCATGAACAGGTTTACCATAAACATTTAAAAAACCAAAGATGTTAAAGTAAACTACAAAACCGCGTACGAACGCTTCAAGTCACTCCAGGCAGCCTTGAATCAGACAAAGGGAACAGGAATTCAAACCCGGCATTTGGGAAACGAACCGAAATATGCTAACCGTAGCCTTGGAAAAGCCGCTGGAGTCTTTAGACCAGAGATAGTCCCAGAAGATTCGATGTGTCTTAAAATAGCTTTAGATCTACGATCGGCGGACGACTTGGGATCAAGTCAAACTGCTGGTGAGGAACTGTGAGCGGTTGGAAACCATCACGTAGGTTCTGAGAGACAAGACGCGTAGGTCGATCAGAAACATAACCAAGACAATTTCCGGGCACTTCTAGAGCCTAGAAAAGTGACAGTAACGATCAATTGAACATATCTTTTTTATTGTTATTGAGATTCATTTGTTTAACTATCGTTTCAGAACTATCGTCGGATCGTAACGATGCTGATTTTCAACGGTATCACGGTGGTCCAAACTTACTTTACCATAAGCGGTTTCCTCCTTGCGGTGCATTTCGTAGACTTTGCAGAGCGACAGCGTACGTTTGGCTGGCGAGATTTTCTCCAGAGTGTTGCCTATCGGTTTCTAAGGTATTGGGGGGAAAAACAGTTTGATAAATTTGTATAAAGGAAAACTCCTCATTTCTGCTTCCTCCCGTTTGGCGTCAAGGTTGACTCCTGCGTACGCGTTCATGTTGCTTCTCGATGCGACCTGGCTGATTCGGCTGCAGGATGGACCGGTCTGGAGGCGGGTGGCCGAAACGGAGCGTACCTTCTGTCGGTCGAACTGGTGGGCGAACGTGCTTTACGTAAACAACTATCTCACCGTATCGGAACCAGTAAGTTCCATTTCCAACCCCCCTTTCATTTCCGTACTCAGCACGCGGTCGGTGCTAATTACCCTAATCATTATCAAGCTCATTGTTGTGTCGTTATACGACACTTTGCACTTAATGGTTCGATAATGAAACTACCTGACGGTTTGCTATAATGTATGCTTGTTTAGCTATGTTTAGTGATTTGTTAACGATAAAATCGTTTGTTGCGTTATCATAGAAGTTATAATTTTAGTCAAACAACATTTAATGTCTATTTAAATTACCTATTCTTGTTGCGTAATTCATTGCTATTATCGGGAAGGGTTTATTTATTCATTTAACTCACATGAAATACGTATGCTTTAAACCTGCTATTTACAGTGTCTCCAGCAAACCTGGTACTTGGCGACGGACTTTCAACTTTTCATTATTGGTTTAACTCTTCTTGGACTCACGTGGCGCTTTCCTCGGCTCCTTAAGCCACTGTTTGCGTTGGCCATCATGTTGGGCATGCTTATTCCTGCCTTCGTTACGTACATCAATCGCTTCGAAGGAGTCGTTATGTTACGGCCGGAGTAAGTGTCGTTCCAAGTACGAATTCACACAGTTGCGGATGTAGTTTTCTTCCATAAATATTATCAGTCTAACCGTTTTCGATTGGCAATATATTTATTATCCTTTTTTTCCATTTTTTCTGCCGTCCCTTAAGGGCCCTCAAGTACGTGCTTTGGTACGATCCGATGTACCACAAGATGTACATTCCGACGCACACCAACATCGGCAGCTATTTGGCGGGTCTGATCGCTGGTTTGGTGTATCATAAATTGAAACGAGCGAACTTTGAAGCGGCACATCATAAAGTAGGTGAATTGGCACGAGGAATATTTTCGGTAGCATTTTCTCTCGTAAAAGTGAACGTATCTTTCTATATTGATGCATTTCTTGCTAGAACTGGACCTATTTACTTCTGTTTAACTTAGCATTTTAATGTCTAATAAGCTACATAATAATTAATAATACTGTTTTAAGAGAAATAAGGCACACTGTTTGAACTTTTATGGCATTCATTGAAAAACCAGCCTACTAAGCATAAAGCATAAACATTATTTTATTCCTGAGTTTTTTTATTGTTTGCTTCATTGTACCCCTCGACAGACGTTTCGCATCCTTTGGTACGCTTCCCTACCGGTGGCAATCGGTTTGCTCGTGTCGGCTTACATATTTTATGCGTACGACTTCGAGAAGCCGGCCATCTGGATTGCCCTTTATGCATCCCTTTCGAAGAATCTCTGGGGGGCGTTGTTCGGTGTCCTGTTCGTGGGTCTCGCGTTTGGCATTGGCGGTGAGTAGAAGGGGAGAGTGCGTAACACGACACCATAAACACGGCAGTACTGAACATAATTTGTTTTTTTTTTTCAAAATATCGCAAATTTAGGATTCATACGTGGCGTGCTCAATAATCCCATCTTTCGACCGCTGGGCAAGGTGACGTACTGCGTGTTCCTGTGTCATTTGTTCGTGATTCGTGTCACGTTGGGAAACGTTCGGCAGCCCATCTATGTGAGCGATATGAGAATCGTAAGTCAACGGGTTGGAGGGGATGTTTGATTTCCGTGCCGACGTTTAAAGGGTTTTATATTCGTTACAGCTGGTTTCGACCTCATCCACCCTCATCCTGGCGTACATTATGGGCAGCCTGATGTGTCTGCTGATCGAAATGCCATTTTCCAACGTACAGAAGATTCTATTCGCCAACAAACAAGGTAAAGCTTTAGACAGAACTTATATTATCTCGACTTTATGACAAATTTTGTATCAACTCAACAGAGAATGTCTATCGAGAAGAAATACAACTAGTGCAACGTGAACACCCAACTGCAATACAGAGTGGTTTAATAAAACCAGCTACGAGAGAGGAAACGTAACCATCGTGTGATACAAGACTCACGCGTACATTATCTCAGTTCAATATTGTTTAAATCAACGTAGTTATACGCACCAAGTCGTTATCTAATTTGGCAAATTGATTGAAGATTAAAATTTGCTGTTATATAAAATGTATACAGACGCAACTATATTGTGATTTTTCTCAGTCTTTAAACTTAATTCTAATGAATTACTCTTTACACCCGCCGCCGGAACGAGCAAGGCATTTGAAGACAAAATAGGCAACCTGGTGAAAGTATGACGAACTTGAGGTTGACAAACAATAAACCGTTAACGGAGCGGTTAGAAAAGCAGACTAGTAAAGCGTGTTCAAAGTCACAACAATATTATGGCACTTTATCCGGCTGTTATAGAAAAACAGGCCACATGCGGCCCGCAAGCACATCGGATCCGGCCCGCGACCCCTTTGAAGCAATACATCGAAAGTTTGGATCTTTGAGTATAAGCTATTGTTTGAATGGCAAAATGTTTTTTGTTGAATTGAATGAATTGCAAGAGAACTGAACGAACATCAATGTCAACAATTCCTATAAGAAAGTGATATACAACTTTGATCCACATCACGCCGATATATTGCGGTTGACAAGAGCAAAGATTTCACACAGGTTTTCGAGACAAGCGAATAAATAGTGTTCATACAAAACAAACGTCATGAACTACCGGAGAATTCTAAATAAAATAACAGATATGTTAGCTGTAAAGTGATATCGTAATGAAAAACACGTGTGGTTTCGTTGGCGGTAGAACACAGAATGAATTCATAATGTATTTCAGTATTGACAAATGTGTCAAACTGACACATAGGGTTTATACACAAAGTTTGTTTCTCCAACACGCCCGCTCAAACCTTGTAGTCCCAAAAACGCCCGCTCAAACCTTAGAATCGGACAATCCTAGACATGTACGCAATCTCGTGAAAGCTGGTGCAGGTAGACCTTTTGTCAATATATCCGCTTCCTGTTCTACTGTTGGAACATACTGCAACTTTATGGTACCCTTTTCTACTAGGTCTCTTACAAAGAAATACTTTACATCCACGTGTTTCATGCGCACTGAATCCTTTTCTTCTTGTAATGCCCGCTGCCACAATATCCAATCGTCTCTTTCCTTTAGTTCAGATATTGATCCAGGTATGTTATCAACATAGCACAAAGCATTAAGAGCAAAACTGGCATTAACTTGATAATCTTTATGCCACACAGGAGCATTTCGTTCTCGAACAGGCCTGGTATTAGAATTTTCTTCACCTTCAATTATTTCCTCTTCACCAGTGTCGTAGTTTCCTTCGCTTCCTGTGCTCTCCTGATCATTCATAACCTCTATGTTATGATCATTGCCTTCATTTGTTTGCTCTGCTTCCTCTTGATCTAAAACAACTACATCAATGTTATCGTAGCTTCTGGAACACTCACTCCTTTCGACGTTCTTCAGAGTTTCCATTTCCAGAAAATCAACATCTCGCGCTACAACGATGGACTTCTGTTCAGGATTCCATATTCTGTAGCCTGCCGGTGCGTATCCGACAAATACGCCTTTCCATGCCTTAGCATCTAGCTTCTTGCGATTTTCTTTCGGTATATGGACGAACGCCGGACAGCCAAAAACACGCAACTTAGACAAATCAGGTTTGGTACTTTCCCATAACTCAGCTGGACTTTTGTCATCGTCATTCGCTCTTGTTGGACAACGATTAACCACATATCCTGCTGTTTCGACCGCTTGTACCCAAAAACATTTGTCGATCTTTGCACCTTCCAACATTGCCCTAGCTCGCTCTACAAGTGTGCGATTCATTCTTTCACTAGTGCCATTTTGTTGTGGGGTGTATGGTATTGTGTACTCTATTTGAATTCCTTGCCGACGACAAAAAGCTTCAAAATGGCGGTTTTTAAATTCTCCTCCATTATCACACCTTAAACGCGATATTCTTGTAGAGAATTTTGCTGTCACTAACGCCTCATATTTTACAAAAAGTTCAAACACCTCATCCTTACGTTTCATGGGGTAAACCATGACAAAATGACTCCAGTCGTCAATAAACGTCACGAAATAACGTTCACCATTTGGACCCACTGGTGTAATTGGTCCGCATACATCCGAGTGGATCATTTCCAGTATACGTGTTGAGCGTTTTCCTTCGTATGTTGTAAAAGGTTGACGAGTCTGTTTACTCATTACGCACGTTTCACACACGGTAGTAATTTTATCCGAATCGTCACACTTCACAGAATCTAGGCCTTTCACAAAATTATGTCTAATCAACTTTTCTAGTGTTCGATTATTCACATGACCAAACCTACGATGCCACAAATCAAGGTTTTTCGTGATTCGTCCGCATGCCACCAAAGATTTCTTTTCATTGCATTTTTCACTGACTGCATCCAGTTCATACAGCTGTCCCCGACGCGAACCTGTGGCAACAAGCCTTGTGTCTTTCCATATGCACACTTTTCCATCCTCGAACACTACTTTCATACCTTTCTGTTCAACTTTCAATACCGAGAACAGATTGAAGCGTAGTGCGGGAACAAAAAGAACGTCGTTTACCGTACACGGAATACACACACCATTTACTATTGAAACGAGCCGTATTGTTCCAATGTGCCGAGCTTCGATCGACGCGCCATCTTTTGCAACTGCTATTCTTATAGGAACTGGTAACGGAGACAATGATTCAAAAAGACCTTTGTCTTTCACTAGGTGGTCTGAACACCCCGAATCAATAACCCATTGCACCTTCTCCTGTTTTTCCAATAACTCATTGCTACTGACCAAACTGACGAACGAAACACTGCCGTTGCTTGCCAAATTCGCCTTTGGCTTTCTATTGGGACATTTTGAAAGTTTGTGGCCTTCTTGTTGGCACCCGTAGCACTTGAACATTTTCTTCGTCTTAAACACTTTCTTCGTACTCACAAAAGCCGGTGATCCGCTTTCAACTAAAGCCGGTTCCATACCTGAGCCTCGTTGTTTAATCTCTTCGTCCAACAGACGACATTTTACGAATTCTAGATTCAGGTTCTCTTCGGGCATGGTTTCCAACGCGGTCACTACCGTTGAGTACGCGGATCCAAGAGTCAAAAGTAAGTGGCAAACTACATCCAAGTCCTCGATCACTGCCCCTGTTGCACGGTATTCCCGCACTAAGCGATCAAATACTAGGAAATGATCCTGCAGTGTTCCGCTCTCAAAACGCAATGAGAGCATTCGTCGCTTGAGGTGCATTCGGCTGGCGATACTTTTCCGCTCGAAAATGCGAGACAAAGCGTCCCAAATAGCTTTTGGTGTAGGTTTATCCTGTACATATTCCAGCTGGGAATCGTGTATCCTTGACACCAACAAGCTTTTGCACTTTTTGTCCATTTTAATCCTTTTCTCGCGCGCCATAGCCTTTTCTCTACTTTTCTCTGCTGTATCACCAGGAGCATCACGCAGCTCCTCGATATCCGCCGATTCTGTTTCTACACACGTTAAAAGATCACGCTCTTCCAATAACACACGCATACGGAATTTCCAGGCATTGTAATTAGAGCCATTAAACAATGGGAGCAGAAAACGATCATTTTTCTCATCCTCCATTTTGTTACACTGGGACCATAACCTAAAGTGATATCGTAATGAAAAACACGTGTGGTTTCGTTGGCGGTAGAACACAGAATGAATTCATAATGTATTTCAGTATTGACAAATGTGTCAAACTGACACATAGGGTTTATACACAAAGTTTGTTTCTCCAACAAGCTGTAGTAATAATGCACAATCACATTTTTTTTTAAATCTTTAAAAATGCAAAATAGTGTTAAAGAAAATTTAACTTTTACTGAAAATTGTAAATTTTATAAGAAGTAATATAATATTTTAAAAATTTGAAGGTGTTAAACACGATTGACTGCTTGGATCAAACCACACTGATAAGAACATATTTTCATCAATCCAATCAATTTAACGTTTTAGCCCGCGAACCTATTTTGGAGCGAAATGTGGCCCGCGAGGTCAAACGAGTTTGACTTCACTGGTCTAGAGAATTACCCAGTCGATAACCGATAAATAATTTGAATAGCCGTTTTTGAATCCTTAGAAAAACCCAGTTATTCGCGCGTATTTTCACCTGGAGACAATTTCCAGATGCTGTGGGAAAAAAATAGAAACATCGAACTATCTCCACCATCAGCACCAGCGATTACTAGAATGGCGAAAGGACGCACAGAACCGGCATGACTGGATGCGTCCTTCTCCTTGCGCGAGTTACTTTTATGAGGAACTGGTGTCGATGCAGTTCCTTTGATTGTGATACCTGCGGTTTCGCAAGGGGCAGATGTCGAATGGGCCTTCAAAAGTCTTTCGACATCCGTTCCGAGTGGTGAGTCGCGTGCGATCGCCATCGTGAAGGAGCGATCGAAGTGCATCATGAGTTTTCCACGGTTCGCGCTATGGAGGCCTGCTGGTGGAGTGATCACCCTGTGCACAGCGTTGATGCTTGCTTCCGGTGTCGGGGCGTTCGATGTCCTTTTCGGTTACAACAGTGAGTGAAGGTGGCAGTGGCTAGTAGAAGCGAGTGGCTACCTTAACCGTGTGATGTCCGTTTTCCTTTACAGCCAGTGAATATTGGCTAATGCCGCCACTTCATGTGTATGATAGCTTCGAGAGCTGCCTCCACAACCGTCCGGATGGAGTGTACTGCGCGACGAAGGTGGTGATCAAGCCGGATAGCCGGTCGGAAATATGGCGACTGATTGAAGTAAAGGAATATGGAAGTGAAAGCAGTTTGTTTGTGATCTATGTGACAAAGTTTCTCGCTTTTTGGTTGAAAATTTTCAGAAATACTCCCGGTATGCCTTCCAATACAATCACGACGTGCTTACGAGAGGAGTTTGTCTGGAGAAATGTTTCAGTTTGGTGAAGCAGTTAGAAGATTCCGGCGTGTTGACCGAAAAGTACTACGTGCCAAAGTTCAATGTGTCAAAAAGAGTAAGTGAAGTTTGAGGTTGGTTTGTTGAATTTGTGTATTTATTTTACGAAGTTTGGTGTTTCATTTTCATCTACGCCTCATGTCGCAATTTTTTATAAAACCGCATACAGATGCGTATCAAATGCAACCATTTAAAACAAACAAACACAAGCACTCAGAAAACATTGCATTGTGATGCAAAAACATCTTTTTCAATAGGCTCGTGTAACCTTGTCTCATTATGTAGTTAAACTAGAAATTCAAATCCAGGAGTACACTGGGAAACTGATAAAATAACACACACAAAGTTGAGTTGTACGTAAACACAAAACAGGGTAATGATTAATTGTGTTTTTAAAATTTTCTCAGTACGCCATCTCTGAATGGATCCTACCGAATGCAACAGAATATCGCCAGAAATACGATCGATTGATCAACATTTGCCAGAACTATGACCTGCGATCCAATTACAACCTGAGTGGATACACATGGATAGAAGAGTGTAGAACAAACGTAACTCTTACTACGCCATTAGGTAAGTAGTCGAAAATGATCATACAAATCATCATGATGTAAAGTGTTCAAACCCTTGGAACTTTGTCAATGTACAATGAGGTTGAACTCCGCTCGATCTAGACATTTCTCGAGAGGCTAAACCAGATAAAGGCGAAAAAGTCAAATTCTGTTGTGTTTCTTGCACAGATGCCTTGGATGTGTTGTTCACCGTGCTCCTTGTAACGCTCTTCATACTCACCGTCTGCTCCCAGTACTACGATAGTTGGCTTGCGCGGGTTTCCAACAGTGAAGATCACTATTGCAAACCTTTGACAGGACGCGGTATGTTATGCTCCTTCTATCAGACATTCGAGAGGAGTTGCCGGATACTGATGGTCTACTGCTTTTCCTCATCATAGTCTCAACCCTGGCCACTGCCTTCTCGATCCGACGAAACTGGGCCAAGCTCACCTACAACTCGATGCGCTGCCAGTACCAACGGGATTTCGACTTTCTCGATCAGATACGGGTCATAGCGATGAGCCTAATCCTGCTCACACATGTGCTTATTGGATTGTATATGTTCACTTCCCAGAATCCGATGGCGATGGAGCAGGTTCGTATCCAGTTAAATTGAGTTGGAGCAAACCTCCAGGGAACTGTATTACATGGATTTCTTCCAGTACGCGGGGCTCCTTCCGAATCAAATGTTCTTCTCCATGGTGCCGGCTCAGGTGGATCAATTCTTCGCTATCAGTGGACTTCTGATGGCGGTACAGTTCCTTCAGTACGCGGAAAAGCGAGCGTTCCATATGAGCATTCTTTGGAAGGGACTTGTCAATCGCTACTTGAGGTAATGTACATTGTTCCGCATTTAATAAACCTCTTTGCAACGCGCCATCTTTACTTTCTTCAGATCACTCCCAGTCTATGCGGTGCTGATGCTGTTCTCCGTGTCCCACTACGACACGCTTCAGACGACACCGGCAGCATACAAAGGCCTACCAACCATTCGGCGGATATGCCGGAGGAAGTGGTGGAGCAATTTTCTCTTCATCAACAACTACTACCAGCCGGAGGAGCAATGCCTTATACATACCTGGTACCTGGCGGCTGACTTCCAGCTGTACGTCGTGGGTCTGCTGGTGATGACATTCCTATGGCGATTTCCGAAAGCTACCTTCAGGACATCCATATTACTTGGCTTGTTAGGGATTCTGTTACCGATGGTGAACACGTACGTTTACGCCGTCGATGGTATGATGCCAATAGCTGCGAAGTAAGTTTGTGCGGAGTAAATTTCCTACAGGAAATAGCTATACCTGAATGTAATGATAGCTGGTATAAACTATGTTCGATTATAAAGGTGAAAAAGGTTTGACACTCCAGTTTTCTATAATCTCTCCTTACTTCACAGAGGCAATGAATATCAGCTGTGGTACGATGAGTATTTCACCCGAACATACCAGGCCACAGAGACACATTGCACCAGCTACTTTGCCGGGATGATCGCCGGGTTGCTGTACCATAAGATCGCGCGCAAAGAGCTTACACTTGGGCCTAGGACGGTATGGCTTTCACTATGTTAGCACAAAATGACAACTCCTAACTGTTGTGTTTCTTTACAGGTGCGAATGGTATTCAATGTGACAAGCATCCTGACCGTTGTATTCGCACTCCAAGCTCCACTGTACAACATGATAAACTTCAGCAAACCCTCCATCTGGATGGCGATCGTAAGCGGAGCGTACAAGGTGACCTACGCCGCATTGTTTGTATCAACCTTTCTACTGATGGCGTTTCAAGATCCCCAATCGGCCGTCCGTCGATGGTTCGCTGGAAATGGACTGAGTCGGGCAATGGCCAAGCTCGGTTTTGGCTTCTACATCGTGCAGATGTCGGTCCTATGGGTTGTATTTGGCAACTATGCGGAGGATACGCGCGTCAATCTACAGCTGGCCGTAAGTATACCACTGTTTTGAGTCTGGATGATCGGATAAATGGAAAATTTTCCTTTTTTATTGCAGGTTATCACATACTGCTCGACGTTTGTGCTGTCGTACGCCATCGCGCTGGTAGCGTACGTCGTGGTGGAGAAACCATTCGACGTCATCTTCAAACTTTTGCTTGACGGCGGAAACCGCAAGGAACAGCGGTTGCCAGAAACGTTCATCAAGTCAGGCAACGTGAAACCCGAACTATGCGCCATGATGCTGGGGAGCAACGGACATGCGACAGAGTACGGAGTCGGAGCAGCTGCAGGAACAATGTACCACCAGGAAGGAAGGGTATAAGTGTCATCTTTCGGATGCTCTAGACTAAGAACAATCGGTGTCACATACCATCCGAGGTTCGGCTTAATTAAGCACTATGCTAATGTTTTATTAGTTTGTACGATAGCCTTCTTATTGTTGCATTTTTCGAGGCGAAGAACTAAATTTTGCTGGTTGTAAAACTCTTGCCTATCCATTTTCAATGAACAATTGATTATGTTTGCAATTTTCGGAACGGTTTGCACTTATCGTAAGAGTAACATGGATAAAATATCCAGACTGATACATATAAATTGATTTGAATAAAGATATTCGTCGAACTTATTCGCGCTGTGATTAAATAAATGTTTTTAAATTACAATCCTTCATTTGAAGCCTTTATACAAGACATTTGTAGTTCTATTCCGTTGCCAAAAGCCCAGTGGTTTATTGCTTCTATGAATTTTAGAGCATTTTTTAACAAAGTTAAATGATTGTCGTTTTCACAATGAACACTCGTTTTGATTTTTTGAATAAGATACAGTGTTTTCAGGGCCCGTTCGTCTGTATGAAGCTGTTCTTTGCCGGTACTAGGTAGTCAATTGCACGCGCAAGGCTTTTGTTTGGAATTGTTATGAAGCACTTTGGGTTTGTTAAGTACAACTTTGGCGTTATCCGGGATCGTTTTGAAACAGCCATTATAATATTTCAAGGGAAATAAATCTTCGAAAACACATTTTAAAAGTTTTTTAACCAGCGCTACTGGCTAAAGGTAAGGCTCACGGAAAAAATAAAAGTTTTCAGTTTCCAGAGGGCCTCTGCACTGATTTTCAGGACATGCCGGGGGAATGTGAAATAAGAGATCAGGTTTCAAGTATTTCAACCAGTCAAGGACAAGAACGATTGTTGTCTTCCTGATTCTCCTGTACGAAATAAAGCAGCCCAGAACACAAGGGACCGAAGAGGAGTTCTCGTGCAGGGGAATGCTACATACAGATTCGGAGTATTTTCACATTCATTTTCTGGTGGTAAATCGATCGACCGGGACTCCGTGGTAGCCCAAAAGAATGGACCGCCTAAACGACCTTCTACTGGTGGCAGACAACATTATCCTGATCTCCCCAAAAGCGGATACAAATACTACTACTACACGAATACTAAGCAAGGTGAATGAACTGCGAGAGCGTTCTGAGCCGCGAACAGGTTTACCATAAACACTTACAAAATCAAAGATGTTAAAGTAAACTACAAAACCGCGCACCAGCCACTCCAGGTAGCCTTGGAGCAGACAAAGGGAACAGGAATACAAACCCGGCATTTGGGAAGCGAACCGAAATATGCTAACCGTAGCCTTGGAAAAGCATCTAGGAAGGGGCCGCTTAAGCCTTTAGACCAGAGATAGTTTCAGAAGATCCGAAGTGTCTTCGGTCAGAGGCATCGGTCAGAAGCTTGGTCACGACAATTTCCAGGTACTTCTAGAACCATGTCTAGTGTGCAATATTCAGACCCATAAAAGTGACAATAACGATCAATTGAACATATCTTTTTTATTATTATTGAGATTCCATTTTTCAGAACTAGCGTCGGATCGTAACGATGTCCTGTTCGTGGGACTCGCATTTGAAGTTGGCGGCGAGTGACATGACACCATCAAAAGTTGCATGTATCTATTTTATTGCAAGCCACCAGTTCAATATTGTTTACATTAACTTAGTAACACATACCAAGTCATTATCAAAATTGACAAATTGATTGAAGATTAAAATTTGCTGTTATATGAAATGTTTACAAGTGCAACTATATTGTGATTTTTTCAGTCTAGAAACTCAATTCTGATAAATTATTCTTTACGTCTTGATGAATTTATTTATTTTTATCATACATTAATTGAATCGTTCTTTTAAGGTATACCTTCCATTTTTCACCTGTTTCGCTATCGGAGGAATGTTTTTTGGGTCCCGCAGTTCTCTTGAAAGTTGAGACTCCCTGTGACCACTTAGTCCGCCTGTAGGAAACCCTTTGTCAATAGACTGGTTCTATCCGACTGGAGTCTTTAAGCGGACTCCTTAAGTCACATACGATCGAGAGAGGTTGTCGGGAACGCATGTTAATTGTGAGATTTGCTGCACTGCGACGGTTGTTGCATGCAATTCATTGCGCACTGACGCACAACCGGTTCAGATCGGGAAACTATTACATCAATCACTTTAGTTTAATGCCTCATTTCCTATCGCGTCACAGCGGCACGATATACTTTCTGCTGATGTAGATCATTCCATGAAAAGATAATGTTATTCTAAGAAGCCTATCGCCACTCACTTCGGTAAACGTCTTTTGAAACATTGTCTTGTTTCTGGAGACAGCTGGAAAATGTTACGCATCATTAGACAGGTTCAGAAGATTGTGTAACGTGTGTGCTTGCTTTAAGTTCAATTTATTCTGACAGGGAAACCAGATATATTACCAACCTACAACGAAACACGTAGTGCCATGTTCCTATGGAATCCATGCAACCGCTGTTTCGCATATGAATGTTCTATATTTGCATTACTATAATGTACTTAGACTGGTACAAATGATAGATTAGTACCTTGCGTCTTTCGAGAAATATAGTTTGAAATATTTTAGTAAGTTACTCGACCATGATTGGTTCATTATAAATCCCGAATAAGTATGCATTGATGGGAAAATTCCCGAGTGCAGAGATTTTATCATCCATCATCGTCACGCTGGGCACCTAGACTTAGCATTTACATAGGTTACATTATTAATCGTTTCACGTCAGCATGGATAGTAGGTATGTATTTAATTACAGTGTTTCGCCGCGGAATATCGTGCATCCTACAAATGAGCTGTTACATCCTGATTCGATTCAGATTACACATAACGAGATGACCTAGAGGTCAATTGAATGAACCCTTTTTGAAGTTGAGTTTTTAACCCTTCAAAGATATCTAAAATTTCAAACTCATCTGGGAAGAAAATATGCACACCGGAGCGCCACTTAGAGACCGACATCCCCGCTACAATAAATCTATTACCACTCCCAGTCTCGTCCGTTAGCCACCTGCCAACCGTGAACCGGTTAGTGACGAAGAAAATGCGTGACTACGCCTCAGTCGACCTTACGTTCCACCCGTCAATGGACCGATGTTTGCGTCTGGTGGCCTTGAGTTTTCTCTTTCTCCCTTTCGGCCAACCCTAAAATCGGCGGATGTGAATCAAGAGCGTTGGATCACCGCTCGTCTGTTCGACGTCTAATTGAAAGAGTTTTTGTTCCAAGATTTTTGTTGCACCTATTAAGGGTTGCACCAAAACGAATAATTTGTTGCCCTTAGCGTGACTAATGATTGAGCCAGGCCTCCGTTCGATGAGAGCAGAATATTGCGTCAAAAAATCATTTTCGCTTTGAAACCTTTACAACATCGGAAAAAAGTGATGCTGAAGCGATAATTTGTTGTGCGTTGCATTAGCGAAAGATGATGTACTTCACATCTGCAATAGACCAATCATTTGGTGCAATACATACCTGCAACCATATATTTTCCTTGTGTGGTAAATGTAATTTGTTCGCAATTCTTCTACAATGTATGTCATTGATTTTAACTAATGCAATCGAAATGGGATGCTGTTGCATTGCTGTGAAGTTCAATGATTCGTTACCTTGATTTCCCGTAACGGAACTGTTTTGTTTGGGGTGAGATTTAAAAAAAAAATATGGCTTGTAACGGAAACAACGTTCAGAATTACGAGCTATCTCCATTGTTAGTTAAAAATGCATCATTAAAACAACTTGCATTAAAAACTAAAGAAAAATTCTATGAAGAAAAGATAACTCTTCCGGTTGCAACTTTCATGAACCGTACGAAACAATAATCTTTTTCTCCCAAAGTTGACCAGAATGACAGCTTACATTTCCGGTTCAAGGCAATCTTTAGCGATGCATCCTAAAAACGTCGCCAATGAGTGGAATAGGTTTTCGATTTGGGTAAAAAATATCTGTATTTGTGTTCGCAGCTCATGCACTAGAAAATCGAAAGGTAAGTGTTTCGTAAGCCATGGGGGGAGATTTGATACATTCTTCTCACGCGAGATCTAATTTTGATCGGATTAAACGCACCGGCGCCGGAGCGAGCAGGAAAATTGAAGACTAATTTGACAGCCTGCTGAAAGCATGACGAACTTGAATTTGAAAATCAATAAACCGTTAGCGGGGAGGTTAGGACAGAAGACTGCCAAAGCGTGTTAAACGTCACAACAATGTGACGTCGACTTTGTCTGGCTATTGTAGAAAAATTTTGTAGAGTTTAATCCAGTCGGTATCCACTATCCTTAGCAGGTGTTCGGAAGTGACAAAGACCTTGAGATTTCTACCAGATCGTTTATGGTTGGTTATGGCTGTTATTCGCGCGTATTTCCACTAGGAGGTAATTTCCAGATGCTGTAGGAGATATAGAAAGATCTTACCACCTCCACCGTCAGTTCCAGCGGTTACTAGAATGGCGAAAAGGCCTGCAAAACCGGCATGACTGACGGCGTCCTTCTCCTTGCGCCAGTTACTTTCGCGAGCTTGATTGTGACACCCGCGGTTTCGCAGGAGGCAGATGTCGAATGGAACCTCAGTAGTCTTTCAGCATCCGTCCCGAGTGGCGAGTCGCGTGCGATCGCCATCGTGAAGGAGCGATCGAAGTGCATCATGAGTTTTCCACGGTTCGCGCTATGGAGGCCTGCTGGTGGAGTGATCACCCTGTGCACAGCATTGATGCTTGCTTCCGGTGTCGGGGCGTTCGATGTCCTTTTCGGTTACAACAGTGAGTGAAGGTGGCAGTGGCTAGTACAAACGTGTGCCTACGTTAACCGTGTGATGTCCGTTTTTCCTTTACAGCCAGTGAATATTGGCTAATGCCGCCACTGCATGTGTATGATAACTTCGAGAGCTGCCTCCACAACCGTCCGGATGGAGTGTTCTGCGTGACGAAGGTGGTGATCAAGCCGGATAGCCGGTCGGAAATATGGCGACTTATTGAAGTAAAGGAATATGGAAGTGAAAGCAGTTTGTTTGTGATGTATGTGACAAAGTTTCTCGCTTTTTGGTTGAACATTTTCAGAAATACTCCCGATACACCTTCCAGTACAATCATGACGTGCTTACGCGAGGAATTTGTCTGGAGAAATGTTTCAGTTTGGTAAAGCAGTTAGAAGATTCCGGCGTGTTGCCCGAAAGTTACTACGTGCCAAAGTTCAATGTGTCGAAAAAGGTAAGTGAAGTATTGAATTTGTGTATTTATTTGCACGGAGTTTGGCGTTTCATTTTCTTATGCCCTTAATAAAGTGGAACTAGATTAAAAATAACAAGATGAATCAAGGACTCTAGAAGTGAAAGTATTTGCAAAAAATCGTTAACGCTTGCGGACATATAAGTTGGGATAATGCGAACGAATATAAGTTTCATTACAAAGTTTTTAACATTCAATAATTTCTGCTCAAACTGTTTTAATAAAACCCCCAACAGATTCATATCGAAAAGAACCATTCAAAATTTTAAAAACCCGCGAACTTAGAAACACACTAGATCGTTATGAGACTGTGATGCAAATTAATCTGTTTAAAAAGGCTCGTGTAACTGGGTCTCATTGAGTAGTTGAAATACAAATTCTATTATAGGTGTGCGCTGGGAAGCTGAGAAAGTCAAATTTTTTACAACAAAAAAAAACATTAAAATACATCTCAGTTGTTGTTTTCTGTTAGGCACCCGAGTGCATTTTATTAAATCGACTAAGACGAATACCAGAGCTTAGATAATGATCAGAGTTGTATTTACGCACAAAACAAGGTAATAATGAATTGTGTTAATGTAATTTTCTCAGTATGCCATCGCTGAATGGATCCTACCGAATGCAACAGAATATCGCCAGAAATACGATCGATTGATCAACATTTGCCAGAACTATGACCTGCGATCCAATTACAATCTCAGTGGATACACATGGATAGAAGAGTGTAAAACAAACGACACACTTACCAGACCATTAGGTAAGTAGTCGAGGATGATCATAGAAAGTGGCTGTTCTGTTGTATGTGTTTAGCTAAAACCCTTGGAACTCGACTCGAAGACAGTTCTTGAGCGGTTAAATCAGAGAAAGGAGAAAAAGTCAAATTCTGTTGTGTTTCTTGTACAGATGCCTTGGATGTGTTGTTCACCGTGCTCCTTGTAACGCTCTTCATACTCACCGTCTGCTCCCAGTACTACGATAGTTGGCTTGCGCGGGTTTCCAACAGTGAAGATCACTATTGCAAACCTTTGACAGGACGCGGTATGTTATGCTCCATCTATCAGACATTCGAGAGGAGTTACCGGATACTGATGGTCTACTGTTTTTCCTCACCATAGTTTCAACCCTGGCCACTGCCTTCTCGATCCGACGAAACTGGGCCAAGCTCACCTACAACTCGATGCGCTGCCAGTACCAACGGGATTTCGACTTTCTCGATCAGATACGGGTCATAGCGATGAGCCTAATCCTGCTCACACATGTGCTTATTGGATTGTATATGTTCACCTCCCAGAATCCGATGGCGATGGAGCAGGTACGTATCCAGTTGGATTGAGTTGGAGCAAACCTCAAGAGAACTGTATTGCATGGATTTCTTCCAGTACGCGGGGCTCCTTCCGAATCAAATGTTCTTCTCCATGGTGCCAGCTCAGGTAGATCAATTCTTCGCTATCAGTGGACTTCTGATGGCGGTACAGTTCCTTCAGTACGCGGAAAAGCGAGCGTTCCGTGTGAGCATTCTTTGGAAGGGACTTATCAATCGCTACCTGAGGTAATGTACATTCGTCTGCCTTGAATAAACCACTTTGCAACGCGCGTTCTTTACTTTCTTTAGATCACTCCCAGTCTATGCGGTGCTGATGCTGTTCACCGTGTCCCGCTACGACACGTTCCAGACGACACCGTCAGCGTACAAAATTCTACCAACCGTTCGACGGATATGCCGGAGGAAGTGGTGGAGCAATTTTCTCTTCATCAACAACTACTACCAGCAGGAGGAGCAATGCCTCATACATACCTGGTACCTGGCGGCTGACTTCCAGCTGTACGTCGTGGGTCTGCTGGTGATGACGCTCCTATGGCGATTTCCGAAAGCTACCTTCAGGACATCCATATTGCTTGGCTTGCTAGGGGTTCTGTTACCGATGGTGAACACGTACGTTTACGCCGTCGATGGTATGATGCCAATAACTGCGAAGTAAGTTTGTGCGGAATAAATTTCCTACCGTGAAAAGCTATACCTGAATTTAGTGATGGCTGGTATAAACTATTTTCGATTATTATAAGCTCTAAAAGGTAGAAAAGCTTTGACACCCCAGTTTCCTATAATCTCTTATTACTTCACAGAGGCAATGAATATCAGCTATGGTATGATAAGTATTTCACCCGAACATACCAGGCCACAGAGACACATTGCACCAGCTACTTTGCCGGGATGATCGCCGGGTTGCTGTACCATAAGATCACGCGCAAAGAGCTTACACTTGGGCCTAGGACGGTATGGCTTTCACAGTATTAACACAAAATGGCAACTCCTAACTGTTGTGTTTCTTTACAGGTAAGAAGGGTATTCAATGTGACAAGCATCCTGACCGTCGTGTTCGCACTCCAAGCTCCATTGTACAACATGATAAACTTCAGCAAACCCTCTATCTGGATGGCGATCGTAAGCGGAGCGTACAAGGTGACCTACGCCGCATTGTTTGTGTCAACCTTTCTGCTGATGGCGTTTCAAGATCCCCAATCGGCCGTCCGTCGATGGTTCGCTGGAAATGGACTGAGTCGGGCAATGGCCAAGCTCGGTTTTGGCTTCTACATCGTGCAGATGTCGGTCCTATGGGTCGTCTTTGGCAACTATGCGGAGGATACGCGTGTCAATCTGCAGCTGGCCGTAAGCGTACCACTGGGTTGAGTCTGGATGATCGGATAAAACGAAGATTTTCCCTTTTTGCTGCAGGTCACCACATACTGCACGACGTTTGTGCTGTCGTACGCCATCGCGCTGGTAGCGTACGTCGTGGTGGAGAAACCGTTCGACGTCATCTTCAAACTTTTGCTTGACGGCGGAAACCGCAAGGAACAGCGATTGCCAGAAACGTTCATCAAGTCAGGCAACGTGAAACCAGAGTTACGCTCCATGACGCTGGGGAGCAACGGGTTGCAAGTAAACGGACATCTTACAGAGTACGGAGTCGGAGCAGCTGCGGGAACAATGTACCATCAGGAGGGAAGGGTAACAGGTTCTAGTGCATAAGTGTCATCTTTCGGATACCTTAAACCACGAACAATCGGTGGCACATACCATCCGAGGTTCGGCTTAATTAAGCACTATTCTAAGCATGGAAAATGAATCAAAAGTATTTAAGTAGCGCATATTTTATTAGCTTGTACGATAGCCTTCTTATTATTGCATTATTTGAGGTGAAAAACTGCTGGTTGCAAAACTCTTACCTATCCATTTTCAATGAACAATTGATTATGTTTGCAATTTTCGAAATGGTTGGCACTTTCCGTAAAAGTACATGGATGAAATATCTGGACTGATACACATAAATTGATTTGAATAAACATTTATACGGAACTCATACTTACTCGTGCGCTTACTAAATACATATTTTTGAATTGAAGCTTCTATCCGAGAGATCCCTTGAGTCCCAAGCCTATATTTGTAGCTTCTATTGTATATGTGTCCAAAAGCCCGAGCCTTGTTTTAGATCTTGTATGAATTTTAGGACACTTTTTAACTAAGTTAATTTTTTGCCGTTTTCCACGCTAACGGTTCGTTGTTTTGTTCCTGTAAAAACATACCATAAACACACTGTTTTGAAAAAAGTAACCATAAGATTAGATAGAGTTCTTACCGAATATTCTTTTGATAGCAGCTGCGAAAGGCAATTCCACGAACAAGGCAAGGAACAGTGCGGAAACATAACAACCGACCCAGGCGTACGCAATTGTAACAAGCTGTTGACGAAAGCATGTGCCTCATGAGTAATGCATTGGGATAATTTGGACTATATACTTACGCAAATCTTCCAGCTGAAGTCAATTCCTTCCCCAGACGCATTGCGGCCTAGACTTCGCAGTATACTCAACTGCACCATAAATACTCCGAACGAGAGTCGGCTTAGTACCAGCAGCACCGGATGGAAATGGATCCGGGCATGTCGGGCTCGCCATACCGTAGCACCGTGCAGGATACCGATGGCGCACATTGCGCCCCAGCAGCATCGATGTAGCGCCCCGAAGATGGCGTTCCACAGCAGGGGCTCACTGTAGTCGAGGTGGTAGAACAGTGGTGAAGCTGCAGCTTGTAGAAGCACCATTGCCAGCGGAAACCACCGAAGGATGCGTAAGGTTTTACCACCAGAGAGAGCCTCCGTGAAGCCACCATTCCGGAAGCGATGGTACGCCATTCCGGCGAATATGCCAGAGAAATAGCTGCACGTATGCGCATGAGACAGCATGTAGTCGTGTTCCATAGCGGGATGGGCGTAAAATATGAAACGAATATGCCTACCGAAGAGAAAGATGGATGGATGGTGGAAAAAACTCATGAAACTACACTTTTCTTTAACTTCTTTAAAGTATTCCTACTTGAAGCTGACAAGAATGACGCCGGGAAGTTTCCAACGGTAGAGATTCACGATGGGTGCGCCGATTGAAAACGCTACTGCTCCAAATATAAGAGGCTTCGTAAGGCTCGGATGGCGATGGATGAGCAGCAGAAAGGGGACGCCGATGAGAAAGAATTGAAAATCTGCAGCCAAATGCCATGACTGTTGTATGCACTGTATTGGAGAGAAGAAGCAACATGTCAGAAATAGTTTAAAAGTAGCACGACTTAGGTGTTGAGAATTTGAACACCAAATTTCCTAGTTGTTTAAGGCTTTGATTCGCTAAGCCCTAATGTCTAGACCAAAACGCAAACAAAATTTTATGCACCTTGGGTATAGCATTCCAGTCAAAACTACAGTATAAACGCAGAATTCTGGATCCTTGGAAGAGAAAAATATGACCCTACAATCGATGTCACCATGGCTCTTAGTTTTTAGATTTCCTAACCGGCCTTCAATCCCTTTTAGTGCCAGTATGATGTGATTAGTTGGACAGTTCTTGAACTCACCATATTGCCATACCGGAAGTAGTTGTTCAGTAGCAAAAAGTTCAACCACCCATTCGTCCGACAGTTGTCCTTTTCCAGCTCGACCAATCTGTAATCGCCCGGTCCTACCGACAAGCGATCCATCCAAGACGCCTGGAACAACCACAGGATGAAGAGTGCGGGAAAAATCCGAAGATATCGCCCCACGATCGCCTTCCCGTAGAACGACCATCCGATGCGTGCCTTGGCCGAAGACGCCTGATCAAGAAAGTACACCGCCAGCATCACGCCGCTGATGGTGAAGAAGGTGTGCACCTGAAACGGGAAGATGCTTGTCGCGATGCGCATCAACGGTTGGTCGAAAAACTCCTCCATGGGCCGTATGTTTGCCGTTGGTGCCGCCGCAAAAAGCATCATCGAGTGGAGCGCAATAATGAGGAACACCGACAAAAGGCGGAAGAGTTCCACGAAAGCGAAATCTCGCTGTAGGGTGGTCCGGGGTTTGGCGATCAGCTGGGACCAGCTTCGGCGAAGGGAAAACTCCATCCAGATGCTACCGGTTCGTCTAACATCCTCGGGTTTGTGGGCAGAATTCGATGAGTTCAACCAGTCGGTGAAGGTTGCGTAGATCACCACGGTGATTAGAACCAACATGATCAGCAGAAAGACGACGTGGTACCCATCGAGAGCTGGGCGATAAGTTTCTGCAGTGACGCAACGTTCCAGTTCGGAATAACCGGTCAGGTTGTACCGTTCGCGGAGATGATAGTTTACACAGATGTTGAGCACTTTACCGTATCGCTGTTGATACTGCGAGAGGCTTGTTTTTTCAGAAGGAATTGATAAAAGGCGCTGAAATTCAGAGCTGGTATCATTCGAACCAATCACTTTTCGTCATATTGCTTCAAATCACTCACATAAGGATTGACCGTTATCGGGTCAGTGGCTAAGAAGGATGCTGTTTCTGGACCTAAACCGTCCACCAACCGGATACATGAATCCACACACAATCCTCGATCTAGTAAGGAGTGCTCGTGGTAGGACGGAAGCTTCGATATTTTCTACAAATAAAAGAAATTAAATAAAAGATTGTCCCTGTCCTAAACACTTTCGCTATCACTCTCACCTCAATCGTACGCCATATTTCCGATGATTGGTTCGGTTGAACAACCGTTTTCACAACACAATACAAACTGGTGCTGTACCGCTCGAAGCAGTCGGTCACACTTTCGTAGTGGAACAATGGTGGCATTCGATGGTACTCATCTGCAGAACAGGTGCGCATTAGAATTAACAAAATCAATTGCTACGAAAAATTAATCGAACTTTTGGCAAGATCACCTTTCACGTCGATGTGGGCTAGGCATGGTCGAAAATGGAACGGACACACACTCACTGCGAACACTATGGCGAAAACGGTCCACAACGCCATCGTGGGAAGTACCAACCGTGCGATGCAAGTGCCAAGGAATATCTGAGACATTGATCCCACTGCCAAGGCATGCATACCGTTTGTACACCACGCGTACCTACCATTGACCTTCAACGATATCTCCTGTTGACTTAGAATTCATTAGCGTAAAGTACCCGAAATCCTCTACTAACCTTGGGGCAGGTACTCTTGAGTTCGGTATCTGGAAGGTACTCGATGCGGACTCGGTGTAAAATAAAAAGTCGATGCTGTTTTGGAAGCTTAAAAGAAAAATATTTGGTGTTTATTACACTTTTTCGTCACATTTTCGTCAGTCGTACGAATAAAGAAACAGAATATCGTAATTCCAACGGAAAAAAATAACTAAAGTATGAGTTTTTCTTGTATTGACTGAATCACTCTAGATTTTTTCCTGATACTATAAAACCTCTTCCAATGTTCTTCTACGCCTGGAAGCCCTTTCCTTATGGTAAACGCATTAAGGCGGTAGAAATCCCCACATACTCTTAGAATTCAAATGCTCGTGATATGCAAGCGATGTTTTGATAAGAATAAGTTAACAGTAGGTAGATTTTCACACAGGATCTATGATATTTCCCATTTATCATTTGAGTACCGTTCCGCAGTGCGTGTAAATTTGATACAACAAAACGTTTGTGATAAACTTCCTCGAAACCAATAATGAGTCAAAACTGCTGCTAATGTAGTTGACGAATGAACCCGTTTATGGTTTGGTACGGTTTTTTTTTGAAAGTAAATATTACTTATACTCGCTGCAGTAGAATTCGCCTGAGGTATCCCATTACTGGTTTCTCGAAGGTGTAGTGCAATAGAATCGCAAGTACATACGATATTCCGAACACTATCATTGCCATTTGAAACTGTAAAAAGTGATTGCAGAAGAAGAGAAAAACGTTTGATTGTTATGAAATTGTGTGGCTTTTTTTGAAAACATGAACCTACCAACAGTTCCGGCGTAACTTCCACCGTGCTTGTTGCTCTGCTAAACACGATCCGAAAGACGGGCATGTGGATCAGGTAGACGCAGTAGTACAGCTTAGCCCCTACGCGCACAATCTCCGACCCGGGAAAATCTGCCAAAGAAAACGAACGAATTAATGATGTGTGGACAAGCGAACGGAGCTCGTATGTCGTACCTCTCTCGGTTAACAAAATACGCAAAATGCCAGCACTGAAGAAGGCAGCTGCCGAGAGCTTGAAGGCGGCATAGCACGTGGCCAACCACAAGCGGTCGTCTCCTGCTGAGCTTTCGGAAGCCGCCAGCGTAAGACGTGCAAACGCAACAAGCGGTAGGAAAGCAACCGCTACGAAAAGGTTTACGTGGTGTCGCATTGTGGCAAGCGACGTTTGGCTTGCACAGCGTTGATACCGATCGTAGACGAAACCGGCCACCATACCACCGACACTCCAAGAAAGGTTGTTGTAGAAGGGTGTGTAGAGCTGCGCAAGGTACGCACTGTCTACCAAGAAGAAGCGCATCTCGTGCAAACTGTCCGGCCCAACCGGGTTGAAGTTCGACCAGAGAATGGTCAAAAACGGGCCCAAGAAAGAGCACACTATAGCACCAAAAATCAGGAGTTGAGCCTTTTGCGGCCATCTTGAAAAAATAAACAATTAATAAAAACGGGAAAATAGTAGCAGCCCATTCTATCCTCTTACCTAAAAACGGCAAACAAAAGTAACGCGATCAGTATAAACAGTTGAAAATCGGCGCTGATGTACCACGAGTGTGGCAGGCACTGTAAACGAGAGGCAGTCAAAACAAAACACTCATCAATGAACGTAGCGTGGGCCTTCACCTTGACCTCCACCGTTGGTGGTGGGGAAACGACGCGACGGCGATGTGGCTCTCCCCTCCCTGACGCGGTGTAACATTTACCGGTTTGTGCATGTTGAAGTTGGAAATGAACAGCACGTTCATCCACCATCGCGACCGACACGCACCCTGCTCGAAGATCAGCTGACGAGGCGCGAGGGGTCCACCGATGAACCGATCATACGCGAACGCGCAGAAACCGACCGTCAGCAGATTCAGTGGCTGCAGCCTTATCAGACGATGCGCAACGATCGCGGCGAACGTGGTGGGCCGCGACAATTGGGACCGGCTGGCGGCGCGATCCTGCAGAAGCTTCACCGTCAGCAGCATCGAGCTCATCGTGAAGAACACCAACATGAGAAAGGGACAAAGTAGCCGGTACATCTTAGCGTTCGGATGGGCCATAACCTACCGGGTAGAGGCAATCCTTCTGAAGGCAGGTCATCACTTTTATGCTGATAAGCGAAGAGCGAAACCCGCTTACCTGTTCTAAGTAGTCGATGTTTTTCATCGGCATAAGGAACGGCCCAAACAGAACGCAGTGTGCCACGACCGATCCAACCATGGCAAAGTTTTTGTACAGGTCGAACAGTAGGAACGGTTTGTGAGGACCGTTCGTCCGCGGTGAACGCAACTCCCGGAAAATCCAGCCACAAGCCTGCCAGCTCGTAACACAACCAACCACTAACACCAAAGCCAGCGAGATGGAAACAGCGCGTTCGAAGTCGGCAGCCGAGCGCTTCTCAAGGCAGTACTCAATCTCGGTGTACGCTTTCAGTCCCGGATGTTGAGCCGCAAGCTGCCGATCGATAACGTCACTGGCCGCCAGCTGAGTGCTTTCGTTGGCGTGAAAATGCGGTGGAAAGTGTTCCCGCTCCAGAATGTATCGGTCCGTTCGGTTCCATGCTTGGGCAGGAAAGTGGCGCTTTCCATCGGGCCTGCGTCCACTTACCGCGTCCACAGACCGCAGGCACACACCTCGATCAAGGAGCGTCCGTCGAAAGTGTTGAAGATCGTTGATGGGGTCGAAGACTTCACTAGAACCGGGCTTTCCCTCCGACGATAGGATCACCCGGGCCATACAGTACAGCTGCCGGCACTCGGTCCACTCATCTAGCTCGTACAGGGCCGGCAGTTGAAGGTCACCATCACCGTGGGAAAGCGGCGCAAACACGAGTGCGGCTAGTAGAAGCGGCTGTAAAAACGTTCTAAGGCGGACCATCTTTTCGATCGCGGCGCTAGGAGCAGACTGATGGCTTTGGTATTCGCTATCAGCCGGCAACAGCCGGTAGTTCGGCATGACTCCTGGCGTGGGTTATCACCAACCACATGATTGCCGTACGCGTGAGGCGTTTTTGCCCCGCAGGAAGACCTACAAGTTCTTAATAGAATCGATTTTTGCCGCCGGTATGGACGTGACGTTTGCCTGTTTGACTGGGGCTGTCATCGCTGGTGGAGCGCTTGATAGGAACCATATTCCCGGCGGGCAGATTGCCATTTCCTCACCATGGGATGTATTTAAATTAAAAAAATATTTCCTAATAACATCTTACTGATAGGATAGGGTCGCTTAATTTAATTTGAAGATTTCATCATAAATAAATAACATGAAGCTTTATTATATTTTCTTAAATAAAACACCTATCATGGCGATAAAGCCCCAATAAATGTCTAAGTAAAAAAGGGAAATATCTGCACAAATCAAGCATATGTATCAACTCAAGCATATTTAAGTCCGTCGCGTCATCAACCTTCAACAGCACAACGCTATTTCTCCTTTATTTGAAACTCTTAAACATGTTCATTCACCACCTCGACGGCGTGGGTTCGAATCCCAACCGAGACCGGACCCTCCCCTGTACGAGAGGACTGACTATCCACGTACAACAGGGAAACAAGTCTCGTAAGCCCTTAAAGGGCAGGCATGACCAAGAAGTCGTTACGCCAAGAAGAAGAAGAAGAAACATTTTCATGAGTAAAAATCTTCTGTTTAAACATTTATGAGTTTTACGAAATTTGCATTTATCTTTCATATTTGAAAACATAAGAAAACCCTACGCAACAATACCATATTTTTTTTAATAACTACTTCTCACACAATGTATTTGTATGATCCAAAATATTATCTGATCATCAATTTGTTAACAACTCCAGAATGTTTTTTGTGCTTTATGCAATAAACTAAACTTGTTAAAAAAAAACACATCCTCATCGATAAAGTATGAACCGTTACACAAAATAATGTATTGTATGTTTCGGAGGACTGATGCTTAATCTTTTAAAAGTTATTTTAGTTTGTACCTTGACCAATATCATTGAAAACGACATAGAAAACGATAACAAATCGACCTGTTTTGTAAACAGGTTTACTGGCATTCGAATTCCTAGTGGAAGTGTCTCGCAGGAATCTAATCAATTGTTGAATCCAGCTACCGTTAGCTTGTAATATTTTCTTTTCGCTGGACACACTGGAAATGCAACGCCTAGGATCCGTGAGCTGTCAATTGTTTTGTTAAGCGTACGAAAAACACAAACAACTCCGGCAAGCTCTGGCTGGCGGTCGGAGATTTTACAACCCTTTCTCTCCATTGCTCCCTTTGTACGCTGAGTCCGCAAGCCATGTGCGCTTTCGAGACTGGCTGTAATAAAATCGCTTAATCAATGTTGACCGATCGGCGGCTCGCGGTGCGCTTGCATCGAGAGAAACCATTAATTTGATGGGCTTGCACCCTGCGGTGGCCTCTCGATGGAGGGATGAGGGGCGGGACACACGCCATTCGCAAGATGCAACGATGCACCGGCCGGCTGCTTGTGCGCGTTGACACTCAACCAGACATACACTCGGCGAATATACAAAGCTTTTCGCAGGTCGGGTAGGGCAAGGCAACGGTGCACTCGGGGAGGTTGACCAAGTTCAAGTCGCACTTCTCGGAGTCGGAGTTTGTAGAGCGAGAGCAAGAGAGGACACCCTGGCCGTCCTATGATCTGCTGAGCGAACATCGTTGGGATGTCCTTGCGCCTTTCGAGTGCTACCGATAGGATGTGGAGCATTAGAATGAAATTGATCGTAAATTGCACATACGCACACCATAATCGCCACTGCACGAGCTCATGGCTAGCGACTCCTCACTCCGAAACCCAGGGCGGAACGTAGGCGAGCATTGAGTTGCCTCGCACCCGACGCAACTTAGAACAAGTGGAACGCTTGAGAGACAGGGCGAAGGTGAAGCCGTCTAGAATGTGGACTAGCGAGCCTTTGACGCGATTAACATTGTAAATACAGCGTAGAATGCGCGTTGCGCCAGCATGCACTGCGCGGTAGAGCCCAGTGCTCACGCCCGCACTTCGATCGATGTTCGCCGATCAGTCACTATCAGCGCTTCCGAACGAAAGGTTCTCCCTGGAAGGGGCTCTACATCCTGAGCGTGTGAAGGATTTTCCAGCATTTTGCGATGGAAAAGAACGTATTCCTAGTGTTGTTAACCATTTTATCTGTGGTTCGACCGCAACAAGTTGTTGTTAACAATGTGCAAGCCGATCGCGGTCTTGGAGGTCGCCAATGGGGTCTCATTCGGCTTCCACCAATTTTTATGTACGATGACTTGACGCAATGCGAGGCACACGATTCCGTGTACTGCTACGCCCGGACCATCCTGCGAGTGGATCGCTTTCCGCATGGATACGTCCTACCGGACACCGAAGTAAGTTGTGACAAGCATGACGTTCTCGAAAAGTGCGAAACAAAATGTGTGAATGTTTTTTGAGTGCCCGAATTCGATTCCTATTTCGTTAGAGCACCTCCCGTATCGTGTACAATCACCGGGCCCAATTTCTGGATCTAGGAATCTGTCTGAGCAGCTGCGAGGAAGAGCTACGACACCTAAGTACATCCGAGAAGGCCGCATTGTATCATTCAAAAATCAACGTCAATTTTACCGTAAGTATAGGAGAACATGGGAAAAAAAAGCAAGTACTCAATGTAACGACAGTTTAAGATCTAAAACACACATCATCAGTGCGAGATAAGAATTTCTTCCGTTCGAGCTAACTTGATTTTCCTGTGCTTTTTTCCCACCACTCATGTTTGCATAATTCGAGTTGGCACGAGCCTACAACTACACTAGCCGTACCAAGCGCTTTTTATACCTGTTTTATCTCAATCACAATCGTTACAGCTTTACGATACACTCATAACAATTTACTCTACACGTTCTCAATTCAGAAACACGATTTCTGGACTACATTTGGCATGTAACAAAAACTGATGTGATGCAGAAACAATTCATCTTCTTCTTTTATAGACTTTGTTTTTTTCTTTTTCTGTGATTTTAAATAATTATTGACTAATTCCGTGTCACATTTGTTTTACAAAGTTTCACATGTGTGATACAGACACATTTATTATTATAGTGAGTTCAAAGCTCTGTCTATGTTCCTATTTCGTTTATTTGATAAGGAGGATTTCAGGCTTAGTTCAGAGATCTATTCAAGTATTTTGGGGATGTTTTTAGGAAATGAAGAGTTAGAAAATTATTTTTTCATTGTAAATACTCAAATCTCAATGTCCAACTTCAAAAACACACGTTCAGCCAATAATAACTAGTAGAAACTTATTCGCCATCGAATCATCAGTAGGAGCATCAAATTAACCCACCGTGGTGCGTTTAGTGTTAACCGGTAGTTTTTATCATTTCTCATCAAATGCGATCAGTATTTGGCAGTAACACCCATTCTCGCAACGCATGCACACACGCATACCCCTTTCCACGTAGAAATCTAATCTAATTATCTAATTTAAAAATTAGTCTCTTATTCCAAACGAGCTGTTTCCCACGATGGAAAACGATAAGAGCAAATACGAGACGCTGGTGAACATTTGCGTGAACCGACGGTTAAGTGTGGAGTACAATATGTCCGGTTATACGGCGCTGGAGTATTGCCGCCCTCGTCCGATTGAAGTGGCTCGATCGTTCGGTAAGCAAACCGCGTTGACCAAAAGAGTAGAGCTGTTTGTTCATGTTCTTTCATTTTTATCTTTAAATAGATTTTTTGGAAATACTGTTCATCGCCGTAAGCGCGGGCTTTATAGGAGCGTTACTCATCTCTACAATGTTGGATGCTTGTAGCGTTCGACCAGGTAATGTGCAACTAAATCTTCTTGAAACTTAAGCCAACTAATGCATTTATTCCTTCGTAGAGAGTTCTGTAGTCTCGGCATTTTCCATCCGGAAAAACTGGAACCGGCTGATGGGCGAACAGAGGTCATCCTTACACCTTGATTTGCTCTACATCGACGGGCTTCGTGTGGTCGTCAATCACCTAGTGATCGTGCTGCACACCTTTCTGGTCGCTGGTGTGGTTCCCACGAAGAACTACCAAGACTTGGAAGATCTACTAGGCTACCGCGGCTTGCAGGCTTACGTATCCTGCAACGCGTTTCTGGTGCAAATCTTCTTCACGATCGGTGGTTACCTGCTGACCGTGAACTTCTTACGTGATGCCAGCCGAGCACCAATCAATGCCAAGTACATCGTCAACAAACTTTTGAACCGCCTGGTGCGACTGATGCCGGTCTACGGCTACTTCCTGCTGTTCTCCGTTAGCCTGAACCGTCGCTTCGACGTCAACGAGAACGGCTTCCGGTTGTTCACGGCGGAGAACGCCATCTGCCGGCAGAACTGGTGGTCCAATCTCCTGTTCGTGAATAACTTCTCTTGGCCTCGGGAGCTGTGTCTCATGCACACCTGGTACCTTGCGGCCGATCTGCAGCTGTTCCTGATGGCCCTAGCGGTGCTACTGGTGATCTATCGTTGGCCACGAGTCGCTGGATTTTTGTTCGTTTCTGGTGTGATCCTTTCGTTCTGGGTACCGGCCTATATCACGCACCAGCAAAAGCTGCATCCAGTGCTACCATCTAAATTGAGGTATGCTTAGAAAGAAATTTTCCATAACCTGTCCCACCTTTGATTCAAATCTCTCTCAGTGAAGCAAAGTTTTTGGTCATGTACGAACCATGGCTGAGGCATCTTTATCTTCCGAGCTATGCGAACACCGGATGCTATCTGTTCGGGATCATCGCCGGATACCTTTACCATCAGACGACCACCAACAATCTACAGCTCGGAAAGTCACCGGTAAGAACACTCTTGAACTCGCCTGATCATTCCTAACGTCTTATGGTGGTTTATTCACTTTTAGGTTTATCGATTGGCCGACAAAATGGTGACTCCGGTTCTACTGATGGTGATAGTTTCCAGCTGTTTGTGGTACAATTTCGACGTTCCTAAACCATCCGTCTGGGTTTCGATGTACAGTGCGCTGTTCCGAAACATAATCGGCATTTTTGTGGCGCTCTGTTTTCTGCGCTGCATCAACACTCCTAAAGGTAAGAACGCTTGAGCTTGGACGAAAGAAATAGAGTTCAGATATTAAATCTCTATCTTTACACCGTTCCAGGTCTCCTGAGATCAATACTGAGTTCCAAACCGTTCGTCACGCTCGGCAAACTCACCTACAGCGTTTACATCTTGCACGACGTCGTGATGCGGTTCGTGCTGCTGCAGGAGCGGATAGGCACCATGCTCAGCGTGTCGAAGTTCCTGGGCTACATATATTTCGTGAATGGGGCATCTTTCGTCGGTGGACTGATAGTTTTTATGGCCATCGAGCAGCCTATGATACAGCTGCTGAAGCCAGTCGTCAACAGGGCGTATCCGATCCAGGTTGATAAGTCAAAGAATAACTAAGTCAATGTAAAATTCGATCCACTAGTCCAGGGAAGGGTTTTCGCCACTGTTGTGATAAGGCTAGTTTAGAAACAGCTGTATTGTTAATGAGGTATTTTATTTTAATTCAGTATTTTGGTAAAGGGAAAGGTAAATGTAAAATACTGGGAAAATTAAAATAGATAATTTATATGAACAAATTGTGGCATTTCATTCCTCGTGCTGATGACATCCTATGCCACGATGCTTGGCTTTCGTGTTCACCAATGTGTATGTGAGTTTGACGCTATTTGTTTATCTTTAACCTAACTAGATTTAATGACCCCGCGATACATGCCTTGCTGAAGAATAAGTTTTTACATTTAAATGACCACGCGTCAAAGGAAACAAGAACAGTTGACTAGCTGTTGCATTTGAATTGCTTTGCGTACTGCTTCGTACCACGTGGAAGGACATTTCGCGTCATTAAACAAAAAGCTAGCAAAAACGAACGTTTAACTTCGTCACCGAGGTTTTATATCGTGCGGGTCATCTCTTAATGGACAGAAATACTCTTTCGCAAAGCAAATATAACCGTTTGAATGGTACATCGTCCCGACAGTGTGGTTTAGCATGCGGTAGTGCAAACAGCTCGAAACAGTTCCCAAAAATTACTCTTCAAGCTAGATAATTAGCATAGTTTGAGTTTTTAGTTTAGTGAAGAATTGAAAAGTTTAAAAAAATGAAGAATGTTGTGGTTGTAGTGGGAATACTAAGTTCTTTAGTTGCGTTTACCAAAGGAGACTTTATTGAATGTGAGTGTTAACAATTAGCTTTGACAGAGCATAAACAAATCGTTATTTTTAAGGTTTTAAAATTAATAATGCTCAAAATAAGCCCCCTTTCAAAACATAACTAATTAACTATGATTAGTAATATAGTTTCGATTAATAAAATAGATAATCCAATCCATGCGCTATTCTGATGATAGAGATGTGAATTTAGAAACAAGGGATGAATTTAAATGAATCAACTATGTGAAGAAAACGTGTAATGCCATTACAATTGACCATGGTAGTCATTTTAACTACTAACTATTTCTAACAAGGTTTGAATTGGGACAAAGATATGACCTTGAGCAGACTTTCAAGGTTCCACACTAATGTACGTATGCCGTCACATTTTAATTGCTCTCTTTTTCTGGCCTCGTATGATCTCTCTGGTTTTACGAACAAAAAACAAACACCGTTTGACGGATGGAAAAACCATAGTGTCACAGTACCATCGCATGCCGAAATTGTGGAAGCTGGACGATTACGACGACTGCCTGCAATCTCCCGGACCGGAGGAACCGCCCGGCGTGTATTGTGCAAACACGGTTGTCATACGGCCCGACAACCGTTCGGAACTGTGGAGGTTGATTGAGGTTTGTCGAGATGATAAAGGATGCTGTTTGAGGCTTGTGTTTAACTCACCGCTGTGTTTATTTACGGTAGGAATTTTCCAACGATCACAAACGCAACTTCAACCATGCGGTTTTAAAGAGAGGCGTTTGCATTCAACGATGTCAAAAAACCGTCGAAAGTCTTTCGCCGGCGGTGAGGAATGCGCTTTTGGTGGATAAGTTTGCGATAAACCGGACGGTAGGAAATCGTTTGCTCTAAAAATTAAGGCGATTTCTAACATGCACATTGTCTCTTCCTGGGCAGTACAAATTTGATGAAACCATCTTCGAAAATTCAGCCGCCGATCGAGCCATGTACGAGGACATGGTGGAGATTTGCATCAACAAGGAGCTGAACGATACGTACGGTTTGATGGCGTACACTGAGGTGCAGTCTTGTGATAAGTCGTCGATGGAAATGAACATAGGTAAATGGGTTCGATGAAATGGCTTACTAGCAGCCTTAATCTATCAATATCTTTTTACCTCTCCAACAGATACTCTGGATCAGTCGTTCCTGATCATTCTCTGCTTGCTGATCAGTTTTGTCATCTTATCCTCGTGGTACGACAGTTCCATCAACTACAAACGGATTCCGGATCACTACAAACACTCGTTGGACAGTAAACGTATGTAGTTTCCTATCAGTTCGCAAGTCACAACATTCTAACAGCTTCCAATCAATGCATTTTGCAGGAAAAATGGTCTGGGTAGCGTTCTCCCTTCAGCGCAACTGGTATCGCCTCACGTCGCGCTCGTCGAACGAAATGAACAAAACGCTTCGCTTTTTTCAAGCCTTTCGGTTCCTCACGATGACGTTGGTCATCTTTGGCCACGCGGTCCTTCTGCTGACCGTCAGCCCAACGACGCACCCGGAGAAAATGGAGAAGGTAAGCCCGTAAACGGAATTGAAGCGTCTCGCACACCACATTCACCAAGCGTTTTGTTGTCGTTTTGCGCCTGCGCTTATGCAAGCTGATGCATGACGTCGGCAGCATGATTCTCACGAACGGTACCCAAATTACGCAAACCTTCCTGGCGATGAGCGGAACGCTGCTGGCGATACAGTTTTTGAATTTTTCCGAGCAGCGAAAAGGACGCGTCGGCTACCTTTACATGGTGATAGCCATCGTGATCCGATGGGTGAGGTGAGTTCATGGGTTCTAAGAGGCCAAACTCAGGGAAAGATGACTTTCTGCCCTCTTCCAGATTGACGCCAGTGTACGCATTCGTGATGCTGTTCCACGCCACGTGGTTGGCGAAGCTGCAGGTCGGTCCACTGTGGCGCTGGGGTGCGGAAACGGAGCGCGTGTACTGCCGACGGAATTGGTGGACGAATTTGCTTTACATCAACAACTATGTGCATGCAGACAAGCCGGTAGGTAACAGTCAATCCAAAACGGAGTGCGATTGCGGTCTTTGATTCTGTTTCTCCTTTTCTCTTCGGGGTCCTTCAGTGCTTACAGCAGGGATGGTACCTTGGTGCGGAGTTCCAGATCTTCATCGTGGCGGTATTTGTACTGATAACGATTGTCAAATTTCCTCGCCTGAAGGCAACCATCCTCGGGCTCGTACTCGCGGTTTCTTACACCCTTCCGGCCTTATTCATCTACTTTAACAAGCTTGATGGAACATTCGTGATAACATTGGAGTATGTATAGACAACTTTTTACGCCAGTTTTTGTACCTGTATGTCAATCTCTTTCCATTTCTCATCCACTTCCAGAGCTCAGCGGTATATATTGTGGTTCGATCGGAACTACCTGCAAGCCTACATCCCGACGCACGTGAACTTCGGTAACTACATGATGGGCGTCCTGACCGGTCTGATCTACATCGAGCTACGACGGCGCTCCATCGATCTCGCCCACAATCGGTCGTTCCGCGTCGTTTGGTATCTGAACTTTCTCGTCATACCGCTAACGATGCTGCCCTCGTACATGTTCTACGTGAACGATTTCGAAAAGCCCTCCATTTGGATGGCGGTGTACTTTGCGGTGCTGAAAAATCTCTTCGGCATCGGTGCGTGCATCTTATTCCTAGGGTCGATTTACCGCATCAACAAAGTGCTGCAGCGGATGTTGAACTATCGTTTCTTTGAGCCTTTGGGTCGACTGGCGTACGGTGCGTACTTGAGCCATACATTGGTGATGCGTTACATGTTTGTCAGTGCACGTGGCCCGATCTATTACAGTGATCTGCTGACGGTAAGTGTAACCCCCAAGAAGGAATCTTCGTTGGAGTACATTACCAACTTTTTTTCTTTTTCATCCACAGCTTTCGCTTGTGGCCGGTTCCATTGTGCTATCCTGTTTGGTAGCCTTATTGCTGTGCTTCCTCGTTGAATTCCCAACGTCGGCTTTGCAGAGTCTATTATTTGATGGTTTTAAAGGTAAGCCATGGAGCCTTGGAGTTGTGACTCGAAACTACAATGCGGCCTTTTATTTTCTAGCGCGCAAAACTACTAATCAAGTCGATCCGGAAGATGTTACCGTACCCGATCAACCACCGGCCAGTGCACCAGAGGTGGAAGCTAAGAAAACAGACCTTTGAACACCAGTTTGTGTTTCGCCTTTGTGTGGTTCAATTGAGAAGCTTAACTATGTTTTATTTCGATTAAACCAGTTTTTGCTATCAATTTTCTCAATAAACTTGCAAATTTGTTTCTGTATTTGTTTATATGTTCTGTAACATACGTAATTTATAAGTGTAAGCTTTAATAGTTTCCAGCATAGATCAAATGCACTCCAGAGGAAATCATCAATAAACATCGTTGTGAGGTTTCACTTCACTGCGTGCTCTACAAAAGACACTAACGGGAAAACAAGCGACGAACCCAGAGTTTATCTTCGGATGAGAATTAAACAGATGAGGAAAACTACTAATTCAATGAGTTTACATGGTACTATGGGAAACCAAACCGAAACACAAGTTTGCGTTCGCACAATAAGCAAGGGGATTTAGAAGGTATTGCGCTTCTAAAAAAATATACGTCTCAAACGTCTTTTCTGTGTTCTGCGCCTGCGTGTATGCTATTCAATGTACAACATCAAATATATGATTTTCACGAATGGTATGCAAATTACGCGAATTGGTACACAGCTTTTGATTTTTTTTCCAAAAACGTGATGAAAACATCATTCATGAGTCATAATTCTAGTCGAGCATAAGCTTATTAATGTCTAGCTTGAACTAACATTTTTAAACTTTCCCATATTTATGTCGAACCAGTAGTTCTCATTACGATTCGATACGATTCATGAACTGGTTTTAGCCTCTGGGTAGGATTCTAAGATAATTAATCTGCCTTGTTTAAATTTTCACTTTTCTCACCTGCCTTTTCACTTTATTTTATTTATTTATATAAAACCTTTTTAATATTTACCTTTATAAAAAAAACTACAAATTTCTCCCAATTCCCCCTCAATACCAGCAAGTATATTTGCATGGTGCAATGTTATGCAATTCTTCTCACTTAAATGAAAAGAGGAAGTAAACACACACGCATATGTTGGTAGAAAATGCATCCCACGGAAAAAGTGCGACGGCATTGGGAACAACTCTCTAAAAGTTCTTCCGAAATGTTTTACGAATTGCAATGTTCCTCCATTCTCAACCATCTTTTAAAATGACTTCGCAAACATATAAATTAATGTGCAAATTCGCCTGCTCAACGTCAATACTTTCGCTATTCTTCCCGTTTGACGTCACAAAATCTGGTTTTAGCTTTATACCGATACCAATAAAATGCTTTTCGAACGGCGAATATCATTCACTCGTTAGACTTCACCGCGTGCTCAACAGAAGACGGCAACGGGAGAGTAAGCGACGAACCCATATAAAAAGGCACACTTTTGGTGGAAAACTGGTTTTTTGTTATCATCGCGTACGACTCATCGCCCCAAAAGTCTGGAAGATTTTATAGTGTTATTTTTTCTATTATTACTGTTATACGTCTCAGAAGTGTCTACGTGCCGAAAATCATGGACTCTTAGTGGGGTCGTAAGCTTCTAGATCATTCAATTTGTTGTCCTTTTCAAATAAGCAAATTAATTGTTTCATGTGAAATACATGATTCGAATCAACTACATTGCATTTAGTATTTGTTTCAACCCTTTTTCAATACTTCTTTATGCATTATTGGCTGTGTCAAAATCATTTGCTATTTTTTTTACATTTTCTACCTTGACTATACGAACTGTTAATTGATACAAATGTGCAAATTCAAAACTGATCCCCGTGATCTCACCGAATCGGGGTCGGTTGAACGATATGAAGATTATCGATCATCAGAAATAAATCTTCGACGTTATCCATTCTTCTGTGCATCTTTGTGAACGGTCTTGAACCGTGGCCAAGTTGAACTACATTTCGGTTGCAGAAAATGACTGTTTGTCGAGCCCATTATCACCACTGGTGGCGCTAACACGTTAGTGAAATATAGCAGCGTACAATTTTACGCCATCAGTTAGTGAAATATAACTTTAAAAAACCATACTCAATACAAAGTACATCACACATACAGATTCAGTAGGTCAAAAAGGGATACAAAACAAAAATGCGTTGAAAATCTATATTTGAAATGTTGTAATCGGGACAAAATGAAACTTCTAAATAGTTAAATAGCTGAATAATTTAGTTGACAAGTACACAAAAGAGAACACAGTCACTTTCTCAAAAATTTACATTTCTATTTTACATTTTCCTTTTCATCCCACATCACTTCATCTCCTTTTTAGCGCTGATTCTATCATTTGCATATTTTGAGAAATTTGCAAATCATCGTTACGTTGTAGGTTTGGTGAAATGCAGCGCTGAAGCCAGCTTATAGTTTGAATAAAATCGCACTTTAAGGATGTGGGGATAAGATAATTGATGAAATGATAAATACCTTTCAAAATACATCGAATTTGCTTTTGTTTTTAAATTTAGTGTTAAGAGTAACATTAGATGCAAAAACAACCATAAAATAAGTGAAATGAAGACTCGCAAAATAGTGTCGCATAAAGGGACATCTCTCTGGACTCGAACGATTGAAAAGAGGCTGCCATCATGCACACTGGGAAGTTGGCAACGAAATCTAACCACTTGAGTGAATTTTCCCTGTTGCGTTCACCCGTTCACTCGATCGCTAACGTCGCGTCAAGGCAGGGATAGGAAAGCCCATCCTCATGGCCGGTTTTGCGCGTACGGTTCGATTCAAATGGGTGACAAGGCAGCCGCCACATTCTAGCCAAAACGCCACTGGAGACGTTTCGCGAGCTACAGTCGTCGCTGGAGCATCCGATCGATCACATCGCTATTCCTGAGGACCGCTGAACCGGTTGTAACTGTAACGGACATCTTCCCTTATTAAGGCTGCAGCATTTCGATTGCTGGGAATTGTGCAAGTGTTCCTCGAAGCCCACAAGCTTTGAACAATTTGTGAAGAGGAAAATTGAACACTAAACACTGTGGCAAACTGAATTTGAACGATACGGTGATCACATGGAAAGTGACGTTAGGATGAGGGTGAAACGGGCTAATGTGCAACATAAAATGGATCCCTTTTCAAAGCCATCGAGGATCATGCATTTTATTGTGTTGGTGGCGGCAGCAGTGCTCGTGCAACAAAGTGCAGCCGAATCAGTCAAGTGTAAGTGCAAAAGAAACGGATGCGTGTGTAAAATTAAGAAAAGGAATCCTTAAGTCAGAATCGAATTTGATCGTTTCGAAGTTTATAATTTATTCTAGTGACTTCTCTGCAACATGGAACTGAGGATTATTAAAGACTTCGCATTTTGAAAGAGGCTGTATAAATACTAGAATTCTATGCAAATAAATTGTTGATATGAGATATTACCTACTTTTGGTTGAAGTTAAATATTCAATGGCACCATTTTTCTTTTTACATCAACTTTTTACATTTACTTTAAATGCCTCTATAAAGATTAATACATAGCATGGATTTTTTCAAAATTAGTGACGGTTCGGTTTTTTTTATAAACTTAAAATGAACGGTATCACGAATCCTATACATTTTTTCTGTACCGTCTCTTGTAATACACGAAAACACTCCAAACAATGTTACCGAATCCAGCTTCATTTATTAACTTGCCTCTCGCCAGAGATGGTTTGACGGACGCTAATGGAAAAGAATGGTTTCTGCTTCCAGTGATACGGATACGTTTTGCATTTCTACAGGAAAACTTGGGCCAGTGTGAGTTATTTATACACTCTGAAATTAATCCACCCAAGCTTACATCGTGGCAAAATTTATGCACGCCCCATAAGTGGACGTTGAGTGGAAACGATCTTCTAAATGTTTTGAGTTCTTTGCTAAAACATACAATCCTGGTTGTGGGTTAAAAGTGACGTAAACAAATACAACCCTAATTTGTTTCAGATAGAGAAATATTCTTGTTCTGTTCTGTTGCCAAATATACTGTCAACAAATTCAAGAACGAGCTAAACGGCCACGTACAGCTTGCTTAAGCCAGCGTGCGCTGGCGCTTTGATCCGATACGGCCTAATGGACGCACGGTCGAGCGCAGATATTTAAATTTTGTTTACCAAAATCGGTTATTCCCTTGGATGGCCCCGGCAGTGTCCCGGTTGCTTCCGTTTGTATACTCCATTTATCTTGCGATTGGCCGCCTGGGAACCTTCGGATTCCGGGTCTAATTGGATTGGTTAACATTACCCATCAATCGGGGCCGTAGTGACACTTCCTTGCAGGTGACAGGCGGATGTATTCGGCCCCAACTATTGCGGGCATTGGCAGGGCAAACAACACCGTGTGCCTCGGTATTTCAAGAAATGACTAATGGGCTAGAATTTCGTACACCCAAAGCAAATACCTGTATTTTTTGTAGTTGTGATATCATTCATAACGAATGGGAATTTTTCACCGCTCTATTAGGAAGCATTTAGTTTTCCTTTTATCTTCAGAGCAGAAGCTTCGAAGGGGAAGTCGAAAGATCGGAATTTAACGAACAATTTCCTCCTTCTCAGTTGTGGTACAATGAGAACCACGTGTTAATAGGTTGTTAGGGAAACCGCGGAACAATCAGACTCCGACTAATTAATGCCAGTATCGGAAGGGCTTGGAGTTATAATAAACCCAGTAGGGATTATGAGTCATGGGCAAGGGTAAGAGTAAAACGATAACCTAGAGCTCCATGACAGTTGTCTTTCCTTCAATTCAAATAGTTCGGTCCTCTTCTGACTGATATCTTTACATCCGCTTGGTTAACCTTTCGAAACCAGCTCCAACAGCCTCAACTACGCAACCTTGGGAAAACCAAACCAAACGTTAATTGGCTCAGCGAGCCTCGTCGGGTGATGGAGCCGGCGGTTCAGTGTTTTAGTAGGCGTTTGCGGCGTAACAAACGATCGTCAATGTAGATCAGGTGCAACGATGCCAATTGTGCGTGCGACCGCTGAACATGCTGATCATATCATAGTTCAACGCCACCGATTGAATAAAGCTTAACGCAACGCCACGGGGAGTTGACCCGTTTAAGTGAACGATTTGACGTGTGTCCGAATTTTTCAGATTGTATATTCTGCTCACACAGCGGCGCTAAGTTGACGACTGCCAACTTAACCAAGAGACGCCTCCAAACACGCGCCACACAATTGGTTATGTAAAGATACTTTTGTTTTCTCCAAGTAAAAATCCAAGCCCATACGAATGAATCGCATCTGAGACATCTAAAAAGTGAAAAACTTCACCATAGCTTCCAGCGGATAATGCACACTTTGGGATTTACATCTTCTCCAACTCTCCTAGAATAGATTATCATTGTCTTTAAACAACTGTTCATTAGCTCATTCGATGCTTGATTCGTTTGCTAACCTAGAAGAAAAAACAAGTACCTCGGGGATGTTTCCTAGCTATCGCCAAGATGCGATGGTTAATTGACGAAAATGATAGACAACGCAAGCGCACGTTACGTGAAATGAAGCATGCATGTTTATTTGCCGCGGAATCAGGTTTTACCTCCTGCACAAGACCCCCAACAATGAGTAAAAGATAAATATCCCGGGATCATCTGAATCATCTTGAAAACAAAGTGAAATCCCACCCAAAAACAAAGGAGACTTGTGCTGCTAGTACGTTGATTCAACCACATATGATAATTAAAACGACGGAATTTTGGCTCTATTCTACATACTCGCCACACCTTTTATTTATTTCTACCATTTTCGAGGTTACCCATGCATGAGAATAACTATTAAAAACCAAAAAGCGAGATCATTAATACGTTAAATGTTAAAAATCAACATGAGCACCGGGAAAACCTTCATAAAGGCTAGTTTTATACGCAATATATTTCCGGAAGCGTTATACTACGCCGAAGTGACTCACTGGCGTGGTTACGATTTTATGCTAAGCCTTTATCTATCTCACATTCATATTGTTTACCCAGAATGTTCATCGTCGTGGCGATTTTGACCAACGTAAAAAAATCGTAAATACATCCACCCGGAATCTATTTTGCCTAGAACCGAACTGAAACTGTTTTGCTACAGCTGAATTTATCCAGTTGTGTATCATATTTTTCTCGGACCACCCCGTGACCAAGAAGCTGCCACCCATTTTGTCTTACCGTTTAAGAATTCAACCCATGTTTTGCGCATTTCGGAAGCAAATTCTTACAAACCCCGTTCGAAACAAAAGCCGTCCTGCGTTGGGCACGATTCAAGCGACAACGTGTCGAGTGGGAGAGGCTTGTCGGCAGCCGGTTTGATTAATCCAAGCAAACACTCTGGAGCGTGTTTCGTTGCAAAAAGGGAAGAAAGTCTGGTGCGCGGGATAGGATTTGCGCCATCGCCAATGTTCCCGGTGGATTTTAATTCACACTTTAGCATGGGATATCGAAGGCTGAATAGAAATGATGTAAGACGTCGAAACGTCTTCATCACTTCATGATGTTCTAATTAGTGAGCAGACAACGGAGGTCAACTGTGGGTTGGTAGAACCGGAAATCTGACGTTAGCTGTGAAATCCAACAGAGAACCGAAAAAACTGTGTGGTTTCGTGTTCTAAACCTAAACCACCGCACCTTCCACGTAGGGAGTGCGAATAAGTCCCCGGTTCCATCCGGTGAATTATGTCACTTCTCTGTAGAAGAAACCACCAAGAATGGTTCTACAGGCTGCAGGTGTTAAAAACATTACCCTCCTAGCAATGTTACATCCGGATAGGGTTTGGCTCGGAACTGCTAAGATCTAGCACGATCGAGCGACTTACCGGTTTGCAAGAGTGAGGCCCTCATTTCCCCGTTGGTCTTACTGTTTCTCCTCTTGAGCATAATAATTAGCAACCACATGGCGTGAGTTCATTGGCTTCAGCACGGCGGGTCCTACGTCCCGAGTCACACATGGTCGTTAACTCAAATAATCATATATTGTCGCGTTTAACCCGTCTCTGATATCGCATCATATTGTTTCCGACCCAAGGAAAAAACATTGAATAATTTTATTCCCCAAAAAACCGTTTTGGAGTATTAAACCGTTCACCGATTTGTCAAATAAGACGGTGGTGTTTGTTTTTGGATTTTCTTAGAACGGTAATAAAACATTTGGGAAAATATTTCTCACATTGACCCACTTCATCCTACCTCGCAATCCTCTTCGTTGGGATATCCAGCCCAGCAACTTAACTACAGGAATCTCCCAGCGCTGGTCCAGCGGGAATGGCATTTCTTTACCAATCTTACCATCTTCCTGACGAGAACTGGTTTTCTAGGAAGTACCCGCCCGGTAAGTCTGATTTGGCCGTTACTCGAGGCTTACTTGGGCGTTTATTATGTGTGAGAAGGAAGGGCATGTTTTCCTGGCAATAAATATGTTTCGCGTGTTGAGGGATGAGTAAATGATGGACAATTATTTGTTCCATCATGACAAGTTATTAAGCTGTAGCGGTTTGCAGAAGATCACATATAATTTGTTTGTAAATAGTTGTTAGCCGTTTATTTCTTCATTGTTTCAAATTTTACTTTGATAGACTCACTTCAAACCAACAACATTTTTCAACATCAGTATCCTGCCCTTTATCAAGCCGCTCCTCCTTCATCTCGTAACCTCTTGTAATAGAACGTTCTACGATCGGAGCGTTTTATGTAAATGATGATTGTGCCTTCCAAATAAAGGAATAACTTAGAACCGGCCGCTGTTCCGCTTTCGCACGCTCTTTAAAACGACGAATGATCGGCCACGAATTGCTCGAAACCAGTTTCAAGTCCTCACATTTCGGATAAAACTCACCATTTGGACATTTAGTTGAGGATTTCCTTCCACGTTTAACCACGGACGCCCTTCTTGGAAATGCTGAATGGGTCTCGAATCAAGGTCGCAGCCCGCACGTGGTGATGAAATTGTAATTGGCAAGAATCGAAAATCGAAGCTCGCCCTTCCCGATACATTTTGTAAAACAAACTGAAGAGGGCTTAAAACAAATAGTAAAACCATGAATCGAGCGTCACTAGAAGATGGCCTATCGATTTTTCACTAATTACGAAATACTAGTGTATTGATTACTCATCAAAAGAGTTCTGCTGGTTAAAGACTGCTCATCAAGCGCAAAAATAAGAAGCGAATCTTACTTCAATGTGCCCACAAGTTTCATCAAGCGACACATTGGGATTTGTGTTGAAGAGATAAATTACACTTGTCCTAACCGCGCATCCCGCAACAGGAACAGGTTCCTGACGGGAAGAAGCATCCCTTATTGTAAGCCGCTCAAAAGAGGAGATTGTACTCACTCGGGTGACGTCCTAGATGGAACGTCAATCAGCTCTTTTGGTGTGGAGTCCTAGTAGAGTTACATTACATGTACCTCTACGGTGCAGGGATCGTTATAGCGCCTGGAAAAACCCCCGCCCATCTAAATGTTCTCAAGTTTCCGTCAGCCAACCGGCGCGATGGGTGTAATTATTTTCTGCGGCGCAGTTCAATTGACGTGAAGCCAAATAGACATTACCTTCATGTCATGACCAATAAGAATAGGTCAGTAACTAACTTCCAACACGTGATTTTGTAAAATTATCTTGGATATTTCTACTGGAATTGACTGATAATATATTCTTAGCTACATAAGTTGCATTAGTCTTAGAAACATTAGTTATTTTCCAAATAATTCATTGATGTAGCGGCTGACTTTTTGCCTTCCTTATTGTAGGCAAGTTTCTGTAATGGTATGCCGTTTACTCCTTTAGAGCAGTAGAGAATTCTTGTTTCTAGCTTTTCTTTCGATTCGATATACATGCATACTGAAACTTATTGTAAGTTCACTGTACTGGTCGGCATACTTTTCTATTTTTATGTCTCCATAAACTCCTTGACCATAGCCTCCACTCCGCCCATAGCTCCAGTTAAAGCGAATGATAATGACTCTGCACTTGATCAGACAGCAAAACCGGTTCAGCCAACGGTTCACGTTTTCCCAGCAGTCGCACAGCAGGCTTGAAACAAGTTTTTGCACTACCTAGCATAGTACGGGCTCCATGTGTTCCATTCGGTATAGAGGGGCTTGCGATGAACCGCTGGATGCCTTTGGCCATACGAACTGGGTTGCATCACTGCAGTTGGGCACGTGTTGCCTGGTGCATCTTTTCCTCCAGCCACTCGGATTCCTTTCGAAATTGATGGGTACATTTTCTGATTTACGACGCTGTCGGAAATACGTAGCATTTATCTATGTTAGGTGTCCGTTAGTTCTATGTTTTGGTGAATCATTTGTTGATTTTTAAATGTTTCACATGTTTTGTTCAGATCAGGTTTTGGTTTCGTTTCCAGTCAAACCAGAATACAAGTACTAGAATCTTTCTGAAAGATCGGACAAAATATGCAAATTTTGAAAGAATATTCGTTTATAATTAGAATTTTGGAATAAACGATTTCCATTGTGGTCGCAGCTTTGAAAAACAGTTCAGAGCATTGTTCCCCCAACATCTTATTTCCTTATTGCACTACAAACCGGTAATCCGATGACACACGGCTACGTGGTGTGGCAACCCTGAACTTCATCTTTGGGATTTCTATCTCACCATGTTAGGGCGTTAGATTCACCCGGCTGATTTTCTAATTCGTTGTTTTTCGTGCGAACACCACGCCGGCTACTTCCTCAAAAACAATCTCTCACCTGGTATCCGCTCGATTCGTCCGCATGATTTTCATAGCCCGTTTCTTTGTGCTCTTCCATTCCTTTTCACTACACACCGCCTCCACCAGTGGATGAGTACTACCTCATGCCGCAGATTTACGACTACGACGACTACGACCGGTGCGTGGCCGGAGCGGAGGATGCCGTTTACTGCGTCGCTCGTTCCGTCATCAAACCGGACCAAGACTCGAGCCTTTGGCGACTGATCGAGGTGCGTACAGAAGGCGAGCGTTCAACGGGGGGACCAGTTCGCGAACCGTTGGGGCCTGGCCTAAAGTTTATCGACCGTGTCGGCATATCTTCACTTGGCGGTTTACCATAATGCATATCTATCACTATTTTTACCCAATTTCTATTTCGAACGCAGCATATCACGAACGACACTAGGCGAAACTTTCGTCACGATCACCTTGATCGCGGATTTTGTGTCGATCGTTGCCGTCAGCTGGTGGACTCGTTGGATCGGGAAACGGCGGAGGACCTGTTTGTGACTAAGTTCGACATTTCTTTTCCGGTAAGTATGCTTTTAACAACCGTATTACAGAACGGTTTTTAAAATCATTTATTGATTTCATAGAACAAGGAAAATCTATAGATTTTCAAACACTTCATCCCAAAAGTTTTGATCAGCCCAGCTCGCTATATCTGAATGAAATTAAAGTAGGCACGCTTTAAGTTGCCTTCAAACCTGTTTATGAACTTTAATCAATAAAACAAGATGCGCTGAACCATCGCACAGAAGCCACAAGCTTATTTTAAACGCTTAGTTTAATTCACTATCGTTAGCCATTTCAAATTAACTCGTTGTTCATCAAACCCATCCAAAGTTGTCAAGCATGCGAACGGCATCCTGCTGACAATGAAAAATGTGTCCTCATCAAAGGAATGGTCGAAAAGATTATACGATTAGACGGATGTAACTTATTCATAATCGTTTGTTTTTTTCAATCATAGACGTTCATTTGCATAATTTGTTCAAATCTCCCTCATGTGATGAACGTGCTGGTGAATTTTAGGGCTGTTTTTTCACATTCCAAAGGGTGCATGCCTACAGTCAGGTTAAGTCTTTTATGCTGGTACTTTGGATGTAAATCAATTCTTTTCTATCCTCTTACCTGTACAGTACATCATCAGATCCGATGCCTTCAACAATGTGACCGGAGATCGTGAGCGGTACGGTCGGTTGATTAACATCTGCCAGAACTATGCCCTTCGCCAGTACAATCTGTCCGCGTACACCGAGATCGAGTATTGCACCGGACCACAGCGAACTACCCCGATCGATGGGCTGGACATCAGCTTTCTCGTGATTTCGGCCCTGATCGTTGGGCTTGTGATTGCCTCCACCTGGTACGACCACCACACCAGCAAGCAGCTTGGCAATGAGCACTACAAGAAGGATCTGCCATGTCGAAGTACGTTCCACGAGGAAGGTTCCGGGTTGAATGAGTCATCAGTGTTAGTAATGGGACTGTTTTTCCTCCCAACAGAAACCATGGTCCTGACGTCCTTTTCACTCGTGCGCAACTGGTATCGGCTGGTGTCGCGATCCAAGGACCAGCTAAACGAGGACCTTAAGTTCTTCCAGGCGATCCGGTTCTTCACCTTCTGCCTGGTGGTTGTTGGCCACTGCGGGGATCTCTTTACAGCCACATCATTCGCAAACACTTACGGCCGCGAGTCCGAGTATTCCAACCCCCTTGCGCATATCCTGATCAACGGGTCGCTGATCGTGCAGTCGTTCTTCGAGATGAGTGGTTTCCTGCTCAGCATTCATTTCTGCACCAACCAGGCGAAAATGAAGAAGATTAGCTGGGCGGCCATCTTTGTCACTGTAGCCTATCGCTATATCCGGTAAGCTGGGGGAGGTTTAACGTTTGCCAAATGAAGAGCTGGAGGGCCAACTTGGGCAATCATTAATCATCTCGCTCAACGATCAAAAGATATGCCGATGTAACGTGATAGTACATTCACGTTGAGTACGTCATAAGCTGTTAAACGTCATAAGAATTGTCGAATTCATCCATCAATAAGGGAGTTAAGCTAATCATTTCACCAGAAACGTCGTTTATTTGTCTTTACCTTCGTTACCTTACAGACTGACGCCTGCCTACGCATTTATCCTTCTGTTGCATGCCACCTGGCTGCCCAAGCTTCAGGACGGACCCTTCTGGCCGCGTGGTGCCGAAGTCGAGCGGAATCTTTGTCGACGCAACTGGTGGACGAATTTGCTGTACGTCAACAACTACGTCAATGCCGACGAACCGGTGAGTGTGCCGATGTAGATCTGAATTGTGACCCCGCCCTTGAATTGATTATCAAGTCGCGAACTCTTTGAACTCAACAAGCGACCCCATCGTTATGGTGCTACTTTCTCAGGGCAACTACAATATACGAACAAAGAAAACGGACTGTTTTGTGCCATGATTCATGTTTGGTATTTCCGGAAGATTTCTACGCGAGTCTATTGCCCCCCATGATGCACTGAACGGCCTTGAAAAGAATACACTGAAAACCGCGCATCCTTTACTCGATTTAAATAATCATTTTGAAGAATTATGTATGTGCCATTATAATTTTTATTTTATGCAACTATGATTTTTTTTTGTTTTTTTCTCCAGTGTCTCCAACAAGCCTGGTATTTGGCATGTGACTATCAGCTGTTCACCGTTGGGTTGATCATTTTAGTAACGGTTACAAAGTAAGACTTTACTCTTGAACCATTTTTGTTAAACTTTATTAATCGTTATCCATTAATTTTCTTCTAAACATGGTTTTCCTTCAGGTACAAAAAGTATGTCGTACACATTTTTAGCGTTTCCGGTTTAATTGCAATACTGATCCCGGCTCTAGTTGTTTATTTCAATCACTTTGATGGTGTATTCCTCGTAACACTACAGTGAGTATCGAGAAAGGAATAAAGTAAATGTTTTAGAAATAATAATTTTTTATCTATTTGTTATTCGCAGAGCGGAACGTTTCATTTACTGGTTCGATGAGATGTATCATAAAATTTACATACCGTTCCACACGAACATCGGCTGCTACCTCGGAGGTGTGGTTTATGGGTATCTTTACTACCGTGTGCGTACATCCGACAACAAAGGCAACCGGTCTGGGGTAAGTTGGAGCGATAATATAGCTGTATTATGTTACCAGTTTTATTCTTTTCTTATAACCATATTTTATTTTTTTTTTTTTTTTGTCAAATCAGTTCCTTAAGTTCCTATGGTACATGACCGTCCCATGCGCAATGTTAACTTTAATGCTCAGCATGATCTTCTACACGAACAACTTTGAGAAACCGTCGGTGTGGATCGCAATTTTCTTCCCGTTGCACAAGAACGCCTGGGCGCTGTTCGGCGCGATCGTGCTGTACGGCATCATTTACAATTACAATCGATTTGTAAAGAGTGTCGTTAACTTCCCACTGTTTGTTCCGTTGGGTCGATTGACGTATTGTGCCTACATAAGTCACGTGTTCTTCCTGAAGAATTTCTTCTACGGCTCGCGTGAAATCGGTTACTTCAGTCAGGTATCGATGGTAAGTTAAATTAAAAAGTACAGCTCCGACACAGAAAACGACTTATTTTGTACTTGTCTTTTCCAGTACACAAAAGTCATATCAGTAATAATAGCGTCATACATTCTTGGTGCCATAGTGGCCCTAACATTGGAATTCCCCATTTCTGCGCTGCAAAAGCATCTGTTGTCAAAACAACTTGGTAAGTGAAAAATCTTTCTAGTAAAAAAGACGCAGTTAGGTGATTTTATAATACATCCTGTTTCTTACTTGTAGAAAAAATCTCCAAACCAGAACCACCGAAAGAGAACAACAACGTGAGCCCACCGTCAGCGTAAGAGCCAAATGCATGTTAATTATAAATTTAGTTTTAATTTTGATACTATAATAAAATAAACCGTCAGGAAAATGCACAACTATGAAAGATATGAGCAATGCTGTATTGCGCATGATTGTGAAATAAAAATACTCCGAGATTGCTAGAAAATATGTTTAAAATAAAATGAGGAAAATAAACTATCCACAACGGACCACAAGTTTGATTTTTTACCGTATTTCAAAAATGTTATTTGCCGCTCAGCCGCCATCGGCTGTTTTTGCAAGAAACCGTTGCAAGCTACAGCTATGGTATAACTACTCTGAGCTTATTAGGACAGCAATGAGGATCAATGCAAGTAGCAACCAGCTTAGCACAGATATACGTACCACACTGTTTTTAGCCGCCACCGCGGAGACGTCCACAGGGCGTTTATAGCTGCCGCTCGAGATCATACTGACAGCAACGACTTTTGTTTTGATTGAAACTGCACGGTGTTTCATCTTTTTCCTACACGCTTCTTTGAATCGTTTCGCAAATTAACAGTCTCGCAATAACACGGGATAGACAAAAAACAACAAATCAGTGCGTTTCAGTTGTATGTTCTTAGCGCTTCCACCGTACGCGAGCTGGTTTGCATCTTATCGCGAATAAAAAATAGCTCTTTGCGTCGAATCATCCCCGGGCGAGGAAGGTTACATAAATAACAGGGACGCTGCTTCTACGGAGACCTCCGCCGTAAACCCAGCATCGGGAATCCGATATCAATAGCCGGGGCCGTGTGTATTGTGACCATGAATGTGTGCTTATGACATCGGAGAGTGCTTTCCCTTGCCGTCCGTCCGAAGGATATCGATATTCAGTGGCTTACTAGCATCGTAGCAATAGCGTTTGACGCATTTCCCGGAGGGTTCGTTTTCGTTGACCAGCAGCGTGGGCTTTCCCTCGGGCTGTGTCGATTTTCTTTTCTCAATCACCGCGACCGTTCGGCGTAATCATCGTGTCTCGCCTTGAGTTATCAGGGGCTTAAGGGCTCCGCAATCTGTACTCACCTTTCAAATGCGCGCTGCGAACGTGTGTGGTGCAAAGTGCTGTGATCTGTATCCGTAGCATTTATCGTTAGGATTAGCCGTACACTTCGACGACGAGGGCGGTTTCGTCTATGGTGCTAGTCTCGTCATCGCAACACAATAGCAGAGCAACGTCTAATGTATTCCGGCCATGAATAGCAATACGATCAAGATGAACGGCGATCAGAAGAACGAATCGTTTAAGCTGCTGCAGCTGTCCGACGACTCCAAAAGTCTTACTGATCTCGAACTACCAGAGGTAGTGTCACAGAGGAAGCGAAAAGTTCGCAGGTAAGTTATGTCCCTTCTCGACGACAAGAACATTTCTGAGGGGCCTTTCTCTAATATGCCGTTATCGTTGCAGAAAAACACGTCCACGAACATCGTCCTATCGTGGAGATGACGAACGCGGCCTCTCCATACGGGCAGGGCACATCGATTGTAAAAACTTTAGTATTTGGCTAGCGGTCGCTATGACTGTGCTGTGGCTGTTTATTATTTCCTACGTCACGTCGGTCATACACGGCGAAAACCATCGACTAGAGCTTGCGCTACAAAAAGGTAAGGCTTCAGAAATTCTAAATTTAGTGGAAAGAATGCCCGAAAGCAAATATTTACTAAGGTAGCACATTTTTCTGATTCCGTAAAATATTACCGGGTAGTTTTACTCTAAGAAATATTGTATAGCGATAGCCAGTTCACTGGAAAATTCCCCGTAGCGGTATAATTTGTATAGCTTCCAAATAACAAAATCCCTTGCAGCATTAAAATTATGCAAAGTAAACAACCGGAATGCCAATTTGCCGACATGCCGGAATGTCAGGGAGTAACGACACGTAATTTGTCACCCCGCGTTGCTAAGTATGCGGCGATTGGTCGCTATGGAAAAACTACCGCCGCGGTACGTTTTGGATGGCTTGTCGCATAAGTGAACAAACACTGCAAAGAACGATTCGTGCATCAGTGTAGCCGAACGTCGAAGATCGGCATCTTGTTTTCCCGCGAATATTTTCCACTACCAGCACACGCTGTATGCCTGCTTCCGGCAAAGTAAACGAACTCTGCGTTCGAGCTACGAATAACGATGGAGGGTGCAAATTTCCCCACGTTTGTTGGTAAGCAAGGCTGAAAGAGAAGGGAAATCCCGAATGCCGATGGCCGGGGGGAGGATGTGAAAAAGCAGGAGGAAAACGCACGACTTGTTGTCGTTTTTTGTCGGAGGCCTGTTATCAGACGACTGTGACTTGTGAAAGTATTGATCCCTTTTTTGACTGTGTGTATGTGGGTTTCGGTTTAGGGCCGGAAAAATGTGTACCTCAACCTTGCAATTACTAGAAAATTTGAGAGAATCCGGAGAGAAAATGAGCGAAACATCTGCGCACACGCTTGGGCAGAAGTAAACGAAGCGATTTTCCTTCGTGTATAGCGCGCGCCATCCGTGTTCGGGATGAAAATAGAGGAAAACCGGAGCGGGGGAAAACGTATTTTGTCACGAGCGCTCTCTCCGCTCGATGGAGCGCAATTCAGTTTGTGCTTAGATTCGGACGCGTTCTGGTCGCCTAGCGGATATTCGCTCCGTAGGGTCCGCTTCATTCCAGTTACAAGGATACTCGCCGTCCTTGGACGGTTGGCGTTCTGGTTGGGGGAACAATTGTCTCACGAGGACAACCCCGTACCAATTGTGGGTGATAGTAATATAAGTTAGAGCGAGAAGTTGCAAGTTTGACTAAACGTTCGTTGTGAACGTAGTTGTCGTGTTTAAAGATAAGATTACAATTTTGTTGTACAGTAAATGGTTAAACAAACAACCATTACACTTAGTTATCAATACAACCAGTGTGTGAGTGTCATGCCACTTTCAGCGTGTTAATGGTTGCAAATTAATTGTGTCACCAATCGTCCTTAATCGGCAGGTTTGAAAAAAAAACAACAGAACTGAATAAGAAAAGGAAATTACTTTTTGCTGTCTTCACTTGGGTGAACAGTAATGGTAAAAAGGCATCCAACGAAATACAACAACAGAGGTTTTCAATGGCCCCTAGCAGCTGGTGGCACTTAACCCCCACAGCATCCTGCGTTCCAGTGGTTCCGAAGTGGTTGCAAGAACCTCGACCGCACTCACAAAAAAGCTTATCACCCAGGATCATTATATTTTCATCGGCATCCTGTCGCACCATTATTCTCCTTCCTGTGGGCCACGTCGTCGCCCGTCGACACGGGAAGGATACTGGCATTTTATTGGGGTTTCTGCCCGCCAGCTTCACCCTCCACGGTACTACAATGGGGGTACCCCATTATACGTTTCGAACGGTTTTTCTTCGCCACGAAAGCTATCCTTCCTAATCGCAGCAGCCCGTCGTCGCTCTCTGCATCAAATTTGTTCTCTTTCTCCTTGGATGCGTTAGGCGCACACAATGTGTTATTCCCTCAGTATTTTGCTTTACATTGAAATCTTGGAATATGTGTTTTATAATATCTATACAACCGTACGCAGGAGAGAACGCAGGAAAACTCTCAGGGGGAAAACGCGGTACTGGTTTCAAATAAGCGCAAATCCTAAAACGATAGAGAGGCAAATAGACGCTGAGAGCGAGGGAAAGAAAGACAGCAAACCCGTGTCGAGTATGGAGAGAGCTTCATCCCTGAAACTGAAACGCTGACATTGACAGACTGTAATTTTAGTGATGACTTTGTACTTTTGTTTTGTAGCTTCAAGGATGAGACCAAGTGGGTTTGGGGATGAAAATTAGAACACGGGAGCATCGAACCACGCTTCGGGTAAAACAAACGGAATCCGAACGAGCATACCACCCCCAAGGATGGCTCATCCATACACAACGCTGACGCAGCCAGGACGACGCAGCGTGTTACTGTTGAGAGAGGAGCTGGCCAGAAGCATTGAAGCGCCCGACGAAAACCATCCGGATGTGCGGAACATAAAATCATGCTGGGATCTTTTGTGTGCCTATAGTAAATGATTTCCATTCTTGTGCATAGAAAACTGCGAACAAATGGTGAGATTAATTGTTCCAAGATGAGGCGCTCGCTTTTCGTCGAGATGTCGCATGAAAACGCCTTTCCCCCGATGACGGTGGTGAGGGCTGCGGGAAAGTTAACCTTTTCCTTGCCTTACTACTCGGTACGAATGCCGTTCTATTCATGTTTTAAAGATTCCACAGGAGAAACACAGCTGTAACACTTCCAACGGTAATGTCACGAATGTGATGCAGAGGAAATGTTACCGTCGTGGCTTTCTTCACCAAAAGTTCGCAAACATTTATCCTCCAACAGAATGGAAGAATTCTCCGGAATGTCGGAATGCCCGTTTCTCCAATCCAGTCTCCCTTCAGGGTGGAATACGAATCGAATAAAAAGAAGGAATGCTTCTTCCGAACCGAGCAACAGTACGACAAGGACATTTACAGCCATTGAAACGCTGGGTAGGAAGCATTACGCACGGGTGCTTTCCGTCGGGAAATGCCTTTGATATCAAATGCGGAAAACGCTGACATCGTTGAATTGGGCAACCGGGCACCGATGAAACCCATGAAACACGGCTTCTTCTAATGCTCGCCGGGGAGAGTTTTTTTTTTTTTGCCCGATCGTGTGATGTGCCAGCGGAAACCTTAACGGAATCGTCATTTCCTTGGTTGGTCAGCTCGAGAATGTTCAGAAGGAACTATGGTTTGCAAATTGATTAGGAGATTACGTTGAATAATGCATTACGTCCGGCATCGGTGAAACGCCACCGGCCAAGCAAACCGATCGAGATGGAACAGGGCAGCTGGCAAAAGGGTGGTTAAATTCGGCTTCGGTTTCACCTCGGTTGTTTTTATTCCCTTTCCATAGAACCTTTTTCCAAAGGTGGAACAGGCTTAGTGCCGGGCCCGGAATAAATATGAATAATTGCATACAAAATTTGAGCAACGCTAGAACATCATCATGTCTTGTTTGTTGCAAGATTTGTTCATATTCCTTCCATTCCGCTATTTTACGCTAAATGGGTAAGAAGTGTAGAGGCATCATGACTTTGTGGTAATAAAAAGTGGGTCGTGTGTATGAACAATAATAATAATTTACTTAATAATTTTCTACTTCCTGCATGTGGTAAAACAACTTGAAATAAGAATTACATGTTACGACCTAGTTTCTGCAGTATAATCCTTTTTGAGATGCGGCTTTTACAAACATCAGCATACGGTGCTTTGCTCCATCTTTATACTGTTGAAAAAATAAACTCGGCTATAAAATTTCCACTCCACTGTACTCGGCTGATTGTTCTGACACTTTTCGTCCCGAGTTCCCCTGTCGAGCCCAACGGTCGATCTTGGTGGAATTTTCCAGGCGTATTTGCTGGAGGACATCCCATTCACATTCCCCGTTTTCTCGTTAAAGTTTTCCGAATGGAACGCACTAAACTTTTCGGCGGGGGGAGGGACACCAATAAACGTATACCGCCTGGTCGGAAGCTCGACTGCCCTGGCGTTGGGGGATTTTATGCCTCCGTCCAACGTGAACGTTCCGATGACGTCCTTTCCCGTGACCTAATACAGGACGATACCGTCGGAGCGGCCCTTGTGCGACCGTAGTCGTCCAATAAATTCCGATTTGTGTTGGATTTGGGGAAAAGCTCCGACCGAGGTGCTGGAATTTCAACCTTGAACTTTAGCCGGTTGCTGTCCGCGTTTCGAAAGGTTCTCGAGCGTCCTCAGGGGAAGGGGAGGGGGAGAGCGAAACTTCAGGCACTTAAAAGTGAAAATGTTACCCCATTCCGCTCGGCTCGTCCAGAGTGGACGGACACAGTGCTTGAGTATTCTATTTGTACCACACCACAAAGCAAGGACGGCGTCGTCTTCGTATTTAAAACCTTTTTTTTTAAAGGTTGTGCTTCGGTTTTGTACTCACGATAAATCACGGCCACCCGCCAGAGGGAAAGCCACGATAGCAGGGACCGACCTGGTTTGGCCTTTGAATTTAGTGGCGATTTGTTGGTGGCGGTTTAATTCACCTCACACTCCGCAAGCACACTCCGTACGACTTCAACGTCCAGCCGGGCTTCACGGGCTTCATTTGCATAATTCTAATTTTATTTCCTTCCCGCCCGGTTCCATCCATGTTTTCGTGTGGCGTACGGCGAGCAACAATCTTTCCACCCATTTTTTCTGCTTTTGTTTTTGGGTGTAGCTGAAACCCCCTTGGAAAAGGATTGCCGGACCAAGCGAAACCTTTAAATCACTCACCGCGTGTAGTACGCGTGATAATGGCTTGTGGCCAACTCGTTTCAGGTGATCGGGTTGGAAAACAAACTGCTTCCTCCAATCGGTCGTATTAATTTTCCTTTGCAGGCTTTCAATTCTGTGGCTTTTCCACCTTTTCCGAGAGGAATGAAAACCTTTGGGGAAAACAAAGAGTGCGGCCCGGAAACGTGTGAAGCCTCGCCAGCGTGTTTTCTTCGGAGAATTGCCCAAATGTACCCGATCCATTAGAGAAGATACCGGAAGATTTATTCCATTTCGTTTCCCCCGCATTCACTTATATCCCCCCGTTAGCCTCAGCTGCATGCAGCTACAACCTTCGGGGGCCTTGGGAAACCGAACCGTTTCCCACAAATGGGACCTTGAAATAGTCGGTTTAAGTCGTCTTTCGTTTGCTCCATTTTTTCCCCCCTTATCGCCAAAGTGTAAGGAAATGGGATAATTTGGGATCGAGTGATTGACGGCGAAAAGAAAACCCCCACCCCGGGGTCCCAGAGGGATGGGTTTTCCGTCGATTCACACTCTTGCTCTTCGCCAAACGTTGGAGAGAACTATTGGAAACCCAAAGGATACGTACCCTGAAGATACTAGGTGGGGAGGAAAATACAGCAAAAAAAAAACTACGACACTTTTCACTTCGGGTTGGATTTGTTCGTGAGATTGTGAGTGGTTTTGTGTGTTCCCTTTGCGATTAGATTTCAATTCGATTTCTTCCTTTCAAACGGTTCCACGCGTCCGCCGATTCTTTCCGGGGTCGTTTTTCCCCCCGCTCGGAAAATTCCACCACATATTTAATTCCTTAACGGGTCGATATGTTGGGAGTACGATTGCGGTGTCCCGTTGGTTTAAAAATAGCACGAAGCGTTACTTCTACCCGTATCCCAATTGGATTAGTGTTTTATTGTAGTATTGCTTTTTGGGGAATGGTTCGTTTCTTTTCCCTCCCCAAAATTTACTGTAGGAAAATCCGTTTGTAGCCTGTTTCTTCGTCGGCAGCGCCTTTTTCACTTCCCTCAGACACTTTGCCACTCCTGTTCGGTAACATTTGGCAGGTGGTGTAGGTATCCTGTCGCTACCAGCAATCCCTTTGATCTTACGAATCCAATTGACTGGCGATAAGGGTGAACGAGTTTTGACTGATTCGGTTGTTCCGATGAACCTCCTTGGTAGAACCAACCAACCCTTTCGTTACGGTTTATGATCAATATTTTTACCAACATACGATCAAATTCTCACAATCGCTTATGTGGTTGTGCAAATTGTAAAAGTAAAAGGAGTGTTTCGATCAAATCGAAAACGTTTTCAAGCGACACTAAATCGATAAACAAAATTTTTGTACACACGTTAGTCGACAGTTATTGGTTAAAATTCCCAAAATGTTGCTGAACTATTTGTCGTGATTCTCCAGATTATAATTTAAAAACTTTTCCTTGCGCTTTCTTCTCTCACCGTTATTTCGGCTGTAGTAGGCCATAGTTGCCTTAATTTTCAATGCCAACTTGGTTGCGAATATTTCCAATTTTTTAAAAATATGTTTGAATTCGACGTTAGTTTGGATCGCATTCATTCGATCATTCATCAACCATTCATCCAATCCTTTCGATCAATTTATTCAATTATTATTGCTTTAACTATTAACACTGTGCTTTCGTACACAGACCACAATAGAAAAAGAACTTAAAACAGCAGTTGATGAGAAGAAAAATCGTTACAAAAAGAATTTATGCGAGAGTTGTACAAAATAAATAAAGCGACATAAGAATTTGTGTTATCGACATGCAAAACAAAATGTGCAAATACTGATACATTTACCCTTATTTTGTTTGTTTTGCACCATTGGAAATCTGTGCCAGCTGTGCCTTTGGAAAGTGGTTCCTTTTTCACGCGTCAGAATAATGTTATCGCATAGGACATTATCTAAATTTTGTCATTCTTTAGACACAGCTTTCCCCCTCGCTCCTTTCCAATAATAAACCCAATGTGGCACTAAACGTGATTCAAATCTATTTGTTGGGGTTTTTTTTATCCATTTGGTGCATGGAACATTTCAACCCTTCCGTCACGCCCTGGTTGGGGAATTAAAATGTAATTATTAGAGTGGGGAAAATGTCAACTGATTTATGACACGATGAACGATAACAAACTACGCTTCATTTGGTTTTGGGTTGGGTTGTCGAGCTATCGGTTTTTATTTTCCCAAGAGGGGATCCATTGGATTGTTGGTTGAATTTCGTTCGGATGCCTTTTCCATTTCCATGCCGGGTCGGGTTCGGGTGTGTCAGTCAGGCGAGGTGGAAAGCAGAAAACAAATTAGAACAAAATCACCGTAAACTGTCGTCGGCTTGATTTTGAATTTCGCTCCAGTGTGTGTGTGTGTGACAGGTGTGCAATTGTCGTGCCAGTGCTTCGGTGTGTGCGCCTGTGAAATCAATCGCGACCATGTGTCGGTGGTTTTGGTAAGCGAACGGGAATGGCCGGATTGCGGCGCCAGCGACGATAGCTCCCCCGCCGAAGCGACGCTCGGTCCACGTGCGCACCGGTTGGCTGTACGAACCGTTCGGTCGCGTGCAGGTGGCGGCGCAAACGGATCTCGCCACGGATCTACGGACGCACGCCGGCTGGCCACGGGCACCGGAGAAGGGCCGGCTCGGCGCATACGGTGGCTACAGCTACGACGGTCTGGCCCGGCAGGGAAGCGCCGAAGAGGACGACGACGCCGACGACGGGACGCGCCACGTCTACCGGGACGCGGACGAGGCGGACGGTGGCAGTAGCGGAAGCGGCCAGGCGGAACTCACCGACCTTCGGCCCACCGGTATCATACGCGGATCGCGCACCCGGCGCCCAACCCCACACCATCCTCCCCCGGCCTACCATCAGCTACACCACCACCTCCAGCACCCCTTCGTCGCGGCGCAGCACCAGCACCACTACCGGGTGGTGACCTTCGACGAGCGTCCCCTGGCGCCCCAGCTCGAGATGGAGTCGGTCGGGCATCATGTGGCGGTGCCGCTGCGGGTCGGCGGGAAGAAGATGCGCAAGCGGCGCGAGCTGGACGCCCTGGTGGCGCACTCGCTGGCCAAGGGCGCGAAGAGTGGCGCCGGTCGGCACATAGCCAGCAACGGTGTCGCTTCGCACGACCAGCTCCTCTCGAATTCTACCGACGAACAGGAGGACTACTCATGGGTGTGTGTGCGCGTTGGTGATGTCCGTTGGCCAACCAGTTCCGCCAACTCATCCACTCGTTTCCTCTTTCTCTCTTTCTCTGTTTTCTCTTCCCCTTTCTCTTACCTTCCACTGCAGCAGCCAAAGGTCCGCACACAGTCCCGGTGCCGGACGAAGCGGTTCTCCTGTCTGCGCACCTGCGGCCCGCTCCTGTTCGTGTCCTGCATCTTCATCTCGCTCGCCTTCATGTACTGGCTGTACTTCGATATCAGGCAGCAGATATCGCAGTATCGCATCCGCATCGAACAAGGTGACCTTCTGTGGATGTGGTCCTCCTTTTCTTTTTCTATTGATGACGAAGAAACTTACGGTCGGCAGGACGAAGAGCCAACTACGGTCAAAATAACAATAATAATAATAAGCATGTTGTGGTCGACTTTTGCCAAGTTTGGCCGTATAGCTTTTGCGTGACCGCGAGATCGCATTTCGTTTCTGGGATAATGGGGAAAAGTTTTTCCGATGGTCAGGGAGAGAGTCTACACCGGGTCAAGCTCGTCAAGGGGATCTGAAAACATTGTAAAATTAAGTTAAACTATGGACTTGGTGGAGACCTATTGAAACGTTCTCCCGTTCCACGTCGGACCTTTCGGTTTCCTGCTCAAAATGATTACGTTTGATACAATTTTCTGCAACCGCTAATACCGTGGGGCGCTTTAAAAACTTCGAGATGCCTTTAGAAAAAGCTCTAAGGGAAATTTATTATATTGCTCTAATAACTCAAGCTGTTTGCTATCTTCGCTAAGGCTGTAGAAGGAAGTAGCGTTTATGGAAGTTTTGCTTCTACCCCAATGAAACGGATTTTTATCACAATAAAACACCGTACCGTGGGGAGCAGCTCCTCAAAATCGCTTAAGTTTTTCTCTTTTTTCAAACTTTTTGTATACTTTCATCCCTTGCAAAGCGCCAGCTTTTGCGCAACACCGACTCACCCGAATACAGACGGGACTCCACACCAAACGCTGGTGAAAAGTTTGTTGTTTGCCACAGTTCTTCGATCGGAAAATCCCCCAACGCCGCCAACGACGGAGGCAGCAAAACAGGGGAGGAAAATAAAAACGAACCCCAAACGGCGCAAAAACAAAAAGTTTAAGGAATTGCTTTCCGTTCCGGCTTGCGGCCGGCCGCACGGTTCATCGGAGAAATTCTGGACCGAAACCACCGAATGCACAACCCGAACGCCGGTATTATATCCAATTTTGTGCTTTTTTTTCCTCCACTTCCTCTTTCTTCCCTTGCGCCAATACCGACGGATCGGTTGCTCGGTGAAGCGTGCGGCCTGTGCCGATAACGGCTTTTCCGATATTAGCATTTTCTTTTCAAAGATCTTTTAGTCGCTTGGAGTGGTTCCAATTTGGGCCCCGTTTCGGTGTCTTTTCTTTTTTGGTGGTATCCGGATCAAAAAGGAAGAGGCTGTTGAAGAATAATAATAGTAAAAAGAAACGAACAAAACGGTAGGAATGTTGACTCCATCCGCTCGACCCGGAATCATCGTCACGTGTCTCGGGGTGTCCCGATATTGGCGACAAGAGTACGTGAACTTGAACTTCAAATGATGTCGGGACGGTCTGCAACAACCGTGTCTAAAAGTGCAAACCTCCAAATAAACGGTTCGAACCGAGGGCTCTCTTGCATATAATTTCACGTTCGTCACGTGCCACGTGGCTGGAACTTGACACCCATCGTTAAGGAAGGAAATGTCACGAAACGAAGAAATGGTTGTTGTGTCAAGTTTTTCCCCCGGTTTTCCATGACCGTCCAAGGATCTTGTGGGTCGGCTTCGGCGAGACCGTTAATTCATCAGTGTGCCATCAGTGGCAGATTTTGCCAGTGAGAAATTAAGCATCAACATCCATCAAAGCGAAAGCCAATATTGTCATCCACTTGTGTGACCGATCGATGGCAATTTTTGTTTTTTGCAGTAACTTAGTTCCGAAAGTGATTTATGATGGTGAAAATTTCTTCTGCAAGCACTTTCCTGCACACGAATGTAATGATGAATCGAAACACTAGAATATTACCTATTTATTCGGTTTTAAAAGCGGTTTGTTTCTCCTTTTGCTTCGACAATAAAACCAACTTCCGGTACCGGTTAAAGCATGACTATTCGAACAGCATCCATTAAGCTCCACCGACGCTCGTTAACGAAATGAAATGATCCTTTTCATTGTCAATTAACAACAAAACACGATATCGTAAAGCGTTGATTATGATGGTCCGTTCCAGGCTTCGTGGCCAGTGGAAGCAAAAAGGCTCCCTAGGAAGCTGAGATAATGCAACGAGCAAAGGGAGGACGGGAAAAAGGAAGTAAACTGCTCGCCAAAGAGGATAGTCTTCGTCCCGGCTGGTGGCTTATAGTTTCTCCCGACCATGGTAGTTTGTGCGTAATACAGTTAGATATGATTATCCCTCCAATTACCGGCCACCGGAACTCGCCGGAAACTGGCCAATTAGGTGGGTGAGAGGGAAAAATAAAACAGCACCATCATCAGCAGTCCTGCTAAAACCACAAACTGGATCTAGACTCTCTGTGGGGAGGTAATGGGGTGTTATGGGTGGAAAACAAACGAAAAATGTGCTACCTTAGCCTTAGGGGGGTTTTCTTTTCTTTCCTTCATCCTCCTAGCCAACAGTAGAACGATGCGCAAAAAGGACGCATTTCGGTTTGGGAAACAAAATTTACGACTTCCACCCACCCGCGGTGGAATGAAGTCCTAAAAAGAAACCTATCGAAACGTTTGCGTTACGCCGAGGAACACCTCGAAAACCGACGGGAAGATAATTAACCAAATTAATTCTGTTTTTTTTTTGTTCTCTCTCTCATTACTCGCAACATGGAACGGAACGTGCTTGCTTGAAATGGCTGTTATCGATCGTCCCTCGGACACGGTGCAGTTTCAGCAACTAGTCAAAATGTGCCAGAGGCGCTACAAAAGTGGCACGAAACGTCCAAGAGCCTGGAGCAGAACCAGACCGCCCTCAACGGGACGCTGCTGCAGATGCAACAAATACTCTCCAAGTTCCACACGGAGGTAAGTAAGGGAACGGGGTTTTAGTTCGAGTTGGTTCTAAAGTTCCCTGTTTGGTTCTACCTCATTCTCAATTTCACAGCTCAAACAGTTGCGAGATTCGATGGACAAGAAGAATGAAAACTCGCAGGAAGCACAACTCAACCGCCTGCAGTCCAGCGTGGCCGATCTGGGCTCCAGCATTGGCGATTCGAACTCCCGGATCGGCGCCCTGGAGGAACGTCTCACGGCCATCCAGACCGAGCAGAAGCAGTTGAACAAATCGCTCGAAGACTTACAGGTACGTGTGAGGTTGGAAAAGATCGACTTTATTATTGTCGCTTATCGTCCCGCTTTATGCTTTGTAGAAGATCTTCGGTCACATCCAGAACACCACCTCCGGCGCGGCCATCATCGGAGGCGACGAAGTGGCGAAGGGTGTCGAGAAAACGATAGCCGAACTGCGCGAACAGCTGACCGGGCAGCTGAACAATCTCGCCCAGAACGTTACCGGTGAGCTGGAGGCGCTGCGGCAAAAGAACGTCTGGCTGGCCACGGACCTGGCGAACCAGACGAAGCGCATCGAGGGATTGGTCGAGGATAAGAACAACATCTCGTCGCACGTGTCCTCGATTCAGGCGGTCTGGCTGGAGATACGTAACAATATGACGACTCTCGAGGCGGACCAGAAAACGATCAACGAGCAGTTGGCGGCGCTGGCCAACGTGACCACCGGGTTGCACGGAACGATCGCGACGGTACAAGTCGAGTGCCAGCAGTACCACAGCAAGCTCGATGGAGTGAACGGAAAGCTCGGTGCGCTGCAGGATCAGATTCAGCAGATCGAAACGAAGGAAGCGATCCATCTGTCACGCGAGTCATCGAACGGGACGCAACAGGTGAGGCGCATCGATCGATTACTTTATTAAAACAACACACTCACACACTATTTCTTTACAGATCATGAAGGATAACATGTCACCCCTGCTTTCGCAACTCTTCGCCGAACATATTCCGCCAGCCACGGTCAGCACAAACCCTCCCGTTACTCCCAAATCAACAGAGGCTGCCACCCCGACCACTACGACCACGGCCAAGCCCCAAACGTCGATGCTGTACCCGGGCACACTAGTTTTGCAGATGTCAACCACACCGCAACCGAACGTCGCCAATGCTGGTCCCGCACAACCATCCAAACCGAATGAAATCACCGGTACGGCAAATGCTGACGGCTCCGTTAGCAGCAAAAAAGCTCCCGCCACTTTCGATTCCGTCATGTAGATCACTTGATCGATGAAACGAACGTATCGATCGCGACAGCTCTGAAGTCGAGGCCCACGTCCGTTCCTTGCGCCGGCTCCCTATTCCTATCGGAGTGTTTCAGCGGGATGGAAAACAAAAAGGCTAGGCTTTGTACAGTGTTGACCGTAAAACTGAAAAAAACGAAAAAAAACAAACCTTGGCCAATCCCCGATGGGCCGATGTTGAAGGGAAGGTAAACCAAAGTTTTAAATAATTCAATTGATATATGGTAGGTATGTTTGCGCGTCGGAGGCGAAGCAACAGGAAATGCAGGACAAAACACATTTAACATTTAACGAGAACATATGATAGAACGACACTGAATACAAAGAGATACAAGTGACAAATTTAGTGAACGTGTGATCGATGATGGCCAGAGAATCGTAAACGTATGACTTACGGGAGAAATTGTAGGTGTGTTTGCAAAGCCGCGGACCCCACGCGGGCCAGTTGGAAAAAAAAACCCATGGAGCCAGAAAGTGTAACCGGTCGCGTGTGTAACCTGATAAGGTAGCGGGAATAGATAATAGTGCACAGGCCAACCCTCCTCCCAAATGTGACGATATAGAGGCACGCAAGTGATGTTTAGGAGATAAAAGTTTTTGTTTTAATCAAACTCGCACTAATTAGCAACACATTAGAGGCAAGAAACGGTATCCTTTGGTTTTTGAAAATCATTAATCAGATAATTTTATCGTAGCCAGTAGGGCGGGGTGGTTGCTTCAAAACAAATCTTCAAAGTTCTAGTTGAAGCGTAAAGCGAGGGGAATGAATGCACCAATTAACGTCGTAACATCGAACAGCTAAAAACACGCGGACGCAAAAGGTATTCCTAACGAAGGTAGGCACAAACCTTGTTTTTAAACCGCAAACAGTTTTTCATTCCAAAGCAATAGTCCATCTTGTGCGTAGAACGATTAACGATCGACTCCCGTTGCATGAATTTGTTTCATCCTTGTAGAACGCTAGATACAACCATTGGTATCCACATCCCCATCATAATGGTCAGCTTACAGAAACCGAGATTCTACATTCACGGGGCACGGTTGGCCAAATAACTCACAAACCCACACACACACACACAGATTTAACTCTACTACATTTAGTACCTTGAAGCGAAAAGTCGGGTATCCAATTTAGAACCAAACCCCGCGGAACGTGTGTCTCTCGAGATAAGTATTGAAGATCAAATGGGCAACTAATGGCTATTTACTGATATTTAGATGGGAAGGAAATCAAAAAACGATCCATTGGTTAAAGAGGCATCGTTGAGAGGAAGAGAAGTGAATAGATTTCGAATTGTTCATCCACAGCCTCAAAAAGGGTTCAATTAAATTCAGTAAGCAATAAGTATTTTCGGGCAATCGAGAAAAATCACCAAGTATGGCAGTAGAACAGTCCAGTCTATTGTGTGTACGCTTTCACAACGCTTTCCGGTTGCAGTTAATATGCGGTGCGTTTCTCTCAAGTGATAACGAACGAGGCAGGTTCGGCAAAATGTGCGGGAGAAAACTTCGTTGCGCTTTTAAATGTGCGTGTTTTTGGGTTTTCATTTAATTTTTAATCATAAGTTTCAGCAGCTTCTTTCCGATATCCACGAAAAGGTCAGTTTTCTACCAGGCAGCTGCTTAAGTTTAAGCCAACCGTTGGCCCAGGCTTGCCTTAATACGAATTAAGTTTAACCTGCTTTTTATTTCGTTTGTAACAGTTGTAAAGTTGTCTCAATTTTTGTTCTAGATTTCCCCAAAGTTCTTCATTCGAGTTAAGCATGTGAGATTAGCACACGATATTTTGTTAGGCCGTCTATATGACGAAAGAAATCATTTCACCGGTCGCCTTTCTAATTTCTAGTACCTGAAACAGCACCGTTGAGGGGCGTACTAGAAAGGCTTGAAAACTAGTGAAGTATTGTTTGTACTTAATTTTCTTATTTTATTGATTACTAGTGCCGGTAGCTGCGCATATCCAATAGTTTAGTTATCTGTAACATTGTTTTAACCCGTTAAACAGGTTGTATTTTGTTGTACGTTTCACCAATGTGCATACGTTAAAGTTTACGCGCCGATGCCTTATTTCACCGTCTGTTTGTGTATAAACAAAAAACAAAAAGGATACAGTTCGATGTTGTCGTAGGTTAAACACAAGGAGGAGTAAATTAGGTATACAAACACACCCACTCTTCCACACACCACCACCTTCCCTACTCACGAGGAACGGGAATGTGTTATGAGGGAAAAACTAAAGCAAATCCTTTCCCAACTCACATCACAAATCACCTCCGTGGTACCAGCTAGGACAGATTCCAACATGATTGATTGCGCCCAAATAAACCCTTTCGAATTTAAAACGCAGACCGTGACCATGGCGATCGAAGTTGTGTGAGTTTCTGAAGTGAAAGAAAAATATTAAAACCCTTCCCATATGGAAGAAGTTGTTTACCAATTGTCGTATTAATCGTGTTCGAGCTGCATTTGGATAAATTTTGTCATCTAGTCAGCGGCGTTCCTTTGCTTCTGCATTGATTAAACAACCGGCCTACATCGTTCACCCTGGCCTCCCCCACGCGTCCAAAGTAACCGTTTTTCTAATGGTCCTCGAATGACAAACCGGACTTAGGCGTTGCTATGCGATCCGGCACAGGGTTGTTTGGAGAGCACAAGTCGTGTTTTATGCTCCACTCTCGCGAATGCAATCCGTTTCGCGTCCAATATTCAAAACCTGCTCTTTCTCTCAAACATATTTTCTTTACAGTTTTGGATAACCGCGGACAAATGGCCGGACCGGCTGGCGCACAGTATCACGGATCCGCCGGCAGTGGTCGTTTACGCTTTGGCCGGATCGGATCACATCGGTTCCATCGTCTAGCGCGTGGCTTATATTAACTGGTCGGTGGTTTGAGGGTTGAGCAAGTGTGGTATGCGGAAACGCACAACGGTCGTATTCAATTGATCCAATTTCGCTGTTCTAATCAAACACAAACATCTACGACGAGCGAAGAACAGGGAACGTGAAGTCCAGTGTCGCATTAGTTTAACATTTTTGCACTACCAGCCATATTTCTCTACACGAAACCTGATCACGTTGAACGAATATTGTCCTATTTGGCAACTCGTTTCGTTTCAATCGTCAAAGGAGCTTAGTTAGTGAAGTTTAGGTGAACGAGTGTTACGACTACCGGTTGACCACACGTCGTCCAAGCAGAATGGCAACGATGCAGTTCTCTCGCAACTTGTTGCAGAAATGCAACCCCACCAGAGGTAAGGTTGAGGGCCCGTCGATGGAAAACAGGTTTTTGCAAATTGCATCACAAGTATATAAGGAGGCACAACACTCTATCGGGCGGCCTTTACTTGTATGGGTGTTCGTTAGAAGGCCAATAGAAGCGGGAAGAGGCCATAGAAAGCAAAACTAGCAACATTTTTATGGGATATGCATGGTGATAAAAAACTTGTGGTTTAGTTTGAGAGATGGGCAAGATTAATACTAAGTGTTTAGAGATCCAACTAACTTGTATTACTTCTAATCATTGGTAACTTCAGTTATATTTTACGTTAATTATTGCTGCTCCAAGTATCTTTTGTCCCGAAAATATCAGTAAACATCGCTTCGCATTGCCATGGATTCTATTTTTAATGAGAAGAGTGTTCGAACTCGACGAAATGATTGACAGGATTCCTATAAGCAGCGCCGGTCAGGGGCAGGTATAGAATAGATACACGCAATATGAACGCTAAGTAACCACGTGTGCGTCATCACAGTCGGATGGCAATGGGAGACATTTTCTGGGGATCTTGAAAATAGCCCGAAATAGCGAACAGCGTAGAGAACAGCTGATAAAAGATGCTGTATTTTTGTCTACACCTTTCCAGTCCACAACTGAAAACCGTTAGCCATTATGCCATAGTATGTTAAGACAGATATTAGCAAAAGGAAAACACTATTGCTATTATGCAAAAATCTTGTAACAGCTTGAAGACGTGACCCTTCCTAATGAATTACTAACGAAGGAAGAGTAGCAGTCCTACGGTTTATTATTTTAAATGACACAAAGCATGTTCTAAATTTAAAATTTAAAATCAGTTTATAGGAAACAAAAGCCCCACAAATAAATATTTAATCTATATTTCTTAAATTTTTCGCATAAAAGCACCAATTGCCTTATACAGCACCGCTACGGCCGGAAACGAAAAGCTGCGCACAATCATCCAAAATCAGCTGAACGACATCCGCGAGGCGGGAACATACAAGAACGAACGCATCATTACCACGCCGCAAGCAACGGCCATCGGAGTGGAGGGTACCAGCGGGAAGATCCTCAACTTTTGTGCCAATAACTACCTCGGTCTTTCGGTGCGTTTCTCGACGTAACCAATTTTACGGAAATCGATTTTTATAAACTTCTTCTACCCTTCGTTTAGGCAAACAATGACGTTATAAACTATGGCAAGAAAGCTCTCGACGAGTATGGGGCCGGCTTGAGCTCGGTTCGGTTCATCTGTGGCACACAAAACATCCACAAGCAGCTGGAGAACAAACTATCGGCGTTCCACGAGCGTGAGGACACGATCCTTTATGCGTCCTGTTTCGATGCAAACGCAGGCATATTCGAGGCGGTACTAACGCCGGAAGATGCCGTTTTCTCCGACGAGCTTAACCATGCGTCCATCATCGACGGTATCAGGCTATGCAAGGCGAAGAAGGCCCGTTACCTGCACCGTAATATGGCCGACCTGGAGGAGAAGCTACGGAGTACCGACGCGCGCATTAAGATGATCGTCACCGACGGTGTATTCTCGATGGACGGCAATGTGGCTCCGTTGCCGGAGATTTTCGAGCTGGCCGATCGGTACGGTGCAGTTACGTTTGTGGACGATTGCCACGCGACTGGATTTTTCGGCAAGACGGGTCGCGGTACGGAAGAGTTCTACGGAATGCTCGGTCGGTGCGATATCATCAATTCGACGCTCGGCAAGGCGCTGGGTGGTGCCGCCGGAGGTTACACGACTGGACCGCGCGAATTGATCGATCTGTTGCGCCAGAAGTCTCGGCCGTATCTCTTCTCCAACTCCCTGCCGCCACCGGTGGTGGCCAGTGCACAGAAAGTGCTCGATATGCTGATGAAATCGAACTCACTGACGGCGAAGGTGCAAAGTAATACGCGCCGGTTCCGGGAGGCCATGACAAGCGCCGGTTTTACCATCTCCGGCATGGATCATCCGATCAGCCCGGTGATGTTGGGTGATGCCCGGCTGGCGTCCACCTTCGCCGACGAAATGCTACGCCGCGGGATCTACGTGATCGGATTCAGCTATCCGGTGGTGCCGAAGGGTAAAGCACGCATTCGTGTTCAGCTTTCGGCGGCCCATACGAAGGAAGAAATCGATCGGGCGGTGGCCGCGTTTATCGAAGTAGGCAAAAAACTTGGTGTTGTGTCTTGAAGATGATGAATCAATTGACACTCGATCTACAAGTGGGAAAGCAAAGGAAAGAAAAGCACAAATTTTCCAAATATTTAGAAGTCTTTTTATTGGGGCATTTATTATTTAAAGAAAGAAACAATACAAATTGCAAAAATTGAGGATTACCGATCGCAGATCACCCAAGGAAACACACAAACGGTGCGCGGCATAAGCCCAGAAGTAAAATAAAACTAATCGTTGCTCATTTACAAAAATGATGTACCCGGTAAATGTGCTATTTTATCAACCCGACAATACAAACCCGCCTATACACTGTCTCCAGAATTGATTGAACGCCAGCATTGGATGCTTTGCCACGGAATACCTGTCTTCGATGCAACAAATTGATATCCTACTCCGGTGTTGGGGCATCGGGCGAGTAGGGAACGAGGAGGTTTCGGGAAAACTTTTTCACCTTCTCCACCCCGCGCACTTCCTCGTCCAGCAGCGGTAACCGAACGACGTGGAAATCTTCGTATAGGTCGGCAATTTGATCGAGATACTTTTCCTGCACCTTGCACCGAGCCGAGCACATGCTGCACGGCTGTTGGCCTTTCTTCTGGAACAGCAACTGGTTGACGATGATGTTGTGCGTATCGATACCGCACTTGGTCAGCTCCTGGACGAGCCGTTCGGTTTCGTAAAGCGATAGGAACTCGGCTATGCAGACGCACACGAACGTGGTTTGTTGCTGCAAACGAAGAAAGTAACCATTGGAAGGAACTGTGCTGAATTGGAGGGATAAGATAGGTGTACTTACAGGATTATGGAACTGCTCGTTCACTTGCTGTATGATACTGAGCATCTCTTCCAGCTTGTTTGCAATGGTATCACCGTTGAAGTCCTGCAGTCCGAACAGGGCTCCCATTTGCGAAATGATTGGGGCCAGCTTCATCTTCAAACGCAAAAGCTTGCCCAAACCCTTCTCGACGACCTGTGGAAAGGAAAGCAGACGGAGTGTGTGTCCCGTTGGGGCCGTGTCAAAGACAACCACCGAGAAGTTCATCGCTTTCACAAGTCTGGAAAGAGAACGGGACGCGATTAATAACTTATTCCCAAGGATAACTTTCCCATTTACTCACTTCATGACTTCCGCATAGCTCATGGCCTCGTCGATACCGGGCAATGTGCCGATCACCTCCTGTAGCACCCCTTTGCCGACGTTCAGCGCGGACCCTTCTCCGTCGAAGTACTCATCTGGCAGCTCGCTCAAACCGACGTTTGGGTCGATTTCCATCGCAAACAAATTCTCGAACCCGTTCACTTTCGTCGGGACCTTTGTGAATTTCTGATCGAACGCATCGGATATGTTGTGGGCCGGATCGGTCGAGATAATTAGCACCGATTCGCGCTTTTGTGCCAGCTGTATCGCCAGACTACAGCTGCAGGTCGTCTTGCCCACACCACCTTTGCCACCGACAAATACCCACTTCAGCGAGGTCTGATCGATTACATTTTGCAGCGTCGGCTCGCACGGTTCAAAATCTTCCTCCATCTTTGGACGAGTTAGGTGTGTGAGGTTTGCAAAAATTTGCACAAATTTAGCCGATTTTGGACGTCCTGCGGAAAAATATCACAAATATCGGAATCTGCTGGTTCTGTCAACGTCAAATGTCAACAAACGAACACTCACCATTGTGGCAGTGTTGCCATCGTACAATGTTTTGATTTTGACTAAATCCGAATGATCCGAATCCGACTCACCGAGTTCGAATCTTGCAAAAAATCCAATCTTTCGATTCAAATCCGTTTATAGTTCCGGGATCGTTGAATCCGAAGTTCAAAATTCCGTTACCAGTTTTGACGTTTGAATTCTTCGAATCTTCATCATTCGGTTCCGAGCTGTTGACGAGGAAACACGTATCGGACGATCGTTTGAAGTTAGTGAAAAAACGCGCGCGCTTCAGTTTTGTACCAAATTCTTGATTTGACGATGTTCCGGCACATTATGCATTAGTGGTCAAACCCATGCTGGTACCGTTTTATCAACGACCCAAAGAATAACATTGTGAAGGATTTAATTCCCGTCGTATCATTCACCAGCGCAACAAGTGGTTGAAACAAAGGACGACCCGAGTCGTTGGTTCCCATTCGCAAGGCAGTTTGTTTAAATGCCCGACCTGTAGTGAACTGTGCGGCGATTTAACAATTGGTTTCTATTTGGAAGGGGTCAAGCGGCTCCGTGGATTGCATCGCACGCTTTCTCAATCGTTGTTCAATGGTGTCCTTCGTTCGTAGATAGGCTGTTCTTGTCCTGTTGTTGTGGTTGTTTGGTTTTTCTGTCCGTGCCGGAATTTAGCGTCCCCCGGTGTCTGGCAAGACTTGCTCGGTTGTTCGGTGGTGGTGGAGGTAGTTTGTTTCTTTCATTCGTCGTTTGTTTGCCTCCACACATCTTCGACTGCTTCCTTCAAGGACTTCTCAACGATTCATGGCGACATACCTCCGGCAAGGAGTGAAAGAATCCGTAAGTGTCTAGCGTTTACGCTCAGCGGGAAAAGGACCTCCAGTGGAGGGAATGGTAATAAAAGGATGGTCGTTTCTGTTCGAATGGAAAAATAAGGCCTAGAAAATGCAAGCACTAGTCCGGTTTAAGATCAAAGCAACCTAGGGCCGTTTTGAGGTTATGATCGTATTTTTACAACCCGGATCATAGTAGACCTGCAGAGAAATTTTGGTCATTACCTCACCAAAGTGTTGTCCTTAAGCAAAGTGTGTGCATTACTTTTTAGAAATTGTGCAACGCCAAACAATGGTAAACTTTCATTTAAACAACCAAAAATATTGTGTATTCCATGCTATTCGCGAATGGTAAGAAGGAAGTAAAATCTCGCAAAGCTCGCGATTGCCCAGAATCCGGTTTTTATTCCCGTTCCCTCCTTTCGCGCACGTTCGATCAATATGACCTCTTAGCCGGCAAGTAATATTTTATTTACTTTACTTCTCCTTCTTTTCACGCTACTCCAACAATCACCCACTACGACGTTACGCCTTCCCCCGGGATTTCGAACCCGGCAGAAAAGGAAACGCGCCGACAAACTGCACGTCGCAGAAAACAACAAGCCATACGGAACTGGAGAACTTGCGCTAACGGGAGGCAAAGATCACATTGCGGTACGAACGCGTTTGCTAACGAATCCTTCCGTTCTCGATACGCTCGATTCCGTTCATCGGTCGCTGCTGTTGAACAATCTCCAGTTTGAGCCCGGTAAGTAGCCTCATCCCGGGTCCATCGCACCGGAATCCTTATCAGTCAGCACGCATGTCTCGCTTAAAAACCGAACAGTGGAAGGCGTAACATCAGCGAAACATATGAAAACCATAGCGGCCATTCGCCTACAAAGGCTCTTACGTCGTAGAATGTTTTGCGCATTTTACCTAAAAAAGGAAAAATCGACTTTTATGTCAAGGTTGATAGCCCACGGTCGGCGAGCAGCGATGAAACTTTGCATGATTTTTGTCACATCAGCAATTTGTTGTTGTTTGGACTCACTTTGTGTTTCATATCAAATGAAATTGTTGTTTTGTTAACATTGCACATTTGCACTCATCGTAGAGCTATTTTGTTGCTATTGAAACGCATCGCGTTTACTATTAACCAGTAACAGCAACAATTCAACAAGATTGATGACGTTCAGCTTAAGAAAAAACGTGTTCGTAAATAAACCCTTTTATGGCACCTACAATAGATGCACAAACCAAACAAACCGCAAAACTTGACACCTCGTAAGATGAAGTCAAGAGAAAACTGGTCGAAAGGAGGGGGTAAGCTACTCTGATAGTTTTTAGTTTAACCGAATGGACACGTTTTCGCATAAAAAACCGCAAATACCCCACTACTGCGTATGCAGCAACAAAGTGGCCCCTCTTCATCCATCGCGTCATCGCGTCACACTCGTCCATGGCACGTGTTTACTTTTGTAGCTTGGCCAGACACGGTTCGAGCATAAATCTGTAGAGAGTAACATTTTCGTGGTTAACTTGTATCTTTTCTTCCTCGACCCGTTTTGCACGGTGGTTCGCTCACGTTGCTTGGTCCATAACGTCCTCTTCGCCAACCACGGTTCGCACACGAACCGGCATGCATATGTAATCGCGCACATAATTTCGAGAAAGCGGGCCCCCGGAACCTCAAGGTTGGCTCGACACTTTAAAGCCCGACACGGACCCGGCGGTGGCGAATGAGGACAACCCAGCCACTTCTCTCCGTCTGGTATGCATATACCGATACGCGCGACACGTTGACGGGCCAATTCAGGCTCTGTAAAGCCAAGCAAAGTAACGCAAGAGGTAGTTGTCAAGATGAAGAACCTTGCTTGGCCATTAAAAATTATCCACCGCCAGGCTTCATCTCTACCCCTACGATGGCAACTGGTCTCCCCCCGTTGATCCATCATTATAATGACACATAAGTAAGGCGGAGTAACCATTAACCGGTAATGGTATGGAGGGGGTTTCATCGCCGTTGTACTCAACTGGTCAGCATTTTGTCTCGACGCGAACAGCTTCCGTGTAAATGGATCGAAAAACGTGTTTCTATAATGCACGTAGATACAGGTGACTCCAAACAGAAGCTTTTCTAGCATTATCAAACCAAAAACCAATAACTCTTTTTGTCTAAAAGTCTAACTAAAATGTATGATTATTATTTTTCTTAAAACATGACACAAACCTGAATTTTACGACCCTTTTTATTGATATTGTATACTAAGTAAGTTGTATACTATCAGTTGTTTATTATTCTATCGCAAAACATGTTACATGTTTATTTTCTCTTAAGAACCTGAAACTAATCATTTGTTTGTTTGCTGGTAACACCCATGAATGTTTGCTGTTTTTGTAGACGTTACTGTTGAAAAGCACATGCGCCTGAGGCCCCCATTTGCTTGCTGAAGTATGCCGGTAGCACACGTCTAACCGGTCAAAAGTCGGGTCCCATCGGGTGTAATGATCGAACCAAAGGGCAAGCCGTTTCTTTTCCACCTCGTGCGGTTCGTTGCACAGCAGTACGGGTTGAAATTGTGGCCGTACAGCATCAGCCGAGTGTTTGGCTTTCGTGTCCTGTTGCTGATAACAAGTGCATACGGTTCGGAAAAGGTCGGCGCCATCGAAGTACGTTGCTCACCTCGCACGGCCCCACGGTCGGTGGTCATGTGTTGATTTAGTTTCACCGCCGAATCGCAACGTCATTAGGCCCGAAAACGCAATGATTTGCCTCGACGCTTCTGTATGCCTAATCAATTTTAACGGCCCCGTTTTTCCCTTCCTTGATCTTTCATGACCTGGCGGGAGAGGGTTTCTTGTCTGAAGAAGTACGTAAGATTGGTCTTGCGTTTAGAATCGATGGATTAGGAGTTAACTTTTTGTGAAGATTATCGTACACAGTCTGGTGTTCATTTGGACAGTGCTGTAGTTTGGCCCTGTTTTCTTTATCGTTTTATTACCAGTCACTCGCGATCGTATCGGAGCTAGACGGATCAATGACAGACCTCCGTCGGGTGCTTGCCTCACTTCACTCGCTTTCGGTTTTTTTGGGTCCCTTTTGCGGCCGCGTTTGTTTGCGTAGATTATTAGTAACGGTTCAGCCGAACCGGACCACACCGTACAAAATAGATGGAAGCACAAGGGGAACGGTATGTGGATGGTAGACCGAGCTGGTGGCGGCCTGTTTACTCGCGAGATAATGCCGCGTGGAGCAGCGATCATGTTTCGGCATGATGTTTCCATTATTTACAGCTTTCGTGCTTCCTTTTTTTTACCATTCCGGTTACAACCTGCTCCACATTTGAGGCAGGGAAGCCTGTGTCGGAATTAGTTATATTTGCTCAGAGATTCGTTTAACTCTACTTAGGGCCTCACTGTGAAAGCCTTGGAGTTGAGGCAGTGGGAAGGAACCGCCTGCCTGGGTGCTTTATTTACCACAAAATAATAAATATCCCTTGAAAATGTCCCCACCGATGCTTAGAAGGAGTTGTTTCAATTAAATGATTTATTTTCACAAAATCTTTTTTTTTAATTTGTGAAACCAAAGGAAACTATTTTCAATACTTGTTCATGTTTCAGGTTTTTTTGGGAGTATTTTAAATGAGTTCATCGAATTTTGTACAAACCATGAAAACCAGTTGCCCTTTGATGTCACACACGCTCCAAAGGAAGCACATGGTGATCTCTAACCGGACCGTGACATGCCTGACCTATCCCAAACATGGCCTGAGGCGAACAAACAAACGGTGAAAAACGGTTGATTTTAAAAATATGCAGACACCTTTCCTTCCATTCCACTGCCACAAACACTCTTCGAAACGCACACGTTCTTCCGTTTACGCTTATATAAACGCACCCGGGGAGATAACGTACTGCCGTCGTCGTCATCGTCGTCGTCGACTTCTCCGGTGGTAAATATTAACTCGTGATGACGGCGATAGAAGCAAAAAATAACTATAAATATACCCATCGAGCGTCGGACTGTCTCGTGCGCGTGAACTTGAGATAGAGATTGAAACGGAACTACCGGCATCCCCGGTCGCCTTGAGCCATCGACAGCGTGGGATTCGTGCTATTATTTCCTGCACGACCCAGGGGAAAAGTGGCCCGGTACGTGGTGGAATGGGTGGTCTCGTTTGCACACCGGTCCACCAACCTAAGACGAGCCCCCTTCTCCGAACGGTTAAGGCAGACTTGGGCGATTACTGATCATCGTGACCGCGTGCTGAGATCTGGTGCTTTAGTAAAGTCTTCCCACGCATCGCCGTCAGCTCACGGCTGAGCCCGATCGTCTTAAGACCGATGAAGGCCGAATATGGTGGAATTGCTGTTAAAACCATCGTGTCGCACAAATGGATGGCAAAAATGGTAGTTCTTTAGCAAACAGGATCGATTCGAACGGTAGACTTTTGGTCTGGTGCCGAGTGTTTAATTATTTTCCTTTTAGTTTGCGGGTTCAGCGAACGAATCCGATGCGATCGGAACGTGAGTTTATGGTTCTTCGACGGACTGGCAAAGGAATCCACAACATCCCCGACATGGAGGAATCCATAAACGGCATTGAAGGAACGTTTCCGTATTTGGCCCGAAGTCTGTATCGGGAAGGAACCAGGCAGGGAACGACCTGTTTGGATGGATCGTAAATGCTGCAATGGAATCGCATCAAAACGTTTTACGTTCCAAGGGATTGTTTTTTTCTCTCATACTTGTTTTCTTCTCCTCCTGTCATTTCACCAGATCTCCATGAACCCTTATGCGTTTTTTTTTGCCTGTCAGTTTTTCATTCGACCTCAAAGATGTCCGCCGACATATCCTGGGTTCCACCCAACGAAGGACACACTTAAAGGAGAATATCGTCTTTTGTTTTGCGGTTCTCTCTTGCATCTCCTCGAACTCTCAGGAACGGGTGGAAAATTGATTTCGCTACACTCGGTGACCGGTCAGTTTCGGAAGATAAAAAGTTGTCCGCAAGCGTGAAGAAAGGAATGGTCTCTAATTAATCGAATGTCACCGGTCGATTGTAAAGAGACAATGTTGGTAAACGTGTTCCCTGCACGGTCCTTTTCGTCCCTTCTTCTCTTACGTGAGCAAATAGATTTTTAAATATCTTCAAATTTGTGCAAGATTTCACGCAGAAAAAGGTTATCTTTTGAATGAAACGCTCTGGTTCTGTCATTTATCAATCATTTTTGTTCTTTATTAAACCTTTTTTACCACATGAGTGCTATTTATTTTAGGCATTCTTTTTTGTTGAAGATTTGTTAAAAGTGGTTTTGTTCCCTTTTCTCCTTTCGCTTTTTCTAATACTCTTCAGAAAAAAGATTAATATACTTATGCTTCTGTGGGAATAAAATTCATAAGTTCCAACTTGCTTCCAATAACATTCAAAATCTACCTGCCGCAATGACTCTTCATAACACAATTAGAAAAAACATTCCCCAACGAAGAAGCGTCAGCTTGTGAAGCGCAGAGAACCAGAATTAGAAAAACACTTTTCATTTCCAATATTCAAACCACGTGGCTTCTTCTTCGGGGTGCTGCGGTTTCACAAAGCGCGCCGTTGTTAACGCCCTTCCAGACGCCACAACCTGCGCCGAAACCTTATCTTCTCGTCCCGCCTCGTCTGCCCCGTTACTTCACCCACTTCGTTTGCCCCGTCGATTGCCCTTTACTTCCGGCTTTCGGAGTTTCTTCGTGTTTCTTTTGCTGTGGTGCTCTTATGATCCGTCCGTGTATGTTTTCTCTCGATGCCCACTTGAGCGCGTAATTTCCTCACTTCCTTCCGCCTTTCCGCGCGGCTTGGGTACGGTAGTTTTATTTTTACGGGCTTGCGTGTTTTGATCGACGAAAACCAGACGTGCTTCGTCTTGAGATCCTCCAGCGATCGCGGCTCGGGTGGTTCCAAAATCGGATCGAATCCATCGGGCGGGCCAGAGGAAGGTATCATTGTATTTAATGGGCATTTGTAGAATTCATACCCCTTACGCATACCCCGTCGTCGTTGGCCCAAGCCTTTCCTACTTGTCGGTGGTGTGGTTTATGTATGTTCTGATGCCCATCTCATGTCGGCACTGGTTTGTGGTGCTCTTCACCCGCACACCAACCGAAGGGCCGGACTAAATATTATTATTTTTTCCAACACGAAAACAAACGGGAAAACAGAAAACAGAAGCCCTTAATGCGTTGGGAGAGCGAAATCCTTCCGCGTTCTTCTAAGTGACCCTTGGCCGGCGGGGTCGGCAGGTCGTGCTTCAATGTGGATAAGGCGATGAAGGAAGGTGGCATAAAGATAGGATCGGCGGGTCACATCCGGGGTGCACGGCTGTCGGAAGGATGCTCACTTACGACCTGCTTTTAATTATGCTTCATTCAGCCGATTTTTATGCCCCGCTTTCGCTCCGGCCTCTGTTCCATTGCGCTACCGTTCGAACGGAAATTACCTCCCATTTTCATTTGAAAATCATGTAATGGAAGCATAATAGAAGGCGACCGTACGCGGATCGCATACGGAATGGAAGATTGTGTGAAAATTGTTTGCCAAATTTCCGCTCCACTTGCTCAGTTTCTGCTCAAAAAAGAGGTTACCGAATTGTTCCAACGTGGTTCTCACCGAAAAACTGGTTTTGATGGGGTTGGTTTTTAAAGATGATGTTTGTCCAAGTCGTTTGTTTTGCATAAGAGAATAGCGCGGTCTGAAAGCTTTGATCTTCTATGCTTTTTATGTTAAAACCCGGTTTTGAAAAGACGATCAAGTGTTTCATTGGTTCAAGTCTAAATCCAAACATGTGGAATGATTTGGACAAATCGTTGTATGTATTAAAGTATTTTATTTTGCTATTTGTAGGCATCCCTTGTGACCTCTACTGTATATAATCGATGTATCGTCGCGGTTGGCAATAATCCCCTTGGCCAATTATCTGATAATCTTCGGAGCACGGATCAGTTCATCCCGAGCAGCCTTCTCGCTTTTGGTCGGTCCGATTTGTCGATTCCATTCGCTGCTCAGCAACGCTGCCCAACAACTTACAAATGACCTGTGAGGAAAATACGGAAGCAGGCGCCCGTATAACATGCTGGTGCTAATTTGATAATAATAGCAACAATCTCTTGGCCCCCACATGGCAGACGCCATTACGGCATTGGCTTCGCTCTCCCGTGTTGCCTAAGGGGGCGAAGAGGAAGGCAGCACAAAAACGTGGAAGGAGGGCAATGAAACATTTCATGCTCCCCCCCCCCACCGGGGAGGAGGAGGAGGTGGTTGAGATAATACTCAAATCATGGATCTTCATTGCAGGTCGAGGTTTTCTGCTTTTGTTCCGCGTAAACTCTCCACACAATGGCAGCATTCAATCAAACGCCTTAGGATGTTTGAAGAAAAACCACGTCAGGTGCTGAAGGGAAAGATGTCTGGGGCTGTCTGGCCTTATGCTCTCTCGCTGCCCCAGATTGAGAGTTCAGTGATTGAGTACAATGGAGCGGGGATGTAGACAAATGGATGGCTAAATTGATTTATCGATTGGAGGGGCGCGATATTTTCACCACTTTCGAAGAACCAAAACGCGCGAGGAGTAGGTCGATTAAAGATGTGCCCGCGAGCCGTTTCTTTTAATCGACGTAAGATATCATCAAGGCTGCGGTTGCCTTCAGCTACTGGCGTTGAAGTCGCGGCCGGTGAATCGGTACTGCGCTCCTAATTAGTGCCGAGAAACGAGAATCTCTTTTTACTAATTGCCATTACTTGCAGTCGCTGAGATGATGTACGGTTTTTTTTTATTTACTGCCAAGCGAAATGTTCACCTTTTGCCTGCGTAAAATGGTTACCGGTTTTCGTTATCGGCATTTGTGCGCAATACAGCAATTTTTATCTTACGAAAAATGGCACAACCAATCGGAGTAAGAAAACACGAGAACCATCGAGATTAACAGAGAATTTCGTTTCTGCGCGTATAAGAGAACGCGTCTGAACACTTCTTCAACGTTACTTGCCTGGTGTCTTTGTACCCGAGGTGTCACGTTGTGTTCGCTCTGGCAAGAGCCGGTTTATTAATCTGCCTTTCTAGCCTTCCCCCGATCCTCCTCCTCCTCCCAAGAGAACAACGATCTCGGGAAACATAATTTCTCTTCCAGCACATTATTTATCTTTGCCAACTTTCATTGTTTAGTCTTTGCATTTCGCGTGCTTGCGACTCGCAAAAGAAACTCATTTCTGGTTTGTCCGGTTTATGGCCATGGGGGGACCCGTCGCATAAAAAAGGACGACACAAAAGAAAAACAAGGAGAAGGAGTAATAAAAGCATCCACTCCTGGGCTGGTTGATCGGTCCGAGGCGATCCTTCGTCTTCTTATCTTCCCCACTACCACCGTTCAGGTTGGTCCGGTTTTTGTGATAATGGCACCATCGGGAGTTGCCACCGGAGATAGCGTGCATCGTGGCAGGAAAATGTTGTTGTTGATTTAAATTCGTATTCGACGCGGACGCGATATTTAAATTTAACGGACTTTCCAACGTTTCGATTTTATTTTAATTTGAAAGTGTGAATAGCATGTAAAGGAAAACGTAAAGTGTTGAAGAGCGTTCAACGAATGCGTTGATTACCTTCAATTATTTGGTTGTCGACTGCTGCAAGAAGGACGCCATGCATCTTCCTCAGTCCGGGCACATTCCTTCTGTTCTGACCTTAAAAATCACGCTTGCATCGGGTTTTGATTTTCGCAATTCTCTTCCTCGTTGGGCCAAGAATTGCGCTGTATCGAAAGGAAGGCACTGTGCAACGCGAGGACACCACCGGAGTTGTTCCTCGTGGCGAAGGCACATTCACCTGTTCGGTGAGTTCAATGCTGGAACAGGATTTGTCCGGTTGAACGGTTCAAAACGAAACCTGTTTCCTCTGAGGCCGGCGGAACGATGGCAAACGTTTTTGTGCGTGTGAATGTTTGATTGGGGGAAAAATCTCGTTAGATTTAAAGAACTGTTGAGAAAAATCTTGCGTTCAAATGAAAGTTCCACAAAGAATTCGTGTTGTTCATTTTGCGATTGGAAAGTGATGATGTTTTTGAGTTGGAGTTGTTTTCGATTCCAAATCGATCATTATTGTCACGTACTGAAATAGATTTTAATTTGAAAAACAATGCTGAAACCACCGGTAGCTCTGAGAAATACCTCATCGGAGGCGATCTTATTCGCGCCTCGAATACTTAATGCCACGACTTTAAACCAGTAAAATCCGTCGAAAAGGAGGCGTGGAAGGAAGGATTTGCATATGTTATTCAAACTGCCAGCGTAACGTCAACGGAGCCATCAAAGTGGTGCGCTTTCAGCGGTCATTGCCATTTCCAATCCGAAGTTACTCGCGATCATCCTCCTCCCTGCAAAAGGAAGGACCATGATTCGCTGCACGGACCAGCAATAATCGGCGCAGAACTTCGTCGTAAATCAGAGCCAAGCGCATGCCAACCGGGTTTTCTTCTGGTGGAGGGAAGAAAACCGGGCTCGTTCCAAAAAGCTAGAGAGCGAGGCACTGCCAAACTGCCGAAGACGCTATATACTCCATCGGCTCTGCCGGCGGGGGAAAGGAATTAAAGAATGCGAACGTGTTTGCGAAATGGGTTTCGCAAAGAGATAGCGGCGTCTCGTCCAAGTTGATTGGGGCTTTTCGTCCACGAAAGTCCACGAATGGCAGGGAAGAAAGCCGACATGGATTGGCGGAGACGAGCGGCTCGAAAGGTAAAGATTGTTTGCCATTGCGCGGACGTTGACGACACCGTTTCGTGAGTGGTAATAAAGATGGTAATAAGTCAAACCAGGGAGGAGCGAGGTGGAGGACCGGTTCGGCCAAGCGATCGCGAGGCGCAAAAACTGGTTGTGAGAAGAGAGTGTCTTGATAAAAAGCGCATCCCTCCATGCCAGAACGACGCTGTACACGATAATGGGCGAGATGTTTGCGTTCCATGGTTTGTATATTAAGCCGAGATGGAGGGAATGTAATTATTTACGAGTTTTATGCAGGCAACAGCATAAGGTTGTGCAAATGAATAGAATTTACTCGAATACAAGAAAATCAATTATTGCAACTTCAAGAACCGTAAAAATTTATATTGATGATTTACATCATCGCGCTTTGAAATCAATCTAAAAACCAATATTTTCTCCTACCAACCATAGCCAGAATTGAGTCAAAAACGTTCCAGATGGCCGTTTTTTTTACTTTCCACTTAGTTGCAAGGGCGTTCGACCCGAAACGTGGCTGTGTTGCTTATTCCAGAAAACCAGTTCCGCCCTCCAGATAACATCCTACTCACTTTATCATTGCAACGCCATACGGTGAACGTTGGTGGCCGTTGGGTTGCAAAAACGCACAGTTTGAATCGGTTCGAATCTGTTCCGTTGCAGTTGAGTTGCATCCTACAGCCGTCGTCCGTAGGTGCATTTTGGTCCGATGCGATCGCAATGCATCCTACACTTGCCCATGCCCCGTTCCTAGGGCTTCCATTCCAAGGAACGAAACGTGGTTGACTTATTTGTACAAATGGTGTAGGCATACATACACACGCACGCACACCCGTATGGTGCCCGCAGACGATCGTCACCGTTTTCTTAAGTGCGTCGTTGTGTCGCTACTTGCAAGGGCGCACTTGCTTCTACCGTCTTGCCTGAGGGATTGATTCTTCTTCTAACCTCACGACCGCCCGCCGGCAGCTTCGACCCTCGGCATCGGTTGGAACCCCTTCACCACCCGTACCAGCATCGTTCAGGCCAGTTGAAAGATTTCTTCCACAAATGCACAGTGGTTTGTTACTGAACTTGGACAACTTGTGCAATGATATGCCCAAATTGAATGGGTTTCAATTAAGGCAATCCGACTCGGGTCGACCCTTGTCATAGTCGAGAGTGATGGCGTTCGCTAGCTGCTGGCACCCTTCCCTACCGTTCGGCTAATAGGGCAAAACAGATCGGTTCCGGTGGGCACTTTGTTCAACACTTGATTTTTATTATCCACATTTCGGGCTGTAATGATGCCGTTTAGCTCGGTGTTCTATTCCATGTGGAATACACTTGAGGAAACATGATAAAATCAAACATTTGATAAAGTAACATCACTACTCATGCTTTGTGTTCAGAACGGAACGGCTGGTTTGAATTGTGTAAATTTGTAACAAGTAGATTCGAGTAGGCGTCTTTTTTTGACTGCGTTTCCACGGTGCAATTTTTGACCAACGCAGCAGACTAGGTTTAGTTTTTCCGGTATCGTAGCACTCTCTTGCGGTTGAATAATGGCACGACAAGCGCGCATTTACCATTTTTTGAGATAAAACACAATGTAGGAATTAGAGGAAACAAGGAGCGATAGTTTCAAGAGGCAGTTTCGAACAAAACACTCTGAATAGATGCCCATGTGTTCAAAAGATTGTGAAGAAATAAACAGTTGCTTGGTTTTCCTATTTTGCATTCTCTGCTAAAGTGTATACAGCCTTGAAAGTGGAGAAAATGATTGCTATCAGTTGGTTAAACGTGTCAGTGGCAACGTAGTTTCATCGAAATTGTGAGGACAAACTTATTTAATGTTGGTATAAAGCAGGTCTATTTCGTCCCTGTTAAGTGAACGCATGCTTGTTTTCTCATTTTGTAAACTACCCTGGATGAATGGAAATCATTCATTAGCACGAAACAATCAACTTCTTTACACATTTTCAACCGATCATGTCGTGACTGTTATTCGTTAAACCGTGCGTGCCTGTGTGACACGTGTTCTCCAGCAGTGTTGAAACCTTCTTTTCATTGCACATTCGCTGTGGCTCTTGACTTATTTGTTTCGTTTTTCCTTCTCTTTTATTTCTTCTCCAGATGAACGACACGCTCTAATTGAACGAAGTTCTTCCAACACCAGCCACGGGTCAACCACAACCGATGAGCTATTGAGCAACGCGGAAGAACCACTCGAGTCTCGAGCGGCCACTAGACAACATCTGACACTGGACCAGAACGACCAACGACGCCACGGGAAGGTAAATATTGCAACAGCTTCGGCCTGGCCGACGAGCGATCGTGGCTCGTGTGGCGTTCGTGTCGGAAGCCCAGCGGTAGTACGAAACCATGACGCCACAGTGACCGAGGAGCCGTCCGATGAGGACTGGAACAACAATCTCAGCGGTAGCAGTCGGGTGAAGATGATGGTTCAACAGTTCGAGAAGGCGAAGGGAGCTGCTGGCAACGTCGAACCACCTCCTAGGACGCTGGAGTCGACGGTCGGGAGTCGGCTCTTTGCCGCCGGAAACGACCCGTGTGATGTGGAAACGAGCGACTTTGAAAGTGCGAGTGTGACCAGCAGTGGGAGTAGCGCAGGAGGAGATGGTGGGTGTCGAAGTGTGCGCACCAGCTCGGCGTTCAGCGAAGGCAGCCGTGATGTGGCCAGTATCGAGCGGTTCGACTTGGTGGCGGCGGAAACGCAAACGACTAACGACATCAGCCAGCAGCAGCAGGAGGAATTGGGTGGCCACAGCACGATGATTACCATTAATATTAACTACCGATGTGATACTAATCCTCTAAGGACGAGCAAAGGGGCTTCGGAAGCGGAAGCGGAGGAAAAGGCTGTTGATATCGTAGTGTCGGCGCCGGCCGAAGCGGTTGATTTTAAACCGGTTTCCGGCGGGGATCGGAGATTTGCATCCAAGGCAGCTCATGCAGCAAAGACTGAAGCGGGTGAATTGATGGACATGGAGGAGGCGGAACAAGGAATCCTTTTTGGTGGCGGGTACGGGGGTGACGGCCACAAAGTAGAACAGTTGGAAAAAAGGAGTAGTAACTGTGGCCTGCACCATAAGACTGATCATCATGCCAAGCATCGCCGCAGTTCGTTGGCAACTAATCGTTCTTGTCAAACGCCGGAAAACGAAGAATACCACGACTGTGATGAGCTTCATGATTCGACGCTTTCCTTCTATGAGCAAGCAACCTCGCAGCCTGTCACGCCTCAGGATTCCGAGAAGAAGCGTAGATCCGCCGACCGCAACTCTCCCAGCACATCGTCTGATGGCGAAAACGGCGATGTTCTTGATGGCGCTACCGAAGAGCCGATGATCAGAATAGTCCAGGAGCTGTCGGAGGATCACCAGGAGGTCTCATCGTCGATAACGTTGAACAAGGCACAAATTAAGGAGATGCAAAAGGCGAACGGCGGAGGTGTTGAGATGCAAGACATCGACGACGAAAAGCCCGAAAAGAGACGGAAGTCAAGAACGAGCGGTGGGAGCATCGGCAGCAGCAAGAAACGCCACGAGAAGTCCAACTACCGGCAGCAGCGTATCATGGATGACAATTTTTGTAACGAAATACTGGACTCCACGATACACTTTGATCGGCTGTACGGCATTAATCGGAGGAAGGGTGCTGAGGACGGTAAGGCCGCATCAAAATCACCGTCCCCACCGCTACGATCCCGTCCGGAGGAGTGCTTCAGCGATTTCATAGTGTGCGACATCGTCTCGCCCGGTGATGAGTCCTTCGATTCGGTCATGTCCGTCGGCAAGTTGGAGGGAAAACCACGCTTTTCCGGCAAAACAATGGGCCGGTTGATGATGAAGCGGTTGAAAAAGCTGCAGCACGCGACATCGAAGGGGGGAAGTGGGCAAAGTGCGTCATCCGATGCATCAACAACTAGTTCCTCGCTACAAACGAGCGGACCGAAGAAACCTCCCCGTACCTTTGCCAACTCGCCGAAGCGACCGTTACAGGTTGCGCCATCCTGTCCTGCGCGCAGGGAATTGGAAGACAGTGATCCATCGGTGCACGCAATCGGTTGGAAGTTGGATGGCAAACCAAAATCCCATCAGGTCGGGTGGACCGTCCCGACGGCCGAGGTGGTTGGTATTGGGAAGAACCTTTCGATTCCAGCGCAGGTTTACAGCATGCTGCACTACTCGGAGGATGAAAGTAGAAAGAGGTTGATAAAGACGGGAAATTCCAGGCCAGCGCCACAACAGTCTTCTGCGGGGAAGAGTGTACTGGCTTCAAAGCATACGGTTAAAAGTGATCCACTCGGTCCAAAGCTCGACATTGACACGGTCGATGGAGCAATGACACCACCACCTCGCCGTCACTCGTCGTCGACGGATTTCGATCGGTTTGTGCGCGAATCGAACGTGAAAAGTACCCCCAACCGTAGAGGCGAACTGCAGCGGCCCGGTGGAGGCGGTACGGGAAGTGTCGCAACTCGTCGTCTGATCGAACAGTTCCTCAACGAGGAGCGTCAAAGTAATGCGGCCCACCGGAAACTGCCCGCGGAACGTAGACGTCGCACGACGGGTGGAATATTCGAACGTCGCCGTCAACAGCAGGAGAATTTTTTAGACGATGCCAGGCGCTCGAACCATGAGCCACGGAGAAGAAAGGTGAAACGGGAAGCGGTCACGCAGCAAACACAACAGCTGCTCGTCGCCGAGAGTGAATGTTGTCCTATGGCGGCACGCCGAGCTGAATCGCTGGCTCGCAACAACAGCAACAGCCACAGCGGTGCCAGTGTCGGTGGCAAAGTAGCGAAACGGCGCACCTTTCGCAAGGCGACCATCCTGAAACGAACGCGCACACTGTTCGAGGCGTCGAAGAAGAAGATATGGTCGATAAAAAAGTTTGAAACTCCGAAAAAGATGAACACCGTAAGTAGCACCAACACGACCACTCCGTCCCAATCGTATGCCGGCCGCGATCCGAACATTAATCGCAATAGCTCGGTGAAGAAAAAGCAAAATCTTCACCACAAACATCTGGGCTTCACGCCGGATCACTTGCGTTGCAAATCGTGCTCGAACCCGAGGCCACAGCATCCGGCGCTGGAGGAAGATCGTTCAGCGTCGGACGAAGAGGAGGATTTAGAGGAAGCGATCGTTCCGCTTGCTCATCGTGCGACGCAGCACGCCGTACCGCAGAGGGAATCTGTTCCTACGGAGTCAAATAAAGAAAACGATTTCGGTCGGGACAGACGAACGAAGGTGGAAACGAACCGCAAGTCGGCACGTAGTCTAAACTTTGCCGGCGCCCGCCCGACGCAATCTTCACCGGGGCGGAGAAAGGAGGAGGACGACAAAATGTCCCCACGCAAGAGTGGCATACAGTTGTTGAATGAAAAACTGAAAACGTTGCGTAAACTCTCACCTAAAAAGATGTTCCGTTTTGCTTCACAGTCTTCTACGGCCAGCTCACGGGAGCATGGTCCGGTTGCGGATCAAGAAAACCACAGCCATGGAGATTTCCACTCGTTTGACGATTTAAACGTGAGCAACGTGGCGCATATGGGCGATTTTCTGAGCAATATTCGACACATGGTGGATGGTGGTGACAGTGGCACGCAGGAAAGTTACGGCCGGCGGACGATCCATGGGAGGCAAGTGGACGTGCACGCTCCCGAAGAGGACGATGAACCGATCTATCAGGAGATTTCCCCGAAGGGAGTCAAAACGGTCCTGAACGAGTTCATCAGCGCCGAAACGAACAAACGGTACTTGATGGTGAACAACAATCCGAACATACTTTACGCGACGGTAAGCAAGACGAAGGGCACCCGGGAGCGTCCGGGGCTCGCGGTGATGAGGGCACGATCACTGACAAACGTCGCTTCGGTGGGCGTTGCGGCGGATCCAATCGTAACGTCCACACCGGTAAGCAAGCAGCAAAACAATACCAGCAAAAGTCAGATGAAACCTTCTAACCGGCGGGGTGCAATCCTTTTCTCCGATGATTATGATGATGATGATCATGATAACCATAATCATCGTTGTGCTCGTGAAGGTAGTAGTGATCAGCGTATGGCTACGGGAGACACCGAGCCGGATAGCTACCTCTACAAAACGGCCGTGGCCGAAAGTAGCTGTCACTGTCCAGGTCGACACTATCCCGAGCGAACGGCAAGACAAACCGTCACCGCTGTAACCGCCGCCAGTTCATCCACCCGGCGATCACTGTTTAGCCAGGGTTCATCGCTGCGATCGACGAGGGAGCAGACGGATCAATCACGCCTGTCAACTGATGATAGTGATATTTCGGTTTTGCAGGACGAAGAGCAGGGGTACAGCGACGTAACGGGTTCGGAAGTGGGGCCGGCAGTCGTAGCGGAGCCACCAATCGTGCGGGAACGGGTCGAAGATCGCTTGATGGAGGGTTTTACCGTGCGCAGAATTGAACACGAACGTTTCCAACAGAAAGCAGCACCAACTGCCAGGGAGGACGGGTACGGGCGGGGACAGAACAGTGAGGATAATTATTCGTTTGAAAAGGATATCATAGTTGAAGAACGTAAAGACCAGGGACCATCGGGGAGCTCGGAAAGTAAAGCACGTCCCATTCCGCCGCTTCGGAATAAGAAGAATAACAACTTTGGAGCTGCACCACTCGGATGCTTCGATACGGACAGTGAGGTAAGAGATGATCATTTCTGATGCTGAAAGTTGTTTGATCGCAATTATTACCGTTTGTCGCAACCTTTTCCCTTTCCACAGATCGAATCACTTCGACGGTACGACGATAGGGAAATAGAGGAGTTGGTCGTTTCATTGCACAACAACGTGACGCTCTCGGATATGGGATCGCTCGAAACGGGTACGACGGCGTCATCGGCAGCCAACGATATCGACAGGATCGGCGGATACGATACGGTCGATCTAGCGCCACCCGTGTCCCGCGTGTTTCGTTGCCCTCCGGAGAAGTTCGACCATCGTCGCAATCTAACCGTCGATACCGTGGACGTGTCCGAGTTGATCAGCCACCGCGGGGAGGGCGACACCTTCGCCACGTCGAACGTTTCTCCGATCGGCGGTTCACCGTCCGGTAAGAATTCTTCATCCTCAACTGTGATGCGAAACCTGAAGGACAAATTGCGATCCTCGTTTCGTAAGAGCAAAAGTTTCATCAAAAGTGAACGCCAGCGTTTCGCCAACTACCTGCTAGAGGATCGTTCGAGCAGCAAAGGATCCGGTTCCTCTTCATGTTCTTCGTCGTCTACATCCAGCTCGCCCGGGAAGGGCGAGGGAAAGGTCAGACAGCCTGCTCAGCGTACTTCGGTGGCTGGAAGCGATCCGGATTCGGATGGAATGTATCGTTCGGTAGCCGATGGAAGCAGCAGTGCCATCGTTTCAACCAACGGTGGTTCGATGACGGAACTGAGCAACCAGTACATGTCGGAGCTGATCTTGCAGATCAAACGGCAGGCGGATGCCCGCAAGCAGCTGAAGCAAGCGGTAGCCATTTGTCGAGGAACGCGCGAGTTTGAGTGCTCGCAGGAGTTGATCGAGGCCGAACGGCTGCTACTGTTGGCCACTCTGAAGGAGACGGCGGCTCGCAATGAGTTGAGCCGTATCGATTACGCGGCCAACGGGATGACGCTGGCCAAGCGCAAACGTGTCGGTGTGGTGGCGCTTAATCACTTTGAGTTCCCGCTAAAGGAAACGGCCATCAGCGATGCACTGTTCAACTACTTCTATGTCGTCGTCTGTACGTACAAGGACCAGGTCAAAGGAACGGTGGCAATGGAGCGACGCAGCGACGGGCGGGTGTACTTCCGCGATTGCGAAATTCGATTCCACGACCTCGACGCGGACTACGAGATTCGCGTGGAGGTATTCGTTTTGCGGCTTCGGAAAAACATGAAAAACTATAGCTTCGAGAGCCGATACCATCTGGACAAGGTAAATTATATGGTGGATACTTTCGCTTGCAAAGTGCCGGCTAACTTTTTCACTATTTCACCCAGGATTCGCAGAAACGCCCGCTCGGATGTCCGTCACCATCGAAGAAACTGCGCGAAGCTGGAAGGATGCTCTCGTTCCGCTCTAGTTCTCCCAAATCATTCGATTTCGACAATGAGTTTTCCCGCTTTAAATCGCAGGGTTTTCTCACGCTCACCTCTTTCACGCTGCTCACCAGCTCCTCGAGTGGCGGAGAACCGGCAGAACTAGGCGGAACGTTCGATGCCACCTACGCCACGGCTCGTACCGCCGAAGTCCGGAGCGAGCAACCGACGGCAACGTTCCTGAGCGTGCCCGATGATGTGGCCGAACAGTCGTCGGTTCACGGCGCATACTATTCGGTATCGAGTAACTTCCAGCAGCTGGTTCGGCGGCAGGGCAACGACAATGTTTTCCTGGTGGAGGATTTCAAGTACCTGACGCTCGACTCGATGGCGTACACCTCGAACATGGCCGGCACGATCGGCATGAGCGTCAACAGTGAGGTACGGTTCGAGAGTTCCGACGTTTGCGGGTTTTTGGACGTGGGCGCGAAGAGCGACGGCAGTGAGGTGATCAGCTGGAACCGGCGCTGGTGCAAGGTGAATGGATTTGCGCTGGAATTCTGGAACTATCCACAAGAGTGCCAAGAAAAGGTGAGATCAACTTTGGCGTCCCGATTTCGACGGCGCGTAACAGAATACCAAATTCTTCCGTGTCCTTTCAGCAACCGATACAGAGCATCGATCTGGTCCGGTGTGTCAACGAACGGATCGAGCTGGCCGAACGTTCCATCTGCTCGCGTCCCCGCACGCTCAAGGTGGACATCTTCGCCTCTCAGGTTGCCGCTCAGGCCAGCTGTAACAGCAGTGGGATAGGAAGCTACAAGAGCACCGGCGCGCCAACGAGCCCCAACTCGCTCGGGGAGGCTCAAAGTACGGTTTCGGGCAGTGAGCGTATTCGCGCCATGTCTCCCACCGGGGGACGCATCCGAAGCAATATCGTGTGCTTCCTGCTTGCCGCTGATACCCAAGCCGACTTAAAACGCTGGCTAAGCGAGTTGAACCGAGTTGTGAAGTTTTTAAAAGAGTGGAAAATCTAAAACTCCCTCAGTCGTACTGAACTTATAGGACAAATGGAGAATTCTCGCATAACATACATGATTGTTTTCATTTAGCTATGAAACACATTTTATAATACTTGTTCTATTTTCAACTAGTTGTATTTAACGAGTCACGAACTGAGCGGATGAGTATTCGGTATTTGATAGGTAGACAAATGTAAAGAAGTGCCTTTAACGACAGCCTAAGAAAGATTTCAATCCAAGCTAGGGAACACAACACTACAAGTTTCTGATCAGCTTCTGATGGAGAATAGCAGAAAACAAAAAAACGAGGTAAGACTCGCAGGTTGTACGCTGTTTCTATTTTGTTTTTAAGTTTGACTTAGGTACACATTCCGGGCAGCAAATTGTTATGTTTTCGAAATGTAAATTTTAGTGACAAATATGAATTAAAAATCTCTTTGTAATCTGGCTACGAACGACGGCTAGAGCATTGATTTTCCTTTGGCAGCAAAACGGTACGATTCACAGATTTCTTCATTAGGATCTCACGAAGGTAAAATGTGATCGTAAACACGCTTAGAATCTATGATGGACTTGGTTGCAAAACAGGATTAAAATGCGTCCATTCGTGGCAGCTAATTTTCTAAGTTTGTTATTTAATGTTTGTAGGTAGAATGAAGACAAGTACGCAGGCTAGCGAAAACAATGGGCTTATGTGGGCTGTAGTTGTTTCGGGTGGATTGGTCCGTAAAATAAAACAAACACCACAGTGAAGAAAACAATACAACTATTCCGGGAAATTTAAAATGGTGTAAAATTTGAGAAATCCTATTCAATGTCTCTTTAAGCATTCGCTTCAGCAAACGTGTAGTACGTTGAATAAATTATAAAACCATGGCATACTTAATAAGAAAAAGGAAACAGATGACTGTAAAGATTATGTTTCGTTCAATATGAAAGAGAAGGCACAATGGTTTTTTATTTATCCTCCTTAACCATCATATGGATTTTACGTCGAGTTGCTACTGATCCATTTCGATGGAACGCCATTAGCGAGTGTACTAATAAAGAGGTTTTCTCAACCATGGTAGCATGGTAGCAGCAAGCCATACAAATTGTGCGCCGAATCGAATGTAGTACCGTAGTACCGTATTTTATCGAGTATAGTGCGCACCTAAACCAAAACAAAAGTATTGGAGTTCATGTTGGTTACATGCTGCTTGGGTAACTACCGAATATAGTGCGCAGATAGTTTTTCATCAACCTTTTAATTTGAAAAAAGTGCGCACTATACTCGATAAAATACGGTATCTGGAACGCAACAACTTTTCGTCGATAACAAGGAATTCAACGTTTATGTGGATCCAACAAACGAGCACGGTTTCGGCGGAAGCTGAATCGTCTTCCAGAGAAGGTTCGGCATGGACGGTTTTCGGGTCCATCAAAGGCGAGCACTGGCTCGGTTTAGTGGTACGAATGTTTGCGTGCTGATAACAATAATAAAAACCCACTGGTAGTGATAAGTTATTCTACTGGAGAATTTCACCACTCAAAAAATGTGAGGCCAGTTGACCATTAAACATCGTGTCGCGTAAGACTCATTCACTCATGAAAAGATGGCAATATCCACCTTCATTTTGTTTGCATTAATCGGTGGAATTCTGGTGCCTAGGATCAATTGCAACAATGGTCCTAATGTGATAACTGACGTTCCGGGACTAATGTTCGAACTGCTAATGGAACACATGTCCGTATTGGAGATACGCCTCGAAGAACACTTTGGGAAGCAAATCGAAACACTTGCGGAGAGTGTTAAAAAACTGGAGACGCTGATGGTCCAACAAATGAAGATGACCATGGAGAGTGAAATGAAAATAAAGAGTGGAATTGCGGCGATTGAGAAGCAGCTAACGTCTGTTGAAAAGGAAATAAACGATCAGGAAAAACAACTGCAAAAACAAACGGCGGATGTGGTGCGTCGGATGGCACGGAAGATGGAGACCATGGACCAAGCGGTCGGGTTGCATCAGATTGTCGGTCCCCACGGACAACTGCGGCCGGTCTACCGTGAACGTGTAAATATCGAATCGCTCGGCAAGGGCTGGACAGTGTTCCAGCGTAAATCATCCGCGGAGGTGAACTTTGATCGATCCTGGGAAAAGTATAGGATCGGTTTTGGCAACGTGGAGGGCGACCACTGGCTCGGATTGGAGACGGTCCGGGATATTTTGCAGGCGGGTGGTCGCCACGAGTTGCTGATAGTGCTGGAAACGTTTTCCGGTGAGATTGGCTACGCACACTATGATAACTTTTCGGTTGGACCCGAAAGCGATAACTATCGGCTCACTTCATTGGGCAAATACAGCGGAACCGTCGGTGACTCTTTGCGTTATCACGAGAATAGTGCATTCTCGACGAGCGACCGGGACAACGATAGCGTGAACCGGAGCAACTGTGCGGCAGTCTATCATGGAGGATGGTGGTTCCACCGATGTATGGAGAGGTTCGTGTTGGTTTTGCCATCGATCATTTGCTAAGACAATGACTACCAATTGTGTGACATTTTATTTTTCCTTTGCAGCTTCCTGAATGGACGATTCTACGGTGAGTCGGTAAACAAGCTTGATGGCATGGTTTGGAAGGAGTTCAACGACTTTGAAACGCTACGCAAAACCACCATGATGATCCGGCCTTACAGTGCAGACACCGACACGAGTGAATCCTAAATCGTTGCCTGAGGAAGAACAAAAGGATCCAAGCAAAACATCGTCAACAGTAACACACGTGTTGGAAAAGAAAGGCGTGAAAATAAGAGGATGTTTTATTGCAATAATCAACTGGCGCCGTGGGATGTTTGCTCCTGTTCAGAACGTCCGGAAGGACCTCTAACTGTATGCACTTTTGGTCATCGGAAACTCAAACTCTGCCAAGCGCCTAAATCGGAAAGTTACCCAGCTGCAGGGAAATGTTTTTTTCTCTCCGCGGATGTGAAGCAAACCGTGCTACTTTGGTGGTTCAACAGGGGGTGATGTATTTTTTATGCTTGTGTACGTTTGTGTGGCTTTGTCTAGATTTTCTAATAACAAAATGGCCCGCGAAAGTCGCCGGGGTTACCGTGTTTTGTGTATTACTCACGGGAGTGTTTATGCTTTCCTTTTTCTCCATTATGGTGTCGAATAATATATGCGTCATATATTTTATCTCTTGCGTATATAATAATACGTATATATGTGTATATATGTATATATAGCATAGTGACATAGCACGAATTATTGGGTTTATAGATTTTTTTACCCCCTTCATCATGGGTAGCTCAAATTTAAATGATAATTTGTTTGAATGCAGTTGTCGCTATGTTTTCACCCTTTTTTTGGTCGCCGAGTGCCGAAACCATAGTATTGTGTTATTTTTAAAACTTGTTAATTTCACTTTGGAATTGTTTGAAGGTTAACAGGTTCTCTACGATTGAAGTGTTTTTGTTTTGTTGTATTCTGAATTGTTATGCAAACGTTACTAACATCCACCCCATGTGGTGCGGCATTTCCGTCGTATTCATATTGATATGATGGAACAAGAAATTCTATGGATGTAATGTTTGCCTTTGCGTTGTAACACAGGTATTAGACTACACAAAATAATTTCCGATAATATTTAATAATTCATCTACTTGTACTCGTATTTTGCCATAATCAATACTTCCTGCTTATCCAACAAGATGGCTCTAAGTTATTCCATTATTTTGCGAAGAAAGGTTCTGCTCCATCAAAACGGGCCGCTTCCAATCCAGGACAGAGGAATTCAATAACTTCCTAATTCCTTGCGTACACATACGTACATTCCACAGTTTGTGTCTGACTGTGTGTGTGTGTTGTGTTTGTATGATTGATATTTAAGTTGAACTTTATCCTCTTTGTTTTTTTAATAAAAGGCGGCCTATTATTAGCTGTGACGCTCTATCGTCGTATAAAAATATGCATTTGCATTTAGAAAGATTTCTCGAACCTGGCGTCTCTGCGAGCTACGTATTGTATGTGATCCTTAACGCCGAGTAGCGCGGACTGTAGGGTTTATGTTTTCCTTCTTATTGTTTTGTTTAGGCAAACTCTAACAAATGTTTCGATTCTCTACGCTGGTTGGTGCTGGTTTATGGTGATGGTCAGGCGCAGGAAAAAATCAATGTGAAAAATGTGAACGCCGTGCAGCAATGAATGATTTTTCCACCCCTTCTTGTCTCTTTCCATGACTTCTTGGTGCTCTTTTCTTAGTTTCCTGTTCGGCGTTAGTGGTTTCCTCTAAATGTGTTTTGTCGTTATGCTAGTTCACGGAATGTTGGTAGCATAAATTCCTACTAACTTTACTAACACTTGCTCAAACGAAGCAGACATGAAAATGTTAGTCGCTTTGATTTTTTTTGCAGAAAACGTTCCTTTGGTTTCGCTACTTATTATTCTGTTTGAAACTTTTTCCCCAACTCTTGCATTAGGACTGTAGAACTGTAAGCTGTAGGAAGAAGGTTATAATTTTCAACCATTCTTTTACAACTAATGCATCAGTAATGTGTTTGTGTGCGTGTGTATGAGCGTGAATGGTTATTTATTTTTATTGTTATGTATTTATAAATCGATTTCTGATTTATAATCTTGGTTCGTTTCTACTGCCGTTTTCTTCTCTCATAATCATGTTTGTTTCCTATTTTGTTTAGGTGTTGCTTTGCAAGTAGATTAAATTTAAAATTGTCCGAACTTGCTCAAAACCAACGCCGCTACGCGCGTGGAAGGGAACCCTCTAAAGTACCATTAATTGATGGTGGTGCATCTATGTATATGAATATGGCTGTATATTTCTATAGATATTTTTATTGCCGCCCGCAGCAAGACGATGCGGCTTAGTGGCATACTTTCCTTGGAACGTCCCGAGAGCATCTCCGGTGCTTATCGTCTTAAGTTTTGTTTTTGTTTGTTTAAACTTCTCAAGGTGAAGATGTTGGTTGCCAAGTTTATTGTGTTACCTCGGGGCTCTTGGATGATGCAGTGGCCCTTTCCCGTGGGTTTGAATAATTTAACCGAAAAATATGGAACAAAAACAGTCAGGTGACGTTCATGGTCGTGCCAACCCTTGCCCGGCTGGACATGACAAGTGTCGGGTCGGCCATGGGTTTGACTGGCCTGAGCGAGGAGTAGAGAACCGGTTCGGCTAGCGACCCCGATTGGCCACCCTATGCACAATTCCCCAGAAGCACGCTTCCCCGTGGTGGGTTTCGACTTTTCACGTTATCTTCCCGGCTTCAACGGTGTTGGTGTTTCGTTGCGATGGTTCTTGTGTTGTTTGGTTTGGTTCCGGTGCGACTGGTGTCGGTTGGATCGCACCCTCGAGGGCTAAGTCGTGGTCACTCGGTGGCTCGGATGGATGGCGAGACACGGCACGGTGCGGGCGATGGTGGGTGCGCCTCCGGGACGGTACTTGGGGTGGTGCTTCGAAAGGAGCCTGTCGAACCGTGTTCCCAGCTGGCGGCGGAACCGCTTAGTTGGTTAGCGAAAACTTCCACACCCGGTTCGGGCCGATCTCGGTGACGTACATGGCCGAGCCGTTCGGGCAGAAGGTGATCGCGTGCGGGTTCTCGAACTGCGGACCCCAGTGGTCGATGATGGTCTCGGAGCGCGGATCGATGGTGAAGCCACGCACCGGGATCATCGGCGAGGTGGGTCCGTTCACCGCGTACACCAGGTCTCCGTAGGCGGCCACCGCGAACACACGCCCCAGATCCGGCTCCTGGATGGTGGCTGCCTGCGTGCCCTCACCGTTCGACGTCTGTAGGCCAGCCCGCGGGCACACCACGCGCATATTCTCCCGATCGGCCACGCACACCATGTCCAGGTGCTCGAGCAGCGTCAACCCGTGCGGAACTTGCAGCGAGAGGAACTCCGGAGGCTGCGGGATGGTGCGGATCAGGCGGCCGGCCGCGTTATACTTCAACAACCGGCTGTTGCAGTATCCGTCGGCGACGAAAATCTCCCCCGTGCTGGCCACTGCCACGGCCGTCGGCTTGCACAGGTGGCTCCGGGACGAACCCGGCTCGAAGCGGTGGCCAAGGGTGATGCTCGGGTAGTCCCGGCCCGGCATGAACTTGAACGCCTGATGGAGGGCCACGTCCGTCAGCCACATGTTGCCCCCGCGGTCGATCGTGAGCCCATGGGGCATGTAGAAGATGCCGGCTCCACGCTCCTCCAGCACCGCACCGTCGGCCGCCGCCAGCGTCACGATCGTCGTCTCCACAATTGGTCCCTCGGCTATCTGCTGGTAGTGGTTGCTTTCATTGAAGCTCCTACAACACATGGAGAGAACACGCATCAGATGAAACGAACAACGATCTTATAAGCCCCTCAACGCAACTTACTCTGCCGTCCACGTGCGACTGCCACGATGGAAGATGACCGGATTGCCCTGCAGATCGATCGTCACTGCCGTCACCTGACCGAACGAGTGCTCGACCTTTGGCCATCCTTCTACCACCTTCGGTTTGGGAGGACTATCCAAGTGCGACGTGTCCACCGGCGCTTGCGGGACCTGAAATTAAGAAGCGTTACAGACTTATTAGTAACTGAAGGCATAAGAAAGCAGAGTGGTTAGAAAAAATGGTCTGAGCCGCATACTCGGCGGTGTGGATTTAAATCTCATATGAGATTAAATCGACGATGACAGTATCCTTTTTAACATTTTGTTGACAGAGCCCGAATATACTCGAGATAGCTTGGCTTAACGTTGTGGCGGCAAGACGAACATGTTCGCAAGCAAGCGCACACAGTAGGCAGAGATTAGAGCAACGCGATACACGCATACTTTGATTCCGGTGACTGCCGCATATTTTACCCAGAAAGCGCCTGGCAACAAAGTGTTAAAGAGCTTCAACAAAGCATGCACTCGCTTACACCAGATTAACATGAATTTGAAAAAACGGAAAATTGTTCCAAAAAAGCTGTCGCTTTTCATGATGGAGACGCCTAGTACCTTACGAGCTGTCATGAAGGTAAAATAACAAATCGAATAACTTACAATATTCACGCTAATTCGCGGGTAATTTTCAACGCATAATGGAACTAGAAATAATTATCGAAACTTTTAAAATTTTCCTTTTGTTTTACTAGAAGCATACAATTTTCACATTTTGTTCAATAGTTTAAAAAAATCACATGGTTCGAAAGGATGATACAATACTCTTCCAATATAGTAGTAGTTCTTTAATTGCACTCCAAATATAGTGTCCGGGCCATTATTATGAGAAAACTAATCACATTAATTGATGGATTCAGTTGTTCAATATTTTAGGTATATCCTTGTTGGAATCTGTAAATTGAAGAGACATTGTTGGTACACACCATATACGAGATAGTTTTCTGACTTTGATACCAGAAAATACACATTGTGTTATTTATAAAAGTTTAGCAAGCACTTAATGTTGTGTTAATTTTTCAGAACCTCAGCATTTTCAGTTCCTCTTTACAATCCTTAACACAATTATTATAAATTGAATAATTTGTTGGATTATCCCTTTACATATTCATATCTCATCGTTCTCATCATTGACATACCAGTTTTTTGTGCTTCTTCATTGCATGTTACAAGTTTTTGGCAATAAAACAGTCACAAACAGTCAGGTGCAGTGTTTCGTTGAATTTACTCTCGAAACTGACAACCTTAAGACACCCGGCAAGAAATAAATTCGTTTTCATTCCAACCTGTTTCTAATGAAACGTACAGCTGGTACGAAGCCAACGAATAAACACTTACTTTACGATAACGTTTTTCACGGCTTTTCCAGCCCATTGCAGCCAGCAGTGCGTGGTAAGTGAATATTGATTCCCACCCGAAACGCCGTAATTTTCGTTGATAGCGCTTATCGATTCAATCGGCTCGCAAGAAAAAAAATAGAAGCTCCATACACGTCTGGCTCGTTAGCGAACGGAAGGAAGGAGGCAGGAATAAGGAACACACCCAGCGTGCACACATGACACCATCTCTGCTCACGTGTGTACACGGTTCAGCTTTAAGTTGCTCGGCGAACGCGCCAGGTGTCGTATGCTATCGTTAATGCCGAGACAAATGCCACCCGGCACGCAAACGGTGTGCGGTTTTCTCGAAGAAAATATCCATCTGCTACACACACAGTCGACGGTTGGAGGGGGGGCTGAGAAAAGCCGGGCAGCCGGGTCAGGTTCGGGATGGAAAACCCAAGACATGTTTATGGGAAATGGTTGGAGTTTAACGGCCCGGCACGGTTCGACCGCTCGGCAATCGGCTTCCTCCAATGACGTCCTAGATGTTGGTGGCTTTTCGGTTTGCGTTTATGTGTCTGTGTGTGTTGGATGGTGAGTTTACCACCGGCTGGCGGGAGGAAAGCACTCATGATTAATGCAAAGATGGCCCTAACTTCAGCCCGGTGGCACAATTTGCATGATGAATGCCAGTGAGAGTTCGTTCGGACCGGGGTGGAGGTGGAGAAAATCCTCCGGAAATGGAAGATATCTCAATCGAATGTATCGGGCGAGGACATGAGACGAAAGCGGCATCCATTCAGCTGTACATAATAACCGAACCTCACCAACTCCGGAGCGGACGAACCTCGAACGAAGGAAGGAATACGATTTCCAACATCCTGTACGTTGCGCCCTAAGGCCAAACAAAAGTGTACGGCGCACATTACGCCAAGTAAGATTGCCCGGTGGGATCGTTAACTGAAAAGCTTCCCGTCCTACCTGGTACGAAATCATAATCCTGATGCCATTACTTACTTTTTTGGAGCATATAAATAAATATCCTTTTGTACTGGCTCATTCCTTTCATTCGGTTTGCCGGACGCTTTTTCCACCGTGGCCATTTTTGATGCTCCTTCCCAAAGACGCCAGAGTGAATCAGAGTGTTCAGCTTTTTCCACACTCATATGACCGGAGTACGGAACGATAACCACCGAGCTACGCCTAAGGGCTCCCGGGGGGGAAGCCGGCAGCGCGTGAGCCGGTGTCAAAATCCCGTCCCGTGTTCGGTTGGCGATCGGATCGACAGGGCACGGACCACGGACACACGATTCACTGGACCATTTCGAGGTAAGCCTAATGCCAGCGAATCGTAAACTCCACCCATGTTTGGACGAAGCGCAACCGGCAACGAAGGACATCCATTACAGGTATTAATATTTCCCACTGAATGGGTGAGGAGGTTTGCTTTAAAAAACTGAAATAAACACAAATCCGATACATATTTCATATCGCCCCGAGGACTCTGGGGAGCGTGCGGTAAGTTCGTCGAGCGATTTATTTCCAGTGTGTGGACGATCGTCGAGGGGCATATTGAATTATTTATCATTTATTTTACCGAAATTTATGATTAATGGACTGGTTTTATGTTTTAAACAGTTCAAAGCCGAATTGCGTTTAATTTAAATTTTATGGGACACACATATGTTCAAAAGTGGTACGAAAACGATAGTCTTCATTAATGGTCAGAAAATATCCTAGGCCTTATACTTTGATTTACGTTATAGGAATTGTATAAGCTCGACCTTCAATGCGTGATTTAGATTTTAGCAAACAATTATCACTCCTATTTAAAATTGAAATTTGTTGTTAAAATATTATGTAAAAAAAGTTATCGAAACTAGTCACCCAATAACAGTTCATCATGCTTTTAAAAAGTATGAAGTTGTTAACATAGCATTATGTTTGATTAACACATGGCAGCCAAACTTGTATTGCAGATGAATCCATGAACAGGTTTACAATCAAACAGACATACAATCATATTGATATGAAACTAAATTAAAAACTCCGTCGTGAGTTATGTTACAAAAATGTAAGCTTTATTAAAAATAGTTAAAAGTTTTTATGTGCGAAAAATTAGAGAAAACTGAACTAGCACAAAAATCAACAATATAAGACGCAAGAGTTTTTCTGATCCTATCATATCATTTCTAGGACGTTATTGAATAGTAATATCTATTTTGCTTGTTTTGATTTTCAGTTTAATTTCATTATCATTGATCATTTCACTGAAATATTTTATAGAAAAAGGGTTCATCACCAACATAGGATACCATCTGGTTGGAGCCACATTTTGACCATCCATAATCATTATGGCTTATCCTTCCGTAGCAATTAGGTTTTATTATTCGACAATCCTAGCCGGCCTCCCATTAAACAACCCAAATGGTGACACTCTGGTTGCTCAAGCCTTTTCCAGCGTTAGAATGGTGTAGTATCTCATTGGCACATGCCGTGTGGATGTTATGACTGCATGCATCCGCCGGAGGCCCGATAACGGAACGACCACTTAGACACGTACGGTTGTGGGAGCTTTTAATTTTCGCCTTGGTTCACCTTCAAAACACACGTAGTTTTGGGGGACCCGTCATCGTCATCGTGCGTGTTCAAATCTTACTTACATAAACAACTTTCAAAAGCCTACCCAAAAATGCTTCAAGAGCGCCCGGAAAAGTCTCCGGTGTGTGAATGTTGTGAATTATTTGTCCCCATCCCTCTCCAAACTGGATCGACGGACTAATGTAGCGATGCGGTTAATATTGCTGGTGACTCGTGTGTCATAAACCATAAATCTTCCGCACAGACACCTTTGCAGATTGGGATGGTTGGGAAAAGCCGATCCCAAATGGTGACCCACCAGGTGGCCCCCGAATATTGTCACACGGTTCATTGGCGGGCCGCGCGTTCGGCAATATCCATCAATCATCCGAGCGCGTGATTCCTGCCGAAAAGTTTTTCCCATCGGAACACAACGAAACTTGGACGAGAGTGGAGAAAACAACAGGTTTTGAAAAGGCTAAATTCTCGCCTCAAAAGGTGGAAAAAGGCATATTGTTATCCATGTTTACCGTGTGCGTCTCAGATGATCCAAGAAGCAAAAGGAATGAAAAGCGAAACACCACCGGCTAAATCAAACCCGATCAGCAATCAAGAACCTCGCCTTACGACAAGGGCGAGATAACGAGAAAAACTTTACCCTTGCCGGGGCGTGCGGCGTCGGCATCGGGGTCACAAAACTTCCACCGCCATCTTGGAGCTGAACCGTTCGAGGGTTGGGGGTTAGCTTATTCTCTATGGCGTAGGAAACACTCCACTCCAAAAACTTCCCTCCGTCTTGTGATGCAACAACGGTGGAGCAAATAGAATTCAAGAAGAGAAAAGAAGATAAAGTACCCATCAACTTTCCGATGTGTCAGATTTCACTCGCTTTACGACGAGGTACGCGAGGTGGTGGAAAACCTAGGCTCGCGCGGTGACCTTTTTTGCATACGGCCCGAGAATCGTTTTGTGCTTCCGGGACACCGGGATTTCGGGGGCCTGTGGGAACAAATGGGAACTGGTGGGAAGTGTCCAACACCGAGACGGCATCACCATCAGAAGCCACCGAATTCGGCGGTGAACCGGTGAACGGAAGTGGTGCCACGTCCGGGGGGAAAATATGTGCGAGGAGTTTTGTGGTGGAAAAAGTTTCCCATTCACCCGCCCGATGTGGATGTGCGGTTTCTTGGGGCCAAAGTTGCACCCCCATTGGGACGGAGGCACTGGGAAAAGTTACCGCCCGGTATGAAGGCGTGTTTGTTGCTTTCTTCTTTGCGATTTGCTTTCGGTGTCGTCGTTTTAACCTAACTTTTCAATTCGATACGACACCCGCCCTAGGGGGTGGGTGTAGGCTAGGGAAAATAACAAACCCCGTTCGAAACTTGACTGCTCCCCCGAGGTGCCCTGTGTGAGGTTTTATAGCACCACCCACACCCCATTAGGAGTGGAGTGAAGGATCTTGGCTGCAGTGGCTCGCATCGCAAGCAATGGGAATCATTTGAAGTGCCCTGAATGCTTCAACCAACGGTCCTTCCACAAAGGAGGAGAGAGAAGAAAAAACGTCTTACCAATAAAGGAAACAAAACAGAGCATAGCAAAACAAGCACTAAATCTCCCGCAAAGAAGCGAACCCAAGGCTACCGACGGGTTTACGATGCGGCTTTTCTATCCAATTCCGCGAAAAGTCGGCCCATGTAGCAGAAGGTGCTTGGTGTAGCGGTCGGAAGCCCTGCCCGAGCCTTGCTGCGGTCTCGAGCCCGGCGACGTCACCGACTACAAAAGAGGCGTTGGCAAATAAAGTTGGCAAAACAGTAGCCAGAAGAAGGTGCGATCTTGTGAATGAACGCCGTCGCCCATTATGATCTGGAGGGTGCACAAAGGGATCAAAAGGATTTGTCAGACGATTGTGTAAGTTTAATAACAACCATTGTTTCGTTTTCATTCGTAATTTTCCAATTTAAATCTGACTTCTTTGATGGTAAATTTAGTAATTTTAATGAAAACTTTAAGCTTTTTTCTTGAAAATTTTACAAATGAGATAAAACAACTATCATCTACTAGATCTAAGTATAAAAATCGTTGAGTATGCCCTGTGTTTCAGTGAAGGGAAATTGATTTAAAATGAAATATTTCGTTGGTTCTAATAGTTATCAGTTTTTATGTGGCATTATTGTATGTTTTTCTTTTAGTTGCAAATAACCGTTTCTTCGAAATATTCATCCCTGAAACCTAATAGTGTTACAAACTTATCTTCACTTTCCTCTGAGCCTAAACAGTTTTGCGAAATCTAACAAAACGGTTAACAACATTGCATTCTCAGAAGTGGAATAAAAGGGCAGTGAACTGTTATGTGATAAATTTCGCCATTAAGGCCAGTTGTTACGAAACACAAACGACCTTGACCATGTCATGCCATAATGTGGTTACTCTTTGACTAAGTCCCGTCGTAGAGCGCTACAAATGCTGGTCGGTTGTTCTATGAGTGATGGTGATAAGAGACTGTGTAGGAGTTGCCACTATCGAGCGAACGAAGGGAATCCCAATCAGTGTTGTTACAGTGTCGACAAATTCGGCTGATAATTCGATGGGTTTTAACAAAAAGTGATGGTGCTTGAAATGAGTACAAGAGCGTTTACAATGATGTATCTATTTCTAGGCTATAATTAGGCAAGACATTTTATAGTCGCACATTGTACTTTCCGGATTTCTTCTTTTTCTTTACTTATGTTTTTTTTCTGCAACACTTGGCCTAGCTGGAGTTTGGCTGGTTGAGCATGGCGTAACTTTACCTAACGCAATTAGGGCGCATTAGTGGAAGCAGGAGCGGGCCAAAAATAGCGTATGAAAAATTCACTCCCATCGCACTCGGCAACACTCAGTGGCAGCGGAAACAAAGACGGTTTGTTTATGGGCAACACGGAACCGCAACTTGTCGGAATCTAATTTGCCGCTCCCTGAGCTGGAGTTGAGGGATAGAAAATGGGAGCAATGTCTCGGGAGAATCCGCGATAAGAGGCACACCGTTTCGGGTTAGCCGAGAGCCGGTCATGTGTGCTCCGTCTTGCACTTGCCAAGACGGAAGCCACGGCACGTAACGAAGATGGACGATAGGACACGGACAACACTTATGCGGTGCCGGTGGAAATGCAACATTAATTATGCCACCGTTCGGTGTGCGATCCGGAAGGGACGTGATGTACTTCACCGATCTCCTTGACGCATCTATCACCGAACTCGCCGCTTCAGGTGGAAGAGGAAATCGTCATGAATTATTCAGTCGGTTATTGAAAGCTTCCCGGGGAAACAGGACGGCAGTGGTTCTAAGAATTTTGGGTGATTTTAAGAAATTGGGTGGGATTCTACTCGTCCATGAATCCGCCTACTGAAGGTGGTAATTTGTGGCACAGATTGCTGGCAATATTTTCACTACCAAGAAAAAGTGAACTTAAAAATTGAATAAAAAGCAAGACCTAAATTTTACTTCATGCGAGGAACAAATAAGGGAAAAGTATGGCACCTGTTATTCGTTAAAACATATGCTCATATGAACTAAACCATACGTGCTTTCAAAACGTGACAAAAATTAAGTGCAGCGCTGAGAGAAACAGAAGATTTGAAGATTCAAATTGGTTGAAATTAAAGGTTGTGCATGTTGGAACAGATTCTTTTTTATCTTTAATGTCGTCAGTCCAATATGCTCGGCAAAAAAAAAAACAGTTCCAAAACATCCTTACAGTAGTCGCACCAAACATGGAACGACTATACCCCGAAGCAACTCCTGGCAAAGGATACCGGTGATAAAATAAGGAATTTCCGAACAATGCAACCAAAAGCGAACCATTCGAGAACGAAATTACTTCCCGTTTTCCCTCGTCCTTCTCCTAAAGCTATTGCTTCCTCCGTTTTCCGATAATAGTGCTTAGTTTTTATTGAACCCTTAAGCCTAGACCGATTAACAATACGGTAGCCATCCTCCTAGTAGTCTCGAACGTCGGTAGTCGAAAGTCAATATCACCATTGAACGTTCACGAGGATCGTTTTCATTCATACTCCATTCCGCGCGCCGTACCGGTTGATATTGAACCGTATCCGGGGATCTCTTGTGGAACCGTTGGCCAATATTGGCAGGAAAGAATATCTTTCCGGCGGGAGATGATGACTCCAATCCCCACTGAACTACGGTAAAACTGTAGTTGGGTACTCAGATCAGCGTTTGGTTAACAAAACATTGCAAATCCACTATTGTTCCAAAGGCTCCGGGCCGAACCCATCCACCGACTGACTGTGGATAGTCCTTTAGACGAGCCATCCTGATTGGTTTCTTTGTTTCGTTGCGAATCTCAAGTGCTCCTCATGAAGCTGAATATTTTGCTCGAACAGTTCGATTTCCGCCTTATAATGGGATCGAACGGAACTAGTCCGCCGGTTGGGAGGGGATTTAAGAGATGTACTTACCGCTTCGTCGGCCATTTCCATGCCTCCAACTCCACCACCACCACCGCCGACACTGAAGGCGTCCTCGTAGGCCCGCTCGGCAAACAGATCCCGCATTCGCTTGAAGAACCCATCCGCCAGCAGGATGTCGTTGTCCCGGGGAACCGTGTACGAGTCGGTGCCGCCGGCCAGCATCACCACCAACACCAGCACCGCCAGGGCGATGATCACCCTCGACACGCCTACGGTCCGGGTGATCATCCTGCGTCCCCGCGGAAGGTTGTCCTGCGATGTCATCGTCGGTTTACGTGTTCGGGAAAAGGGGGACGGCTGTCACTTACAACAAGAAGAACCCCCGGGAGAAAGATACCCAACGCCCGGATAGAGGAAAGTAGGAAGGAAGGAGGAAGGATAAACAAGGATCCTTTAGTAACTGTTTTCACCTAACCGGATGCTGCGAAAGGGATCGTGGGGTATGGATGAAGAAAACGAGAAAAATAAATTTATTCAAAGAAAACCACAAAACTACACTACCGTCAAACAAAGTGTCAAGTGGAACGTAACAAATGTTAACACCTCGTATTAACGTTGCCATATGTCGGTGGAAAAGATTACGCACACCGGATGTCCGACGTATTGTTCGTCATTTTCACTCTACCATTTTGAACGTTGTTCCGATTATCGATGAAAACAAGATCCACTTTCTATCGTTCATTTCATCGTTGAGGAAAATACTTACACTCAACTTGCAATCGCGCAACTAAACACAGTCGATTCCGACGGCTAGCGAACTCAGTCCGTTTCCGGCACTTCTACTCCACGGCTCGCCATGGTTGGACAGTTTCCCTCGAAACGATATGTGTTTGGGGATGATTTTTGCTTCGACCGTTCGATTTTGGGCACCGCTTCGAAAAGCACACACACGCACGAATGTATCGAACGTTCACTTCCGCCACGGATCCAACCTGGATCGAACGCGCTGAGGAACTACTGGACACGCTCCCGACAGCTGCTCGGAGTTTTCCCTGGCAACCTGCTCGTCCGGGAGGCTTCTGATGTCTGCCGCGACGAACGGCGATGGCTTCGAGGGCGATTCGCAACAAACGCCAAACAGTTCGAGGCAGCGCTGTCTCAGATACGGCACTTGTTTGGATAACGGACCAGCCTGACACGGACAGTTTTGACTGATAAAGTGCGATGTGACAAGCCTTACGGTGTACGTACGGAGTGATGCTGCCATTGTGTGCGGGAAATGTGGAGCGAATCTCACGCATACCACGGCGATGGGGCGCTCTGTGCTAGTGCTGGTACTACGACGCGAAGTATTCTGTAGTACATAGGACACTGTTTTCCTGCAGGCGAGGAAATGTTTTGCCAGGTGTTTGTGTTCGCTGTGCATCCACATGCTGTTACTATTTACATGTAGTTCTTCAAGGTCTGTGTGTCATAAACCTTCAGAGACTCCTCAAGGATTTACTTTTACCGTGAGAGAAAAAAATGGTGGGAAAACCATTTTCCTCATCGAGCTTTCTACTCGTGAATGACAGTGAGCTTTTGAAAACTTTGCAGTGCTTTCTTCAATCATAAAAAAGAATTCTTTTCTTTCTTTTTATTATAATTCTTTCTTTTTATCATATTTTGTTATTATTTCTTCAAAAGTTAAAAACGACAAAGACACCGGGAACACCGCGGACTTTTTTCTGAACTTTTTGAACAACCTAATCTTGATTGTCGTGTTGACAACGTTTCTTGGACATGCGCACTTGCCTCTCTTCAACGTTGTCGGAAGCTTCATAATATCCGTTTCGGGCGGAAATCAACCGTTGCACCATTTGAGATAGAACAAAAGATTACCTTTCAAGAGCTTCTTCTTTGTATGCTTGTGTTTTGTTGGTTTCCTAAATTACTCCCATAACCATAAGAACAGTAGAAGAAAAACCAAGAGCATGAGTTCAAATGAGCTGTTGACTTATTTTGGATAAAAAAAACTATTTTACTCTTCAGATACAAAGTTGATGTAAAGAGAATGTATAAACACTTATCTTTTGTGGTGAAACCGTTGTTCGTGTTTTAAATTTACATACTTTTGAAATTGTAGCAAAAGCTTCGTCATACGTTGAGATGTCTGCAGAAGCTTTTGTGGCATACAATTTTCCCAATCCTTTCGAAAACAAAACACAACCAACACAATTTCTTTAACTACTTGTTTCCTTTCATGAGCTGGTTGTACATTTGGAAGATTCAAAAGCCGATAAATTATGTTTTATCAGTACCATATGAGACTACTTCAATGATTTTCTCAATTTGGCTAAAAAGTCCTTTTTATATCCTTTTTTTGAAGCTCCTCACAAACTGTCACATTTCATTACGCGACATTGCGCTCGGGTCCGATGTTCGAGTTTAAAAGCAACAGTAACATAATACCTTGCTTAACGTGAATTGAAGAGTATGCGACACGTGTTGTCACAGTAATCCCGTAATCGAAATCCCCACGCTTATCTGCCTGTCACCATGACTGTCTGTGACGTATATGGTTGGGCTTTCCGATCGATCGCTCCATATGGAGCAGCTCGTTCGAATAATGAATATCGGAGCACATTCGATATCAATCAACATTGCACTATGATTTCGTTACACGAAACCCCATAAAACTTTAATGACGGATTGAACCAGCAAACAGCGGGGCTTGTGAAGGGTTTTCTAACGATGGTCAACTAATGACGATTTTTTCCACAATGCGTGATTTCAAATTGACCATGCGATCCCCTTGATAGCCGTACAATTAAATTATATGGTTCACTGCACTGATGTGTAATTGATTAAATTCAGCACGGTTGAAGTTGAAGCTGGATAGGTTAGTTTGTCGAATACTTTTTGGTTTCAATATCGTTAGTCGTTTCGTCTTTCAGGCGAAATTACCAAACGCAATTTACCTTAAAACAGAACTCATGACTCCATATCTTATTTTAGGAAAAAACGTCTACTACTGTGACACTCGGAAATCGCACTAACCTGTTGCTCCTTAAAATGCCGCAACGACCGGAAACACCGTTCTTACAGCCAACGAACCGACAGTTTCGTGCTCTGCGTGGCAAATGGTTTGAATTTCCCGTTCGTCTCCTCCGTCATACGCTACTGGGGCCGTTTTCGTTTCAATTTTCCCTTCTACGGGGGCTCCCCGCACCCCACGTGCATGTGTTTGTGTACCTACATTTTCGTACGTGTGCGTCACTGAAGTTGACATGCTAAAAAGGGGGCCAATCTGTTGCTGGTTTTTACCCATTGCCATCCCTTAACCCACGCGTGCCTTCAACGCTAGCCGGAGTTTTCCATCGACATTTCAATCTACTGCTACTGTTATGCCTTACTATCGGCGTGTACAGTTTTCCATCGCTTCCCGTTTCCTGGCATTCACAGTTACTAATTTAGTAGCTGTTGCTAGGGGTTAGTTTTTACAAAGTAATTTTCCCTGGTTTTTAAGGTCAACAATTTCATTTATTATTTTTCTTTCCGTTAAGTGAACGAGTAAAATTAAACATACACTTTCTTTTGCTTAAGGAATAATATTCCTAATACTTACTGTAACTTGTTTTTAAATGAAACTAAAATTTCTCATTTTTTTCTCAGTCCTTTTTTTAAAACTTATGCAAGAGTGTATTCAGTTTGCTCCTTTTGCAGCTTTATTCGGTAACATAACGTTTGAAACACACTACTCAATCCAAGTGCTCAACATGGCCCCACTCTAAAATGCATCCTGTGTTTTGTGCTGTTTTTATCCTTGTCCTTTTCGTTTACCATGTTATATGTGGTCTCCAGCGTCCCGATAATACTGTTTTTATTTATCTCGACACCCTTGTAATCCCTTCTTCCAACAGGTTTTTTATCCAATTGCATCAACTACTGCTTCTATCACTACTACTACTACTACTTTTACTAATGCTACTATTTCTACCACTGCTATTGCTAAAATAAAGCACCCAGCCCGCAAAGATCGGAATAAAATCGTTCCGGCTAAAGCGACTACATGTTGGGACTTTGCAGCAAAAGGCGCCTTATCTCTAAACCCAACGACCAACTATTGCCAAACACATTTCGTAAAATGGTTTTATTTTTCCTTGCTGTAAGCATGCTTTGTGCCCACCTCATGTACACTGTAAGTCTATCGAACGTTTGGTCTGCTAGTGCTTTAAACGATAAACTTTGCCTGAACAGTTGCAATCTTTTTTGTATGATGAATCGAATGCTCTTACGCCATTTGTTGTCTATTGATTTTTCTTTATGCTATGGCAGCTATATTGTTTTCAATGAGTACATTAAGTGATTTATCATTCAAGGTTTTATTGAAACCGCAAAGAAAGCAGTGAAAATTAACAGGTAAAAAGTTGTTTATACTTTAATTTATTTTGAAACTAACAATCATTTCTATATGTTCTATCAGAAAACATATTTTTGGAGATATATCTTCGCACAACGAAAAACAGTGACGACGTACAGGTCACATTTATGAGCCAGGTGTTGTCTCAAAGTGCCAAAAGGGTGTAGCCACCTGAGAAGAAACCCTTCACCATGCTGAAACGATCAAGTTTCGACAGTGGATGTTCGCTTTTGGTCTGAAAATGATGAATATTTGATGATTACTGACGCTTGCGTTGGATGAGTTCCAACACTTGTTAATCCTTTTCAACCCTTTTCTAGTCTCACAAGGGCCAAACAGCGTACTTTAAACAGTAAAATGTTCCACAGCTTGTGACATCAATTCCACGACCCTCGTTCCACTTGTCCCCGACCGGCTGCTGCTGTTGTTGCTGCAACCCCGGCACCGTTGCCGATGCTGGCGAGGTTAGGCCGTCTCCCAGTCCCACGTGGGTTGCGTCCAGATGTAGCCGGTGTTCGTCATGGAGCAGTAGGCGTTGTAGTACCGTCCCGGTGACCTGAAGCGACATAAATTAAAACCATCCGAGCCGCATTCCGGGTGGGGGGTAGCAGGGAAAGGAGGAGTGAAAAATGAGCACCACATAACACCATCATGCACTGCAGTGCGTTTAAAGTTGGCAAAGTCTGGCACTTCTTTGATGTACTCGTTTATGATGTTTCATGGTGAGCTTTTTAATCGTTTTTTTATTTGTATTATGAGCAGACTGCAACGTTCCAACCAACCTACCTGCAGTACGACCACTGAGGACACCGGCATCGGAACAGCTGTTGGAATTCCTCCTTGCATACCTCGTTCCACCAGCAGGTACGCTGCAAACGAGAGAGAGAGAAAGAGAACGGTTTGGAAGTGATCGGAGCCAAAGGATTCGTCTTTGGCATAGGAAAACATCCCCCCCCCCCCGCCCCCCGGGGGGGAAGGAAAGGGGAGCGAACATCTTCGGATGAAAAAGCGGATGCCACCGGTGGGCAATAAATTTTCCGGATAGTTAAGCTCGCCGGGTCGAAAGTTTTGCCCGAAGTTGCGCCAACGGGGCGAAATACTGGCACAAGTGTCGGCAAACTTTGCCGCGGAAACGATTCCCCCGCCCTCCCGTTAAAGTTAGAGTAAGCGGAAAATGGGCTGCTGCGATGATGGTGGGTAAACAGTTGGCCTAACCGGAGCGTCGACCGAATTCGTGTCAGGTTAATTAAGTCAAATAAAAGATTCATTCAGTTGCCGCACGGTTGTTCACACGGTTTGCGCACACGGGAAAATCGGGGAAATGAGCAGCTGGGCAGGGTGGGAGGGGGAGGGGACGTTACGAAACGTGACACCGTGGTTGGCCACGCGTGCGTTGTGGTCTGCGTCCGGAAAGGATGACAAGCCTGGAACGTCTCAAGGAAAGTTCAACCGAACGCTGTCATAACTTTGAGAAAAATTCCTACATTCTCCCCCCAGACTTGGTTGTTCACTTTCGATGAAAGGCAGATGGTATTTGATGTGAAAGAAGATACAGTTAAGGAGATAAAAATAGGTTTGTTGAAATAAGTGGGGAAAATATATTTAGACAAAATAAACTTGCTTACCTGAGGAGACAAATATTCTGCTTTGAAATTCAACAAGAGCATAAAATGTATTAGCAAGTAAACTGTCATGTACTTTAACCTAAATTTGCTTATTTGAGTGAAAGAATATGTGCTTTTCATTAGTTACTAAGATATGATATGAACTATGAGTTAAAATCTTAAAATGATAAAATTCGGTTGCACCAACAATAAAACCCGAAAAATTGCATTGCTACGTAGAAGCAGCTAATTTCAACGATTGAAGAACAAATAATAAATAATTTTGACAAATTGAAAAACATACTGCAGCTTTCATTTATGATACATCATTAAGTGATTATTTTTTGTGATCGGTCATTAAGTGATTTTTTTTTTGTAATCGGTTCAAGCGAAGCTAACAAGTAAAGCGCCAGAAGGAGGTATGATCGAAAAACTTACTGTCGATTAACCTCAATTAACATGGAGAGACGAAATAAAAACTTATAAAAGTAGTCTAACCGGATATGCTAGAACCATCAAACTCCCGAACTTCTTCAAGAACTCTCACTGCAACGAACACTGCACCATTTGAAGTACCCAGAACGCGATCAAAAACACACAAAAAATGAAAGTTGGCCAAAGTTTTACATCGTTGCACTCGAGGTGCGCATAAAAACTGTAGTCACTTGAACAAACTTACAACAACGCTTGGCTGGGATATTTGTCGGTGTCCGCTTCAGTCGGCTGTTTGTTTTCCACCCGTTTCCACCGTATCTCCCAACGCCAGTGGCTCTTTTCGGTAACTTCTTTCATAATCAAATTCCGTTCCTATCTCATCCCGTGAAGCCTGTGAGGTGTGTTTGCGACTACGATCGCAATCAAACTAATTTATCATCGTAATTAATGGTCCATGCCCCGAGGAAAGGAGATTCCTGAGGTGGCAACGATTTGTGTGTGACCTCTAGGAGTTAGGCGTGAAGTGCTCGAGGACTTCCTTCAGACATTACTTTTCCCATATTTTTACCCTCCCTTGTGGATGTGTAAATAATTTGATGGATTGAGACAAAATTTTCCTCTTAACATCCATTAATCTCCGCAGTTTTTGTACAGATTTTACACCGACCACCCACAGGCGGATAAAGTTGGTGCCCGGGCGCTTTTTGGGAGCGGTTGCAGAAATTTTATTTATTTTATTTCATTCTCGCTTCCAGCGCAAAAGACGTTAGACGGGTATGGTCAGCGTTAGTCAGCTTTCACCGTGGTTGAGCCGTGGAGCCAAATTGGAAACCCAATATCGCGGCCAACAGGGTCGGCGGACCCGGAAAAACCGGGGCGGGTGGGTTTTCATTACACTCGGGAGCCGAGATTCCGCCAGCGGCCGTTGCTGCGATCAACGAGATTATTATCATTACTATTATTATTATTATTATTATTATTATCGTCCTCTAAGTCGGCCCATCTTCTGCCCTCGATAGAAAACCACTCGAGCACGGCCAAGCGTGACGAAGGATACAGGCGAATAATTGGGTATTTTATGGCTCTTCGTCAGCGCAGAGTCGATCCTTATCTCGTGCCGTTCCGTCTACGGGCCACGCTACAAGTGTTTGCCACCGATTTGTTGAGTGTTGTAAGCAACGAAAATGTAAGCGATCGTGGAGAGCAGTTTGCGTAAGAAAAAAACACCACCCTGGGAACGAATGCTTCATTTTCTCTGGAACCAACATCAAATATCATCAACTGGAAGCTTTAATCGAGTGGAATCGGAACGCAGTTTTATATAGCATTAAATTTTATAAAGCCAGAGAGAGTTTCACACAGTGTTCATGGAGCAAATATGTAGTGACAATCTTCCCAACGGTAGAGTATACATTTTCAAGTTCTTGACGTCGTTACAATTTTTCCCAACACGAACCGGAAGTTCTAGCGAGCTTTTCCTTCGATCGCAGGTGTTTGATAACCCTCGCAGAAAACCTGCGCCAACCAAATCATCGCTTCCGTGATGCCTGCCAGCCGGAAACGGAGCGAACGAAAAATCGCGTTGCGACCCCGCAAAACCCATTAGAGACTCAATTAATGAAAGGAAAATTTGGTTTTTCCTTCCCATCCGTCCCCCCGCTGCTGGGCTGGAATTTCAATCGCTTTCGTAGGCTACCTTTTCCCGCCGCATCCGCATATCTCTGAGCAAGCTCGGGCAGAGGAAAAGCATCCCCCTTCCGAAAAACTGGATGAAAGCGAAAGGGATCCAGTGAAACGACCGGAACGTGCCCGGAAAAGGCGCACCCGGTAGAAAACGAGAAGGAGAAGAAAAACAAATGGGAAAGATCAGGAAGCGAAATGAAATTATTTCACGTTCACATTTGCTTGGGTGCCTGGGACGCACGGAAAAGGGTGGAAAGGCAATACAACCGCATAGGGGGGAAGCTGTCGAAGAAGGGTGGAGAGTGGAAGGAATGTCGGTGGGATGGGGGATTTTGTGGCGAAATTTAATAACCTTCAAAATCACGAAAAGGCAATTTCAAGTTCGGATTAAAAAACTTTCCCTAAACAGTTCCAAAATGAAGATTTGTTTGCCAAGTGCGTTATGATTTGTGAGGTTTAATGGAAATTGATGGAAAACTATTAAATTTCATAAATTTGTTTGATATCGGTAGATTGGATGGAAACTATACAAAATTTTCAGTGACCCATTAGCAAGTCTAAACTAAGTTTACCAGCAAAACAACTCTAGCCGAATGTTTTTCTTGGGGGCTTATCTAATAAATAAAAATAAACATGACATTTGCTTTTAAGAGATGGTTTTTAAGTCAAAAAGATACTGCTTGAAATAACAAAAAACATGCCTTAAGCAAACTACTCCCGATTCTTTCATTCGCTAGACAGAAAAGATGAAAGCGAAGGTACTGAGCAAGCATCAAACAAGTTTGGTTTGGTGGCAGGAAAGCGAGGTATCGTTTACCTCGAGGATATCTAACCGTCGACCAAATCGGAAACACCATAGGGTTGCCGTATGTAACAAAAAAAAAATAGGAAGAAGATGCTTGGATGTTCACCGGATCGGTTTCGGTGAATTGCTTTCAATCTGCCTGTTGTGTACGGCTTGCTTTTCCGGAGGAGTTGCTGCGCTGTGTGTTTGGAAACATTCCATCCAACCGTCGCCTCTTGAATATCTCAGCTGGAAGGAAATTCTAGCAGGCTATAAAGGTGGTTAGGGCCCGAATGGCGCCGTACAGAACTGTTGCACAGTGTCCCAGCCCCAGTGCTTTGCCAGCGGAAAAGGACGACGAGGACACACGAGCATAAGCACCATGGCCCGGTAGGATTACGTTAATGCTCGAACGGCACCGAAGCGGAATGGCAGAATATTAACTCGAGCACTCGGGGGAGAAAAAAAAAGATCGGAAAAACAGCGTAATAAAACTATGCTCACCTCGGTCAGGTATCCTCGGACGCTCTGGTCGGAGTAGCTGCGCTTCACGATTCGGCCCGACGCCGGCCGAAGGATGGATATTGCGCCAAACACCGCAAAGGCAACCCACACCTGGTCACAAATAGAAAGGAGAGTATCAAACAGTGGAACGAGAAAAGTGTGCACGGGTAAGAAATTTATTGTGCAATCTCCACACGCATGAGCGCGAAAAACTGAAGGCGATAGAAAGGAACTGGAGCGCATGAGGGAAATGCAAAGGGGTCCCGTGTCAGGTAAAAGTAATGAAAGGTAATAGGAGCGACGCGATCCAGGACCTGACAGCGATAAAGGGCGATGAAAAAGGTAAAATAAAGAAAATTCCGCACGAGGTAAGAAATTCTGGCAAGCAAATAAGAAAATGCTCCACTAAAACGCAAACAGGAATGAAAGGATCGCCGGTGAAAATGGGTTCACTTGATTCAGGACGAGGCCTGGTGGAGCTGGGCAGAGGGGGTTTGATTAAGGGTGTATTTTCTTTTCTTGTTTTTGATAAATGAAAACAGTACTTGAACAGGCCGATCGGCATCCTTAAAAGCACGTGAACAAAGATAAAAAGGGACAAGAAAGTGATGGACAGAGAGAACGCGTCGTTGTTGAAAAGCAGGAGGAAGAAAAGCTATACAAACTAAAGAAAAGCACGCGAGATGGAGGAAGGAAAACCTGCAACAATGACAGCATTCACGTCCACGTTTCTGTCATGTTTATGGACCCCTTGCTTCCAGGTTTGGGAGCATCGAGTTGGAAAAGCCTGCCATTGGAAAAGGGCAAAAGAAAAGCTTAGTGCAGGCTTCGAAAAGGGTTGAAGTTTTTTCTTTCCCGTTCATTCGTTCCCCAGTAGACTTCGCCGAAAAGCATAACAATGATATCCGGGGTGCTCGAGTATGGATACAGTGAGTTTGGAATTTCACTCCCATCTCTTTTATGTTTTTGTAGTTAGAAACCCAAACATTTGTTTTGTATTTTGTATTCTTTTATATTTCGCTTCCGTATACTTAGGCCTGTGTTTAGTTGAACTAATTTAAATTGTTTATGACTTGTAAGCTACTATTGAAAAACATAAACTTTCAATTTAAAAGAGCTTCAATTGACTTATTCGTCCTATGTTCTTTTACCATACACAAACCTATTTGATCTTCACATCAGTTACTAAAACTGTGGTAGAAAAATCGGCACACACTGTAGAAGACCCGCTTCGGCATCGATAAAATGGACACCCGCTTGTGGCTGGCTGCTGATCGATAGCGGCGTACTTGAGTATACACTCCGCTGCATCCGGCATTATTTTCCCCCTCCGCTGCGTCCTCTGCTCGCCTTTTCCAGACATTATGAAATAAACCTTCGCACCGTTCCGGGGAAGCGGAAGGGAAAAAAGGGTTCGCACATCCCAAGCTTCGTTGGGCTTTCGGTTTCCTCATCTGCTTCGGTGCCGACGACATTAAGTGCGTCATAATTCTATGGCGAGGAATTTAAAATGGCTGCCTCAAGATGTCTTTCAAAGGATCTCTCGACTTGAGGACCGGTTTTATGGGTGGGAAGCTTTCCGAAAGTTCAAAGGAAAATGGTTAAAAATAAAGAAAAAGCATACTAACGTGGAAGTACATTTTTCCCGACAGTGGATGGTGACAATTAAAAAAAGTGAAAGGATTATCGAAAGCAAAAAAGCAATTGATTAATTATGTTTCTTACAATACAAGGAGCAACCTTACCTTGTTAATTTTAGTCCGCCGATTTGCTATCGATCTACTTGATGTCATTTTGCTGGTTTTTGTCGTTTCCTTCAGCGGTCGGTTCACTGAATCCCGTCTCATCTGTAGTTGCACCGTGCTTTCTAGTTCCCCTCTCACCGAAGTTCCACCCTAATAACAGTATTTCGCTTCGTCAACAACAAATTGCCGCCAAAATGCCGCCCGGCCGCACACGAGTGAGTCTCTGACGCAGCGCTACAATTGTTACCCAATTGTGTCCGCCAATTGGCGACGCCAATTGCTTGTCAACTCCGAACCGGCCTGGGATCGTTTGGGTCGTTCTCGGAAGAAATGGACGAGGCAGTCACAATGAAATTTCTAACAGTGTCTTTAGGAAAATAGTATAATACCTCGAGAATTCCCCGCCAAACCAAGAGATGAACCGAGGCGAATCAATCCAATCCAATCACTGTCAACCGTTGGCACAAATTTGCAACCGCTGCTTGGTTGTTTTTCACTTCATTTTTTTCCCCCGTTCCTCCTCACAACACTCTCACTAATCCAAACGCCATTGACAGCGCTAGACGCGTAAATAAAAAGGGGACGTAGATTGAACCGATGGCGAGGGATGAAAACAAACAAACAGAACCGCGACGCAGCTTTCCAACTTGTTGATAACGATGACAGCGGCAAACGCGTAGCAGAACCCGAGAATGATCCTAGTGATAAATTGATATGTGTCGGCCCGTTTTTCTTTTTTGTATTGTGGTTTCCTTTTCGCAGACTTATCGTTCGCCGAATACTATTGCAGCGCCATTCACTCTTGTTCTACTTTTTCTTTCAATTGGCTACACTGTGTTTGTGCTTGTGCGTAGATTCGTTTATACGTTCATTCACATTTATCAACAGTATCAATTAACAACTTCACTTCGTTGCAAGATAATTATCACAAAACAAAAAAGGGATTTGTTGCTCTCAACAACTAAACACTTCACTTCATCGTCATCCCTTTTTTTAATCGATGAAAACTCGATGAAATTCCCGCACGCAATCCCGCACGGATGTCGCAGACTGGCAGATGGTGAAGGGACTGCGTTGGGGCACGTCGTCGGGGACAAGAATGGCGGCGTTAATCTGGTGTAAATAGATAAACGTCAAAACACCGTGCCGTACGGTGGAAGGAAGATCGTCAACTGAACCGAGACGACTGCCGTCGGTTGAATGCCGCCGGTCGCCTTTTGCCGGAACGCAAAATGTTCTCCAGTCGTGATGGTGGATGGCCCCGGGCGAATGAGATAGCAAGCTGCATTGAAACCGGCGAGGCTGAGCGAGTGCACTAATGTTCCGAGGCAGAATGTTGTTTCGATTGTTTACTGCTTTTTCTTTTGTCTTTTTGCTAACACAGGCCCCTGGTTGGTTCGAAATCGAAAGCTCAGGAGCAGCTGTGTGCTTTCCATGTCTTGGAAAGCTTTCGGCGAAGATACACGATGGAGACGCCTGGTGGCGCATAGAAAATATACCGTCGAAAGTGTTTGTAAAAGCATTCGTCGCAATTTAGTGATGTTGAATTATTTCTACAAGCTCTCTTTTAAGGTGAAATTGGTTGAATCACCCAAAATCATTTCATCATACATTCGAATCTTAACGTCTTTCTTAGATTTAACGATGCCAATAAAATCTGCAAATGCCACTTTACTTTGTATAAAATAGCTTCCCCTCACCATGAAAAACAGAGATCAAGAAGTATCGAATCGAGATAATTGTTATCTTTTTCTATTTCGTAGCTGCAGAGTTACTGGGCGTCTCCATAAAAAAAGAATTGACAGTTTTACTAGTCGTTCACTTTCCCATTTACTATTGTTTCCTATAATTTCAACGTATTATTTTTAGTTTCCCTGCGGCAATTTCAAGGGACCGAGTTGCATCGCTTTAATTTAGTTTAATCCGTAACCTGGGTAACTACTACAAGACGATTCACAATCACTCTGTTAAAGCACTTCCTGACAAATGATAAAATTAATACTTAAAAGCTTAAATTGCAGACAAAATTAATGTATCTATCGATAAAAATTTGCCCAACCAAGCATTTAGAAAAATATACTGTGACCCGGATAATTAGTTTTTGTAACGCTCACTATTGGTTTTATCATTAATGCATATCCCACCTTTACCTTTTCACCTTTTTTCTAAGTCCTTCATACAAAAAAGAGTTCAGTCTGCATCAGTTTTTGAGTAGTTTAAAAGTATATCCTTTGCCACTCTCCACAAAAGTTAATAATATAATGAAACACAACCATACAGGGTCCCTTTATTAGATAAATCACACAGTAAATGTGAAACAACTATAAACATAGTTTTATCCAATGATTTTGCTGCAAGGTGCCCAAATTTGTCTCTCTTGTATTTTTTTATTTTCAATTGTTTATAACACTAGGAAAATGTCAGCTTAATTGCTGCTTATAGCTAAAGTTTGTTCAAATCATTCTAATCATGTTTTAAAATATTTTGTTTGCTTTTAATTTAACGTTTGATTTTATCATAGAAACATAGTTTTCAAAAAACTATTTTTTATTTTTTTTTAAATATTCCCAGATCATAACTCAACACTCAAACAATTTTATCAACGTACACAAAAACTGAACCTTAGGTCGGGCGGAAGATGATCTAATTTGCCACCCAATCGATTGGGTGAACCGCCACCATTTAATCCCTCGTTGCGTTTCGCCAACAAAATCAACATTCATTTTTCGTCTACATTTCGGTCGGTCGAGAGCAACCTTCCCAATTTGCTTTTATCTTTATACTGGTTTCTTGTCTATCGCCTCTCTCTCCACTTCGCCAGGTCAAACGAAATGATCCCCTGGACAAGCTTGATGAATAGTCAAGCAACCCAAGTGCGCTTGGTTGATTTCAAAATTCAGGCAAACATACGCCAATCAAATAGTTAAATGCATCACGGTTGACTGTTGGCTTTGTTTACGCGACAAAACATATGCTCTGCGTCGGGAATACTAATGCGCCGGATCGATGCGGCGATGACCCGCAGTGGTGTGGATCGGTGAACAAGCAAAAGGCTGAATGATAAAAACGCCCTTGGGTGGGATAGTCACACCGTTTGTTATGGGCTGCAGCACTAACGTGCATTTGTCGGCTTTTCGTTTGGTGGTATTTCATGGCACGAATTATTGTCCATTAGAAACTCGTAAAAGTTTTAGGTTGGCACATTGCCTGTAACAATTTCATTCAAGCCCAAGCTCGCGCAAAAGTAGATCACATGTCTATGGAGTTGACATGCATTACCGCGTCTCCCACGAACACGCCCCGCCCACGCCATTCACCCCCATTTGCCCTAGATTTCACGCCATTACGTCACACTTCGGCCTTCCCGAAGGCTCTAGGGGGAGTAGTCTTCGACCACCCGCGAGAGACAAGCAGAGAGCAAGCTACGAGTGAGCCCTATTTCGTGGCGCACGAATATTGCACTTTCGTATGCTCCCGTTGCATTGCATCGGTGGTCAACGACCTCGTTCGTGGATCTTTCTCGGAAGCTTTCATTAACATTAACTTTAATTAAGGGATAATAAACCTATATTCTTGTAATAAAAGCCACCGGAGCATCCTACGGAAAAGGCAAACCTTCCTTCTGCTGCTCCCGGTTGGCGTAAGTCGGGTTTCCTTTTTTTACCCTTCAATGAAGAAGCGCTCAAGCCAACCTTGTCACAACGGTGGAACCGGAACAGAACACATCAACGTGAAAAAAAAGGAATGATATTTTAAATTAAAGGATTCCGAAAATAATACCACCCGATGGCGTGGATGGTGTTTTCCAGTGAAGCCCAGGAGCGAAAGAAAAACCGAAGAAAAATGTTCCGAAAGCGTTCTTTCTTCTTCAGTACTCTGTTACGCCGTCTATTTTTAGCTACACGCCCAGCGTCTTTCGCCTTGCTATCGTGTTTCAATTATTCTGTGGATTTTATCTATTTTCCTAATGTGGGAACATGTTTTTATTTCGTCTCGCTTTGGCGAAACGAAAGAAGTGGTTCAATTAAATGATGTAAAATTCTGCCGAATTCACCACGGAGTTGTTTGCTAGCTAGGTAGCTTTCCTTGCTAGTTGGTATCGGTTTCTTTCGACGTTGAACTTTCGTTTTGTTTCAATGCAGGCGTACCGTGACATTTACAATTGGAAACGAAAACAGCAGCAATTAATGATTGTGACTAATTTATTCTATAGATAAACATTCATTGCAAGGTACTGTAGTAGGAGCTGGATGGATCACGATTCGGGAGCATCTCGATCGCTCGAGAAAGTGAACACTTTTTATGGATTTACCGAAGCCGGTAGGCCATACTCGGGGAAAGGAGCGGGCTGGGGTACGCCGAAGGTTTCCTGGTTGGAGGCAGCTTGTGCTGGGGTGGCAGCGCCCCGTCCTGAGGCGGTATTTTGTGGGTTCGGAGCTGGAGCGGCCCGAGCGGACTCAACGCTGGTGGAGGCAACGCCGGCCAGTGACGTTCCTTCAAAACCGAGCCGGATTCCTTCGGGCGATCCGAATGCGGTCAGAAAAGTGGTCTGTCCAGTGCGGGCAGCTGGTGCCGAGGCATCCCGAGCTTCGATAACTCCCGGGAGTGATGCGGCCGGTGCGGGAGCGGGAGCCGGAGCTACCGGAGCGGGAAATGGAGCGACACGGCTCGCGAGAACCGCTGATGGGGCGAAGGCGGGTGCGATGGCTGCGGGTACGGCGGCCGTCCGCACGACTGGGGCCACCGGTGCGGGGGCGGCTACAGGAAGAGGGGCTGCAAAACGAGGTGCCAGCGGAACAGCCACCGCACTCGGAGCGGCCACCGTCTTGAGGACTGGACCGGCGACAAGTTGTGGCGCGACGTACGCGGTTGGGACGGCACGGACAACGGGGGCGACCACTGGTGGGGCGGCGTAGGCCAACGAAGTTGCCACCGGGACGAACGATGAGGGAGCGTAGCTACGGCCCACGACCTGGCTGTACGCCGAGCGGAGAACACCTTGGGCGGGGAAAACGACCGGAGCGGGGGCTGCAGCAAGGTAGGTGGTAGCAACGGGGGCGGCTACCAAGGGGGCGGCAGCGAATCCAGCTTCCGTACCGGTGCACAGAACACCCGCAACCAGGACTGCAACCTGAAGGAACTGAAGAGAAAACAACAAATGGTTTAAAAACCCCAAAATCTAAACTTTTCCCGTAATGATGGAGATTTTCCTTTACCGTACGACCAAACGAAGCTGCCATGCTGACGGTGGTAATGTTTACTGCTAACCGAAGACGATCACTACGAAACTGATACCTTTCGGTGCGCCCGACTATGACTTTTATAATGCAACTCCCGAAAAAGTCTCGCGAGTAGGGATATGTCCAAATTTTCTTTCGTTTTCTCCTTGTCATGTTGAAAGTGAATTTGGCAATGATTACGAGGAGGGGGGAAAGAAAAAGAGAGTCCAAATTGAACTTACCACTTCCAAAACAAATCGGAGCAATTGAAACGACTCACCACACATGCAATGGGTGCAATGTTAATCGGACCACATTTGGCCTAAAAGAAACACATAGTGATTTTCAAAAATTTGAATTTAAATTGCGTTTAGTTTTTTGTGTTCCTTGTTTACGTTGCTTTTTTTCATTTCGGCCACTGCAAAGCCATTGCATTGCACCCAGAGACCCTGGTTTGGTTTACCCTGTTCATGCTTTGAATCCTCCTTGTTTGGCTTTGAGTCACAATGGCGTTTGCTTGCGTTGTACATGAATTATGCAGATTGTTGCCTTTGCTTCACGCTCGCGGACAGGGTTTCCAAGTAAATCCAGCTACACAACCAAAGGCAAACCAAAAAAAAAAAAACAAAAAAATAATGAAGTCAAACACCCACCACGAAACCAATCAAAATCCGGTGGTACGAAAAAAAGTTTTCTTGTTTACGGACTCATTTTCCCGTCCACGTATAAGAACATGCATTGTGAGGGTTCTTTATGCCTTTACCTGCCACTGAAAGCCGGCTTACTTGCTCAACCATCGGACCGCGTGGGCTCCAACCGGCGCAGGAAGCTTTGAAAATTTAATTTTCCTTCCCCGAACTTCGCTGTCGGATATTTGGTCGGAAGACGGTTCCTGTGTTCCGCCCGGTAGCTTCATGCATAATCCTGCAACGGGGGAACGGAGAAGAAAACGCTGATCCGACGAATAATAAAACACACATCATCGTTTCGCTCGGCTGAAACCACTCAAGATGCACGTAACGGGGTTCCGAAAACTACGAACAAATCGCGTGCTTTGTGAATCTGCGATTTTTCGTTCACGATTTCATTTTTTCTTTCGCTACCTTTCTCCGCTCCATCAAAGCGCACATGATTACTGGTGTGAGAACCTGTGCGAAATAATCATGTCGAAAAATCCCGGTGGAAATAATCGGTACCGGATTACTTTTCGATCTCAGTCGGCGAGTGAATTTCGTTCGAGTGAATATTTCATTGTTTAAGTCGATCGAAATTTGGAGAGCAGAAAGGAATTCCTATAACGCAAACAAGACCCCATCCAGGATTATTTGCTTTCAACGTTTCACGCTAAAATTAGTAGCTATTCACAACAAGAATAACTTAATGTCATTTAAGTTTTCAATGGAAATAAAATGACTTCTGTTGAATCTCATCGTTACAAATGTCTCATTCTCCCATTCTCATTATCTCACATTACGATCGTGATTTGAAAGGACCTTGATCTTCTTCATAGGAAAATGGTGTGCGATGTTGGATGGGTTTGATTGAGCTACCGTGATGTACAGAAGCTTTCTTAGATGCCTCTTTCCAGTATTTCTTAAAGCATATTACAACAGAACATCATTTATTGTCGATATGCCAAACATAATACATTTTTCTCATTTCTCACATACTTCAACATCCGATGGTAATAATTTGTAGTATCGTTTACAACGAACAATAGACAGCTATTTTTAAATGACTTTCCCCTTGGTAGACACTTCTCCGAAACTATAATTATCTAGCCTATTTTCACACTCCAACAAATCACCACCAACCGTGATGAAACGTGCTTCAGCAGACATCCCAAAAACGACCGACTTCTCCATACACACATACAATAGACAGCCTATGACATCGATAACATCCTAGGCAACCCACGGAAAACGGCGTACCTGGTCCGCGCCCTGCCAAAAGACACGGACCGTTTTCCTCCGAGGAAAACTTCTCCGGTCTGCGGCAGCTTTGGGAGCTTTCTCATGCGTTAAGCTGCGGTGTCCTTATCTGCCAGCTCATTATCATTATTACCACAGCGCAGTCAGCAGCGTTCCGCCGGAAACTCTATCACTATTAAAAGATTATCCAACATTACGCCTAAGCTGCACACCGCTGTTCCCAGCCGAAGGTGAGGGCGAGGCTAAAAATAGGATCGGTGAACAAAACCCCTTTGAAAAAGTAGGGAAAAACGCAACCACCTAACCTACTGCAGGCCCAAATTAACCTATTTATAGGCGGGGAGGTGGTGAAATTACCGATTAGCAAACAGTCAGGCCCATCCTTTCGGTCTTGCATGTTTGCTGAGCAGATACGTGCCTGTCGTGACAGGAGGGCGATTGATAAGTTTCTGAAGTTATATCAGTTTGGTTTCGAGCACTAATCTAAACATATGGATATTTTATGTCATTAATTTTACGATGTGCTTACTTTATGCTTATTATTTGCAAATGTGATAACCTTAGCGCATTTCACTTGAAAATAATTTTCAAAAACTGATAACAAACTTCAAGAAACCTATCGACTCACTGCAACGTAGTCCTGCTAATCAAAGTTTCTTTATTATAAGCTTTTTCTCTCCCTTCATAACGCAAAATCGATTCTCATGCCGCCTTATTTAAATCCGGCATGTTGCAATGTGGTAGGAAGAAATTTTCCGCCCAATTTCCACCGCCGTCACCCACATTAGCTATACTAGATTTTGTTTATTTGCCCGGTTTCATGGCCCTGACTTAACCTTCAATGCATTAATGGATCTTGTTTGTATTAAACTCTGGCGACCGCGGGAAGATGAAGCGGAGGCTTCGGGGCTGACACGGTTTAATCACAAAAGCAACCTTACGCAGCAACTTCAGGAAACTTTGGTGAAACTTTCCCTCGTGCTCGATGAAAATAGCATCCAGCGAGGTTCTGATGTCGTCCTCGAGCAGACTGATTGGACCATTCAGACTTCAGTTTGAGTTTGGTCGGCTTGCGGGAAACGTGGAAAACGATAAAAATGAAGGTAATTTTGCATCGATAGCATTTGTTTCTCACTCAACTAAACTGTTTCCAGTTATCTATTAAATCGTGGACCAACATTATAAAACGTTCAATAGCGGGCAAAACTCGCTCCGTTTTTCTTCCTCGTAGACAAACCTTGAAGCCCCCATGGTCCTTTCGAAGGTCAGTATGGCCCTCATGGGAGAGTGTGGGTATGGTTTTGCCGTATTTTATCATCAGCGTCTCATCTCGCCGCACGCAGTTCCGGTCGCTTGAAGACGCTGTAGAAGCTGAACCGGCACAATCCCTGCAAAAGCAACAACGGCTGGAGCGACGACAAAGGCACTGAAAAGGTCAGAGGTTGGCTTCGACTCGATCCGTCGCACACCGGAATCGATGGCCGGGAGCCAACACCGAGCGCGGGCAAACACTGACCAATACGTAGTCGTTCGATGGGAGGTGTGACCTTTTCCCGCTCACGTGCACTCACGGTTGGATGCGAACGGCGCTAGCCGAAGGTGAAGACCAAGCGTTTTCACGTTGGTCATTTTTCCGAAACCAGCAGTTTGCCCATTCGACGTCACAGAACACGGATGCGCGAACAACAACAGGTTAGCAAGAAGTATCCTCAAACATTGCCGACCAAATGCTCGCACGTGCTGCTCTAGAACAAACGGACCAATCTTCTCGCTGTGGCGCGTGATAATGACATTCATTAGAGCCTGTTCGACATATGCACTTCTAAAGAACCCCCGAGGTGAACTGAGCCGCATTGCGATTGCAGTACGCTTCCAGGAACATGCCCCAATGGTTTGGTTTTCTCTATAAATAAAACAGACTAGCTGTGGGAATATGTAAATTGTTTCAACTGTGGTTACACATTGTAACAATCGTTTGAAGGTTAGCTATTCAACTGATCTATCCTTATTTTAAAGGATCGAAACATTTCATGTAAAAACTGCTACATAGACGTGTCTTTTACATTGACTTTTACTTATTAGAAAGACTCAGGTCTTATTCCTTTTTTCAGTTCACATTGTTGTTTTTTTTACAAGTTCAATGTTTAGGAAATAAATTGGAACGAATTTAATTTTCCAACAAAATAAGAAAAGCTGATGTTCAATATTTATTTTAAATTTAAGAGATTTTTTTTTTCAATTTTTAATTTTAATACAGATTTTATAACAATGAACATGAATAAAATTGCTTGTTTTAAACATAACAATTTTTAGTTGAGAAATTCTGATAAGAATCTACTGATAACTGTCAATCAGTAACTGTTTGAGAAGCATAATTTGATATATTTCAAGCAAAAAAATCTTTTGTAGAACTTGTTTTACACAGCAAAGAAGTTATAAAAAACTAAAGTAATATTCCATTTTCTTTTGGGTCGCTTCCAATAACATCCGATGGCTAAAAAAATATTAACAAGTTAGAAGAGAATGTAAATATACGAGCGAATCACAAACATTATACTCTACCAGTTCCTTTGGTCTTAATAAAACAGCCATATTATTTTGATTTCACAAATACACTAGTTTTACATCCCTAAAAAGTCTGCAAGGTGTCTATTTTCCACTGAACTGACACAAAAACAAGCGCCTTCAAGCGGGTTAAGCACGGGCTTGGCACACCTAGAGATCAATAAAAACTCCTTTAAATCTCCTTTTGTCTGCCACTTCCCGAGATGCTCTTCGTGATGAGCGGCTTGTTCCATCCGAAGATAAGCCCCGGTTCCATCTGACGTTTTCCCAAAGCGTTGCAAACCATGTCCATCGCTTGCTCCGATCAAAGCGTCACGGAAAAACGGACCCGCACGTTTCTGCTTTTGGCGTGAGAAACATTCCAGCCCCAAGGGTTGCATTTTTCCTGGCGTTCCATTTACGATCGGCCCACAGTTGAAGCTCCGGCTTGGGCTTTCCCCGGCTGAAAAGCGAAGGGGTTGCTATTTATAGCGCAATAGAAGCACTCCGGGCACGGATGTGGGCAGGAAGCAAACACACTGGCTAACCGAAATGGCAGCTCGAGTGCGCCGCAAAGATGATCCTTGATGAATATGATGCGGGTTTGGGGTTCCGTACGTGGGGACGTGTGTGGTGTAAAATAATGCTCCAATTGCCAGCCCATTCATATTTTATCCTTCCGTTTTTTCCTATCTTTCAGGTTGACTTTTAACTTCTTCGTAGCACTTTCTCGCTCTGTTTTATGTTATTCATATATCTTTTTCTCTATTACTTCTACTGGTGCATTGGTGTCAAGCCCACACAACTACTTGCCCTGATTTTAATGTTCCCCGGGCCTCCGAAACGGTTATTCGTCCTTGTCCGCGTTGATCCGCTCGTTCCGCCAGAGCAGGAACAGCAACAGGTAGGCACAACGTCGAAGAAAACCGGAAAGCAACCAAATGGTCGGCGAAGACCCGACTCACGAATGCAAACGACCAGAAGGAAACGCCGGGATGCAGTTCGTAGGTCATTGACCGGCGCGCACTGCAATCTGGGACACCCTTTCGGGCCGAACCGCTGGCGCCAAAAGTGGGGAGAAAATGAATAAAGGAAAACGCTCCGACGGCAACGGCACCGGGGAAATGGTCCGACGGACGGAGCTGAATCGAAAACCCGCCACCACTGACGGATGGAGAAGGTGTGTGTGTGTGTGTGTATGTGATGACTGTGTCCTACCGGCCGGCAGCCGATTCCTGCTGCCCTGTGCCCGGTGGAACTCGTGCGCATTCCGAAAAAGTGCCAACCTAGCGCCGGGGCCGGATTTTTTGCGTTCGACGACGGCGCATTCGAGACCCCACCGGTAACGTTGCCCCGTTCACATGCAGGCAACACACACAAGCGTGCCCTCGAGCACACAGGCGCATAGGCGAGCATCGACGCGGGCATGCCCGTACCCCGTGTCGTGCGGGTTTTCTTTTCATTTGTTCATGCTCGTCTCCATGCGCTTCACTTCGCTTCAATCACCACTATGCATTATTATTTGGGTTTGGCGGTTCGACGCGGTGTCGTGACGTCATGCGTTGTTGGCATCGTGCAAAGGGGAACCGAGCTACCCACAGCGAGCATGTTCGCCTGGTAGTGGCGCGTTCCCACCATTTTCGATACTCGATGGCGTTTCTAGTGCTGCACATGTTTTAATGGGTTTTTGTTTTTACCTGTTCTCTGGCCGCAGGGGGGATAGTTTTTTGAAAATAAATCGAAACGAAAAAAAATTACGAATGGGTAAGTTTTATAAATACATGAGGAGATAAACATGCAAAAGACAATAATAAAATATCATATTTATTTTTACAAAAATAAATCAAAGCATTAAACAATAGTGGAATGTGTAAGTTTTTAAAATGATGATGGAATTCCAAATGATAATTAGAAAATATACATTCCATCAACCTATGAAATGCATTTTGACTAAATTGGCCTTGTGTTCAATGAAATTATGTACAGTTATAATTTGTTTAGTTCAGATTATGAAACGAAGACAAACTTATTAAACATTTCTGTATAGTATTCGCAAATAACGCTTTGATTTATGAATTTAAAAGATATAGATATCAATTAAGCCTCACTGTTGACATCTTTGACATACATGTTTTCTCTAATACTGTGCGATCTCTAAAAGGAAACATTTAAAAATAAACTGTTGTGGCACTCAAAGTAATAACATTATTATAAAATAAATTTGGTTATTTTTCAAACCTAAAAACTTTGACACTTATTATTATGACCTTAGCCGAACGCTGTATGCCAACTTGCATCCACCTACGTCATCAACGGTGCATCACTTTGCACATGCCTGATGTGTGGTGTACGATATTATGACGACACAGCTGACCCCAATAAGTGGCACGTATTTCCGGTGAAAACCCGCCGAGGATTAATTCGTTTCCAATTTGATCCATTTTCACCCACTTGAGGCAGGTTTGTTATGTGGTTGCACGCTAACCGATGTAATTTCAAACTGAAAATTATTGAGTGATTACTTTGATCAAGCGATGTTGGGCATCGCTGTTTCAATCATGGCCGTCATAAATATAGGGTTTTCGTAACGGAGAATATCATAGAACAATCATTGAAGATTACAGACTATCTATATCGTCAACCTTCAAGCAGTTACGATCTTACGAACGAACTCGTAACTCGTAAGAATTGTGTCTATTTTTAGACTACAAATCCACAAGTACATTTACTTCCGTCCCAGTTATCTGATATGATAGGACCGAAGTTCTATTTGGATGAATGTTATAAATGGTAACACTATGCACCGTAACTATCTCCATGGAACCGACGAGACGCTTTACGAATCCCAGCCCAATCATCACCCTTCTGCTGATGCAATCGACAGTGATGCAATCGGACTTACTGCACCATCTTGAGCGAGAGAATACGTTATAGGAGATTCTGCCTGCAATGGTAGGTATTTCTCATGATTGAAAACCATCATCACATCATAGCCACAAGGTGAAACCACAATCCGTACGGCCTTCAGGTCTTATGATGTGGGATTATTCGGTAATCTAAAATCTCCCAACCATAGAGGACGGCCTACGACTGTGTAACCTAATGGCCAGGGTAACATCGACCCACGGGAAAATTCTTTCCTCAGTCCATAGTGACCGGGTCCACGCATGTCCACGAACCTATTAGCATCATTCAGTAACCTCGGTATCAAAGGTGTCAGCGTGAGTTGGGAGGGAAGGAAAGAAAACCAACCTTATTCCAGGTGTCACCAGCATCCCGGCGCTCGGCGCTTCCACAAGCCGGTAATAAAACTGTCACGCGCCGTGGAAACATCGCCTTTCTTTTGTGCCTGCGTGTGTATTTAAATCCAACCGTGACAGGAAAAACGTGCCACTAAAGTGAACCACCAGCGCGAGCACCGATCCCGTTTGATGTCGGCGCTTTTCCATACAAACGGAGCGCCATGTTTATTGTCGTATAAATAGAACAGTTCCCGTGCCGTGGCGGCTCAAAGGTGAACTTAATTTTTGATAAGGTTTCACCGCTAGTGACGATTTGCGTGGCGCAAACTCGGGGCACGTGTTTCGCGCGGATCGGGGGCGTTCGAGATGTAGAATGGAAAAGCGTGATTTTTATTTCTACGATTTCTGTCCGAAACCGGAACCGCAGCTTGATGGATGTGGCGGAAAGTTGGGTGCGACTTCATGTTTCGCAGAATACGCCACAGGTTTTCGTTGTTTTAATTTATTTAAAATTTTACTTGTAGAGCCCATTTACCCTGGAAAATGCAATACAACTAAGCCTATCATTGTCGGGCGATTTCTAGGGACATCACTCTATTTATTGGGAGAAAGGTCAAACAACCTGGTAATAAAATCTTCCCAGAACAACGCCCATCATCATAAGAGTGATGCTGTAACGCCCATAACCGGGTTGGTTGATCCCCGATGCTAACGCCGTTGACCCACTATCATCCCAGTTTCGGTCGAATTCGAAACGATTTATCATCCACCTACGCCCATTGTCTTTCCCTCCATCAGGAAAATGTCGAAAATGAACTCCCCAACACACACACACACGGTTTCAGAGGACAACCGGAGGTTTCTTCATGCTCTGATAATGACGACGATGACCTACGCACTAACATCGGTGCCGATAAACCCGCTGACAAGCGCTAGACAAGTGGCATGGCGTGGTCTCGACCGGTAATTGTGACACAGTGACGGGTTTCCCTCAACTCCGAGCGTTGGTCGACGCCGGGTGATGAAAAATAAAAGATATTTATTGCCACCATCGCCCTTGAAGGACCGGGCTGTCATTGTCCCTCCCCTGGCAATGAGTCGCCCATTTCGACTGTCCAAATTGCTAATTAGGTCAACGCTTAGAAGGACGAGTTCCTGGGGCATAGAAAAATGGAAACGCATTTTTATTCAGGTGGAAATGACCTTCCGAGCGGTTGTGGATTTTTTTTCTCGTCAAAGAAAATGCGACAGGAGCCTAGCAGCGTGTGGAAAATTCTGCGCTGGACAGGAGAGGAAAACAAATCGAAAAAAGTTCCCGGAAATGACGTGCTTGCCGCGGAGCGTCGTACCGGAAACCACGTGACCTTCGACCTCTGGCTGATGGCGCAAAAGTGAGCATAATGAAGCAACCGATGTCAACGACGGTGCCATGCACCGGTTTGTTCCTATTATTTTCCTATCGCACCAACTAAGTGCACCAAAGGGGCACTTTGGATGCTCGGGATGCAACCGGTTCCCTCTCCCCACCCCCTTTCATCTTCCTATAGTCCAGCTACCACTCTGACGGTGGCATTCATAGCGTGACCTTGCTCCAATTCGGTGTGACCTTTCAACCATCCGGTGCGTCCGACTGTGACCGGCTTGGAAATGGATGCCACTGGCTCGGTCCCGCCAATTTCCGCTTTCCCAGAGAGTGCCTTCGTTCGTTAGTAAACCGCAGTTTGACCGTTTGCGACAATTTCCAGTGAAAATACTACGGAAATAGAATCTCCTTTGGTGTTGCAAAGCACGACCACTTCGGTGCATCGAATAAATGTTATCTACACAATATTTAATTCAATTGATTGACTTATCTATTGAAAATGAAATCATTTTCGTTACATTTACACTTTCACTTCGGCTAAATTAAAGCGAATTTCATAAACGAATTTGTGTGTTAAATATAGAAACGACACAGACTTTTGCTTTGTTATAAGTTATTTAAAGACGTGTTATATCTTTCAAGTGCACAAATAAACAAATGTAAGGTAATTCAAACCCGCGTTTTCCCATTTGCATTACAAAGCTTCCTTACATTCCGTTGAATATAAGCCTTTTATGATGAAACATCCAAGCGTGTGCTGATGCAAAAACACATCTTCTGTGGAAATCATCTTGAACGAAGAGGAAACCCAACCGAAACGAAAGAGAGCTTAGTCGCGACACGTTGCTAAAAGCTGCCGCACTCGGTGTATTAAATCGGGTTCGGCTTGTTTTCAGAATTACCATCTTCAGCATCGCGTGCCGTCGTAGAATGCTTTCATTGCTGACGAGGTTTATTTTTTTGTATTGGACATTTAATGATGGATTATTTATTATTCATAGTTGTCATGATTTTGGATTGCTACTGAGCAATTTCGAATCTAAACCGAAAAAGCATTATAGTATTTTACGAATTGCTATGGTTTTGTTGTTTTTGAAAATTGGTTGAACGCTTTTCCTTATCTTTGAAATTAATACTCCAAATAAATGCTTCTAATTTTCTAAACCATAAAAATTACTTTCCCCATGATTTACTTATTAAAAGGAACTTATCAATTTACTTCAGAGTAACCCGAAACCATTTCATTCAAATCATCTTGATCCGACCATGCAAAACAGTCATCAATTCTAGGCTTTGCCCAACCGTGAAATTTGGTTCCAACATATTCTTTTCAAACACTCTAGAGTAGATTCTAGATCTAGGCCAACATAGTTGTTTACCGTTGCCTAATAGTTTGACCTGAATTGAGGGATCAAACGTCCTAACTTTCTCTACCCTTGTATTCGCCATCTTTTGTGGGATTAAGCCTAGCCGAGTCTAAATTTGTTACTAACATATCTCCAAGTCCTTGCGTTTGTCCTTGGGTAATTTCTGGAACGTGGGAAAGGGCTTGATGGATGAAAAGGACTTCGGCTGGTTTGCCGAACTCGACTGGAGAGGAGAGTTTGGTGCTAACAATATGTAACGTGAAGTCTTTCTTTCCCAGTTCTGCAGTAGTCTTGAACTAAGTCCCCGTAATGAACGAGCGGGTGATCCAATCCACTCGAAGAAGCCAAACAAACAATCAGTCAGGCCACATCCTTACAGCTCGAACAACAAGACGACAGCTTGTGGATCCGGACACAAACTAGCAGCGGTCAGCTTCCCTGCAGGAAGATAGATGGCCGTTCGCCCTGAACCGGGCGCTAGACAAACGTGAAGCCCGCCGAAAGGACAGCCCTGGATGCTTGACCTAGATTTCAATCCCGATTCTGGAACCCGGTGCCATCGAGAGCTGGTTTTTTTTTTGGTCTCTGTTTGAGCCGTATCGAGCCTACGAGACGGGGTGTGTGCGTGACTGGCATGCTTTCACTCGCCAGCTTTCCTGTGGGATCCCTCCCCGGTTCGACACGGTGCATGGCAGTTGATGACGAAAGCGAACGAGCCAACACCCGAGCAGCCTCCCAGGTTGTGGCATTGGGGAGGCTCGCCCATGTTCCCGTTGATGTAAGCCCAGCTATGACGTCATTCGGTTTTCAGCGTTGCCCTACTTTTCGATTCGATGTCCTTCCACCGTTACGGGTTTTTCCCCGTGTCCTTGACACGGGAATGGCGGGAACGGTGGGAATTCGGTAACGTTTGCTCCCGGCAAAGGAAACACCCCGGATGAATGCGGTATTGCATTGGGTGGCCGAGCCGATTTTACGGTGGAGGCGCCCGGTACTCGCTGTTGACGAACGGTTGTTACGTATTGACTGTGCGTTTAGCAAAATATTTTTCTCACAAAACGCTCGTATGGCTTCGTTTGCAAAATTCTGAAGTACTGCCAATCCGAGACCTTCGGAAACTGGCCCGCAACCGTCGTGCGTGTGCTGTGGCTCGAAGGATTTTTCTTACGGCGCTACTTCGGTGTGGTTTGGCGTACGTGCCTATTTTGGATGAGGGCGAAAGTAGGCCACGGTTAATGCCAGTGTTCTCGAGCGGAGTGTTTTCCTAGATTTGGCAAATATCACATTTTGCTGATCACCAACTTTCTGTGGCTGAGGAAAAACCTGCTTGCTGTGCATAACGGTTGGTCACCTTGCCTAATCAATCGAGTTTGACCAAGCGATCGTAACAGATGTCGAAAAGAAGGCCATGTTCTAATTGAATTTGTTTTTTCCATTATTTTTGCATCAATCCGTAGTCCATATTTGAGGTTTCTAAATGTTCAAATTGTAACATTAAAGTGCAGTTCAGTATTAAAGTAAATGAATAATGAAGTTGTTACAACAAAGCTTAAAAGAAAATTATTTTCAAAACAATTTTATGGAGATACAAACCCGTTTGAAATATGTTTCACAATTACAATTCGTTTTGTATACAACGTTCCACGCGAGTGCTTAATAGCAATGTCTTCAAAGACCTCGCTTAAAATATGCAAACCCGTTTAAAACGAAATTGTCACCTGGTTTGTATTTCGCCATGGGGAATTGTATTCAAATATTTACCAAAAACACACCTCGAATGGCGAGGAAAAGCGCCCCCAAGGGTAACCTCCCGTTTTGCGAGCTACCAACGTGCCTTAACCTACCAAAGGGCAAATGGTTTTGTTCAGGGGTTGGCAAACGACGGCACTGAAAGCGTTTTAGAGGAAATAAAATATATGATGATATTAGAAACAAAGTTAGGCATTTCAAGTATCATTTTAAAATATCCATTTCACAGAGGACATTATAATATTTTCCAAAAGTTAGTCATTCTAAAAGAAAGTTTGGCTACCCCTGATTGAACTGAACCACCGCGTTCGGGTACCTTTTGCTATTCGACTGTATCTAATTCGTGTTGTTTCGAGCCGAAAGAAACGCACCTTTTGGGGAAGCGTGAAAGAAAAGCTCTTCTTAAAGCGTACACACAACAGCTGACAAATCACATCTTGCCGGCAGTACCGAAAGGTGTCTTGCCGTTTCGACGTCACCGTCGTTAACTATTCATTGCGTGAGTTGGAGTTGCTTTTCCTTCGTTTTCTCACTGCCGTTTTGAGAATGTCGTAAGGTTTCGCCATTTTCCACTGGCAAACGAGTTGGCGTTCGCAGTTCGAGAACCTGCGGGTGTTTCTTGATAGCCATCCTGGCTGCTAACAAAACGACCAGCGTTCTGCGCCGTGAGCAAGGGAGTCGGTTAATGGCAGTTTGTTTTTTCCCCGCCAGTTTGTCCTTTTTTCTTTCACCGAAACTGGTCAACGTAATCTTTCTTCTTGGGCAACAAACAACCCCATGAAATGTAAATAAAATAAAAGTGCTGGGGGAGCTTTCCCGGAATGCGGGTATCGCCAACAGAGGGAACACCGTTGCGGCGCGTTGCGAAAAAGGATAACAAAGCAAACCGGCCATCAGGGTGCCGTCGTCATGGTGCTGCACGGCACAAGTGGTAAAATAATGCACTTCAAAGAATCGACCCGGACATCTTCGGAATCGTCACCAATTTGCCGTGGTCTTCAATCCTCAAACGAGTGGCTGTGTCCATCGTCCAAGAAGGACATTCGGTATTTTCTCCGTAGTTTGTTAAGCACTTCTTCTCGGGAAAAGCGGGATCCTTTGGCAGGAAAAAATCGGTCACACCTCGCGAACCGGACACCGGCATGCCGGCGGGACGACGGGCGGTGGAGTATCCATTAAAACAAATCAACAAACAATTCCCGACAACTGATCCTTTCACGGAAATACTTCTTTTACCCTTTATGAGGGGCATATCCAGCTAGCACCCTGTCGCAGGACTTGCTTTCCCGTGTGACGTTTGCTATGGCAATTTTCCCGGGATCGGGGATCGAGTAACTCTTAGTATGGTTGAACTTTTCCTGAAACTCATCGACTGAGTGGATTGTTGTTTTCAACATCCTTCTAATCAACAGTTATTCCCTACTACATCGTGCTAATTTGGACGGATACACGGCGGGATAAACGATTTTACGGAATTTTAGTGCTTGCTTCAAGTCGTGTGGAAAGTGCGCGAGCCTTCTGGTTCGTAACGGATCGAGTAAAACTTATTACAACCTGTGATTCGAACCTTTTCTATGATTAAAATACAGACACTAGTCTCATTTCATCGTCTATTGACATCGATAATTGGATCCTCTATTTGAGGGAATGTTACACTTTGTTGATTTGATTTTCTGTGAAAATATCCAACGATGTTAGGTTAAGTCCTTAAATCTCCACACTTATCACTTAACATTCGCAGAGACTTTGCTTCCATTTTCTATAAACTCATCCTTAGTAGACATTTTACGTTGCTCATTTCGCTTTTAATGTTTTGCTTGTTACTTGAATTGCTTGTTGTTTTGGTTTGCAATTAACGAAATAAGTTATTCTTAACAATTACTGTCCCGTCTGGAACTAATTTAAACATTCTACACTACATTCCTTGTTTTTGTTTTTCCTGTGGTGATGGTGAAAAGGTGATTACAAAACAAGATGCCAAAAGACTCGAGGATAGACTAGCTATCTCCATACTGACTTTGCAAGTGCTTAACTGCAATCTCTTCCAGACGAAGTGGGCATAAAAAATCAGCTTCCCGTTTCCAATCACATGTTTATAAGTTGTTTGTAATTAATGCTTACCTACTTTCAAACAAGGAAAGTTTAAAAGCACGGTTAAAATATTCCGTTTTATATCACTGGAAAACATTTGTCTAGAACACTGAACTGTGCAAGTGGGGGGCGGAAAGTTTAAACTGCACACTGGTGGAACTGGGAAAGTGTATGCCTTCCAACGCCGGTAACTCCTCCAACGTCCCAACGGCAAGGCAAAGTTCAACTGTGCCGAGGCGTATCGTGGCGATTGGTGGCACTTTTCCTGCCATCCTGCCATTGAAGACTGTAAAATCGTACCGAGCACCGATGATCATTTGGTAACTCTTTCGTTTAAAGCATCTTGAGATTGTGCGGATGACGCACAAGGAATCATTTGGATACAATTTCGTAATAGTTCGTTTAAATATTCTGTGATGATGATCCGACCGATTCAATGGTAGTCGACTGAAACAGTACACAAGAAACTGTTAAAATATCAACGATGTCATCATTTTAACAAGTAAGTATATTGGGAATACTTCCCATAAACTATTAATATGCAAGCCTTAAATTCTATTTTTAAGGAAAAATCCTTTTGATTACTTTTATTTTTAAATGTCAATCAAATATAATTTCATTGGTATTTCCAATGCTACCAAAATAGTTCAACTTTCTATAACCGAAGAAGGTTTTGTTGCGACAATCTATTTTGGCATTTGACTTTCAAGTGTTCTGATAAAATTGTAACATGTTTTTCTTTTCTAGAAAGAAAAAGTAAAAGGGCTCAAAAATAGATGTTAATTAAACGCTTTCGATATGCTAAGGTGCATTCCTTTGCTCCGCAGCCATATGTAAAAGTCATCAAAAACTGGAAGAAGTAAAACCAAGTTTTTCGTTTAACAGTTTTGCCACAGTTCAGTTTAATTTCCAACAACTTTCACAAACATCCCTCAAGAACATCCCCCGGCTTTCGGTTTCACTTGTTCAGCAGAACCGGGGCGGCCACCGGAACGGGCACGGAGGCGAGGAACGGGTCGTAGGCGGAGTACGTCACGTAGGACGCCGGTGCTAGGTTGCCGTGGAACGTTTGCTCGTAGAACGTCGCGTAGCTGGCGACGGTGGGAGCAGCGGCCAGCACCGGCACCCCGGCCACGTTGTACGCCAGGACATTCGGTCTCGGTTGCGGTTTGCCACTGGCGAGGGCAACGATGGCAACGAGCGCGAACAGGCTAATCTGTGGATTGGGAAGGATTCGTAAATATTCTGGTTTTTCGAAAAATACGTGTCTCGTTCTGAATCGGGTCGAAATACTTACAATTTTGTTCATTTTAGATAAGGTTTTTGCTGCTGAAGCTGAACCGAACTGTGTCTTTGGATGGGGAAGGCGCGGAACACTGATAGTTTCCCATCGATAACGATTATTATTTATAGTCCCCAAAATTTGACACCAGTCGAACCAATATTTTTCTAACGCCCTAGGGTTCCCTCCCTAGTTTATTAGTATGCTTGTTGGTGTGTGCGTATTTTTGGACTCAATTCATATGGCAAGCATTGATGCGGCATTGACTAATTCTCATGCGCCCCACGTACCCATGGCATGCGTAATATTTCCAGCCGAACGGCCAACCGTTCCCAAAATGCGACCGGGTGATGGAATCAATCCGATAATCGTGGTGCGTATAATCGCATTTAGATAGGTTAGCCTTGTCACATTAAACGGCGACTGTCTTACGCTCCATTGCTTCAAGCGGTGGGCGGGGAAAACACGCAACACCCACCATCGATCTTTTCACCTTCGCGCCGAAGATGGCCCACACCGCTCAAGGCCAATGCGTAGCCCAACAATGTTGTGGCGAATGAACGATGTTGACCATGAAACATCGAAACATTGGGCCAATCTGTGGCCGCGCGATTATGTCGCCAGTGCCGTAATAAAACTCCCCGGGCCAACGTCGGTGGCTGGCGGTCGTCTGCTGGAACGCACGTATCATTTTGCACCTTCCGATGGCGGCGTCCTCGCAAACGGATCACCCCGACGAAAGGCCACGAAGGTCATTGACACTGGGGCAGATATTTGGCAACACGATACTGGACACCGGCAGTGATTTAAGGGCGAATAGGTCATCGAAACTTTAATGTGAAGTGGCGGGTGACATTTGTTTTTCTGTTCTTACATAGTGTTAATTTAGACTCGTAAATACTACCTACATAAATGGTGAAAATGTATCAAAGGCGAAGGAGGCACTCTTAAACATATCTTTGAACGATAGAAAGTCAATTCAAACATGAAATTAGAAGTAAGCATGACAGTCTCTTAACAGGTATTTCGCTGAAGCAGGTCTGGAAAACATCAAGGAAAGCCTTTTTATAGGATTTGTTTTTATCGGTGTTTTCGACAGTCTGTTGTTTCATAGAATGATGAAAAAATCATTCTTTTCTCGTTATTACTTTCTTATTTTTGTGACTTCATTAAAATCATGCTGCAGTACCAATAGGTGGTATCTCATAAGGATTTGTTTAATTTTAACAGGGAGAGTAACGATCGTTTATACTGATTTATAATTTATAGATTATAACGACCATTAATTTCGACGAAAACGATTGACAAATACATCCAATTAATCGAAAATGAACGCAAAAACGGCAACTTAAACGAAGGTTAAATAAACAAATCCGTATGCGATTCCACCTAATCTTTCTGGAATTATTCGTTAGATTTAATGTTTAATATGATCACATAATAGACGAAATATGGTGAAAACCAACGATTTAAAAAATGCACAATATACTGCATGCTTAGCCAGTCAAATTGTGCTATAAGGGAAGTAAACTTGCTGTCTTTACAAGCAATTTACTGTGTTTTATTTCTTTCATTCTAAAACCTGAGAAAGTATGATCCATCCAAATGTTTGATGGGTTTATCTCGGTTGAAAACCACACCCCATTTGATATCTTTCGATCTTTGATGACTTTCGAAAAATTGTGGACCCAAACAGGTCCTAACGATTTTATTTAATTGTGCAATCATTTCATGATTATTTGTCTTCTATGGAATCGTTCGTTTTCTTCTCCAAATGTTTAGTTAACAAACAAACCGACAGTCGAGTCCCGCAGCCTCCGAACCATGCTGCGCTGTAATAACACCCAATTTGACGTGCAATTTGTAAGCTCCAGCTGCGGCTCAAAGAATCGCACGCAGTGATCGGGCGGTCCGCCCTCCTACCGGTGTCGAATTTTCTCCAAAAACATAACAACCATGACCTAGAACAAGCGAAGAGATGGATGTCAGCCGCAAAAAACAACATCGAGCTTGGTGCACTTTCATACTTTTATTTCATGTAGTTTTCCTTGGTCGGAAAACCCAAACCCAAAAGACGCCTCAACAGCCAATTGCCTTGGCCCGCTGGAACACATGGCAACCGCCGTACCAGCGACCGAGGATGATGACAGTCGAAAACCTGTTTTGGGTGAAATTATGCGTCAATGACCCTGACGAGCGCAGTAGGAAAAACGATAGCCGGGAAATGACACTCTACTGCGCGCCGCGACAACGAACGCTGAGAAAATTCACTCCAACCGTAATCAATTTTGTGTTCAGATTTTGACATTCGTCGAAGGCATAATTCTTTCTTCTTTCGTCTTTAGAAATGTCTTAAAATACACGCCACGGTACGGTGTGCTTGTCATTACCTATCAGTCTGGGGAAATCTATAAATAATTTTCTTTGGAGGCATGTAATCATCTTCACGATGCCCTAAGGTGGAATAAAAAGGATTACCCCCGTTACAATTACCTTCCGCGGTAGTCTTTTAACAAAACCCTTTAAATCCCGTTGGGCAGTAGCTACATAACCTCAACACACGGAGTCACCCAACCGGATACAGGGACCGCGCGTCCTAAGACGTCCATTACGGACGGTCACGTTGTGCAAAACGGAAACGAGCGAGAAGCCATTCAATCGTTTCCCGTCCCGAAGGAAAGTTCCGTTTGCAGGTGAGCGACCACATGGGCTCGGGAAGCATATGCTGCGCTGCGTCATGCCCCTTTTTCCCGGTACTGGTTAATTGTGCTCCTCGGGTCGGATGATATTGATATTAGCCGAGGGCGAGTGTGATGTTCACAATGTTTAAAATTAGTCTTATTATCCATCCATGATGTCTTTCATCACGAGTCGATCAACGGATTCGAACGGAGTCGAGCCCAAAGTTGGTGCATGCGTTTTTCCGCTTGCAAAACCGTTTTTACCCGACACGGCGGGCGGTACCATCGAGTCACATGTTTGGGCGGATGTTGCTGCCACTGGAAATCACCAGGCCACCAAGACTTGCCTACTCGGCAGGCACGCACATCGTTGCTAACGGCGTGCCATTCGGCCTAGCGTCATACACATCGGCAGACAGTGGCGCTTTCCCTGGGAGCAATTTCCCACCGGATGCGACCGGATACGTGTCCATTGCACGAGTTTTGCCACAGTCTTTCCGATGTTGCACAATCTGCTTTGCTGCTTCGCGAGCCAATGTGGGAATGAACCCCGTCAGGGTTGGGCCCGAGTGAAAAACAAGAGTTTTCCGTCAAGAAAATACGATCCTTATCTGCCGCTCGTCCGTCGAGGTCACGCAACGCAAGTCATGGCGCATGGGGTGTGTACTTTTTTTTTTATTTTTCTAAACCGTTGTTGATGCGCTGCCTTTCAACGAAGCTGTTTACAGTGAAGCCATCTCGGGATGAAGTTTAAAAAATTGAGCCTCGGAATGGTGCATGAACCGCGTGCTGTAACACGAAGCTGGTGCTCGAACGCGTGATCAATGTTGTATGGAAAATATTCCATTTCCTCCCTCTCGTAACGTTGTCCAAACCCATCGCCCCTCCACCCACAAACCGTTGCGATCACTAGTATCCAATCACGCCCTTGCCCCGACGTGGGTGTTATCATTGAGTCGTGGACGGCGTCTCCGGAGACGTCTTGCCAACAAAACATCCTACTACCGTCCGCTCCTGGGAAGTCTCTGGCGATTTGCTTGTTTTTGTGCCATTTTGTTGCTTCGGCTTCCTTCGTCCGTTTTCGTTCCCCCTTTCCTTTTCCCCCTCGGCGAACCGGCCGCTGTTGTTTTAAGAATGTTTATCTCTGCGGCGTATGCTGGGGAAACCGAAAATATAAACATATCAGTCAATTTGACGCGCTGTCGATGCTAAAAATAGTCGCTCTGTGATTCTCCGGAGGAGCTTTCCTACGACCCTTTTTTGGGGGCGTATGTTTTGGTTTAGCGAAAGATGGGACACGCGGAAAGGAAAAATTTCGTATCCGAGGAGGCCGGGAAAAGCTCGACGAAAACAAAAAAGGTTCCGCGTATGGTGGGTTGTGTGCGTTGGTGCTCTGTGAATCGGATTCAAGCGGTGCCATCCTCGACGGGATGGCCAAGGAAATGGGATCGAAAAATTGCGCATCGCACTAGACGTGTTGGTCGGAAGCACTTTTGTAATGTGCGAATGTCCAACCAAAACAAAGTGCAACCTTAGATTGTTAGGCCCTTGGAATCTTACCCTAAATATGTATGATTTCATTATCAATATGGACTGTTTGTCATAATATTCGTGTATATTCATCTAAACTATTTCTTTTCTAGACAGAGGTCGTTTAAATGGTTTTTGTAATTCTATTGGAAGTGCCATACGGCCTTGTCTTCTATAGCGTTATAGTAAACTTGTTGCAATGCCTTTTTTAGCAGTTTGTTCGTACAAAAGATGTTGGAATATCGTAGGTGTTTTAACATTTGTTATGACTTTTTTTGTAATCAACACGTATTATGACTTTTTTTTTTAATCAGAACATCATAGAGTTGAACTTCTATTTTTGTTTTTCAACATTTCAAATCCTGCAAATTTGTTCTTACAGATCTTTTTCTTATACTTCGGTCGACATAAGTTGCCACACAAAAATCTTGTTGTGCGTAAAAATGTAGTTAGTTCAGTTTTGTATGTGCACTTCCATATTGAAAAGCGTAAACTTGAGTAGTTTTCCATTATAATTTGTTAATGCTGTCTCAAACGTTTAAAATATATTACCAATTAATACACTCCATCTTTTAGGGATGTCATAACAAAATAAAGATAGATTTAAACTATTTATGTTTTCTCCAAAGGACACACCATTTACTTTCACCCGTGCCTCAAAAGTCCTCCTCAGTAATACAATTCTAAATCAAAGGGCACACGGGACATTTTGAGTGCTTTCGGCACTGATTATAGAGTCGGGAGAAACTGCGCCACACGGTTGTTATGAAGCCGAGGGGAAGCAACACCGTCGAGATACTTGTGCGCTTGTAAATTTATACGTAGCCATGATTTATTGATGAAGAACATCCTAATCGCTGCGAAAACCATGCCCGGAGTGTGTTCTAAAAATAAGGCCGCATTTCGAAGCGCTTGTGACGGTTGACTTTGCCGCTTGGGAGCATAGAAAAGTGAGTTCGATTTTAATCCTCGTCAAGGACAACCGGTGCAATTAAATTACGCTCACGCGCACCGTTGGTAAGTGGACGGACTCGAACTAATCGAATCAAATGGTAAATTTAGTACAATTGAATGTGCCTCAGTGTGAGCGAGCTGATTTTATTCAATTTAAAAAAAAATAGAAATAAATATTTTGATTTATTTTTAAAGTCGTATTCGACAACACAAATTCGGTGATTATCTGGAACAGCTTGAAATTTGAATGAGTGCTTTTAGTGATTTACATCGAAATAAGTTTTCAAAACTCTTCCATCAACCTCAACATCCACCGAACAAGAGATACCACAACCAAAGTGTTTTCTTCTCTAAAGATGCTCCCATAATGAACCCTTTCGAACGTCGATCCCCATCAGAATCGAACCGATGCTGCTTTACAGTCTTCTACAGCCGATGGCTGGTCTCGACAGTCTCTCGTCTTAATTTAATTATACCGCCACTCGCAACACTTTGCTTCCTAAGCATCCTGTTTCTAATGTCTGCCAGGTTGATGGTCGGCTCCGTTTTTAGCTCCTTCTTTGTTTTTCCACAACACCGGCAGCCTCCCAGCAAAGCTTCCACCTTACCGAGACACCTTCGTATGCATATATGAGGATAAACGCCCGTTCCATCGATCGGAAGTTATTTTAAATCACAAACCAAACCACGCTGCTACTGCCTCCGGAGGTTTTTTCTTCGTTTCACTTCCTGAGAATGACGAGGGTCAGCATAGAAGTGGACGCAGTTTTGAGCTAAAAACGCTAGAGAATTCTTTTCCGTGCAACCGTCAGAAAAAAACTTTTCCTCCGTTGCCAAAAGAAATGCCATGCGGCTCAATTGTGACGGAAAATTGAGAACGAAGGATTCTATTTTTAGCCTGTTCTAAAATTAAAAAACAAACATTTTGACACATTCCAGGCACCCACTAATGTTATCCTTTGTTCCGATGGTCGTCAAAACCCTTTTCTAAAAATATTCACTCTACGATTAGTGACGGGGATATTGTTGAAAGATTTTTCTATTTACGCGAGTTTAACTTTAATTGATATTTGTCAATCAAATCGGCCTGTTCGGATGAGAAATAACTTTTAAAAGATTCCCTCAAAATATATTATTATCTACGAGTTTTGTACCGTTGTATCAACTTCAAATCTTCTTCAATTCTGTGAAGGTTTTAGTTTCCTTTAAAAAAAGCAACCGAACAAATATGCATTAAGGCAGTAGTTATGATTTGTTTTGTTCCTTTTGCCTTGGTACAGCTCATAAAGTTTAATTTGCGTCGCATTTTGTATGACATCATGCTTTATCCCGCAACAAAACTACTCCGTCATCATCATTTTCCCTCCGATTGTTGTTGCTAGACCGGCTAGTACTTATTCCTTCCAAATTTTTTCTTCCTTCCCTTATGCTCCGGAAAGGAAGACAAACAAACTCTCCTCACAGTTTCAAGCACCATCGCCCATCGTGCTGGATAAGCAAATTTTTGCATTTGTATTTGTAATTGTTGCGCCCAGTTTTCGCATTTTTGTGTATCCACTTATCCTTAGGATGGTTGTTCGGAAAAGCGCTACTACGCCAAAAAGTTAACCACTGACATTACCGGTGACCCTATTGCGTAGCATCTTGACTTCCTATTTGCGTCATCGCCGACCGGTGGACCGGTGAGGATAATGTCTGGATAAATGGTAACGTCTTGGTCAATCTTCTGAGATCTTCCTTTTGGAGCACTCCGTAAGGATACCGCCTTATCGGGGAGGACATGAAAACAAAAGTTTCCCCAGCTCGGGTAATTTGTTTCTGTTTACATTTATCCTACAAGGTCACGACGAAAAATAAGTGATGGGGAAATGGAGAAAAAATTTCCCTTAATGGTAAACCAGCCCTAATAGCAAAAAGTTATCCGTATTCAATGAGTTTACCACGATTACCTTGCTGCGTTACTTGTTTACTCCAAAGTTAATTGTTGGTAACTGATCAGGACCAAATGCATCCGTGTGGGACAAAACAATTAAATAAATAAAATAAATACAAAGGACAGTTAAATTAATCAATTAATGTTAATAACATTTTAATTTCATTATAAAATCATTACTTTGTTAAACATTAAACAGCTCTTAGATTTGTTACTAAAAATAAAACAAATATCGACGAATAAAGGAGCTACAAACTAATTTGACGAAAAGTATGAGAATACTAGAAACAAAGCCAAAAAATTACCATTGAAGGTTTTCCATTTCACCATTCACCATTTTTCAAGTCCAAAGTAGAAAATGGGAGTAGAAAGTAGGTTAAAGCAAAACAAAAGGTCTTGACCGTTTGACTGTTTACTCGTGTAAGCCAAGAAAACACGAGTCGTTAGTTATAATGATCACTGTTCTTTTTAATTCTTAGACCTAGATGTCACGAAAAAACAATGTGATATATTTATAGAATTTCCTCTTCAAAATACTAACCTTAGTTTGTATAAGCAGTAAAGTCTTTTATGATGACATTTTAATAAAAGATCAGTTAAATGATAGCAAATAAAACAAGTATTGACATTTGAACAATCATATAAGGTGAAAACAAAAGTTGGCAAAAGTTAATACAATTTTCGGATGTTTTGCAAGGAAGTCAGTACAAGAGGTTTTTTTTTTAATTGTTTTATCGAAGTTTATTTACAGAAACGGATAAACACCGTCGAAAGGACCTAGTTTAGAAACGATGCAACATCATTCGATTCGCTTTTACTGTACTCCTACATTCTACGCTCGAAATGCTTTCTTCCTCCCGACGCTCGAATAAGATAAACGGTAGCTCCCCTAGTGGGAGTGAAAAATGCATCTTCGATTACGTACTCCCACCCACATCACACTACCCTTCTTACTTTGTTATAATAATGATAACGAGTTTTTAATTTCTAACTCCTTTCCTTCCTCGAGACCGCAAAGTGCAGGTGCAAGTGCATATGCCGATTGGACCAGAGGTGCACAGACAAGTTCCGGTGGCTAGAAAAAAAAGGCCCTACTTCCTTCCGCTCCCGACGCGGAGTTGCAAGTAGCCGTCGCGAGTAGGATAATTGCACTTTTTATCGCAAACGTAGTTTATGGTTGCATTATCCATCCCTAAAGGCGCCCTTAGCAATATGTGTTACTTTTTACAAGGCTTGCTGCTTCGTCGATCGCTTTCCGCTGCTTTATGCTGCTTTCTGCTACTTTCTGCGCGTTTGGTTAGCTAAGGTACTTTTTCTTTAATTTTAATGCTATCACCCATTTGGGGGGGTCGCTCCCCCAAGCCACTTTTCGTACGGAAGAAAAACGGTAGTGCTAATTTAGAAAACTTATGTATCTGTTCCCAATCGTTGCGTAGCGTCAGCTTGTAAATGCATTTCAGTTCAGTTTTTTGGCTTGGAGTAATCCGTCACACACCGAGCGTGTTTTCTCATCAATGATATGGTATTCGTGTTGAAGGAGCCGGACTCAGGACCTCTAGCGCCCGTAGTAGCTGCAGCAGATCGACGATCGTGGCACCCGTTGCGTCGGCAGGCCGGAAATGCCCCGCAGATAGGTGTAGGACACGGGCCGTCGGAGGATACGCTTCGGGGGCGGTTTACTCGACTCCTTGCCGGCACCGGACGATCCGTGGCTGGCACTGTTGGTGCTGAACAGTGAGCACTTCGACTCCGCCCGCGACTCCCGGCCCTTCGAGTGCAGCAGATTGTTGACCGAGCTGTTGCTGCACGAGAGTGACCGCGAGCGCATGGGCGCATGGATGGCAAGGCTTTCGAGTAGCTTCAGCACCGACGAGCGGCGCGACTTCCGGCGGTTCTCCTTCGAGCCACCTTCACCCTCCTCCGGACCGTGCCCGTCCAGGGACTCCTTGGTGGATTCTGCCCGCGAACAGGAGCTGACCGCCGAGTCACTGGAGGCACTCGAGAGGGCGAGGTTGGACAGTTTCAGCTGCAGCTTGGAGGCGCTGGAGCATCGGGAAGACTCCTGTCCGTGCTCCTTGCCACCGGCCGTCGACAGTAGCTGCTGGTCCCGGTCCCGGTCGCTGATGGACGAGCAGGAGTCTACCGAGGAGCTGCGCGAGTCCTCATCCCCATGCACACCGAGCTGGTCGAGCTCGTCGTTCGACTTCAGGCTGATCTTACGGTAGACACTCTTGAAGAAGCTGAACGTTTTATCCTTCCCGGGGGACACCGACGCCGACATGGGCGAGATACTCCGGGCCGAGGGTGTCGGAATGTCGATGTAGAAACCGTCCACCATCATCGGTGCGCAAGGACTGTCGGCGTGGCGGCGGTGCCGTCCAATGTCGAGTTTGTCCAGCGTCATCGTCATGCTATCTGCTGCAACCGTACACTACAACACTACGGAACGGTACTACCAGGCACGACTTTCACTCAACAATACGGCCTCAATAGGAGTAGCATCAACTAATAGCACCGGTTCTGCTGAAATCCACTTTGCTCTTTCACTCGTAATCCGTGTCTTAAGATCGGTGTCTCACTTTGGCACACAGTCACGTACGCAACATCCAATGTTTAGCACGTAGGAATACGTTGGTTCTTGGTATCCGATTGGTTATCAGGGCTGCACTTGTAGGCTCAGTAGTATTGGCTAACTGATAGCTGTTCTATGGCCGCGTGTCGCCTTATATAGTTTTCCTCGACCCGAACCGAGGATAGAGGCACCCGAACTGATGCCGAACGCCAAACGGATGCTGGATGCTGCGTACGCACGAACGAGATGGGTTTTTTTTCTTTCCAACTTCCAACTTCTTGGAACCGAAATGAGAGTGAAAGCCCGATCCACCGTTGGCCTTGTGGGAAAACTTTCTCCGGACATCCGGTGGCATGGTTCTGTTGAATATTGAGAGCACAAGAGAGGGCGAGAGTGAGATCGAACAGGGCCCGAAGATGACCCGAAGTGAATCGTAGGAATCGGAATTTTGAATATTTTTTAAATAAGTTGGTTTACTGTTTTTCAAAACATGGCTTTCAAGTAACTAAGACCAACGTCTTTTCTAGTAAAGAACGAGATAATACTACACATAGATTTCTACGTTTAGTATAGTTACGTTTACGTCTTTCCAATAATTTCGAACTTACTACATATCGCTAATGTTAATTGTTGCTATTTGATATCATTTTATAGTTGGACAATTTATCCACTTTAAAACGGTACACAATTTAATTTAATTTTCTCAGAAAAAATTGTGAGTGTCTACACAATTATTATAATCGTCCCGGCTATCCTGTCGTCCTCTTCCCAGCTTACCGGAAGGCTGTTCAACAGAATAACACCATAATAGCGGCCACCCGGCAAGCGGTAGATGGTCTTGCTCAAATTGGTCTGTGTTGGCTTTTACGTACGAGCCGAACGGAAACATCCGTAGTTTCGAAGCAATCAAGATTTGTGATTTGCGAGATAGTTTGACCCGATTCTACAGAAAATATCATAAATAAATGGCCAACGATTATACTCAGGGTTGCGCAACAAATAAGCATTTGTTTCTGTGCAGTAAAAAAGAACTTACCTCGTTAGATGATAAATGCTGGATATTTTCGCAGGAGTTGCTGGATTGCAGAAAATTACATTTTAAAGTTTTTTTTTCAAAGATAAAACACTTTGCACTTTGATCCAATCCTTTGGTTCTGCAGAACCATAAACATAAATGGTAAAGATACAAAATATTTTAGTTAAAATCGTACACGAAATGAAAATTAAATCTTTTGAAACAGTTAACATAACATACTCAGGATCGATTTATAATCTAATGGAAATTATAAGGGAACTCAAATTATACCATAGGTTCGTCTACAACAAAAAATATTTGTTTAACTTCAAAACTGACAAAGTTGATCTAATAAAGACATGATATTTAGAAGTGCATTCTTTCGTTTACTATGCTTAACTTTAGCATAATACACTTTTTTTCCCTTGTCCAAAGTCGTAATAGTAATTTTTATAGGAAGTCGGAAAGAGCAAAATCACACAGAATAAAAATCACAAAGCCCGCGTCAACCCGCTTCGTACGCACGGCAGCATAAAGAAAAATACATTCTGGATCCTGAAAAACGTTTGTTCTTCAAACAGGCCATGTGATTCTATTATATAATTACATAAACTGCCCGCGAACTACGTCAATCAGGCTCGTACTCTGGATGTTCGAGCAAACTGAACAGCACCATTCCACCTGACTGGTATCCAGAACGGAAGTTTTTCCCAGCAATGGCGATTGCCAACCAACCCCAACCACTGACCGCTTTGCTTCACGTTTCGCCAAAGTATACGGTTGGAAGTCACGGTGTAGTTTGCCTTGAGTTTCGAACTTTAGAGTCGCAAGGAACCGATCGTTTTCACACTTTCACCGGGCAAAGCTTGCCCTCACGTGCAGGACCTTCTCACGTGGCGCCCAAAATGGTGGCACCCGCACCGGCGTATGGTGGCGCGCGGTGGAAATCCCTGGGGGGGGGAACGCGTCATAGTGGATGAAGCCCGATGCTTGGGTACCGAGTCGACTTTTCATCTCACGCGGTCGACAATTGTGTGTACCGCAACCATTCACCGTAGCCGTCCCCGAGGTAAATACAGCTCATCTGGATCGTGATACCGATCCACATGGCATCGGCTGGAAGCCTTAAGACTTACGTGGAGCGTGATCAAGATTTCGAACTGCCAATGGGGCGTACATTTATTCAAATAAATACAATTTTCTCATGCGCATTTTCACTGCATGCAGTTTGCTTACAAGTTGAGCCCGTGTTAATAGTAAAATCCATTCGAAACCATCGGCAGCGGAACGGAATAAAACGGTACTCCTTGATACTCTGTCACCTTACTGATTCCGGGTGCTTGTGGCATTATTTCACGATAGGCAACTGAACCCGCCGGTACCGCCAAGGTTAATCCGGAAGATGCAACCGCGACGGGATCATTGAGCTCGTAAGATGCGGCGGCAGGCGTTATGATCGTTAACGGCTTACTGAATGCCACCGTCACCAGACACAGGAGGCACACGAGCTGAAATTAAAAATAAAACCGGGATTAGTTTAAACGGCAGGATTTAATGTCACGCTTTTGAGGCCAACGTCACTTCTATTAAATAAAACAAATGTCCACTTACACTTCTCATCATGTTGATAACTGGAACTATGTTTATTCACTGTGCAAACACGCAAGGATGGAGCAAACCTATTGTGCTACGAGGACGGGAACGCTATGTTGGGCTTCGTTGAGTGATTGCACTTTTTATAGATTCCCCATGCTCCACAAACATTGACCATCCGGATGGATGTGCCGGTTGTGCGATGGATCATTGAACCAGATAACATCGGATGTGCGTGAAGGGTTGGAAAAAGAAGCTGGTTTCCTATCCTACCTACCTTTATCGTATCGTTGTCCTTTTGTGTCCCAACCCCCTCCGCAGTCTCGGGTATGGGGAACCACTTTCGTTGAACTTGCCCCTCTTTGTTGAAGTTTAAACTTTGAATTCTCTTCACCCTACGTCATTCCTGCGTGGTTCCACTTTAGGCTGCTCATTCTGCTGATGTATCCCGGCGCCAGGTAATTACTGATTATCACATTCCCCTCGACACGGCCTCCACTGGGCTACCGAGCGCCGTTTACGCAACAATATTATCCATAACCTGTTGCCCAGCGGACCTGGATCCGAGAAAGGTCCACTCCCAGCTCCGTGACGGCATTGAACGCTCGAGATCGATGATACATTGATATAATTATGCTGCTCGGGCCGGCCGATAAAACCTGGTGTTGAGCGGACTCTGAAAGAAAGGGGAGGAATCCATGACCATCTAGATTAATATTGACGTAATCGCTAATATCAATAGTTTTCGCGCTGCAAAGTGCATAGCCGGTGATGCATCGCAGTGTACGTTGACCTGGATCAATGAACTTGTCGCCAAGGTGTACAAAGGGATCGAAGGGATGCAACATCACGGCGATTTATTGCATTCAGCACTACGCCCGTTAGGAGTGATTACGAAGATGTCCAATGGATAAATCAGACAAGAAATCAGACACAGTAATATTTAAACAGTTTGTTTCATTTACGAAAAATTTCAAAGTCTTATTCTTGTTGCTACAATATTGCGGTAACAGTTATAACAACAGAGATAAATATATGCTAAAATTAACGACTTTAATTTACTATCAACAAATTATGTTCCACTGTTACGTTAACAAATATTATAACTGCCATTGCAAACAAATAATGTAACTGCCAATACAAATTCAAAACTTTGAACCCATAATTTACTCCCCCCCTTTTTGTACAGTTCTTATTGGATTTCAAACCGACCTAGACTCACGTCTAACTGGAAGCTAACGGTATAAAACAGTAAATTCGCGATCAAGTTGCTAAGTGTGGTTATACTTTCTTGAACGAAGATTTTGGGCTTTTTAGAAACACTTGCGTCGAAAATCATGTCAGAAGAGGAACACATTGAAGGTAGGTGAATGTTTTGGCTGTTTAGGTCAACGTACAATCCCAAGTAATTGCTATTTTCACCTCAACAGCACCACAAACCGTCGCGCACCGGATGATACATTACTTCTACGAAAGTAAGGCCATCGGCCGGGACGCTTGGAGTTTGAGCTTCTGGGAAGCGTTTCATCTCCAAAATCCCGACATTGATATGGATGCGAAAGCGCTGCGTTCGTTCTTCTACACCGATATTATGCACTCCGTCGACCATCTGGAAGGGGTACCGTACGAAATTCTGCAACACATCAGTCCGCTGTTCAACCGGATCCGGGCAGAGGTGTTGGAAAATCGTGACATTGTGGAGGGTATCGACTACCTTTTGGACTGTCGGGCCCCTTTGGAGCCAACAGGTGCCACTTCGCTACCTCCGGTTCAGGTCAAAGCCATTGCGCCAGGCAGTATCCCATCGAAAACAAAACAGTGTGACAAAACACCCACCGTGGAGCAGATACTGCGCAATGTTTCCGATGGGCTCAGTGAGTTGGTTTGGACGAAGGAAGAAAAATCCTCGCGACCGAAGCTTACCATAGGCGAATGCTTGCAAAGAACCAGGCAGCTACAGCAGAATCGTACCCCGCTGGTCCAGTTAATCGAGCCGGGCATGAGCTGCTACGAACGCTTCCGACAGATGGGGCTTGTCGATCCGTTGGATAACGAATCGGTCCATTCCGGAGAGTCCCAGCAGCAGTTTCAAACCCCGCAGGGCATTTCCACCCCACTCTCCGCGCAAGTTGGAGGTGATGCTTCGGGCTCAACGAAAGAATCCGCCGCAGGTCATAGCTCCAGGGATGAGGTGCAAGGTAGCTGCAGCTACCGCTTACCAAATATTGCACCGAACTACAATGCTGCGCTCAAGTATGTCCGATCAAAGCAGCGTAAATTTAACAAATAGATCAGACTCATTTCTTATCCATTGCACGAATTACTACAAACTATACTGAATTAATGTAACCGGTACATTTGCTGTAAACTATTTCCTCGAAAATGAAATAAAATTGAGTAATGAAAATAACAACTCCAACATTATTAAGACGAAACAGATCCGCTCGCTTTTTATTAACAAAACAAAGCAGGTAAGATGATCGATTAACAATCTTTTTACTAGCACTTTCTTAATAGTACGGAGGTCCTGCTAGAAATAGTACGCGTTGCGGATGCGTCGCTTGTACAGTTGGAATTTGTTTGCCTTTTTCTAAGGTGGAGGAGGGAAATACAAATGAGGTGGTCAAATGAAAGTGGCTGCTCGGTAGGTAGGTTGGCTGGATCAGGATGGTTCACGTTGAGGGGCGAGTGAATAAAGGATTCCTTATAAATTAAATTAGTCTTCTCAAGATGGATGCAATGGTTCACCGGAGGTGGTAGAGTAACAGGAAAAATCGGTTACTCGCACCATTCACCCTACACTCAAATGCTGCCTGCCAGCCACTGAGGATGCTGCTGTTTTGTGCGGTTGTGCCGGGGAGGGTGTGATTTGACAACCGAGAAAACTCGCCCACTTCTTAGTTCAGCTTCTTTGCCGGCTTGGAGAGCAACTCGTATTTCGTCTTTGAGCTGTACCACATCGCGTACGGGATAGCCAGGGAGGGCAACGTCAGGAAGGCGAATGCCAGCCAGTCGAGATAGTGCGAGCTGAACTGCTTGTTGAACTGCGCCTCGGCAACGATGGCACCCTCTCCCGGCTCGGAGCTGATGGAGAATTGTGGCTCGGTCGAGTCCTCCGTCGGCAGGTAGTTGACCTCGGCGGCGGTGAAGTTTAGGTATCCGAAGGATTTCGGTCGAACCACGACGATATGCGTGACGTTCGTCTGCGGGGCAATGCGATCGATCGAGGCGGACAGCTGACCGCCGACGACTTCGAACACTTCCGGATGGAATCCATTGTCAACTGTAATGAGTTTGTAATTAACGCATGCTTTCACCGTAAATAGCCGGCTTTCTTTACTCACCTAAGCGAACGTTCACGGCCGGGCCAGAACCAACGTTGTAGAGTGTGTATTTTACCACGATGTCACGCGCTTCGACCAGATATTTGTTCAGAATGTGCTTCGAGACCAGCAGGCGTGCAGTGTTGTCCTCGTTGGCCAATCCGAGCTGGCTTACCGCTAGCAGAGCCAGCATTACATACACGAAGCTTTTCATTTTTACTCTGAGCCGGAAAACAGTACACTTTTATTAGCACTTACGAGTGTAACGAGGGACTTGTATCAATCCTCACTTACCAAACAGCACGTCTTTGCGACACAAAACAAAATGTTCTTTTCCGAACGAACCGTACACGTCGTCGTCTCGGACCTGTGGGCTAATGTGATGTTGAACGGTCGCAAAATTGACAACTTTTCACAGCGGCGGTCCAACGATGCACAAACACGAAAGTACGTGTAGCGTTGCTGTCAAGTTGGCAGAATCGAGATTTGGAAGACTTGAAGATTCGATCCCTAGACGGATTCCAAAGATTTGAATCCCATTTGAGGGATTCTAAAAATTGGATTAGATTGGGATTCGAATCAGATTTGATTTGTTAGGGATTCGTATCACCTATGATTTGTTTGGGACTCGATTTGATTCGGTTCTGACTTGATCCCAATCTATTTGAATTTCATATCACTGGATCTAGACACGAGGTGAGTTGAATTAGTCACGTAAGGCTGGTGTCAGTGCTTTACCGCACGATCTTTTGGCAGACGAAAATGTATGGGATTTGACAGCTGCAAGGTTCGCACGATTTCTCCGCACGACAAAATCAAAATCATTTGATTTTATCGGATGGACGCATCCGATTTTATCTGTCAACAAAGTTGGACTTTATAAACTCGGAGTTGAGCCTTTCATCTAAGAAAAATAATAAAATTCATTTAATCGTCTTAGAATTTAAAAAAATTACAGAAAAATTGGCGGACCTGTCGTCCGACAAAACATCGTGCGGTAAAGCAATGACACCAGCCTAACTAGTAGATCTAGAGACAATGTGATTGATTTCAGTTTACTCGACTCGGGCGCTGGTTATAATGGATTGGACATAGATAAAGGTTTTTGCACGATTTAACCTAGGTTCGAAAAACATTCATGAACTTATTTTTACAAAGAAATACACTAGAATGGATACGAATACAAAGTGAACAATTATTCAGACCAGCACCTGATTTACATGTTTACCGGATTTTGAATAAAACTATCACTCTACATTGATAATCTTCTTAGACAATGTTACGTACAAAAATAACTGTGCCCGCTTCTCGATACCTGCGAAGAACATCGTTTCCTTACGTTAGTAGATTATTATGATCAACAGAACTGCTATCAACGGTGAAACTCACATCGAAAATGTGTGGCATGTATTTATTGCGGAAAAACCGAGTTATCAGTTGTAATTTGATGGGGATTCAGAACGATTTCCTGACCGGCACTGAATGGTTTATATCGTATCACGACTGTTTGATGGATTGGGGTTCGGATTCGGAGATCCGGATCTCCAAATGGATTTGAATCGAAAGATTGGAATCCCAACCGAGAATCGATTTTCCCAACACTAGTCAGCTCGACCAAGGTGAAAAAAGTATATTGTATTCACCTCAGGTGTCAACGAGCAAATATCACATCATCACTCACTAGGCACCTACTTTTGGACGTTTACCGGTGTTTTGGTTAGATGACCTTGGTTTGTCATTCAAAATAATAGAAAGGAGATTTTCTTAGCGATACGGTCGTTCTAGTCGTTAGTTAATCGCTGCAGTGATTAAGTAGAACGCCTAGGATTTGGTAACTGGTTTTGCGATCTGGTGGAACAGGTTGGACGCCTCTTTTCACGTCAGCTTAGGGTCGAGTTTTGGAAGCAATACCTCAATAGCATCATGGCACGCACGATCGAAACGATCGCTACAACTCCCTTCGAGGGACAAAAGCCTGGCACTAGTGGCCTCCGTAAAAAGGTAAATTATTGAAACGAGATAATCTGCTCCAATGTTGGTGTTACTATTCTTGATTCCTTCCACCTACGCAACGCCAGGTTAAAGTGTTCATGCAGAAGAACTACACGGAAAACTTTGTGCAATGCATCCTTGACGCCAATGGTCCTGCTCTGGTCGGATCGACGCTCGTTGTTGGTGGCGATGGCCGTTACTTCTGCAAGGAAGCGAGTGAACTGATCGTACGCATCTGTGCGGCCAATGGGGTAGCCAAGATTTTGCTTGGCCAGAACGGTATCCTCTCGACACCAGCAGTATCGAGCTTGATCCGGCGCCACAAGGCCCTCGGTGGCATTGTGCTGACCGCTTCGCACAACCCGGGTGGCCCGGAGAACGATTTTGGCATCAAGTTCAACTGCGAAAACGGTGGTCCCGCACCGGACGCGTTCACAAACAAGATCTACGCCCTGTCGGGTGAAATCACGCAGTACAGGACCGCGTCAGTGTCGGTGGACATCGGCAAGGTGGGTGTGACGAATACGGAAATCAACGGAAGACCGTTCACGGTAGAAGTGATCGACTCGGTGGCCGACTACGTGCTCTTGATGAAGGAAATCTTCGACTTTGACCGTCTGCGGGAGTTTGTAAGCGGCAAGTCTCGTCCCGGCGGGCAGGCGATCAAGATGCGCATCGATTCAATGAATGGTGTCACGGGAAACTATGTGAACGAAATTTTCGTTAACTGTTTGGGAGCTCCGAAGGATGGTGTCGTTCATACGACCCCACTGCCCGATTTCGGTGGACTCCATCCAGATCCGAATTTGACCTACGCCAAGGATCTGGTAGATGCGGTGCGTGCCGGAGACTACGACATCGGAGCCGCATTCGATGGCGATGGTGATCGTAACATGATCATCGGACGTAATGCGTTCTTCGTCACGCCGAGCGACTCTTTGGCCGTTATCGCGCACTACCTGGAAAGCATTCCGTACTTTAAGCGCAACGGTATCCAAGGTCTGGCCCGAAGCATGCCAACCGCAGCGGCCGTCGACCGTGTTGCCGAAGCGCTCGGCAAGGAAATGTTCGAAGTGCCAACGGGCTGGAAGTACTTTGGCAATCTTATGGATGCCGGGCGGCTGTGTCTGTGCGGCGAGGAAAGTTTCGGCACGGGCTCTAACCACATCCGCGAGAAGGACGGCATTTGGGCGGTGTTGGCCTGGCTCTCGATCATGGCACAGACGGGCAAGAGCATTGAGGAAATCTGCGTCGAACATTGGAAACGATACGGACGGAACTACTTCACGCGCTACGACTACGAAGAGTGCGATCTGGCTCCATGTAACGAGATGATGGACACACTGGAGAAAACCATCACCGATCCGGCGTTTGTCGGCAAGGAATTTACCGCTGGCGGCAAGACCTACAAGGTGAAGCTGGGTGATAACTTCAGCTACAACGATCCGATCGACAAGTCAGTATCCACCAAGCAGGGCTTGCGGATTGTGTTTAGCGATGGCAGCCGGGTCGTGATGCGTCTCAGTGGTACGGGAAGTTCCGGCGCCACCGTACGCCTGTACATCGACTCGTACGAGAAGGAGAACGTGCTGGGCAGTGCGTCCGACATGCTCAAACCTTTGATCGATATTGCTTTGGAAGTTTCGAAACTGCCAACCTACACCGGCCGCAACGCACCGACCGTTATAACGTAAACTGGTACAAACACGCCATCCAAAAAATATTAACCCACGACTCTCCTCACCTCACGGTTGGTGTTACTCGGGGTGGCCGGCGTACAGAACAGTGCAATAGAGTTCATGCATTCGTTGTTACCATAAAATGTGTGCATTTGAATCTTCATCGTCCCTGTGTCGCATGGTTTCGTTACATGCTTTTTATTGATATTTTTAGAGAATGCACAGGAAATAAAGTTAAACGTGTTTCAGAAAGTAGACTAAAACGCAAGTGTACTTCAATGACACAATACAATGAGAAATTACGGAAATGGAGGCGCCAAGTGATAACGCAAACAGAAAATAGTAAGCAAAAATTGTTTGCAAAGCCACAGATAATTGCTGGTGTAAGATAACGCTTCAAGAGGTATAAACTATTTGATTCGAACTGATAGTAGGAAATAAACAGCGATTAACTATCGCGGAAGCCATCGCTTGCCACGTGTTTCATAATCATGCTCTCAACTACTCAGCTTCAAAAGCATAGATATATTTTTGAACGACATAAGATATAAGAGATTTTTAAACATAATCGAAAGATTAGAAAAAAATATTGGCGTTAGAGATTTATGTTTGAAAAGAAAACATTCAAAATATTTAGCACGACAGGCGCCATAACAAATTTAGCAATGAGTTGTGGGGTTTCTCTGACCCCTTGCTTTATCAAAATATCACCTTATCTTAAGGTTGGATAGCTTGCGTAGAACAAAAAGATAAGTTTAAAAAAAAAACATTTCAGTAACCCTGACGCCCGCGGGTTCATTGCTACTGATTTAGACACGCGATACCTTTCGGTGTGTACACAGATTGAAGGAAGGAAGGACGAGATCGATTTTGTAGGACATCTAGTGGTTATTCCACTCCTAATCAACCATTTCCATGGAAAACCTTCTCCATGAGTACGCCCAGCGTATAAAGGATCTGGAGGCTACAAACGTGGCGTTACGCGATAAACTGTTAGAGCAAGAAAAGTTGGTAAGGAATACAGGTGGATATTATTAGGATAAACTTTTTTCAATGAACACAAAACTCTGTTCAACAGCGGAAGGTGTACGTCGATGATCTTAACACTATGAAATCGACTCTGGGAAACCTACAAGATCTTCTCATGAAGTGCCGTGCCGATATTCTCAGTCAAGATATGATAATGACGGCCTATGAAACGAAAAGTGAGCACGGAATCAGTGGCACCATGGCGGTGGTCACTCTACAGGCACAGCTGGAAGTTTGTAAAAATGATTTGCATGACCAACGAGCCGCCCATGAGGAGCTGCTCATCGAGAAAAATCGAATAACTTCCGAGATGCAAATGTTGCTACACAAAAATCATCAGCTATCCATGAACCAAGAACAGGCCAGGTAAGTTAGCACCGTTGCACCGTTTTTACCGCTAAATTTCAACACGATGTTTTATGTCACCAGGGGAGACCAAACGTCCCAGCTCTCGGAGCCCTCGGAACGAAGCAAGTTATACGGCACATCACCCGGGGTTTTTGAGCGGCAGATTGAACCTTGCCCTCACTGCAACAACGTGTTTGGAGATTTTCTTACGCTCGAAACGCACATTAAAGATTGTCCCGGACTTGATTATTAATCGATATCGCAAGATAAGTTGATGACGCGTGCCCGCGTTCGGCACATTTGCTATCAATAAAACATTTTGGCTCTCTGTATTGAAAAAACAAAACTGAAAGCGTTATGTGTTATCTAAAGCTCTATTTGGGTAAAGAAATAAATAAAAATCTAAAGCTACTGGTGCAACCTGTACTTTGATGTTTGACCAATTAGCAGATAATTTACATTTTATTACAGATGATAAAATTAAAACAACATAAGTGGCACTGAATCGGCCATCCCATTGGGGACCTGCGTAAAGTAGCCAAAAGTGTAATTCTTCCCCCTGCTTAAGTATATAGATAAATTTCAATATTATTTTCTTTGAATTATATTATACCTGAATGCCTGTATTCAATGTTCTAGCTCTTGGAGAACAAAAATTACAAAATTAAAATTATAAAAGTCCGTTATATGAATGTGTAGAGGTTAAGGTTGTTAAAAATGCGTAAGGTTTTTACAAACTAGCTGATTCCATTCCTCTTCACAAACCTTGGTTTGCAGAAGTTTTTCCCGAAAAGGGAGAGTCGTCTATGCACTCGCTTGATGAAGAAAAATATATGTATTTTATATGGCAACAATTTGATTTTTTAACATAATACCGAAAAAAATATTAAACAAGGCAATCCTGATCCTACGCAAATTTGATGAAAAAATTTCCGAAACTTAATAATCCATTTATTCGCGTTTTTAATGGTATTTGTAACAAATGTATCTGGATATCTTTTCCTCTAAAGGACGCTTTTATAATCTGGTTACCAAGAATAAAAAGATGATGGCAAAAAACTCTTTACAATTTGCATCTACAATGAGCTACTCAAATGTGTTAACCAGCGTTTTTATCTTCAAATAGTTATATTTATCCTCAAATATCTTTACTTTGAATTGTTGATATAAAAATGTATCACGTCAATACCCAGATCTGTAATACGAATCAAAACCCCATTTTCAAATTGTAGGAGCATTTTGCCCCAAAGGAGTATTTTAGAACATGTTCCCCTAATAAACTGGGAAAATTTATTTTATTTGCCCCTGACGTATCATCCAGTTTGCTATTCATAGAGTGGTTCAATCGGGTCGGAAAGTGTGTGACTGGGGTGCTGAAAATAATAATAAACATACGTGTGGACCTTGCATTTATGAAATAAGCGATTTCGCTAGCAATCGTTAAAGAATCGCTTCAGCTTCGACGAGTGTAGTTCCTGCCGAATATCCAGTGGACAGATAAAATAAACAAATCAATAATGGCAAACGTCTGCGAACCACTAACGCTGGCCAAGGGTAATCCCCAGCAACAATATGCTGAAGCAATGGAATTCATTTCCCAATGCCCAATTCCTTCGTTGCAGACGTGAAACGTTCGATCGAGCTGCTGGAAAAGCTGCAGATGAGTGGCGAGGTACCGGCCACCAAGCTGGCCGCCTTGCAGAAGGTGCTGCAAAGCGATTTCCTGAATGCCGTGCGGGAGGTGTACGAGCATGTGTACGAAACGGTCGACATCCAGGGATCGCTCGATGTGCGTGCCTCAGCTACGGCAAAGGCCACCATTGCAGCGTTCGCTGCCAGCGAGGGACACGCCCATCCGCGCGTTGTCGAGCTGCCCAAGACCGAAGAGGGGCTTGGCTTCAACGTTATGGGTGGCAAGGAACAGAACTCGCCGATCTACATTTCGCGCATCATTCCCGGTGGCGTGGCGGATCGTCACGGGGGACTCAAGCGGGGCGATCAACTACTCTCCGTCAACGGTGTATCGGTCGAAGGGGAAAACCACGAAAAGGCCGTGGAGCTCCTGAAGCAAGCCGTCGGTTCGGTCAAGCTGGTCGTCCGCTACACCCCGAAGGTGCTGGAGGAGATGGAACTGCGCTTCGACAAGCAACGTGCCGCTCGGAGACGCCAACAGTACTAAACCCACCACCCTCGTCGTTTGCCATTGTCTTCCCGTAGCAAATAAGGTTACGGAATGGAAATGGGCCCCCGCCAAAGTTCGCAATATGCCGCCTAACCGTATAATGGTGGTTCGATGCGTCCGTTAGTTAGTACCTCCTCTCTATCTCCCACTGTCCCTACCACGAACGATTCGTGTCTGTGTGTTCATGTTATTTGTGTTGTTTACCGTCGGAACAGATTCTCATATTAACCACCCATTTATCTTGAAAAATAGTCATCTCATTTGGTAGGACAGGTTATATGTATTGTTTTGTTTGTTTAATAATATTCTTTATCGTTAATTACATATCCTAGCTCACGTCACATTCAAATACTTTCATGTTCAATAGTGCACAATAGTTTCCGGTCGCAACTACTACTTCACCCATCCAAGGACCGTCTTATCCGTACCGTTTGTAGGTGGTACCACCTAGTTTAATCGCCAAACCGTGGTTATCCTCGTCTTCGTGGATGTTCGAAACTAAAAACAACGGGAAACTCAAATCTATCCCTCCTAAATGTACCGTATCCGATGCACGACGCAGAGTTGCCATTAAAACCATCACTGCAGTTAGCCTTTGTGTTTGTAGAGTACATGTGTTAAACGAAACGAATCACATTAAACACGGTAGTGAAACACGATTTCCGCATGTTAGTTTCCCTCACAAGCAAGCCATGATGTAGACCGGTGAACGGATGTTTTGTACAAGTAAGGAAAACAAAAATAAAGTAACTTCATTTACCTGAAATGTCCTCCTGGCGCCTCGTTTTACTTCTCCCACACCGCTAGCTGTCGTACTTGTCCACCAGATGTTTGGTGCCGTACTCCTCGTACTGGTTGCGGCTCATGCAGGATTTCAAAAAACTCAGCGATTGTGAATACTTTTTCCCCCCATGCCAAGCGTAGCTAATAGGGCTAGGAGAGGGAAGAAAACAAACTTCTGTAATAAGCGACCGGCTATAGGTTTCAGATACTAAAACACTTACTTATCAGGTACCATTACATTGACCTCGTACTCATCTGGTGCAAGAGCACGAACATCTTTCTCTAAACGTGTTTTCATGCCGGGGAAAAGTGCACAACCACCGCATACGACGATATTCGCAAACAGATGCGGTCGTGTTTCCTCCGGGCATAGGTTGATTGCATCCAGTATCGCTTCCGGTACGCCCATCTGAGGGATTCCTACGTCCGAAGGATGGAACAGAATCTCGGGAATAACGAACCGCTCGTTGCCCAATTTGATCGTTTGAAGTTCATCACTCCCATCCGCGGATGAAGATTCGTTCGGTTTTCGTAGAAACCCTCTGCGAATCTGTGTGTAATCCGGTAGCACATACTCTCGTACGATCGTATTGTCCGGGAATCGTTTGCGTGCTATTCGCATATCTTCGTTGAAATTCTGTGACACGAAACAACTGTCCTCCTTCACCTGGTTAATCACATACGATTCATCCATTACGTTCAGCTGGCGGTAGGAGATGATTTCCTTCAGGTGGTTCGTGAGCACTTTACCTCCGATATCGATCCGCCGGATAGCCTCCTTCACCTTGTTCCCTTTCACAAAGGGCACCACGTGTGTGAAGCTATAACCCATTTCCACCACCACGCAGCATAGTGGTTTCTGTTGTTCTGTTGTGGAAACGGTTCCGTGAGTGAAATTGAAGGCTGCTAGATCGACGGCCGTTGTTTTGCATACGGCATCGCAGTCGTACTCTTCGTAGAGAATTTCAAGCATCGCTTCCTGAATGGATCCGAAATTGAACAACGGTTCCGTAATGAGCAGCGGAGTATCGGAGAATTGCACCGGGCAGCAATCCGTACTGAAGAAGTAGTCCCAAACCGTTTTCTGAACATCCCAGTTCACAAGGTAGCCTCGTTGGAAGCAGAGTATGTAAAACAATCCCGACACGTCGCGACACTCTTCTATTTGATTTCCTATGAACGGTCGTCTCCGTTCGGATTTGGCTTTCGTGATGCAGTTCAGGATGGTTCTGTAAAAATACAAAGAAGCAGTAAGAATACATTTCCAAGGCATTCGGCAGCAAATTTCGCACTCACTTCGGTTCAGATTCGTCCGCCATTCCCAATTTTGCGTAGAAGGCACCATTATCCAAAATGAACGCATTATTTTCAGCCATGACGAAGTTGAAAACGCTTTTGCCACAACACTATACGCACAAAAGCCGGCATTCGGTTTGTTGATCAATTTTTTCAAGCCCGTTACATCGGTACCAAAACATTTAAACGTCAAGAGTGACAACTATGAGTTCTTTGAACATATTTTTCATAATCCGATAAATCTCGTTCAACGATGAAGCTATGAAATAAGATAAATTGATTTAAATTTAAAATATTAAAAATACAGACGAGCTTCTAAATGATACAATAGTCACAAAATATTAAAACGAAAAAAGCGTTTAGAATTGTCCGGAAAAAGACTGTGATCTGTCAAAATATTGTCAAGTCGTGTCAGCTGGCCCAACAAGATTGTCATCAGCTCCTCGAGGAGCTCAGAAAGTTACAAATTTTCACAGACTCCACACCGGTTACGAATTTTCGGTGAATTTCTAACATGAGGCAACCGCGGAGCATATCCTTTTCTGCGGTGCTTGCATTGTGCTTGCTGGTTCTGTGCGAAAATAGCTCCGCAAATGAAGTGTTCGGCTGTGGGGGCTTTGTGAAAAATGTCAACTCCGATCTCGACTCGAGCAAAGTGGAAGTCGGGCTGTAAGTACTGTTTAATTAAATTAAACATTAGGGCTACGGGTAGGGACGTTTGCTGATGTGTAGTTTTCTTCGGTTCTAGGTACACCCCACAGGGGAGTTTAAAAATCAAAACTGAATGTTCCCCCTCGAACGGGTACTATTTTATCCCGGTCTATGATAAGGGCGACTACGTGCTGAAGGTTATCCCACCGCCCGGTTGGAGCTTCGAACCGGAGCAGGTTGAGATCAAATTCGACGGCCAGTCCGACGTGTGCAGCCAGGGTAAGGACGTGAATTTCCTGTTCAAAGGATTCGGTATTACGGGCCGAGTAGAATTCCATGGTACATCGCCGGCCGAGGGAGCGAAAGGTGTACGGGTGGAGCTTGTCGCTGAGGATGGCGGTAATACATTTGGACAAACGACCACCAACGGCAATGGAGTGTTTTCGTTCACTCCTATCAAACCCGGTCGTTACGTGGTGAAGGTACAGCACCCGAAGTGGCACTTTGTCCACCCGGAGTACAAGGTTACGGTTGCGAAGGGCAATACTGAGATACCTTCCGGTGCACTGGTCGTTTCGGGTTACGACGTCGAGGGAAGTGTCTTCAGTGATGGACAGCCGTTTGGTAATGTGGGACTCTTTCTGTATGAGGCGAAAAATGTAAGCAAAATTGATATACGAACTGTATTCGTCTCGAGGAAACTTACCATTCTCTTTTCGTTTTCCAGCAAAAATCCATGGTAAAATGTTCAAACGATAAGGAAACGATTGTACTGGATGCAGGCAACGCGGCCTACTCTTCGAAGCCACTCTGTTTCACCACACCGAACAAAAACACAGGCAGCTATGTTTTCGCCGGTATATCCAAAGGAAAATATCTCATTCGGCCGCACTTTAGCGATAGTAAAATCAAATTCCACATTCGTCCCGAAGTGCTCGAGCTCGAGGTTGGCAACGATGGTTTACGGCTGCGGGAGAACTTTGAGGTGACCGGTTTTAGCGTATCGGGTCGCGTGCTTAGCGCACCGGGTGGTCCAAGTGTTGCGAACGCTCAGGTTAAGCTAAATGGTCGTGAAATTGCACTGACCGGATCGGACGGTACCTACACGCTGGACAACATCCAGGCTGGAACGTACACGATTCAGGTGACTGCAGAGGACTTCCAGTTCAAGGATCATATCGTGAAGGTTTCGTTCGCAAACCCATCACTGCCGGATGTTGTTTCCTCCGCGTTTAAGGTGTGCGGACATGTCGTGACGAAGTCGTCGTACACCGTCGTTATAAACAGGAAGGGATCCACGATGATGGTGGAGGTACCAAGCCATGGCAGGACGAACGAATGGTGCACTTTCCTGGAGAACGGCGAGTACACGGTGCAGGTGCAAACGACCGAACGGGACCGCGCCAGTGGTCTTCAATATTTCCCGGCGACGCAAAACATTGAAGTTAACTACGAACCATTGAAGGGGATCGTCTTTTCACAGCTTCGTGCGACGGTAACGGGAGCTGTGCGCTGCCTTGCCGATGCATCTTCGTGCGAGGATCTGCCCGTCACATTGCAAGCGCTCGATGTGAATGGAAATACGGTTGGCCTGCCGGTGACGGCTCAGGTGGTCCGCGGCTCGGGAAGCTATAAGTTCGAAAGTGTGCTCCCGGGAAGCTACGAAGTGAGCGTCCCAAGCGGTAAACTCTGCTGGCAATCGAACACCGTCAAAATCAACATCAAATCGACCCAGGAAACGGTACCGGATTTTGTGCAAACTGGCTACATCGTGTCGGTGCTTTCTAGCCATGGTGCATCGATGGCTTACCGGTGGAAGGGATCATCTCCAGCGGGTGGAGAAGCGAAGGAAGAGGAGATCGTGCTAACCGCCGGCATGAACATGTTCTGCGTGAAGCGTGCTGGAGAGTACACAATGCGACTGAGTGGTTGCCATCGGTTTGACGAAGCGACCCCGTCGCAGTTCAGCACCGACAGCTCGGACCCGATAGCCGTGAACGCCAAAAGCCACCGGAACGTAGTGAGACTGATCGCTGACGAAAAGGAACGCTTCCACGTGCAGGTGCTGCGGGATGGTGGGGCGACCAGCAACGAGGTGGTCGAGTTCGAACTGACCGGAGAACGGGACTCGGCGGGTGAAAGTGGTTACGTTTACCGTAAGGAATTTTTCCTCGAACACGGCGAACGGATCACGCTCCGTCCGCAGAGTGAAGTAATGCTTTTCAACCCGACCCAGCTGGAAGTGATGGGTGGAAACGATTGTACGGAGGTCGGCTCAAAGTTGCGTGCCACGAAGGGATTACTCATAAACGGTCGCACTAACCCACCAGTCAAGGACGCTACCATAACGCTGGTGTTTCCGAAGCACATGGAGCATGCACCACTGGTTGCGCTTACCGACGAGCAAGGAACGTTCCGATTCGGTCCTATCGATCCCACGCTCCCGGTCGAACTGTCCGCTGAGAAGGAATCGTACGTGTTCTCTGCCTACGACCGTGCCACAAGCTCGTTTAACGGACACAAGCTTTGTGAAATCATCGTTACGGTTAAGGATGACGCTGGTAACCGGCTTCCGGGTGTTCTGTTGTCCTTGTCGGGGGCGGAAAGTTATCGCAAGAATCTAGTCACCGGGGAGGACGGAACGATAAAGTTCCACTCGCTGTCTCCTAGCGAATATTACCTGCGGGCGATGATGAAGGAGTACGAATTCCGACCGAACTCGAAGTTGATCGAGGTACGTGAAGGGGCTACCGTGATGGAAGAGCTGGTTGGCACTCGGACACAGTTTTCAATCTTCGGTTCGATCACTTCGCTCAACGGTGAACCCTTCCCGAACGTGGCGGTCGAGGCGATGACGGACGAAAAATGTGGCAACGCGCTCGAAGAGGCGACGAGCGAATTCAACGGCCAGTACCGCATTCGGGGCTTGACTCCCGGCTGTCAGTACCGTGTGAGCGTACGCACCGGTACCGGACCATCGGCAACGGTTGACCGATCGATTCCCCGCCAGCGCGACGTCACCATCGGCAAGACGGACACGCGTGACGTCAACCTGATCGCCATCAGTCCGCTCGCGTTCGTGGATGTGACGGTGCGCGTAGTGGCGTCGGAGCTCGACCACTACAAAACGCTCAAGGTCGCGCTGTACAAGAAGGGCAGCGATTCGCCGGTTCATTCGCAGCGCATCGAATCACCGCTCAATCCCAAGTCCAAGGTGAACCCCGGCATTATGGTGTTCTTCCCGCGCATTCCCTTCGACGGCAAGAACTATCACATCGAGCTGACGTCGACGCTATCGGAGAAAAGCTACCGCTACAGCCTTTCGGCGGTACCGTTTGTGGCCAACACGAGCAGTTTCTATGCGGAGCTGCAGTTCACGCCGGAACTGCGCACAACGGAAGGTGATCTCAATCAGAGCTCGCTGTCGGCGATCGTACTGATCGCGATCATTGGTTTCGTGTTCTTCAAGCAAGAGCTTGCATTCGAGCTTTTGGGCCTTCTGTGGGCCAAGGTGGGCACGGTTGCGGGCGGATTGATTAGCAGTAACAAAGCGACAGGGAAGGATCTTAAGAACGACGCCGGGTACATTGATACACGCGATATCGATGCACTCGCATCCAACATCGACGGTGTGAAGAAGAAGAAAACCAAAAAGGTTTCCTAAGCAAAGGAACCCAATCGCGGCCTATAACGGTAGGTAGCCAGGCGTGATGCTCCGGAACATTCCGGGTGAAAAAAGACTCATACGAACGAGAAAAGTGTAACGCGAGTCGAAGTCGAACAATTTTCGAAATAAACAACCGGTGCGTGGTAGACAAATTTAAACACTCGTTTTTAACGTTGATTTTAAAGCTAAACTGAGAATAGCCACCGATTAATGCATATCATTTTTCAATTAAACTTGGAATCAAATCAGTTGAATTGTCATCATATGAAATTTTCCAAAATTATTATTATTCATTTCAGGACGTTTCTTAATTGAATAGAGATTTAAAAGGAAAATAAGGAAAGATTAAACATCGTTAAAAAGTATGACTTTAACAGTTTTTAAATTATTTCATCTTTTATTAAAGGTTTCTCGATCCCCTCTATCACTAGAAGATTTGCTTTTGTTGAATAAATAAATAAATAAGTTAGTTTATGTACAATCTAAATCACATGACGAGTCTTCTCAGTTACGACGGAAGCGATTGGCGCGTGTCGGTTTTTGAAGAATCAGTTTTCCGCGTGCAAGACTATCGGTTGGCAAGGTCGTGGTGATTGTGTCTGCATCCAACGGTACGACTTCATTTTCCTGCGCATCGAGCGAGGCATCCGGAATTGCCTCCGGACGTTTTTGCATCGGAGGAACGGCCATCGGAAGCGGTCCGAAGGGGCGACGTGCGAACTTTTTCCTCTTCGGTACCTTACACTCCTCGTAGATACGTCCACAGTCCTTGTAGCTGTTCGCTTTTTCGTCGGTCTCGTCACGGTAGTTGTGGAAAATATCTCGTCTGTGTTAGAGGAAAAAAAGAATGATTAAGGATAGCTCGGCATTAAAGGACCATTTGTTCCACTTACCCAATCGCGCGCGTCACAAACAGCAGAATGGGATTCCTTCGGGCTTGGAAGTCGAACTCGCAAACGAACCGCTTGCGGCAGACGCGTCGATTCACTCCAAGAAAGCGAAAGGTGATGTCCGTCAGTGAATCAGTCCAGTACATTCTGCATAAAGCGTAAGGTTAGTAACCGTTAAACGACTCCTCATATCTCCATACTAAACCTTACTCATTTTCTTCCAGGTCACCACCGTTATCAAGAGCATCACTGCCGGATGCTTGGCGATCGTCCACGATGGCACGCTTTCGGCGGCTTCCACCACTATACTTGGAGTACGACGAGTATGAACCGGATCCAGAAGCGGGCGGTAAGTAGCTATTGTAAGGCGTTCCGCTCGATGAAGAGGAAGATGGGGGCCCGTAGCTGGAAAACGGTTCCGGGCCGGGATAGCTGGAGATGATTTCGTGATCCGAGTGATAGCTCGTGTACGGACTGGAATCGATGAACGGCGGAGGCGTTTCACTAATGATGGACGAGCCGAAAAATCCACCCGGAAATATTTTGTGCCCAAAGAAGTAGATTCCAGCAAAAAAAAGGGCCACCAGAACAATCTTTGCCTTCACCAGCAGCACCGTCGTGAGGGTGGACATGATGGGCCCAACTGCGCGAGGAACAGAGAAAGAGAGCGAGGCATTGATTCTTGTCCGGAGAGCTCAGGATTTAGGACCACTTACTAGCGTGCGTTAGGAACTTGAAGAACCGCTTTCGCCGACGACCCTCTTCGACCGATTTACCGGTACTTGTTTCCGCCAATTCTTCGGCCACAGCAAGCGCCATCATTGCGGCCACCAGTAACAATTGTTTGAACAAAGACATTTTGTCGATTTAAAATGTTCCAGTTTAAGAGCACGATAGAAGTCACGATTGACTACTTCTTTTATGCTGATCACACTTTGTTCTTCACTTCACTGACAAGAAAATAGGTTTCGTTCACTTCACTTCCTTTTCCTGCCCGACCACCATTACCGATTGGTCCAAGATGCGTTCACTTCCCGCAACTCAGTTCTATTCACATTCGAACGATCCTAACTACCTCCCGGAAGTGACTCGACTGGTGTGCCCTGCGTCCGGTGTGCGCCGTTTTATACGGTCTTTAAATGGCCATATCCAACCTCCAGACGTTCCACCTGAAAAATCCATCCCGATGGGGTTACAATAATTGAAGCTAATTCAATGATAATGCGCTCGCTCCCCGCGATGGTTCCGCGTGCATGGTTGCCACCTTGTGCGAGCGCATTTCTCCTTTGCCGTTGCCGACTTCCGTGTGGAAACGGGGTGGAAATGAATGGAGCACGATCCAACCATATTAAAATGCGCACCGGACGGATTTATTTTTAGGGTTCCAAAGTTGTTTTGCCTCAGTTTGGAAATTTTGTAAATTCACTACCGCCTCTTTTCGGTACTTCCAAATGTGGATTTGATTATTTTTCGATGAGAAGCAGAATTCAGGGGAAAGATATTAGATTTATCCTGCTTTGTTTCGAGGTAGATAATTTGTTTAACCGTTATCTGCTTGCAAAATTCCATTTATTCCATCTGAACTGAAAACTAATCCTTTTCATAAAATAATATAAAGAACTTAAAAACAACCTTTTTTAATAAAGATCCAAATGCAAAAGAATATTTTGCTATAAGGAGGTAAGATTTTTAATAAAAGTTCCTTTTGAGAATTTGTTGTTCAAATATTTTTCTACGGTCATGCCATAACAACTTCGTATATTCGTGATTTTTTTAACCAACTTAATGCAACTAGAATTAGAATTGTTTTATATAATCTTCTGCCTGCTTGATTGCGCAATGTTCCTGCTCTCACACACGTCCACTTCCGGTGGTATGGATCCCTTTCACCACATTGCATAAGGTGCTAATAGGGATGGGTGAATCGTCGTTGCGCACGCCTTCCGGAAAGGCCGGAAGAATCGGGTGCACCGAAGAAAAACATCGATCAGAAAGTGTCAACAGCGTGAAACGAAAGTGAATGTGTACCACTTTCGCGGGACTTCCGCAACCTCCGGACGGAAAACAGGCAGACTGATGCTAATCATGCGTCAATTTGTCTATTTTTTCCCTCACCTTCCTCCAAAGGGTTGGTGAGTTTAGTCGTTTGAAGATGTTTAGCACTTTGGGACAGATGTTTTCGTGCCGAGCTGCCGAAGAATGAAGCAACCGTACTGCGCTTGCCAGTAGCTTTATGTTCGTCCTGGAATGGAGTTGCCCATTTTAGTCTCGTTTCTTTGCGTCGTCACGGTGTCCGGCGTCGTACGGGGCGTAGAAGTTCCCACCCGCTCGGACACAGCACTGGTGGAGGCGCGATACGATCGATACTACGACATATTTCGATATTGTGAGTGAAATCGCCGTCTTTCGGCACCATAATACGCAGCTTCTAACCCCGCACCTTGCTCTCTTTTGTTTACTTTCTTCCCAGGGTGGCCATGGTTTAGCGATTTGGCAACGGTCGTCGCGATCAAGTTGAAGATCTGGGTAATCCTGGTGGCGATGCTTGTCTTCGGCGACGGTTACTATTGGTCCAAGTGGACCGGCTCGAGCATCTTCGAGAAAAGCCAGTGGGCACAGACACCGCCTGGAGCCAGCTGGGGTCGGCGGAGGCGACGTTCCACTCCTTCTTCGCCGAACTCCTCGGACGATCTAGCGGAGGTCATATTCGACACACTCGATATCGAAGATGACGAATGCCGTAAACGAATCGTGTGCGAGCTGTATGTGGAAGGGAAACGGGTGCCGACGATTTGGAAAGCTCTCAGTGCTCCTGGCTATGAGGTTTTTGGTGCCTACCGTCCGCTGGAGTCCGTGGCGCGTTCGTCAGATTGTCGTAAGCTACATCGGTGTCGGCTAGTGGAAAGGAACAGCTTGAAATCGGTGCTCAGTGATAGTTTTGATAGTGATTGGAGGTGGCCACGATAAGGAAACCTGAACTATACCCTTTAGAGCATAAGTTATTTATTGTTTATTTTATCCACGTGTTACAATAAATTGCAAAAAGCGGTTTAAAAGTTAAGTGTACGGAGTGTTGTCAAAATATTCTTTTGTTAAAGTGGGATTCCATACGGCTAGTAGTAGCACTACTTTAAAAAATTACCAAATTTGAGTAACATACACAACTATGAACACAAGCTCTATGGCATACACAATGTCTGCAAGAAGAAAATAGGTTGTGGGTTAATTTTTTTGGCTGGTTTTAAATCTATTGTTACATTATCAGCACCGGAACATACCAGTGGGTTTTAGGGAGTATTTTAACGGCCGGACATGATGCGTAGAGTTGATGTTCGTTGAGTTTGATGTTAAGTTGGTTTCATTTGCACTGCCAGCGTAACTGCTTGTGAACGATACGAGAATTACAAGAAAACTAAATTTGATCCACATCTTCCACGCTGATCTGCCCGTATGAACAGACGGCACCTAAATGAATTGTTTGTGTACCAATAAACGGTGGTCTTGACTTCTTCCCAAGTCACGGGTCAGTGAATGTTGCGTGACCCAAAAAAAAATGGTAGACGACTCGGAACCATTGGAAATTTTCTCCATTGTTAAAATTCAAAAGGCAGTTATAGAGATACGTTCTTTTTGTAACAACGATTTATATTATTTTCTTTTCATAAATAAGTGCTTAAAACTTAAGTAGATTTTACGAAGATTTGTGAACATTTTGCCCGAAGCGAAGCATTTTATCCCTCCAGTACAGTTGCCAATCGTTTGAGGGAAAATATGATTCACCCTTTCGAGCCCAACCGATCGACGACGGGTGATGATCGTAAGCAATCGGTTCGTGCAAAATTATAGGTGAACTACAATCGTGCTTTTTGGCGAAAGTTTTAAATAGGATCACGATGATGAAGATCTTCAACCAGAAGGCGCCCTTCAAGATCCACAAAATGCTATGAGCAATCCACCAACGCCACGCGTACGGATAGGCTGGAAATGGTTGATAAAATGTATATTAAAGTTGTAAAAATGGTTTTGTGCTTTAAAACTTACGGCTAGAACGTCTGGGCTCGATTGCTAAATCATCTGGATCACAAAGCACCGCTCGAAAGGTAACGATCAAAACAACAATTATCAAATACAGACGAGAGCAAGACATGGCTGATCGGCATGGGTTCGATTAAACGTTTCCTTTGAAACTGCGGGATTTACTCCTCGTCGATGCCCATTTCCAGACTACTCCAAAGAGCTGCAGCTCACATCGGGATAAACAAAATAAACGCTCTAATTGAAGCTAATCCCCACCGTGGAGAAAGCACTTTCACTCTCTGTCGGGATCGGAACCCTGGCATCACCTGAATCATACCGTCGCCTCTAGTGATTGTCCGATTACAGATACTGCAGGAAGCGGACGATAGCCATGCGCTCTCTTTTCCTATTCGTTCCGTTTTTTGGCGCGTTGTGCTTTGCCAAGGATAGCAACGATGCCACAGGCCTTACCGTTACTGGTCGAGATCATTTCAACGAGGAAGGTACGTAATACAATCACGCTTTGAACTATCATGCACTCATCAGCCATGTGGGACAATTATTTCAGGTTTTCCGGAGCTAATATTTGGATCACATGCGGCGGCCATTGCCGCCTATACCTACTACATTGTGATATTCCTGAAAATATTTCTACTGATTCACTTAGGTCTGGTGAGACAACGGGAAGCAGAAACCCATTGGTCTGGGAGAAGTTATGAAGACCATCGTTATTTGGTGTACCCAAATGGAATGGAAGCTCTAGGCTTAAATGAATGAACTTGCAAATTTGTGATCTGTGACTTATAAAAGTGGTATGTTTCTAATTATTTATATTATTTATTTATTTATGAAAAACTAATGTAACATGTACCTAATGTAAATCATAGCATATTTCACATGAAAAAATAAAAACTAGATCATTACGTTGAAAAGAAGAAAATTATTAAAATTTTTTTTTGTCATAAAAATGTCTTGTTGTGAGCCACGTGTTTATTCGCTGCAAACCACGTGTTTTGTACAAAATTATATGGACAACAACATTTTCTGAGACGAAAATAATTAGCATGAATCCTCTAAATAATCCCCTCTCGAGTAAACATTCGGAAGGATGGAGCTTTTTCCGGTGATCAAGTTGCCCATCGGAAGTAGTCTGAACAGAGCGCCCAAACCGGAAACAAGATGTTGGGATGCAGAGTGTCACGTTTCTGTATAATCCTCACCATCAGCTCAGTGTGGCTCGTTAGCTGCGTTTCGGCTCGAAGACATCATCGTCATCCGGAACCTCTAAAGTACAGTTATGGGATTTGTAAGTGAAAACCGAACGTCATACAATGCGAAGGCCATTGGTGTGAAAACCCATTTCCTTGCAGATGCTCCCACTAGCTGGACCGTTGCGTTATACATCTGGTACATCGTTAAGCTGGGGTTTATTTTGGGGGCCTTACTTCTGCTGCTGTTTGCCAAAAAATGGAATAGTCGAGGTCAGCCGGTCGTGATCGAAAGTGGACCTGAGTTTTAGTGAGTTGATGACTTAAGTCGTTCTTAGTGGATTCTAATTTTTAATATTTATCAACTGAATTTTTACAGCCATCACCGTTCACTGGATGCACCGGAGCATAATCTGTTCAAGGCGAGCAACATAGAAGACGTAAAGCTCTTTTGGAGTGATCGCATAGAAGCCGTTGTAAATAAATTTAACCAGTAATATAGTGAATAAGATATTGATGTAAACATTGTACTGTTAATAATTTATTCTTCTCTTTAATGAAAAATAATGTAAAAAAGTTGAAAAACGCTTGTATTACTTACCATACTTTGTGAGAAATATTTCAGAATCACCATCATCAATTATGCTCAAAGAAATATGTATATGATTTGAGAAATAGGCTTGAATTTTTATTTATGTTTTATACAAAAACATTTGTTCCTGTTCGATACCTTAAAACAGATACAAAATCACGTAGAGACATCCTTGAAACATGGGTAATGTTGAATCCCTACGTAATTTTAATGTTATCAAATAGTTCGTGATTGGAAAAGGAAAGGCGACCCCTTCCTCCCATTCGCTTAATCCGTTCACAAACCGGAAGCAAATCTAGCACTTTCTTTCGCATTTCTTTCGAACGGTGGCGTAAATTGAACACGATCGTTTATCACTGATTAGTACGAGGGCGTGTTGATGCACAATATTATTATAGGAATACACTCACCAATTTTCCCAGCACTGCGGATGGTGGTACAATCAGTGTGTTTTTGATTCTTCATCCAGGATAATCTTGCGTGCTCACTTCCGAAACGTTTGAAAATGTTTTCGAAAGGCCTTCGTCAATCGTTCGCAGTTATTTTGGTTTTATTGGTTTTGTTCAAGCACACTTCCGCCCAACAAATACGTCGCCGGCGACCACATTATCCTAGATTTGAAATATGTAAGTTGAAAAGCCATCTGTCGATCGAAAGCCGGTGTCCATTTGAAATAAATTATTTTTCGTGTTCTGTTTCAGTATGGCCCTTGCACTGGGTCAGTGCTGCCTACGTGTGGGGCTTCCTGAAGATGGGCTTGATTTTCGCCGGTTTGATGTTGTTGCTTGCGTTTCGAGGGTTTTCCGCTTGGAAAAGTGAGCCTGTTGTTGTCGACCATGGAGCACCTGTGTAGTGAGTTTAGAAAAATCTAGTCGACAATAATATCAACTTGCAACATAAAACTTTGTTTTGTACCATTTTGCAGCCATTTCAGAGGATTCGGGCAGAGAAGTATAGAGGACGACGCTGTGTACTGGATTGATAAAATAGAAACGGTGGCTGATTATTTTAAGGAAGACTAGTTGATACTTATATTTATTGGTAATTTATTTTGAAAATGAAATAAGAAAAAATAAATTGATTCATAATGCTAATCATAAAACCATTTGTAATCCTTGAGGTGTACACAAAGAAAACGAAAAGAAGAGAAGGTAATTTTTAAGAATAAAATTAATAATATTGCAACAAAAGCAATAAGGAATTCTGTTCTGAAGGAGACTGTAGATTTTATTTTATCGGGAATATTAATTCAACTTATCGATCAATTATTTACTATTTTCGTGTTCTTATTAACTTATTCGTGAAAATGAAAATTAAACATGAGTCGGGACGCGTATATCTATTAGGTATTCGTTTATTTGGTTGTAATAAATAAATCCTTAAATTGTAAAATAAATACTGTACATCGTAGAAAGGTTGAATTATCAACTCTTCCTACGTTTTTACTGCTGATCATCCTGACTAGCGACAGCCTCGTCATAATCATCGATCGATCCTGGCCCAGGCCCTTCGAAAACGTTCATCGTGATCGATGGACCCTTCGTCGTGCACTTTGGATACAGCTGTGCACACTGCTCCATGGTCGCCCCGGGGACATCATTCGGCGAACGGTACTTCCGGAAGATGTCCAACCCAAGCATTCGAGTGCCAAGCTTTAGCAGGAAATCACTCCTCGCCCGCATATCCACTTCGCATACGAACCGCTTCCGACAATCTGTGGTGTGCACACCGAGAAAACTGAACGCCAGATCCGTTATCATGTCGGTCAGCTGCAGATCGGACTCTGCGCCCGGTTGGACCGCTTGCCGGGCGGAGCGTCGCCGGCGATGTGGGGGTTTGTCCCAGATGATCTCCTCGTGGTCGTGATGATGATCGTGATAGTACGGCACGGATTCCCGCAGGATAATGGGTGCACATCCGTGCTTGGCCGGGAAGCCCTTGAAGAATGCCCAAATCATGATAATACCGAGCCAGAAGGCACCCTTCACGATGGCGATCACGAACGCTGCGATGCCCCAACCCCACCCGAATGGGTACACTGTGATGATAAAGATAAATAGACATGAAATGAGTTTTTGAATTCGTTCTGCTGTTGGTTGCTGCATTTAAGACTTACCTGCCCAATTAAAAGGGCCTCTTTGACGGGCGGTTACCACATCTTTAAGATCACTGTAATTTATCTCTTCTATTTCCGCCGTTCCCTGAGCTTCGACTACAAACAACGCTCCTAATACCAAACACAGTACTATCCTGTGGATGTCCATCTCTGGAATGTTATGGTCACACGACTGACATGTAATACCAACAAAACGCACCGAGCTGGAAGATTGGGTCTTTTATAACAGTCTGCTCCGGTGGTACCGACTGATCGGAATCGGATGCTAATTGGAGGCGTTAATTGCTACGACCACTTTCGATTTCCATGGACTCCAACTAGTAAATCACGACGGGCTTGAGTAGTATATATCGGGTGGATAGACCGTTGGCTCGGGTTTGTTCCCATGGTGTGGACGACGATCGTCAACTTCGAATTACGCTATGAAGCTATACCTCCTGGTGCTGGGGTTTCTTGGAGTGCTTGTGACAGTGGTGCACGGCGGCGAAAACGATGACACAGCTGTTGCAGCACGGTCAGATAAATACTACGACGAGCTGTGTAATGTCGAATAACAGAAATTTTCCCGCGGAAATGATATTAATCCGTTTGGCTCGTACCGTCCGCAGGGTACCGACATTGGACGTTCCCGGTAACAATGGCCATCAAAGCGAAAGTGATTGCGTGGGTCCTATTCATAACCTACTTCAGCACGATCTTGCAAGCGATCGTGTATCAGCGAAGTGAGCCGTCGCTCCCAGAAGTGTACTCCGTGCCTGCTAATAGTGAATGGGGGTAAGTGTTAAGTAAAACTGAAAAAAACCCCTAGAATATGTCTAAAAATAATACAATTTAACTGTCCTTTCTTCCACCCATGTAGGTATCCTCCATCCAACAGTTGGGGCTGATAGTTGTGGACGCTACCACGTGGCGTCACATTTTGAGTTTATGTTGCGAGACTGAAACCAATTAAATTGATTGTATTTATTTGTTTATTAATTTATTTACTTATTTAATTATTTATTTGAATAAATATGTTTATGTCTTCTATGTTAAGTCCTGTTTTCCCTTTGCTTTGCTTGCCGCAGTAAGAGTTAAAAGTCTCACAGCTTTCTCTAGCATAACCGCGAAGAAATTATCACATGCATTACGCTTTACTTCGATTGCCGAGCTAAAGCAAATAAATAATGTGCATGGTGAAGTGAACTTGATTTATCAATCAGTGCTGTTTAGCCTTCCGGAAAGGATGTTTCACGTGTTCCTTTGCACCGCGATCATCATGCAAATGACGATTACTCAGGCACAAATAGAGAATAACACAACAGCTATTGCCCGGATGGAGAAATCTTCAGGCTGGTGGGAAGAATATTTCAACGAAATTGGTAAGAACGTTAACTCAACAAATGAACTGAACGGAATCGTGCTAAATATAACCTATCAATTTTTAGGATTTTTCGGTCACATTACATCCTTTGAGGCGTTTGTGGTGGTGGCATTCATAACGCAGATGTGGATATTTCTAAAAACTTACCTACTCTACGCTCTGGCAGTTACGCGAACAAAAACGTCCAGTCGAAGTTACGAAGAAACTGTGGAAGGGTTACCAATAAAACCTTACTATTGAAATGTTCGAAATAAAAAAAGAAAAAAATAATCTACATGTATTTTATAATACTTGATATTTTTCTATTGTTTAGTTTAAATGTTTTTTCACGTTCTCCAAGTAGTTTGTAACAATCGGAAAGATAGGATCATATTGCGTAATGTTCTTCTGTCGAACCACGGTTCGGTATTTTTGTAGCGCACCGGTGATAAGCTCCAGCCGGTCCCTCTCCGAGGAATGACTTTCGAGCCACTGTAGCAGCTTCTCGTTGCCCCAACCGGCCGTGACGTGCGGGCTCGCCATATCGTTACCGGCGTACCCGAACAACATGAACAGCACAATGTACGGTGGAACCACTCCACCAACGTCGGTCGTTTGATTAACTAGCTCCTGTGGTGTGACCGTGTACAGTGAGGCCATGGCGCGCAGCAGACGAAAACTTTTCCCCAGCGACGACAGGTCCGGTACGATGGGTTTGAGTGCGCCCTCCAAGTGGTGACAGTCGGCTTTCAGCCGTTGCCTGCCCGCGAAGGAAATTGGACGAATGGTGACCAGATTCTGTACAAACAGCTCAATGCAACGGATGGCCAAACTTTGACCCGCTTCCTCGATCACCGCCCGATCGTTGTAAGGCAAAATGTGCGTGCTCCACGAACGAATGATAAAGTCCTGCAGTTCCTTCATGTATAGCGATGGCCCGGCTGTTGAAATGTTGTTCGAATTTAGACCCGGTTCACGGTGCATGGAGAGAAGGATAACGTTCACGGCAGAATGTATAGAAGCTGTAATGAAAAAATCCTTTAGTAATGATATGTGTAAAATGAGATCCCAACGGAGAAGGTATTATATCTTACCGATTAAAGGTTGCAAAATAGCCAAGGTGATAGTTTTTCCTTCGATCAGGCTAGATGTTAACCGTTTCGAAGCTTCCAGACCGGCGAATTTCGGTCCAAGGTTCAAAACCAATCTATTGATTGCCTCATGATGATAATGAATGATATTTGCCAGGGTAATGTTCTGCGATTGCGATACGTTTGGATTATCTAGACAAAGAGAAGCCATTCAAAGAATATTAAACAGTTTTTATGAATCAATTGTTTAAAAAACTTACCAACCACCTGTTGTGTGTCGGACCCCAGTTTAACATTGCGTTCAATTTTGTTCCAAAGGTCTTTATTCGACACGCACAAAACGCCTGTCACGAGATCGATCAAACGTGGATCGACAATGGCTGCGTTCAGTTCGGTAGAAGCGACACGAACCAACGTATCAATGACCTCTTGGTTGGGAAAATCGACATCAGCCAGCGCTACTTTGAAGTTATTGGCACACTTTTCCAGATAGCCTGCCTCCAGTGAGCTAAACACCTTCTCGCCAAAGGTGAACTGATGATCGACTTTCGTCTCCAGTCCGCGCGCAAGCGAAAGAAGCTTCGGAAGTCCCTGCTGAAGCGTTTGTGTCACGTGCGACTGTGCCGATTTGAATGATTTGATCAGCAGCTTCTCTAGGTTATCCCAAAATTGACGATCAAACTCTTTGGCAAGCGTGTAGTCGTCTCCAAGCGGTAGCTGCAGAAGGCACTTCTGAAGAAACAACACCTGGGTACAGTGGCCAAACATTTCGTCTAGAAACAGCCACTCCAGAGCTTGCCATAGCTTCGTCCGAAAGTTGGAGGAATTGGTCAGTGCAGGCGCTTTGCCGGGACCTTTCATTTGCCGTGCATCCTGACGCTCTTTGGCCGGGGATGAGGCACCTGTTTTGCGTAGTTTCGCCACATCCGTTCCAGCGAACGATTCCTTTATCGCATCTCTCAGGTAAGTGCTGAATGTTTCCAGCACATTGTTGAGACACTTTGGAAGTATCTTTAGGTTGTGAAAAATTCGCAAACACACGTCAACTTGTTCCTGCTTGTTTTTCAATATTCCCTCAAATAAATCCCGATTGGCCACCTTCAACAGGCGCTGTTTAGCTTTCGTTACGGTACCAATTTCTTCTCGCAGGAAGTCAATTTTCGTCAGATCCACATCTTCCATGAGGCCCTCGAGTTCGTTCACGATACCGGCTTGCTCGGCTAGATCGCTGGTACGGGCCAGTTCCTTGTGCACCTGAAGAAATCGTGCACATTGTCGCAGTACATGCGAGGCCTCGTGCAACCGACCGAGTACCTTGGTCTGTGTTTCGAGCAATTCGTATGGCACAGTGATCTGCCGCCGGAGACGTTCCGCACCAAAGCGTAGCGTTTCGATGTGGCTCGATATCGATTCGATCGATGAGTTCAGCGTACCGGCATGTTTGGCCTGCGAAAGTAACGCACCGTACTGTTCGCGAACTTGCTTTTGGAGGGCGCTGGACAGTTGTTCGATGCCTTCGGAGAGTTTGCCAATTTGATCACTGATTGCGACGGTCAGCTGCAGCTCGGGGCTGGGTTTATCGGCAAGAAAGTTTTTGAAGAATTCTGTGCGAAAACGAATACAACGTGTTAAATGCGTAACACTACAACATGTACAAAGAAAATCTCACCATCTTTTTCGATCTTATCACATAATTCTTCGGTCATTGTGGAAAATAATGAGGAATAATTGAAAACACTTTAATTTCTGCTGCAAATAGAAAATACCGATGACGTTCACTATTTTGCTGCCAGCTGGAATGTAAACATCGTCACGTCAGTTGTTTGACAAGTGTCACAAGCGTGCTCAAGTTTGTTTTCATCAACATGGCTTTCGTGGGGCGGATTTTCCGTCGCGGAAATCATTTTCTCACCCTCAAACAGTACGAGAATGTGCAAGTTGCACGAGCAAACCCGCAGGATTTGGTAGAGAAAGTAGCCGTGGCCGAAGGTGGCAAGGTTTTCGTCGCATGGCACCCAAAGCCGGACTTTCCATACGAGTTCAGCAAACCGATCGAGGTGACCGTTCCGGAACCGAACGCAAATCTTGTACGGGATGACATAATCGCCAACAGTCGCGCCGCGTTGAAGGCAAAACACCCGGAATTCGTGCGCCAGGAGTTGAGTAAACTAACGTTTACGACAAAGCACCGATGGTTCCCAAGGGCTCGTGATAAGCGTGCTAAGAAAACACCCATGGATCGTGAATATCTGTAGTGAAGGAGTGTTTATTTCGTCGAGCCAAATTGCCCTTGGTGGAAGAATAAAGTAAAGCATTTAGTTTACGATTATATTAATTCTGTTAATCGACACGCCGTTTTTTTATGAGTGAACCAAGTAAATCCGAAATAGTGGGCACATGTCCTCCATCGATTGAGGCACGGCTGTGCGTGGAGCTGCTGGTGCGTTTGCTATGATCACCCGTATTTCCTACCGATGTTTTCTTGAGATCTCGATGATGCGGGAACGTGGGCATTAACTTTGGGTCACAAGCTGGAATGTAGAAGATTGCTCATTGCTCAGGTGTAATTTTCGATCTTCTGCCATACTTACGCAAGGGCGCCTCCTTGAAGTAGGTGCTCGAAAGGCATTCATCTGCGGTGGCACGATTCTTCGGGTTGTACATGAAAAGGTAGTTTAACAAGCGGAACCCGGCCGAAGAGAGGAACGGAAATTTACTCTTCAAATTATTGTACGGCTGCATTTTGAGGGTGAAATTTTGAACCATTGGCAGCTTGGCGTAGTCTGGCCAAATGCTTTCCGTTGGGGTACCAAGGAGGTTGATGATCAGCTCAATCTGAGAAATTTCACTCAATCCTGGCAGCAGGGGCTTATGTATTAACAGCTCTCCAAGAATGCATCCCGTTGCCCACATATCCACGGCGGTGGTTTGCGTTTTGGCACCGAATAACAGCTCCGGGGGTCGATACCATAACGTTACCAGTCCGGGAGTCATCGGTTTGTCCGAGTCGCTGACATATCGGGCTAAACCAAAGTCTGCTATTTTCAGGCAGCCCTTGTCGGTGAGCAGCAAATTCGAAACCTTCAGGTCCCGGTGTATGATGTAGTTTGAATGTAGATATTTCAATCCTTTTAGAAGCTGTATAATAATACATTTCACTTGTGATTCGGTGAACGGCGAGTCCATATTATCCAGCAGCGAAGCTAAATCCTGTTCGCAGAATTCCATCACTAGAAAAATACTCTCCAAACTGTTCCCCACTACGACCTCTTTCAACTGAACTACATTTTCATGTTTGCAGTTTTTTAGAATCTGTATCTCGCGTAGTCCACTGACCGGGAATCCATCTTTGAATATGTCCTGATCAATGCGTACTTTCTTGAGAGCGACTGTTTCGTTTGAAACCGTATCACGAGCACGAACTGAAATCAATGGAGAGCATCAGTGGTTACAATTGTGTTACTGTTTTCTGGATCTAAAACATACAAACAATCCCATAAGTCCCTTCACCGACACGGTTGCATTTTTGAAACGAAGATACATAGCGACATTTGCCAAACTGCAAGTGAGATATCAGTAAATAGTACCTAATATCGCTGGATTGATAAATTTGCTCTTACCACATCTTTTGGTGGAATTTCGGTGAACTCCTTCGTACGGAAATTCATCAGCGAACCTTTGCGCTGAACTGGACGGCTTGGGTCGCGAAAATCGGTATAGTCTGCGAAATGATTAACGTATAACAGCTGGATTATGATACTGCAACTTATAAATCAGGCAATTAAGCTGAAACTAACCTGATGGCATGATCAAAATTGGAAAATATATCTACTGTTTCGGTGGGTTATTGTATTGTTGATTGTTTACGCTTTTCCCGGCTTTCTGGAATAAACAACTTGTTTTGACATTTTGCATCAGGCTGTAGGCTGCGTGCTGTATACTAGTGATGGGTAAATTCGATGGCTCCGACGGCTAAGGTGGCTCCGACGGCTAAGGTGGCTCCGACGACTGCGGTGGCTCCGAATGACTCCGGACGACTCCAGACGGAACCGTAGGTGATTGATGATTTAATAATTTATAGAGGTTTTGAGCCGGGAGGCTTCTTTCACCTCTAAAGGAACCGTAGGTTTTACTAAGCCGGAATCGAATCCGGTTTAAAGAAGCTCCAAGGGAAGTGGTTCGGAGCGGTGGGTGCGGTATAATTCCATCACTACTGGAGACTAGTGGCTGCGTTAGTAGTGTTTGATGTGAAATTTCAAATTATTTTTCCGTTATTGTTGATTCTTAAAATTTACTCATTGTTTTTGGAATGGTTTTATGCAAGGGCCGGTTGCTGGATTCTTTTGATCTGCCAAATAATAGGTACAGATGGCGTGTTGACCATCATTTCTTCAGCTGTTTTGGCAGAGTTTTGAATCATCAGGGTCAAAACCCCAAAAAAGGACATCGGTGGTATTTAAATTTCTATATGCGAACGTTGTTCAAAATATTAGTTTGAAGATAATACATTCGCAACAGCGGAAAGCAACAGGTTAGAAAAAGCTGATAAAATATTATTATGGTTCTTTTTACCTTCGGACACCCGATGCAATGTTTCTCATCTGATTAGAAATAAATACAATTAATAGCTCGGTCGCCTTCGTAGAGCGAAAATTATACAATTCAGTTTATCGTTATATCTTTGCAATAAACAAAAAAATCTTTATCAGCTGTAGAAAAACAGTCGAAAGCCATCCGGATCGCCCTAAGCAAACGGAATTAGGTTGAATTTTATTCTTTATTGTGAAAGTTTTCCTACCAGACTGGAGCGGTCCACGGTCGGGTTGAACATCGAACGGAAAAACGAGCCGGAGAATCTTTTCCGCTTCATCACGATCCGACGGTTCAAGGGTTTGGCCGTGTTTTACCTTTCTATCGAGCTGATTTTCCACACTAATCCTCGGATCATTGGACGTTGGCCCGTGTGTTAAGCTATCCGTGCGGCAGCAGGACATTTCAGGTTGATGGACCCTTTTCGTGAGGATGATGTTTTTTCGGCAAATGTTTGCCGAAACCGGATCCGTAGATGGGTGAGAAAGGATACAAGGCGGCACCCAAGACGGGGGAGAGCATATTTTGTGCCATTCGTAAATAGACCGAAGGGTATCCTTTGGACGTTTTTCTGTCTCGTGGAAGCCAACTGCTTTTTTTTTTGTGCGTGCCAGTTTTCTTCATCCAAAAGGATGTGAATTCACAAAATGAAAAACACAAAACGGTAGAAAAGCACGGTAAAATACGAAGTGAGAAAACTAAAATTGAATCATTTCGCTTCGAGAGTTTGTGATTCGTTTACTGTTCGATTCTATCCAAAATCTATTGTATTAACCCCCAAGAAACGGACGTCCGATTGGGTTGGTTTGGGTTGGGTTCGGTTCTGGTTGTTTGTCCGCCTTCGAGAACACGTAAAGCCGAAAGCAGAGGCCATTGAAGGGGATTACAGGTTGTCTGCTTTATTTACTGGTGTGTTCGATGCATTAGCAAAATGAAATGGCGAAGACGGGACCAACCAGGTTGCTTAAAATTTATGCTGTGTGTTTTGCTGGACTAACCTTCCCTGAGGCTAGATGCTCTGGTAATTCGATGATTAAAGATCCATAATAGAGTAAGTAGCTGAGTGCATGATCAATATAAACTTTTTTTTCTCTTATTTCTAATAGAAAGTTAGCTTTCGTTAACACCGTTCCTTGTCATGTGGTCAGAAAGTGTTCATATCTACACGAGCTGAATACTTTGTGACTAAAAGCGTTTTATTGGAGACTTCCTTTTTCTAACGATTGGGCATCGAACGTGAGGTATAATAAACCCGTAAAATTTAATGCACTTTCCATTAAAATGAGCACCATTCTGTGACACGCAAAACGACGTCAGCGGGCTTTGGAGAAAATTTAATGTCGATAGCAAAACGATTTCGCGCATGGTGGCGGGCGGACATAACCACCGGATGATAGCTTTTCCCAACCGGGTTTCCGGTATTGGCAATCGTCGTCAGAATATTCCGCCAACCGCGTGCGAGAAAGTTCAGAATTAGTTCGAACTTGCTCCCTCCCACGGTGCGGTTTCGTATGGCTCGGTAATGTGGTTATTAATATTCTGATACATGGCATTATTTCTCCCCCCACGCCCCTAGTTGCTTTGCATCTGCAGTTCGCTTTTGACAAGTCGGGACTCCATTTCCACGTCTTGGAGCGTTTTATCAGTACCGGGGCGGGTATCTTGCCCGGGGTATCGTTTCATAATGGAATTGTCCTAACGAACGATGGCCCGTACGATGGTTGTTTGAAGATAATGCCGGCGACGATGTGCGCATATGTGCGGGCTTAGTTTGAATTATGTCGGATGTGGTCTTAAACCCAACATAAAGACGACGAATAAAAGTGAACCATCCGTCCGTTCCGATTCGAGCAGTCCCTCCAGGCGCACGTTCGTTTAAGTCGTGCATTTCCCCCTCGGAGAAGCGAATATATTGTCCATCTTTGGCGAGGCAATCCGTAGGGGCAGAAAAAAAAACGCAAACCGCACAACACTTAATACATCCATTCGTTTCCAACGAGTGGAAAATTTATTTATGCGACATTAGGGCACATTAATGGTTTCCTGCTGCTATCGTGGCCGTTAGTAACGCGCTCGGCCACCTTTTGCATTCAAAACCCCTTTTCGCACCCGTCCGAGTCACTGGATGGTAATTTCAAAGATTGTAATTAAGAACGTGACCCCGAATGCGAAAAACCACATTAAGGTTCCACCCCGGATGAATAGGACCAAAGCGGCTGCCTTTCTCCCAATGCAGTGTATTAGTGGTGCGAAAAACGAAAGAAAAGCCCCCTTATTACATTACGTGCGGAATTCCGTGTCATTAGGCATACCACCGAGTCGTTAGTGATTTCTTCGGCACGAGCAACAGTGTCGAAACGACACCACAATTACCGCGGGAAGGAAGAACCGTTTGCTCCCGGTTGGTTTTCCCGGGTCCGAGAGAAATAAATGCTTCGCACGCGTATGTAAATGCGTCCAACGGCTCAAGGGTTGTTCGTCGGCGCGAGGCTGGAAAATGTGCAGCGAGCTTCAGGGGAACCGTAAGACAAAGTTTGCGTCCCGGGTAGAAAATGGACCGAAATGATGAACGATTGCTACACGGTACCGAGTTTGTGGCTTTTCGCGAGATTCGTCGCATTAGCTGGGTGTTGGGAAACTTGCTCACCTTTCGCCCAATTTTCCCCCCCTTCTTCGGCTGGTGAGTTTGGCCCCCATGGTGCACTTCGAAGACGTGATATTATTAGTCGTTCGCCGATGAAACTAATTGGAACGACTGCTCCGGTGTAATGCCCCAGGGTGATGCTGTTGGTGCGTAATCCCGGGATTACGATTGGTGATGGAAAACAACCATTCCATCGTGAGAATTATGGACGCCTCGGGTCGCCTCATCCGTTTGGTGTGCAAACAAATTGGAAAGCATCACGATTAATCTTCGTGGTTTTGCCGGTTTGGTTGTGGTGGGGGAATTAATTTACATTCATGCCCGGTGCATTAGTTCGGCTTCAGTTGAGCAACCTCTTCGGTTTGAGATTTGAACCGGCGACTCCAATCAGATTGGCAGGAACCTACTTGTAGTGATTTGATTATGCTAATTTAAGAACGAAGTAAAGATTGAAAATCCCTTGAGATATGATGTAATTTGCTTACAGGTTCGCACAGCTGTTGGAATCAATTCCAAGAAGGATTATCTGATTAGTTCAAAGTTTGAACCACATTCCGTGAATTTAGTGAATGCTATTTGATTAAAAACTTCTAGTTGAAAAGAATTATAATGTTTTCCTGCATCGAAGCCCACGGTACCGATAATTTTATTAAACAACGTACACTGGACAATTATTAGATCTGTAAAATTTCAAATCGAACATAAAGAATGCATTTTAGATCTCGACGATCCTGGCAGTTCCATCCGAATTAATAGAAAAACTTAAACATCAGACTCAAGAAGCAATTTATATTATGAAAATGACCCACTTTTATCAAAGCGGAGGTTTAAACACTGAAACAAAAAGGAAATCTTCAACGCACGGAACAACCGAACTTGTAGAACTTCGGTATACCACCATATGGTAGCGGTTTGATACGATGTGCTCAATGTGCTCCAAAGTCCCCAACCCGGAACGAACACCTGAAACAACGAGAATTACCCTGCTCGAAGAAACTCCACTTAGGCGGCCGTATGAAAACACTTCACCAAAAAGCATTCCATCCCTTTTTTTTCAATCCCCTGTGCTTCCAAAAAAGGTGATGAAACCTGGGGACGACCAAAGTCTGGAAGGTGGTCGATAAGAATCGTTCGAGCGAGGCGTCCGTGTGGACGGAGAATTTTGATAGCAGATTTTAGAAGCAGGAGTACTGACGTAGATCGAGAAAATGGAAAAAAGAAAACGATGCAGGCTCGGAACTTCACCCAAACTCCGAAGCCTAGACCCTTTGTCTGCTGGTGAGTTGGACGGCATGGCGTAGATTGCAGACATACCCTGTAAGTGCATTGATCCATGAAACTCAAATTGAATGTAGAATCGTCGGGCGTGTGTTCGTCCAGCACTGCACTCCATCGGTTTTTCTCGTAGGAATCTCTGGCTCTGGCGCAGTGTTGAACCCAGCCCAGCTGTCGCTGCCCTTCCGCCCCGTTAGATTTCGCACGATTGCCCAAGTGTATTGGCACTGATTGGAAGTGAATTTTTCGCCCGAACATCTCTAATCTGCTGTGAAGGCTACGGTCAAACGGTGAAAGGTGAGCACCGGGCTGGTATGGTGCATTCTAGAAACCGGTACGGACCGGGTTTGGAGAAGAAAAATTTAGTTTTCTCCACTAAAGGTAATGCTGCTTTTCCGACGCAGGCTAGCAGCAGCACGCCGGGGTCCCACAATTTTCCGAGAACAACTCTTGTTATTGAGGTTGGCGCATTTGCACTGCAGTTTGCACTCACCGCTTACGCCTGGTCCTTTCCAGGAAAAGACACAAACAAATATACGCTAGAAGAAAGCTGAACAGAATGTTTGCTTCTATATTGTGCTCTACTTTCGGATTCAATCAGGCATCCTCATGTGTTTAAATGGCGCCCTTTCCAAGAGAGTGGCTATTCAATCGTTTTTCTTTGCACGTGCAGTAAGCCGAAGTGAGCTGGTTCGTTTCGTTTTTATTGACTGGTTTTTAAGGAAAATCTTCAAACGAATAGAAATACGTAACGTGTTTTTATGACTGAAATTTTCCACAACGTTCAGTGGCTTTTCAATGCATTTGCCATGCCATCGTTGTTGTGCTATCACTCGACCACTGCTATAAACATCAACAACTTTAACGTAGCAACCAACGCACAGGTAAGTACACGCTACGCAGCCGCGTCCCTGGTAACCATGGGGAGCACCGAAGGCTCTGATGCCTGCACCTGTTTGTTCGATATACGCTCAAGCCAAAAAGCCGGTGCTGACAACAGGTTCGATAAAAGGATTGCGCAAACGTGCGAGCGGTGTTACTGAGTTTATTTTCCAAACCATTTGCCTTCCGTTCGACACGGATGACGGTGCCGGTTAAAACGTCGGATTTTGGGCCTGCTGATGTTTGGTAAGTAAAGCCCCGATGCACGTTGAAGAGCCTCGGACGGGAAGGCCGTCCTTCGGAGGGTGTAAAAAATGTTCCGTTCGCACTGTTTGCTCAACGATCCTAGGCGAGATTTGTTTCCCTGATTGTTGATTTAGGCTGCTCGTCGTATCGAGGGTGAAAGAAACACTACCGCAGCTTTTTTTTCTTCTTCCAGATGTAGCTCTGGGAAAATCCGGACGATACAGCGCTCGAATCCGTTACGAATACTGTTCAGCAAATCGCACATCGAAATAGAGTAGTAGAGTTGACACAACTGTCGGCAGGTCTAGCAAAATGGTATGTTTGACTTTATCTGTTGACACTCCAATTTTTTGTTTGAGTGTTAACTCCATATTGATATAGCCGTTCTAAACCGTTCCATTTCAATCCAATTCCCATGTTATCCACGGCCAAAGGGTCCGAAAAAGGCAAAAGGAAGCAGTGAGTATCAGTTTTATAATGTAGCTCCAACACGTAGCAGTAGTAACCATATCGTTGCACCGTTTCGGTTATGGCAGCTGTCATCGATGGCGTCGACACGTCCAGCATGTCCCGGGAGCAGCTGGAGCAGTTCGCCCTCAAGCTGCGGAACGAGATGGAGCGCGAGCGTGAAGAGCGCAATTTTTTCCAGCTCGAGCGCGACAAGCTGCGTACGTACTGGGAGATTACGCGCAAGCAGCTGGAGGAGGCCAAGGCGGTCATCCGCGGGAAGGAGCGGGACGTTGAGGTAGCGCAGGAGCTGGCCGAGCAGGACACTAAGAACGTGATGCAGGAGATGAAGCACCTGCAGTACGAGCACCAGTCGCACATCGGAGAGCTGCGGGCGGAGATGATGACGCAGCTGAAGATGGCCCAAGAGGACCATACGCTGCAGGAACGGGAGCTGCTGAACGACAAGCGGGACCTGAAGCGGCTGCTGCGCGAAAAGGAGGAGAATGCCGAGCTGGAGATCCAACAGCTGAAGCTGAAGCACAGCGAACTGCTCAGCGTGGAGCGGGCCAAATTCCAGGACGAGATTGAGGCCATGACGAAGCTGTTCGAGCAGCGGCTCGCCAGCTACAAGGAGGAGGCAGAGGTGCGCCACGAAATGGAGCTGTCGGAGGTCGAGGAGCGGAAGAATGGGCAGATCGCTGAACTGATAAGCACCAACGAACAGGCGTACCGGGAGATGAAGAGCTACTACAACGCGATCACACAGAACAACCTAGCGCTGATCAACAGCATGAAGGAGGAGATGGAGGAGATGCGCCTACAGTCGGACAAGGACCTGAAGAGCTTCACCGAGGTAATGGCGGAGAACAAACGACTCACGGAACCGCTCAAGAGCGCTCAAGCTGAGCTGGTGGAGCTACGGAAGAAGCTCCAGTACTACGACCGCGACAAGGCCACCCTCAACCGGGTGAAGACGAGACTCAACAGCACCCAGAAGCAGCTGTCCAGCCTCAAACTAGAGCAGGACGTGCTCCAGATGCGTTGCGAAAAGCTCGTCGAGGAGCGGGATCAGCTGAAGCGGCTGTTTGAGAAATCAATGCTGGAGCTTCAGCAAAAGTCTGGCCTGAAGAACTCGCTGCTCGAGCGCAAGCTGGAGTACATCGAGAAGCAGACCGAGCAGCGGGAGGCCATTCTCGGTGAAGTCCTATCGCTGGCCGGCATCGAGCCTCAATCGCTGAGCGTCCGGATCGAAAAGCTGCTGGTTCAAAAGAACGATAAAATCCAAGCTCTTCGGTACGACCTGGCGCGGGTGAGTAAGATGTACGACGATCTCCTGTCGCTGATCGAAGGCAAGCTGGTAAAGTATGGCATCACGCTGAAGGACCTGGAGCTGACGAACTTGCGGCAGGATAAGTGAGCAGACGGTCGGCATTTAGTGGTGGCATAAATTAATGCGTGTAATTAAGAGGACTTTCAATGCATTGGGCTAATTATCGATTGAACTGTTGGAGAATATATTACCAGCCACATCTGACCTCCGTTCGACAGTTTTATCTTTTCCGCCGTTCTGCTCCTTGTGAATGGTAATGAGGAGCATATGCAGCATAAAATTAAACCAGAGCTCAATGAGAATTTGCACCAAGGGGCGTCGTACTCTGTTTGCCTGTGGTGTAATTTAAAGCGTTTATCCCAGCACCCAATGCCACTAATTACGTGAATGAAGGAAGCGAATGAAACCGTTCTCTAACCCCTGTTTGTTGGTATAAGACGCTCATCATGTGCAAATGATAATAATTACCGGGCGGCACATCATGAATCATCCATTGGCATCGTTTAATGTTATCTTTTTCCCGGAGGCTCTGGCTTTTCAAATATCATCCTTACAAAACGTCTGGCGTTCTTGTGTTCTCTTCGAGTGAGCCTTCACGATGGCAAATTAATTCCGCCCACTTTTCCAACAACCGGTTCAGACCATGTTCATGTGGGGAGATATTAATGTGTTCCAGTAATTCTTTTTTCAAACAGCAAAATTGTGCCCTCAGGATAAGGTAAGCTTTCCGGAGGACGAGACGAACGTGTCGTGTGTAAAGCAGCGCAATGTATATCACGTGTCCGGAGAACTTTTGAATTCATCCGCGCACTTGGTTCGGGATTACGTTGGTTTTGTTGACGACACCGGTAACTTGTGGCATAGGTCTTCTGTCACGAGCGTGGTTGCCTCTTTTTTGCTTCTCGACTTCCTCCAACACCCGTGCATTCGGAGGAGCCCATGGGTTATGCCGCTAAGAACGATGAATTCATTTCCATGTCGGAGCAATTCTGCAAAAACAAACCCTTCAGCCGTAACTCTCGACGGTCGGTGTGGGATGTTTCCTTTTTTTTTTTCCACTCCACCAGCATGTCTCATTAGGATGATTTTGTAATTAGCGGCTTTTCCATTCGTGCACTTGTTTGCGGTTACTCTCGAGCCACGATTTTCCCTCGGCTCATTACGCAGCTCCCATCCATGGACGCGCATTGAATGGGTGAAATTAAAAGTAGGCGAAAGGGACGCCGCACGGTTGGATAGAGGGTTTGTAAAATTGTTCGTGCAAGTATTGCGCAATCCTAGGGGTGGAAATTCCTTTGGAGGAGGAAAGTTTGTAATAGCTTTAAGAGCCAGATGCCAAGGCATAATGCTTCGCGAGGTCTTATCGTATTTTAACACCCATTTGTTGGTTCGGCTTTCAATCGAGACTCACTCCGAACCATGTCTGCGGTCCGTCCGGCATAATTTTCTTACCTCGAAACCTGCCAATGCATATCTATTAACGAATCAATTATGCAAATGAAGCACCGACCCTCCGCCGGGGCTTATTTATTCATCATCGCATCGCGCGTCAACGGCTCTGGAAAGCCAAATGCCCTGATATTCCACAGGCTCGTGTATCATTGTGTCCGTTTCGTTCCGGTGTGGTTCGAACCGTCCGCTAAAACAAACAACCTGGTTAACAGATTTGTTTGTCTGATTGACGCTTAAATCAATCCTTGCCTTAGCCGTTGGGAACCATCATAGACCGTACGATCAGCAAATATCCTTGTGCGAGCAGCTTACAAGGATAGGTTAGTATTGTATACCCCGAGGTAGTTGCTTCGATACCCGTCAATATGATAAGATGATGATTTTGCCCTAATGCATGTTAAGACTTGACGTATTCTGATGAGGAATCGTTCGCATTGATGGAATGAATGAGATACAGCCATATAATCACAAACAGCATATTCAAGAAGTGCGCTAACGGTTAGTCTCCAGTTGTGTAAAGTTATAATGAGATTATGAACTGTTCCCCCAACATTAGATAAACCATTTAAAACCCAGTTTTCAGCAAATAGTCTTGCAAAGTTATCCAACCAAATAAAATAATTAATTTATTTTCATTCAAAAAATAACTGCAGGAATCATCGAATCGAACAAAACTGTTGTAAAATATAGTATTAATGTCAAATAAATAATCTTCACATATTCACATACAACATCAAATTCCGTTAGCACATCCTGGTGCAAGGAGAACACATTTTGTTAAACATTATCTCGCAGATTTCACCCTTTATTGGAAAACTTCCACCAGCAAACGTAATTGGAAGTCAAATAAACGATCCAATTGAAACGCTAATTTGAACTTTCATCCAAACTCTCATTACTCAACGCCCGATGGATGACATTTTGCAATTGGCGCTCGCGGGCCCCGCCATTCCGCCAAACGACGACGACGTGGATGCAAATTTTATTATACTTTTCTTTGAAAAGTTTGTCAAAATTGTGCCCCCATGCTGCGTGCTTGCCTGCCTGACTGGAAGTGGCCGGGAAAAGTGCAGAAAAGGATGAGCCACGCTTCACCGAGGCAAAGGATGACGTATTTAATTTAACTTTTCCAATGTCGAAACTGCGTCCGATAGCTAGGGGGGGAACAAAAGGGAAAACTGGGTTTCAATCGATTGTACGCTCGTGGTTCGAGATGCTGCAGCTTCAGCGTGTTAAGTTTTTCACGAAATACATTTTTCTAAACGGAAAATCTGTGACTATAGAAACTTTTTAAATTTTTGTTCCATTTCCTTCGAAAACCTTGTTTCCTTTTGAAACTATGAGGATATATTTTCCCAAGAGGGAAAGAAAGTAGCATCTTATCAGCTCGATACGCGAAACCCTCGATAGGACACGGGGTGCAATAGTTGGTGCAACCAGCATTTCCCGGGAATCTCCTCGTCGAGATGCAATAATTTCAAAGCAATTCACTAACCAGACCGTAACATTCGGGATCCGGATAGGCAACCCTCCGGTTGGGTCGGTTCCGTGGGGTAGGGGCTTTGAAACAGTGCAGCAGAGAATAAACGCTTCCGGGGCGCTCGCTGGCTTTTCTCGGGAACCGTCTTTTCCCAGTGCCGAGGTTCGATACAACGTACGCTGGAAAGCGCACTTTGGGCATTCAAAGGGAAAACACAACGTTCCAGATGCGGTGGGGAAGGTTCGCGCGGAACCTGGCTTGGTGATTTTCCGATGCAAGATTCGGTGCTGCAGTTTTCCGAATGCCAGCATGCCAGCTGCATGCGCGTCCGGGGGTGTGAAAATCAGTATGCCCGGAATGCCCCTCGCAAGAAGCAAGGGAAAACTGGGATGGATCGCGCAGAAATTTTCCTTCCCAGCGGAGCATTCAACGGGTGGACTCAAGGAAATGAATGGTTGTTTTCGGGGCAGCCTTCGGCGAGCCGGCCGGATTTGTTTGGCAAAGCTGGGAGTCGTTTACGCCGTGAAGAACTTTTAGCTCACTTTCGACTTTGTTTGTTTGTGCATTCAACCACTTTTCCAACGCCCTGCACGGTGCATCGCAAACGGAAAAGCAAGGGTGCCCGGAACAATAGCGTCAGATTTATGCTCGCCCTAGCGTAGCCAGTTTTTATTTGTTTCTTTGCGATCGCCTTCGTGCTTCTGCGTGTTCCTTTGGTTCTGTACACGGGGGGGTTTTTCCACATCCGGAAAAATAACGCCCAACCGGTTTTCTGTTATTTGTTTATGTCCACCGAAATCATACGCCAAGTGTGCGCCGGAAAACGGTACCAGAGCGGGATGTTGGTATGTTTGTTAACTGCATCAACTGCTAACGGTATGGGTGTGCATTTAATTTTGATTTTTGAGTGTGCTTTCGCCCGCACGTTGGGTTCCGCCCAGTCACCGTAATTTTCTTTGTAAACTACGGGTACGTTATCGCCATGATCGTTATCTCGAGCCGGTGCTAAGCGACTGCTTGGCATGATTTACTCGCACCAGCTTTTCCAGCGGATGTGGATCCACTAGCGAGACCGTTTATGCACTTTTTCCCCCGAGAGTGTTTGCTAGTGTGAGAATATCTTGGTGTATTCTTGGGAAGTTATCTTTCCGCATGTCGGATGCTGGAGGTATGATAACATAAACTCAGTGGTTGTACCGAAGGCGTCATGATTTTAATGACGCACCGTAATTCTAGTGGATCACTGACAAACAATTAGCGATGCAAAGTATGTAGTAGTAGTATATGGTTTATTTTTGAATTAATATGTTGGTGATTTACATCATTTTTAATACAGTTGTACCGGGTTCACTTGTTGTATTCCTCGTTGAATTTGAATATTTTTTGGCATTGCCATTTTGAAATTGATAATAATTGAACTCCGTAACGCGGGAAAAAATTAGGAAAAAACCCTCAGACAAAAGAAAAAAAAAAATTTATAATATTTAACTTAACCTAAATCTTAACCTAGTCTAACTTATTTACTTATCTCCTATGCAGAACAAGTTGATTTATAAAGTCCATGCTACTCATTTCACACTTGTTATAATAGTTGCAGTTCAGATTTTCTAGGAAGTCACTTATCATAGGTAAATTAGTTCTTTCATGTAATGACCGTGTGCTGTACCATGGTGGCAGATTGAGAATTATTTTGAGAATCTTGTTCTGTTTTGTTTGTAGTTTCTTAATGAAAGTTCGTGCGCAATTATTCCAAACTGGAAAGGCGTAACTAATAATGGGACGAAAGCATGTTTTGTAAAGCAGAATTTTGTTTTTCTGATTTAGTTTCGAACTCCTGTTTATAAAGGGATAAAGTACTTTTATCAGTTTATCAATCCTATTTATAGTGTTGATAATTTGAGTTTTAAACGTTATCTGTTTCTCGAAGTTCATCCCAAGATATTTTATGTCATTTTTCCATTCTATTGAGTCGGAATCTATTTTTAAATTACTTTGAGGTAATTTTCTTCTGCATCTATTTCTGGTGAAATAAATGGCTTCAGATTTTGAACTATTGGTTTTGAGTTTCCATTTTTTACAATAATTTGCATATGTCTTTAGTGATGTGTTTAGGTTTTTGATTATGCTTTTCGGGTTTTTCGCGGAACAAGATATGGCTACGTCGTCTGCGTACACGTAATTTGTACAGTTTCTTGTCTCTGGCATATCAGATATGTAAATATTGAATAAGAGTGGAGATAGTACACTTCCTTGAGGCACTCCTGCTATTGGGCTGTAAGGTTCAGATTCTTGATGTCCTATGTGTACTTTATTTATTCTGTTAGTGATGAAAGAATTTATTATCTCAATAATGTATGTAGGGTATCTGTAGTTCGTGAGTTTGTATATTAAGCCTTTGTGCCATACTGTATCGAAGGCTTTTTCTGTGTCAAGTAGAACTAAACCAGTTGATTTTTTTGCCCTTCTATTTGTAACAATGTTGTTTTTCAGCCGATGTAGTTGGTGGGTGGTGGAAAGGTGGGGACGAAAAACCAAATTGGGAGTCTGGGATAATATTGTTAGTATCTGTATGCTGATTTAGTCGAAAGGCGATAACCTTCTCAAATATTTTTCCTAAGCAGCTTAATAGGCTTATTGGTCTATAGTTTTCTGGAAGGGAATGATCTTTACCCGGTTTTGGGATCGCAACAACTTTAGCTTTCTTCCATACGTCTGGAAAGTATCCTAACTTGAAGCAACCATTAATGATAGTGTTTAAATAAATGATAGCCTTAGTAGGAAGTCTTTTTATGGTGGTGTAATTAATTCTGTCTAAGCCCGTGGACTTTTTCGATTTTAGCCGTTTGATAATTTTTGTCAAATCTTTCGGCCTACATAAGGGAAAATTATTGTCAGTTGTCGTCTCTGGCTGAAAATGGCTACTAGCGTTGGTGTTTGAAGCTGAAATTCTATTATCCAGTGCGCTTCGGTAGTGGTACGTGCCGGTGTGGGCCTTTTCAAAATGTTCTTTGATTGCATGGCATTTTTCTACATTTGTTATAAGCTGTGCATTGCCAACTTTGAGTACAGGTATTGTTTTTTTCTTTTTTTTCATGATGCCAACAAATTTCCATAACTTGCTATTATTTTGTTGAGCATTCATTTCAATTAAGTTTCTGGACCAAGCAAAGTTTCTTTCATTCGATATGGAATTTTCGATAACTGCCTTGAGAAAATAATATGTTTGCTTAAAGTTAGTATTCTCTCGATGTCTTTGCCATTTCTTCCTGTACTTATTACGAATTTTAATAAGTTGGAGAGTAGACTCCGAAAGAATAATGTTGTAGCTATCAGGTATGGTTAATGAGACGCTATTTTCATGGGCTGTCACAATTACAGTGGTAAGCGTGTCTAACATGAGATCGATATCACTGGTGTTTGTTATCATGCCCAGATTAACTACAGATAAATCCAAGGAGCTATTTATGCAGTTTCTAAATTCATTCCAGTTTGCCCTGTTGTAATCGTATATGGCCCTCTGGTTTCTATGGTTTATTTCTGTGTTGGTGATTTCAAATATCACCGGTAAGTGATCTGATGTTAGTTCGGTTAGCGTTAAAAGTTCAGAGAAAGATATATTATTGTTGGTTATCGTTAGATCTAGCGTTGATGGGTTGCGTGAAGCGTTCGACGGTATATATGTGTGAGAGTTGGGATGGTGGATTGAAAATAGCCCTTTTTGTGATTCCTCAAATAGGCATCTACCTGCCTGATTTGAGGATACACAGTTCCATGACCTGTGCTTGGCGTTGAAATCGCCACACACGAAAAAGTTATCATTTCTTAGAGTTAATTTGGTAATATCTCTTTTGAATAGATCAATTTGTGTATTGCCTCCAGGGTGATATGCTGCAACTAAGGAAAAGTGGTTATTGTTTGTGTAAATTTTTACACCTATTGCTTCTATGATCTTCAAATTGAAAGATTTCATCAGTTCGTGTTTGACATTTTTTTTTGATGATCAGAAGAACTCCTCCTTTAGTGTGCGTTGTTCTGTCCAGTCTGTACGTAAAGTAGTCTGGCATCGAAAAAGCTTGGTCTGGCTTCAGAAATGTCTCAGTGACGGCCATACAGTCAATTTCATGCTTTTTAAGAAACATTTGTACTTCAGTTCTTTTAATTGAAATGCCATTGGCATTCCAGTATGCAATCTTTGGTTGTTTTGAGAGAGTCATCACGGAAAACAGTATTTACTAACAATTTTAAATACGACCATGATTTGGTCTTGTTTTGAACTACAGTTTTGCAGGTGGAGAAAAGTATCTTTTATAATATCCCCGAGCTCTGCTGTGTTAAAAAGGTTATCGCCTCTGAATGGATTGTTGTTATTCCGGGGAGTGTGTGGTGCTGGAGGAGGATCGAGTTGGGATGGTAGGAGGGGGAACTCACTGGCTGAAAAATGCCTAATAGTTTTGCTCTTTTCTACCTTTGGTTTGGATGTCTGTTTCGGTTTTGTTTCTGGTCGGTTTGGACAACCGGAGAAATTTGCCGTGTGATTGCCATCACAGTTTGCGCATTTGAGTTTATGTGAGGGTATGATACCCTCGTCGCTAGCAGCTGCTGCTGGGCACTTCGCAGATATGTGATTGCCAGCACATTTGATGCACTTTTCTGGGTGGTTACAATTTGCTGCTCCGTGCCCGTATCGTTGGCAATTTTTGCATTGCATCGGGCCTTCTTTAGTGGAATAGTATCTCCATTGCACTATTTGGTGGTTCACTGCCTTGATTGTTCTTAGAAAGTTTAGTGACACTGCACCTTTTTTAAAGTGCACTAAATAGAGTGCCTGCTCTTGGAATTTTCTGTTTTTTATTGTAAGTTTCTTCACTGAAACAGGGTCCAACTGTTCGTCTTTAAGCGCACTTATTAAATCTTCAATCGGCATGTCCATGAGACCTGATAATACGATTTTAGTCGTTTTGTCCTCCTCTAGTTGATAAGAGTGGAATTCCACGTTTTTAGATTTAAAATAGTTCATTACTTTTTTGAAATCACTTGTGTTCGTTACACGTACGACAATCCCCATCTTTGTAGCCGTAGTGGTGTATCTGATCACTCCGGCATCAATAACTTTTCGGTGTATATCACCTACGTTGGAACTAGCTACTGTTATTGGTGGTGGTGGCTTTGCAGCCGCTTCTTTTCTTGGTTCAACCTCACTTTTTTTCTGCACATTTGGTGCGACAGTACAATCCATTTTTAACAGTTCAAATGGGTTTGGAGATTCGAACTGCATTCTTTTTTCTGTAGATGCATCAATGTTTTTTCCTGTCACTAGATTTTTTTGACGTGCAACGCTCGCATTGCGTTTGCGCGTCGTCATTTGAACTTTTGCTAGACCCATAGTGGGTCCTATGTGGTAGTGTGCACTATCTGTACTCGTCACTTTTAGTATCGTTTCTTTTATCTCAATTTATCGCTTGACCGTATACGATTTGCTCGTGTTTTGCGTCCTCTCGTCACCGAGTCTCAGCAGCTACTGCCTATTAGCGATGCAAAAAGAATTGGATTTTATGTGACTCGTTTGTTTCGTTTAAAAGAAGGCAAAATAGTTTAAGAAATTCGTATGTGACCCATATACACTTTCTATCAAATATTTTTCGTGATATACCATAGTATAGCAACTTATTCATTATGAGTTTAAAAAATAAAAACGTGGGTATTTTCTTACTTAATCTGAGGTGTGTTATTTTTTTCACATGCGACGATCAACAAAATGCCATTTGTAATTTGTATTGACCGCGTAAAGAGAAATAAAACGAATGATAAAAAATGAAAATAATGGTTGCATGCCAGCGAAATATTTACCCAAAAATAAGTCAACCATCACTTCATGCCACAATGTGCATCATCTGTAAAACCGCGTGCCGAAATAAAAACACATTTTTAATTGCTTGTAGGCTAATTCATCAAACAATTCGGACAATTTGAGTGCGGCACGGGAATGTGGTGAAATTAAATGAACCCCATTTGGGAGGTGCTCATTTTGCTTGCAGTTTACCTATCAAAATTTCACGAGAGCACTCCGATGCGAGCAATCCAAACTGGCTGGCCAACCGTTCACCGCGCGGTATATCGACAGAATGGATTAATTTTCAATTTGATCAACAACTTTCTCTCCTCTCGAGCACTTCCCGGTTTAAGCAGCGCACGGCGTGGGGCTGGGGCGGGGCACCTGAAATGGGTCGTGGTGGTCCATGATTGCATCTGCATCCGATTTCTTTCTTCACTCCCACCCATCTCAGTTCCTGCCCAAGCGCCCGGGAATGGCCTACACTTTACGCTCGACATTAATTATGCCAAATTGTTCCCACAATCAAGTGCACTCCGATGGTGAAGAGCTCTGCATTTATTGAGTTTCCAATTTTCGCCGTCCTGTGTGGAGGGGTGTATGTTGGAACGGAAGGAGGAAGAATGTGTGTGGAGCAACCCATAATTCATGGCACTCGAACGTTGAACGAATACAAATGACGATAATGATGTCGCTTGCAGCTGGTTGGCCATTTTGGCGAGGAGAATGCGTGGAAGGCTCGGGAGGAAAAAACGACCCATTTGCAAACGGTGATTGTTCATCATATAGGGAGCCGTTTTCGTCGACCGAACCGGATGCAACATTATCTTGCAAGGGTGGAACGATGAAGAACAAAACCCCCTTGATTTCGGTTGGACCGAAGCAAGGAGTGGTGAAGCTTTGCGGAGGGTTTGTTAAATATATATATTTTAACCACAATATATTGCTCCGCGGTGTTGTTGTCCTGGTCGCTGATGAGGGCTTTTACCGGAGGATGCAATTTAATTGATTATCCCCATCACATCCTCCGTACACCATCACTAGTCTCCCTACTAACACCAAATAATGAGATTGTGGATCGCTCCGTGTCGCTCCGCAAAAAGCGATAAATAGATAGGATTGTCTCGGTTGACTTGTTTCTATCTTGGCACGAAGAAAATAATCTAAAAAAGTAAAATAGTCCTCACCTACGCCGCCTCACCCTGAACCTGAATGCAATCAAGCGGAGAAGCAATGGAATCGTCCTCGTACAGACGGTGTTGTTTTTACTTATTGATCGGCATGTCTTGGTCGCAATAGCAAATTAATTTATTTTTCATCCGCATTGCCGCAAGAATCATTATCTCTCTCCCCCTGACAATCGGAAAATGAACCCACACCGCACATCGCACGTGCGAGGACCGGAACCTTTAGCTTTCTTTCGTTTCCGATTCCGTCCGACCGAGTGTTTGTGGCGAAGATGAGCACATTTGAGCTGGGGCTTGTTATTTATTCCAGAGGAATTATAGCCGTTCCCAATCAGCTTCGTTTTGGCCTTCTGATTGCTGGAGGATTTCATTGGCTGAAGGTTTATAATTGAAACATGTGTCATATGGCTTGCGTGATGACCCCGAAAGGAGAAACTGGCAGGAAACAATTCAGAATATGTACGCCAGAAGACAATCTAGAAGGTGTTATTTGTGGTGTTGTTTGAAGAATAATAAACTGCTATAAATAACTATCTGGGCAATTGAATCGCTTGTTTTTTCATCAAGGAACAGGTGTTCTAATTCATACCAAGTACGTAAACCACTATTTTCTTCTTACCGAACCGAAGATGAAATTTCAATTAAAACACTTCGTGTAAAGCTGTTCAAATATGGAACAAATTTCGAATCATGACAGAAAATACAGTAAAATAAAAAAGAGAGTTGATAACGAAATAGATTTAATAGTTTCAAACGATTTTCGTTCACATAAAATTAAAGAAAATAACGCATTATTATGACGAGAAAGTTTTTCAGGTAATCTTTTTGACAAAAAAACGCTCAAAACGTGATAAATGATAATAAAAATGATCATTCAAAAGATCAATACGTTTATTGAATAATCAAAAGTTAAAGAAAGGCTTTACGATAGGGAATTCACACAAATAAGGTTTTATTTTTAAGTAAAATTAAACTTTTTAAAAAAGAACAAGTAGGTTTAAAAGTACATTCCCGATGGTTTATTCCACATAAAGTTGTTTTAAAGCAAACACTCTGTAATCTTTTTTACAGGTCAGTTAATTTCCCTTTTGCGGTCTGGAAGAGACGTAAATCAAATTAAAATAGTTCTTGACCGTACACATCGTTTGCTAGCTCTTGCGTTGCATTACCTTTCCACAAATTGTGGTTCATATTTCCATTTCACACATCACCGAAAACTCTTCCATTCGTCGGAAAATGAAAACTCCTCACGCTTCATTGAAGTGTGCTCTGTGTTCCGTTTTTCTGGTCCATCATTCAACTGTAATGCGTCGAAAGCTGGTGACGGTCAAGGTCGGCCGATGGGATGCAAAAGTTCACCCTGCCCGGGCCACTTGTTAGCCCACTTGGCCTCACCGCAGCAAAAAAAAAAGGACATCCGGTGACGATGCGGGCCAGCACCCTTCGTTTGACCGGAGTTTGTCCAATTTGGTAAACTGCTTCGCTGCGCAGCCCCACACCCATCGTCACCGCGGTCGCCAGGGTGAATTGCTTCAATTTGCATAAATTTTTGCACTCCACAGCCAGCGTTCAAGGTATTTTGGAAAATCAACCCAGCAGCGGCACAAAATGGAAAAACTGAAACACGAACACCGCACCGTACCGTGTATGCCAGGTAAATACGACGATCGACCCGTAAAAGACCACTCGCAGAGCAGGGTTGCGATGCAGGCGCGTGTAAGTTGCACGTTGCAGTTCGCATTCAAAGCGTGTTGACATGCGACAGGGGTGGAGATCTGAAGAGAGCGCCCGCTTTTCCCTCCCTTTGGCGTGCTGATGACGAAGTGGGCTGGGGACGCGTTTAGTCCGTCCGCAATCACTACGGATCGCGATAGATAGCGCCAACGAGCACGTAAACGAGATTAGGAGCATGCAGGTACGGGGTTTTTTTTGGAAATTGTTTAACACACCATGCCGAAGGTGTCGAATGTTGGCACGTTTTCATGGTGGGTGCACACGTCCGCGAGGAGATCTTTGCGCTTCGACGGTGGATTCCGTTCGACATTATTTCAATATCATGATTATTGTGCAGAATAAACAAGTTAAACGTGCAAAACAAGCCGTAGTGTCGGCATTGGGTTTTACAACGGCACATAAAACGGAGATTTGTTGCGCTCGGAATTGTTCTCCGTGGGCCGCAAAAGCGAACACTGCAATCAATGCTTTTTCTGTTTCCCGGCACGTCCCGAAAAAGCGATTGATAGAATTGCACTTTGAAGCACTTGCGCCCGAAACGGAGGGCTGAAGATATGCTTAACACGTCGGATCGCAATAGCCCGGAAGTTCGTACACGAGGCGACAAATGTAGGAATGATGTAACGTTTGCATTGAATTTACGGTCTTTTCCTGCAGACTTTTCCCCAACTTGGAGCAGCACCATTTGTGGAAAATCATTATCATTGTTTCGTCCTGTTCCTTTGCTCGTTATGGGAATGTAGCGAAAACGAAAAAAAGGAAGTATAACGAGCACCATTACGCAGTTGATCTACTTTCTTGAGCTACATTTTACGTTACATTGTACGTGCTTCCGGAAGAAGAGCTTAGCGACAAACTTTCTTGCTAGATTCAATTATGATGTTTTCTCTAATACAGAGGGAACGATGGAGAGTAAATCATAAAGACGCTTAGAGTGACAATGAAAAAGGTAAAAAGTATTAGATTAAATATTAGATTGTAATTATTACACACTATAAAAACATGTTTTTCTGCTACTGTTCACCACTTTGCTAACATTTTATATTTTAACCAGTCAATTATTCATTTTCTTCGAATTGTATTAAAATTTATCTATGTGATCCTCTAAAGTAGTACTCTTAAGAACTCGAATATGAGCCACATTGTGTGTGTTGCTGAGTTTCTAGTCATCGCAAATGGTTAATGTTGAAGTAACCAAAATAAACATTCCCCTCCCCGACCGCCTCCTTGCTGGGGGGAATGTGTGAAGTACATGTTTGACGCGTGGCGGGAACATAACACTTGCCCAAACACTCCAGTAGGCAATGGAAAGGGAGCAAAAAAGAGTCGTCCCATTTTTATCTTTTCTGCCAAGTTTTCCGCGTGCCGCAAGGAAAGCAACAACACCGGTTGCAGCGACCGACCGTCAGCGGCAGCCACCAGGCGACCATCAGCCGACGTCAACTTTTCGAGGGCTTGAATCAGCTCCAGCCGTAAGCCGTGGGAAGTTTTCCCGGGCGGTAGATGGGGTTTTTTTCCTGTGGGTTTGCAAAAGGGGAGGGGGACGCGCGTTAAAAGCGTGTAAACGTTTTGGCGCTGGCGTGGATTCGTGCAACTTTTTCCTGTTTTTCACCCCCAGGGGGAGGGGGAGGGGGGGGGGGTTGGGGAATGGGTGCTTAAAGAGATTTATTAAAAGCAATGACCGTTGGGACCGACCGGTCGTACGGTGTCCGTTTCGCGGAAGAGATTTATAAATTTAAAAAGGCAAAGAGAAAGCACAAAGTTTGTGTTGTCTTTTTTTGTAGCAAGAAGTTACTGCTGGAAGTACGTAGGGAAAACGTGGAACGGTGGCTTCTGTCGTCAAGCGCTTTTCTGTGAGTTTGTTTTGTTCGTTAATCTACGTGGGAAAACTGCAGCTTAATCGAATGCGTGTTGGAAGAGTAGTACTGGCACCAAACACCAAGTTTAAAGGCGTATTTTTATCAGAATCTGGGTCCTGTGGTTTGTCAGTTTTAAATTTAATTCGTATAACTTCACGTCACCCTTTTTGCAATTTTCATGCGATGCGATACATCAAATTTATAAAATTGTAGATTTATTTTTATCGTTGTGATGAACAATACACGTATGGTACAAAATTGTCATAAATTAATTAAATCATTTAAATCGGGAGCCTTCTAAATTGCTTTATCAGCATTCAAAAGCCAATTCGCTCACAATCGACTCGCCAATAAATGGGCTTTTCTTTCCGCAGCGTGTTATTGCCATATTTTTTCCCTCTACCTTACCCATCCTGGGACAAAACTTGTTTACTATCGAATGTTATTAAATCATTCGAAGGGAAATTACATTTTCCAATCAGCGATACTGCGGACGTTTGTGAAATAAAATAATTATCCTGTGAGGATTCACGATTGACATCAGGGGGAAAAAATGATGAAGTATCGGGTCTACTATTCGGTTGCAGAATCCCTCCCTCTTCTGCTCCTCCTTCGCCTCCGCTGCGGTCACGGAATCGTAGGATGCCCTTCAATCATGTTTTCACATCGATGAAATTGAATATTGCCTTTTCGCTCGCAACAACACATTTATTAATGGAATGAGATAAAGACAAATCGAAAAGCGAGCACACAAATCGGAAGATAATTAATGAAGCCACTCTGGCTGCCTGTGGTTAAAATCGTGGTGTACGGTTGTTTTCAATTACTTTTCCAGCACAGTTTGTGTTTCATTTTATTCATTCAAGTGCAGTTCGAAAAAGTTTTCCACTGTACAGTGAAGCGAGCAGTTTGAAAAATATCTCAAACCGGTACAACACTAGAACCCTCGTTGCTTACGTAAAGTTGAATTTTCCTTTCCATGACTGATTTGGAGCAGCGTGGGATTACTTCAGATGTCTTTTAATGACCCGGTACATCGTTGCATTATGCCTTTCAAGTCGAAGCTAAATTAATTTCTCATCAATAGCGCTCCACGTCGATGAGATGCTCTTTGATGTCATGTTTGTATGGGCCGTGTAAATTGCTTCGCTCAACGTTGGAATAATGTTTGCTAAACAACGCACTGGTGGATACCGCCAAATCCATCGTTCGCCAACGCACGGCTGTCGTCTCGATAAACAGATTAAACCCGTCACCGGCAGCATTTGGGGTTTCTATGGCGCTTTTCAGAAAGTATGTAAGACCAAAAAGTGTTTTGATGTTCCAAGAATTGCTCAGAATAGCGTGTGTGATAAACATGCATGTGCTTTTATTTAACATTATTTACGCAAAAATAAACACATTCAAGATGAAGAAACACATTCAAGTGTAGGTGTAGTATGTATACCCAGCTTAAGGCTTGACGATGAGGATTGCTCTTTTTGATCATTTTGGAATTTGGTGGACTTAAATTCCATAAGTCAGAGCTTCTGCTAACCAGCCAATCTCCTTCGCTCTTCCCTGTCGATTAGATTGCACTTCATTAATCAAATTAATTCCTCCATTCCTGGCGAAATGGATTTGTAAATATTTGGCCCCAATCTGCCCAAGCATCTTAGAAACGCTGATGAAAGCTATGAACTTACAATGTAATCAACGAGAAAATGTTAAATTCCAGTTTCGGGGAAATCTTTCATTCGTTTGATTTAATACAAAATAGTGCTCTAACAAAATGACTGATCTTTTTCGTTTTCAATGTGGCGAAATCAAACCATGCTTTTGCAGTATGATGAGAAGTATTTTAAATAAAAAAATGTTTGGCACTAACGCATGTAATTGTATTTTGCATTTATTTTAGAAATTTTGTTATTATGTTAAAATTACTCTGTTCATCTTGGAAGACATCTGTACTGGGGTTTTACGTAAACTATCTTATTTTTAAGGATAATCGAATGTTAGAATATATGTTAGGTTGTTACCTCCGGATTTTATCGAGAAGAGTCCTGGAGTTTTTATATATTTCACCAAATGTCATCAAAAATAATCTTTTTAAATGAACATATGGCAAGGCGGTTGAACCGACAAACCGAAGATGTCAAAGGGAACCGTTACAACACATGGAAATGTGACCTGGTTTTCTACAACGCTCGACTCTACGCCATCGCAAAAATTCCAAAGGCATGGAAAACACAACTTGGCAAGCTTTTCACCATGTTCGGCCGCTTAAAGAGCGCTGTGGGAAAACAGTTGGGCGAAAAGTGAATGAAAATGAGCGACATAAAACTGTGAACATGGCATTCTAATGAAACGAGTTCTCGATATGATGCAGCACTCGAAATTGGTTCTCTTTTGCCATCGTCCCTACCTCCCATCCCCTGCCACTCTCGCCCGGGGAAAAGGCATCGGGCGCTGTTTTACGTACGACCCTTCGTTGTCGTGCTATTGCCATTACTTTTGGGCCCATCTAACGTTGGTGGGTTGGCTGGATTTTTTATATAAATGTTAGAGCCGTTAGGAGGACCTTTTTAGGTTCAATATTACCCTTTCCGTTCTTTCTTTCATTCGATAACGGTAGCTTCCGCTTCTCTCCTTCACCCGGTCGCTTGCGGTCGAGCAAGAGGACATTAGGTGGCCCTCACTTTCCATCGGGTCGGCCGAAGGAAACCACGGTGCCGGATGGTTTGCGGCTTCGATGAGCATAAGTGTCATGAATAATGGGTCGAAAAGTGGCTCTCCGGCACCATTTGGCTTCCGTTCGGGGTCCCTTTTCGGATCCCCGTACTCGAGCGGGGAAGAAGTGAACTAAGCCTTGCCCTTTCACTTCTCGGGAAGTATTTGCCTACAGCCGAGAAGGTACTGGTTACGTTCATCGACACCGGATTCTTTTGAGGGGCACAAAACCGGACAAAAAGGGTTAAACACTTCCCCCCCCCCCCGTGCAGGTATGCGTAAAAGGCGAAAGGATGGGCGAGGTGATTAAAACCAGCAGCCACAATCAGGTGACAAATCGAAAACGGCGCAGCAAAGAGTTTTTCCAAACCGTTCCGCATCACCGGTAAGAAAGGAAAGTGCTTCACGGGAGGGTTTCAATTGAAGGGAAATTAAGGCCAACAAACATGTTCTACGCTTCGTTAGAATTAAAAACAATCTTTTCAATTTTTCGTACAAAACAATAGGGTGAAATACTTATGGCATATTATATACGAAGCCGCATTTTATAGGGGCAGCAAAACTATTTTATGGCATATTTCTTTATAGATATAAATAGTTTAGTAAGTTTATTATAATAAACAATTAATTTACAATACTTATGAAACTTCTGAAAAGAGTAAGTCATAATGAGATAATAAAGAGTAGGAGATCTCCCCACCGTGAAAGAAAGTGAAAGTATAAACTTACAAGCATACATTACTTTACAGCAAGTGGACGATTTTACCTCCTGTTAAAAACGGCTTTACAAGCAAGCACCTGTACCTATGTTAAGTGCTCGAAAAATTACTTTGGGTAACCTGGTACCGTTTCCATCTGTTTATGCCTTGCGGCAACAAGTTTCAACAAATAGAGAAGGGTTTTCTTGGAACTACAGTTATCTTCCTCGCGTGAGGGTTTCGTAAAGTACACCATTAAAGGTAACGGTTACGCTTGCTGAACGAAGGATTGCTCGAAGGTTGAAACCTGTCGGGAGTCTTGGGGAAAGCACATGGTAAGAAGAAAAAGAACTAGGAATCAACTTTAGTCGTGGAAAGAGAAACAGTTAACTTGTTAAACTAACGAGTGAAAGAAAGAAAACAACAGTTCCTTTTATCATCTCGTTCTGTTGGTAAGAAAAAGGTTGTTTGTACACAAAAGATGAAGTAATATTGTGACACGCGGCATAAGGTCAAATAATAAAAGCTTCAATGGACATTGCAATATTGAATAAAGAAACCCCATGGATTCGAAAGCAAAAAATCTAAGAAAGAACATCGTAGATAGAAAAAAGAGCAACGAAACCACAAAAGAGCAAAGGTGGTAAAGTGAATTTACTTTTTTCCTTCCTCTTTTGTGTTCCGGCGGCCAGAAAAAAGAAACTCCTTCAAACAAAACAAAATCACGCTATCATTCGATATGATTTCAACAGTTTTCCCGTTCGTTCTTGGTACGGAAAGCGGAAAAGATGCTGCCCGTGCTATCAGTATCCATCGCACAATCAGACACACAATCGTCATATCGCCGTCATCATCTTCATCATCGTTTTCATCGCGATGTTTACTGGCAGATATTTTTGCACCCACTTCCGGTGGTATCTAAGGTTCCGCATTCTTCGGACGCAAAATCGGAAAGAGCTTGCGATATCGAACGAAGTTACACAGGTTCCGTTTTGTCTTCGCTCCCGCGTAACCTATCCTGACCTCAGCGTCCCTTTCTCGGGATTGGTCCAACAAAGAAACAAAAGGAACATGCTTTCCCGGACAAGACGGTTGGGCTGGTAAAACGATTTGAAGCAACAAAAGCGTCCTTTTCGTCGGACCCGACACCCGGAAACGGACCAATCGGCAAGAGGCAGTTACGGAGTTTTTTTTGTTCTGTGTGAACAAAAATGGGAATTCCATTTCAGTGGGGCTTTTCCGATTCGAATAGCTTTTATCCGTGGGTTTTTACTTTTTTTTTCCCACGTTCCTTTCCTAACATCCCGCTGGACACATTATGAGACAGTCCGGCTGGAAAAGATAACAGCAGTAGAAAGAAGCGCATTATGAAGGCTCGAATTGAGCCTTTCATCTGATAGCAAAGGTGGAAACGAAAAGCTGCTGCTTCTAAAAGTCGCTAAGTATTACATCGAAAGACGACACAAAAAGGCTCAACATGGCGGTTTTTTACTCCTTGCGGTAGATGTTCTTTTCAGTGAAAAATAAAAAAACCCTAGAAACCTAAATATTCTAGATAAAAAAGTCCCATCTTTCAAAGCATTGCAGCCTCATTTGTCAGCTTTTTGGTTATCTTTGAGAAAATTTTGAATTTTGTAACAGCACTGGTGAAAGATTAAAATAAAATATTTTTACGATAGGGCTCGTAATTTATGTTTGCACTTCTTGTTTTAAATGAATTTCTTGTACAGCTGGTCAATCGGATCACATACAATTTATTGTTTTAATTTTCTGTTGTTGAGTCCAATTCAATACAAGGTACTACAAAAGCGAAAGCAATATTTTGGTAAAAAATTAATTGAATGTATTATTAATGATGAAAGGAATTTGAAACGATATAGTTCAAATATCATTTGCGAAAATTAAAAAAAAGGATTACGCCAATTGATTAATGTTCAGTTGACCCCTAGGTGGCTTAAAGATAAATTTAATCAGTTCCTGGAACAATTGTTATAATGATGATCAGTTTCGTTTCACAATGTGTTCGTTTCATAAATGTGTGTATATATTCGGTTCGTTTGTGAGATTGTAAATAGGTATATGGTGTTTTCTGAGAGCGCAAGACATGTAATTAACTTCCAGTTCTAGAATAACACTCTTAGGTAAATATTGTATTTTTATTTACCCCAGCAGCAAACAAAAAGCTAACGGTTTCCCCTGTTGACAATGAGCCTTTTGTCTCCCTCGCTTGTTTCCTCATTGGGTCCGTCCTTCTGTTTCCGCGGGTTTTTATTTGACCAATATTGACAGAGCGATACGAACCTTATCTAACTTTTTTTCCTTCCTTTTTGTCGCTGCTTCTTTCTCTCCACTGGTTGTCCACTGGTCGGTTAGCTCGGGTGTGAATGGCAAATATGAAATTAAAACGGCGTTAACATGACACGCTTGCATGTTTGCGATCGGCAAATGATTGATCTGGGTCAGCTACACCACGCCAGGCGGTTGATGATTCCACACGCGGATGGCCAGTGAGTTATATTTAGTTCCAAGGTTTTTTTTTATTGCATTATTATCCACTGTGAAACACCAGCATGAATGATTGTTGGATTGACTTTGGTTGGTGGGAATGTTTTTGACTTGTGATCACAAAATAAAGTCAAATTAAGGATGTATTTGCCCCGGTGATAAATTTCATTTCAATCAGGTACAAGTTTGATTTTCTTAAAGGCTGGACTAGGAATTTTATATCAAGTTCTTCTAGAAAATATTACAAATTAAGTTATGCGTTAAAAACATAATATTTACAAATTCACTTCAAACTTGTTTGAGGTAATTTTTTTTTACGTACTAAAAAGTAATTATTTTTGATGTCCATTTTCAGTACGAAATTTCTTCTGCGAGCTTTGTAAGTAACACAACTTTTTGTTTCTTTCGGCATCGGCAAAAATCTTTTCACACGTCACAGGAAATTCTATTTACGAAGCATTATGAGCTGCTAATTGTACATGAAGCATGACGGTACAGATTAATAAGGAGGAATCGAGCCGAAAAAGAATTGTGGGTGTTTGGGAGGCCCAACGGGATATGCGCTACCATAAATTGATATAATATCCTTCCCGGTACCACCTTTCCGAGCCACCTCTCATCATCGTGCGTTGTCGAGGTACTAATGGCGGGGAAAACAAATATACCGACACACCGTTACGTGCCGAAACATCGTATGTTTTCGATCACGCCAATCGAGCAGGGAAAAAATAATGCGCAACACGTGCTACAGACTCTTCGCTGGCATGTTTTCGTACACGGGGCCACGGGAGGGCGGAAAAGGCTCTGAATTAGGCGATAATGAGTTTGTTTTCCTGTTGTGAATCGATATCAATCAGTTTGGGATGAATTGGAATGCAAATTTGCTCGCTCGTTGTGCTGCGTTGTGCTGCGTTGTGCGTGTGTGTATGTGTGTGGGTCTACAGATGTGAACCACAGGGTGGAATAATTGAATCGCTTTTTCCCACCCGCGGGCATCCGAGCATTTTGCTTCGACACTCCAAAAGGGGTCTGTGTACGGTGAGCTTGCACAGCGTCGCGAAATTCGATTTGTCACATGATTCCGGACGACGGGATCAACGAAGTAGTTCCGCTTTCATGCATCGGAAACGGTTTGGGCGTGAGGATTTCGTTCATCGCAATGACGAAATTATCATGAAGTTCGTGTAACGAAAGAAGGGAAGCCAACTGGCAACTGTGAGTCTGCTTTGTAAACCGAGCGGGAGGGCAACATTGGAAAGCGGGAAGAAACCAAACAGCATCCGTCGCGTGGTGTTAAAATTCATTTCCGTTGAATATTCATGCTGAATTTCCCCTAATGTTCTATTCATTATTGTACCGAACCACTCAACCCCCTCCCCCCTTGTGACCTTCGGAGTCGTGCGCATGGGATTGTTTTGTTCTGGTCCTGGTACACAACGAACGAAACGTAACGTCGCACCCGTGGCGTTTGTGCGGGACAATTGTAATTTCACCGAATATTGCAATCGAGCCGTACCCCATTGCATCACAACGTCGAAAACCGTTTCTAGTAGATTTCACCGACCCTTCCGACGGAAAATTCGACGGAAAATTGGCCATTGCCGATGTTTGATTTGCGGCCAATTTCCGCCACCGTGCGTAATTTAATGATCGAATGTACACAAACCGAGCATTGCATTGTGCCGCCTTCCATTTGTGGTATGGTTTTCGTGCTCTGGAGGGAAAAAGGCATTCAGTAGTGAAAATTTATCGTGGCCTCATACTTGGGATCAATGGAAAGGCAAAAGGCTTGCTGCTTGTAACAGGAATGAAAAAGTACCTAGCTTCACATGTTTCGCAGAGCGAAAAGGTGAACATTTTTATTAGTTGTTGAATAAACATGAATGGAATAAATATTTCCTTCCAGTAGCATTTGGATTTCATTTCAAATATGTGTTGTAAATGCTTTGTCCTACCTGAAAAGAGAGAATTCCATTTATGCAAGTAATCGTGTTAGTGCAGAACCAGTGAAAAGCCTACTCAATTATTCTAGAACAAATTACTTTCGATTGTTAAAGATCATTTGTACATTTTATTTGAAACATATGAATTAAAGCATCGTATTAACTATGAATGATGTGGAAAAACGAATTGGAATACTTTCAACCTGTAATTTTAATTAAAACTGATAAATTACAGTGCTGTTAGTCTGCAACTTGTATAACATAGTTCCAAAGTGAACTTATTTGGTCGTTTGCTTTCCATAAAGCACTGTAGGTTGTGTATATTAAGCGGATCACTTTCACTGATGCTTCAGGGTAAAACATCACTTACATGTAATGCTAGTTTAAGTGTATGAAATCAATGAAGCTGAAATCAAAATCATCCCCATTATGAGCTTTCCCGGAGGTGTCAGGACCTGTTTTAAACGTGATCCACCTGTACAGTCGGTCGGGAGATTTTCGGGCCGCAACAATGTCACGCCGAAGTTGGCACTTCTGGGAGGAAAGCGTCAAGGCTCGGAAAAGCGATTACGTTGGCTCGAAACATGGTGCAGAGCAAACAGGACGTGGCGGAGTCGTCTAAATTTAATTAGGCATGCCACGCCGTCTAGCTTTTGTCGGCTCGTCTGTACGGTAGAAGTGCCCCGAAGCTACATAGCCCAACATCCGTCCAGCCGTAAGACGGAAACGGCGTCTAGAATGCCAGTGACTTTCCCTCCACCAAGAGACAATCAGTTTCACTCGTCGGCCGACCGGTAGCACCAGCAGCAGCACTCTGGGTGCATACTGGGAATTTTCTCGTCCCACCGTCACGTCACTTTCTGGCGAGTGTCGTCTTCCGCTGGGAAGACTTTTCCGGATGTCAGAATGTCAACGGCACGAACGAACGTACGAAATGAAGCTACTCGAACCCTTATTGCCCGGAGGAACGGCCGCTTCTCTTCCCCCGAACCCTCGTTCGGTTCATCCGGCGCTGTTGATTCATATCCGGTCGTATTTATCACCGGTCGGTAAGACGACGCACTGCTCAAGCACATCAAGTAGGATCATCGTCCGTTCGCCGTCGGTTGGCTATTGTTTCGAAATTATATCCATCCATGCTCGGTGCTTGGGCCCGTGTGGAAAAGCACACTTCCGCCACGGCACAGCGACGGGAACGATTGTCATTCACGGACATCTCGGATCCTTCCCGGCGGCAGTAGATCTCCGTCCCTTCGGCCGGAGGAAGATCCTGACGAATCCGGAAACAGGGAGAAATCCTGAAATCTTGAATGGAACACGCCGTTAAGCGTCGGATGGATGTCGGAGTTGGGGTAAAATACGTTATCGAGAGCGGTGATGGAAGTGCAAACAATGGGGTGCGCTATCGTAAAAGCATTCAAGGATTATTCGCATGTTCGAAATTGTTCGGAATTATTCAACGAGATAAAGATGAAGCCCGTTATTATGATTGATGGGGGGTGCTAGGTCTAATACCTTCATCATCGCTTTTCATCTTGCCGGGGAGTAATTGTGTCTTTAACATTCATCCACTTGAGGTTGGGATACAAAGACTCGGAGTAAATAACTATCTCTCCCACACACGTAATTTATTGTCATGATGGAATTGTCTCGTCGCTTTTTCCTTCCCAAGCCAAAGCAAACGACAAAAATAGATGTTTCACTGAATTAAGATTATTACACTAACATATTTCTAATACATCCCAGAGCTTTGGCGAGATTATATCGATGAAGACGGGCTAATACGTGAGTGCCATCGTGAAATGGAGCCGCCTGGTATCGCAATGGAGGCGCCTGGTGTCTCATGAATATTAAGCAGCCGAACGTACAATTCCTTACCTTTCCGTCCGTTCGGTTAAACGAGGAAATGATCAATTCTGCCACCGTGCGACATGGACGACAGCTGGAATAAACCTGCCAATCGGTGGGCTCCGAGTCCGATTGTGCCGAATAGCCAAACCGCAACGCGCAAATGCTGCCACATTGTCCTACTCCAATTAACGCCCTCTGCCCCTCTACCAAGCCGTAATTTCTGTGACAGTGAAACTGAAAATGGACGAGAAACGTGAAGACCATCTGGAACAAACAATTGTACAGTGGGCGACCACAGAGTGGGTGTGTGAAATGAAAATAATATTTCCCTTTCCTTCGGCGACACCCGAGCCGGATTCGTTACGGGAAATGAGAAGCCAGAAAGGAAATAAGCGGTCGAGCAAATTACAACCATTGAATTGGCGCTTTGGTAGTTATTAGGATTAGTTCTTTGCAGGCACTGCTTGTTCAGGGTTTCTTTAGCGATTGATTGTTTAAGTTTTATTTCTTGATTTAAGAATTTTGAATATTTTGTTTTACAAATACCATCTATTTGAACACGATTGTTTGATATGATTTATTCAAATCAAATCAATGGACACATTAAAAAAATGTTTTATGATGTGAACCACCTTGCTCTTCACTTCACCGATGCCCCAATTGATTAAGTCGTTTATAACAATGTTTATTAAAAGCTAATTCTTCAAACAAAACCCCCAGCGGGCATCCTTTCCACATGAACTAAGTGTTTTCCGAAAAGAACACAAAAAGGACCGAATAAATCCACCCCGTTTCGGGCCGATGACAGAAATTAGAAACAATCAAAAGTGACTAGCGCTGTTACGACCTCCTTCCGAGCAGCCCTTTTCCCGGCAACGGAAGGGGTTTTGAGCGCTACATGCAACGGCACGCCACCGAGAGGCGTTAATTTGCTGACAACTTGTTTGAAGAAAACGATGACGATTGATGGCGTGCCAGCATTAACTGCTGGCAAACCGGGAAAGGGTCGCCGCGTGGTGTCGTGTTTCACAAAACGGTCGCGCTCAACGAGGTAATTAAAGATTTGATTAGCACATAATTCAGCCGGCAACACCCGCGAAAAGTGGGGGCCGTTGTATCAACTGGCGAGCATTTGGTACGAGAGAGAGAAATGAGGGATGTTGATCAATGGATTGAACAAGAGGGGATACAAAGAGGGGTTCTTTTTCAAATAAGTGATAATTTACCAATTAATCAAAACCGAACATTGGGTAGCGTCACAAGAGAAGACATATTTGAATGATCTCTTTAATATTCAAAACGGTTTCATAACAGCTATGAAACGAGTGTTGGAAGGGATTTGTTGTAAAAACGGAACCCTTGCTGTATGGTAGGTTTCATGTTGTACGAACTTTCAACACGCTCTTGGAAGTAGAAGCTTAGGAACGTCAAATTCTACCGAGGTTTTTTTTGTTTTACGTCAAACTCCCTTCGTTCCATGGACTTTGACAATACCAGCTTGTCCGGCGCTTCAAGTCCATAGGAAAACGGGGAAAAGCAGTAAAACCCACCGGTCCAGGTCACCGAAAGAGTAGCCTTCGGTCTGTCTGCGGCCACTCAAAAACCCATTCGGCTCGGTTACGCTTCGGTAAAAAGTTTATGCACTTCCCCCGTCGCTTCTGGCATAATTTATGTCACTTGCATACATTAAAGCTCAGCAAACAAAAAAGGCGAGATGAAGGTCCGATCGTGTATGTGTGTGAGGGTTTGGGTGTATGTGTGTGTGTGTCCGAGGTTGAACGAACAATTCGCTTGCTCTTTTTAGCACTGCTTCCGTGTCTTTTTTTTCACTCTATCTCCCTTTCTCTCTCGGTCTTTTTGCCTTTGGTGATCATGGCAACGAGGAAGCTTTTCCTGAACAAAGGAAAAACACACAAAAAAAAACCCCTGGTAACCAAGCGAGACGAGACGCATTTACTCGCACAAAAATACGACTATTCGCGCATCGGTTGGCAAAGCTCGCACATGTACCGGGGTTTTTTGGTGTGCGTTTTTTTTTGGTCGGCCACCAGTCCGATGTTTTGTTTTGTTTCCGTTACTTGGCTTTTGTTTCACGTTTTCCATGTTCGATGGGCAAAAACCGGCACCGACCGACCCACTCTGCTGAAGGTACGATGCTAAACAATGACCCGGCCGGTCCGGTGCACTTCCCCGGAGGACTTTGTTCACGTGTGTGTGTGTGTGTGTGTGGGGAGGTGAGTGGGTAGTTTGTTGTCCTCCCACCTCTACAGTGATCCGTGTGGGGTTCAGCGTGGTACATGGATTTTACGGCATCATTCTACGGTGCCACTTGATCCCTCGGAAAAACCGTTCACTTTTATGGCCTGTTCGGTGAGCAGGGTTCCCGGTTGGAAAGCGAGGGGGGGGGGGGGGGGCGTGCAGAAAGCGACCGCTCGGAGTGAGGAGGATGGAATGAGTGGGCAATTTGAGTTGACAGTTTGCCAAACAACCTGCGAACAGTCCCTTCCCTCGTCCCGTGCCGCACCCGACGGAGGTCGTTTGACCTAAGGTTTGAGCCCCGTCCTGCATCCTCTAGCCTATGCCCCGCTTTTCTCCCGCTTTCCCACCACATCGCTGTTGAGATTTCGGGTTGTGGCCGTACGGGTTGGCCGGAAAATACCGGATAACGGAAACGGTTTTCGCACACAAATATCTCCGTCACGGCCGGGTGCCCGTCGTCATTGGAAAAGTAAACCTCGGCGGCTCTGGTAAGGGGTGAGGAAACGAGGAGCTTCGTTAGGGGAAAGGCAGGTGCACCAGACAGGAAAAGTACGGAGGGGGGTTTTTTCCTGTTCCTACCTGCTTTCCCGGTTTCTAGTATCAACTCACGTAAGGTCGCACCCGAGCGCGGTTGGACTAATGTATGGAAAATTTTGGAAAACTGTCGTCCCATCGGTCGTGTGTTGGTGGTGGTCCCGTCCGTCGTTTGTGTACCGTACAACTTGCTGGGAGTTTTCTGATAATAAATTGTATCTTTTTATATTTTTACACATGAAACCAGCACAAAAAAAAAACCGCCCGAGTGCATCCTTTCGGTGAATCCTTTTTCCAACGCCGTTTGGAGGTGTTTTTGCTTGGTGTAATAATTTTTACTGCTGCTAATTGTATCGATGACATCGCATAAAACGTTTGGTGGCGTTCATCGATTTTAATGACCACCCCTGCACCCCTTTAAAAAAGGACTTTTATCCCTTTTTGGTGCATGATGGATTTTTGTCCCCGTTCTATTCTTCTTCGATTTTTATTTATCATCCTTTGTCCCGGAACCGTGCACCTTACGGCGGTTTTGTGCGAGCAAAGGATCATCTATTGCTGGCGCGGGCAGAACCATAAAAAGGACCTCCCTCCTGGGGGGATGACCGGGCGTGATGGGATAGTTTTCCACATTCATTCACATGAGGCCAATGGCTTTGAATCGGGCGAACGAAAGCGATCGTTTTCGTCCGGTGTGTGGGGTGTACTTTTTTATCCCACCCTTCGCGGTGGGATTTAGCCTCAGGATCATAAAACGATGAGATTCAAATTTAAAACTTTTGATCGATTCTGCAAAGAGGGTACGCAAAAAACGTTGGGGGGGGGTGTGAGCGTATGAAAAAAATATCGTGTTACATTATGCCCAACGGGTTTCCTCCATTTTCAACTGTGTTTGTGTGTGTGTGTTTTTTTGTTCGTGTCTCGCACTCTTTTGATATTGAATGCGAAGCCACGAATATGTTTTACGAACTGTGCTCAAAAAGTATCATAAATCATGCGCCGAAATTTGGGGCTGACATATGCAAAACTTCGGCCGTTCGTGCAGTTTGGACCGTGCGTGTGTGTGTCTGCCATTTTTATGTATACACACTCAGCACTATCTAGTATTCAGTGCCAAACATGCATGTGTGAGTGGTCATAAAGTTGTACGAACGTGTGGGGGTTTGGGAAAAAAGAATAAAACCTTCCAGCACACGCTACCATAACGAGCATGATCTACTTCGAACTGTTGTTTGAGTTACAGTTTTATTATTCCTCTTCTGAGCCGGCGGTTACTGAACCGCACACGACGAGGCATGTGCCCTCCCTTTAGACAAGTAAATGACAACCCCACCAAAGAGTGCATCCCAAATGGCCGTCACTATCTTTGGCCTTGCCTTCTCCGGGGGATGAATTTATGGCTGATGAACATTGGATACTTTCCGATGTTGGAGTTCCTTTTTTTTCTACTCTTCTCCTTACTTTTTAGATAGCAGAAGACACCCACTTTGATGCAAGGTTGGTTTCCTGCGCGGACATTTAGTGCAAGTGCAGTGCGCTCGGGAAGGATAAGCGCTTGCTCGGAAGGAAAGCGAGATTCGGTCCTTCTTTGCGCCACGAGGAAGGGCACATTTGGGACACAACAGGACTATTTTGGGAGTTGAAAAATGCAAATGTGCCAGGAGATGTGTGTGTGTGTGTGTGTGGGTGCGTGTGCATGAGTGTATGCTTGTTCAGCTAGGATTTCCCAAAGCTAAACTACAACGAGCAGTCGTTTGAATTGTTTCTTCTGTGACCCTATCCCTCTCTCTTTCTCTCTCCGTCGTTTCCTATTTCCTTCGTATCTTGCAGCCACCCGAAAAAGTATTGCGATACGAAATAAACGGTACAGACGGTCAGTCACATACGCCCAAGTAGAGACTGGATGGCCCATTTGAGCTAGACACCCGTCGTTAAGGTGAGATATCACTCCCTGGGATTTAATCGTTCCATTCGTTGGCCATTTATCACCCCAAAAGGAGAAGGCGAGGGGGAGGAAAGGGGATGCCGGTCGTTTCTACCTCGTTTGCGGCCGACACTCCCTTGCCCGGTGGGTGACACTAAGCCAAGAATAAACGAAAGAATGCGACGCCCTTTGCAAACGGCCATAAGCGGCTGAAACAAAATTGTGTCCGTGAGGCTCGAAAATAACTCGACAAAGGAGAAACATAGCACAGGAACTATGAGACCCGAACCGGTTCGATGCGTGTGGCAGGGAACGGACGAATACCTTTTCCGCTCCCTCGAGAGCACAGCACTTCCGGCGATTCGGTGGGACGGGAACGACATACAACCAAACAAACGGTCCTGTGAGTTGTCTTTCTTTTCCGCAATCGGCCCCCCACAACGCCGGGGGGGGGGGGGGGGGGGGGGGGAAGAGCTTTTCCATGTTTTTGTTTGTCATTTTGTTCGGTGCGCCAGACGCAATAATTGAAATCGTATACAATTCAACTACCTTCGCCGGACGCTGGCTTTCGTTCGTACTAACACGCTCTAATTTATTACCCTCGGGCAGGGCGGTGCCTTTGCGATAACGGTGAGCCCGTTCGAGATCAAGAAAGAATTAAATAGAACCTGCTGGTAGAGAGTTTTTTCCGATGCCAGGTGGAATACCACGATGGTTATCGTTTATCAAAACAAATACCTGTTGCGAAAGCGAAGAGAAGTTTGAAATTTACTGCCTAGAACGAAGCAATCTACACGCATGAGGGAAAATGGAAATTTATTATCTTCCAGTGGAACGTGTAGAAAATCGTGTTCCTATAGGCTGAACTTACGAGAAATAAGTAGCTAAGCCAGTAAATGACATATTTCAATAGATAACCTGAATAACTTGTTTTCTTTGCCATATCTTGAATATCTTCCAAAATTGAAGCTTAGCTATCTTGAAGTCAACTCATTATTTTCATTTGAATTATTCAGTAATAGTAATATTAACTAGCAAAAGGTTTGGAGGAATTTATCTTCAAGGCATTGAAAAACCGATCCACTGATGGACAACTTCTATTAATCTTTTTCTGTTGAATTATGTATTTTTTATCTGTTGAAGATAAAAGAAGAGTTTAAAACTAAATAATGATATGTTTGTTAGTTTTGCTAGTTTGCATAACCTGATAGAAAAGGTGTTGTCTGTTATTTGTAGCAGCAAGTGGAAAATTTAAGATTGTGTTGTTTATTGTTGAGGGCTTAAGTTGGTGCTATTAATGTTCAACTTCAATTTTTGCATACACATTGACAGAATTGAACGGTTTTAAAATATTTTCTTAACTAATAAAATTATGAAAGTAAAATAAAGAATGAAATTGCAAAAGATTAACGCTTGAACGTTCTCTTTTAATCGGTGTCAGTCAGTTCAAAAGAATTTAGATATCGTTTTTCAACTCGATAACTTGATTCATAGGAAACAAAATACACTTAATCAGAAAAACGATGTGTTTTAAATGCTCAACCGGTCCGTTCTGAGAAAATTCAGCACCAAACATTCACAAAACGAATGATTGGCCTGAACCTGACGCAGCAAAATAATACCGAATTCGGAAAGAGTTTGTGAAAACGTCCGAGCTCTTCTGCGTAGGTTAGATTTGCAGTATTACGGTTTTTTCTTCTGCGGAATCGTTTTACAATTCTTCACGATATGAGCAGTGAATCCTTTTTTCCTCTCCCTTTTTTTCGAACCATGTATTCCTTTTCCGCATAGAAAATCTTCGTTGGTCAGCGCTGACCAACGTGCCCGTCCCGAGCAATGGCACACGAAACAGCTCGGCGAGAAAATCGCCTTCCGACCATCCATCAGGACCCGGAATGCCAATCAGAGTCTTGAAATCGTGTCGCTTCCCCTACCTCCTTCCTCGCGTTTCGTCCTCACGATCGCTGCGGGTCTAAATTTCCAATTCTAAAATGTAAAAGACGGCACCGGACCGAAATGGCCGACGTCATTCGCTTGGTAGTTTATGGTTTGCGAGACTGGACACATTTTCCGGGCACCGATCAAAGCCCCCGGATTCCCAGGGCCCCCGTCCAACCTCCCCTCGAGGGGATGTGAGCGGACGGAAAACATCATTTTCCATTTCGAATCTGCATTCGCCTTGCGATCCGTAGGGATTGCCTAATGGAACGGGTGGCAATGGTGGCGTTGTGGTTCATCCAAGGAGGCGAGCCTGCAGTAGGGGTGTGTTCCTTTTACAAACCCTTTTTTTTTGCCCACCGCCCCATGGTCGATTCCTTCGTTGGCTGGCACAATGTTGCTGGAGGGAAGAAATTGGATTTTCGTATGAGATTTGCCTGTCACTCTCGTGTGTCATTTACCGCAAAGGTGATGGAACCGTGGGCGGGTCTCGGTCCGGGCCCATGCCAAGGATGCGGCAACGATGACGCCGATCACTCCACGGATCGTGATGATGACGCTGCTGATGATGCCGATGATGATGGTAATGTTTTTTTGTGGAAGGGTTTTCCCCTTTCGGAATCGGCCACTTTGTACACTATTTCGGGTCGTCGTTGGGTTGGAAATGCTGGTGCCAGCAGGGATTACTGCTGGTTAGGTTAGTTTTGTGCCCCAAAGGATTACGACCGGAGATATTTTCCCAGAAAAAAATAGATATGAAGAAAGATCGAGCGTGAGGCAATTCACCATTAGCAGAGTATAATCAGTGGCTTGATAGTACATTTCTGGGAAAACGATTATAATCTCGAGCGAAGGATCTGTCTGCTAGGATGAATCATTTTCCCCCATTCTCCAGGGGTCGAAATAAATGAATCAAATAAATTTCCTTTTTTACGTGCGCTGATGTTTTCCTTCCAAACTTTTTCCATCTCACCACTGCCATACAGGTCGATATCCTCTTTGATGCATACTCGTACCAAAGAAACGATGTGACCAAAAGGAGACAACATTCTTGATCAACTATTTATTGCCTCGACTTTGTGCCAACCTTGACCCGCCTCTAACGCCTCTAACGGAAAAGCCTTCACCGAATGGTCGGTAGACGCATTCCCACACAGCACCCACATCGCGATATTAATGCTGTCAGGCCATTAACTTTCGCCTTCGGTCGGCTCAAACTTTGTGCTCCTCCAGCCTCCGAGGTTGGCGGCGCCACCCGGTGACACCGAAACTAAGCCAGTTTTTCTCGTGGTAAATTTATTGCATATTTTTATGGTGCCATAATTAAATTTCCTTGCCATCGGTAAGCCGCACGGACACGTTTTTCGTGGCAGAACAGGCTTTGGCACACGCACGCTGCTTGAGTTTTATGACATTTTTCGATGGGGTGTTAGTTCATAAAATACTCGCGTCGCCTTGGTAGGCCGTCACGGTTTCCCCGGTGGGATTTCCACAGTTTCCACTGTCTGTGTTTGATAAAGCTCCACATGGCAGAGAGCGCCATTCACGGAAGAGGCCATTCCGGAGCAGGTGCATTTTAGCTCGATCAAAGTGTTGGGAATATTGTTTTCGGCCTCAGACATTTTTGTCGTAAAATTTTCGATCCAACAAAAATCTTTAATTGACGTGAAAAATGGATTTAAAATTACAACGAAAAATACTCCTACGGATGTGAAATTAATTAATGTCGGAAGAATGCCACCTTCGACAAACGCTGCGAGTGTGACGATGAGATTCCAAAATTTTCACGGAAAACCCACTCACCAAACTGGATGGCTTCCTCCTATTGTCTTGCGCACACAATGGACGCGTTCTGGCGGAAATATAAATAAAAGCGTATGCATTCCATCGTCGTGCTCAGAAAAGGGTTTTTGTTTTTCCTCTGTTATGCTCACAAATGAAAAGCGCTCGCAAATGACAAAAAAAGTGTTGGATAACCCCTTTTTCGGTGCAAGTCACACCACGGCCAAAGACAGAGTTGTCACGAAAACCCGGGAGCGTAACCGCGTGGGGTTAAAATTGACACCACAAACGCTTCGAATTGTGTGGCTTTTGAGGCGGTAAATGTTTCTGGTCGCGGGGAACGTAACTTTTCCATCCGCCACAACGACGTAGCCGTCGGTGGAAATGGTGGCTTTCATGAGTGAGATGTGCTAAGCGGGGTGGGGGGGATGGACGTGAGTTAGAGCGTGTGATAAAAGGGGTGTCAAAATTATGTAATGTAATCAGATTGCGGCGCACGATGGCGAATTTAACCATCGCCGCAAGCCTCCCGCCTACGCGAATTAATCACTCAAAGCACCCAAAGTCGGGCGGGTTGCCGGGTGTCATCTTCGGCTACGGCGGTGTTGATGATGGTAATGGCGTCGGTGTTGTAGTAAATTCCTCCCCGAATGACATTACGACATTACGCACATTTGTTAAATTAAGTGTGACACCAAAATGACGGGAAAATCCGGTCCCGGATCGAGGAGACACTTTGCGATGGAAATTTACAAAACAAAACACATACAACCACATAATCAGAGGAATATGTGCTGGGAAAGTGTTCTCAGACGAGCGGAAAAACACAAATACTTTAGCGAACACAAGCCGAGTCATTTCCGAGCGGCGGAAATAAAAGCTTTGGTTAAATTGGAACGCCTCTACCAAGATCGTTGTCGGTTTTCATTAGGAAGTTAAGGCGCGTCAGGCATGAGGAAAACTAAGCCGTAGGAAAATGTGAAAGAGCCCGTTTGCGGTGGCATTCGACTAGACACATTAATCTGACATGATACGATTTGATACGCGGAAAGTGTGTAACAGGATAGGCCTATGTGGGGGAAAACTCATGTTTGGCTGGAGAAAAGCAGACTTCCAACAATTCTAGACGAAATAAATTATGACACTCGATACGATGGTCGTTATCTGCTCAATAAACTTTTTTACTTGTTAGAAAAAGGTCATTGATATGATGGAATAAAGCAATAAAGCATCTAAACCGAACGTGGAGGGAAACAAAAATAAAATTGGTAAGTATCGAATGGATCACATTAATTTTCGGTCTGAAGGCCAGATTGGATCAGTTCTTTGTTCAATCGCGAAGACAGTCAGTCTTGCCGGTGTTCGGATTCCATATTGCCTCGATAAGCACACGGGTATGAGTAGAGTGAACATATTTTTCCTACCCCTCGTTGGCGAGGGTTGGCACTGCAAGAAAGCGTCATAAATCGTTCAGTTTAATTGCCTTCCGTGTGGCGTCCGAGGCGCTTCCGGAAACGACACGTGGTTGACTCGGGCAGAGAGGGAAAAGCGTTCCCATTCCCAATGAAACGTATGTTCAGCCTTCGGAGGAAGTGGAAAACAAGAAGGAAATTGCTGTGCTGGTGAACTCATCTCGTTGCTACTTCCTTGGACGAACGTGTCCCTCACTGCCAAAGAAAAAATCAAAGCTCTACAAGCGAGTGAGACGTGGGTACGTGGAAAGCCCATCCATCGACCGAACAGCCGCTTGTTCTGTGAAATGATCAATGGACCAAATGGTAAAGTGAACGATGATGATGATGGCCCGGTCTGGATGCTGGCACGTTACGTCGAAACCCGGGTACGAGTGAATACAAATCGACACAGCCTTCCGTTGCGCCGCATCGTTCGGGCCATTTTTGTCATCACCATACTTTGCCGAACTTCAGCCGGAAGGAAGCAGTGTTCGATCGCAACGGAAAGGGAAGGTGGCAGTGAGAGACTGAGTGCTACGTGCCGTTCGAAGGCGATCCGAGAGCACTACACCGGTTCCGTACCGAGTCGCCTTCGTACGTGATCGGAACCTGGCATCGGAAATTCGGACCAAGCGTAATGGCAAAAGTGTGTACCGGGCGTTTTTTTTTTGGTACTACACCCCTAATCCAACCCAACACCGTGTGAGGGAAAGGAAGGAGAACGGGGGAAATTTCTTCCGAAAGACACACTGTTCACGTTGTAGTTCATTGTCAGTCTAGTTTTCCGCTGGGGAAAGTTATAAATGAAACGGCTTTCTTCTAAATGAAACAACGTTCCACTTTGCGCTACGAGTTTTCCTATCGCGCAAAACGCTCGCCTCATTCAATATTGAACAATTTTCCTGCGCTGATGCGTTTTTTTGTTGTTTGTTTTCCTGTTCACCCCATAATCCAACCGGTTCTTTGCAATCGCTGAGAACGCTTCCAGAGTGGATCCGCGCTCCGGTGCTCCTCGTTTCGCTGTTACCCTCGCGACTAGAAATCAGACCCGGATGCAGTGGCGGATGCTGTGGATTGGCAAAATTTGATAAATTATGGCGAACGGTTAAAGTGTTTTCTGGAACTGAAAATGGGAACGAAAAACGGAAAAATTGAAACCTGGCGCCAGGAGATAAGACGAAAGTGTCGGGGTTTTTAGCGGGGGAGGGTGTTCGGGCGAGGGTACAAATAGATTGCTTTTCCGACAGGCGATAAAAGAAACTTCCTTTAAGTAAACGATTCAGCGCACAAACATTAGTTTTGAGCTAAAGTGCAACTAGTTACGACTGGCTTGCGTTGCAAACGTGCCTTCGAAGCAGGGAGAAGACATTAGCGTAGCTTTAGAGAAGTAGGCGAATGGGTTCTGCTATAAAACGAGGTTAGAAAAGTAGGGGAAAACGTGCCAAAAGAGACCTCATTTGTGGAGGAGAAAAATAATTCAATGGATCTAACAGTTTACCGTACTTGTTCTATTCTCTTTTCGTATTGTCCTACGTAGTATGGTTCCTGACGGTTTTGACTATTATAATGAAAGAAAAGAACATTTTGTCACTGAAATAAATTTAAAACAGAAAGCTAGAAATATTGGTTGTTTATCTTACGTTGATCTCTTAAAAACATGCACCGTTTCTTTTGTATGGGGTTCATGTTAAAACATTTGTTTTTGAGACTTATAATCTGTTAAAAACACTGACAAAGGATTGTTTTGTGCGCAGTTTTAAAAAATTTCAATGAGATTAAAATGTGTTAAAATCTGTAAAAAATAAAACAAACTTAAAATGCTCCAGGAAAAGGATATTCATTGCACATGATATCTTTCTTCACATAAATCATATGTTATCCCATGAACGTTAGTCAAGCGAGCGAACCGAAAGATAGCATCTTGTTCCAAATTAAACCCAGGATTAGCCACGCGGTGGACAACGAGCGTTAACGGCAAACATTATCTGGATGGTAATAACACTCACACGTTATATCCCACGCTGCGTTCAGCGCTTCGATGCTCTCTGGAGCGTAATTTCATGGTCGGTAAAATAATGAAGTTTTTAGCATTAGTGCTCACGAGCTTAATTACATCGTTAGCCGGAGAACATCAGTGCGCGACAATCCTTGTGTTCACAGGCGAAAGTTTTTTTAACCATCTCTGCTGAAACCAGGTCAACAGAGATGAAATGGAGTCGTAATAGTGACATTTAAAATAATGATTCCAAATTCGAAGCATGTATGGTAGACGTATAAGCTAACGAAACGGTACCAAAATCTTTTTTCATGGGGATTATTTTTAATAGAGTCACGTGTATTGAATTATGAATTTACTTAAAAGACCAATTCAAGCGAATTCATTACTTTCGGTGAGTAATTGAAACACCAATCCGTAAGCAAACCTCATTCACCCGGTGCTTCAAATCTGCTTAATCAACATTATTGATTGCTCAACCACCAACAATCAGCGATTTCTCTTTTGATTTCATGCCCATTTTCCGGGAAGCTTTCTTTCGCAGCGCAGCATACATTTCCCGGAATCCTGGCGAAGCGCTGAAAGTAAATCCAACGAGCGTTTGCTGCCCAACACGCTCGGTAATGGTTTCATTTTTGTTACGCACCATTTTATTTGCGTAAAGGACGCTTGCTCCATAATTATCCCACGCAGCTTGTTACGTTGTTTAACGATCCTGGCCACCCGTCCGCAGGGCGTTGCTTGGAAAAGCGACTCACGTTAAGCCCCATAAACTACCGGGGAACGACAATAAACGAACAACCCGGGCACCCGGCCCGGGCCGTGGCCTGGGGCCTCTTTTCTTACCTCTTTATACGCCACGACCCGCAGTCCAGAGGGCGCATGTAATGGAAGGCTTTTACCTTAATTAGGTGCCGTACCGGAGCTTTCTTCCGTCGGTGGTGGCTTTCTTCCGAGCGGGGAACATTTGCCTGAACGTAGCCCGGAGTGGTGATCCTTTCCTTCGGTGCACGAGTGAACTTGTTTCATGGTCGAGTACAATTTTCCGCACGATTTATGGCCCATTTGTCTGCCGAACTCGTTGTCAACGGTCGTAAATGTCGATAGCAGAGAAATCGTTCATTCAATAGGAGATTTCTGCCGATGGGAAAGCTTTCGCGACACAAAGGAGAGTAATCGAATCGTAAAATATATCTTTACTTTATAAAAATAGGAGGTTCCATATCTGTTTGATGTCATGAACAATATTGTCTATTACAGAGATATTAAACCTGGTAAGATTAAAATAGAATCCTCAACCAGATGAAAAAAGCAATCCAACATTGCACTCCCTCATTACCACCTCGGCAAGGGAGGCATGATAAGAGCCACCACCCATTACTTATCTTCTTTTTCTTGATCAGCGTACCGCCTTTACGCAAGCAATCAAAAAATCACATCCATGCCGGGTCGTTATCTCGGGAGGGATGAAGGCGTGTGTAGAAGAAATGAACCATAATAGCTAAGAGGATTTCGTGACGTTCATATGGAGCAGGATCCGGTAACGCCCAGGTGTCAGGGAGACGGCTGTCCTCCGCCCCTACCAGATGTGTCCCGGCACATATGACGACCATGGCGAACGAACGACTTAATGCGAAGCAGAAACATGGCGTACGGTTCGCAACCAGCAGATGGCAGAATAAGAGCAGTACCTGGGCCGGCTCGCACCCAGCTTGTTGGAGGAGTAAATTAAGTACATCTTATACTTGATTTCAGCTGCCGTTATTTTATTTTTTTTGCTTCCACATGCCTCTTAAGAGCAAAGATCACGACAAGAGCTCGTCCCACCTGCTCCAGCGTGACATCGAATGGAGCGAAGGTCGTAATCACTTAACGACGATGCCTTGGGAGGGCCAGGGGACGCTGACTGACACTCAAAACCTAACTCTGGTGATACACACACACATACACGCACGTACCCACTTCCGTACACTCTAAGTGCGTCTTCTCCACAACTCCCTTCCTATCGAACGCATCCTTAACGCTAACCGTGACACCGGTCTTATGGATCTTATAAGATACCTTTTCTGGCTGTTTTCCTTGAAGATTTACTTTGGATCGTATTTCTACGAACATGGCACTCCCCCGCCCTCCCGCAGGTACTTTGAGACCGGAAACACGAAACTGTCATGCAAGAGAGCCCGTAACGGACAGTGGCTTACCGGAGGTTCTTATCTGCCGATGTTCGATAGCTAGGAGACCGTGTATTCGGTGCAGTTTTCGGTGAAGATTGCATAATTTAGGGTTCACAAGCGATTCGGTGTAGAATTCGGTGTAGAATTCGGTGGCCAAGCCAACGTAGATACGGGGATCAAAGTTTTTTAAGAGGAGTTCCCAAATGGAGAACTCAAATTGACACTTCCGACATACAACACCACTTCTCCGAAGCGAGCAAGCTTAGTTTCCCAGCAAAAGGTGTTGTTCCATGGCAAGTGGAACCTCGTTCCAACCGAACGAAAACAACTCAAAAAAAAAAAAAACAACAACGAAATAGAAAGTGTCATAAACATTGTTATTGCTGGCACGGCAGCAATGGCGTGTCGATTCCAATCAGTGGAGCTTATGGCGGCCAACACATCAGACGCGGGCTTCGTTCATCCCCTTTCCACCGAATAGTCGCACACATAAACATCAACAATCATGGAGGCGCGCGGCCAAATACACGACCATTTTTAGCTTCCTTGGAGAACGCACTTTCTCCCCTGGGTCCACTTTTCCCGGTGGTGGTGAGGGGGCGATGTTTTTGGTACGACAACGATAAGAGGCTCCTACTTTCTCTTGACAGGTACGGGTAAGGCGGTTCCCCAGAACGGGATCCAAACCGCCAGGAGGGTGGATAAACATTCCGGGAAACTGCGTTGTTGTTGGTCGCTCGCAAAAGTAAACAACACATTTCTGGCGTTGTGTGTGTGTGTGTCGAAGGCGAAGCAATCTTTCTTCCACGGATCCGTACTATCAGCAACATGTATCCCCCTGGCGTGGGGGCGCGTATCCTCGTTCATTTCGGGTTCACTCGTGAACCGCACCGAGCGGCGAGGAAATGAATGGCCATCATTCGCCTTGTCGTGCGACATCCGGTGGCAAATAATCGCACACAAACGCACGCCGCCAGCCGTGTTGGACACAACGCCGTTGTAGAAAGCGTGACGTGAACACGATGTGCCAGTCGAGTTCGAGTAACAGCCCGGAACGGATGAGAGCCACGTCGTTCGCGTGAAACAGGTTCGCCAGCAACAGCCACCGGGAAGGGTAGTGAGGGAGCATCAGCCTCCCTCTTGCCAGCAAAAACGTTTGGGGATGGAAGTTCGTGAACGCCCTCAGGAGGTTTAAAGTGAAGTGGGGTTTTGAGCTTGTGGTGTACATCGATCGCCAGGTGGAGACAAACATGTGAAGCCACACCAAGACAGCGCACCGTTTTGGGGCAACGATATTCCTGAGTCAATTTCCCGGAGTGAAGTGTCCTTACGTAGCAAGTCCGGAAAAGTTGCAAGGACTCTCGAGTGAAAACGTCCGAGACGAGAGAAAGAGAGAGCGAGAGAGAGAGAGAGAGAGAGAGGGACCGTGGTAAACTGTGTCAAATTATCGACGTTTGCAATTGGCGAGGCAGTGAACCGAGCGTAAAGCGAGGAGGACAATGTTTATTTTTCTTCTGTTCGCCTCGGACGGCTGCCGGAACGTCTGCCAAGTGTTCTCCCAGCGGCTCGGGGCCCAGCTGCGACGGCACCGCCGCACGCGTGCCGATTCGCACAAGGACGACGCGGACAGGCGCAAAGACAGACGGCACGACTCGCACACGCACCGAACGCACACACCGTACGACGCGGCGTCGCACTGGAGGGCAAGTTTAAGGACGTGGATCAAGTGTCTCTGTGCCGGTGGTAGCTGTGCGTTCGCGCCCCCCACCACCCCCCACGCCACCACCAACACCACCACAACGAGCACCGATGGGGGACGTGTGTGCGTGGAAGGCGGTGAGCCGGCCGGCTCGAGGATACGGACGGTGGTCAAGTTGTTGTTACAGAAGCTGCTGCACCAGGCGTGATGCGACGGAGGTCGGGGCTCGGCGGACATCGACCGAAAGGACATAATATTTTTCTCCGACGTAAGTTACGAAACCGAACCACTTTTTTGGGGACTTTATCGATTTTTTGAGAATAATATCTCTCAGGTCTAGCAAGATTGATAAAACATCAGCTGGATAAATTGTCTCCGAAACGGGAGCAACAAAAATTTGTTTGTGTTGGCATACTTTGGTTGGCAATTTCCAGAAGACACATACGAACTCACACACATTTAAAAGTACAGTATTCTCCACCCCCTTCCGACTGCTTCGTTTCATTTCCTAAGATTGACTTTGATCCGTTTCCTGCAGAACACTCCTGATCCTTTCTTCCCACGCAAGCACACATTTGCTCGATTCGTGCGCGGGATCCTGCCGTTGTTTGGTTTAGTTCCAGTACTGGAAGACGGAGAGAACCTGCACGCCTGCGGTACGTGCGATATCGGTCTGTCTGTCTGTCGGTTCCTGCTACCGTTCGCCTGTCCAATCGTATGTCTGTCTGTCTGTCTGTCTGTCTGCATGATTATGTGTTTTATTTTTTGCTCCATGGTTGGTGCTATGCAAAATTGGAAAAGACAAAAATCTTCACTTACTCGCACGAACGTGATGGGTTTGTTATTGTTTGACTTTTCTCCGCTTCTCTTCCCTTTTCCTTCGAATCGACAATTTCCGTTGTCGGATGGATTTCGATTCTTTTGTTTTAGCTCACGGGCTCATGGTTTTTCTTTTCCGTTTGAACAAAACTTCGCACCACAACTGTCGTAAATAAATATAGGCTTCCACACACTCACTCACAGGTCTCGGGTACCGGAGTCAAACGAACAGCCGGTAAGCACAAAGCCCATCCTCCGAGGCGAACGGGTTCCAAGAACACGAAGGTTTTGTGCCTCAACCTCCCCATTCCAATGACAAGTTCGGAGTGAGAGGCAATTTGTAGACACATGGGAAAAGTTCGGAACGCATGGGTACGTCTTAATGAATATCACTGTCGGTTGGGGGGGAAAAAATTCTTGAAACAATACTTTTCATTCGCTCGGCATGCGAAGATCCGAGAAAATTGGTTCTTCATTGATATTCTTGCAACAATAAAGACAAACAGTGACATCTCCGTATTTGGCCGATGCCCTTATGGATCAGAAGAGCATAAGGTTTGAATTGAATAACCATTGTTTAAGATCACTTATTAAAGTTTTCCGAAGCAAAATGAAAGAGCTCTTCTCTGTGAAGCTAAATTTGCATCAACACGCATACATTTTTGGTTCTCTTCACTTTATTTTGACTTTCCCAATCTGATTGCGATTTTAATAGAACGAGTATATGCAGGTTGATCATCACGCAGACGTAATAGGCTTATCCCAATTCTCGGAGCTTGGTATTCCACTTTCCAATCACATCTGTTTCAAACAGCTTCTTTTGATTCCTCGAAACGATTATTTGTTTGATTCATTATCATAATAATAAGTAAAGATTAACAAATAATAAACGATTAATTTTGCAAAGCAGTTAGAAAACATTAAGTTTTATCCTGAGGGCAATAGAAATCAATGACAACGTTTTGAAGAAAATACTGTGAGAAGACTGAAAATTATTGGCGCTAAAATTGTTTGAGAAGCTAGGAAAACTGTATGTGCATCATGGTATTCTTGGGTATTGCAGTTAGCGTGATGTCATTTATCTTTATTACTTAGTTCCAGAAATGTTATTGCACTGCTGAGCATGTTCTTAGTTTTATCACGAAAAAGCAACGAATAGAAACTAATAAATTTGCCTCCCACTTTTTCCTTTCGACTTGCGAAACGAACCACGGTTGCTCGAAGGATGTTTTGCTGCCATTTTTTTTTCCTGTGCATTCGAACCCATCTCAAGCTAAGTTTTTCGCCATCCATGCACCCGCAAGCAAACATTAATGGATTTAATTCCCTATTTTCGGTCCACTCCAGCTGCAGGACGGCCACCGACTACCGTTCATCAATGGCTCCCAGGAGGCAAACACCGGGGAAAATTCCAGCCAAACTATGAGAAAATGATAAAAAAAAAGGAAAGCAAAGAGCTGACTAGTAGACGTAGGTACTCGTCCTCTATTTTTTCTCTCTTTCTGCACGCTTTCCATCACGAATAATTAAGCCATCGCCATCATCAGCGTCGCACGTCGTAATGGGCGTCTTGGGAACCATTTTTATTCTGCTTCTTTGTCGTCCGGCCAAGGGAGTCTTGTAGCGTGCTTTCAATTGACATTTTTCTCATTACGATGGCTTTTTTTTCCTTTTGAACATTTTGCATACTCGGTGGAGTGTTTTTTTTTTGTGCGGTGGAGCTTCAAAAGGAGAAACGAAAGCGAAGACTAAGACCTCTTTTAAGGTAGTAGTTTTTCAGTTCTTTGTAAAATATTCCCATTTCCATAGTGATGGAGTGGAAAAGCAATTTCATAGCTTTCTTTGTTGAATCTTAACGTTCGAAAAGAATTGTTTGAATCACTTCGGTCAAAGCAAAAATATTCTTCACTATTCTATTTTTAAATTCTGCTTTCCCTTTTTCATAAAACAAAATCTAAAACAATTAAACCACTTTGCTATTTCTAAGGGTTCTATTTTTCTCAAACTTTACTGCAGCAAAGCCATAGCGCTGCCGTTGATTGGAAAATGTTCCTTCAAAGTCTTAATCGCAATTGTTAGGCGTTGGCGTAGTGCTTTGCAGAAGCAATCAACTAACCAAGAAGCACAACCAAGGAAGGCGTCCAACAATGATCTGATTTTCGCGTACCATATTGGAGTTATCCAAAACAAGCGCCACCACAAGGCGCCGTTGATCATCCCATCGAAAATCGAAAGAAAACACACCGACCATCTTCTCCTACCTATTTTTATTTTACCCTCCATTGGAAGGAGGTGCTGAGGTTTTTCAGCCGCGATGAAACGCGTTTTGTTTTTTTCCTCAAGGCAAGTGGCGTACATCATCCTGTGCCGTGGCATCGTTGCCCGTGCTGATGTTGATGGTAAACGATGATGGAAAGTGTACGTCGTGGTGTTGTTTCTGTGCTGCATACCCGTTTTGCACCCACTACGACGGTTCCCCGAAACGAGGTTCCGTAATTGAATTTCCCTACCGAAGGGCGCAAGACACGGTGCCTTCGTTCGGTTCCCACGGGGTTCGGGAGATGGTTCCCGTATTTCTCCCTTTCGCCATGCCATTTTCTTAGACCTTCACAGTACACAGAGGCCAGAAAAATAAGGCAGCTATGTTATTGCAAAGGCAGTACATCTTCAGAACAAACATAGTCAAATTATCGATTCATATTTTTAATTGAAGAAAAATAATAATTTTCGCACTGCCATGTTACCTTTCTCGGTCTATTTGCATACCATGAAATTATTAAAATAAAGTCCAGGGTTTGTTCTTGCCGGCTGGATACAGGGTTTTAAGTAAACAATTTTTTACGCCATTCTCTTTTAAGGTAATCTTTATTAATGATGATTTTTTTCCAAAACCAACCTTTCTTTCGTATGTCCTTGGCAGGTTTCATACCAACTCATGCATCTTAAATCATGTCTTCTGGTTTATTTTGCATCATAGGGAATGTCTTATGTTTTCATTGTACCGTTCATGCATAAGGTGGGTTATAAAATTGATGGTATCTCACTTTTCCGAGCTACTCCCTCGAATCAAAGGAAGATACTATTTCGAGGGCAGGAACTGCTATGAAACACTCTTCGAAAATAAATCGATCGTACCTAAGTATGGTATAACTTTCCTCGTCCGGAAGATAATTGCTTCCAGAAGTGCTGAACTCAAGGGGGTGTCCTCTATATTCTCGTTTGCACACAAGTGGGGTTGTGAGGGAGGAAAACAAAAAACTAAACTTTTAGTTGAGGTATTATGTTTCATTTGGAAGAAATCATAATAATCATCGCCAAGTATTGAACTAACTAATTTATTGCGCAACATGTGGAAGCGTACAAAGAGAAACATCGTCACTTCTCGAAACATTAACAAAAAACAATGAAATAACACTAGAGAATGAAACAAAACCGGAGCAAGAATCGAAGCAATATTGTTGGACAGATAGATTCGTTGCAAATAGAGTGGAGAAAAGGATCAAATTGAAGGCAATTAATTCATTCTCGATGCCTAGGAGCAGCGCATAATGAGCTAATTATGTAACGCTCAACGAAGATAGCGATAGAAGCAAATAGTGAAGATACTTATCTACTGTCGTCCATGATTAGATTAATTACTTTTTTTTCTGCCCATCAGAACACAGATGGACGATGCCAGAATGCGGAACGTCCGGTATCGTTTTGCACAAACTAAACGATCTCAGCTAATCGCGATCGATCTGCATCCTCATCGAAGACGTTTGTTTAACCGGCTCGGGCAATGTGAACGATGAGATGCTGTTTATTCAGTTATAATCTTCCTCTTGACATCGGACTATTTGTTAGATAATCTAATTCATCGAAAGTGCTTTACTGTTTTTTCCCATCACTGAAAAAAAACTCATACCAGTTCCATTACGGCTGATTGAGTGTTCGGTCAGTCACGAAAACATCGGTCCGGGAAATTGCTGATGCATCGTAAAAATACTTTATTATGTTTTGTTCGTAACCAAAACTGTACTTTTATACGGTCAAAGTTTTGTTCCTAGATTCCGTTACCTACCGCCAAGTCTTTATTGTTACTCAATACTTTGTGAGTTTTTCTTTTTTTTCTTCGTTTACCCTGGTTTATTTCTGTTTTTAACCTCATGTTACCCTTGGGTAAGTTCAGCTGTGGGTGTTTCCGTGATGTGATCGTAAAATAGTTGTTAAAGTATAGTAGCTCGTAAACCGCGAAGATGCACAAGGAAACTAACCTACGCCTTACTTTTTTGCTGTATTAGCTTTCATGAACAAAGCTACAATGTTTTTTTTATTTAGCCGTTACCCTAAATAAAAAGGAGCACAGAAATATAGTAGCTCATTTCGGTGAACACGAGTCTATTAAGACCAAAAGACACCTGCTGTTAAAAGTTGAGGTACAGTACGATAATTTTCTTGCTAAAGGTAATAAAACCTAATCTTTAAAAAATTTTAGGTTTTTTGTACCCTCCGATTTCCTAATGTCCGCTCAATGGTTATAAAACTTCATCAACAAAATCCAACCCCAAAATGCTTGATGTTAGTTGTTCCCGAGCGTTTTCTTTGCTTTGTCGCACCACTATCATAAGCTTTTGATCGCTTTTTTCCCACAACCACCGTACAAACCGAGACCGAGATTAAAGATGCTCTGTTTTATTATCTTTTTGCTACCCTCGGGCCAAGAACTTGCGAAGTTATTCCGTATCTACCTTCGAAACACACGCTCCAAGAACTAGGATACTTTGTTTATGGGTTTCTTCCTTTGCCGCCAAGAAGATGAAACGAGCGTGGAGTTTAGTTTTCCCCATTGCAGCCAAACGTACAGCAATAAATTTGTGTGTAGAAGCACACATGTGTTTCCATGTGTGCTGGGAGTGTTTTTAGGTATGTCTGCATTTCTTTTATATTTAAGCGAGTGTAACTTCCACTCCGGTCGACTAGATACATAAACCGGCCAGGAAAGCACCTGATGCTGTTATTTATGTCTCTCGACGATAAAGAACAGAAGCGCAGCCAACTAAGAAAAGCTTCCATTTAAAAATAAAATCTTTTGATATTTTTATACACCCTTTGTTTTGCTTTTGTCCCGTTTTCGAAGACAAATTTGCAATGTTGTGAAAAATGTGTGCTTATTTGCTGCATCATTACGAATGTATCCGATTTCATATGGAGCGAAATTCATTAAATGCGTTATTAAACCATATTCCCTGCCCCCAATGGGATATTCCCATGCGCTACATTTAACCGGCAGGTCGGTGGAAACTCTTCGTCCTCCCGGAACAAATAATTTTCCACCGAATTAGCATACATATTCGTATCTGAGCCGGCCTTTTCTGGCCTCGGAGGCTTTGAACTGAACAATTTATTGGACCTCGGAGGGTTGGCCGCTATCGCTAAGCGCGCCATAATATGAGACGATATTGAAGTTCGGGTCCCGCCGGGTATTCCGGGTGTTGTCTATTTCATACTTTGCATCTTTTTTGTTCTACTTTCATCAACAACGCCCTTTAACTAGAGAGAACTCTCTATCTAGCCTATATTTTTTGGTGTCTCCCGAAAACTGATCCTTAGCCTTTAGTGAATGGTGGAATTTGCTTTTTTCTTTGTCATGAACGGATGAAAATCGGGTCAAATTCAGACTAATAAACTTCTCTGTGTCTGTGTGTTTTTTTTACCGAGGGGCAAGGGAATCGTCAGTTCAATATGGAAATGAAATGGTGCACCCTAGAGCGGTTGAAATTTTTCCCCCAAAAGATTTCCCCGGATGAACGAGCAAAATTTCAAGAAACAACTATCCCTTTTCGGCCTCCCCCAACGGCCTTTCCTTCAGGTCATGGTACGAGAAAAAGGAAATTTAAAAAATTAAAAAAGAGCACATAACTTGCCCAGTGTAGAGAGAAGCAAAAGAAACGGGAAGAACATTTTCCACTCTAATCCCGCTGCCTTTTTCGAAGGGGACTGAAAATCTGCCTTAATCCATCCACACTTTCCCCCATGCGCCACAAAAGGGCCAGACATTTTCGGGGCCGATCCCAACCACTCCCGCGTTACGCACCAGAAAGGAATTGGGAAGTGAGAAAAGTTTAGGCTGCCGATGCCTGCCGGGGGAAACTTTGCAATTAGATTATCTCCGGCCTCGACCGTCGGGTTGCTCGCCGTTGCGTTCTACAAAACCGCACAAATTGGTTGCACGATTTGCGTACTTATGCTCGTGAGTGCTTCAACTAACCTTGGGCTAGTAACGCACCGAAGGTTCGCACACTTTAGTCTTCCGCTGGCGCAAGGTTTCATTTCCGGGAGGGTTCCGATTTTTTGAAGCCACTCAACGATTTGGAGCTGAAACCCCCTAGTGAGTCTATTCGCCACGAGACCGGCAGCGTTTTGCCCGTTGCAGGTCCAGCGAGTAATGAATACTTTTAGCCTATTACGGCCCGAAGGGTGCCGCCATTTTTACCGACCGAAAACGCTCGACGTAGTGCGTAGGCTAAGGTTTGCCCCTTTTTGCGAGCATCTTCCAGATTAGGTTTTACCTTCAGCATCGGATCCAAATGGCTCGGAGGGGTTGTAAAGTTTGATGGGTAAACTTTCGCATCAACTATCTAGCTGCGCGTCGGATCTGTTTGCCTCCGTTTGACGTCCCAGCCTTAACTCATTTAGACGGAGACGTTCGAGTGGCTGCTCTACGGCATCCTTTCCCTTTCCGCAAGGAGTTTTTGCTTCAGGAATGTTGCAGGAAATTAGCCTGCCCCATGATATGGCGCGGGTGAAGATAAACGATAAACATTCCCCAACTTCCGGGGGGGGTGGAGGTCTCGAGGGCGGCGCACTCGTGCCAGCAAAAAAGGCCATCTGCCAACTCGAAGAAAAGATAGGCTGCTCACCCTCATTGGGCAAACTTTGAGCAACAGGCCAGCCAAACATTAAGTGTAAACGTTGCTGGCCGCTTCTGGTCGCTACCATGTTTGATGGCACTGATGGCTTCATTTGCACATTTGCGCCTCCATCATTAACGGGAAGCGACAGTAATGAGACACCAGGCGTCTCCATTTCACGTTTTTCGGCTCTTTTCTGCCCGCAGTGCGGAACCTGCTGCAATTTGATACATTTTTGTTGAAGCAGCCTTGTTTAGGGAAAACAAAAATGATTATTGAAGAAATCAACTACTTATTTCTTTGACAAAACAATGTATCCTTACATCAGTCAACCTAATGTAAATATATTTTTAATATTATCTTGAAACATGCATCAAGCAGAAATATAAATAAAGCAAACAGAATTTTTTACTATTTATGAAAATAATAAAACATTAAGTGTAAATCAACGTACTTTTCCTGATAAATGAAGAATATTTCATTGGTATAATATTTTAGAGGTGGCTAGAAGAAAACATATTACGACTTCATTGTTGTTCTTCGCTATCAATGTATCTTTAAACCTAACAAAGGTTTTTTTAAAGCAAGCAATGATTTTCCAATCAAACAATTTTATATTAAACCCAGTTCAATGCCTTGTGCAAATATTTTAGTTTGCAAAATCGCCACAAACCATACCTTCAAGCTTTGCGGCCGGGCAAAAATGTGATCGGCTGCAGGTTTTCCCTAACCAGCCTGGAGTTGATGTTGCTATTTCTTGCACCACTTTACGACTACAACTATTTTCATGGCGCAGCTCCAACTTGAGTGCTTTCGGCTGGCTGGTTCGTTGCAGTCGGTTACTGGCCGTAAAATTTGATGTTATCCCCTTGGCCATCGCACACCCGCACCCTCGCCATCCGCATCCGAAAAATCGCCCGAGCGTGCCGGTGTTATGCTAACAAGCACACGCCACGAGGCTGCATATTTCAGCTGCCGTTGTTGCACCACGTTGGGTCGCGGGTTGGAATTTGCTGAAACTGCTCGCACCACTTTCGCAACAGCACTTTCGGTGTGAATCGACGACGAGATTTTTCCCCAAACTACCCGTCGCTTTTGCTCGTTATTATCGGCCGGGGCATATCTGGGAGGAAACCATATTTTATTATAGCAAGCGAGTTGTTCCGGCTGGAGGAAAATTGAAATGCTACCCGATCGCAGCACCGGAAGGGCGAGGGATGATTTAATCAAACTTTTGCACAAACAGTGTGTCAGATTTTAATTAAAATCACATTTCCAATTACACTTCGAGCGGATGCCAAAAGGCAAGCACATGTCGACGCTGTTGACTAAGTAAGGACCATTCTTCAACTATGGTGGATGTATCAATTATAAATATTCAACATTCCAACGTTAAAAGTTATTCAATTTATAAAAAAATATAAATCTATATCTATTGAAATCTTCAATCATACATATCAAATTTAAGACAAACGTTGACTTGTTCACCTTTCTTTCGATTCATAATATTCATTAGTAATCAACGTGACTACGGTTCGGATGAGTGAGTTTCTGAACGGTGAATTATTTCCCTTTTTGTGAAGATTTATCACCGGAATGAAAACAGGGAGGAAGCTTAAGATAACAAAAGGCATGCGATGGAGATAAAATCAAGGAAAAATCGTACAAATCTGATTGAGGGGTGTTGTGTTTTTTCCTTCAACCGATGAAACATCACTCTCATTATTCATTTGTTCTGAAATTTGATAAATAGAAGATTCGGAGAACTGCTGAGAAGAGATACGCTATTTTGTAGCATAGACCGGTACTTTTGAAGCGAACGTCAATTAATTATTGATCATATCAATCAATCAAATTAGATTTGGCTTTTCGTTTACTGTCGATTGGATTTATAAAATAATTTGGTTATTAATCTGGATCAAATCAATCATTCAATCCTAGAAGTTATGACAACAAATAATGAGACAAAGTACACAACAACATTTGTTCTGATTTCTCACCCTTCTTTTTTTTTTGTTCTAGAATATCAAGTTTTAAAACTGGAATGTGATCCTCGTCACTTCATCCGTTCATCGCACGAGCAAACAGTTCCAAAAATCGGAAAATTCCGTCACTTTAAGAATCCTTCACCCTCGCTTTTACTTTCTTCCTTCGGATGAGGAATCCTGCCGGTGCGGGTACCCGGGTTTTGCTTGTCGTGGTAAATATTCATTCAAAAGAACGATTCTTCGCAAAAGTTCTTTTCCACTTGGTTTGTATTCTAACTTTTTAAACAGCTGGACATGATTGCCATTGAGCGGTGGAATGAAACAAACGAGAAAACACTGTCACGCTGAAGAATCTTGGCTTTTCGTTTTTTACTTTGTGCAAAAAGTGTGGGATTGAAATCGAAATGATGGCTCCAGTGCAATTGAAAAACAGTTGAACCTCCAGACGAGAGACGTTCTTGCCACTCCGCTTCACTATCTGCCCGCTGTGACATCTTTCAATCTATGAATATTTTACCCAACCCGACTACTTTGACAAAATTGCTTTACTTCAAGCTATACACTGACGATGAGCAAAGGCAACCAAGTGGTATCGAGGGTGAGGATGTGCTGTGAAAAGTTTCCAGTTCGTTTATGATTCGCTAAGTTCTCCACAATTGCACCACACTAAGTGCCCAGTGGTGGTGTTATGAAGTGTTAAAATGAAAACCGAAAAAAGTTTAGCAAGCTAAATTAAACTATTCAATTGGGTGGACATTTGTATTAATGCAAAGTGTTGATTACTGAATTCTAGCGATTTTTCGATGGAAGTCAACGTTGTTTTATTGTAAACTCGACTTTTCCTAAAGAATTTGATTACTAATAATTTCGTAGAACTAGAACACGGAGTTGATCAATTAATCAAACAAAAATCATCCACTCCCGAACAAACTAACATAGAAACGTTGGAATGTAGTTCCAAAAACTGAAATAAATGTAGAAACCACCCATGGCTCGTGAGAATGTTGATTATTGGAACATTGAATTTTCATCAGAACCAATTGCGTTCGGGCAAATGTTTGCCGTACGTGACGTGGTGCGTCGGTGTGTTTGATAGGATTCGTGTGGCTTCGTTCGAAAATGCGTTTCTCGTGCGGAAGTGATGCACGTTGACGAAAGGCTAAAACCGCAACATTCGGTTCGGCCCAAAAATGTTTCCAAATGAGCACGGAATGAGCGTACGGCCACGTATTACCCCGGGGCATGCTGGGCGGAAAAGGAACGTTCTACGGCGTACTGGGCGCCTCCATTTGCCATACCGCCTACACCAGGCAACTAATAATCGGCAAATATCGTGCAACCTTATGAACGCATCGCCGGAAAGGTTTATATGCACGTCTCGCAGGGATGCGATTTTCCATTCTGGCGTTGTTGAAAATGCTCGCAGCATCGTTTGCCTTCTAGCGCTGACGAATTCTGGCTAACATTTGGCAACGGATGCCAAATTAGGTCTACATGATTGATGTACCGGGAACCGGGGGTGGTGGTGATACCGTACTGATTCCACATGATAACTTTCCGAGCTCCGTGTGTCACTGGATTCGGCTGATGAAGATTGATTACTTCCAACCCGTAGCGGAAGCTGCTGGATACATTAGAGCAAGCTGGCCAACGTTGCAGATGCAATCGTTCGGAACCGGCAGGAGTGAATCACATTAAATGTCATTAGATTGATCGTGTTAAATCTATTCCATTACCTGCACATTGAAGTGATTTAATTTTCAATTTAACATTTTATTTTACAATTGATTCGTATTCTTTAGGTCAATTCTAGCCTATCTAATAAGTTCAAATTACGCATCGTTTGAGATCGTGTTATTTAATATTTTTTTAAACTTGCAAGCATTTCTCAATTCTAGAATGAATTACACTATTATAAAATCAGTTGTTAACCCGTCTCATAGATTTTCGTTACCATTTTTTTCACTCTGCTTCAAAATGGGGCGTGAAAACAAGAGGCAAACTATTTCCCTACGCTACTGAAACTGTTGGAACAACTTTCGTCTCTGTTCATTTATATTCCTTTCTAGACTATGGAAAAAAGCAGACAGCGAACAACATGCAAAGCTTAGCGCCAATGAGCCTACAACCGAAACGGTCGGAAAACTATGCTTTTCACTAGTGAAAAACGAGCTCTTTGTGTTGCGTATTACGTACGCTTCAACGATTCGGAAGTCATCAACGCCGAGCCAACTGGCTCGTGGCCGACCGAACTGGGCCAAACTTTTGAGGCGGCTCGTTTTATTCGATGCTGGTTAAACTTCTAGCTTAAGTTGCTTGTACACGCTTCGTTTTTGTTGTATTGCAGTATTACATGTCTGTTAAACTACTCCGAAAAGTCACCGCAAAAAAACCACGTTGTTCGCAATATTTGAAGTTAACTGAACTGGCTAAATTGAGCAAGTAAATTTCCTGTTGATGAATATTTACACTCGTTTTCGATGTGTTACAAGTTTATATTGCTTATCATACTCTTATTTATCCTTTGGTTCCAATGGAATCAATCAAAAATCATCTTCAAATTGATTTAAATAATAATTGAATTGAAAAGTACATGAAATGCTCTATTTCAAAACGAAGTAAATTATTTATCTTTAGTATTCCGATTAAAGTGCAATTTAACCAATCAAAACTTAGAAATCCTTTAAACAAGCATACTTATTTAGGAGCCATCAGCTACTTACCTTCCCTTAAATGTTGATGGGTGGCTAAGAGAAAATTGTCAGCGTGAACGTCAGCGTTAGCGGCAATCAATAACGAAACTCTTTCGAAATAAAAAAAGTCAAACTCTTACCATCCTTTTAACAAGCTTCTCGAAAAGTAAGTCGTTAAGCAATGGATTGAAGCGTCGATTGAGGGAGCACCTACAAAGAAAGAAAAACGCTTGCCTCCGTCTGAAAACAAAACGGAACGATAAGAATCAGAAAGAAAACACCATTGTACACAACAACACCTAATATCGACCACTATGCCATGCGGCTTTATTGGCCACCATAAAATGGTTTGATAAATGATTTCCCTAAACAAACAACACCGGATTAAAACCGTCGAGCGTCGCAGTCGATGGGCAGTTTTTTTGTGGATTGAGTGTGTTTTGTTCTTTTTTCGTGTTCTTCGCTCTTTTTACGACGCGACAATATTACCAAATTTATTTTCCCAACGGTTACACAGTAAAAAACAGCTCTACATCGATTGGTGGAAATGTTGAGATCCAGACGTAAAATTGTTGATAAACAACGACGAATGGAGCCGCTCTGTCAACGAGTTTGGGCGTGCGTTCGCACAAAACGGGCTGACTGACACTTTTATGTCGATTCCAACGGCACATTTCTTTGCTATTGGATGTCTGTGGTGGTGTGTTTGCTCGTTGCATGGGAGTGGAGAACATGTTGGAACATAATCCATCCGTTCCAGTGAACCATCGGGACGGGAAAGCTTTGATGAAAATAATCAAATCGAGAGTAACGATCAGCGAACAGTTGTGTGTTTGAACGTTTTGCTGCCGTCTGATGGATCAACAATTGCTCACTTTTGCCGTGGTGGTGGTAGACATGGAAAATTGTTGCTGTTGCTGATGGGCACTGATTAGCTCGTGGAAAACGTGTCCGTTTGGTGCGCTTTCAAAACACATTTCTCGGTGGAAATGTATGTATTCCCATCGAATCTCTCCGGCCCGAAAGGATTGTTCGTTAAAAATAAACCCGGTACGTTCGCTACGGGAAACGAGGGAGGAGTATTTTTCATCACTCCCAACCCCTTGTGGTGTTAAATGGGGGAGGCGTAACCGTACGCCACTGCCCGTGGAAATGTTCCGGCACGTTAACCAGGCCCAGGCCCGTCTCCTTTGTTACGCCAAAGGAAGGTTAACGATTTCCCGGCCGGGGTCGTGTGGCACGGCGGGGTGAGGCGCATTTTCCGCACTCTCGAAAGTGGTCGGATGTCGGTGTTGGATGGCACACCGATTTCCGGCTGGATCGCGCACAACATGGCGGAACAAGGCGTGGGCGCCTAATGGGGTTATTAAAACGTAGACACAATTATCGTAGCGGATTATTATGCGAAGCGATCGGAGTGGGTCAGGGGATTATGCGGAAGCGGAAAAGCTTTCCGAAAGGCTGGTTGAAGTATCGCTCGTACTGGCAGCGATGGTCTGGTTTCGATTTGCATGGTTTTTTTTAACTTCGTTGAAAAAGAAAATATTATTATTAAAGCACAATCTCCCTCTTCAAACACGACTGTGTACCTCTTGGGGTTTTCAACGAGTTTCCCTTGGATGGGGAGGCAAATAAATGATTATGGCAGCACAGATACCCCCAACTATTTGGGCAGGTATTTCCCTGATGAAACGTTTTTGCTAGCTTTCACTTGCAGAAAAGGCCCCGGCTTCACACAAACACAAACAAACACCAAAAGATTCGAAAGCCTACGAACGAGTCGCAATGGGGGGAGGGAACGTACTTCTTCTGGACACGTTTTCTGATGTTGTTTAAAACGAGATAACGACGCTACATTAAGCAATTCCGTGCCGAATGTGCCCGAACGTACCCACACTAAAATAACCATTCCGAGAACGATGATTTATGGCGCACGCAAACACGATGACCTTCCGCTCGAAGAGAAGATGTTTCATTTGTTTATATCTCTCTTTGTATTCCACAGATTGGCGAACGTTTAGGGAAAGATGGCCACAGGTGCTGGTCCGGCCGGGCAATGGGTGAGTGCGGAACGGAGTGCAAACGGGCATCAAACCATTGACACCAAAGCTGTCCGTTAAGCTCTTTAGCAAGACACTTATTTTCATCAAACTTTATCGTTGCATACCTGGTTGTTGATTGTTTCGGTTTGTCGTACCCCAGATGTTCAAAGAACTTACATATTAAAATTGGGTTTTCTTTTTCTTTCACAGCTTGAACAAAAAACGAACAGACGAGACAATGAGATGTTGCCCATCAAGCCGGCAGGAGCATCAAAGGCTTTTCTCTCCGGAGCTGTTCATCTTGTAGTTCGTGCGCTCGACACTTATTCTTCGTTAGTTTTGGCGTCAGTGGATTTCCATAAAAGTAGTGTACATTCGTTCGCTTCTTGCTAGCTGAAGAATATAACATTTTGTAGTCAGTATGATTATTCGATGAATAAATGCTGTTTTAAATGTTTCCACTAGAAAATTAACCATATTGTTGTTGTAATTAAACCTACATGCTTTTTAAAGCTGGAGGAATTGAATGATTCCTTAAATGAGAAACTCGTCCTTAAATCAAGGAAGATACTGCGAAACTTTTCGAGCTGAACTTCTTCAAATGTTTCTTCGCTGTATTATGAGTGGGGTAGACTTGGTCGACAAAACGAAAAAGAGATCGCATTGCAAAAATACCATCTACTCGGAAGGGTAGGTAAGGTAAGCGCTCATTCCAAAAATTGCAGCGCCCACCAAATAGAAAGGGAAAGATTTTCCGCGCTTGCATAAGTACCACTTGATGGTTTTCTTTTTCCGTACTCTCGGATCCTCAAGCGACTCGAGGTGAAGAGCATTTCCCGCTCTCTCTCTCTCTCTCTCCACACTTCATGTTATGCAGCGAAAATTTCCAATCTTAATCTGTTGCTGATGTTGCAACAACATTCGCTGCGGCCCCACACTCATGTGCTTCAGCTGATGGGAAAAGCCTTTGATCTCGCACGATGTAACATGGTGGCGCACGGAACCACCGAACCGTGGCTTTAATGCGCGCACTTTGTAAAGCACAAATTAAAGCCTAAGCTACTCAGCACGAGGCGAAGGGAAAGAACAAAAAACCGCCCAAGAACTTCAACCCACCACGCTCGGTTTTTGCTAGCTGCGGCAGCAACAGGAAAGTTGAGGAAAATTGACTACCGACCGTCGCTACCGTAAGCGAATCAACAGGTAGAAATGTGTGGCACAAATTTAAGTGCTTTGAAACTGAATGCTTTGCGTCATGGTTGAGGAATGCGTCATAAGAAAAGAAAGCAAATAAATAACAGACCAGCACTGTTCGACGCAGCACAGTTTACATTTGTAAGGTGTTGCTTAAAGCAGTTTTCTTTCGTTTATTGTGTTTCACTTATTTTCATTTCGGTTTCTTCCTATTTTAAATTACGTACTTATACTGACGGAATTTTACAGTTGAAGAAATTCACACTTATAAAACGAAATTTTCCTGTTTCACACATATTTCACCTTGTATGTTTTTCAACTTGTTCACATTTATTTGTATAGGTTTAAGTGTTAGAAATTTCGTTACGAGAATAACATATCTTTCGAATGTTTTCTTTCGCTTATTATGTTTCACAGATTTTCATTTCTGTTTCTTCCTATTTTGAAAAAGGCACTTATACTGACTGAGTTTTACAATTGAACAATTTCACATTTATCAAACGAAATTTTCCTGTTTCACTCATATTTAATCCTGTATCCTTTTCAATTTGTACACATTTATTGATACAGGTTTTAGTATTAGCAATTTTATGACGAGAATGACATATGTTTTTACCAAAATACCCGGGTTGTAACACCAGGCAAATGTGTTTTCAAAAAAAGAAAACGTGAAATTTAGTACTGCTTCAAATGATCTTTTATTCTCCAGAGAATGCATGTGTTGTGGAACACATTTTCCTGATAACTACCGAAGTGTATTGTGCTGTTGATTCAACCGTGGCGACTTATAAGGTTTTTTTTTCTCACGTTGGATGAAAAACTTTGCGGCATTTGCGATGAATGCTTCCCTCGACAGCCGGGAGGAAAATGGTCTGCCTTTTTCACGCAGCGCGTTTGGCGCCTGGGAGCCCATTTGGCCAGTGTCGTTTTCACTTCGTAACAGCCACTGACGGTCATATTCATCTTTCTTATCGTTTCGTCATCTGCGTGAGGCATGCTTAGGCCTCTAGTTCGTCGTTTTTCTCTCCACTGATGCTTGTCATGCATACAGCTATCGTCGGATGTGGAGAGCATGTCGACGCTCGTCGTCAGTGGCATGTCTAGGGCCAATTTCGTCTGATTATCGTATGCTTAGGCCCACACACGTTTCCAGCGAAAGCCATCTAGGCCCGGTGGAGCGACATCCAAGTAAGTGCTCCACCCGACCGGTTCACCTTTGCAGAAGCAAGAAGAACATACCCCCACGAAAAGAACATTCCCCATCAGAAAACGGTCGCTGGAGAGGGTCAACGAGGTGTGGCTCAACAGCTTAGACGTAGTTTGTCACAGCCAATTACTCATTTTCATAAACGCTCCATATGGTAACCGCTATCCATGCATGGCTCCATGCCACGGCGCTAACTGAATCTTCTTGATGTAACTAATACTCGCCAGGGGCTCCACGGACCATGGCAAACGAAGGTGACGACACTCAGCTAAGTAGCTTTTAGGCTTATCCAGCGACATGAAAAACGATGTGCCATTTTGTCACGCGTAATTGCAAAAAGGCAAAGAGTTCGGTGCTTCTCCAAGAATCGACTTACCTAAATGTTCAGGGCGTACATTAAGCTTAAAGTTATATCACCGGAGAGGATCAGGTGTCGCGCCGGAAGAATTAATAGAATCTCGGGTACTATAACATGTATAATAGTACTTCCGGAGGTGATATATTGGGAAATCCTATGATATATAAGAAAAGGGATAGAAAAAGAAACTCATTATACGTGTGTTTCTTATTTTATTTCCGTTCATTAATTCCCAACAGTTTACCAATTCCCGTTATGCTCATTACTATTACATTGTTTTATTATCCTTATCTCGTTTGATTTTAATCTTTCTCGTGACTTGACCAATTAAGATTCATTTATTACCTGATATTACAGTTTCCATTTCCCAGATACCTTGAAATCCTTTCTCATTTTTCAAAGACATCGTCCAAGGCAGAGTTACACAAAGCAAGCTGTGCGATATTTACCTTGCAAACGTCTTACGTACGCAGGGTTCCTTTGATCACTCTCAGGTGCATCCTTCGCATAGCTGCACTGAGTTAGCTATGTGAATTGGTGTGAGGTGATGCGTACCACTACACGTACTTGGAGCTTCCCGGAGCACAGGAGAGATGCCCGGTAGGGAGCATCCCCCTCACCGGCGTTGCATTGTCTTGTCGACCTTTGCCACTGTGTGCCGATCATAATTGAGTTATTTTTCAATCATCTTCACCCTGACGACGTGTGCTACCGTCGCTGCTACGGGCAGGGTTTACGGATCCCGGTTGCCAAATGAGCAACCAGCTGCTCTGGTTTTCGTGTGCGTTTGTGTGGGTGCTTCCATCACTCCGCCGTGCGTTTACTACGCCACGTAGGGCTGCTAGGTAGAGCGTGCATGTGTGTATTATATTGATGAGGAAAATTCAATTAAACATTCCCACGCTCCGGTGCAAGTAGCTTTCCGCACGACAGGCTTGCCCGTTGTGTAGATTTAATTAAATTTATGCCCTTTTCCAATCTCACTCACTCGCTCCTCTAGCTTCATCTGTTGAAGTTCCTCACCTCACTTACCCCCGGGAGATGTTTCCGAATACAGGGCGATACACACACAAGTGCTAGAAATATATCCTTCGGATCCGGGTGCGAAAGGGCACCTACACAATGGATGCGACGGGGGAAGGGAGGTTGTGGAGAGAAATATGTATCCCACAGCAATTCGGATCAGAGCCTGATTGTGCTTCGATTAACCCCCTACACCCCGGAGCGTCTGGCACCCCGGACAGGCTTCAGGTTGTTGCCGCATGATTGTCGTGTGTGGGAAACTCTTCGTTCGAGACTCTCCAGGTTTTCCCAAGGCGCAAAAGTTATGGACTGAAATCGTGGTGAGTGTATGTACCCGACAAAAATCTTAAGCTTCATTTTGCTCTCCTGGTTTACACTTCCACCCTCCTTCATACCCCTTCCTTCCTCCATCAATAAACGTACCAAAGTTCCTACGTTTGGGGGATTCCCGAACCTCTGGGACCATCAGCACAACCATAGTGTGTACAAACTTTCACAATCAGGAATAAATTTGGAGTTAATTCAGTTTACCAAGCCCGACGTGCTGCGTGCTCCTGGTGGCTGATGGTGGAAGGGGTGGCGGGGCGTGTTCGATTCGTTGTCAATTTTTGTGGAAGAAAAGTCCCGACCCTTGGATCGCTCCCACGGGATCAAGCGACCGAAGAAGTGAAGCTTACGGGAACGAACTCAACCAAAAACACATAGGAAATAAATAAATTAGAAGAATGACAGCAGGATCTACGTCTGCCATTCGAATAAAACCTCAAATTCAATCCCCAATCCCACCCCCCTTCGAGAGCTTGGGAAAAGCGTATGTTGAAAGCACTTGGACAGTATTGCGTAGAGTGCGTGGTACACAACGGGATACAAGCAAACAAACCCCCGGGGCTCAGTTTTTCCCGCTTTTTGGCTTCCATTTCTTTAACGCCGCAAAGCCACACACACACATACCGACACTCTGTGACACGCTTGAATTATGTTTGACTAAGGTTTTTATTTGCATTTCGGCTGGAGCGTGTTGTCGAACAAGGGTGGCACCGGAGGGAATGCGGAGGGGAGGAAAAAAGAAAATATTCCCCAATCCAGGGGAACAAGCCACAAGCGTCAAGTGGGTGGTGGGAAACCGCACAGGAAATCAATCGGCCTCATCGTGGCGGGCGGTTGGCAAAGGAAGACATTTTCACACTTTCCGGTTTCCGGCTTCCGGAACGAGCTTTTCCCCCGGAGTAGCAGCAGACCATGCAATCGATCGAATTGTAGTAGCACTGTGTAGCGACCCGGAAGGCGAACGAAAGTGCTGGCGTTCAATTCCTGCCCCTTCCTCCTTCCTCCTCCTTCGATCCTCATCCAAAGACCACTTACTTCCTTTTTAGCATTCATGAACCGGGGGCGAAAGTGATTCCGATCACACCCGTCCCCGGTTTGCTGGCTGGGGCGCACGTATTGTATGGGAATTTTTCCTTCTCTTTTTTCCTGCCACCATCATTTCCCTCTCCAGATGTGTCACATTTCTTTCACAAACGAACGCGAGCTTTTTGAGGCCGCACCACATTGATGGAAAGTGTTGACGATGGATGGGGCAAGGGGGAGGGGTGCGGACACTTAAAGTTCGATCCCAACATGTGGACGAGTTGATGGATAAGAGGAAGCCCAAGTGAAAGCATTCCGATGTGGCCTTAACCTCATGGGACGATGGAAGTGCTTTCCTCGAATACTTTCGCTTCGAGTGTCTAAACTGTATGCTTGATGGGAAAATGTTGGCATGACAGATGTGAAAAAGGCTTCCCTCGATGAAAAACTATCTAATAAAACGGCAGTTAAAATAGTTCAAATATAAATGATAATATACTAGTAAATGTAACTTGTAAACTAGCTGATACAAAAACCAACATAAGTAACAAAGAAACAAATGTATCAAATGTGCATCAATGGAAATCAATATTTTTCCTTTATAGTAAACCTAACCTAGTGATACATTCCATCGCAAATTCTACACAGTTTTTCAAGAGAATTTGGTTAGTATTTTGAAAACATTATCACATGTGTTATACCTTTGCAGAGTTTGGAATATATTAGCTGATATTAACACAAGTTTCTATAAATAATGCCGGTACAAAACTGATCTATGGAATTTTTAGAAATTTGCCAATGAAAGCAAAATAAACGGACTTCATGGAACGCCATAGAAATTTCCTAAATGTTCATAATGTACGCATTTCATTACACGCAAATTTTGTAAACAGTTTTTAATGACCATTTTCATTATCAATTTCACTTGTCGGGAGTAGATTCATCCCGAACGCGTCCACCCACACGTGCCTTTGTGGCCGACGGTAACAGTTTTCCCGCGCGCGCTAAAGCAGGGAAATTCCTCGGCAACAGGCCATTAGCAGCAAATTGGCAACCAATCTCGAAACCCGAACCTAGCGTCTTCTGCCGCGGTTTGTTTATTACTTTGCCAGTGGCGACGTTGCGAGCAAGTGTGCGAGCGAGCGTGCGACCCGAAACCCCCACAAACAAGATAAAATATGCTAATTCACCTTTCTCCCGCAGTGCTTTACACCCGCTACCCAATCTGTCTCGCAACCCCCCTGGCTTCTGCCGGGCGGGCTGACTCCCGACGCCATCTTTGCGATGGCAAATTCCGAATTCCGAGCGGGACCAACAGCGCTGATGAAGTAAGCGTTGCCCGTCGAGTGAGGTGAATTGCCGAAAGAAATTTATTGTAACAATTTCCTCGTTTTCGGAACCACCCCCACCCGCTTGGCGCATTTTCTTTCGGCGATTACGACGAACAGCTTTTTTTTTTCCTCGCAACACACAGTGTGAGAAAAGTCAAATAACCTTTTTTCACCCGGCCCGGATGCCATTCGATGAAGATTTGAAGGGGGAAAGTGGCGATGCCGAAGGGTGTCGATGGGGGCCGAAAGGTTATGAAATTTCCCATTTTTCCCCTAGCACAGTAGGCCTTGCTTGCTGGGTCGCTGTAATTTTTGGTTGCTTGTCATTGGTTTGGTTTTGTTTTATTTTATCCCTCCCTCCCCCCCCATCGAAGCAACCATTCGGTAGAGTATGAACGTGCTGTAAAAGCTTTAAACTTTTCCCAACCCACGGAGGGGGGGATTTTCCCGCGGAACTTTAACGCAAATAGAATAGGTTAAATCCATTGACGCGTGAGCCACCGATAAAATTCAGTTACAGTATTTTCCATGAGGGAGGGTTGATTTGAAGATTTGCCTCGACGCAAGCTCAGCAGAAAAACTTCAAGCCATCGTCACGAGGGTTGAAAAACGGTTGCGGTACGAAACCGGGGCTATTTATTTTAGATAATGCAACGTAAAAAAAAATACACACACGCACACAACGAGAAACGAAACAATCTGCCGCCAGCGAACCCTCCGACCATATTGGCGAAGCTCGTAAGTATCGTGCCTCGTCATACAGGGTGGAACTTTGGTGGAACTGGGGTAGGTGAAAATGACGTGGCAAAGGCACGAAAAATAAAACCATCCGGTAAATAAATGAAGCACATTTCACCGGTAGTTGGGTTTCATCTTCGAAGGGCACGTCGAGCGCGGCTTCCTCGTGAACCAAATTGAAGGATCAAAAAAGGGGAAAACAAGCAATGGAGACGCCTGGTGCGCCGTACCGATGGGGTCGTTGCTGCTTTCTCTCACAGCATAAACGACATACAAAAACATATAATATGTGGAGGTAAAACGAAACGAAAAAAAGGAAAACGAAACTCGACACCAGTTCGACGTTCCGAGTGTGTGCCGTCTAAGTTACGAGCTCCTGGGAGGAAGGTGATTCTACATCAAATTAATCCAGTTATGTCTCGGAGAAAGGAAGTTCCTTCGAGAGAACACACACGTCCCACGCGAGACAAGGTCCCCGCCACACGCAGGACGACGGAATGCTGCCTCGAATTGCTTTTTCGTGACGTTCTTCTAGCAACCGGTCGTCGGTTTCTACTATTGTGAGTTAAAAAGCGCATTAAGTTTCAGATGAAAATTAATTGCATTTGTCTACACTCTGACAAACCCGGCACGATGAAACAAAGCAGTTCCACCCTTAGCCAGATTTTACTCCGAAAAGGTAGATACAAAAAATGGTGTGTGTGTGTGTGTGTGTGTGTGTGCTGTATAGCTTATCAACAAAGTTCTTTACTCGACGCTCAGGACAAAAACTCGACAACAAAGTTTCAGGTTTCGAAAATGAGGCGAACTACAAACCGTGTCTGTTGCTGCTGCTGCTGTCGTTTGGTTGGAGCTTTAGAAGTTATTTGTGGCACATATTTATGTATTCATAAAGCTTGCCTTAGGGCAGCCATTGTCGTCGGGATCGATCGGATATGAAAAAGCGTTCGCCTTTACGGAGTGTCGATGACTTTACGATGCCATAAATTTGTCAGCACGTAGCTGCACCTGAGCCCCTTTCAGGGAATTGGTTGTTGTTGCTGAGTTTAGTTGCTAAAACTCCACCCTCTCTCATCCCCTCCGGCCATTTCCGGTACTTTACGCACTTTCCTGCACTGTGGAGGAAAGTGCGCACTTTGCACGAGGAGATTTGTACACTGCCATGAATAATAATAATAATAATTACTCCCAACACAGCACAATGCTGCACTATTCCATCTCGGCAAAGTAACCCCTTTCCGGTGACTGTGAAGATAATACAAATGAAAACAAAAAATAAAATAAAACCTCGTTAGTCATCCAACTGAGCCCGAACCCTGAGTACTGATTGCGCTTGGGGGAGCATAAAAATGGTAAAGTTTTCTTTGCCGCAGGACCTCAAACCGTGGCGCATAGATGTTGACGCAAAGGAATATTATTATAATTACGCAGATGATGATGATGATGGAGAACGGAGATGAGCCATTCGTCTGTGGGAACGCTGTGTTTTGCAGCGTAAGAAACTGATAACACACCTAGAGGGGGTTTACGCTTTGTGGAAAAGTCATTTTTATTAGTTTCTTCTTTGCTTCTGCTGGCGGGCGAGTGGGGACTTATTTTAATTAACGTTCCCAGGCACGATCTGATGCGCCAAATGTAATTTACAAAATGGAACGTTCTTTTGCGGAGAGACGGACCGCATTTTGCTTGTTGTTGAACCACTTCATTTCAGCAGGTGTTCGATAAAAATAAGGTGGATCAAAACCGACTGTACAACATTGTTTCATTGCCTATTTTTACCACTCAAACTACATTCAAATAAGTCAAACATAACCAAGACAAGGGTGTAATAATGGAGTTGAAAATCGAGGACGAATGACGTGGGAAGCATTCCATAACTCGATCTACAAATTCAGCCACTGGGTTTAACTCTACAATGGCATGTCGATCCTACTCAATGCCGTCAATCACTTCCATCATCACTTCGCTCCTGCCGGCATAAAACTGTCCATCACACTCGATTGTATGTAAGAGACACGTAAAGCTCTCTACAATTCTAAGAATTCAGTTATGCTCACAAGTTCAAATGATTAAAATGGCTGAAATGATGATGAGGCATTAAATATTCTATGTATCTGTAATTCATCCTTTGATTCTTTAATGTGGACAAGGTGAGTTCACGTGAGTTCAGGCAGACACAATTTTATTTTCAATCCAATCATGTTATTTTTCTATGCATTTACTCAAGCTTTGCTAATGCTGAAGGTGTATTTGCTTAAAGTGCTGAATTTATATTTATTTATAACGAATTCGAATACGGTAGTACTCTTAATTTCATGGTCAAATCGGGCCGGAATTTAATTAGACAACCGTTCTACGATCCTTCATCAATGCAACTCTCGTTTGATTTTTACTCTATTTGAGGAGAGAATGGTTTTTGGATAGAATGAAACCGTGTTTAAATTGAAGCTCAAAACAAACGCTTCATCATCTTCATAAATCATAACGCAATTGTGTTTCGTGACCGTTGTTCCAACCGTCGAACAGTAGCTCCCCCGGTGGTTCGTTGCTTTTATTACAAGCGAATGAATTTTATTGCCAATTTTCTCACCACCACCGTGGCTTTACTTTTATCGATTGTAATAAAGGGCCCATTTTATTTCTCTGCTCCTGCTGGAAGGTGTGCCGAAGGTGTGGAGGGAGAAAAATTGTGGAATATTTTTTATAGATAGCTATTAAAGTAAGAAATATTTTGTCTGAGTGCAAAAGAAACATAAAATTTAACAAATTTTCCATAGAACCATAATTCAGACCGATTGGCACCGTTTTCAGTACAGATTTCGCGGTAAATCGACTGCCTCTTCGATTCAATATGTTTTCCTCTATAAAACACCTGCTTCGACTCAAGAAGCTTGTACAAATAATTGCTTCCAACCAAGGATAAACAATCCGAGGTTGGCTCGTCGTCTGCAAATTATCGTTCCAGCTTGTTAATTCAACACAAACCACCATCATCGGCCCCCCGTCCCGTCGGTAAACAAGGTGTGCAAGATCGACCCGGAAAGCGAGATCGTTCCCATTCGTACTCCTCCTAGCACCCGAGCCGGGGTCAAACTTCCGGCCAACTTTCTGGCCACCGACCGGTGCCAAGATGTTATCGATTACCAACTTTCAACTTCTTGCCACTGCCAAACTTTCTACCGCTTGCACGACTCGGAACAAACTTTTCTCCTCCCGGCTCCGGTTCGGTGACTAAGATCGATGACCGTTCGGAGGGGAGAGAGCGGCGCGAGCAGTTCCGGCATCAAGCAAAAAAAAACAACATGTTGAAACTACCGGAATGCCTAACCGGTTGAAGCGTGGCGGCCTGAAAAGGAAACCCTTACATTTAACTGGGAAAACTTCAATACAGATCGTGTTCACAACAAAAAAAGAAAACATTAAACTTCCCATCGTGTTATTCGCACTTTACTGGACAGTTTGCAAAACCTGAACCGACCACTGGAACACGTGTTCAACTGAAGCGTTTTGAACAACGATCGGTTGACTGTTTTTTTTAATGCAAACTTTTGAAGATTTAATTAACCGCAGAAAAACATTAGAAATATTGCCAAGCCAAGTCAACACAAATTTAATGTGAAGCTGTCTAACAATTAAATATGTGAGGTATGCTACGACTCAAGTGTTTGTGTGACTGTATTAATTATATTCTTAATTAAATATCAAAATAGATTCGTGGAAACAAGAGGATTTTAATTAATCACTGATCATGAAGCACTTACACAACAAAGGAATGAAGAACCAACAACACGCAAAGCAATGTTATAGAATCGTTAATATATTTCAAAAATAAACCATTGCGATTCGAATTCCAGGAAAATGTAAAAACACTTAAAAGGACATTTTTAGAAAAAAAAAACAACAAAGTACCATCATAAAAGTAACCGTGAACAGGCAACAAATACGGGACGATTTCGTTCTATAGTGTGGCACAATTGAGCTGGCAATTTTAACGCTTGAGTAAAACAAAAACGCTTTTCGCATTTAGTCATGAACGTTACCCCGCCGTTCGTTTATTCGTTTGTAGCGGGCCGATTTGTGAAAGTATTTTTCTACGGCTTTCCCCCCAAAACAACCATGACTATCACTAGTGAGCCGATGGACCCCGGCATGGTTTTTGCCTAGCACTATTTGTTTTTCGACCCGAAACGGTACAATTGAAAAATCCACCACCAGACACCGGGAACGGGCCGACCACGGGGTGGAGCGCAAATGAAATTAAATAAATTTCTGACACTGCAAATTGGCCCAGCACCGTCAGCTGTTGGTGAAGGCACCCCTGCAGACTGCCTCCCAAACGCAACCCGTGAACTTTTTGGGAAACTCGGAGGCCTCGGGGATAATAATTGGAATGGCGGATGGTATAGAAATAGACAAAAACTGAATCCTGGAGCTATCTCGTGCGGCAGGACGCTGAAAATGTTGCTGACAGTTTTTTAATTTCGATTCCAAATTAATTAATATGGTATTCTCGTTTAGAAAAACTGTTTGGTAATGCTGGTGGAAAGCACACTAGATAGACCATTGAACTTTAATCGTATTTAGTGAGATGATGGTACAGTAATTTTAGACAAAGATTTCCAAATTAATTGGGGAAAACATGTTTAGAACATCTTAAATGAATATGTAAGTTAGTTAAAGTAGAACTAGTCAGATTGAAAGTAAACTATGTATTTTGCCTACGTGACTTATATTTCCTCTCGTACAATGTTGTTAAAATATAGTTTTAGAACAAAACTTCGAAGTTCGGTTTTATCTGAATTTCTGTAATCGGAATGCTCTCTAGGTTTTTCTATAAAATTAAAGTTTTGCTCATAATCATTTCTAGGGTACAGTTAGTTTTAAGTTATTTCTAGTAGTACTTGTTTTAAAGCATAGTTTTTCCTACATTGTGTATACTTCCAATTTCATGCGGTAAACTATGCAGATGTGCTGTGGCTGATTTCATCGCATAACCGATTTCTCTGATGCAGCAGTGGTTTTATTTCTGCATAGTTTAGTTTTAACTTCGACCGTCGTTATTCGCATCTATACTGATCCACTTTAGCAAGCTATCTATCTTGGAAGAAGCATGTTAAAACGCTTATGGTATGGTGTGCAGAACAAATGAACAAAGTTTCGCTCAATAGACAAACCATGTTGCCTTATTTTCAATAACATAACATGTCCAGTGGTTTTCATCAAAGGCGTACAGAAAAAAAACAACAGATACCCATATACACTTTGGACCTTATCATCCTCAGGAGCTAAACAACCTACAGTAATGGATTTTGAAAAGCAACAGAACACCAGAGCTGGCCGCACCTGAACACTCTAGTGACACGATAACAATAATACCATTAACCTTTTCATTTCCCGTGTGGTTTTCTTGCGAGAAAGGTAAAATTGTTCTTAAAAGCAAAGTATGAAATAAATTCCAACCGGATGGCCACGTGCATGCAGTGCAATAAAACCTGTCGGTAGTAAAAAAAGAAAAGAGGAACCTCATCCCACCAAGCCGGCGGTTCATCTGCGTCCGGAGGTGTTCCACTACGTTCGTGTTTACTTTAAAGTTGGCGCTTCGTCATCGGCCAAACGGAAGTAAAGGCAAGCACAATGAGGTGTAAAACAAAGTGCTGCACATCGTTCCTGGGTACTTTTTTCTCCCACAGCGAGAAGTTCTTGCTCGAAACTGGGACGGGAAATTGGCTGGAAAAACCCACCCCGAAGCAGCGGGGTAGCCGTGGTAATATTCGCTTAATCAAGCGGGTGATAGTGCGAGGGGTAAAAAATTCTTGTCTGCAGAGAAAGGACCAACCGGAGCGAACGATGTGCATTTAATTTCGTTATCACCCATTTTATGGCCGTCCTTTTAACTGTGGCGTGGTTAAACAAAAGAAATGAACCCAAGTTTAATAACACTCCATCAGAAGCATTAATATTGTCAGCTGTACTACGAACAACCCCGTGTCTTTGCTCCCTGCTGCTAGTTTGGATCGCTTTTTTCTACTCAAAAGGTTTTTAACATAACACATTGGTATATCCATATTCTTGCCAAAAAATAAAGAAAATGAACAAAAACACAAAAAGATTGTTAAGGAATATGTTTGTTGTTCTTTTTAATGAAAATGCTAAAACACTAAGATTCAATTAATGGTACAAAAGGAAAGAATGTAACAATAATATAAAACATTTAAGTTAAAATGTTTCTGCTTCAGAAACAGATGTCAACGGCGTTATTTTAAGGTAATGACAGTTAAAACAACTGTTAGGTCTTTACTTACCCTCTCTAGAAGTATTTAGAACGAGGATGCAAACACAAGACTGCGATGCAATAATGTTTTAATGGTTTTCCGCCTGGGCAAGATGTTTAGCTTTTTCCTCCCACCAGCCAACCACCACAAAGACGCAGCGGGCGGGCACCCATACAAGATTCCACGCTCTATTGTGGTTGCCATTGTTGGCGGCCATTGTTATGGTTTCCACCTTCAAGTGACTCTACATCATTACACCACAACAACGGAGCACTTCCTTTTCTTCGTCTGCTTGGCCCCAGCTCCCCCACTCTCCGGCGTAGTGGAAAACGGCGGAAATCCTTGGAAAGTAAACTAACTCTGCGTCGGCACAGCGACACAATGGTGGACCCAGGGTCGACCTCGGCCGACGCTGAGCGTAGCAGATTTTCCATTTCAAAGGGATTATGCCTTTTTGTGTGACCTCATTCGTGATGAAGTATTTCACCGCAGATGAGTGTGATGAAAAAGTTGGAATAAAAATGAAATGCGACACGGCCTTCGCCCTCTCCCACCACCGGCACCGGAACATATGGCAACCCGTTGCCAACAGTCCACCGCCCTGGGGTTAATCTCCTTTCGTCCATGGGGGTGAAGCTTCCTTCAACCCAAAGGTAGCCCAAACGGGATCACCATTCTTCACCATGATAGGGGAATGTGCCGCAAAATGTACGCTTTATGCGCATTGTAATTCAAAGCGACCTTAATTACACTACGATCAAATAAAGTATTTGAAATAGTAACGGCATCGTCATTACGGCTTTATCAGTTTAATTTTTCATTGTAAACATACAACATTGCAAAAATTTCCTAAAGCCAGTGGCGAATTTACATCTATCGGGGCCCTAAGCGGTAAAAAGAACGGGGCCCTAACGCAATACCCTAAAAAACGATAAATTTTCGTTTTGTTCATATGTTTCTAAACAAAATCAGAGTTAAACATTACTTTTGCCCTACAATCAAGAAGTTTACTAGCTGACTTCTCGAAATTTTGTTTTTATCAATTTTGTCTACCATTCTTATTCAACAGTTAAAGTAGGAAAATTGTATAATTTTACTTTTCTCATTAAAACCCGTATAAAATATTAGTTAAACACATACCTCGTTTTACAAGGATTAACGATTTTTATTTGAAATGGTATTCAGCTTTTTCAAATGTATGACAACATCTAAAAGGATACGTCAAAAACTGATTGCCTTCATTGAAACTGTTTAACATTTTCAACGCAATTTTTAATCCTATGCTTGATATACAATCTTGTTGTTTTGCAATCTTGCAATTACATGTTTGTTTCCAATTGATAATCTATAAACCATTTTTCTTCTGTTACTCTTCGACGCTAATTATACACCGCACCTTCCTTTCATTATTTCGTTATGGTTTTTAGCATTAATTTTTGTAAGATGCAGTAAAACTATTCATTATTGACCGGTTCCAATTTATTATTTATCGATCGTTAAAGAAAATTTATGAATTCTGTAGAATATTTGTTAAAGTATAAATATTACGAACTTGGCCCATGTAGGTTGGGGACCCCTTGCGCGCACTGTTAAATCCGCCACTGCCTAAAGCGTATTAGTTCTAAAACAAATGCAAGAACTTACTACTGTAAAATATAGTGTTTTTATTTTGAAAAAAATTTTACCAGTTCTCGTTAACGATTGATTATGCTTTTTGCCTTAAATCCTTTAAACATTGATCCTAAAAGATCTAAACGAAACGATGTTTTGTATTTTTCAATAGGAAATAAAATGGTACAACACTCATGAAGGTTCGTAGAATCTCCCCGTTGTACACTCAAACATTTTCCCCTATCACAGCGTTCCATTGATTTTCCGAGGAAAACGGAAATATGACGACTACGGCGCAGAAATCCTACCAGACAACGGCGACTGCGTGGGGAAGGTTGGTTTATTTTTCAAACGACGAATGGCGCTGTGAGCCCTATGAAAAATATATTTAAACACAAGACAACCATTTTGACCAATGGTGAGTCCTTTGTTATCATTTGTTGGTCCTGAGCGGTCGAATCATCATTTTGGAAGACTTTAGCGAGTACTTGTCCCCTCGGAAGTCCATCCACATGATTCCCTGCGAGTCCTGGGCCTCGGTCAATTTGCCCTTTAAGTAAACCCCGTTCAGATGGCTGCAAGAAACGTTTAATTAAAGGATGAGAGGGTGCCACACCGTTTTCATCGCATTCGACTCTTACCTGCGATGACACTTGTAGAACCACCAGGCACCTTTGAACACCGCGCCGCAGTTGAACGCTGCCTTGCTCTTGTCGCGATCGAACGTCGAAAAGCTCTCGTTCAGATGGATGCGCATTGCATCGCCGGCGCTGCAAGAAACACACGTTCCCAACTCCAGCAGCGCATAGTTAAGGCTTTCCGCACCTATGCGGAACCGGTTATATCGGGCCTGGGCCTTAGCTCCATCGAAATCCTCCAGCAGCACGACCAGCTCATGCGGCGCGACGTTCGTCAAGCGGTAGATGTGCTCCAATCCGAGCCAGAACTCGCCGTGCAGTGTCCCGAAACCTCGCTTGTACTCCTGCCAGTCCCGGAAGAAGTCCACCGAGCCGTCGATGCGCCGCTGGATCACGGTCCAACCGCCTCCTTCGTACTGCTGGTCACAGAGAACCGTCATCGGCTCCCGGAACGGGTGCTCCGGATCGATCTGGTAGATCCCAGACGAGCGCGATGGAATATCGTGACAAGAAGCTGCGAGCGGCACCAGAGCAGCACTACTTCCGGCTATGCGAGCCCCCGTACCGGACGGATTCACCTGGAGCTTCATGAGCAGATCGACCATCTTGGAGAGCTGACGCACGGTATCGTTCGTGAAGGTGAGCAGATCCGACTCGATCGCCTCCATCGAGTTCAACCGGGCGGACAGCAGCTCGTAGCCGAAGCCGGACAAATTTCCATAGCACACGGAACAGAGCGCAAACAGAACAAGTAACCTTCCCGTCACACTCATGATGTTAGATTCTATTTGGTTATTAAAATTCCACTAAACTAAAGAATCGTTTGAACACAGTTGCGTTCGACTCCAGCGCGCGTTGCCTACTGAGCATAAGTTATTTAATCTTCCTTCGCAATCGCCAACGATGCCGAGTTCAGTCGGTAAATCCCCGCGATGCAATCGAAGGCAGACGATGGAAAAAAAGGACCGCAAATACGGTCAAGCTTCTTGTATGATTACAGCCAATTATCAGCATCGTAGCGATGCATCAGCCATCCCATTTTATTTCTTCCATTTACTTTCATTCCAATAATCTCGCTATGGTTTTTTCTTCTCAATTGAAAGCAAATTGTAGTAGTTGATAAAGGTGCGAGTGGGACTTTTATTTGCTTGTTTGAACGTTTGTCTCAAATAAATCGGTGATAAGAGAATGTGGTAAATAGAGTGGGTTCTTATTTCCTCAATTCAATTCGCGATTGAATTCACGTAAAGAAAAATGAACTATTTTCAAATTACCATCGTTAAATTACCAGCAAAAAAGAAAGATAACATAAACGTGTTGTTTTGTAAAATACTGTTTTAAGGTCGTGTATTTGGAACAAATAATCCAGCATGACGCTTTTCAAAACAGAATTCAAGAACATTTTTCCAAACTAGCCAGGTGAACTTATTTGTTCTCCAAAAATCCCCACAAACTGCAATTTCTCCTCTTGACAAAGTTTTAAAGCATTGCTTCGTCACTTGAACGGGAAACCTGGGAAACTCGTCCTCGAGTGTCCGTAACAAGGAACTGCTGGTTACTCCGCGTTTACGGTTCAGGGGTGATTCGTTCAGTGCACGATAGTTTAGCCCACCAGCACCGGCCTCATCCACCATTTGACCATTCGATAATTCGAGTTTAATGAGAAAACTTTCTACAAACCGAGACCCGAAACTGCTACGTGGTGTTTCACGGGGTTTGGAAGGACGGGACAACCAAAAATAACAAAAATCAACCGATTGCATCGGGGAGAGAGTAGAGATCGAGTTGGAAAACAAAGCAAAGAGGAAGAAAGAGATTGAAAGGGAACGGCACGAATTTACTGGATTAATTTTTATCAATTTGGCAAAGTTTAATTAAAAATACTACCCTTCCCGCACACGGAAGTAGTTTTATGACGAGAAAGTTACGCTTAAGCTTGTCCGTCTGGCTAGGAAAGAGCCGAAGGGGCTGTAGAGCTTGTGGGAATGATGTTTAAACTGTGGATGTATTATTCATTACTGGATTACCATGCCTAATATGTCTGCATGAACAATTTATCACGTGAACGGTGCAAGGTTTGAAGTGAGTGATTATACGCTATCATGCAGACGGCTGTGGATTAAAATGGCTCCTGATGGAATCAATGTTGTGTGTACAACCGTTTCTGAATCTGAACTGAACTGAACTGAATCGTTCAACACAACACAAAGCCCCATCATCCGCACAGAATGGGGTCCTAATTGAAACGCAATTGAATCAAAAGCCACTATCCAATTTAAACGCTGGATTCTCGAAACCAGCGCCACTAATAGATTTTCCGCCACCAACGGAATCCGTACGCGTACCACAATCGGATGATCACAATAAAATGTGACTCTGTTTTATCGGGGATAATGAATCGCATTGCATTGCTGGACATTCTCTAAATCAGCTGTGTGTTGGATTTGTTTAACATCCTCGCTGGAAGCTGTTTTTTTTTTGTTTTGCAATGTATTCCAACGGGCCCAGTGACTGAACACTTTAATTGCAGGCTTTTTTCCCATTACCAGCTTTACTAGTTGGTCCAGAGATATGATTATTTTGATGTATAATTATGCAATTGCCATCTGGGGGCACTAAATCGAAAGTCAATAATCACGCGGTTTACGCCAGCCTTTGTTATTTGCGTTAGCTTCAGGACAGGAGATTAGTACAACCGATACAAAAATTACCTAATTACATTTACATGACAAATCATGCCTTCTAGTGACGCTAGTAAGTATCATTATTGCTATTTATTGAATTATGAAGTTATACCATGTACGAAGAGTGTATTAGTTGATTTTGATGATTTATTTATGGCGCAAAGTTGAATGTATCCGTTGATGATATAACCATATTATATCAAGCACCAAATATAAATATCTATTTTCTTTTGGTTATGCTGCAATTTGGTTTGTTGAAAAGTGTTTGTAATTGATGATGTTGTATTCTTAATTTGAACAAAATTTCTTAAATGATCATGCATTGATTTGCTAGATTAGATCAACAAGTTGAAATTGTTTGGCCATCGTTCAACTTGAAATTGTTGGTAAAAAAAAACAACCACACTCGAGAAGAACTAACGCTTTCACACAGAAGCATGCATGTCTCAAAAGTTTCCGACTCTAAACTACCTTTCGTTTCGTGGCGTTTTTAACCCGTTTTCTTTGCCACACGAAGAAGCTGTTGTTATTAATGCTTCAAATTTATCTTCACTCCTGTGCTGAAAGGTAACTGGTAACTCTTAATTTGCACTACCATCACTGGACGCTTTGCCCTTGAATTTTCATACTCAAAAGTTTTCGCATTCCGAAACATCTTCATTCCCTTCCATATACCCCTTCTAGGGTAAACTTTCCGTGTGCATTAATTATGACTTGTTTCTCGCCTAATAAATCAACACACCGCTGTTGGTGCTGCTCTTTGCTTTGTGGAACTGAAAAATGGGCTCCAGTTTATGGAATGATGTAAATTAAGGAATTTCTTTCAATTAAACGAGTGCTTGGATGGAGCGTAGGAAAGTTATATATTTACTTAAACGCTAATGGAAGGCAATGCGTAATCATGTTTATTGGTACATAGTATTTTTTGTTCTTTAATTATTTACCAATGAAAACCGTTTGGTTGTATTGAACATTCAATTCAGTTTGCGTCACTCAACGGTAAAATAATTGCCTCAAGTGCATGTAGCAAATAAATGCCCTCAAACGACTCTCGTGTACTACATCAAAAATCATTTGCGTTATGTGCTGAACGGAAAACCACTCACAACTCGGGCGAGCTTTCCCAACAGTCGGGATGACTTTTCGGCAACGGTCTCTGGCAGCACTCGAAACTTTAAATTGCCAATCAACGGTGCGGATTATTCGCAAATACTCGATCGACCTCCGAGCGGGTTGGAGCCGAAAGCGTCCTGACCAGCATCGACACAAACATCGACTCACTCACACAACTGCGACTGCACAACTGCGCAAGCAGTGCAATTATTAGCGACCTCTTCGGAAAATCCATCCCGGGTGCACCGCGCCGGACCTCAAACCATTGCGACCACCGTCGGATACGTCCGGCAGCTTGTTGAGCGGCTTTTCCAAACCACTAATAGTTGTAGCTTTCGCGGTACCGATTGCACATTTCCGTATGGAAATGCAACTCACAGCGCGCGTTCGAAAAGTTTCGGAAAACCGCAGTGGAAAATCGATTTCAATTCGCCGCCAGCAAACGGGGCTCGGAAAACAGTCGAATGGGTGGTGCGTGCGATTTATGGATGCAAATCGGTGGAGATTTATTCCGAAGCCAGTTGAAAACAGACTTCATCGATGCTTCATTGTTATTAACAGGTCAAAAGACGAGCGAAAAATAAACATTTTCTTGTGCAGTTCATGTTAAATCGGTCTTTTTTTTAATAAATTTTGCTATTTGTTTGTTGTTTATAAGCTCAGAATCCAAAATGTTGAAACTTTAAATATGTTTTCAAACCTGTACTAGAACATATTTTGGAACTTATTTCCATAATTCGATAGCTCAAAGTTAAACCTCTTTATGAAACTTTCTAAACTAACTCTACATTGGAGCAAAGCGTAATGCTCTTTGGTTTTTAAAACAAATGACTTATGACAGTTCCCTTTGAACTATGATGAACTAATGATACTAGTTTGCATGATTCGGCGAGCTAGGATTCAGCTTGGGATGTGTGTCCCTCTTGCATCGTGTCGTTGTAAGAATATCCACTCTATCGATCGTTAAAAACTTATGCTTAAATTCACATCGTTAGTGAAGTCAACAGTTGTTACTCTACCTCTTCAGATATGTATGATGTTTCTGAGGAAAACGTTCAGTCCTCACAACTCTGGATCTAGTTTCTACTGCCCTTTCAATTGTTTTTCTTTTTTCTTCACTTAGCTATTCACTCACTAACTTCAGGGAACTTTCCTCTCTTTTTCATGTCACAACGCACAACAAATTCGATATCAATCGGCAACAGTTATCGGAAGTTGTCAGCGGAGTTCGTTAGAGAAAGCATCGTTAGAAAAACTTATCTTTTTCTCCTCCTCTGAAAAGTGGGAGGTGGGAGGTCAGAGCAGAAGCAATTTCCGGGGAATGTACATGTTTCATCAGCCTTACATTACTTAAAAGTCCACATGTTCTAACATTTTCCTCAGAAAAGGCACGTGTTAGGCATGAAATTTTCTTCGAACTTCGAGCAGCAGAAAGAAACAAAAAGATTGTGAAATTTAGAGTTAATGATAGCTTGTAATTACTGTTCAACATGTGGGCTTTTCACATTCCTCTTCTTAAATCGCGTCCCTCCCTTCGCTTGCACGTGCTTTTTATAACGATACAAACTGCGTTTTAATGATGCCGCTCGTACTCCATCGCAAAACGTGATGTCCGATACGAACGACATGAACGGAAACAGAAAAATGTTCATAAAACTTTCGCAGCGACAAGGCAGAAAATTCCCGTTTCGAAATGACTATATTTATGAACCTATTATTAAACAGCACATATAGCACTTCGTCTGGCCCGGTCCCGGGAAAATCACCGAAGGCGTATCGGTTGTGAATTTTCCTGCCCTATTGATCCAAAGTTATTGGACAATTTCCAATTTTCCCTACCAGCTCCCTGACCACCCCCCGGAGCTGGTCGGCCGGTTATTTGGTTCTAGAATTCAAATCAGCTGATTTGAATATTCATAACATTCTTAATTCCGTTCGATTGTATAATCTGCCACCCCCCTCTTACCGTCAACTGGCAATAGGCGTTTGGTTTTTTGCGATGCCGAAAAGGTCAACTTTGAAGGAACTTGTTATTAGACAAGTTTCTGCGGCATCTTGTTAAAAGTTATTTGGGGAGGGAAGTTTTATGAGTGAACCATGCGTGCGATACTAACAGATCGAAAGTATTATTTAACGTTCAATGAATGGTTCTAACCAATGAAGAATTTAAATCTTACAACAAATAACTGTTTGAAGCAACGCTGATAAACTTCAATATACATTTTTCTATCAAAGTCATGTGAGACACATGCTGTGGGGAGTTAAAAAAATACCTCTTTTTAACTTTAACACGAAAGTAACTTTGACTTCAACAAACGCAAGAGCTAACTCACCAACAAATGGTACTTCACCCGGCCCAAGGGGTGGTGTACTATCTGAACCCGTTATATTGTTCCTGGGTTTTTATTTACAACCTTACTTTTATTTTATTTACCGCTCTCGTTTTTCTTCCGGTCCAACTTACATCTGCTCATCATTGGTTCGTGCTGTGTTCGCTTCTTTTTACCCTCGGAGAAACACATTTTATTCTCTCAAGATTTTTTCGCCCAACATCCTCGAAACCATTCCGGTCCCTGTACGAAACATATGTTACAGCAATGCCATTAGAAAGTACATCTCATCCACCCTGCGCCGGACCGCCCGCCCGAACGGAAGCGTTCCGGGATCTGTTTCCGACAACCCAATGAAAAATAACCAGACGCCAGCTGTGGGCCACCTTCGGCGAGTGTCCTGTGCGATGCTGGAAAACTGGCACTGCACTTTCCCGCTTTCACCTTTCACTCTGGCTCTCCTAACTCTCTTAAGGACAATTATGGGTTGAAAATAAAGCATAAACACACAAAGTGGGACAGCATGCGCCATCCTCAAGCCCTTGCAACCCTTGAAGCGGCTAAGAAAGTTTTCTCTGCGACAATTGTCCGGCGTTCTTACGTCGTCCCGGAAAGCATGATGGTGTTGAATGGTGTTAATATTTTTTCTTGTCTCTCTGTTCCACTTCATAAACACTGGTACTAAGGAAGGATATGAAATGTATGACACGGCTCGACTTTCAGCGCAGCATGTTTGAGCCACGTACGACCGAGTCGAGGAGGGTAAGCATGCAGAACGGATGATGCTCGTTATGCGCTATTTAAGAGGACACTTTTTTAAAGACTCGATTTATCATAACCACCCCAAAAGAAAGGGTGTGACAGTGGTGAACATCCCTAGTTTGTCTGCTCACTGATTGGTGAGCTTAAAGCTAATTTCTTTTTTTGTTTTCAGACGGACGCTTAAGTCCGCCATTACTTTACCCCCGGAAATGAAACGCTTGGGCGAGGATTTATCACTGTCCGCTTGACGAATAAACTTGTTCACTTATTTCCACTCGAGCAATGATAAATTAAATACTGTTTGGCTGCATCCTTTGGCCACCGTGGAGCAGCTCTCGGGCGAAATTCGAAACAATTTGGCCGTCCGCTTGTGGAATCGTGTTTCAAGCATTTTGCAGCATTTTCCGCCTAAACGAGGAAAGGAAAAGCGAAGCTCGCACATTCAGACCAATACAGCGGGTTCTTGGAGTCATTTATCAATCTGTCAATAAGAGCCCTTCGAGGTTCGAGCTCGTCCTAACCTCATCCATCCATCTATCCATCCGTCCGCGACTATCTCGAGCGATCTCGTCTTCTGCGCCACTTCTGATCTCAGGCCCGGCTCGTCAAGTATCAGCTCATCAATTAATCTTTTCCCGCTTCTGGCAAAATAACGGCGGAACAGATTGCAGTCGTCCGAAGGCGTTAAGTCAGTGTGGCTTTGCTCCCGGATCCCTCCCTACTTTTGGGAACGGAGGGGAAAGTTAACAAACGGTTCTCAGAAAACTCGACTCAAGTTAAAATCGAATCAAACACGCGCCCCCTCGCCCGGCTCAAGCGGCCCCACTTTTCCTCGGTCCGTTTATTTCCGACAAACTTGTTCAACTCATGCGAGCAACCAGGGGCAGGAATGGTTTAAAAAGTCATTATGGTTTCAATTATTGAACATACTTGAGCGAAGAAACGAAACGACCGAAGTGCACTTGCTCGAGCACAATTGATAACGAAGTTAAATTAATTGCCTAAATTTAATTGCTAATATAATTGATTCCATCAAGAAATCACTGAAAGGTCAACAGAACGGTTTTTGTAGTGATGTGAATATTTTAAGAGTCAGATTTTCAGCCAAAATCAATTTATTACAATTTAATTTGTTCTAAAAGGGAAATGTTGAGTTAAGTTTGTTAAGTAAACCTTTCACGAAGGATTTTAATGAAGTTAAAAATGTCTTCAATTTCTCTAAAAATATTTATAAAACGTTTCATACCTACGAATGGAATGTAGACTGAGTTAAGCTGAAACTTCAAATGTGAAAGAATTGCCCTCCAAATAAAACAATATTTTAACGAGCACGCGATAAAATTAAATCTTTTACTATGAAATGAAAATCGATCGGTTGAAAAAGATTTTGAAGATCACTTTTAATTAGTACAGCGGGATGAAATTTAGCTTAAGCGCATTCTACTCATGATGACAAAGTTTTATCTCTTTTATCATATCCGATAACCGCGTCAGACATCCTTTAATCTCAACATACTTTCCAACCTGTTTAATCTTCCGGTGGCCCCGAAATGCGTCTCACTTTTCAGCGTTTATTATCATGTGTGGTCAAGTTTTCCGACCCCAACCGCATCAAACACATACACACACACCCGGGCATGGGCACACGAACCCGACAATGGTTACCAACAGCACTGCAGTCGACGCCGTAAAGCACCTTCTGCTGACAGGTTCGAGTTATTAATGGTCACCGGCATCATCAAAGCAACTTACGTTACACGGGTGGCCCACCCCCTACCCCGGATGCGTCCGGGGATCGGGGTAAACCGCAACATATCATCACCGTTATAGTGTGCACCCGATACCACCCGAAAGGCATCGAACCGCAGCAAGCGGGTTTTCCGTTATTAATATGTAAGGCTAGCGGTGGGCACGTGTCAGGCTGTCTCGAGCTTAATCCTGCTCCAAATTGGGGGGTGAGAGTACATTTTTAGGACAACTTACCAGCTCGAACGGTGCAAGAAAAATGCTTTTGTGATGTGACGCAATAAAACCACCATTTGAGTTCACAAAAATCACTATTTATTCATGCCGCATTCATGTACGCTTCATTTTCAATTAGTAAAACTTTCCACCACTTTTCTTTTGCTAGAAAATGTTGAGTCATAATCCTCTCTTTCTTTCTTTCTCTTTCTCTCTTTTACTCTCTCGGTTTATCCCACTGAATTGTGTCGATACTCTTTGATTTCTTCTATTTGTTTTTAATATCATAAGTCCTTTCACTTTGCTTTTGATCTGTATATGGTTAGGTGTATACGAACATTTAAAAATATGTGTTGGCCATTTTTGTCCCCTCATCTTGTAAACACTGGGACGCGTGTGACTGACTCCCACGATTGTTTCATTTTTACATCTTTTATTTGCTTTTTGTTCTCGTTTTCTTTGGATTTCCATCTGCTAGAGTTTATCAGCGACGCCATCGTGTGAGTTGGGGATGTACGACACCGACGAAAAGAGGGATTTGCTGATGGATGAAGGTCCTTTAAGGATTTATTTCGATTTATGTTTTTTTTTTCCATCAACACACTGTTCTTTCGGATAGATTTGCATCGGGCCCCATCACACACCCACACCTAAAGCAACGCAACGAAAGCCCGTTCCAGATGGATTGTGAAAGGGAAAAAGAAAATCTTCAAACCGCAGCCAGGACGCAACTAGCGCCTGAAGCGTCCCTTTGACAGCTTCCACCGGGATCGGGCGAGCCAAACCTAGGGCACGTCCTCCGCCTCGGCGTCGTGGTCGTTGTAGATGTCGTAGCCGGTCTGCATCTGGGGGTTGAGCGTGTCGTCCGTCTTCTCCGTGGCGGTCGTGTTGTATCCTATCTCGTGGTAGCGGATCGGGTAGGTCAACTGATTGCCCTTGTCCCATGTGTACAGCTCCTACGGGGTTGTCAGGTGCGCGGCCGAGACACCGGGCGGGGGGAGAGAAAGAGAGCCCGTTAAATGCTTGACGGTGGTGCGCATGTGGAAGTCTTGCGAAGGGTCCATAAAGTCGACCCACAAGCTCAACTTCCCCAAAAGCTACCAGCTTCTTGACGCATGAATGAAGGATGAGAGCCGTACACCCAACCCCGCTGCACCCTTTCCCCGTTCCGGGGGCGTTCGTATGTGTTCGGAATTGCTAAGAACGGCGGCACGGGATAGACATAGGTACGGCACACACACGTGCTCGGTGGAATATTTATTTCTTGGTGAAAAGTTAGATGCTCGAAGTTCAATATTTGATTAGGCTACTTGGCCCTTCCACTGGCGGAACCTAACCTTTGGAAGGAAATATGGTAGAATAAATGGCAACGGTGAAGGGGAGGAATGTTTGCCAAGGACGTGGTCGAGGGACGGCACGAAAAGAACCAATTTAATTCGATTTCCCACGGATGCGAGGGAAAGTTGTTGATCTAAGGAAATTAATTTCCTCAAGAGAATTGCGCTTGGAATGGTGGCACTGTTGCCGCTTTTCATTTCTGGTTTTTTTTCCGCTCAAGCGTTACACACATTTTATTCTCGGTGTCTATTAATGTTCCCTATAGCGTACTTAATGCACAGCAAAGGAACTCAAATAGATGATGCAATAATTTGAGATGTCTTCTTGTAACCCCGAGATGTACTGCATCATTGATGCCAGATGTGCTTCCAACGGGACCGAGCAACAAACAATAAAACATGTACATTTTGTAAATCATAGCACAAACCCTCCTACACCATAACATCCACCACCGAACATCATTTGTTTCGTTGCACTCTATTTCCTGAAGCACTTGAAGGAGGACACCCAGCCCGGGGTTTCCCGTTCAAGATCATTCGTTCTCTTTAGCAAAATGGCTTTGTCATTACTTTTACTACACAGCTGCAAGGAACCGTGCACCAGCATCCTCCGCTGGAGATCCCGAGGAAATGCTCCGATTTCAAATAAGACGGTCCACAAACATCAAACAACGACAATGGCACCAAAAGCAACAGCGTAATGCAAACAGTCCTCGGACCTCATGTAACTGATTGTCTCATTAATTATAGATTCTTGTGCGGAAGTAGGAGAGAGAGACTCGAGCGGAAATAAAATACACCGCCCCACCGTCTGCTCCCCCACGCACGATGGAGGAAAACAAGAGCCGGAAACCCGTTTCCCACTTTGTCCTTTTTGGCGCGTTCTGTCATCAAACGAACGGGGATGGAAAGGGTGCACCAAACTCACGGTAAATTTGCCTCACTTCCTCGAGTGCAGTTTCTGGTGGAGAGAAATGTATTCGGTTACCTTGCTTTTGTAGTTATATCCGACGGTGGTCGTCTTCCGGAACGGGTTCGTAAACACGAGGTTCACTTCGAGCAGCTTGCTGTGGTAGAGGTCGAGGGCGAGCCGAATCTTGGTGTTCCGCTCGGTGACGGAATCGATCGCGTACAGGACGCCGCACACGATGAACATCTCGCCCACCTTGTGATGGTTCACGCTAATGTTCCAGCCGTACTGCACCGTCAAATTATTTTCGTTCAGCTAGGGGAAAGGGGGAGTGAAAATTACAATGTTACATCGGTGTTGTTTTTCGCACGAAAATTAGACGCGACGATGGCCGTGATGCACCGGTGCGGAATTGGGTTAATGCAACTACGACGGTTGCTGCGTGCAAGTGCACATCGGTTGACGCTTCTCCCGGGGAATGGAAATTGAAAACCATCGCTTTCGACCACCGCGAGCGCAGAATTAATCTTTCTCACCTTGGCAACCATTGTGTTGTTCGAATCTGGCGTACCGTAAATCACCCACAGCCCATTATCGTCGACGTTGAAGTCCATGTAATTAATTTCGGTGGTGTACAGATAATTGGAACCGTTCGTCGTGGCGCCCTCGAGCTCGTTCATTGCTGGCGAAAGCAAAAGGAAAATACGGATTTGTTAGTTTTTCACCACCACCGGTGTGACGGAAAACGTTGCCAACAGGCTTCAGTGATTTTGACAGGTGCAATTCTCCTTCCACGACTACTACGATGACGCTCCCCGTCGTTGGCATGCATCGACGCACTTGCTAGTTGGTAGTTTGTTGCACCGACGAGCACTTGTGCTTTTAAGCGAATAGATTGATCCCTCACCTGTCTGTCGTTCCACGTTCAAGTCGAACTTGATGATTCGCGGCGAGTTGCGTTCATTGTAGTAGAACGAACCGTTGTAGACGACGTGTGCGTTGCCCTGGAAACAGGTAAGCCGACGGTAAGTATGATTTGTTTGAAATTGGCAAAATTTAGTTCAACATTTGGGTTGGTATTACACACACGAATGCAAACAACAGCGATTTTCAAATCAAAAGTGAAAAGCATAAGTATTCTATTTTCCAAATTCAAAAATTCAAAATAGAATTCGAATAGTTCCAGTAAGATCGAAAACATTAAACATTAAAGTGATTCGTAGAATGCAATGGATAGTCCCTATCAGAGCTAGTGTAAGTTGGGAATCAAAAGCAAAAGAAATCACGGAAAGCATTGTGGGAGTGGGACTTTTTGGAAAACTGTTCCTGACTACCAACTTTTCAACTATCGACAGGCTGCAACATCAATGGGAAACTTAGCCGGAAACTTTTAGCCCGTAGTGCCCCTCTCGAAACGATTCGGGTAGGGCCACCCTGTTAACTCCACACGACAAAGTCCCTTCACACACACACACACACACACACACACATTTCGGTCGTCGAAACTGAACGGAGCGTGAACGGAGGAGTACCTACCCGGAAGGGGCGCTCCAGCCGGTACGTCTTGGTGGCGACATTGTTCCGGTACGTGGTCTTGTTGACGAACTCGTACAGCCGGTGGGTGTCGTTCTCCCTGGTGGCCCAAACTTTGCCCTCCATCACCTCGCTCCGGGCGGCCGGATCCTTCAGCCAGGCGCCGTACGACTGCTCGGTGTACTTGTGGTAGACCGGTTTGCCGACCGCGTACAGGACACAGTCTGGAAAGTGGGTACGTTAGAGATGGATGAAGCGGTGGCGTATCACGACCCCGGATTGCTGTTGCCCTGGTGCTAATTTGCTACTAATAAGGTGCCGGACGGACGGATAGGCAAATTTACTCGATAATTTGGCACTGTTTGCGAAGCCAACGGAAGAGCAGTTGTGGAAATCATTATCATTTTGTATTAATTAATTTAAATCCTTAATTTCAACAATTCGTTTGACACGTTAAAGAATAATTTTGGGTTCGATAAATGGAAGTGTCTCTTTCAATGTAATTTCTAGTTAACCCTTGTGATCTGATTTAAATAGTTATTCATTCTAAATCTCTTTTAAGACTTGTTCCTAACATCTCCTAGTGTTAATCAACAATTTAAAATAAATCTTCTTACTATCTTGAGCAATATTTTATCATCAACTGTGTATTCTGTAGGGTAAATATGAATTACGGGAACCCGCAAGGATGTCTACGCCTGGTCAGTCGATTTACCTGTCGTCCTGTTGGGTAATCCGGTGAAGCTGACATTTCCGATGGGTTTGATTTCCAGACTGCCAGAGAACAGATCGTACATCGACACGATGTTATCTTTGCACTTGAGGTCCCTGGCGGGCGGAAGCAATCGACGTCGACGGTCAGAAGAAAAAAAAAACCCCAAAACGCAAAAGGTCAGTACCGCATCATTGCGAGGCCGGCCTCTAATTAACTTTCGTCGGCGCTGGCGAGCTTACCTCGGATCCGGACACTCCGGGCAGGTCGTCGGCGGTCCGCAGATGTCCTCGTACGACTCCTTCTCCGGTGGCTTGGTGCCGTACACGTTGGTGTCGGTCGAGCCCGGCGGCCGGATGATGTACGGCGAGTGCTCCATCAGATGAAACTCGGCCTCGGTCACGCCGAGCTCGTTCTTCGCCGCGCAGTGATACTCGCCGAAATCGTTCGGCCGGATGTTGGTGATGTTCAACCGCATAACGGATTTGTAGCTAGATGAGATTTTGTTTTTGTTGTTAGCGTTTGGAGTTCACGTGAGCGGTGGGTGGAAAAGAAATTGTGGGACGGTCGGAGATGGAAAGTCAAACGCCACACCGGGGAGTGACACAAGTCGTCGCCATGTTTGCGATGGCGCGTTCGACGCTGTCGTCCGGCCGAACTAAGCACTCATAAAACTCAATTACTAATTTCAGGTTTCGTTTAACACAATTTGGGCCGGCCGGCTGGACCGAACGTGGTCATCAGGCCGTGATGTTGAATGGTCGGTGTATGAATATAGCGAGCTTTAACAAGGCAGGGCAGGGTCATTTTTAGCAGACAGCACGTGCAAAAATTGTGCAGCAGACTTTTTGATTATGCACAAACAAACGCTTTAGGAATACTAAAAAAAGAAGTTAATAAAAGTAAACAAACATTTTACAATCATTTCATTAGATTGTACTGGTGCGTCTGTTCATGAAAGAGTAGACTAGAGAACACAACAAGGGTTTCATAAAAGAAAGAAACAAAAAAGCTTTGTGAACGACTCAAACTACATTAGACTGTTTTAAAACAGAGCTACTTTTTTGTGCCGATGTGAAAATAACACAACTTCATGAATTTTATCAACAGCAACTTTCACTGACTCTCCGAGCGGAACATTTTATTTACTAAAGATGTGGAAGTCTAGTTCTGGTGGGGATGTTTTACTGAATTACCCTGCTCTGCCGTAATCAAGAGACACCGGAACGACTGGAATTGGACAAGCCAGTGAAAGTCCACTAATTAAACAACAAACGCAAACAATCCATCGCCAACGGGATCTGTGTCATTTGTATTCTTTTTGTTTTGCCCGCTTCCGGTAGCATGTTCCAAGTTACATTTTCATAGTGAATAATGGACTGGTTTTTATCCGGAATCGAGAAACGACTGCGACTGAGGAATCTGGTTGACAACGGATGGAAAAAGCAGGAAGAAAATTTCCCCATTTTCATTCCGTTTTGCTCGGGGGAAAAGCGAAAACAGGAGGAATGTAAAAACACGCCTGAAAAGTCTCCTGGTTGGGCCTACGTCACGTCACGGGAGGAAATCGAAAATGTTTTTCCACTAAAAACCAACATTAAATTGGGAAAGAAAAGTGAAACGGAAATTCTCTTGCCGTGGAGCTAGAAGTCCTTACACAACAACTGTAACAAACGAATTTGTTTATGCTTGTTGGCTAGTTAAGAAGATGTTTACTCGTTAGCTAAATGGAAAAACAATCGTGAAAATGCCTCTCTTGCTCAATAATGCTACGTTAGGGCATCCAGGATATCGATTTGACATACTTTGGCTTCTATATCGATCGGGTTCTTATAGACACGCCGTGCCACGAACCGGAGCTCCTTTAACACTCCTTTCTCTACTTACCCGTCGTAATGGGTTTCCATCTGAAATTTATCGCCATGCTCCAGCAGCCGCCCGCCGGGATAGCGTTCCCAGTACTTCAGTGCCTCGGGGAATGCTTCCACCTGTAATTACACAAAACCGATAGCGATGGTTACGGCCGGTCGAACGGATACGAGGATGGGAATGGTCCGGTGGGAGAATGGTTATTGACAAGTGATGCATTTTATTTTTGACGGAGCTCGAAACCTGGGATGATGATAATCATGTGTTGTTAAAGTTTCCGAGAAGCAGCATAAAATTATCCGCTTAAATATTATTGACAGGCGCATCACTGAATTAATGTTTTTCCAGCATCATCACAGATATGGTATTTATGTTCAAACAGACAGTGGTTAAAAAAAAAAAGAAATAATAGCATGTTTCACGATGTTCAATTATTTCTGACTGACATGGGAAAAACATCTTTAACAGACCCATTCGATATCAATTTAACTTCGAATCCAAACCAACGTTCTGAGAAGCACGTTCGATAACGGGAGGTTCTCGAACTTTAATCCCTTCCACATCTTTACAGTACCAAACATTCACCAGAAAAGTGAAATTGCCCCCATGGAGGAAAAAACAACACAACCACCTGCTGCTTTCCATTTTCCCTACTACCTACATCCGTTTTCAATCTTTACTTTCTATTCTCGGATACTTTCCCGAGAAAAAAAAGAAGAAAGCCGACCAGAAATGGCGCTCGATGAGATTCAATTTAGATTTATGAGTTCACTGCACGTGGTTGGGCAGCGGTTACCGATTTGATTCGGTTCTGTGCTTCACCCACTCGCATGCGGCTCGTAGACGGAGAAAACGGGGGAAACCCCTAAGCCAGAACCTAACCCTCGGTGGGCCGAACGCGCCGGGTGGAGGGGGGGTGAAAGGGTGGAAAAGTTTAATAAGATTTATGGTGGTGAATCAATTTGCGGTTTACTCGTAGAAAATAAGAAAAGCACCAAGCGGAACCGAAAACGGCCTGTCAAAAGTGTTCTACCGAAAAAAAATCTGTAATCGTGGGTTCTTTAGGCAATGATATACACAGAAATAAAAAAGATAACAACCACCATGCTACAATAACAGATTTTTTTCTACAACAACAGCGTTACATGTTCCCCACATGCCCATGAAAAATAGGCCGTACACCGTGTGCTGGGGAGAAAGAACCAAATTTATGAGTCGTAATTTGGGATGCTTTCCGCACGAGAAAACCGCATCCAACCGGGTCCTCTACAAAAATGGAAAATGGCTCCCGGCTGCATCGAAACCCGTTCCCGGACAGATTGCGTCCACTCGAGCCACGTGATGGAAAGGCCTTACGGAGGGTCTCATTTTTCTTGCCTCACAACGGCAGGGGGGTTTTAAACGTGCCCCAATAACGGTTTATTTCTCCTTTTGGGACAGATTGGCATATCTTGAAGAACGATTTTGAACGTTTTTTTGGTTTTAAACGGTTTAAATTGGGGGATTTCTTTTGGAAATAACACGCTACGCTCCGGGGGAATCCTGAGAATGAAGGGTTTTGTGAACGCACACTTACCTCACAGACGAACGTCACCGTGGAACCGTTGTGTGCGTACGCCATTTGATTCCGCACGCGTATCAAGGGTGCAACTGTGGAAGAAATGTAAATGTGTAGTAGGGGGGCAAAAAACAGAAGGAAAATTGAACTGGCGTATCATTAAACCCAACGAAGGCCAGACTTTAAGTAAAGCTGGCTGAAGTGGGAAAATCCGATTGCTCGCTTTTCCGAGGAACGTCCTCAATGATGAACTTGCATCATTTTCGCACGAGTCTTCATTTCGTGGCATTAAATCAGCATGTTATCTCGCTCGATGCTGACGCTGCATCGCTTACAGCCGTGATCCTTATTAGTCCCGGTTGGGTTCCGAGAGTTTGGCGAGAAGCCCTTCTCACTTGGAGTCGGTCGATTACAACGTAGCAATCCTCCACACCGAAGCCTTATTGGCAGCGAGAACACATGTTGCCGTACGTCGGGAAAGGCTCCGAATTCGACCGGCTTTCACTAGGATGAGGTCCTAAGCAAGGCAGCGTCTTCATCCCCCATTACAGACCCTTTGCAAATAGCTGCCCTTTTTCAGCCGTCCTCGAGAGTGTGTGAACTTGCCAGCCGAAACGAAAGGATCGTGCAATTGCACTCCGGTTTCGGAGCGCTCAAGTGTGGTCATTTGGGTTTCGCAGGCACTTGCAAGGATCATCAATCGCCCGGAGGGTCAAAGTGCACGATTGTCTGGCGAAGCCTGCAGCCAGCTTCCCACCGATAGTGGAACCCCCCATTCTTCTTCCGCCCGAAAACTTACAGTGCACTTCGATGTTGAACGTCTGGTTCGCCGGGGGTGAGATGCCATTGTCCGCCAGACATTGGTACGCGCCCATGTGCACTCGATTGATTTTGGTGATGTTGAGCGTGTGGCCTGCCATCGATGTCGCTGTGGAAGAGGGAGAGGAAAAACGAGTGAAAGCGGTGGCGGCGGCACATCTAACGATGGTGGTCGACGAGAGCATCCTTTTTCCGTGCGGAATAATCGCTGATGCAGAAAGTTGCCATTGTGCCGGGGCGCATTGTGTTCGTACTTTCGGAAAGGCCTTTCCTCTTTTTTTTTCTTCCCATTTGTGGTTTTTACCAAGCGCTAGAGTAACCGTTCCGAATGGCCGATAGCGATGGGATTCACTATTTGCCTCGAACCCCATTATTGACCCCGAGCTGAGCGTCGGCTCGTGGAGTGGTTGAGACCCCACGTGGGGTGCCATTGTAATTTGCCGCAGAACCGGATGTTCGCCGCGGAGAATCATGCCGAAGCCAACTTACCTTCCCAGGCACCGTTGGAAATGGTTTTCCCGTCCGCCCGGCGCCACTCGACGTGCGGTCGGGGTGTCCCGGTGGCGGCGCATCGTAGCCGCAGGTGTGTCCCCTCGTGCACCACGATGGGGCGGAGGGCCTCGACGGTGCCGGAGCCGGCGATGGACGGCGGGACGAGCAGCTCGTTCGAGAACGTATCGTTCACCTTCACCTTCCACGCGTTGATGCCGGGCGTTCCCGGGGTGCCGTTCGTACCCGGCCGGCCCGGTTTGCCCTTCGGGCCGTGGATTCCTGGAAGCGAGAGGAACACGATCAAACACGAGCTCGAGCTGAAAGCAGCACAAACCGCACACCACCTCCGCAAACCCCGGAGTGAGATTGATTTCTTGTCGTGCGCGTTCTAGAAGGTGCTTTCCGTTCGAACGCAATGTAATGATGTTTAACGACCGGGGGGAAGGGAAAGGGAAGGAGGGAAGAGACGGTCGTTGGATCACCGGGTGTAAGCTCGTTTGCTGGCTAAATCTGCACTCTTCCACCATGATCCAGAATACCACAAAAGCTTCTAACAAAGTGTGTGAACATTTCACAAAGCCTTCAGCTGAACAGGATACTGGGAAACATGTAACATATTTTTCTCCATGTTTCATTTTTTCTGATCCACTGTCTTTAAAAAGTTGTTTGGATTAGAGGCATACAACCATGAGTTTTAACAATATAGGCATAACGGCCATATTCGTTCAAGCCTGCCTTTGTAGGCTTTTACTAGACCTTTTCTCTTTGTGTACGTGAATAGTTAGTCCTGTCGTACAAGGGAGGGTTCGGTTTCGGTTGCGATTTGATAGCTTTAAAATTAGTTAAAAACAAATGTAAAAATATTAAAATTCCAAAAATAGTATTTTGTAAACAAAAAACAAAATGTTTTTATCTATCAGCTATTATAGTTATACAAAAGCATTGTTAGAACTAAATTATTTGTTCAGAACAAAAATGATACACAAGTTTACAAAATGAACACTTTTTAGTTGACATTTTATTTGTCTTGAAGTCCTGCTGAAAATTTTGTATTACTTTGGATGGTCTTGAACAAATATTAGCATATTTTCGAAATTCATACATTGAAAAGGTTTCTACAAAAAGTAAAAATCAAACGTTGAGAGCGTATAAAAAACAATTGCCCCTCTAAAGATAAAGAAACAATGTTTTCACATTTTTGATTTTTCACTTTTCCTCGACCAAATGATGCTATTTTCCGTGCATCAGTTTAGGGTGTACCGTTAACCCTTAGAGTAAAATAAATGTGCAACGCTCTTACCCTTTCCTCGTGGCTCGCCCTTGCTGTCGAAACCAATCAATCTGCATTTGGAGTCGATAAATCGAACACCGGGCGCCAGCGGGCGGGAAAGCGGGCGCAATCCCTCCGAGGATCAACGATGGTTGTGAAAACATAATCATGGCTGAGAAATTGCGCCGATTTTCGGCGAGAGTCAACACCGCGCCAACCCCGAATCCCCGCAACCCAAACAATCTATTTCGGTTCGGCGGGAGGATTCGATCGATGAAAGACACTTTCAAGCCGCCCATTCCGCGCCCTGTTCTCGCGCTCAAAGCTCAAGAGGAAAAGCGTCCACATTCGCTGGTTCGGATCTTACACCAGCTACTCCGAAGATGCATTGCAAACATTTAATCAATTCGAAGCTCAATCCGATGGTTCGGGTTGTTGGATTGAAGATGGATTGTAACTGGTTCAATGAGGAGTGGTAGGAAGGGTGAAAGTACGCGAAGGTGATGCTAGCAGCACTGTAAATCTTCGAATCGTTACCAGTTTATTTAACGCCGGTGCAAAACAAACAAGCCTTTGAAGCGAAAAGGGGAGCCGAACAAGCAAAATGGTGGAAATCGATTTCATTTCGATTGGCTTTCGCTACTTTTTCGAAAGTTAAGAAAGGGCTCGGTTGTTGAAGGCTCTTGGAAGGTAAAGAGGTTGTTGGTAAGGATTAAATATTAGACTTTCATCCTAGATGAGTCACAAAAAGCGAACTCACTGTTCTAATTCATCTTTGTACTGTCTTTTAAATGTTTAGGTACTCAGGAAAGCGAGAACTAACGTATATTGAACATTTCTGTTAATTAACTTCAAAGCGCATCCTTGTGCGTTTAAGATTGTGTAACAGGACGGAAGCACAAAGCCCATTCTACCCATGAATCTCAGCCTCTAATTAGCTTTACAAGCATACGCGTCATTCTCCGTACATAACCCGCATTGATACAGGTTTAGAAATCTCGATAAACATCAACTAATTCCAAGAATCACTTTGGAAGCACACAACAAACACGGCCATGCGTGAAAGCACAAGCACTTGTGTTCCTGGTATGCTAATTATCTGACTTACCGCGTGGTCCAGGCAGCCCGGGTGGCCCTGGTGGTCCCATCGGTCCCGGTAGTCCTGTGGGAAATCGAGTGGAAAACTCCTTACATTATGACGTACCGTAATCGGAGATGCATTCATGCGATGCTCGAAGCCATCGGTTCGAGTTCGCAATCGAAGCTTAGAGTGCATCACAAGAGCGTACCGTCTTTGCCATCGATTCCGTGGCGTCCGTCGATACCGGGAATGCCGTCCTTGCCATCCTTGCCCGGAATCCCGTCGGCCCCCGCCCGTCCCGGGACACCGTCCAGACCGGGCTCACCCGGCACTCCGTCCCGCCCGTCGAGCCCAAGGTTGCCCGGGTAGCCGATCTCGCCCTTGGGTCCCCGCGGACCCGGCTTTCCTTCGCGCCCGTCCACCCCCGCCGGCCCTGGCAGGCCCGGATCGCCCCGGTTGCCCTTCGGACCCGGGATGCCGGGCAGTCCGGGGGGTCCCGGTGGACAGTATTCCTTCGTCGCTCGGCAGAAGCCGGTGATGGCATCGAACTGCAATGCGAAGAAAATTCAAAATATGTATGTTATTTATCGAAGCAAGAAAATTGGCCAACCTTAACCAATGGGCTAAAGTATATTTGAAAAATAAATAAATAAAAATAAAATATAACAAATTTGACTTCTTGGAAAAATTGAAAATCATGTGGTTCAATAGTTCAATTGGCAGAATCATCTATCAAATTATTTTGATTTGCGACTGCTTTCTAGAGAGCAAATTTTAAAATTGATTTCAACTTAAATTAGAAACCTACCATAGGTTTGTTTTATTCAGTAAAAAGTTTAAAACAATCTGTTTACAGCAAAAACAACTCAAACCCAAGCAGGGTGTATTAAAAATAAATGAAAAAAATGTTTCAACACTATGAAAATAAAGCTCAAGCAAACCGTATTTATTTTAAATAAGGTCCCATCAACTTAAATTAGAAACCTACCATAGGTTTGTTTTATTCAGTTAAAAGTTTAAAATAATCTGTTTATTACAAAAACAACTCAAACCAACGCAGAGTGTATTAAAAATTAATGAAAAAAATGTTTGAAGACTATAAATCTCAAGCAAACTCAGGCAAAACATTATGAACAACAACAAGGGAGAGCGGAAAATCCAATGAAATAATTAAACCATCGTATTAATTATAAATAAGGGCCCATCGCACATACACACACACATATGCTGAGATCGATATTCCCAGCCTTAATTAATGTTAATGAAAATAGCGTTAACAGCAATTGCATTCCATCAATCCGGCCACCAAGAGACGCCGGCCTGGAAAGTGTCCCCGTCATTTCCGCCATTTATGTTTATTGGATTTTGCGCTCGAGCCCGGATCGGAAACCGATTGACCGATAGTGAGCGATCGGATCGGAAGCGATTGGAACCGGAGGCACCGCATAACCATTTTACGACAATTGCCATAAAATTCGCTTCCGTGATCCGCAAGAACCCGAGGGAAGGGATTTTTTGGATTTTTCTCCGACCCGCCGGAATGGTCCTTTCTTGTTGAACGATCGGATCATATGATACTCCAGTGTGGCCGCATCGGAGCATACGGAAGCCGGAAGCAGTAAAAGGGAATAAAGTGTCGTCTCGCAGCCGTATCGCGAACGTATCACATAAATCCGGAAACGGCACCGCGTCATCGCCTGTCCCGGAATGCACGATGGATGGATCGAATCAATCGTATTTCGCTCATAAAATCAGCAGCACGAACGCTTTACACAACCCTCCCGGGTGCTTCGGGTCCCTCGCGTGCGCCATTGCTTATAACAATCCTTCCATTGCACGCTTTTCCGGCGCAGGGAAAAAATGGGCCACATCTGGCGGAACAGGAACAAGGGGGACGGAGCGCGGGCAATAAATAAAGAAGAAAAATATAGCTCCGGGGGAATATTGTCATATCGCTCGTGGAGAATAGAAGCCGTGGTTCAGTTTTGCGGTGCGATGCATTCGTGTCAACGATTTTGATCCTATTTCCAGCGGCACGAGAAAAATACTATTTCACCACCCTTCCCAACTTCGTCGCACCTCTTGCCACTCCCGGGGGCGCGACGACCGAAGGATCCCAGTATCCAATTCAATCACTTACCGGAATGCGAGAGTAGCTCGTCAGCCAAACCCAGGTATCACCTCCGGGGGCTGCCCCCTTCAGGCCCGTCTTCTTCATTATCTCGCCGTCCTTCTTCTCCAGCTCGGACCGCAGCTTCGGGTTGAAGAACTCCACATTCGGACCTGCGCGCGAGGAAAGTAGGAAAGTGCGGAAGGATTCAATTATCTACCTTACGTCCTTTACGTTTCCGTGTTTTACAGCCGTCCCAATGCAATTTCCCGCCCTTATCGTTGAGCTCATAATTCGCTTGACGAGAAAATGAAGAATACTCATACCGAGTGGCTTACCTTCCTGATCCGGCACAAGGTTATCGTCGAAGGGGTTCAGATCGCGCTTCACTCTGGCCGGCGATCCCTCCCGGGACGACATTTTGCGTTCGTTTTGTACTCTCTGATTCGCTTCTAAGTAAGGCAATGACGTACTGGAAGGGGAGGAACGGTTGGGGGGAAAAGCAATAAAAAGGATTCAGTTTCAAATATGTTTTATCATTCATGGCATTACTCTAAGAAATACGAAGATTATATAATCGGGTAAGGATACTTTGCAGTGTCCTACGACTTTCTCGTTCACTCATGAATCACAAAGTATTGTTTTCAATCTTTATTTCCACGCGCACACCGGTTAAATTAAGTATGAATAATTTAACTTTATCTTTCTCCCACCGGAACCAATATTGTTTATGAAGCACTTTAAAATATCACTACCGCCGTTTAATGGCCGCCGCCTTCCTATCTCGCCCCAAAACCGAAGCGCAGCTGTCTCATAGATCTCCATACAACGTAAGCTATCAAAATTTTAATCATGCACTCTCTGTCCCAAAGTTATCCGACCTTCGTGCACCTTCTAGCAAAACGCCGTCGGATGAGGCAGCAATTTGAAAACTTTGATGGTAAAAAAATATGCCATCGAAAGCCGAAGGCCAGGAGCGATACAAAAACAGCGTCTCGTCTGGCGTTGAGGTTTCCGATGATGAACCGAATGGAACTTTTACGATCGTCGATGAACCCAAAGTTCACAAACCAACCTCATTTGAGCTGTTTCTTTTTTTTTTTTTTTGAAAGCCAAAACAAAAGCGGCTTCGGACTAATTTTTCAAATGACGTACTTTCGCCTTCGAAAGGAAACGACAGTTTAAGGTTTAATCTTTCCCGAGGCATCATCAACGAGGCTTCAAAGGGGAACGGAATAGTAAAGTGGGGCGCCAGTAAAAGCCGACAAAATGTTGGGCACGATTCGCATGAAAAAGTGCCATAAAAAAAGAATCACAAAATGCATCGTAAATCTCCTTTCGGGTGTATTATTCGGCAACGATGAAAGAGTTGTGATAATCGTTTGCCAAAAAAGGCACATAGCTTCGAGGGAAGCTGGGTACGCAATGCAGCATGTCGAGACGACGGAAGTAAATCTTTTGCTTGAGGCCAATTTGGTCCTTTATTGTGTGTGCTATATTTAATTTCTTTTAAGCCATATAGAACCTTTTTTTTTTGGGGAAAAATATTTTCTAAAATTTAAGTACACCAGAGAACATACAGGTAGTGTTGTGTCAAGTAGCTCTTTTCAGTGAGCAGAGCAGAGCCTGCTCGCTCGATTAGATAAGTAGAGTGAGCCACCTAGCTCAACTTGCTCACCTACTGAGCATGCTCACCTACTGAGCATGCTCACCTACTGAGCATGCTCACCTACTGAGCTTACCCACCTACTGTGCTGGTGAGCTCACCTACTAATCTTGCTCAATTACTGAGGTGGCTCACCAAACTCAGTTGTGCTGGAGACTTTCTTTGGGAACCAATACAGACTGAAACTGCTTTGGCATCAATTCCACTAATTTAGTCATTAACAAACGGTATTCTGTTTTATGTACTCTGCGTCCCATTTTCAGTTCCTTGTTGTACCTTGGCATAGGTCGATCTCAAATAAAGTTTAACATTTACCAACCGCATTAAATGAACTAGTTTGACCTTCTAACCTATCAGCTTTACGACCTAAACTAAAGTTACTTAGCTGTCGGTTCAAGGAGATAAAACATACTGTGTTTACTGAGCTACCAGCACAACTGAGTATGCTGAGCTACCTCAGTAATTGAGCAAGCTCAGTAGGTAGGCAAGTTCAGTAGATGAGTAAGCTAAATAGGTGAGCTAGCTCAGTAGGTGAGCCACCTCCGTTTTTGTATCCGGGAGATAGCTCTCTGCTCAGTTAGGTGAGCTGAGTGGATCAGGTAGCTCACCGGCTTACTACACAACATTACATACAGGCTTATCAGCTTCTCTCCATCAACCATCAATTTTGTGCAAACAAAATATGTACCGGTTGATGCGAATGTTTCTCTTTAACTTTGTGTTCCATTTTCCCCTTCGCCGGAGCCTCATTAAACCCAGATGCAGCGTAACAGTATTTGAAGTACTAAAATTAAAACAATTTCCTGTCGCCAGTTTCGTCAGCAAAACGTGACTCTGTGGCGCAAACAGGGCCGGGTTGCATTAAACTACAGCAAGCCCTACACACACACACACCGGAAACTTCTATGTGCGCTCCATGTGGCGCATTTCCCGTTACGCCACTCATATGGTGTAGCTGTGGTACGGGCTTTATGGGATAATTTTCCACCTACACCGACCCCTCCCAGCCCCCCCATTTCACACACACACACACCGGAAGGCTTATCATCATCATCAGTAGTTATTAAACAAGTGCGGGCTGGCTCGAGCCGTAATCCGTGCCGTGTACTGTAACCGAAGACACGGGCCATTTTGCAGCCAACCCGGTTACCGGTTCCTTTTCCTTCCGCCTTCATCCATCCATCCGGTCGTGTGTGTGTGTGTGTGGTGCTGATTTTAAAGAAATTACAACCAAACATTGCAGTTGATGTAGCTTGCAAATTGGGCGGATGTATTCGGTAAGCCAACATTGCAGCCTGCCGGAACACATGTTCGCAGCTCGTGCCCTCTCGGTGGTAATGGGTTGGCGCTGGGAAATACGAAAATTTTCTCCCCCCTACCCCCTCACCAGTTTTGGCTCACTATCGTAGCGAGTTTTGTCGGTGTAAAGTATTATCAACTTTTTCACCGATGCAGTTGTCGTGACTGCGTTTTAGAATATCGCCCTCATCATCATCATCATCATCATCGTCGTCGTCGTCGACGCAGTGTAAACCCTGCAGGAGAAAAAAAAACAATGCGGACACACCAAGACGGTGAGCTCCAGGTGAGCCTGATGTCGGAAGCTTTCGTACGAACGAACAACCGGCTAAGCTCGGGTTGGTTATGCAAACCAAACAACTTACGACGACCAACGCAGGTGTTCCGCTTTGGGCAACTCTGGGCAGGACATTTATCAAGCCGAAAGGCACACGTGCAACCGCATTAACAACCGCACCACAAACAGACAAAGCCCGTTGGCCGTGTCGGTCTCAGACGTTACCCGGAACAAGTGGAGATCCGGAGATTATCGTCCCTCGGAGCGAGTAACGTCCAACGTATTATTTCGAGAAAACCGAACCTCGTAGTAAATCTTGCCAAAAGGCCGACCAAGTTTTACGCCCGGAACACGCCGATAATAAAACATAATTCCAGTAATCGCCTGGCACAGCTTCGAAAGTACTTTTGTCCGACGACGTCATGCTGTAATCCCGGAGCCAACCAGCGAACGATTATGACCCGCCTGCCTACACCTGACCTGATTTCAATAAACTTCCAATTCCCGTTACCGCCACGGGGTGGATTGCAGCTGGATCAAAATGCAATTCCATTTACTTGAACAATAAACGGATGCTCGAGCGAAACGATCGTTGATTTTATTTTTCCATCCTGCACTTCCCCAGGAGCGCTTTTTCACCAACTGACTCCGGAGTCGAAACAGTTTCCTAGTTACCGTTTTACATTTCATGGCAAATGTATCTGCTAACGATAACGCCGCATTACGGCTGACTTGCTGCTTTGGTGAAGAGGGCATCGGGAATCAGAGAATTTCGCATATTTAGTTTCATTAACCTATTCTGCAATGTTTCCCAATACCAGTTTTTCTTTTTTTCCCTCTAGTGTTTGAATTTGTACTGCAAATGCTATCCAATATCCGTACTCCGAAATGGTCGCAGTTTTACTGTTATGGTTTCCAAACAAACTGGGATGATCCGCGCGAGCTGTAACCAGTTAGCGGAAAACACTTCCAATCATTTATGCTACCGTTATCCGGTTTTCCTTCTGCATCAGGTTTCAATAAAAAGAGGACGTCGGTAGAACTGTTTGTTTGCAATTTAATATTGCTTTGTTTCACGGTTCACAGGGTTGTGCGTGGAATGTTTTTCTTTTGCGTTTTCCGAAAGCAAGTAATGCTTTCTAATAAAATACACCGCTCGGCAGCCATAATCATAGCGCCGCGTGTGTTTTCGAAGCCGGTAAACTAGTCGAACCGTAACGAAACCGGATACAGCATATTCCGAACCGCGCGGATGATAAACACAAAAAAACGCTCGCTTCGCTCGATTTGCAACGAATTTCTCCATTTTGGCACGCGATTACAATGTTTCCCCTGCGTTTTGTGTGGCGATAGATAAAACTCGATGCGTATTAAAAGAGCTGGCTTAAGCTGGCCCGTTTTACGACAGTAACCCACACCCTGCCGCCGCGGGTAAATATTCCGAGTTCAGCACTTTCCCGGGGTTTGTTCCTTTTTGCGTTTTGTAACCTCCGAAATAGAATACTTTGGGAAATTTCTGGCAGCAGTTTGAACAAAAAAAATAAAACAACGGTCCTATGAATAATCGCATGTTCCGCGGCTCAGCAGGAGCTTTTTCGGAATACACTGGACCAAACCACCCGACACTCCGGCCCCTCACCCCCCCCCCCCCCCCCCCCCACCCAAAAGAGATGGGTCGCCCAGAGCCATTTCAATTCATTCGGCGAGATTAGGGAACGGTTCGCGGGAAAGCCCAAACATTTGGGAAAGCCCAGTGTTTCCGATCGTGCATGAGTTAGTGTCGAGTCTGTTGCCAACAAAGCGCGTTGCCTGTGAGCGCCCGGCGGTTATCGTGGCAGCTTTTACCACCACTTAATGGACGATTTAATCGGCTTCGTAGGGAAAGGAGGGCTTCGGTTCCAAAACGGCCCGCGGCTGAAGCGTTTTGGGCTGAAATGTTCAATCGATTGATTTTAAAGTGTTCGGGGAAATGTGTTCCCGAGGTGAGCGAGGTGTGAAACGCAGCGTGGGAGAGGAAACACGGTCGAGGTGGTAAAACCCGAGCCCGATACTCACCTAAATTCTGGCACGGTCCGTCTAACGTACGCCAGCAGCTCCCCGCTGAGTTTATCGATGTTTTGCTTCCAGTAGGCGCTCACGAGCGACTCCACCTGGCGGCGCAATTCATCCGCCGAGGGGGCCGCCACCACCTGCACCGGAAGCTGTTGCGCTGGCTGGCCGGGGGCGACCGGTGGCAGGCGGCCATCGACGTACGCGAGCAGGCCGGCCGAGAGCACAAACATTCCCATCAGCAGCACCCCGAGCAGAATGTACACCTGGCCGAGGCTTAGCGATGCACGTTTGAGCTCCACCTGTTTGCCCGCCGGACCGGTTCCACACTGCACAGTCTTTAGCATCGCCTCATACTGCGAACGCTCCTCGCTTCTGCTGCTGGCCTTCTGCTTCGGCTTACCTTCCTTCCGCGACGTGTCGGATGCAACCGGTTCCTGTGACGCCTCGTCGGACGTTCGCCGCTGATCTGACGCTTCCGGGCACGCTGGGTCGGTGGACTGTGGGGCCGAGTTTCCCTTCCCCGGGGAGGACGATGGAGACGCCAACGGGGGCGATAGCCGACGGGAAGTCATACTCTACTCCTCGGACACACACAGTGACGGGTCGGGTAAAAAAAACACTTTTCTATTTCCACTGGAAAATGGGTTGCCTACGGATGCGGCCGATCGCGATTGACATTTCAATTTCCTGCAACGAGAACGAAGGATGCTCGGTGAATGCGCGCGTAGGTGACAATCGTCATTTGTGGATATTTTACTCTCGTTTTCGAAAGTTAGGATGACAAAGTTCGAATGGAAAAAGGCTGTCGTTGACCTCGACGACGACGGTGACAACGATCCTTTCACCGGCAAATGTACTCGAATCTACGCCTGTCATCATGTTAATCATGAAAACTCATCCAACATCAAAGTAGCAGCCGACTCTTTGTTCAGCGGTTTCCGAGCACTCATTTGATTCGTAGTAGTAGGCAGGGGGTTATTCTTGATGTATTATTTTTCTTCCCTTTTCGGGACCAAAACATAAAGATAGCTCGATGGCGAAGAGCGCACGGTAGAAGCGGTGGCTTTTGAAGCGTCCTTTGGAGAAATGGTATTCCCAAAGCGCTCATCATATCGTTTGGCTGCTCGGCTAGCGAGTCTTTTTTGTAACTTGCCCTCTTTTTCCGTCTCTTTTCTTCTTTCCCTCCTTAAAACCATATCGTTATCTTTGCCTTTCCGTTTGCCAAACACTACAAAGCAATCCACCCCGCGGTCCTTTCTCTTTGGGTGAGTACATTTTACGGGCATCATAATTCCCGCTAGCTGCTGGCGGCACAAAATGATCTCGACGCACCCGTAATCATCAAACGCCGGTCGACGGGGAAATGAATTTTCTATGAATCGACATTTCCCACGCCGCCCATCGCCCGGTGGGGGGAGGAGTAGCGGCCGGAAGGGAAACCGGGAGGGAAATTCTCATCATGAACATCATGGGTCACCGGAGAGTACGACTCCAATCCGAGCTGTGGGTATGCGAACCGAAGAAGGAAAGGAATTCGAATCTGTTAACCTCCCACCGTTTTCACTCCCTCGCGGTTGATGATTAATGAACGTGCCCGCGCCCATGCGGCCCAGAGGAAAGAAAACCAGTCGCTGATGGCGGCTGATTCGGATTATTTCGTTTGCCTAATTCCGCGAAGTGAATGCCCGTAGGTTTGCAAGCATCGTACCGTTCGGCTGGAAGGCAAGTAAACCTACTCCTCGTCAAATGTTATTTTTAAGTAGCCGAACTCGAACAGTATGAATATGAATTTTCCGACCGGGCGCGGATCGTGGATAATACCGAACGTTATTACTTTGACCTTTCCAGCATTGGTGTAGTAGCGGTGTTTCTTTTTTTTTGCAACTGATTCGCAAATCATGCTAATTGATTAGAGCCTCGCTCACCAAACTGTATGAATGTATTATGGATGACTCGGTAAAAAAGTTGTTACTCCAACGCAAGCAAACTCAATGCTCGGCCGCCGGTTCGCATGGCCAATTTGAGTTAATTGACCACAAATTACTTTAATCAAACCGAGATATGGGAATTCACGGGGTGGGTGAAAGGGGATGGGGGGAGAGAGGTATTTTATATCATAGTGCAGGATAAAACATACTCAAAACGATTTATTTATAATTATTAGGCCATCTTAATTGTGTTACTTGTTTGCATGCATAATATCTTTGTATTTATATTTTGTTCAACGCAGTAAAGTATTTTCTACAAACAAAAAAGTAATGTTTCTATACATCTTATGCAGTTTATGCTGCTTACTATGTTTTCACTAAATAACGAGCTATTATAATTTTTTTTTTCATTTTTAAATTTAGGCTTACTGAAAAACTCAAAACTCCCTCAAAAGAAAAAAAAAGCGATCACAACATTTTCATTGCATTTTAAAGCTCCAAATTAAACTATAAAATTTAGTTTACAACGAGTAAATGGAAAAAATTAGTATTTTTTAAAATAAAATTATTCCAGATAAATTAAAGATGGAAAAATTGTGACAAGTACATAATATCTATGTTAAATCAACCATTATTATTTCCCAGTAGACGTGTTTTTGTGCAACAAATATCACTATATTGCATGTTATTTAAATAGTTTGCTCTTCATGTTGTGATGTACAGTCAGCATGCAATAATATTTCTTGAAGGGTTAGAACTCTTGAATATTTGATTGTTGAACTCCCGAAACGGTCCCCGAAGTTCCTTGACTCTTGAGCTCTTGAAACGGGTTATTTCATATGATGCAAGAGTGGAAAATTCCCCCGGAAACTCTTTGCTCGAGCATGGTCTCGGTTGTTTGCAACATTTTTGAGTACGACATGTCCGTCCAATTTTCCGCTTATCGTTATATTACTCGGCTCTCCCTACCACGGGATGGCTAGTAGTGACGGGCAGAACATTTAGTTATCCATTTCGGACGCCAGAAGGATGTAAATCTCATTTCCGGTATGCAGCACACGTCGCCGCGCTGCTCCGCGTTGTCATCGGTGAAGCAAAAAGTGATGCCAAACTGGAGAATATACATATTCAGCTGCCATTGCACCAGAATAAAAATAAAAAATAAGCCCGTCAACGCAAGGCATTCCGGCATGTCTGACTTCCGGTTGGTTCCGGCAACGGTCGGGACCATGCTTTTCTATGCTCCATTTTGTTCTCTTCATCCGAGCGCGGAAGGCAGGAAGATGGTAAATATTGCTCCGGTCGGTTGGCTTACTTTTACCGTTGACGAATGTATCCTTGCGGGCGCGCGTTCTGACAGGAGTTATGAAATTCTGTTACAAGAAACTTGCTTGCACTTCGGCAACGATACGAGCGCCACCTTCTGACCCGAACACCGCGCCCCCTTCCCCCGGGGGGATTGTCCCGCGTGTCGATTTAGGATGGAAATACCCGGTTCCCGCTTCTATCTGCTCGGCGCAGCATGAATATACAAAATCGTAAACATACTTTTTTATTGCATTTGGTCTACAGCCAACTACCGGCCCGTCTCCGCTACCCTCTCCCTCTGCTCTCGCGAGATCTAAGCGTGCATTTCGAAGCGCTGGTTCTTGTCGAGGCTTCCGAGCCAACCACAAGGTGCAACCCGGGCAAAGTGGATAAGCCCCGGCGGATATAAACCGAGCAATATGCATGACAAGATTACCTCGCTTTCTTTTTTATATTTCTTCGCCGGCAAACAGTCATGTAGATAACACACACACACACACGCGCGGGCTCCCGGGAGGGATGTCATATAGAAAGAAATTTTACATCCCACGTCTCCTTGTGGGATCATATATGCATTGCGCGAAACATTGTTACCAACTTAGGCCGGGCTCGGGAAGCAGAAGAGGAGCTTGAGCCATACGTATATGTAGTAAAAGCCAGCAGTTTGCTTGCCTACCGCCGTACCAACCATCGAGCGCTCACGTGGTCTATTTTCTTCCCGGAATGTACACAACGTAATGCCCGTAACCGTGGGGCAGCTTCGTAAACTCTTTCAGTGAAAGCATTCCACCGGGCAAGACTTCAACTCCAACACGGGACCTCCTTAAACGGGAGCGAAGGAACGAAGAAGTCGAAGCGGTCGAAATTGAAATTCAAACGGAAGTCGAAATATTGTGCTTGAATAATTTAGGATGAAATATTGCTTTGCAACAATCATGCATCATCTACAAATTGTGGCATCGAACCGGAATGCTGAAGAGGAATGTGTGAGTGTATGTGTGTGTGTGTTTCTGTCCCGACCCGAGCATCCGAGCAATATGGAGAAATTTCCATTCGAATCCATAACTAAACAGGGAACCAAAGGGGAGACGGCCATGAGGTGGGACCAATTGAACGTAAATTGAAACTGAACAGATGATTTGTGGAGGCAAAAATGGGCGAAAGCACGAAACGAACAAACGGAACCCATCAACGACCAGGCGCCTCCATGATGAGTGAAATTTGATTGCACGTGGTTCGGGGATACCGAACCGGGTCCGGGTGTTTGTTATTGGCTCGGAAAGGTGTGATTCATGAAATGGAGCTTTTGTTCTGCGCCACCACCATTGCCGGTGCCCTTTCTTCATCTATTTGACATGTTCTAAAGTGCCACGGTTTACCGTTCGTTAATCGACGTCCGATGGGTTTTCCTTTATTTTTTTCTTCGCTTCCTTTTGAACGCAACTCAACATCTTTTGTGTCGGGACAAAAGGGAAGGTAAAACAGAAACCATTTCCCTGCTGTTCGATCTTGCTGGAAACGCTCGAACAACAAACAAAGCGGCAGGTGCAATACCCCCCCCCCCCCGCCTCCTCTTTCATCCAGCGAACTGGACAACAATAGCGCTGACCAGCGTGTGCTTTAGCTAACAATGAATTTCATATTCCACCGTCGTCGAAGAACTTCTCGGAAGCCGGGCCCGAATTTTAAGCTGCTATACATGTGCCCTAAATTAGAAACGTGCCAAAAGGAAGAGGGCCGACAAAACGAAAAAGAAAACAAACAAGGCTCCGCATTCGGATGGAAATTGAAATTTTTAGAGCCCACAAGCTTAGGGATCTTTCCTTCCCCCCATCATCGATGGCTTTTAGAAGTTTCTTCCGATCTTTAATCGAAAAGCAATAGGCCGGGGGGGGAGGGGTGGGCGGCTGTATCGCAGAAGCCGACAATCCATCCATGCCCCGTTGAAATCGTGATGCAACTTGCACGTGCTGCAGTGAGTTTTCCCATTGCATACTGATCGCATCGAAAGCGGCGTGTGCGGAGAATTTTTATCCTGCCAACATCGGGCCGACAGCTGCATCTGCTCTCCCAGCAGCGCTGCAGAATGCACACATCTGCTTTGGGGCACTTTCAATCAAACGCAAGTCACACGCATGGCGCAAGAACGTCGAAATCCGGAGGCCTTATTCGGCGTGCGTGACGAACAGCTCGACGGAAACGTGCAGGACTGTTGGCATTTGACGAGTACCAATCCTTTCAACTAGCGACGTATGTGTGTGGGTTTGGGAGGTTCAGCGCAATGGATAGATTGACAGGCGCGAAATGGACGAAATCCGGTGGCCAGAGGATTCAACGACCCAGCGGAGCGAAAAGTGAAAAATACCTTTCCTATTCCTGTTGCCGGATATTAGTGTTTGTAGATGATCGACACGCATCGCTGGTTTTCATCCCAAAAGAATAGATGAGCAAGATAAGAGAGTGTCAGCAAAAGAGATTCAAAATGCCTCGGGAGTAGTTGCGCTATTGAAATTATTTCCAAAATTCTCATTTGCCTTTCCGGCTTATTTCGGGTTCTTTTAATTGAAAATTTTGAATCAAAATCATGGAGCTAAATAACGATGATGGAAATTGTGTTTTTGAATTCGCTTATTTGAATCGATAAATCGGATTTGTAGCTTAAAACAGTATGCAAAATTGTTGAATTGAATTGTTCGCTACATTTCATGCTTGGTTAATTAGAATTATTTGATCTTATTCTCAACCCAAGAATTGAGATTCTTTTTAAAAGTATAGTTTTCAAGAGCATAGAATAGTTTGGAATAAAATAAGTAGACAATACTGAATGCCTTGTAAATCGACTTAGGCCAGTCGAAAGTTTACAAGTCCAAAAGTCAAAATATGGATATCAAGAGACACATAATTAGAGAACGTTTAACGCGAAGGTGTTATTAGGAATATTACGTTGACAAAAACCAAAGTTAAATTACATTTTAAACTGATTTTTGGATTAAACTGGCAAAGTTAAGAAGCAAATTACATAATAGGAAGTTTCCCGATCACTGCCAGAATTACAAACACGAAATCTAACTCATATTACAATCTTTATTTCGCTTTAACATTGACGAGATTTTGAATATGTCTACTAAAATCGATTTATGATAACAAAACAAAAACTTCAGTATTGTTGTCTTTTTGACATAATTCTGGAACCTTTGTAACCTTACGGCAAATTGAGCATGAAAATAACTCAAATGGAACTGGATAACGACGATAATACCAAATGAAATAAACATTTTCCACACACATTATTCGAATAATTACATTCAAATATATAATAAGTAACATGCTGAGTGAAAAAGAAAAAGAAATGATTGTTTAACTGAAGTTCATATCATTTTACTCGGGATTACAACATCTCAGAGATTGATATGCAATAAAATTTATCAGCAAGAAGTAATCACTGATCAATCAAAGCTTTCAATAAATAAGCTCCTTTATATATGTTCAAACAAAGGATGAAAAATAGCCTCTCAACCGGATCCAAATACATATTCTCCCACACACACTCACACACTCCACGTGCGTGAAGGCTGTTCAGTATGGGAAAATGGCGCTACTTCACCATAACTGGCAGCTGTTTCGATTGTCGTTATAAAAAAACACCCAAAAAGCGAAACAACGGAACGTCGGGAACAAATTGAGTCATTGGTTTGTGGACTGTTTAATGGACCATTACTAAGAACCATTTGTTTGCTTTAGCACTTTTCCTTTCACCACCACCACCACCACCATCACCCTCCGTGGATGTGAAGTGGATTCGGCAGCAAACGGGAGTGAACAAAATGGCAACGAGGGGAACTTATTTACCCACTAATCCACTTTCACCGTCCATGCCCATCATCGCCAAGTTCCCTCCCCCCTTTCCCCGCACCGAGCCGTGCAAGATTTCATTCCAACTTCAATCCTCGCCCTAAGCCTACAAAATGGAGTTCGGTCTGGAGTGAAATCGAAATGGTGGTCGAAAAGTTAGATCGAGGCATATAAAAATAAAAAGCCAGCTTCTCGAGGCCACAAAGCACGATTACGCCTAACGAAGCTAATTTAGTTCAACAAGATTATAACGTTAGATAAAGTGCCAGTTTTGCAGAACTTCCTTTCCTCCCGCTTTCTTCGGCTCGGCGTTATCTTGGCCTCTCTTAAGCCCTTTATCTATCGCTACCCGGCCGGTTTCCCGTGGGACTGGCCACTTTGCGCTCCCGGGCAATGTGTTCCGGGAGGACCTCGTCTGTTTTTTTGTGTGTGTGCAACTTCATCGATTCGTCCACAATCCTCCTCCTCCTGGTTCAGCCGATGGAAACGAATGATAAGAACAAAAGCACTCTTGCGTGGCTTTCCTCGGGAATGGCGTTTTTGTTCCCCTTCTTCCCATTCTTTTCCGTTTTCTCTTTCGCGGGCTTTTAAACGCGAAGCGTCTGTTTGAATGATGTTAACATCGTGCCAAGAGAGGGGACGATAGATGGATCCCAATTTTTCTGCGTTTCCATTTTCGCCGCAATTTGCGAAAGAAAACCCACCTAGCTTGGGCTGAGATGGGTTCATTGAACCCCGTTTTCTGCAAGCTCATTCCAAGGAACCACCAACCAGAGCTCGCTTCCAACTTCGTGCCAAAGGCTCGGAACCAACGAATGCCGCAATGCCTTTGTCTGAACCGATTGACACAGATTCGGCGTAAAGATGCCATAAATTTGGTTCCCGCGCCGTTTCCCTGCACGCCCCACCGGGGAAAATGGAAAATGCGCTACCTTCTCTTAACTCAAACCCCCCCCGGGGCGAGGCGTGCGTCGCATGCACAATGTGTATGTGTGCTTCTTAACCATGATTAATCGCACGGAACGTGCTCAGGAAAAGGAGGTTGCCCGTAAGAAAAACGGGCTGAGGAGTGAAACGAAACAAAAAGAAAAAAAATCCAAATCGATCCCCAAGAGTAAAGATGACAACTCCACCGACCGCCGTCGACCCCCCTCCCCCTCTCGGCGGAGGAGGTAAACAAGCGGAAGGACCGATAATCGAAGAGCAAGCATTAATGGACTGCCACGCCGGAAGCGGACCCAGATGGCGAAACCGGGACCGGAACCGGGTAATGCCTGCCACCGCGAAGTCAGATTTTCGATCTTCGATCCCGAGGAAAACCCCGAGGAAGGATTTCCACCCGCAGAATAAACATTCATTCCGTTCCATTCGAGCGAAGATGAACTACCGAACGGTAAACGGTGGAAGCCCTTGGTTGTTGATGGTGGAAGCCCCTTGCCGAAGGTCCAGATGGGGGTAAAATCATCGTAAAAGCCCTCTGTCATCCGTCACCGTCCTGATTAAACCAACGTTAGCGGACACAAGTAGTAGAAGGGGGGAAAAAACGCAGAGAAATCGATCGGACGGTGGGAAGTGGCTCCCAGATGGAATTACGACGGGATTATTGGGTGTTACTTATGGCAGGATAAAAAAAAGACGGGAACTAGTCCATCCGTCTCAATTGCTCCCGGAGAGCGTGAAACACCCGGTCAATCATCTGTCAAATTAATTAGATCTATAATCCTTTCCAACATCCCTTCCCTTCCTCCTAAAAAGCTTCAAGAGGGGTAACTTTGGGGTCGATTGAGGCATTGTCTCGAATCTGTCAGGAACATCGATCGGAAGACTTCCACGAAAGCGTGCTTACATCGGAATTCAAGGATCTTAAAGCCATCCCGGCGTGCCACGTGATGTCACCGTGCATGGATCGGTGCTTGAAACCGAAGACTTTCCACCGGGAAAGGGGAAAAACTTTACCACGCTGCCATTTCTTTTTGCGCCTGTAACATTCCCTTAACCTTGTGTGTTATCTTTCGCGCCCTTGGCTAATGAAATTTTCATTCCATTGAGACTGCTCCACCGGCACCAAGTACGTGTCGGGGGGAAAAGAGTTTCTTGTAGCCGCGAGTTGCTTTTTGGTAACGGCAAAAAGAAACCGGGGTAACGGAAAAAAGAGAACCTCGCCAAAAAATAACCTCGACCCAATAATGTGGAATAGAATCGTAAAGATGAGAAACTTACACACTGCGGACTGCGGCCAGGGCACCTCGTTTGGGCTCTTTTTCCTCTTGGAGTTTGTGCTCGTGTTTTTTTTTTTCTTTTTGGAACGCCACGAACGGAAGTAGCCCAAACCACCCGCGGGTTGTCGGGCAGCAGTAAGAAATGCGTTTTTATCACGTCTTCGCAGCGCAAAGAAACCACCAATGTTGGGGGGGAGGAGGGGTGATGCCACTGACAGTACTCTGGTGGTTGGTGGGTGGAAGTCAGAGCGGCCCTACGTTCGCCCACTTCCAGCGCCCAGTTTCACAAATCGGTCGCACAGAGCCACGAGTTTTCCGAGGACACTTTGAAAGCGCAATTCTTTTCCTTTTTTTTCCACCCCCGCGAATGCGGTGCTGCCGGAAGCGACTTGTGGTCCAGGCCGGGGGGGGGGAAGAGGTTCGCACTTCACTTAATCAGACGTTCGCCACACTCCGGCACGAAGAAGCTGGCAGGGCGCGTGATTTTCAATCTTCTACGCCTTCACGACTTCACGACGCTCGCGCGCTCCCAATGGCCACGGCGAGCACGAACCACAATGGGTTGCGCTGGGATAGGCTTAATGCAGCTTCTTCACGACTTTGCCGGTTGCTTTCGAGCATTGGAGTGGGCACTCAACCCGCAGATGCACAAAAAAACCAAGGTACACTTAGTAGAAAGAATGAAACTAAAGAGAAAAGAAAACAACTCAAACTATTTTAATCCGCACGACCGGAAACACTAGCTTGCACCGAAGAATCTGAGCGGCAACCGACGCGGACACTTCGTTACACATTCCGGGTTGCAACACGGTTAGACACCCTTCCGGCGACCAGTTCGAAGCGCGACTGGCGAGCGGCTTACGAGCAGTTCGCCGGCCACGCTAACGATTGCGGCGATTGCGGGCCAGCTTCCGGTTCTGCCGCCGAGCACGCACCAACACGCGGGCAGATCTATCTTTACACTTTCACTCCTATCCACTGGCCGTTGGCGCTGCCGCTGCGGTACTTCCGCAGGCAGGCGGCGACGAGCTGCGATAAAATGTGACACACTTTTTTGCACCCATCGGATGCGAAGAACATAAAGAAGAACATGCTTCCCACGGTGAAGAGGGGGGGGGACGCCTGATGGGATAGGGAGGGAGTGTGGTGTCCGATAGTGGCGCCGATTCCCACTCTAAGCCACACTCCGAGACAAGTTTAGTTTCAGCTGCGTGTTTAGGAAGGTTCGGTCGAATGGTCGAAGCGTTAGATATGACTTTTCCGTTTCGTGGTCTATGCGAAGGTTTCCACCCACACACGGAGGCTGCTATCGCGGTTTTTATTTTTTTTTACTTCACTGCCAAAACCAAATTCACCACAATCTCTCTTTACAGTTCAATTTTGGAACTCCGTTTTAAAGCCTATGTCCATTTCCGTCGCGTAAGCTGGACTTGTGCAATGCGTTTTATTTTATTTGGCTGCAAATAAAGAAAACAAGAAAAACCGACCTCATGGCATAACCTTCAACAACAGCTGTTCCCAGCGTCCAAGATATGCTATCGGTGCTGAATTCGTGCCGTGTGCAATAAAAACTACTTCCGGCTCGAGCCACGAACAAGTGGTTGCTAATTTGTTTTTCATCTTATTTATGCCTATTTATAGCCCCCCATCGTGCCTTTCTGCCGTGTTTGCGCACATGCAGTGTGCATGTTTGTTTTTGCTGTCCCCATCGCTGCCCTGCCGGTCCCTCGGTCATGTGGAAAATTCATGGAAACTGCTGCTCACACGGCTGAACACTTGAAATATATCCGTTTTTGTCCGCGGCGCAATGTTGTGTTTTCTTTTCCGCTTCGTGCCCTTGGGAGTGGGCCTCGTGAAGTGGCGCGCTTTGCTTTTTTTTTGTTGTTGCCCGGTCTCGCTGTCAACCGATGAAAAATTCAGCAGCATGAAACAAGTGAACCGGAAATATGAACAATTTTGTTTCATTTTTTCTTCCCACCCACCCAGTTTTGCTCGAATAAATAAATGCAGCGAGATGTGGATCTTTTTATTTGCTTTCATCCGTTTCGTGCTGCTTTTCTTCTTCCGACACACCTCAACGCACAGTCATGCTTCCGGGATTTGTACAAGTCCTTCCTGCTTTCCATCACCGGGTACACGGCCCCACAAACAAGCACGCACACACACACACAAACACCGGTTGACGGTTGGTGACCGGATTTAAACGTTTTCTTTTTCCAACCGGCTCCGGCAAAGCTCACTTTTCACCTGTTTGGGATGGTTTTTATTTTTCCTCCCAGAATTTGACACATTCTCATGCAAAACCTTCTTCTGCAGAGTTCGCACCGGATGCTAATGCCGAAGGTATTTTTTCCTGCAAAGTCCACACCGGCGTGGGTAACTCGATCAGGAAACTTTTCCCTTTTCCCGGCAAATTCTCCTGTCAAGTGCGGCGACCGTGGGTGTGGGTGTGCGAAAGTAAGAAAAATAAATAAGTAAATATTCGCCTCCAAATTACGCACGGGAATACGAATACGTAATATACTTTGCCCGACCACGCGGGCCTGGCATACGGGGTTTTATCCACGCGAACAGAATCAACGCACCGACTCGACTGATTCCGAAGGCATCGGAAACAACGTTTTTGTTATGCTTTATGCTGCGTTCCATGGGTGGCAACGTGGTTGTGACGGTTGCGAACGGAGCCGCCTTGTAGCATAGTTCACGGTTCATGCAACGTTTTATCACGAAGTCTGAACGCGAACGGCCTCTCCATTCGTGCAGGACTCGGATGAACGTGAATCAACAATTCCCCCGGCTGATCCTCTACCCAACCGGGCCTCCTACCCGTCCAAATGTGGCCCCAAATGGTTGCGCTTGCTGTAAAGCACGTGCAATCAATGCTGCGGCCTCGTGCGCAAGCGCGTGTTTATGTTTTGACTGGTCCTTTGAACCTGAACTCCAAAGGGACACACACGCTGCCACCCCCCATTTTCTGGTGGGGGTCGTGGTACCGGCCATCATTATGGGCGACATGTACAACAGCAAGCATATTGCGATAAAAAACGGCAGACGCCTCACAACTGACAGCTCGCACCGGAAGTAATGTGATTTACTTTTACGACACGCGTGCACCTTATCATATTTCTAAATGGGCTATTTTATCATTTTTATCGTAACTTGATGAAGGTCCATAAAGCACCGGAGAAAGAGACGGCCGTTTGAAGTAGGGAATGGTTTTGCAAACGTGTGGATAATTTGAGTACCAGGAGCCCCTGGGCGAGATGAATCGATGTTGATTTGTTGTTACGTTTTTTATTAAAATCGATTCTTATTTTCGTATTTCATTCCACAACGCTGAAGCGCTGTAATGGTGACATATTTTCAACATTTTTTTTATTTTGTTACAAATTTTTCCCTTTAACAGAAGTTCAATTACCCTTAACAGGCATTCAAATTTCTAATTTCTTCAGCGGTACTAGGCGTCTCCATTGATAAAAGTATTCGCTTGTTTTTTACGATAATAAGTTTTTTTTCTTAACTACTCACTATTGTTAGTGTAGTTTCATCTCCTCATATTCACTTTCACTTTCGCAACCCCAAAATCTCAAATTTTATCACAATTTTTTTAGCTTGAAACAGGTGTAATTGTAATTGTAATTGAAAGCTTTACAAAACCATACACTGGTTAAAATTCAACAAGAGCCATTGTAGCTGTTCAAAAACATCGATTTTTTCAAAAAGAAAGAAATACAATGTATGAAAGATAGTTAATAGGCGTTATTACTGCGAATCCCATTCAAACGATGGCCGGTAAAGCATTCAGAATTAGAAGCAATATACAATCAATAGAAATTACCACTGCATTTAAGTGTATTACGCCTATTATTTTCGAACCACATTTAGATGTTGGGAAAATCACATGTCGATCAACTGTCTCTTTGAATATTCAACTACTGGTATAATACCGGTTCGATAACTTTTAATTACCGTTTCGATGACCGTCAAAATGTCAAATCATAGACTGTCAAACAGATGTTCATCAAATGTAAACAAACATGGAAAACATGAGTACATAGTCCAATTGGCCGGCATGATTTGCATTATACAAAAGTACAGAAATTGAAGTAAAATTAAATCAATAATGGTGGTAGAACCAGGCTCCTAATGAATGAGTTGGTTTAATTTACACGTGGCCAGGGGATCCCAATGTTAAAGACTTTGTTTCTTATGTTATCATTAAGTAAAAGAAGTGAAAAAATATAGTTTGTGTAACAAGTTACAGCCGGCCTGCAACTCGTTCGTACTAATTGTGACAAACCAATTGAAAACCGTCGAAAATCTGGTCAAATTCTAATTATGCACATCAGAGTACAGTAACTGCATGTAATTCCGCTGTGAGGTGGCGTAATAACTTTTTCCGCGAACCGATCATCTTCGCGGCCGCGACCAAATACACGTGTGTGTGGTGGAAAGCTTCTTTTCTCATAACATCTTCGCGAGACACGCGGTTAACATCACGCCACCGACACCGCAGGCGATCAGTCTTGCGACGGAGTTTGCCGCATCCGGACGGAATCGTCTTCACTAAGCCGCCTACTGGAAGAGCATCTGGACATTGTCGCCCACCGACACTTGGAGCTTCTTTTGCTGCCCACTGAAAACTGGCTTGTTCGCAGTGCGTGGATCCGAGTCCGGTCCTACGGAGATACCGATAATCCGGGTGACATAACGCACGATTCCGTAACCTCGAAGCCATCCTCGCTCGCTTCCGGAGACACATCGAGAGGAAAAGCCTTCGTCAACCTTCACGACACGGCCGCTAACCGGACACGGTCGCGTAGATATTATCAATCGAATCTCGAAGTCATCGTTTGAACACGTGTGTTATGTAACGTGGCTGAAGACCGATATCAGGAAAGGCCAACCGAATACCGATAGCCAAACGGAAGACCTCTGCGAGTGCGTTTTAGTAAGCGAGTGTGTGTGCGTAAGTGTATGACCGTAATTCGGACCACAACGGCGTGTCTTCGTTGCCCACAGTGGAATCCGGTTTCCGACAGTGACCTACTAAACGGCCCGGTACGCAGCTAACGGGGCTTCCTCGCGAGTTTTCCGTACGCCAGCTGGAAAGAAAACGCGCACAGGAGCAATCTTCCCCGCCGAAGACGAACGGCGCAACGAAGAGAAAACAGAAACGCGATCGAAACGCAAGAAAGCGTCGATTTTGGTGTGATCGCCGTCCGAGCGAAGCAGCAAAAAAAGAAAGTTAAGCTGTCCGCCCGAGGGGGATAGTCAGCGTGGAGAAAGTTTCCTGCGCCAGTTCAGTGTGTGCCACCGTGCCAGAAAGATGAGCAGCAGCAACGCAGCAGGCCACTGGCCCGAACGGGTTGGAATCAGGGGGATGGAGATCGTGTTTCCGTCGCAATTTGTCGAACAGACGGAACTGGAGGCGTTCGACGGTGTGTCGGCGGGCAAGTACACAGTCGGGCTGGGCCAGCAGCGGATGGGCTTCTGCTCCGACCGGGAGGACATCAACTCGCTGTGCCTTACGGCCGTGCGGAACCTGCTCGATCGCCAGGCGGTCCCGCTCCATCAGATCGGTCGCCTCGAGGTCGGCACCGAGACGATCGTGGACAAATCGAAGAGTGTTAAGTCGGTGCTGATGCAACTGTTCGAACCGGCCGGCGTCACCGACCTGGAGGGAATCGACACGACGAACGCGTGCTACGGTGGAACTGCCGCGCTGCTGAACGCGATCAACTGGATCGAGTCGTCGAGCTGGGATGGCCGGCTCGCGTTGGTCGTATGTGGCGATATTGCCGTGTACGCACAAGGGACGGCCCGACCGACCGGAGGAGCCGGTGCTGTGGCCATGCTGATCGGACCCAACGCACCACTCTGCTTCGATCGGGGACTGCGGGCGTCGTACATGAAGCACGCGTATGACTTCTACAAACCAGACCTCAGCTCGGAGTATCCCGTCGTCGACGGGAAGCTCTCGATCCAGTGCTACCTAAGTGCCCTCGACGCGTGCTACCAGCTGTACGGCAAGAAGTTTGCCCAGCGTCACCCGGACGTCGTCGCTCCCGTCACGCTCGACACGTTCGGCGCGTTCATTTTCCACAGCCCCTACGGCAAGCTGGTACAGAAATCACTCGCTCGAGTTGGCTTGAACGATTTCGTCCTCACGCCCCCCGAACAGCGCGCCAAACTGTTCCCCGGGCAGGCCGAACAGTTCGCCAACGTCCGCCTGGAGGACACCTACTTCGATCGGGACGTGGAGAAAGCCTTCATGACGCAGTACGCAGCAGTTTTTGAGGCGAAAACGAAACGCTCGCTTCATCTGGCGAGTCAGATCGGCAACATGTACACACCCTCGGTGTACAGCTGCCTCGTGTCGCTGCTGATCGGTTCCGACGTGGACGAACTTCTCGGCAAGCGAGTCGGTGTGTTCTCGTACGGTTCCGGGCTTGCCTCGTCGATGTACTCGATCAGCATCACCACCGACCGTGAGCAGCTGGCCGAGTTCAAGCAACATCTCAACTACGTCCAGCCGCTGCTCGAACGCCGCACCAAGGTCGCACCGGCCGAATTCACCGAAATGATGGCGGTCCGGGAGAAGAACAACCACGCGGCACCGTACGAACCGACCGGCTCGGTAGAGGTACTCTTCCCCGGCACGTACTACCTGAAATCGGTCGACTCGATGCACCGGCGAACGTACGAGCGGGTTCCACCAGAGCAACCCTCCTCCTGAGGTGCCCTGCGCCAACGGACGACAACGACTACCACATCCCCCCTCCCCTTTTATAACCTATCACTTCCTTCATCGATGGTGCCGCACGCTCCAAGAGCGTGGCACGCTGCCACGGGCGGTTGACAACAGGACGGAAGGCGTCCACGTGGCTTTGCTTTTTTTTACACTGTACCTCACAGTTTGGTAGATCGTTTACCAGTAGAACAGTAGTGGTTAGTTAGCATGTTAGGAGAATATCCATGATGATTACCCGTTGCGCCCGGGTACCGGGACATTGGACAGCTTATCTCTGTTGATCCGAATGGAAACCATTCGGTTTTGCTCTTTTTCCCTGTTTTTTATCCTCCCCTTCTGCATGTATGTCCTTGTTCCCCGATGTTCTTTTGTTAATGTTAGTATTATTCATTTGCTTTTTTTTCTAATTTGTATTTTTACCTAATAAAATCGAAAGACAAAATGTATGGTGAACTGAAAACAAACACACGGCTAGCGTATTCTTTCATTCAATCGTACTGCACGCCAAACTGAAAGAAATCAAAACCGCACACGCAGCAGAGGGTCTGTAAACTTGTTCATCTTGCCAACGGCTGTATGGCACCATTTTTCACACATTTCAGTGGAAAAAGATGAGCCCTGCGGGTGCCGTCGTTCGCCGTCGGTTCTGGCCACGCCACCAATCCATGAATCATCGCAACGTGATAACATAACGCACGCCGCTATGGCAGCGGGGTGTGTTCGCGAAGAAAGCAGATCGCGATCATCGTAACGTCGTCGAAGAAGGCCGGCCACAGGGAACAGGTTTCGTTTCCATTGCGTCGTTGCGCGGTTGCGATCGTGAAGATCCCGGTTCCGTATCGATTGTGCCACGTTTCGACTATTTATCGTACCCGCGCGTTAATGTGTTTGACGCGACGAATGTTCCCCCAATGATGTTGAATTTTGATGTTTGATTTTGTCTAATAAACCTTTGCCATCGCTCTCCTTCAAGTCGACACGAGGCAACATTTTTGCCGTCTTTCCTTTCCTTAGTTATTCCCAATAACCTTGGAAAAAGATGATGAAACAAAAAAAAAGGAGTCTCTCAACAGGCAAAACCAACGAATGACTACAAACCACGTTTTACGACAATGTTTGTTCTTTGGTTGTTCACGCTTTGGCTATGGGTAAACCCGTTTTTAGAGACGATTTCAATGTCCAGGAACTGTTACAGCACGGCATGGTCCGGGAGTCTACAAATTATGGCACAGGTTTGGGACGAAAAGGGCCAGAAAAGAAAAAAAAATCATCGAATGATTCGAAAACTCAAAGTTTTTAGTATGTTCTAATGCAATCTAACCTTTGAGTTAATTTGAATTAGTAGAGTTAACATTTTCATAGATCGATTTGGGTTAAGAATTTCATGTAGTTGATATAAAAAGTTAAAAAAAACCGTAAAAAAATGTTTCATCTAAATTTGATCTGTAGGGTAACTGTACCAATAGTGGTGCACTTAGTAATATAAATACCAAATAAGTGTAATTTATGAGTGTTAAGAACACAATATTCTACATATTTGAATCAATTATGATCGAAACATGACTTTTCTTCTGAAAAACATCTATTTTCACCGTAAACCATACAAAATACACGAAAAAAAGCGTATTTTTCTTCCTAGTCGGTTGCTCCTATTATGGCGGTATGGTTCCTATAGTTGTGGTATCGTGTTCCTATAGTGGTGGTAGTACGAAAAACTTGAATATATTTTGACTATTACTTAGTTTTGAAGCATATTTCAAACAGAACGGTAAAATACTCCTTGACATATGCGTTGTCATTGAAAAGACTGTGTTGTTTTACCGAAATATGTCCAATTTTAATTCATAAAAAATGCTCTGAATATTACAGCTGAAACTATAGTATATGCTTTATAGCGTATCCTTCGCCCGCTTTCTTTTTTCTTTCCTCTGCTTCTTCTGCTGAGCCTTCTCTCCAGTTCCGCTTTGTTTATTTTGTAGAAACAGAATAAAATCATTAAATTTACCTGATTATGTTGGCCAAAACAGGAATAAAACTAAAATATACTTGTGAAAAACTCTATGGCTACTATAGGAACAACTTGGGTTTTTTGTACCTATAGTGGCACTATAGTAAAAACTATGAAAATATAATGAAATTATGCTAAAATGCACTAAGTTCGTATAAATCAAATATATTGGGGTATGTCAGTAGCGAAATCGTATAGTTTTAATGATTTTGCAGTAATTTATAGCCTTAAGGAAATCATGATATTCGTTATATATTCTTAAGGAATGCAGCATGTTGGGACAACCTGTTTTGAAAATATGAATTTTGGAGCTTCTATATTACGGAATGGGATGATTCATCTTTTGAACACTCCGCAGAAGATCAAAGAACATTTCATAGAAGAACAAATAACTCCATTGTATATATATCGGCGTAGAGCTAGGATTTTATTCCACTACAACCACTATTGGTACTAGCTCCACTATGGGTGCACTTACCCTAGATGCTGCTCATTTAAAAATGCTGCATTGCAACTAAAGGTTCTAATGGTTTTCACTGTTACATTTGTTAAAGTCTGTGCTGCTGTGTAACATAATTCACAGAAGTGAAATTAACAAATGCAAAACTAAAATTATACAATGATCGTCATGACATGGTATGTTTACTGTTCCCAACCGCTAAGAGGAATCAGTTTGTTGAATGCATCGCAGTGCCCTCGCGGGATGGACTTTGGACCATCGGCAGTTGAACACATAAAGAAAAGCGGAATGTGTCATCGGAAGTGGGCATTTCGAGATGCAAGAAACAGCGAAAGCGCACACCGTCAGCCGTACATATAAAGTAAAAACACAGACACAGAAAACAATAAAAATGGTACCGCGCGTGAGCATGGCCATTTCATCGTTAGTTTGAGCTTATCAAGCTAAGAAAAATATCAGCTGCATAGTTTGCAAGCTTATCACGTATCGGGATCGACTGAAGAAATCTATTCCTAAATCTCTTCCTCTCGAAAGAAGCGGAAAAACTTCAACAAGTACGTACCGAGTAAAAAAAACGCTACATTAAAAAACTTTTCGTAAGTGCGATGGCATTTGACGAGGCAAACTAAAGCAAACGTACAGCTAATGGGTTTTGGTGCCCGCGGGGGGGGGGGAAATGGGCTTTCGCAGACCACTGTTTACCGATGTGGATCGTATTGATAGAGCATTACAGCCTGGCAAGGGGCTGATGCCATCCCGCCCGAGGCTATTTTTTTATGCTCACCAAGTTTACCGAAACTCAACCCCATGGACAACGCTGGTAAAGTTGCATAACAACCGATATTTAACACCACAGTGATCGTCAAGGTGGTCTCTTGTGACGGATTTTGATTTTCACAATGGATGTGGGGATCGGTTTACACATACATCGTTTATTCTCTTGAATTTTTTTTATTATTGTCAACGTGTTCGATCGATTTACGCGAACAACAAACATACGATCAACAAAGCGTGGCTCGTGGTTAACTTCATGACTTCATACTCAAAACGTTCACCCGAATGCAGGGAAATTTATTTATAACTCAAGTTTCCCACTGTTACCTCGGTATAATCATCCAACAACTCGACTGGGCTAAGCAACCACTTGAACCGAACACGCGTTTGTTTGTCGAATCCCAAATACATACTTATCGGCCATAACCCAGCAGCACACTTCCGGCTGAACAATTTCGGTGGCTTCCGATTCCGATGCACAGCACCGCTGGGGGCTAATTCCAATTTTTAAATGAGATCAAGGTTCGTGGAAAGAAAGAAGTAAAGTTCGTGGAAAGAAAGTTCCAGTAAAGTAACGAATACATTTTTTATAATTTTGAGAAAGATTTTCCGATTGTTTTTTCCTTGCAAAAAGGGGGTTTTAATTTTGTTATTTTTATAAGCTTAATTAAAACGAAGTAAAATTATGAAAATTAAATTATGTTGATTCACCGTTTACGGATGTCAGCAAACATTTGTTCCAGTACATCTTGCCATTTGATTGTGTTAGGAAAGTTGCAAATACATGTGGCAACATGCGATAACTGCTCGCTGTTCGATCCCACCACGTGCGTTGTTCCGGATTGGTTGTACGGATTGATAATTGTTTATTTTCACCGTCTTTCCTTTCATGACGGCATCGGAGGGTTGCACTTTCCTTGTGCCGAACCGTTAGCCGTGTGGACGAGGTGTAATTGGCTTCAATTTAGCACACACTGCAACGCCGAATGCAACGTGCGAATGAAACGTTCCACATCCGAAACCAGATGGGTTTTGTATGAAAGTTGTAAAGCGGTCGGCGGTGAGGAATGGTTTAATGGCTTAATTTACGCAGACCGTTTCCTTATGGTCAGTAGGGTACGTCCCGATCCACCCTCGCCGACGAAGCGAGGGTGCAAAAAATGTGTGAGTAAGCAGTCGACACTCGAAGCAAGAGATCATATGTAACCTCACTTGAAGCAAAAGACCTTGAGCAAAAGACGAGAAGCAAAAGACAGTAAGCAAAAGACCAGAAGTAAAAGACCATGACACTATCGAAACGGGAACGGACAAGCAAGACGAGTTCTCCACCCTGACCTTGGCCGCCACGTTGTTGGCGAGGTGGGAAGCCGCTGCATGCACGGTGGAAGCATAAAAAAAACGGGATATCCACAGGGGTGTTTATTTGTGTTTGCGCAGGCCACTGTATGGGGCAAAAACAACTCTTATGGTGCGAATCGGCGTGTTTTCATAATACAAACAACGTTGCAAAATACGACCGCATCGCCGTCATGACCTATGATGGTAGCCTACGTCCTAAATAATACCTAATTTAATGATAACCGATTAGAAGCGGATAAAATCCGTTCCATACTGAGGCACGAAGCGGAAGAAGTTGGCCCCGGACGGGTTGACGCGTGTTTCAAAGTTTGCGTTGGCCCTCAGCAGCATCGGTTTGGCGTCCGGGTTGAAGAGATCCTGCAGAAGTGGGATCAGACGAAAGACGGAACGCACATTTACATCCTTGTTCACACACAATGCAGCGATGGGTGTATCTGTTTTCCATAAACTTACGTAAACTTTGTAGCCCTTGATGATGGTGTTGTTGCTGAGCCCGACGTCCTCCTGAAGGTGCACCGTCACCGAGTACGGGGCCCCATCTGCACGGCGGCTAACAAAGGCAACGGCTTGCGTCAACTCGTGGCCCACCCTTGGCAGTACTGGCCGTTTCCAGATCTAAGCGTTTCAAAAGACAAAGATATGACTTGTAGCGCGTTTTCTCTTTCGAAGCTTCCCCATGATTATGCAACGGTCATGCCTATGCCTGCATTACCTCCATTTTGTTGAACGTCTTCACAAGTCTCCCCTGAATGCCGAGTGGGTCCTGGTTCACCTTTATGATGGCCCGGTTAAGCAGGAGCTCCTTGATCTCCGGCGTGACCTTCGCCAGATCGTTGGAGATAAGCACGGGTGCTGCTAGAATCGTCCAAACGGCCAGCTGGGATTTACTCTGGTCGTAGCTTAGTCCGTAGTTTCCTAGAACCAACTGGCAGGGGAACGACGCCACCACGCCACCATTTGAATGTTGATCAAGTATTTTGAATGAGTCAAGTAAGTAGCGAGAACAGATAAACCTACCGTGTCGGGATCATTCCAGTGACCCGGTCCATGGTGTGGTACGATTCTATCCTGATTGTCAGCAAAGTATTTCGTTATCTCGACCACCGACTCATGCGAGTCCTCGATATCGCCCCAGTTACGCCACATGTTACAGGTCTTCTTTAGCTGCTCATAATCGGGCTGTTGGAAAAAAAGAAAGTTTGAACCAACCACCCATGCCTCTTAAATCGCACCTTCACTCACGATGATGCCATCGTACTCCTGGTAAGCCGGCCACGAGCAAGAGTACAGTATCGGTCGCCCAGTCCGATTCATATATTCACCAAACTTAATGTAATCTTTCAACGGAAAAATGGAAACGTTTCTTTCAGTGATAGTAACGGAAAGGATCGATAACACCACAGTCTTACCATCCACCATCAGCTCAACGTCCGCGTAACAGCCATCGATTTTGATAAAGTCCACGTGCCAGTCGGCAAACGTTTGTGCGTCCAGCTTGAAATAGTCCATCATGCCCGGATAGCCGGCACACGTTTTCGTGCCAATGTCTTGATAGATTCCAAACTTAAGGCCTCGCTCGTGGATCTACACGGAAGGGAATGATCATCGTTTTAATGATACGAGCGTGAACGAGTGGCTTATTTTTCTCACATAATCCGCTAGGTGTTTGATTCCGTTTGGAAATCTCTCCTTGTTCGGTTGCAGAACGCCATCCTTGTCGCGTTCATCGGCCATCCAGCAGTCGTCGATGTTGACATACTCGTAGCCAGCATCACGGTATCCTTCCGACACCATCAGATCGGCCATCCTTTTGAACAACTTCTCACTGATGCACTCGTCCGGGTACTTCTTGCAGTCCGTAATGCACCGGAAACGTTCCCAGCTCATCCATCCCATCGGTGGTCGGCGTGCCAATCCATTCTCCAGCCCTAAAACTTGCTCGTTGATGAACCAAACTGTTACAATTGCTCCGAGCAGAAACGCCGGGATCCTGACGTGAACCATCGTCGAACGTTTCCAAAACCTAACAACACCGGGACTAGCTTTCTCAACTGCCGTTGGGCTTCGTTTTATAATGCGACTAGAACGGTTTGAACGCATAATCTAACCCAGTAAGATAGGTGCCGGTTTTATCAATCGTGTCCAACTGTTGACTCTGGTACTCAAGACCATAAAATGCCCAGCAAGACGTCGCAAAGAACATCGACCCGCGCAAAGCCAATTGAAGTGTGCGGTATTTTGATGACCCAAATTTTGTTAGCAGGCTCTTAGGACTGTTTATTGGCCACCGTCTAAACGGCTTTTCATCGGTGCAAGTATTGCATAATGACATTTTCTATATTTATGGGTGTAGTTTTTTATCAGATAACTTTGATGGTTTAAACGTGACGACCAAATGCAGGAGGATTAATGCAATAGTGGCATGGGTCAACATAACTTTTTGTTTTCGCATTTCTGGGTCACAAATGCTGAATCTTCCGTATTTTTTTTTTTTTATTGATGATTTGCTGATGTTCGGTGCTTAATTATGCCAAGCATGCCTGCCAATGGAAACTAATTAGAGGTCATTAGCGAAGGCTCATAATTACGGAAGTCTTAAGAATATGTTTTTATATAGGAACTTTGGATTGAAGTTTTTTCTTCACCTTCCATATATTTGTTACAATTAATTATTTTGATAAAGTAGGTGGACACGTGATATCACATATATCATATGTTCTGTAGATAGGTGGAAACGTAATGCGTTCTGTAATCTAAATAGAATCTTATACCACCAGAAATACATCGCTAATACCCCTTTTGTAATTTCAAGGGTATTTGTGAGCTTTATCGTTTTTTTTAAATTTTCCTAGGATGTTAAATCTCATAATTTAGTAACGGCATAAATTTAAATTTAAGAATATTTGAAAATCATTTCGTGTCACCCTGTGTTTGCATTTGGTAAATCTATTTATGTTTTTCGAGATGAGGGCACAGCCGAACCTATAATAAAGTGGTACATTGTAAAAAGGGCGTAAATATTGCAAAGTTAAAACCAAATTTGCAATTTTAACCAATATTTCTACTTTTAATTCATGCTTCCATGAAGCTTTGTTCAACCAAGCTTGGCTAAAAGGTAAATATTTTTTCTACTGAAAATTACAACTCTGCTGTCAAACGTCGGTGGGGTATAGTGATGGGGTAACTGAATCCCTACAGAGATTCGAATCTTTCGATTTAAATCCATTCTAAGATCCGGATCTTCGAATCCGAATCCCAATCCGTCATATCATGCGTGCTAACCAAATTTACCAATTTTTCATATTATTTGTTACTTTAACAATTGTACAATCAAGGTTCGTATTTATCCAAAATCGAATCAAAGCTTTAGAATCCGTCCGGGATCCAAATCTTTAGAATCTGTCAGATGGGATTCAAATCTTTCGAATCCGTCAAATGGGATTCGAATCTTTAGAATCCGTCTAGGGATCGAATCTTTGAATCCAGATTCTGTCAACACTACACCAACGGTTACCTGAGGTAGGCGGAAGGGGTGAAAAGTAATCACGTGAATATTTGTAGATCTGCTGGTTTTGCGAGCTGCTGCCCGAATCGGAGGATTGCGTATCCCGTGTCCGTGTTTTTCGGATTTTTGCTATCGTTGACCACCGTTTTCCGTCGGTCACTAGGCGTCTTTTGCTGCCTTCCGGACTGTTGTCGGCTGTACCAGCAAAAAGTGCACTGCGCGGATAAACGTTTGTGTTTGCAAGTGGTAAGTAGCCCGAATGTTCCGCAGCGATCTTCTTCGGTTTCACGGGCGGCAGGAGGATTTTTCCCGGCCAAAAAGTAAGCCTCCAAACTGTGCAGTGAAAAATAGAATCGTTGTTGATGAAAACACCATCGATGGGAGAGAAATAACTCCTCGGTTAGCTATCGAAAATACGCTGTGACTGTGAAAACCGTACATGAAACAAGAAAATCAATAATGGTTGACACTCGGTGCAGGGAAAGCCCGATCTTCTTTAGGGGATGCAAAATTAAACCAGGGAATTGCTGTCGTCGAAGGCTTGCACAAACTATTTCCCAACTGCATCACAGCCTGCATTCTACGCTGGAATGTTTCGTCCTGTGTGCATTCCAGCGGATGCAATTGTACGCGAAAAAGTAAGATGTCATGTGACTTATCAGTTCAAAACAGCTGACCATTTTTTCGTTCCGTGCGCTCGCTGTCTCGCTCGATCCGTCCCTGGCACCGTGGTGTCCCATCTCGCTTGGACGGTGTGTAGGTCCCGTGCACCAAAGCAAACGCTAATCGAAGGCGCAGAAAGGCATTGCATAAGCCCGCGGGGAAGCGCGTCCAAATCCTGAAGGACTACTTGACCAATGTCCTGACAAGTGAAGGGTATTATTTGATTAATATCGATTTTCGTTCATCGACTTAAAAACAAAGCAAGCGCAGGCAATCCATCGCAGAACAAGGCGTCCGCGATGCATGCGGACAAGTGGATACATTATTTATCATTTATAGTAGAAAACTTTCCCTAATAACTCTTTACTTTCCTTCCGTAGCCCCACAGTTAACTGCAATTGAGTATCCACAATGGCGGAGTACTGGTTGATATCAGCACCGGGTGACAAAACGATGCAACAAACCTGGGAAACGATGAACAATGTGACCAGCAAGCAGAACAACCTGTGTGAAAACTTTAAGTTTCACATTCCGGATCTGAAGGTTCGATGGAGGGAGGGTAACCGCGGGCCACATCGAGCGGTTTCCAATCAACTACATTTTATGTGCTTTTAGGTTGGAACGCTCGATCAACTGGTCGGTTTGTCGGACGATCTGGGCAAGCTGGATGCTTACGTTGAGCAGACGACCCGTAAGATTTCCGCCTACCTCGGGGACGTGCTGGAAGATCAGCGTGATAAGCTGTACGAGAACTTGCTGGCCAACAACAGTGAGTAATTTGAATCACGCGGGGGAGAAACGTACATTTTGGGGTACGGATTTATCTAAGATACTGCAGTTTGTAGTTTATAGTATTCCTAACGACGCGAATCTGACCAGGAAGTAGAGTAGCCGCATTGCAATGCGCAAAAAGTGGAAGTCAATCATCGGATCAATTGTCGTTCTAAACTCTTTTTTTTCTTTGTAAGGTAGTTGCTATGCTTTTATGCTTTCGTTCGAATTTCATTGCTCGAAAAATTGTGAATCATATTTTAAATGGGGCTGTTCGAAGAAGGTACTAACGAACAATGCATGGTAAAGTTTCTTGGGACACCGTTTTTCTTATGTCATAAATCGATTTTGTTTTTACCACATTGCAAAGAATTGACGATCAGTTTAGCGATCGTCATTTTGCATCAATTCTAAATTTTGGTTTGGGTGATGTTATGTAACTTTTCTGTTATCGAACCCACCACGTTCTTCACCGTTCCTGGACCCTTGTTACCTAAATCCATCTTAAAGACATCCCATTAAAAATACCAAACACTTCCCGCACACACTTTATACGCAATATATACATCCAAATGGTTTTGGGCTCATTACGAAGGCTCGGAGGGATCGGATGAGCAATCCGCGCCCACTACACACGCGGAGCCACCTCTGGAGGCACCGTTTGAGGACGGTAAGCGACAGTTATCTATTCCGGACGATATATCGGCGAGTAGTCGTCCCGCGTTCGTCAGCTATCAGCGACAATATTCTTCCGGACAGAGCCAGGAAGGCGGTCCAACGACAAGTTCCTCGCGCTACGGCAGCCTAACAAACTCATCCTCGTCCGCCTGCTCGGGAGAAAATCAACATGGACCGGTGGTATGCAGCTGTCCGACTTCGACCACCCCGACAACACCGTGCTCACCACCGACGGTGATTTGTCAATTTTTTGACGACACTTCACAACCCGCATCCCCTCATCCCGACCCCGACGGCTGGTGGGATGAGGGTAAAGGTGGGAAAAAGCATAAATCAAAGCACAGAAAATCTCCTAAACCACCGGCCAGTCCGGCTAGCGGCAGTCATAGTCGGAAGGCTAGCAGAGGAAGCCACCAGTTCCTACAGGCAACCGACGATACGGGCTTGTCCTGCGGCGCACCGGAAAGCGAAGGATATAGCGCACCGGAGATGGATCAGGGACCGGAATCTGGATTCGAGTGGCGATGGTTTCATAGGCGCAAACACTCGCACAAATCCAGGTACCGACACACACACACTCATTTCCGGTGGGCGTACCCGTACAACGCCTCCCGATGGTGTCCCGTTGTTGCGTGTCCCTCTTTGTCGCTGTGGATGTTTTTCACGCTTCACGCTGTACCATGTGTGTTGTTTTCAAAAAGTTTGTGCCATGTTCATAATCTGATTCGTTCAAATGTAAAACTAAAAATTAAACTAGATACATAGAACATCAATTGGCCTCTTGCAACGGTAGACTAGCGATGATACCTGTAATTTAATTCTATTCTACACCTCCCTTAAACTTATGCAGTTGTGAGTTAGAAACAAAAATTCGGTCTCTCCATAAAAAGTGCGATACAAAACGATAATACTACTGGTACATGTTTATGAGTTTTTTTTAGCTTACTTTCGTGTATGTTTTAAAAGAGTTATGATGCTCTTTTAGATTATCTTTCTGAGTTTGATCCCTTGTCATGTATCTTTGTTCATCATATGTGCCGGTTGTAATATTGTTTCGTATGATGCAATGCCTTTATCAGTACAGGCCACGTTTAATATTATAGACTAAATTGGGAAAAGATTAATTTATTACATTTCGCTGATTTGAACACCATGTTACGGTACATAGTTCTTTGAATATTATCCTCGTATCGTATCCGTGTATGGTCACTTATTGTATGAAGTTCCTGTCGATCTCATTTCCATCCTAAAACACCTCCACGATCATCATTGGTCCTTTGATGGTATACGTGTCAATCTCTGTCCCTCTGTGTTTATCTTGTAAATGTTCTATTACAATCCTGAATATCTACATTTTGGTGTGGATGATGTGAATATATGAGAAAATGTTCATTGTTTAAATAGTTGTACCATTGAATGTTTCATAAGAGCTTCGTTACAAGCGCTACACCTTGTAGCAGTCTGCTCAAAAACACGGTGTTTGTTTTATGTGTTTGACGAAAAAAAAAACAGATCGTCTTTTTTGAATGAAAGGAAGTGTGTTCTTTTGCAAATATGTAAATCTCGAACATTCCAAACTCCCACTTGCTTCCCATCCTACGCCATCCGCCGGCGGATGGCGGCTGCCAACAGGAGTCGCTCGTCGAGCCATCTGTTCGGTGGCGGAAGTGGCCACGGTTCGGGCCACAGTCTCGTCGGCACCAGTAGCTGCTGCGGCGGCGGTCGAGCTCTCGGCAACTCCCGACACAATCGTCGTCCATCCAGTCCCGATCCGGACGACGATGAGTCGGATGTGTACGGAGGGGCGGCCGTACTGGATCCCGTTGCTTGCCCGCACCCTCCTTCCCATCCTGGAGGAGGGCCACCGGCTTCATCCACTGCGCTGGCCCGTAACGGTCTTCACCTTCGAAAGCAGTCGACGACGGTGGCAAACAAAGGGCATCAATCGCGGGCTCCTTTGGCGGCGGTCATCAATCCAGGTCAGGCCTACCTGGTCCTTACTACTGCCACCATGCCAAAAGTCACCACTCACGACACTTGCAAACACACTTTTATTATTGCTACTGTTGAAATGGTTGTTCTTTACTTTGCATACGCCTTTACTTACTTTTGTTCTGTTCTTTTTAGCCCAACGAAAACCACATGCCGTTGACCGTTGCTCGTGCACCTCCCGTTTCTGCTTCCGATTCCTTACAAAACTCTCTATGGACTGCACCAAAAAGGAGTTCCATTCCACCCTTTCTTCTATGTGCTTGGCCGTTTTTTATTATGCTTGAATAATGCCCCCGTTCCTTCTTGTTTGTTGTCGATATGTGTCGTTAAACACTTTTAATCTCTTTATCGCATCTGTTTTCTCTTCTTTTTAAATTTTCCAGTCCTTGCTCGTTACAGGATCGACATTATGCAGCAATAATCCCGTGTTTGTGTGTGTGTTTTGTCCTTGCGCATTCACGAAAAAATGGAACGATACTTAAACCTATTAATTCCACCCCAAAACGAACAAACAATATTCTCTCCACAAAAACAACAACATCCCCTTCTCATTATCCTCGCTAATCCATATTTTCTTCCACTTAATTTACCTGATTTATGTTTTCCTTGCAAGTGAACGAAGTAGTTTCACATTGGTCCAGTCGGTTGTTGTTACCTTTCTTACGCTTCTTATAGCGTTTAATTTAAACTTTAAAACAATTAGCAAATTTTTATTCATGTTATAAAGACTTTTATTTTCTACTTATCTCCAACCCCCCTATACCTTTCCTTTGCTTCGACCTGTTAAGTTCGATAATTTGTTTTATGTATTTGAAACAAACCAGCATTTTGTTTTAGTTTCAACTGTCTGTGCGTTTCCGTTGGTATCCGAGAAGTTGTTTTCTGTTTTTTAGTGTAGCTATTGAAAGTTGAACACAATTGAACGATTTGATTACATTACATTTTCGATGGTTGCGTCAAGGCAAGCTTCTACTCTATTCAAGCTAGTCAATGAATATGCGTTCGAATGATACAAGTTTACGTGTTACGTACGAAGGAACTTCCCGTTTTAGCCAAACTTGTCCCATTGCTTTGAAGATTTGAGTGTTCCTGCCTTTAAATTATGTCCCGCTTTGCTGTTTTTGTACATTTCGTAGAATGAACAATTTCGATGCAAATCGTGGTTGATGCATATACCTATTGAACAGCACGCGTAATAAATATTCCTTTTTCAGTTTGTGTCCGTGAAATTAAACTTTTGATTTTATTTTGCCAATTTTTTCTTCCGTCAATAACTTTCATGTTTTGTTTTTCTTTCTTTCAAAGCACTGAGACACGGCTGTTGGTGATGAAATGTGCCACAAGAACTATCGTTACTGATCTGCCTTTCTTTGTCTTCTTTCGCTCCATTGTGTAATAGATGACCTTACCTCGTACATCACCCGGTTCCAGTGGGATCTGGCCAAGTACCCGACGAAACAGTCGCTGCGCAACATTGCGGACATCATCTCCAAGCAGGTCGGACAAATCGATGCCGATCTGAAGACGAAGTCTGCCGCGTACAACAATCTGAAGGGTAACCTGCAGAATCTGGAGAAGAAGCAAACGTAAGTTCAGGGTGGGGAAACCGGTGACTGTTGGGATCTTTACCCTGTTTTTCTTTCTTGTAGTGGCAGTTTGCTGACCCGCAACTTAGCGGACTTGGTGAAGAAGGAACACTTCATCCTGGACTCGGAGTACTTGACCACGCTGCTCGTAATCGTACCGAAGTATGCACACGATGGTAGTCCCCAATCTGGTGGACGAGATAGATTTACTTTTATTTGTCTTAACGAAAACGATTTTGCGACTTCCGTAGGGCCAACATCAACGACTGGAATGCACACTATGAAAAGATCACCGACATGATTGTGCCCCGCTCGTCGCAGCTGATCATGCAGGACAGCGACTATGCGCTGGTGAACGTGACCCTGTTCAAGAAGGTGGTGGACGAGTTCAAGTTGCACGCTCGCGAGCGCAAGTTCGTCGTGCGTGAGTTCGTGTACAACGAGGAGGAGCTGGCTGCCGGCAAGAACGAAATCACCAAGCTGGTCACGGACAAGAAGAAGCAATTCGTAAGTAAACGGGACCGTGACAATTGAGGTTGAATTACCATCACCTTGTGTGTTTCGTTTACCGCAGGGTCCGCTGGTCCGATGGCTGAAGGTGAACTTCAGCGAGACCTTCTGTGCCTGGATACACGTGAAGGCACTGCGCGTTTTCGTCGAATCGGTGCTGAGGTACATTTTTGGTTCTTGTGCAATTGTCTTTCTTTCTTGAGGTAAAGTAATCATGTTCTACCTACTTCCGTAGATACGGTCTGCCGGTCAATTTCCAAGCCATTCTTATCCATCCGAACAAGAAGAGCACAAAGCGTCTCCGGGATGTGCTCCAGCAGCTGTACGGACATCTGGATGGTTCGGGCTCATCGGCCGGTGGCAATGCGGATGTAAGTATTCAGCTTCGTTTACACTCTGTCCCGCTCTGAAGCATGTGCTAATGCACTTTTCTTATGTCATCCTCCAGAACGTTGATATTCCTGGGCTCGGTTTTGGACAATCGGAGTACTTCCCCTACGTGTACTATAAACTTAACATCGACATGATCGAGACGAAAGTTTAGGGCGGGATAACCCTTGAGTAATCGGGGAGCAAACACCAGCGATAACAAATCAAGCTGCATTGCATCACCGCTACACACCATACGTGCGCCGTTCAGAATGTTGCTCCATTCGACCAAACTACTAGTTTTGTTCCCTCCCGATTCGATAACGTCCCCAAAAATCAGGGTGCGTTATGCATAGAGAAAGCGCTCGGGTCAGCTTCCCCCCCATCCCTACTGTATTTGTTATGTTTTTTCTCGCACAAAATTCTCGTATCCTTTCCTACACATAAAATTCTTCTAGTTGTGGCACAATTCTGTCGCTAGTTGGGATTCCGTTCAACAACACCTTGCGTTCTCGATTCCCACACGTTCCGTAGACTATTTGTTTTCCTGTTTGTTTCTATTTTCTTTTATATCATTCTCCCCTCCGGTCCTTTCTACGGTCCAAAGGGGAAGAAGTTAAACAAATTTCGCACGCACATCCTTGCGTTGGTTGGTCTGTTTGTAAACTGTTGATTATTTTATTGCTGATTTTTTATTGATTATTGCGTAATGTAGAAGGTACGATAATCGAAGCACGAATTCTATTCGATTCAGTGTAATATTAACTTTATGTCGATAAGTGTTTATAAAGTCAACGAGTACTACGATTCGAGAAGTGCACTGGGCGAGTTTGGATACATTGTAGTATAAAGACCTTGATGGACGAAACTGCTAAAAAAAAATGTTGTGTACATCTTCCCACGTTGGCTGGTTTGGTGAAGAACGGAACAATACCACCCTCATCCGTATCCGTTCCGTCGTTCAGGGTCGCTACTTAAAAAAGAACACAACCCCCCTCCCCGTGGTCCAAACACAATTATAGTATTATCTCGTGTCACAATCACATTCACCAACCGTCGTCCTTTTCGTCGTCGTTGTCGTCGTCGTCGTGTTGAAGTCTGAAAGACTGTTCGTGGGTCTCGTTGGTAATGCTTTCCTTTGAACCGTCAGTGTACCATTCGGATGACGCCCTGGTTCCCGTCACGAAATGCGTAAATTATTCTGTTACGTCCTTTCCTTCCCTACGGACTCATTGATTTCGTTCATTTATCGGTCTGTCTGCTGCCCAGGTCTCGGAAGCCAAATAACACCAGCATAAACATCGCTACAAGGCAATTAGGAAAATTAACATCATGTGCCCCTGTCCTCTCTCTCTCGCTGCCCCTCTCCTCTCCGCAGACAAGGTCCGTTTTGCCCGTAGTAGAGAAAGGTAACTAATATGATGGACGTATAAAAACGAACACGCAAAGAGTGTCAAAAAGACCGTGATCGCATGGTCAACGTATATTGTAAGCTCTAAAGTCTAAACATCCCGCGCCATGCCGGAAGATAGTCCCGCCCCGAGTCCCGGTAACGGGAGGTTCTATTAAACTGTACTCTGTAAGGCATTTCCCGAAAGAAGAGATCGTCTATTCCAAAATGCGTATATAACTATTGTTAAACTGGATTAAACTGTTCCGCTGCTGGTATGGAAGGAAACAATAATCAACTAGTTCATACTTGGGCATGGAAATGGCCGATTTCCCTGTTTCCGTTGATGTCCTCTGTTAAACTTCGTGTAAATAAAGCGTAGTTCCGAAAAGAATTTTAGGCATACGATGGAAAAGAACTATGATATGCACATAAAGATAGCAAATCAGATGGAAAGGTAGTAAAGATTGATAATGGAACTGTTTTGCAAACAAATAATTATGATGATGCTGATGATGATAGGAACATTCCAAGCGAAGCGATGTATTCTGGTTTCCTTTTTCCATTTGCTACGAAAGAAACTGATATTAGTGCGTTGAGTTGACTTTCCACCGGTCATTTTGATTTCTTTCAACAAACGATGAAAGAGTGGAGATGAATAATGGAACAAGTTTAAATTGTTTGTGATGTTATAAAATGGGTTACACATTTTATTGATTTCGAGACGACACAAAATTACACTGATGAGATAGATAGTGGTGTTAATGGTCGAAAACTAAAAGATGAATATTTTCATGCAGTCATTAGTTTTCAGTAATACACGCTGACGGTTTTATGGAACGGGATGTACTCCAATTCCGCCGCATGTTTCCTACGATAATCCCACAGGAAGTGATCCAGAAGGATAGCGTTAACACAGCTCGGTTTTATGTCCGGATGGTTTGCGATAAGTTTCTCCCGCGTGACCACCTTCAGCCGCTCGACGATATGGATGGAGGCGCCCCGTATTTCCAGCTCCTCACGACATCCGTTCTCCAGCAGCTTGTCCTCTTTCAACAGTGCCATAAGCTGCTCGCTGTACGATAAGGTGCCGAAGTGTACGAGCACCTGCGGGACGCGATAGTCGGCAAACATAGTGATGGCATCGATATCGTCGAACTTTCCGAGTCCTTCTCCGCGGAAACAGGACCACAGGTCGCCCACCAGGATCTGTGCGCGTTTGTAGAACGTAACCGGGGTTTCGATGCTATTGTTTTCACCGTGCTTTAGGATGGCGTCATCCCGGAAACACGGGAATTCGTCCACTACACGCTGGAGCAGCCTCACGGCGGAACCGTTGCACGCACGGACACAATTTTCAAACAGTCCATCGTAACGATCGAGCAGCACCCGACCGACCTCGTGCAGGCAGCGAACTCTTTCCTCGAGCAGCGGTGCCTTCGTGTCCGGTTCATCGGAGCGTAGGATTTTTTCCATCTGCTCCAGCGTGATGGACACGTAGAAGGACGGGTTGGTCATGTCGATACCTTCGCGCATGGCCCGATTGATGGCGGCACACAGGGCAAAGTAGCCCGTTTGGCCTTCCACCTTCCACTTGGTCGCATCGTGGCCCGGCGTCCAGAAGCAAAAGTTAAGCGTGTCGATGAGAAATATCCAATTCACCGCATTCGGGTCCTTTGCGGCGGGATGGTGCTCGTGTTGCGAAAAGTTTTCCACATTGATTTCCTTCTCCTTGATACCAAGGATCACCCGGTCCGCTAGCTTCTCGATCGCTGATTCGTGCACGCTAACGTACTTTGCGTTTTTCACGATCAACTCACCCGACGGGCCGGGAAGAAGCTGCGCTGCCATGGTTACTCTTACAGACGAGTGGTAGGATACTTTGATGAGATTACAATTACGAAATTTGTGTAACTTGGTGAAATACAACGGAGCACGTGTTCGTAGCAGAAGCTGACGAAAGCGCGCGCTCGACATCTGCGTTGGTTTTGTTTACGTTGCTCGAGAACCAGTTTTTTCTCCATTTGACAGTGGATACCGATCGTTTATATCGCTGGGGTTGGATAGCTGTAGGCACAGCTAAAAAATATAGATTTTTTGAATATTTTCATATTCATCCATATAAAATTGTTGATGAAGGAAGCGTGCTCCTAAATAAAGCAATTGCTTCATCCAGTATCCACAGTTTCCTCTCTTTTTGAACCGATGGAAATCCAAATGTGGTCATATCCGGTCAAATCAAATACTTTATTGATTGCACTACAATAACACACTATTCAATCCCCAACTTTTGCTTAATGATAAACTGGGGCAATCGTTTGCCTTTCCAGAAGCGTGGAGTAGGTTCATCGGTTGCCTGTCTCAGTTTACTGGCCACGTACGCCTCAGCGGAAAACTTCTCTGCCTCCTTGATTTGATTCAACAGTTCTGCCTGGAACAGTTTCTCCTTTTTCAATTCCCGCCGTTGACGAATCTACATGAAGAAAAACGACGGTAGAAAAAGTTTACTGTTTCACGCCTACATAAAAGATTCTCCAGAAACGTGCCTTAAGCCACTCGAACTTCATCCTCTTGCGCAGCTTCCGCAGTTTGTGTTTGCGCATTTTGCGCCTCCGAATCACGATCAAACGTGCGGCCTGTTTTCCGTTATCATCCTGCGACACAATGCCGGTGGGTAGATCAAGTGTGGGGACTATCTTGAGGCTATCTCCGATTGGCCCATCACCTGTCGGTCGTTGCAAGGGACATTCGATGATTCTCGACACCAGCGGAATGTCTATGATTTCCTTCAGCGGTATTAAGGGATTTCTTCGAATGCCTATTTCCACGTTTCCTGCCCACGTTGGGCTCAAATACATCGACTGTAAACGAAGCAGTTCTAACCGCTCGTTAACACTCGATACTTTTGCCTCGGATGCTCGTTTCAACTGCACGATCGGCAAAGAGGCATTTGCTGTTCGTTCCTGAAGCGCGATGCGGCTGAAGCTGCGTGCCAAAGAGGCAACTCCTGAGGAGGGAAACATATTAGCCAACGAAAGAACCACAATGGTGTCTTATTGCACTTGAATACCTTTAATATGCCGGTGATGGAACATTTTTAGCGACCATCAACAATTCTTCTGCCGCACCACACACGGATGGTTATACAATTTGTTGTTTTGGTTTTCACACCCGGTACCAAACCAGAGTTGGGCGCTCGGAGCAAGAACTCACAGCACACAGTGAGCTCTTCTACTTAAATTTCTCTTTACATTCCGAAACTGTAATTCATACTGCTGCACAAAATGTTCAAAAGTATGCAATTGCAATGCATTGAGATCATTGAGGTTGAGAACAGTTTAGAAATGATTTCATGAATCATGAGTTTCGATACGACTCCTCTACGCAAAGCCATCACTACATTCAGTTTGACATTCAGGTGCCTAATGGTTGAAAACAGCACAAATTGGTGGTAGAAACCGGAAATTTGAATGAATTCGATTCTGTTGCAAGAATTACTTAAATAAATTATATTATATAACTAATTAAAGAAGCTTTTGAGAATGTTCAGATGCAAGAAAATTACAAGAAGTATAAAACTAAACTACGGTAACAGAATAGGGATTTGAAATAGAGATCAAAGAAGTCCTTCTTGAGATTCGTATGATCCTTTCCGCTAGTACGCATGTGCCAATTTTATTCTGTTTTTCATTTTTCCCGGCCCACAAGAAACACAGAAATAGTTGACGGTAAACAAATCTCTCACAGAAGAGTAATTTTAATTGAACCGACTGGTGAATTTGCTGTAGAAAATCATAGCGCCAAAATGAAACAAACTGCCTCCGTCGATCGGTATTTCCTCGTAGTTATCCTTTTCGCCAATGCGTTCGCCGATAAAGTAGTGTTCCAGTTTCCGGAATATGATTTTAAAGAAAGTAGCAAAAATGTAAGTAAACCGATCGATTCGATTGGGATCTAAAGCACTCCAACTGCAATTAACAACGATCGATTTCTTCGCCAACGTGTAGGAACTGAAATTCCGGGAGTACGAGTCGGCCTGCGAACAAAGTTACCGCTGTGCGACGCTCGATGGCATCGAGAGGACCAGATGCGTGCGGGAGTGTATGTCCCCTTCCTGCTATCAGGAAATTTACAAATTTGATGAGGTACGCAAAATGCCACCGCTGGCACGGCGGCATAAGTAAGTAGCAGAATATTGATCGGTGCGAATGTTCTACTTTTAGCTCGAAGAAGGTGAAATCGATGTACGACTGAATTCCTTCCGTGCCTGCTTCATGCAACGAGTGAACCGCAATCGTGACTAAATGTCTCCTGCCCTTCAATCACCACACACACACTAGGCGCATGGTTCCTTCGCACCGGGCAGATGGGTAGATGAAAAGTATCAGTAATATCTGTTCAGTATTAAATCGTCACTAGTATGGAGCGAGTATTCCAGGACCCACTTACCTTCTGACTTAACTGATCAATCAATTTTTTAATAAACTCTCGGATTTACTTTAATCGCAATTTCGGATGTTTTGTTTCGGAACGAAATCGGTTAGAGAGTAAGTTTTTATTTTTCAATGCTTTATTTTCCATCAAATCCATTTTCGTCATCTTAACTGTTCAAGATGAGAAGGAACTAATTCTGAACGAAAACTAATTGCTTCTACAAAGCTCTTATAGAGAAAAAAAGATAGGAAAGAAAGTAGAAGGCAAACCATAAATGCAAAACAATAGAAAGGCAAAACGCTGATATACAAACCAAAAAGGAAAAATAAAACAAAAAGGAAAAAGGAAAAAGTAAAATAAAATAAAATAAAAAGGTGCACCGTGGAGATGAAACAATATCCAAACGAAGGTATTGAAAACGTGGCAGATAATAAATTAACTCTCCTTGTCTGCCTTCCTAATCCTACCGTTACGCTAGGGAGGTTTCTGCTTCGGGTTTGATCACCGGGAGGAATATGAAATTTACTGGGTTTTTTTTTGCATTATGATGTCGTCGCCCCGTGGGCCGGTGCTTTTGCCTCTTCCCTTTACCAAACCTTAAAGACGAGACAACCGGTGGCGGTGCGAATTTGGTTTCGAACATGACTAAATGATATCGCACTGACTCCCCCGGGGTTGTCTGGTTCCAGAGTGGATTACCGATTTTTTTTTTGCGACGACATTTGAATGGCACAACGACTGAAGAGATATTCCCTTGGCAGGGGAAAGGGGAAGCTGGCAGAGACGGCAGCTCTCCTCACTTTTTGTTTCTTCCGATCACTTTTTTTTCCCTCCGGGTTTACGGTTTGTTCCTGAGGCTTTCGAAAAACTCTATACTGGTCTTCAGATGACCCGGCAAAAACACGGGACTGCTAGGACGCTCCGGAGACGCATGGCCACCATCGATTCCACTACCAACACCATCACCTTCACCACCACCACCACCATTTCCACCATTGCTACCGGGCAGTTCCTCGTGCTGGCCCACCTTGTGGTCATCGGTAACGTTGGTCCTGTTTGCAAAAAAGGGGGGCAAAATGGAAAGAAAGAACATCATCATCATAGCTCATTGAGTCCGTTAAGCCCGGATCCGCATGCCATGCGCCAATCTATCGCGGCCAACCGTATGGCCGCCGGCACGGATTACATCTAAAACACACACACACACAAAACCATTATCACACTAAGTTCTAAACTAGTTTAAGCGTCCTATTCTACCAGCTACTTCTACTGCCTAAAGTACGCCCCGCCCGAGCCCGTCCGATCGACGACGTACTTATGCTCACGGATCTGCTTGGAAAGGCTGCGGGCCGTGATGCTGTGGCCAGGCGCCATCGGGTAGAACGTCGACTGCTGCCGGTACGCTTCCAGGTTGATCTTTCGAATTTCCCGAATCTCGTCCCGCACCGCGATGCTGCTGGTGCTGCTGTACTGCCGCTGTCCTTTCGTGCCCGCGTCCGGCATCGCACCGGAGCTACCGTCCTCGTTCAACACATCCGAAGACTGGCGTAGGAAGTCCTAGGCACGAAACAATGATCCGATTAGTACCGTCGTCGAATTTCATCATGCATTCAAATGAAGATCACAAATCGAATGATTCCAAAACACATCATGCAATGTCACACTACACGTGGCGAACGGGAAGTATAGTTCCCAAATGGATGATGCGGGAAGGACATTGTTAGTTCCTGTGGGTTGTAAGTTACGTGGTTAATTCACGGGACACACGGTTTGATCTGTGTATTTGTAGTAGTACGTCTGCCTGTTTGGGTGCATGTATTGTAGGTGTGTGTTTTAAATTTTATTTTATTTAAAACATGGTAAGAAAATGAGTCACAAAAAATTACACATTCATTCAGTGTTATGTATTTGAGGTTACATTACACATGTTCTCCTACGGTACATCTTTACCAATGCAAAACATCTTTTTAGCTTTCAATAAATGTTTATAATTGTTCACTGCTCATGATCGGTTGTGTGTTATTTTAAATTTGTGTAGATTGAAACATAAATGTTCTAAATGCCACATTCACACACACACAAAACATGCACTACAGGAGGAGAGAAAGAACGATTGCGTGAACGATAGCGAGCGAACATGATGGTTAGAGAGCGTGGCTTTTCAGCGCCATATACTGGTACATTACCTTTCTAAGCTTGACCTTTTATATGCCATCATATAGCATCACCATCATCATAAACAAAAAGTCAAATCAAAGACACACAATCCGACGTGTGTGTTTTGCGATTTTAGGGGAAATAAAAAAGAAATACAAGAGGTGAGAAAAGGGTAACGAAAGATTCACTTGCTGGAGGAAAAAAAGCGGGGTGGAGCTAAGGTTCCAGTTTGGATATCCTTGATAGAACACCCTTGCTGACAGACTAACTCCCACTGATGTCCACCAACCGCAAAAAGTTTTACCTAAGGAACTAAGTTCTACTCTAGAAAAGCTAGGAATAAATATCCGCGTAGTTAAAACATCCACCGGATATATATATCCCCCCGGTCACCTACCCGTGGTTTGTAGAGTGGTTTCGGTGGCATCGTGGATACCTCACTGCAGCTTCCACTGTAGCACTTGGCCAGCTCCTTGACCGATGGCAGCACGTCGATCACGTCCCTTTCGATGATGGAAAACTCGCTTCCGTTCGTCGCACGTGTCGCCGGGAAATCGATGTGCAGCGACGAGTGCATCGTGTGCCCGGGGCTGCTAGTGGCAGGGGTCTTGGTCCCCTCACCGGTGGCCAAATTCGAGCTGCTTCCGGTGAAGCTGAGTTTTCGCTTCGGTGCGAAGAACTTGATCGTTTCCGGGGAGAGAGGTTTGACCGCGAACTGCGCCGGCCGTAGGAAGCCTCGTTCGTCCTGACCACCGATCGGGCTCGAAGGTTTGGCCGTCAGAGAGGGCGCTTGAGCGGGGCTAGGGCATGCTGACGCACGATGCACCGGACTCGGTAGCTGAGGTAGGATCTGTAGGATGGTTTCGGATTGCGCGGGCACCCCGGAACGGAACACCTTCGCTTCACCGGTCGTCAGATCGTAGATGCGCGTCACGTCCGAGTCTTCGCTGTAGGTCAAGCTGTCCAGTTCCGGGCGAGCTCCCGAGGACGAGGTTGGCGAGTTGATGCTCACCTCGGACGACGAGCTGATCAGCGATCCGTGCGGTTCCGGCTCGACGGGTACGAGGAAAGCTTCACGAGCCGCCGTACTGAGGTGGTTCACCTTGGTGCCCCCCTTCTTCAGGATGGGATCGTCCGATGTGACCTGTACTGGGCGGGCGGCAAAGACGTTCTCCGCACCGGGATCACGTGGTTTACCGAAGCTACTCGAACGAGACAGAGAGGTTCCGGAACCGGGTGCCAACTTCAGCTGGTTTGATTCACCATCATCCACGTTGCGGGCGAGAAGCAGTGACTGTAAAAAAGGTGGGAAATTGTTAATGGTTGACAACCTTTCAACTTTTTTATACTATTTAACGATTAATTAATTAGTACACAATAATGGAGCTTGGTCGTTCATTAGTAAGGTAGCATTTGTTCACCATCGCATAGAGAGTATTAATTACGCCGTTAATGGAATTCCACCTCCACGTCCACTACGGAGGAGTTAAAAATGTGTCTATATGCCTTCGTTATGGGTAGCTGCAGGTTCCTTCCACACCTGAAAACCGTATCGAGGAATCTGCTCACTTTTTTCGATTCGAATGTTGCCACTTTTCATCTTGCCATTTCCTTCCGTTGCCGATTCCTTGATACGCGTTTTTCCGCCTTTTCTTAGTTGAGCTTGGATTGGTTAGTTCTTACTCCCGGCTCCCCCGACCACCGAACGGCGGACAACTTGGCGCAGGCAGGGTTCGTTTGTGATGTTGTTGGATGGCTGTTGCTGAGGTTGGAATGATGCTGCTTGGTGATGCCCGTCATTAGTGTCGGTGTTACGGTGTTTTGTACCATGTGTTCCCTGTGGTTAACTTGTAGCCCGTCGATGAAATGAATGAATCCTTATGTCGCTTAACTAACACTACGATTCCTTCTACGAGTAATGTACCCTCCTGTCCCAACCACATTCTAAATGCATACGGATGGAAAAGGTTGGAGTATATTTCAACAATCACCAACAACAGTTTATGGGGTTGCATGAGGGCCAAAGTTAATGCTTAAGCTGTCGTTAGGTGTGTGCGACATATATGAATAAAAATGTTACAACACCACCGGATCAACGAGGATGTGCGAGAGGACATTGGACAAGGACAACGGAACGAAAACTTACCCTCCCCACGCGCCCTCCATTGGGACAACAACGGTGTCGCCAACGGATGTGCGCAATTCGCTCCGCTTCGATCGTGTTTCTTGTGGCGACGGTTTGTGTGTTCCCTGAGCGTCTGAGTTATGTGTTCTGTGTCACGTGTTCTGTTGTCAGTGTCTGCAAGAAGAAACTCCACACCAAGACACAACACTCGACGGGCATCTGCCAAACGCGCGCCAGGCACGCCTAGCACGAACCTCCCCAACATCAGGCACAAACGAAACAAACGAAATGAACAATGGCACGAGGGACAACGCATTCCAATTCCACTCAGAAACGGTTCCTTTGAGGTTAACACACCCATTATGATTTTGCTGCTTATTCGGTGGCTGGAGATGGACCAAATGTTATGGAAATGTTTGCTTTCGTGTATTTGCTGTACGGAATGATTCGGGTCACATGCGTGTCTGTTGTTTTACTATCGGCCTACTGCGGTCTCTTTGAATATGGCTTAAAACTATCCACGTACTCCCGTATGAGTTAAAATAGAATGTAACATTTGCTTAAAGATAAAATCAATGTCTTAAAAACAATCTTATTAAAAGTTTCATCCGGAGGATGATAAACGACCACTATCATCCTGCGAAAACAACAACGAATGTGAGTTTTGGTTTTGTTGGCACTGAATAGAACTGCTTAGTAGCCATTGCACAATTGCTTCCTCTCGTGGCCTGCTGCGTCTCGCCGAAAGTTTCGCTCATTTACTCAACGTCGACCGCTGACTATCCGCCCGGCGGATCGCGGGAAAGGTGGAAAACTGTTCGATTCGGTTTTTCACGCTCGCACTGCGCCGTAGCGTGCAGAGGTCGGTGAATACCGTTTCGACCACGGGCCCCGCCAGCACCTGCGTCGGCACGCTGCTGTCCGACGACGACGGTGCTGGCTTACGGGGAGCGGTAAGGTTTCGTTCGGCCCCGGTCCCCCGCCGCGAGGAGGACGCATCGGGACCGGGCGAAGACGTTTGCTCGTCAAAGATGGGATTCAGGACAAAGTGGCGCGTGGTGGCGTGCCGTGCCCGGAAGCTGTCCCGCTTGTAGTCGTTGTGCAGCGTTTCCTGCTCAAACTGGGCGATAATGTGTGCCGGTATGTCGACCGCCGCGGCCGTGTCACTGCCAGCGGCGGACGGTGTTTTCGTCTGGTAGCCCAGATCGACGGACGAGGGGCGCGGATTGATGCCGTGGCCCTGGTGTGTGCCAGCGTCGTGCTGCGGGAGGCTTCGGTTGGAGCGCACGGACGGCGAACGAGCTACCGGGGAGCGGCTCGAGGACGATCCGGTGGCCGACGCGTTATTTAAGAACCTGTCCATGATGTAGGAATCGGTCGGTAGATGATAATAGGTTTGATGACTCACTTTCTCGTCGTCGGTACTGTGCGATAGCTGCTGCGGCTGCTTCTGTTCCACTCCGAGGGTTTGCTTCAACACACCTCCACCCGCTCGGAGACGCTCCGGATCGTTGATATAATATTCCCGACCGATCCTACAAACAAAAAGGTGGGTAAAGAACGAACTAAAGAACTCAAGCACACAGCGATTAAAAAAAACCTACTTTTTCTTCTCCGACAGAGCTCCACCCATCACCGACTGCAGCGAACGATCGTTCTCCGTTCCGGAGTCAACCGGTTCCTTCGGAGAATCCTCATCGTCCAACAGCACAACGGCGGAACCGTTTGGCGCGGCATCCTTTTTGACCAATCGCTCGATCTCGATCATACTGGAGGGACGGCTCTTCTCCGAGAGCCTGCGCTGCAGAGCGTCCGGGGAGTACGGATTGTTGGCGATCGGCTTGGCATTACGCCACTTCAGATGTTCCCGTTCTGCAATGGATCCTTGAGAGAGAAAAACAGGTTAAAACAATTAAGTCTATCAAATCGAAGCACCTTGCGTCGCGAAAATCTTACCCGGTATCAACGTGTCCGCTTCGTCAAGGGACGGTTGATTCTGTTCGTCCATACCACCGTCCGCCGGCACGGCTTCCGTATGATGCCCATTGCTTTCCACTGTCGGCTGCTGTTCCGCTGTCTTTTGTGCTGGAATGATCGAAGAGTCAGCGACGATCGAGGTTTGCGGTGGTGCGTCCGCCAACGACAGTGGGACGTCGAGCGACAGTTCGCTCACAAAACGGGTGTTATTCGAGGGGTTAGTGTCAATGTCGATGGTGCTGGTGCTAATGCAAATAGGTGTCGATACTTGATCCGTGATGTTAGTTGACATGCAATTGTTAATGGTGGTTGTGGTCGAGGCGGTCACGATGGTGGTGGTGGTGGTGTGTGGCGATGAGAGGGATGGAAGGTCGCTGTCGCTAAATGGCATGCTGGTGTCGTCGATCTTCGACTCCGAACGGGACTCGATCGACGCCAGCATCGTCTCCTCGGTGCTAGTTGATGGCAGGGGGAAGGACTCAGTCGCTTCATCGGCACTCGAGGGAACTTCCATCTGCGAGGGAGGATCCTCGATGGAAGGTGTACAGTGTACTGTCACGCTGTGATGGGATGGTTCCGGCGAAGACACCGTGAAAGCCTCCGATGATCGTTCCTCCATCTCTACGGAAGTATCGGAAATGATCTGCACTTGCTCGTCCATGGCGAGGGCTTCCTCAACGTACTCAATATTCTTCAAACTCTCACTGTACTCGGCCATTCTTAGGCTTCCTATCTCAATGGGGCTCGGAAAGGGTTCTTCAAGTTCCAGTAAAGGATATTCGCGGATTGGATGATCTTTGCATGGACTTACTTCCGACACCGTAGGATCTTCCAAGGCCCGTTGCAACTCTTCTCCGAAGGCGTCGAGTGCTTCCAGCGCTTCCGGTGGTTCTACCATTTCCCATTGATCCAATTCCTCCTCAACTGGCTTTACATCCAGCCCCTCCTCGGCTGATGGTCGATTGAGAATGCCTTTAAGTTCCTCACAGTACGCCCGCATCTGTTCCGTTACGGCCACAATTCCAGGATTACGTTCCGGACTCGGTATATTGTTGTCGAACGTTACCAGATCAGCGTGGAGTGTGATTTGTGATGGTTTATCTGTATCTCCCTCCTCGTCCTGAAACGGATTACGGTTCGGTGTTTCGACGACGTTGGGTGCGTTAAGAGTTTTTAGTTGCTCGGAAAACTCTCGCTGCTCCTGATCACGCACGTAAACCGCTGCCGGGGGTGTCTCCCGTATCTGCAGCAAATCGGGCGATGATTGTGCCGTCACGATGGGACGCTGTTCCTGTTCTTCTGCATTATCGGACTCGCTCTGTTCTACAATGGAACTAAACTCCTCGTCGCATCGTTGGAGGCTGTTTGAATCGTGCGGCATATCGGACATACTAAACGGGCCGAGCTCCTCGAAGGACTCGACTAGCATGAGACTGTTGTTGGTCGCCTCGGATACCGTCCTATACTCACTATCATCCTGGATACTATCCATTGGGGAAAGGACAGCGTCGGGTGTTGCCTGAATCGGTTCAATCAGCTCTTCAGCAGACTCTGATATCCCGTCCAAGGAAACATTGACAATGGAAGCATTACCAGAGTTTAAAACTTCAGCTGAGATGGAATCCAGTGGTTCCTGGAAATCTTCAGAAAGCACCAAAGAAGACACAATCTTTTGTTGTGGTTGCTCATTTAGGGTGTTATCTTCCACTGACACGTTCTGCGAAGGTTCCACAGAAGTTGGATCGATCGGTGGCTGGTTTTCTTCCACACGCACAGGGGAAGACACAGACCTTTCAGCCAGGGCAGCTTCATCAACCAGTTGGTCCACTTCAGGGGTAGATAGTTCTTCGATAATAGAACCAGTAACTGTTTCTTTTTCGACATCTTTAGTCGCTAGAACCTCCATCGAGCCTTGTTCAACCGATACCGGATCTCCTTCTGAATGTGTTTGGGTAGATACAGGCTCCTCTACCAATTGCTCAAGGGAATCATCGGTTAAGACAACATCCCCAGTTGTTGCATCCATCACCGAGCTCGGTTCAATTGGCTCCTGATCGTCATTAGATTGTTTTGCGAAAGGTATAATGTCTTTGGCTTGATCATCAAGGTAAGGATCGGTTGAGATAACATCTTCGATCTTTGCCTGGACCTCTGATATCGACGCATCCGGTTGCTGATTAGCTTCTTCTTGTTTCGCTACACACTTTTCAGTCGGGCCAGCTTCATCAACCGGGAGGACCTCTTCGGACAACTTGCCCTTTTCACCGTCCTCCAACTGAACCGTCGCTGAAAGCTCCTCCGAAATCGTAGTCAGCGGGGAACTGTTTTGATCGAACGATTCCTCCATCGGTGTAACCCCGAACGGTGGATCGGAATCTTCCGGATCCATCAGCATCGGCGGTGGAAGCTCCTCCGAAATGGCACCCAACGGTGAACTGCTTGCCATCCGATCGAAAACATCGGTGATCGTCATCATGATCGGATGGGGTGATAGGACCTGCTGCACCGGAGACCCCGGCGGTGACAGAGAATCCAGCAGCAACAGTGGTGGCACTTCCGTTTTCAAACGCTCAGATTGGTTAGTGTTCTCTCCAGCGAGGGCATTATTAGTAAGATTAGTTTCTCTAGCACCACTACCGTTTTCTACACTACTCGACGGGAGGCCCACTGGCCGTCCGGTCGCTACGGTTTCTACTACACTGTCTGCTACGGGATTTGATGGATAAATATTCGAATGCGTATGGTGTTGTTGAGCTTGTTGTTGGTGGTTGGCGGCTGAAGAAAACATGGTTAAGGGAGAGGATTCCGGTGTGAGACAGGCTACGGTTAGTATAGTGTACGCTCCCATACCAAAGGTGTGCGGAAAGGGAGGGGGCGTGTGAGGGTTAAGAGGGTTAGTGCATTCGAAGGGTAGGGCAAACTATGGACGGTGAGCAGTGGCAGCCCACCCGATGGCCAATGTTATTCTGAGCTTCTATGGGTTACTACACGGAGCTAGGGTTGTCGCCCTGGCATCGCCAGTCGTTCGAAGGGTTATGGTAAACTGTAGGACTTGCGGCGACCGGGATGACTTACCTCGATCTATTGGGATTTCTTTGCGGTCTCCGTGACCGTTGGTGCTGGGTTCGGAACTCCTGAAAAAGAAGCGAGAAGGGAATTAGTATTGTTTGCGATAACCAAAGCCTACTAGTGCGTGAAAGTATAGATCAAGTGTTCGTGTGCATACATTTATCATAGGACGAAGGACTGAAACGCAAGCATTTGCAGGTTTAAGCTACATTGCGGACAGGAAAGGACGCTATTGTTTTTGTTCGTGTGTAAATGTGTATGTGAGTGAGATCGACTTGAGTGCTACTCACCGATTGTCACTAGCTTCGGTGCGTTGAAGTAACTTCACGTCATCCGTAATGACGCCGTTGTTCACTTCGAATGGATCGTTCAAGAACGGATTGGTCAATGTGGGATTGGTGGTTTCCACCTTTTCCACCACCGGCCCAATACTGATCAGATCCTCGAGTATGGTTCCGGCGGATCGGTCCTGTTCCCCCAACAGTTGACTATTTTTAGCCTCCGACAGCGCCTCCTCGTTGGCCGGTAGCGAACTGATCGACACGAGACTATCGGCCGGGAAGTTTTCCTCCTCCAGCGAGTCCTGTGGCTTCGACGAGGACGACAAACCCTCGCTCGTCTCGTCCTTGCTGCTCGATCCAGCCGTCAGTGGACTCGCCTCACTCTTGATGACCTCCGGGGCCACGTTGCTATCCGACTCGTACCCTTCGCAGTCCGAGCCCGCCTCGGAGAGATCGCTGATCTCGTCCGCATTCTTGTCACCGATCAGCGCCTTCACCTCCTCCGTTGGCGATGGCACGAGCATGGCGATCGACGACTCGGTCGTTTTCAGCTGGCGCTTGCGAAACAGCCAATTCTCTTCCCACGTCCCGTCGGTCGCGTTCGACTTGAGCGACTGCAGATCGTCGTCTTCTGCGCCCGACCCCGAACCGGTGGTAGTGTCGGAAAGATCCGGCAGCGGAACCTTGTGCCGCTGGATGTAGTCGCTGAGGTAGGACTCGTCCGTATCGGACAGTCGGCGATCGCCCGACGCACTGTAGCTGGCTGCGGCTGCCTCGTGTGCTAGGATCTCGTCGGCCTAAAGTCATCCGCCGGGTGAATCGAACCGAGTGATACGGAGTGTGAGACATATTGCGCGTTAAGCTTACGCATCCGTCACTTACCGTTACGGACATCTGTCTGAGGGCTTCCGCGTTCAGCGCGCCCTTGGGGTGACTACCTCCTGCACGGACAGGGGACAGGCCAGAGGGAATGGAAAAGAAGGCAGAAAAATAGGATATATCAAGAAACAGGATTGGGATACCAGAAGCATAGGCTCGAAAAGTAGCGAAAGCATTAGCACGCATAAGCGAGAGGAACCCGAGGGGGTTGGGTTCGGCAGAGTTCACAACCTATGACCGAGCTGGTATTGTTTTGCAGGAAGCAGTACCATTTCCCAAAAAACTTCCTCCAACTCCATTAAAAAAACAGCTCTAGGTCGCTTTGGTTGCACTTGAGACGGACAGTCAACAAATCACGGCAAAACAAAACTTAAACGTCTCAACATGGACGGCATATGCACGTGGTTCAAAGAAATCTAATTGCATTACCCAAAAAGAAACAAGGAAGAACACTTTCTTCTCTGCTAACAGAAGGAACCACGCATTTCACAACGAAAATAAACGTTGGCGGAAGAAGTAATGCAATTATATACACTTTCCCGGTAAACAGTGGTCGACTAGAGTGTCTGGTTCTTAAAAGGAACAATGTTGAATTGTCAACAAACGGAGATTAACCTTTCGGGGCAAAAGTTCACAGCCCGTATCCAAACACGTGTGTGTTTTGGAAAGTGTTGAAAAGATCCTATACGAGCAGGTGAAGATCGATGGCTATGAGGTTAGTATGTAACCAGAACTTGTGGTGAGAGCTGATACCGTAACCATTGAAATTGAAAGTCACATAATTGGATCAATTTTAAAATCGTCCGTCCGTTCTTGGAACAACGATCGATAGCACAAAAGGTAAGACGCTAATGTAAGATTGACTTTGAAAGATATTGCATTGGCCAACGGAATAGATGGTGTTCACGTGTCACTTGAGAAGTCGGTACCTTACGTTATCAGAGTTCACGTGCAGGTATAGAGGCAGAAAACATTGACGATAGAACACGATCAATAAGAAGCAACATTAAGGTTCAGGGAAGGAAGGAACATTCGCACATCCAACACTTTACCGATTAGCCGTAAGTCTTCTCCTGCTTGTCCACGTCGGTGGACATACTCACCTCCTTCCGTCAGCTGATTGTGGTTCACGTCGACCGGTCCACCACCACCACCACCACCACCTGCAACGTAGTACGGTTTGGCTGCCACGTCACCGGCACTAGGGAAGTTTTTCGGATTCCGATAGTCGTCCACCACCTGGGGCGAGAAGAAAATATTCGATCACGAAGTACAGATAGATCAACCCGATGGCAACCGTGAGCACACTGAGCATTGCATCTGACGCTGAAGAAAACTGCTACCGAGTACTTGAAGACACTTTGGTACGTGTCTCTTATTTGGGGGGCACTGACACAAGACGTTACACCAAGATGCAAAAAGTTTGATATGTGAGTTACGGAAATAGAGTTCTTCTGTTCCTCACTCACAGGGGACAAGTTCAATTAGCGATGGAAACACTTCACAGCCCACAACAACTACACACGCTTATCACTCTTTTCATGTGGTGCGTCTATTGATAAAATCTCGTTACAAAAAGCAATCTTTCGCCTGCATCACAGTCTCTTGGACGTTTCGAAGGCCACCGCACTGTGTGTTGTTTAGATCACAACAACTAGAACTGAACATCGTCTGCTCCAGGGCAGGGACAAATCGTAACTGAGAGCTCGATTGATTTCTGCCGAAAGTGAACGCTAGATAAATTCGTCAAGAAACGTAGCCCCTTCGGGCGATGGTCGATTGCCTTCGGCCGTTCGGTTCTCCGTTGGGTTCTGTCTGTCTGTCACCGTGGTGCGCCACGAGGACCGAAGAGGAATCCGTACAAGTGTCACTGTTGCGAACGGTGGCACCTGCTTCCCTGGCGTGTTCCCTGTTTGAATGAGTATTGTCCGAGGTCGCACTAGCTGTAGTTTCTAATCATACCTTTCGAAGCAAATGTTGCTCTTACTCTGGTCCATTGTTTGCCGTCTTTGCTCGCCAAACCAGATGGTCTTCAGTGTCACATCAGGTTCACCAGAATGGAGGCGTTTCCTTCAGGAAATCGATTATCCATACACTCTACCACCCTCTTAATCGGTCAGTCGGTCGACCGGGGGATTATACGGTAATCTACTTTGGGGTCGAAAGTTAACACTTCACTTCCCAACGCAGATGACGTGCAGGTAACCCCCAGTGCTCCAAATTCGATTGCCAACGGGAACTTGTCTACGGGCCTACGACGACTAGCGACTACCTACCTTGTTGAGCACCGCAGTGGCAACCAGTTGTTCGTACTTCTTCGGATCGAAGTACGGCAAATGTTCTTCCGGCCGTAGCGGGAGGCCACTGTGGTTCAGCAGCTCCGGCAGCTTAGCGATCTCCTCCAGGATCTTCTGTATCAGTCGCTTCAGCTCGAAGTGCTGGTCGCTCGGGCTGTGATGCTGCTGTTGACCTTCCCATAGTGGTAGATCTAGTGGGCGGGTGGCAAAAAAGGTACATTTTTATTAATCAAGTAGGCACTAGGACGACTCGAGTGAACTAGGGAAATGGATAGGCTCTATCCCCAGAAAATCTTTGACAGGAGTACTAAGAAGCCATGCGCTAAAAATAGATAGTGAACGACTAATTGAACAGAACGTGCGTAACGAATAGAGTGATAAAGTGATTCTCATGCCACAAAGGTAGAATAGAGCAAGAGAGAGATATAATGTGTGTGTGTGTATAGAAAGCCCTAGTGAATGAGTAATTGTTGCTGAAACACGTGCTGTAATGGGATGCAATTAATGATTTCACACTCAGTGGCGGAGGTCACGCCGGTTTTCCAAGGGCTAACACACATCTCAAGTACATCATCATCGTCATCAGAGGCTACTCAAGCTACGGTCGGTGTTAAAATCATCAGTTGGTTTTCGTCATACGCTTAGAGTCCAAGAGACAAGAGGTTTTTCTTCTCCTTAACCTGCGATCGCTTTCTTCAACACTAATGTAATGCTAATGTTCTTTGCAAGATGCGAAGAGGTCAGCAGTAACCGGTTCCGTCTTGTAGCTGCGAGTGACATGCAGATTCGCCCCGAGGATCGACCGCTTAATCCAGTTCCAAACGAAGCAAAGGTTATTTTAAGCTCGTTAAGGGTATTTTTTTGCCTCGCAGTACCGGGGCAAGTAATTACTGCAACGGACGAGGTACTGGTCATGAGGAGGTTGCTTAGCTGGTTAGAACACTCTCAGGTGATCAGCCGTTCTCTAGCTGATGATGACGATCATAAAGGCAGTCGATCGACAAGCTCGGTTCAGCGGGTCGCATGTGTAAAATGTGTTTGACTAACACGCGCCGTACTAAGAGAAGAGCCGAACAATCGAGCTTTTGAAAATGTTTCCGTTCATAAGATGCCTCTTTTGATATAACTTGAACAAATTGCCAAATGAAAGTGCAGTTGTTGTGCGAAGCAATGTGTGTTGTGAACAACGTCACGACTTGTCGACGCTGCGAATTACGTCAACAGCGTCGAGATAAATAAAAAATTTAATTGCATTCAATTTAACGGAAGGCAAAATTTTGTACGATCTGTTTGGAAACATTTTATTTTGTCTCCACGTTCGCGACTAAACTAATTGTACAGAAGAAATTATGCATTTTTGCACGTTTCTTCAAATATGTTTTTCTGTTTTAAAAAGCTTTTTTTCATTTTTTTTAAGTTAGTAGAAACTAAGTAAAACAAATTTACCTAATATTTGTGTAAAAAGTAAAACGAGAAACAATTCAAGTAAAACAAATTAGATGGCAAAGTAACAAACCATTTGTTGGCAAACATGCAAAAAGAGAAGAATAGTCTTAATCACCATGCTGCTTACGTGAAGTGTACGGAAGATGATTTCACGGGAAATAAAGCGCCAAACCCCGCAATGACCATCCGCTACGACGTCAAAGATCTGTGTTAGGTAGCGTGCGCGAATTGAGCATTTTTTTAGTGGTTTCTCGCACAGATTGCGAAAAACAGCAATTAATCCGGGTGGTTGGGGGAAAAAAACGAAAAAGAAGCCATAAACATAGGCAATGTCGTGCGTCGGAAAGGCAAAAACAAAACAGAAACCAAAATCTTCAACACAAAAACACCGGTGGCTCGTACCTTTGGCACGTAGTTTGGGGGGGGGGGGGGTAAAAAAATAACAAACCCAAACAACAAGGAACCACCAACCAGCGCGCGGTCCAGCGGTTTGCAAACTGATACCGACCGAGAAGGAAACCCCTTAAGCTTCCTCTAGCTAACTTTGGAGGCCTTGACTTCCGAACAAACTGGCCCCCTCCTCTCCTCCCGCCGACGATAGCGTCCGTTTCGTTTCGATTAATCACGCAAATTATCATTGCTTACACCACTTGCCTTTTGGCGGAGGGAACCCCGCTGGAAAGTGGGTCCAAGATTGCGTGTTTTCCACATGACTGCAGGTCGACAAACATGCTTCCCCCCGACGGACGGACGGTTGGGCGCGGGTGATCTTCCTTTTGTCGTACTGGGAACGCCGCGCCGGGGAAACCGGTGCGATTTGCATAGCGCCGCTTTTTCATGCTCGAGGCAACCAGAAAGCGAATGGGCCCGATTTATACGCTCGATTTGAGGAAGCTTGCATTCGATTTCGATAGAGTAATTGATTTTGAAGACAAGAAAAATAATTACACTTGTCTTAGCAATGTAGTTTAGATTGTAATCACAATGAGAGGAGGACCAACTTCGCAAACAGGTTGTTGCAATGAAGGTCTCACCTTTTGACGGTTAATTAAATGGAAAAAGTGGATTAAAACATTTCTTGTTTTTATTGTATAACATTGAATAAAATTGTATTTGTATCAAATATTAACAAAAAAAAAAAACATCGCACTTCATTAGGTTTTTCAAGAATACAACTTTTAAAATCAATAATCATATATTTCGAGCCTGAAATAGTAAAAGTATTGACACCGAGGGATTTTAAAAATCGCAATTGAATTAAGAATCACTGGATGATAAAAACATGTTGTAATATAGCTCCTTTTAATCGACACCATGCCATTAAACTGGGAAACTATAGATTCATTTTGATCGAAATAGCAAAAATTGCGATCCGTCCTTCGGTACGACCTTCATCATGCAGTGCTCGGTTGTTGGAAACCTGTTCCTCCGATGGGAGGAAGATAAATAAAAAAACCCATTGCACTGGACGAGGTCCAAGGCAATTATGATTGCATGGCCGTTGCAGGGAAATTAAGACGCGGCTGGCGAGGACGGGTTGGTTGCAACGTAACGCGCACCGTTCAATTTGACTGCGCCGTGAAGGGCATGAAGGTCGCGAAATTGAAGAACGAAAGGTGAGCCCTCGAGGGCGCCAGGTTGTTGCGCCACGCCGGTGTCAAGTTCAGCAGGCGACGGTCTTAATCGACGGTCGGGTAAGATATGAGATAACGATCTCACTGCAGCAATTTTCTTTGCGATTGATACCCCGAACTTGGTATCTCTTTTCGCCCCTATGTTAAAATGTAAATATACGTCACGTTCTGCAAATCTATTTCATTTTCTAGTTTCATTGGGTTTTTTTGTGAATTTAACTCACAAGAAAGAGTGCCGAAGGCTTCGTTAAGACAGTGCTATAAAATCTAAGGAATTTGCGACCGAAATTTATCGATTTATTTATCTCTTCTCTTATAGAATGTCTGCAGTGTTTGTGCGGATTATCTAAATACATGTTATGATAAAAGTGAGCTTCAGAGCCTTGGTATCGAGGAATGTAAGATACGGTAGCTAATTATGAGAAATAGTTTCCGTTTTATCTTTTATGTCACATTACACATTCGACTTCAAAACAGGTGATAAAATTCCAAATCTGTCCTTGGTTGCCTGCGGAAACTATGATAAGCCAAAAAAAATCGCATTTCTACCGTCTAATGTCATTATCCAGCTTTCCGCGGAGCAGGAAGTAGGAAGTGTTCGTATTTAACCATTATGTCACGATACGGCCGAACCATCCATGACCGATTGGCCGGCGGTTCCGAGAAGAGAATGGCGTGAAGATGGCTTCAACCGGAATTCGCATCAAACCACGGCATCATTTCGCGTGCGGTTGGAGGCTTCGAAACTTTCCTTTCCTTGATTATTTCTGTCGTTCGAAAGGGAAACTAATACAATTGGCTAACGTTGAGGATGAATTTGTAGCCGCCACGCGCGTGTGGCGTAACACCAGCGAAGGTAAGCGGTAGGGCTGTGTGAAAATCGGGGGAAAGCATTCCCTTCGGTTGCCAATGGTTTGAGAAGCATATTCAACCAAAGGACGCACTCGTTCGTGGTGTCCTTCTCATTTTTTAGGTCACCGTATTGCAGCGCGCCCAAACGACACTTCACACAGTGCTAGAACCAAAATTTGCCATGCAACTTTGCGACGCATTTATGCCGTTAAATTACGATGTTTATGCCGAAAAAGGTAAACAGCTTTTAGCCGGTGGCCTTGCAATCGGTACCGATAAACTGTTTCTTTTTCACCTCGGCCACACGGGTTGCACTCCACTCTAATCGTTTACCAGTTTAACGGTTAAAATTAACGTGTCAGTTACGGTCTTTAGGTGTTTGCATTTGTAAGCGGTATATTTGTCATTTTCTAAATATGAATGTCACCATCAAGAGGCGGTGTAAATTAAAGATGACGAATTAGTGAGGAGAAAATCGACCTCGTCATTTACATCAATCATTGGCAAGATTGATTGATTGCGCATCATAGATGGCTTCGATTGAGAAAATCAAATAACAAACTTTGTTGGTCAATGTTTCAGTCATAGCATAACAGAGGTTTTAGACCATAGATCTTATGTATTTAATTATTAAAATATGTTATCAGACAAAGTCATGTTTGTAATTATACTCGCGAAGTAATGGAATATCGAACCGACTGCTTACCTAGCACAACTTGGATGATGTGGACGATCACATACGAGGTGACAGCGGTGAACAGATAGTAGCTTAGCATCGAGCAGCTGCACACTTCCATCTTGACGCTTTCTTAAATGTATTCTTCTCAAGGAACTATTTTATCACAATCAGTACACACCACGACCAATCACAACCTGTTCACTGCCCTCTTACCGAACGCTGCGTGGGAATGTATAGAATTGATTTACCACTTCTATTCCGAACCGTTTCGAATTGGAACACTTCGAACATTTACGCCGGATGCGGAAATAAATTGCAAATCAACTCGAAGCACTCGCGCACTTGGACGATCAAAATGGATCGATTTTTTTTGGGTTGGGTTTTTAAGTGTTCATCCAAAGCAGTCCCTAATTTCCATCCAAAGTTTCTTCTGGCGTCCCGTGATGATGATGGTGAAGTTTTTGTCCCGCTTTAAGCCGTGGTTCGCGTCTTGTCGACATGGGTTTTTGCCTATGGTAAGTGTTTTTACCCTGCATCAGCACAACTTAATTAAATTTCGCCGAGAGCCGAGAGCGAAGATGTTGCGAGCCGATAGTTCACCGGCGGCATTTCGATGCGATTATTGGAAAAGTTTCATTGTCATTCATCGGTGGCTTCAGCCGGTGGTGTTCTCCTGGAGCTGGGAAAACTCCCATCAAGTTGGTGTGGGAAGAAATATTTCGCGACACCTTGTGCCTTGTTCGCCGATGAAGGCATTGGAAGTGATTTAAGTCTTGCTAAATTCAGTGTGATGCTGCCCCCGGGTTCCCATCTCATCCATGCAAAACATTTCCATGTCTAGTTCAATTTTCGACTCTGTTCCCGTGCTTGCACTTGGCGATAAGATTAGATTTGATTCGGTCGCTAGCTGATAAGATTGGTTTGCTGGTGGTGTTTACTTTCAACTTTGCACATTGAATGTTCATAGCGCCCACACCGGGAACAGTTCGAGGCGAAAAAAAGGAACATCTCCGCAAACTAAACCGCTAAAATCCCGGAGCGGATTATAATGTAGGATTGCGTGGCGGTCGGGTTTGTTCGGAGGCCGAAAATGAGGCTTAAGATATCGGGGGATTTCAAAGGGATTAAACATAAAGGTGGCGCTGTCTGGGTCGGGAGTAGGATATCGTTTTTATGCCGTAGATATTATGGATGACGATAACGGCACTGGAAGGTTTTGCTTACACTGTTAATTTCTAGCGCTCACTGTATACACTTTATACTAGAACTTTGTGTAACTTAGACGTTTGAAATAATTAATCCTTGGAGTTATAAGAACCACTATAAATCATATTTCTCAACAAATTCTTTTCGAGTGTGGCATTAATTGCATGCCAACCCTCGCTTCAAACATAGGTAGATTCTTTACCGTCTGAAACTTTCGTCTTTTCGAAGCGTTTTTTACCAATGAATTTTTATGAATGCGTTCTTCCCACTTCCCCAAAAAAAGAGGCATAAAAACAGAGAACTTAACATTCGACTATAAAATGAATAGTAATTGAACCGTATCATCGTGCTCGTGTGCGGTATTAAATTAATCTGCCACATTTGGAGTCATAGTTCACTTCCTTCCGACGTCGAGAGCAAAAGAAAGAAACACAAAACTGACGGGAAATCTCTATAGGCTAGAAAGCTGAAAAGAGTCTTTTTGAAAACCACGAAAAAATGGAAGTGAATGGAACTTTCTGAACCTCGGCCAGGGGGACACAGAGCATGCAGCGTGCAACGAAAAGGAAAGGTTCCTCCTACCCATAGAAATGAGGTGTGAGGTTGATGATTGTTAAATTGCTAATCAGGCACAGGTTTTAAGACAAGTTTCTTCCACAATCGCCGGTGGTAAAGGGAAGAAGGAAAAGAGTTGGTGTAAAACTCAAGCAAAAAGCACACACAACAGTGATAAGGCCAACCCCAACCGACGGGGAGAGATGCTTTCCCAACTGTCAAAAAAAAAAAAATGTTCATGATAACTTATTCATAAGCTGTATCGAGTGCTTTTCGATTTCGGTTTGATTTGCCGGCGACGTTGGGCAACGTTTGGCTAACTTTTCCACCGATTGAACTTTCCACCCGAGCAACTGGTTCAATCTCGGTGGCCATCTTTTCACCTGTCCTACACGAGCACGATGTTTTTTTTCGATGCCGGTCACTAATTGGGAAATAAAAGCCATTGGAGGCTCATGCTTCACTAAAGATTATCCAATTGGGTTGGTTACGCGGTGACCAGGTTGCGGTGGAGTGTGGCACACGTGCAGAAGAAGATGTCCTGGCCAATCAATGGGGAAAGGTTGGCACTTTTTGGGGGGCAGCTTGTCAAAGGTGACTATGTTGACGTAATACACAGCCTGTTGCTTGATAAGTCACATAAGGCACAATTAGGATTGATGCACTCCATTTAACAGTCTTTTATAATGTTGAACGAGTTATTTAATTTGGAAAATTTAATTCATGTCTGGTTTCATGACATGAAAAACAACTATGCCTCATCTCAAGTGGAAATATACTCAAAGGAAGTTGTAATAAAAAGGCCCAGAATCTACTATTTCCGAGCCTACAAAAATAACTTCCCGATCCTAGAGATAACAAACCGACAGAGATATTCGGCATTTTGTTTCTATTTTCCAACAGCACACCGATAGGACGGTCGGTTTTCCACTCCACACGCACCACAATCAATCAAAACAGCAATAGGTAGCAATTTACGGCACCGTCCGCGATTTATGATTTGCGTCCGAAACCGCGTCACTATCGCCGAATTTCGTGAAACCCGACCGAAGAGCGCCGAGGAACGATGTGCAAGGCGATTATAAAACAAAACACTAGTCATGGGGAGGATTTATGGCCCATTGCAAGGGGGAAAAGGGGAACGGAGCCGAGTGTTCGCTGATACCACGCAATGTGAAATTGATTCGTCGGGAGGATGCTCTAATACAATGTGCAGCAAACGTGCACAAAACAACCAACGAACACCAAGAAAGGTAAGAAACGGGACATAAATCCTTCACGGCGTAACTGGAGCACGTAAACGGAAAGGAAAGCCGTGTATGCAGACTGGACAATTGCCGCCACTATCAAGGATGCAATCAAATCAGAAACGCAAGGTACTTTGGGGAGGGTTTACTTCCCGCAACCGGATGTCCTTGGGATGGGAACTCGTTCCGGGCGTGATTGGATGTCGGTCCAATTGTTATTTTTATTAACTTCTAGCCTTAGGAATGGACGACCCGGGTTAGGGACTACTTTGGATGATGATTTTTTCTAGTAAGTGCCACGGTGTGGTCACAACTCTTATCACGCACGCACTGGAGAGCCACCATTCCACTATTGCCACACACAGTCCCATACGCTGGTGGGTAGGTGTATTTTATTTAACTTTATATCCTCATTAGGTCACACTTGGCGCAGGGCACCGGTATTGGCCAGACACTCTTATCAGAAACTACGAATGTGCGCTACCTCGCTCGCGGTACTTAACAACTAAACCGTGCGCTGGTGTTTCACCCTCGTTACACTGTTCGCTTTATTTATTTTTCGGGCTTGATGTTGTGCCGCGAACCACCGTCGTCGTCGTCGTTGTCGACCGCCACCGTAATCGTGCGCGCGTCCGTTCAGAACTGAGCCGACCCTCGACAACCGACTATCGGTGAACCCGCGCACCGGTGTGTGGCGCTTGTGGGGGCCTCCCAAACACACACCGACACACACGGCACAAACACCCCCTTTCGGAACGGTACCGTTCGCGGTAATCGCGGACTCCACACGATCTCACTTCCACTTGCTGTCTTTCTCTGTTTCTCCATTCTGCGAAACCGCGAGCCTCACGCGAGTTGCGCATAAGATGGAGCACCTTCCGTGTGTGTGTGTTTGGACTTTGGGGCACCTGTTGGTAGCATAGAGCTCCCCGGATGGGCTTCTCGCATGCAAAAGGGTAAGGTGTCGAAAATCCTTGGGCACAGTTTACTCTCAAGAGATGATCGCGGATCATGATCCCCTACCTGATTGTTCTCTCACAAATCTTGTCCACAATCCATTCATACAGGGATTTTCTCGCGAATGTGATCTCACGCTCCTATCAAAGTCCACGACGTTTCTGGCCATAAAAAGGCAATCCAAACATCTCACGGCAACGGTCTCCAGGGAGAGAAGGAATGATCGAAATGGTGGTGTTGGGATGACACCACGAGAAGAAACCAAGTCCCTCAAGAGGAATGGGATTTTACGCAGTTTGACTTCCTGCCGGTGGGAATGCTTTCGTTTTCAGCAACCCATTCGGTGACCTTAAGAAGGACAAGTGCCACTCAGGCGGGAAGCTTTATTTTTCCTTTCTTTGTGTGTGCCTTTCGGGCGTCCATCTTTCATTATGTTTGCTTACGCGCCGGACGTGTCTGAGAGATGCGAAGATCTTGTCTGGTACATCGACGTATGCAAACATACTGGAAGGTGAGGGACAGGAGTTGGTCGGCTTTGACTTGATGGTTCAATCGTGTCCGTTTGAAGTATTATGTAATGTGGCGATCGGAGTCATATTGTAGGAATTAGTTAAATTGATCGGTATCGTCGATCAACTCACTCCGAGCGATGTCCAGCAGGATGGATCATTTTAATGCTCCACGTGACGCGACTCCGCACGCCCTGGAGCCCATTTCTGGTATGGGGCTGCGCAAAATTGCCTTATCATCGCTATCATCATTATTATCATTACCGCCAGCGCCATCCAGGCACTCGTCGTTCGCGTTAGTGTTCGTGCGTGGAAACTTATCTTCGGCCGCACATAAACCTCCCGAACATAGATGTCTCAAGTTCAGGCAAACAATGACAAACACCGGCCACATTCCGCCCCAAATGCACCGTTATCAATCGATTGACGAAAGTGTTTATCAGCGTTTTTTTCACAGTTTTGGTTTGTGGACCAAATCTTTTCTGACACGATGGAATGGATTTTCATTACGCGACCGAGGGTGACAAAGAAATCGGTCCCCGGGGGATGATAAAAATCGACGCCCAATGGCGGGCGAACAAATCCCACTGATTTTACTGATAGTGAAATCGATTTTGGGACCTTTTGGATAGAAATCAGTTCGAACGGTCCACGGTAGAAGAATCATTTTGAAAGCCACCGCGAGCTGGAGATATCCATATGGTAGATAAAGTGTATGCAAGAGACAGTTCAAGAACAGGTTTGCTTCCCCAATTGTGTGTCGAAGCGAGGAAACGGCAAGATGAATCGAAGATGATACTTGCTCTCCTGAAAGCAAACAATGACCGAACGTTTGATTGGAGGTCCGTGTTTAAAAACTGCGTGATGAGTCATTTGGGCAAGGAAACCAGCGGTGAGCAATCCATGCCGGATTGTATCGACCGTTGGGACGCAAAAGTTGTCTTGGAATTAATCAGAAACACAATGAGTATACCATTTCAGCGGTTTGGCGCCTTTGTCAACATTCCTGGGTGATTCAGAAAGGCGTTCAGGCGAAAAATGTTCAGAAAGTTATGTCCGAGTATAAAAACATGTTTAATAAACTTCGATGCTCCTAAAATTATTGAAAATCTAGCAAATATTAAAAAAAGTTACAGTTTGAATTCAAAATATTTTTCTAATATTGATTTAAGTCAACGAACATAACAAGCTTTCAAAAGCAATGCCTTCTTTGTTCTTGGTTTTCTCAAACATAATTCAAGTTAAATAAACTATCTCAAAGCAACCCAAATGCATATTTTACATTTGTTTCGTCACTTGGGTTTAATAGATTTTTTACAATGGAGGTAGTTGTATGCTTGTAAAACTATTTAAAATTCGATAAACTACAGTTTCTAACTCACTGGAACTTGTCGAAAGTGTTGTGAAAAATTGTGTTTTAGAACGTTAACACGTTAACGTGACACGATGGGACACATGCTCGGACCGTGATGATCAATTGTTCGCTCAAATCCTTTCGGAAAAAACTGTTTTTGCCATACGCGGTACGATATTCCATCCCAACGTATCGTACAGACGACGTGAAAAGACGCGTGAACCAATTAGTAACACTTTGATGATTTTGCTCCACCCGAGGGCAACAGAACCGTTTTCCCGGCTAGCACGTGGGTTGTTGTTGTCGTCGATGGAAAAGGACGAAGCTCTAAAGCTGCAAAAAATATGGTATAGTGTCCTCGGAGCTGAAACCGATGTTCCGTTGTGGTGTGTTTATTTTTTCCAGCACCGTCGAACTCCTTCCTTTTCCAATTGTTGAATGCATGATCTCGACGGTGCCTCACCCGGAGAGTGACACATTTTTGCGAAAGTAATTTATGATCACTCGGTCCGACTAGCGGAAGTGAATTCGACCGCCGGAACCGACCCTTCGACGTTTTTTTTTATTCCCTTCGCTCACACACAGCTTCAACGGTGAAGGTCAGGGGTAGAGGCGTGGTGCTGGGAAAATTGCCCCACTTCGGAACATTGTTGTACGGTGCGCGGCTTCACTTTCGGTCAGGGAGAGTGCGCCTGAGAGCACAGCCTGGCGTATAAAGTAATCAATTTTAACACGGTGCGACTTCCGGTCCGTAAAACACCGAGATCTACACGAATTGCACCGAAGTTCAAGCGCAAAGGCTAGACCGATATACGCGGTACAACAAGCTCTCGTGTAAGCTTGTAGGAATAAAAACTGAAGAGGGAGAGAGGGGGTAGCAGTTGAAGGCAAGATTAGATAAAAAGTGGTTTAAGAACGAACATGAGGCCAGGTTCTCAATGCGTGCATTGGATAACAACAGGTGAGAAAATTACAAGATAACGAACGAGCACTGACTCAAGGGCACCGGAGTGGAGCCTCCCGGAATATTAACGGAAACACATGGAAGGAAAGAAAATACATTTTGCGTACGTATTGCGTGCAGATAGAGCTAGAAGGCAAACACACAGGAGGAGAAGAGTTTGGTGCAGCTGATTGTGCGAGAGTTTTGAACAATACAACAGTTAGGCCCGATTGTGAACACAGAGTGTTTTGCACGAAACATTAATAAAACATCGGTAATTTTTACTTGTCATGCAAATATTTGATAGGTGGTGGTGAAGTGCGCTACAAACGCTACCGGTGATCGGGAGTGTCCTAGGGTTTCCCGAGGCTCCCTTGTAGTGGATTTTGTTCGTAAAATCTCATCCGCTTTGAGACTCTTACCCGACATTAGTGAGTGATGTATCGAAAGTTCAAGATTGTACAGACACCTGCTCAAACGTGTGTGGAACTTTCGGAAAAGTCTTATATCTGTTGGGGGTGAACGAAGAAAAATGGAGTGACCAAATGAGCCTGTTGATTGTTAAACGGTCTAAAAATAAGAATCGCAATGCATTTCCGCAATCCATCGAAGAAAACGGAATAGTGGTTTGGTGAATTTAGTGATGCGGTGGTGAAGTTGCCTGCAGGTATGCAAACCGCACTGCATCATTGCTTGCTCGACTGTTTGAACTGCTCGACAACAAGCGCGCGGGAATGTAATGAATGTTTGGCGTGGTTGTGTTTCAATTTCCACGTGGTGTTCGACGGTAAATAAGAAAATAGTTGTAGCGCACTTACAGCTTTCGTGTTTCATGAGCTGCCCAACGGAAACATCGTCTAGCGGTCCGTGCAGCATGGCCGACAGCAGTTCCTCGATAAACTCCCGCACCTTGATGCGCTGGTTCGCCGAAACCGTCGAGCTGCTCGTACTGCGGGCGTCATCGGCATCTGGTGAGATGAGATTCGGACAGAAAAGGGCACATGTATTACTGGTAATAGGTGCGATTACCAACCACGCTCTTACCCAAGCCAAGACCGAGCAGATTGCCATCCCTCAGCTCTACCGGACCGGGCTGCTGGAGCCGGGCGGTCAGCTGATTCAGCAACCACTCGCCTGCCTTCTGCTGGATCACGCGATTCGATTGACACCCGGTGCATTCCCAGATGCCGATCGATTCCACCCACTGGCAGCAGTTCTCTCCGCGGCAGACCAATCTTTCGCAACCACGGCATGTTGCGAAGCTGGCTCGGTTGAATTTAGCGGGGAGAGAAAGAAAACAACAACCACAAACTGGACATTAGAAGGGGGTTCTCGTTCGGGTACGGCCAAGCGGTTGTACCTACCTGTCTGTGCTTTCGAGTTCGACGTTTGCGTTACACATGTAACACTCCGCCACATCGGGCTTTCGTGATGAGCGCCTTCGTTGGCTTAGTTTACTGCAATAAACGAAAAGAATAGAATAAAACAGATTAAAAATACAAATTATAGTACATGTAGAATAAAATCCTGTTTGATTAAAAACAAAAATATGTTTGTCGCCATGAATATTACATTGATTGTCAGACTTTATGTGCAAACAATAATGAAACACAAAATAATAATTCTAATAAACTCTCGCTGGAACTAATCCGGCTTATTTATGGGACTGCATTTTTGCAGCGAGGAACAGCTCTAAATCCAATTGAATCACTGGAATACATCTGGATCAATCCGTCCGCGGTGACATTTCACTTTTCCCAGTAAACGGGACTAGCTTTGCACTCGCTGGACAATAATTAGACATGCATGGCATCCACAACTGTTTCGCCGTCTGCCCTGCGACCGGTTGAGGGCATTAATTCCGTTCGATTAATTCATTCCGCAAGTTTGGAACTTCACTCAAGCGCGCCCTGCATTCGTAGCAACGGCTAGAAGCTGACGTCGTTCGGTTGCGAGGTGGAAGGAAACCTGTTCGCAGTGCATTTAGGGAGACCTGGTAGGACGCGAAATTGGCTGCCAACGGTGTCTTGCGGGTTGGCAAACGGTTCCATGCGCCCGGCGACATTGTCGGTTATATCATCGTGACGGCGTGGTGGTTTTAGTTCGAGGATTCACGCTCTCCACCTTCGTTGATCGATGGGGTAACGATGTCTCAGAGCCTATCCCAGAAGAATTGGGGTGTATACTGCTTATGAACTGTTTTCTTATCGTTATTTGCGACAGGTTATTTTTAAATTCGACCACTAAATAAAGAGTCTTGATGGTTTAAGCAATTTAATACTTAGCGCAGTACTTGGCAGACATCTTCCACTCGATCGATCAAACCATCATCAAGGTTTAATTTTATTTTGTTAAAAATCTCCAAACCATTGGAATCTTTAGAGATTTTGAAATATGTTCAACACCTTCAACTCCCATCTTTTTAGCTTTCCTTTTGAGTGTTCAAGTGGTAATTTAACGAGCGTGAAAAGGGAGGAATGTTTCTATTTCATCAGATAAAAATGAATTTGAACCTTTTTCCGTCTCATTCCCTTCTGATTGGTTGGAGGAAGCGAACCAATTAAATCGGTCGTACACTTTCTCGACTCACTGCGTTTTATCGTACCTTACTGCATCATGTTCGATCGCTGACCGTGAATGATGAATGGAATGTTTAGCTGCACATTCCAGGGAGCCAGAAGGGAAGGATTACAAGGTCTGGTACGAATGTGTATAGTGTTTTTGCATAGCTTAGTTCCCTATTTTCAGCCGTTGGTCAATCACTCGTGATGCAATTAATTTTCCCCATTCGTTAAAAGTAATCTTACTTACTGGCGGGGAAAATTATCTAGCAAGGGATGAGTCGCGTTCACGGTCGGTGGATTTTGGAGGTGCCTCCTAAGGTGCCAATTAGTCACAGGTATTCAGAGTTAGCAAAAACAAAAACAATCAATTATGTAGCTTGCAGGGCATCACTGCTCTGCTTATCAATTCATTATCGAAGTTATGCTCACACACACACATCCACTCGGGCATGGGATCGCGTGGGCGCAATCTCTTCACGGCACAAAGAAAACCTCCTATCGGCTTTCCGGCCGAATTCGGCCCGATTGTGAATGTGATGCACTCAAAACCTATTAATGGGATGTCGTCACAAGATTAACGATCAATTAAAATGTGACGCCTTAGTTTTTTATGTGCCAAATGGCCTTTGACATGGCTGTAGGTTGATAAAAAGTGGAATAAATTTTCGCACCACATCTAAGCCACTAAGATTGAGTAACATCAAAGGGACATTCATCGTTGGTCATTTATGAAAAAAGAAAATAACATTCCTATTCGGTTTAACTCGAAGTTTGTGTAAGTATGCTTTTTATACTTTTGGGATTGAACATTATTTTTACAAATGAAAGATTAATTGTTATTAAAAATGTAGAAAATCGGTTAGAGAGGAAATGTCAACAAGCATCGTTATAAAATCCTAACAATAACCCAGATGGTTTTTTTTTAACTTTTCTTATATTTGCATTTAGAGTAGCATGAGGCAAAGCGTCTTGCAGGGTATTAGTGCAGATTACATGAAACTGCTATCGACATGATTAACTGCCAGAATTCTATAAAACGAAATATAAATGCAAAAATAAACCATTTTATGAGACACAACCCTTTCTACAAAACAATAACAACAGAAGCTAAGAACAATTTGTAAGATAAACCAAATACAGATTGCTTCTAGAAAATAAAAACAAGAAGCAATTTTAAATAAAGTGTCCTACGAAGGTTATAGTAGGGTTACTCAATATTTATGATATTCCATGCAAAACTTTAGTTAGAGTGTAGTGATTTTGAGTGAATTCAATTTCCAAAAGTTGGGAAACTTAACGTATCGAAACAAAAATCATCCAACAGAGTTTTCCATTTTTGTTCCTTATAAAAACTAAAAAAAATGAGTTTTTAAAACCCAAAAATAGCACAATTGCATCGCTTTACTCTTTCCATTGAAGATTTTGTCCGTACATCTAGAAGCAGTTTCAGATGGAACCACTCTTTTCTCCCACCTCGTTCCCATTCAACACGACGCGCGGGGCAGACGACAAGCGGTAATTTCGCAGCTGATAAGCTACTTTTACTTTCGACCGTGGGTCGCGATCCCCAATACCTCCCAAGCCACCCTTCCCTCCCCCATTCGACCCGCCACCCAGTTTCAGTGCGTCGTCTGGATTGCGTCGACATACCAGCGACGATCGAATACAGGAAATGGAGGTTGTGACCAGACCACTGAAGGAGAAGAAAGCTAGAGAAGGTAAGGGAGCGAGAGATAGAGCGAGGGAGAGAGAGAGAGGCTTACAGTGGGACACGTATCACGCAACAGTCGCGATCGTATTCGTTGCGCGCCCCATCCATCGCGGGGTCCACGGGGCCGTGGACCGGACCGGCTTGGCTTTTGGCTTCGATGCGGCAACGATCGACCGAACGCGACCAGTTCCAGTTGTGCGCGCGCCACGGAACGAACGCAAGACGCCAGGAAAAAACGTCGCCAACCCGGGTGCGATCACTGAGAAAGTAGATCGTTGGCAAGTCGCGAGCACGGAGTGGAGAATTCAAAAGAAGAAAATAAGTCTACCGAGTTAAGAGCGTTACGACACGCGGGTCGAGCTATAAGAGACAAAGAGACGGCGGTGCGAGTCGGACAAGGAAATGGTAGATGGCAACAAGTAGATCCCCGGTAACAGTTCACATTTAAATTCGCGAATTGCCGCTAGGCGTCCCAGAAACCAATTACGGGCTTATTGTGTGCGTGCGTATTGTGTGATAAGCTGTGTTTGTTGTGACTGGCATCCGAGACCTTTGGCTAGGGAAGGCTAGGAGCGAGCATCGGAAGCGCGTGTTTGTGGTTGAAACAGCGGAAATGTGCAATTGACACTATCAAGCCGCACTTCTCAAGCGCTCAACCTTCCCGCGCGAACCACATCTCATCAACCAACCCCGATCCGGCCCTCTCCACACACGATGGTGCTGACCGTGTTTATGGTGCAAACGTTGACGACGCTCCTCGAGCCCCCGCCGGCGATCGGCGGTGGTGGCGGCGGGAAGGGGCTGATGCAACCGGGCCAGTCGCATCAACCGCAGGCCAACATCGCGGTGTTTATGTTTCTGTTCATGCTGTGCGCCGCCGAGGTCGTGTTCATCAAGCTGCTCGCCCTGACGTCCTTCGGCGGCGAAACGGTGGCCACGGCTCCAGCATCCTCTTCCCCCGCCCCGCCAGATGCCCCCGCCTCCTCGCAGACGCCCCCCATCGACCGATTACAGCACGGCGTCGAGGTGCTGCTGAACGGCACCGGCGAGGAGCAACCGGGGGTGTGAAAACGAAAAATGGACGAAAGAAAAACGAGCGAAGTCATTTTTCGGGCCACGACGCTCCGCGGAACGGAGCACATGTCCTTGGAAATTGGAAAATCGCCTTCCCTTGGACTAGCAACGCCATCTCGCCATCATCATTCGGGGCGTTGAAGAAATGACGCCGAAAAGTGAAATCTTTCGTGAAGCTTTCAAAACGAAACAAACACCAGTGATGAAGCGTAAAATTTCAACAATAATAGTATAGTAAGGAATAGGGTAAAAATATGTCTGTGCAATATAGATAAACTTTTATTTTAAACCTACAAAGAGTGAGACTCTAAGGACGCATTGGTGACGTGTTGTTATGGGGTATTTATTGCAGCTTGTATAGTTTAACAGATTATTAAAAGCTAGAAGCGTACAGCGAAAGCCGTAAATGTGTAATAATGGAGTTGATAAAAAAAAACAAGTGATAGCAATGTGTATACGAAAAATAAAAATTAAATTACGGCACTCGGATTAACATATTTTCTATCGATTACCCAACGCGCCGTTCGGTTCGAACTGAATACGCCCGAATTGTGTTGCCAAGTGGAATAATTTTCTATATGAATGATGATGACGATCGAACAACAACAAGCAGCGGGTGCTTGATTATCATCATCGTTCTCGTTAGGTGCGTGGAAAATGCTTTGGCCGAGCTAATTCGCGAATCCCCGCGGGGATCATGGATGGAACGGCACGTCATCAGCATCACAATAGGACGTTAATCCATGTTGTGCGCTGCTGCAAAATAAAGAATTTTTGTGATGTTTGAAACATATCAGATGCAATCGATGGGTACTAGGTGAAACAAGACCAGGCAGGAGGATTAAAAGTGCATTAAACCGAAATACAAATATTAGTTTTTGTTCGTAATGCAATCAGGGGGAAGTTTAAAAAAAATCACAAGGAGATTTGGATAAATAATAAAAACTGCCTCCTGATTGGAATTTACCATATGTTAGATAACCGAGTGTTAAAGAATGCACAAGGGATGTACATACGTAACATACAGGAGCATATGAAATTTAAAAATAAATTATTCCTATAATCTAACACATCACATTAAAGCCATCGTTTAACTCATTGTAATTTGACGTTTAAAATAATTAAAAAACAAAACTGGTTAAAGAGGAGAAAGAAACACAGTTGTATATCCGAAACGATCTCGTCGAACGAGGAAGCGAGAAAGTGTATGTCGCGCCCGTCGTCATGGTGATGCCTTTTCTGAGTTGTTAGAAAACGCGAACGAAGGGTAAAATAGTTTGTTGCAAAATGCATTGCCAAAACGGGGTGGAAACATGTTCAAGCCAGCCATCGCGATGTTGTAGAGCGTGGATAATCGATTAAGTTTGTTTTTCACGTTTTGTTTTGTTATATATTTGAAGTTGCGAAATTGTAAGCTAAATTGATGTTGTGGATTGGTTAAATGTTGTGCAAAATGAAGTATCTTGTATTTTGGAATCAAAACGTGCGTCGGTTTTGTGTTTCCTCTATCTCTAAGTCTCTCTAATGTAAGTACAAATTTATTCGGTGCCCACCAAAATTGGTTGAAAATGATTCCTTTTCCGACCCACCGGATACGCTGAAGCATCCGATGAATATGCATTCTGCTCGCAGTGGTGGAAATTGTGCTCGACCGAAAGGCAAACCGTATAAAGAAAGGTGTTTCGATTTGGTGGTAATCTTTTTTTGGTGTGATTTTCTTCTACTTCTGCCTGCCTGCTGGTTTTCTTCCGGTTTGACGTTTTCATTAGCATATCGTGTAGATCGATGACTCGGTTTTGTGTTTCCCTCTATGATCAAGTGCTGGACTGATCATCCGAGGCGTGTGTTGGTGCATTCAATGGAAATAGGTTGGCGCTACACTTACGCCAAACAAGAATCCCAGTCATTCCCCATCCTCTGTTTATGTTGGTGTCTGCATGCTTTGCATCCAGCATTGGGTAATAATTTGTGTTTCCATAGCCCCTTCGGAAGCTTCTCCCTGCCCGGAAAAGGAACGGAGTCAAAATGACGTCCTCCGGTTGAATCCAATTTGGGATCCAGTCACGTTCTTGCAATCCAATGTCTACCATCACAATGCAGGGAAAGGAAGCGGACATACTACCCAAACTACTTCCAACCAGCGCCAGTCAGTTGTAACTCCCTTTGCATGACGGTCAATCAACTGTATAATCGAAATGGGTAAAAGTCCATTTCCGGAACGGCGACGCTGCGTTACTTAATTCATCAAACCGACAAACACCGAATGACGTGTGACGTTGACGAAGCCGTCGTCGAAGCCGTTAAATATTATCAGCGTCGATACAGTCGTAAGCCGTGACGGTTGTCTTCAGGTTGAAATGGTAATTAAATGCGAAGAAAATAAGTGGCCCCATTCGATAACGGAGCGCGTGATGTCAGCGTCGGAGTTGGTGTAAGGTGCACGTTTCTTGACACCTTGGCCTTTTTGTGGTATATCCTTGCACCTCTCGGAGATATAAGTGAATCGGTTAGGAGAATTAGTAGTGAAACAACATGACTACCTATTTTTCTAAAGGTTGTGAAAGAGGTTCCAACGAATCTGCTACACTACGAACAAAAAACTATGCGTGCTTCTCAACTAGTACACCACAAAAACACACACATAAACCGAACACGACACTCACTAATGGTTGTGGTTTTACTAAAAAAATACGATCTACACTTGACTAAACTTAGATGAACTACTTCTACGGAGGTTCAACGACCGAGGTTTGTGCTTAGATACTGTTATAAAAAAGCAGCTTACACCAGAAGCGTTAGGTTTAGTACCCCTTTGGAACACATCACTGTAGCACTTATGAAATTTCGCTTCCCATCCGGCACTCGCACTTTACTGCAGCTGGCAGATACTGATCTGCAATGTGAACACTCGTTTTAGTATTGGTCACAGACAAAAAACAAACCGACTCATCACGACTGCAACAACCTTCCGCATGATATTTCACTGCCATTCATCTCATTGGAATATTTTACTGGGCCATTTTTGCGTCACACTCTTTTTTTCCGCTGAAGATCACAAGTTTAAACCGTTTTTCATAAACGGAAAAGAACCATAAAACGGGGGAAGTAACGCTTTCGAACACCACCACACCTGGGCACCAGGAACGAAAAGCCCGTCTGCGCGTACGGAAGTTAAGCTTGCTGAGGACACCCTGCAGAGTAGGTTGCGTCTAGAACGAACGCCAGCCGGTGACTGCTCGGCCCTACCCGGTAGCGTAAGCGACGAACCCGTCAAACTACAGTCCATCCCGCACCGATGGTCATCCCCTATGGAAAACAACGAACGGCCCGCAATTGGCCGACCAACCCGTCCACCGTGCCTTTGTTTCTTCCCCTCTGGCTCTTTTTTTATGGTTTGTTTTCCCGTTTCGTTACAGCGCGTTTCCTCCCGCACACGATCGCTTACAGAACGTTTCCCGTCCCGCTTGCGCACACCGGAACTGGATAGTTCTTCTCTTGTCGGCTCGTGTTTTTATTCCACAGAAGAAATTGTGTTCCGGATCGCTTTTCCCCTTCTGGTGGTGAGTCTGAAAAATGGGGCGAAACACGGGGGTGATCAACGGAGGGAAAAACGTACCACACCAACATGCACAGCGTGACTCAAGTTCGTGTACGTTTTTCCTCCCGCAGATGTGTTTTTTTTTTGTTCATCTCCAGCTCCGCACTTCCTCATCGACTAGAATAAAAGCCCTCCGTGAAGGTTTGCGCATGTTTTAGCATAAAATAGACACCTCGACTATGTTGGGCTGGATCGCCGCGTGGCCACAATCGACGAGCGCTGCATACACTTTCCCAAGTGATCGTCAAAAGGGACGACCATGTCTTGAGCCGGTCCAATGCTTCCGTTAGCGGTGCTAGAAAGTGCGGGGACGGAAACACAGTCCAACTGTGCGTACGTGAGCTGTATTCGGTAGCCACCCGCTGCTTTTCCTAAACCGTCCGACGTAATTTCTTTTCCATTCAATCTGGGTGGTGTTTTATTTCCGATTGTTGATACGTCAAGACAAAGTGCTGAGTGGCTGTCTTTAGGGCCAGCTACGAACCTACCCCGTGACGGAGAAGAAGTGCGTTCCATCCCTTTCCCTCTTGTATGTGGTTGGGGGAAACTAAGGGAACCTTTTCTTTTCGATTGTGAAATGACGATCGTTTACAGTTAGGGTTATAACCACCCGTTTTAAAACATCTTTTAGCCAAGATGAACAGATACCCCGACCGCTGCTAATAAAGTGCGTATTTTTCTTTTCCTCTTTCCAATCTTCGGTACGATTAAAACGATCAATCAAAATACGTTGATCGTGGTCAACCAGCACCGATGGACCGGGGGCAGGGAACGACGAGGAGGAAAAGCGCGGTTTCCCGACCTGCGGCTCCCGTCATGTGTGACGGAAACGAACACCGACGCACCTTCTGCGTCCAGCCAAGCGAGCGGACACCGTGTGTGTCCAATTGGAGACGCATGTGTGTGGCCGTTAGCCGATGACTTCCGGTCCGCTGGTGTCGGTTAGTTTTTCGCCATTGGGGAACTGTCGCACACTTATACCCTCTCATGCAGGTGTGTTTTGTTGGTAACGTTTTGTTTTCTTCTCCCCTGCCACCCGATCGTTGTTTGCGAAGAGACGAAAATTTAAAAGCAGTTTTCTTTTTTGCTACATTCAGGAGAAAAGCGTTAGTGCGTTTGTTTGCCGTTGGTGAAGGTCATGATTGTTTATGATTTAGCCGGGGGAGCAAATGGAGCGGGGAGGCTTGGGAGGGTTTTGGGGAAACACACAAAGCATAATGTTGGCACGTGTGATTTATGAAAATACATTCAAAAGGAAAGTAAATGAGAAGAGGTACACAATCGTACAAGGATCGATTGAAAGGAAAATTATTCATTACTTTTGTGATCACAATCATATTCAGATAGATTATGCAATTGGGCAATTTTGTTCGTTTTAAAATAAAAATAAATGTGAATCAAAACTGGGTCACAACATTTTCGAAATAAATGATCTGATTTAAACGCCACTAATTTTATGTTAATCAAAGTGTCAATCGAAAACAGCGAACAAGACGAGACAATACATCTTTCTTTAAAAAATACACAATTTAATGCATCATTCCCACCCAATGCAATAATCGAAGAAGAGACAATGTTAACCACCATTCACAACATTGCATTGCATAACGTGCATTGTGCACAGAATGCGAAAATCCACCGCACAACTCATCTCACATTAAACGGTCTAATGTCATCATACCTGCGCAGCAATCGGTGACTTTGGGCGACCAGAAAGATACTCCCAGCGACGCCGATGAGCAGCGTCATGCCGACGCCCGGCGTCAGCTTCATCGTCGACCCCGGCAGCCCCGGACTGCCAAGAAACAGGTCCGTCGGGAGCATTCCGTTGGTTGGGTGAGATCCAGACGGACCCCTCTGACTCTGAAGGTGTCTACTTTAAGCCTTTTTTCTCGAAAAACGTTGAAGATTATTTTTCCACTGGACAAACACCCCGAGACTCATGTCACCCGAACGCTTTCGACACTCCCAACATTGGCGATCTTCTCAACTGACACTACTAGGGATGGGGGGTGATCCCGTCACTTTCACATTAATTGTCTATTTTACACGCTACGGTTTCGGTTTCGATGCGATTGTTTTACCGGTATACGTGCAACCACACTTTAGCCGGCAGGTTTCCCTTGAGACCGATCTGACAACGGAAAGATGACGATACACTTAGATCGGCGATCTGGTGGTTAAATTGAATTCGCAGTGACTCGCAACTTGTATTGTGATGTTGTCCATTTTTTTCTTCACTCCTATCAACCGTCCCTAGTCAACACTCACATGGTTTAATTTGAACATGATACCTTGGGACGAGCGACTGGGATTGATGGGAGATTCCGCAAATAGCTGTAAAATTGTTGATTTTCATTCCATTAACACCATTAACCAGTGGTCAGAAGCTCTTAGGTTGGTTTATTTCGTCGCTTCTTGGTGGGAAAAATGCTGAAGATGGTCGTGATCATGCTTTTCCCATCGTTGAGGTGATATTTTTCAGCGTATCTCGGAACACTTTTTTAATTGTTATCTTGATGGATGAATGCAGTTAAACCTGGCTTAATCTAACTTGTTCAACTTAAATCAATTTAAAGTGAAATCTTTTATTATCACATTGCATTCAAAAACTCATACTACTTAAAGTAACATTCCAATCAACTCAAACACAAACGTATAAGTGACCCTATCAATGGTTAGATAATAAATCATTTAACAGCCCGATAAGACAAATGAGTACCGTTTTTTATGGCATCCGGCTCATGATGTCATGTTAAAGCGATTGGAAGGATTGCATTGGACGACTTTAATTAGTGTATGTGCAACATACGAAAATAAAAACGACAAACGTGCCTACCGGCAGGTTTACATTTTGTTGGACATCGTTATCGATGCCTAATCGCAGTTGATAAGGATAACAATCGAAGGATTTCCTTAATCTCGCTCATTTGATATTTGTTGCATCAATGTTTCTGATAAAAGAACAAACAAACTAGATCAACAAATTGCATTCGATTTAAATTGGTTAAGGGCATAAGGATTAGGAACAAGATAAGAGCTTTTATTTTGGAAAAGTGATTCATCTTGCCTTTGTTCAAGAAGGGATCATACGGTTAGACGTCATGTCTTTTAAGCAATGAATGCAAAAGCTGGAAAAACAGATATTTTGTAACTAAGATTTTGAATTGTCTACAATGATGTAACTAGAGGAATTCTGACTGATGTCATAAGTTCGTGCAATACAATGAAATAGACAAGATAACGGGACACTTGACGTTAGTCTAGGCGAAGTTCCGGCTTGTGTTTACGACAAAGGAGTTATTTATTAAAACATTAACCATTTACTCCTATGCAGGAACTATTGTAACGATATTCCTGTTTAGGTTTCTTGTCTTTTCGTGATGTAAAGATGACCTTGATACATTGGTAAGGGACACGTTAGTTTAATTAAAATTTTCAACACAGACACGACCATCTTTTGCTCCAGCTTCACTGATAACAACGCCCACGACCAACATCCACCGGCTGAGACACTTGTACGCACGTGATGTTTGTCGACACTGAAGGGCCTTTTTCGCTGCCAGACGCCAACGCAAGATAAGCTTGTCGCGGTGAGCCCCTATATGCAATCTACACCACCATCTACGAAGTGCTAAGTGTTTTGTGGGTACGCGAGCGATTGAAATGAAGGCGAAAAAATATACATAACCACGTTACTGCGAAAAAGTCACATGATTCACGTCACTCGCGAAATGTCATTAGTGTTTTACTAAATAGGGATGATAAGTACGAGAACAATTTGAACTAGCAGAGTGAGTTGTGTATCACAACTTAAGCTAACTAATTTATCTAATTCTGGACCAATTTAAAGTCACGATGAAACAGCAGTCGAATGAAACCCAAGGATATACGGCTTAATGATTGTTGCTTCACTTCAAAGATCTCACGATAGGTTGAATATCTCAACCTAAAACAGGATGAACACCAACATTCTCACTGCACTTTTGATGTCAATCCTGCGCAAGCCTTCGCATCGAACTGCAGCAACGAATTCGTCGCCGTGCGGCCTGAACGAGCCTCAAGGTCCTCGCCCTTCGAGTCGCGACTTACTCCTCTCAGGTTGTACCATACACCTGCGCTTATCTGTTCGTGATTCCAAATTATCACCTCCACCTTCCAGCCATTGCTCGCTCGGAACTGGGTGAAGGTGTGCGTGCCTGTTTTTGTTTCCCCCGTTTCTACCACTACGGGATACAGCCTAATGTACACTTTTAACACCGTTTGAACGTCATGCAACCGGAGAAAAACTCGCTGAAGGAAGAAAACGGCACTACCAATTGGTTCCGCAAACAAACGGGCGGGCGGAGCACGAACTCTTCGAGTGGCGAATTCCCGGATACCTTCAATTGTTATTCGCATCCTTCGCGAATGAGTTTATTTGGGGGGTGCTTTTAAAAATAACTCGTTTGCCTTCGACACGCTTTTACAACACTTTATAACTTGCGACGAACTGAAGACGCAAGACACCAGGACTAGCGGGACTTGCCTCGCCGATATGCTCAAGCCGACTGATGCCGTCGATGTTTGTTTGCCATTGCCACCGGTTTCGGTGCATGATTTAAACCCGACCGCGTGTGCACCGCTCCACGTCCGTGTGATGGATCGCCATCTCGCAGGTCGATCTGTCCCCAGATTGGCTGCGATCGAGCGGCCCCCGAAGGCGCACCCGCCTTGGGTAGCGTTCGCATCAGAAAGTAGCTTTTACTTCCCAAACTCGTGGTGGACACGAGCGTGGTGGTCTCTTTCCAGCAACAAAGATCCGCCGCCGACCTTACCTTAAGAAAACAATCGTCGGCCGTCCGCAAAGATCCCACCGGGCCCGAAACAGTGAGGCTCGAGCTGGCCACGGAACGTTCCCTTCGAGTGAATTCCTTGCGCTGCCCCCTCCGGCAAAACGGGTGCACCGGACGATTTCGGAGATCTGTCACATTTGGAGCGTTTGATTGAGCTATTTACCGTTGAGGCCGTTGAGGCAGAAACTACCCTTCAGGGGTATGTTCAGTTCAGGGCCCTTCAACAACGACATCATTGTTCGTTCGCCAGCCCAGGGCTTTTCATTTTTGGGAAGTCTTACACCTCCGAAAATCGCATGTCCCCGCGACAGCCCTGAACAAACACGCGTGTATGTGTGTTCCGTTGAAATACGGTGCAGGCTTCGATCCGATTTCGGGCAAAACCCGTTGGCCGCGCTCATTTCGCTTTTTTAATTGGGAATTGAAAATGAGCGAAAGTGGCAGGCGAAAGGTGCTGCCCCGGAGGGGCACTGCGATGGGTGTGGGTTTGTTTTATGCTAACATGTGCGCCCAAGGTGCTTTTCTTTCTCGATTGCGTGAGGTTCCCATTTTTTGTTTTGTCTCAGAAAAGGATCAGTTTACGGAAGGAATGGGGGTTGGTTGGTGTGTGATGATGGATGGATCCGTATGTCCACTTTTGCCAACTGCTCCACCCGAGGTGCCGGTCGATAAGTTGTGAAACATATGCATGACACATAAGATGGCCTGAGATCTCCGTAACATAGTGTAAAAGACTCTCTAAATCAGCGATGCCAAACCGACTGTTAGAAAATAAACTCCTATTAATAACGCGATGAAAACAAATCGACGGGAAAGGGATCACATAATTGGTTCCGACACCAAGCAATAGCATGTTTTTACCCTTTCCTGCTATGTCACATAGCCTAAGGTTATTTCGTTGGTTCCATCATTATATGTGTTTGGTGTCTTTCTTAATGATATTGCTTCCCCGGGCAGTAGATAACCTATAATCAAAGAGGCACCAGATAACCTATAATATATTTTTCTTCTATCTTGAAGTGATGAGTGACACTTTTGCTTTAGGTCGAAAGGTGGGACTAACCCTAATGTGATGTATTAATTATCAAATGGAAGGTACCCGTTCAAAATCGTCACACATGTTGTGGAAATTAATCTAAAACCCATAACATACGAAATGTTTGTTTTCAAGAATTATTTTTTTAATAAATATAACCAAAATTTAAGCGAAATCCCCTTCAATAGGCTCTGAATAAATTGACACAAAATTCAAATTTTATGCCTCAATTCGATCCCTTGCATTCGGATCAGTTTAGAAGATGGCTCACATTAAGCGGTCGAGTGCTTAGCTATTATTATTCTCCATCGTAGTCGATATCAAGTGTGCGCCGGAAGTCACGCTTCAAGCTCATAAATCTTCTTCTATGCCAAAGTTGGGTCGGCAGCATAAATCCATTAATCCACCGCAAATGCATCGAAAAATTTCCACCTGCAGTCTCAACGATTGAGCGCTCCGCTGGAATGTTGAGCGTATTGCATACCCAAAGGCGCACAACGCGATGCTCATCGATCGTTGCACCACGCGGTTCGCCGTTCGACGATTCCGGTCCCCGTTTGAAACTATTTGCCCTTTCCCCAAGGCGAAAAATAAAACTATCAAGCATATTCTATCATTTCCTGCTCCTTGAATAGGGTTTTTTGAAAAAAAAGCTGTTCGTAAGACTCACCTTAATCGTTCTCGGCGTCGCTGGTAGTCGGGCTGTTCGGCGGTCAGCTTTTCCAGTATGAGCCGATACTGGCGCAGTTTGTCGCTGAACTTAGACAGTTCGATTAGCATTTTGGCGATGGAAGAGAGCCAAAACAGTTGCAAACCAATATTAGGTGCTTTTAGGCCACCCAAAATGTCACTGAAGTGCACGCCGGTATTTGCAAGACACTTTTCACTAGACTATTGCACGTTAAATTCATTTTCTTTTGCTGGCTGAAAGAAAAAAAATGGGGAAAATATATTTTCACTAAACTTCACGACACAAAATAAGACAACCATCATTGATAATAACTCTATAAAATAAACGAGGGTTTTAATTTGTAATGGAAACTTGAACACCACAACCAACAGAAAATAATAAATACGCTTAACTACACGGAACAGATGTTCTAATACGTCGGCGTTGCTTCAAAGTATTATGTCAATGTTTACACATAAGATTATCAACACACCACAAGACACCCAGCAACAACTGCATCTCTGTTTCTTCGTTCTTTGCGAGTTAAGAACGCATCCCAGTAGAATAATAACCGAAGCTGGTCCACGTTAGTGGTGGTTTACTGTGGCAACGACACTGCGCATTGCACCTTAGCTTCCTCGGGAACACACGTCACGCACTACACGCGGCACAATTGTTCTATTAAATGTTGTTGGCACCGTTTTGTGCCACCGATTTCCAACCTTTTTTTTCTTTTAAAGAAGGCAACCCTACCGAGCACATTCCTGCACGCAGCATCGACAAGCGAAAGGCCGGGTAACGGTGCGAAGGTAATAATCGGTGGTCCGGTCGTGACACTCGGGAGCTGCTGCTTCAGCACGCGGAAAACCGATAAAGCAACGTCGTGTGGGTGCTGTTAAACTAGTACCGGTTGCGTATTCTGATGCGGTCACAAGTCGAGCGCGACTGCTTCGGGCAGACGATTGGAAATAACTAACTCCAACCTGGCCAACCTGGAACCCCTGAGGACCATCGGAGTAGTTAACGCTGCACTGATCGCGGCGATTCTACTTGCAGGAGTTTTCTTTTCCCGCCCGCTTCGTTCGTCACATGTTTCGCTAGTTGTAGTAATTCTATTAGATGTCTTGCCGTGGATTTGCGGAATACCCGTCCACACAGGAGCACATTTCCTCCTAGGCACCGAGGTGGAAGGGTCGCGGCGGTCGATTAGCAATTTTCTCACGTTTCGTCACGAGCATGAAAAATAGGAGCTTACCCGCGTGGAGGTCAGAAAATGGCACGAACAAAAACAAAAAAATCTCACAACTAAAAAAAGAAAACTCAATAAGAGAACTAGCTAGAGAAAACAGAAAAAAATCCATCCATCTAGATGATCTTATTTTGCGAAGCGGTGGCACACGACAACACCCGCGACAGATCGAGGGAAACCGGCCGGGAGTGGGAGATAAATTAACGCAACTCCACCTAAATACAATAATGAGGCTTGAAGATCGTTTGCCCCACCGCCGACGCTGACATTCTCCGACCGGACGACGACGGGCTGCCGACTGACTAACCGACTTCTGGCCCGTCCGCCCGGTGCCAGACAAATTGCATCCAAGGAGGCGCAGGTGGCCTTTCGCCGGACGGCCCGTTTTTTTCCATTTGCTTTTCCAAAGCCACCAGAAGGCCGATCTCAGATGGCCAGATCTTCCAAGCGCACGCGGGAATCGCACCCATTTGATGAGCCGCGAGAGGCAACCCGCAACCTTCGCTTCGGATTGAGGTTAGAGGCCGTACAGCTCTCGTGCTGAGAACGTCCGACTTTTCCGACCTGCCTGCATTCGTCCCCACCCCGGGGCGGTGCTTTTCATTTCCGACGGAAAAATGGAACAACCACACCAGCCAGCGGGGTTAACCGAAAAACGATCGTATCGCTCACTTTTCGCACACCGTCAGCGGCCGCCATCAGCCGACGCAGCATCTTCGGCGGAAGCAAATCAACGTCAAAGAGGAAGAACTGGAGGCCACTTTACGCACGCGTCGACGTATATTATGATCACTGCGGTAATACACGGAACTCCAAACAAACGAACCACCCTTACGAAGTACGTCCCTATCTCTGGGGCCCCGCCGTTGCGATGACGGGCTGTATGAGCCCCGACACGTTCTCGTTTATCTTTGACAGCTGTCTTCTGCACGGCTTGTTTTTTATCTGGAGGCCCCCTTTTCCCCTCTCTTTTCTCTTCGCGTCCCTCGTGTGTTTGTCCAGCTTATCACTTTTCGGTTCTCCTCTTGCCGAAGGTCACATCGCAGTTCACGTCCCCTGGAATTGATCACTATCGTGTGATGGAAGATACCCTTCTTTCTGCTAATTGATCGTCACCTACCCACGATCATCAGTCACGGTCACATAAGAGACCGATTGGTAGTCCAGTGTTGCTAATTTTCATTTCATAAAGGTTTCACTACACACATATCTGTAAAACGCACTACAGATCCGGATGATCGAAAGATTCCAGCAAAATTTTGCAGGGGTCGTCAACCCTTTACTTAAGCAGAGTGTTACCATGTTATCGCAAAGTTTTCTTAAATTTTCTTATTATAGAATAAATGTTGGTCTGTGGATCTTAGTACCATTTGCAATACAAAAGAATATACAGCTACAATTTAAAAAAAAAAAATTTTATGTCACCGATCACACGTATTACCACATAACAAGAAATGCACTATTTTAGGATTTTTTACACATTAATTGAATTGCGAAATTTATCGTAATTGATTTTAGCCTAAACTGTCATATGTTTTGTTTTCCGGCCTTATACAGCTCCCAGCTCCCGGACTTTGGCGACCTCTGAGCTAATGTTACACTTTGGCACCGGTGCGTTAAGTGATCCTTTGGGGTTTGCGAGTGTGCGTATTCGACATGCACGATCTTCTACCTTCGGGTGTCCTGTTTTTTTCCAACGTACCCGTCTGTTTGGATACGTTGTTTAACACTTTCACGCTCGAATTACACTCACTCTTGTGCAGTCAGTAAACGCTCTTCATTTTATGTTTGTTTTACTTTTTGCCTAAGCCACCAAAGCACTTCTATTTACGCGAAAGTACCTCGCAACAAAACGAACCAAAAAAAGCTCCGTCCACAAACACGTCAACGCCGGTGGACTGCCGAACAGCTTCTGCGACCTCCGAAATATCGTTCGCAGACCGCGAGCTTCCACCTCGGGCCGCTTGACGCAAACCTTCGCGTCGATGGGCGTTAGGCGCGGGGGAGTGAAGTCACGGTGTGGCCAGGTGCCATCTTTTTTTTTTTTATCGTAATTTCGTGCGGCGAAAGCACACCTAATATGACGCACCGGTAAAAAGATGCTCCACCGTCCCCGGGACGGTTTACAACGCGAGGTAATGGTGTTGGTTTTACAGGAGAAAAAGAAAACTTACATACCGCCGATAGATAACCAAATACCGGCGATCCAACACTGTCGGCGGTAGCAGCTGTAGTGAAACTGAAAAATAAAACACGCGAACAAATTCAAACACACCGTTGGCCGACGTGTGTCGTTGTGTTGCGACGTTAGAACGGAGCGTTCAAAGGAATCTACAATCTCTCACCATTAGTACATTCCGTGTTATTAGGCGCGGGTCCGACATTTGCTACAGCCTCCCAGCTATCCTCTCCACACGCTAGGCCCATTGTTTTACATGGTCAGGGCCACAGTAGTTGGATGTTTGTAGTTAATCGTGTAGCTACATGACTGCATCCACTCGCCTTACCCCTGCCGAGCGAGATGAGGGCATTGCATCTTTGCTCGACTTTTACACACGTGTGTGTTGGTCCATGTAGATAAGCTGCACCAACAGTAACAGCTACTGAGCCGGGTAGCTGGTAGTGCTAAATATTCTCACGTGAATACTCCCGAGCAATGAGCGTTACTAAAAGCCCCCGTTGAGCGGTTGGGTCACACTCCGAAGATGATGTGATCGGGCGAAACGTGGAGTCAAAAGAGTGCAATCAGTCAACACGAGCGCATCAAAGTGAAACATAAATCATTGGGGGAGGAATATATTTTTTCCGCAGTTACGCGAGTTCCCTTTTAAGTTTATTACGTCGACGTTTATTACGTCGTTAAGTTATCGGAAAGCGTGTGAATTGGACGAACATGTTGTCATACCGAATAGTTGAAGAACCGTATCGCAATCAAAAACATCTTGTCGGTAAATTGTTTATAGTTTTCCAACATTAAAAGAACGATTATTAAGAAATCTTTATTTCATGAAAACAAACCGAAAGAATGATGACATTCCAACAGTAACAAGAAAATAGAAAAGTACCCTAAAAACTCGAAACAGAACGACCACGAAAGGTAAACGAGAAAATGCAAATGAAATGAGACTCGACATCATAAACTATTAACTTTACAGCAGCACAATAAAAAAAAGAGAACGAAGGGTGGAAAATTAAATAAAAGGGTACATCATCATTATCATCCCCCGTTCATCGGTGTCGCGGGCCGAGCTTAACGACGAGCACGCTCCAACCTCCTCTCGGAATGCCGGGCGGTATGCAATAATTGCGGCGACATTGTGTTCTCGGCCCGTTGTCGGCCCGTTGGCGTCTTGGCCGGCGCTGATAGAAAGGACCCCGAGGGCGCGAGATACTCGAATGCTCGAAGGGGTTGTGTTAATGCACACACAGAACAATCGTACGGACCCCTAGGGGTAAGAGGCGATTTCTACGTGAGAAAATAAATTGCTAACCGTGTCGACGCGGGAGAATCAATTACAATGGTTGGCATGGTCGTTCGAGGGGAGAAGGAGAGGTGTGGCTTGAAGGAGGACGCAAATTAAGCGGATCAAGCGAAAGGGTACTGGAAAAAAACAGATCGGGCAAGATGTGTGCAATGGTTAAGATGCTGATAAGCGTAGTTGAGATACCGGCGGAGGCGACCGTTAGGAGTTGCTTTTTTTTATTGTTTTCCATCTTTTAATCTGGAACTACAAATCTATATCTCCACCGTGATTACGAAGCGGATGAAACCTTCCAACTTCCTGTAGAGATAAATGAGGGGTATCCAATGTCCATCCGAAGGTGCTTGTTGTGAATAGCTATTCGTGATGCACCGTCAAGTTGTGACTTCGTGTCTGTCTAGGTCTCTTTTTTTAAATCTCCCAGTTGCTCAATGATGGACAGTGTCGATGCTGAAGCCCTGCATGCCAAATCCAAGTGTTACAGCAGCGCGCAAATGAAGGCGTTAGTTGATACTGAAGGGAAACCGGGGAAGATGAACTAATTACCAGGTCACCACCGGTGTTCGTGCGTCGGACTTTTCCTTTTATCTTGCCACATTTATCTGTGGTCCGCACACACTTTCTTCTTCGTGCTACATCTAGACGTTCCCTTCATTCACAACGATTCCGTATTCCAGTGCGCCGCTGCACGTCGTTACGCAAGGTAGCAGCAGTAGTAGCAACCATGCGTGACCGACGCGTTGCCACCCCCGACAGGTTGGATCCCTCATCAGCAGATGTGACGTATGCTTGCAGTCATTTTCCAGATGACGTATGGATTACCGAAATTGTCTCACATTGTTTGTTATTTACGAAAACAGAAAAAGGATAAATCACAGATAATCAGCGAAACGGTGATAATGACGACGATAGCAACTAAAACTTCGAATGGAAAGAGTGAGGTTGATGTAAGTTATTTTAAAAATATACGTCACATTAAATATGCACGTGGTTCCTTCCAGCGCCCTGTGTCTTGTAGTATTATGCCGCCGTTCATTTGTCCTAGCAACTTACCATCGTCCAAGCCTACCAAAGCGTTTATAAACTCGCTCCAAGTTACGAAGCATCACGACGCCTTTCGCCGTTGCCATAGCGATGGCGTGAAAGCTCTCGCCCGCCGTCGATCTCACCGATGATGTTGGTGGTGTGAGTCTACACTGCTTCCAAGCATATACTTCTTCGCGCGCTCACCACTGTCAGGCGAACGGCGGTCTAATGGCGTATCACGTGGTACAACTGCTGCGTCGTTTCTTATCGCCAAACAAAACCCGCGCGTTCTTTATCGCCCCAAGCGGACCCTTTGCATATACCTGCGCCCCTGGTAGTGATGTTAGACGAGAGAAAATACACGATCCACGCTATAAAAGTACTTTGATTAGAGGCGAGGGAAGTGTTCCCCGTATTGCTGGAGCTTTCCATTTGGACGTAGTTCTTTGTTGCCCTTCAATAAAACGAACCTAAGAGATTAGAACAAGATGAGTTTACCTTGATAGGAGAATGGAAACAAAGTACGAGGTAAACTCCGACACATTTATACGGGTACAAATACATCGCCAGTATAATGTTTATGGGGAAGTTGGAGAGAACGCTAGCAGCTTCGTCTTAACCGGGTTGAAGGATTTTCCAAGCTTGCCACCGAGCACAAGGATAGAGCTTTCTCTTTGTAAATTATATTTCTATCCTCTCCATTCAACCCTTGTAGTTTTATATCGACTCATCCTTTTCGGGTTTCTGTCGCCCTGGCAGCCGATACTGGTGGAAAAGTGAAAAACAACATAAAACGCTCGCCATTGCCGTGAAGCATTCTTTAAGGATGCGGTTGTATTGCTTATTTTAAATTGTGCTTTTTGAACACCCTTTAGGATCATTTTTCATCTAACGGACCCGGGGGCTGAACAGGTGTTTGGGTTGGGCACGTTCTTCCGATTTGTTCTCCTTCGCATATCCGTTCCTATTGCAGCCGGTGTCGTTGGGGTAAAGTCGTTATTTTTCCTGATCCATCGTCCTTTTGCGCGTTCAAGGCGCTTGAGTATGTGACAGTGAATTCTGGCGGCAAAGTTACTAGATCCATGAGGTTGATGGTTACACCAGGCAATGACGAGATTTATGGTTGTCGTAAAACAAACGAGGAGACTCAAAGGCTTACACGGAATACCGAGGGTTGTGTCGGTTTCATCTTCTGTGTCGAAACAATGGAACCAATGTAGTTTTATGTTCCTTTTTCGAAAAGTTTAACAATATACCAAATAAAGAGAACAATCTGTCCAATAGTATGACATTGGCAATAAAACATACTCCTTATGTGGTATAACACATTATTGAAACCATCGGGGGTTATTGGACATACGCTTTCAACCAATTTCTGTCCAATGGCAATGGTGTGAAACTATTTACGCTAATTTTCTGACTGATAAAATGAATAAAATACATTACTTAAGATATCTATTTCAAAAACCGATTAAAAAAACTTTTGTAAAAAAGACATTTTCCACAGTAAAACTTTGCTTAAATTACTTTTTCAGGTTTTCCTGTATCCTTATCCCAATAGCAGTCCCTCAATGACTTTGTGAGACTCTGACGTAAACAACCCAATTCCCTACGGTGTACGAGTTTAGTCAAACAAAGGGATACCTTGTCCTTGGGAATAAAAATAAATGATCAAAGTGTTTGCGGGAATATCACTTTGGAAAAACAAACAACACATACCGGGCCGCCTCAGACTGCGTTTCTGCCCCGTTCCCGTACCGACTAACTGACTTCCTGAGCTCCCCTCCCCTCGGTGGCATCAAACGTTCGTTTGTTCGATTTGTGTGGGAAAATTTTTACCAACTCCCAGTCTCTGGCAGCCAGGCAAACAGGAGCATAATGGATCGCACCACGGGATGGCTCACTAAGACCACCGGCAATCGTACGACCAGCAGCAGCAGCGGCCTCTTCAGGTTCTGTAGGGGGGAGAGAGCATATTTTTATCCATCTATGTTTAGCACACATAACCGACAACGGTCCCCGGAGGGACGCGGTTCGATAGTAGCATTCCCCAGCATAAGCATAAAATTCGCTCTCAGTTCCACTTCAGTGTGCGTCGTGAGCTCGTTGGCGAATAGTCGAGGAATCTTGAAGATGTCGGCGGTATGTTTGAATGAAACGGAACATTAAAACTGAAGGAACGCGGAAGACGAGCGGCTTCTATGTTAGGCTGGCTATTTATTCCGAGCACGGTTTGCCGGATGCTGAGCAACGAGAGAAAGTGTTTACGCAGGCCACGAATAAGCACGTGATGTTGGAAGAGGTTCCCCATTCCCCGATGAACGTATCAACACATTTTATCTTACGGTAGCCCCCCCGATATTGAGAGAGAGAGAGTACGATCTTCTGCTGCGCATGGTCCGAAACGTTATCACCGATGAGTACGAGACCAGTAACAGATGTGTTTATGTGCCGCAAAGAATCCCACGTTACCCTGGAGTCCTTGTTTGGTTACGATTTTCAAAATAAACTACCATGTGAGGTCGTCTGCTGAAACGTTATTGCCTACCTTCAGGCGTTAAATTCCTTCCCGGTACTGAGAGCGAAGTGAGAAGGCGGCAATGCAACGTGTGTGGGAAAACTTGTTTTCCATCCGACGCTCAGTGAGAAAATAGTCTGATCCGTTTCCATGCCAATATGTCAAGTGCTTTATCGCGTGTTCAACACCAAGTGAGTTGAGTGTGACCATGGATTACCTCGTGAGATACGACGTTCGTCAGCCGTGTCTCGCACGTGAGAAGGACTATTCGGTCGCGTTTTAGAACAACGTTTGCATCGGGGGACTCGTGATAACAACGAATCGCACAGCCAAGCGACGCCAACATTCGACTCCACGCCTCCGACGGGTTCGGTTCATCATCACCAGCAGCAGCAGCAACAGCAGCAGCAGCAGTGGCAAGCAGCCAAGAAAATAGTTTCCAATCGCGCAAAAGGGATTCCCCCGAGGGTTAGCAACCGGTTCGCACAACTGCCTTTGAAGGTACGTGGCGCGTGCCGTATACAACACTCGCTTCCAAACAGTCAACCGGTGCGCACGTGTTTTCGGTTTTGCCTCAACATTCCAAGGGCCTTGGCCCTGTGTCTATCCAGCGGACTACCTGCGCCAGGTTGAGCCTACGGTGCGTGCATAAGTGCATTGCTTGAGCAAAGCAGAACACGATTTGCATTAACAATTCCTCAACTGTATCGATTTTAGACCCAAGGTTCAAACAGCCAATGTGTATTTCGGTCGCAACTACGTCTACTGTTTCCCGTACAAAGTCATCAGAAGGCAGAAAAAAAGTGAAACTATCAATACAGTTACAAAGTGGAAGCAAGTAGCCAGTGTGCGGTTGAGTGTAGTTACCGACAGCAGTACTCAACAGTACTTTGTAGTACACACCACTCGTGTCTGTTAAGTTTGTGTTTTAAAGCAACTGTTAAACAAATTGAGTTTTGAGTATATTTAATCGTTGATGATTGCAGTTTGTACATGCACTACAAACATCGCGAGTGTTTGAAAACATCACAGCATACGTTGCCGCCGTCAATGTCTTTTTGAAACTCTGAAACAGCAGGTAATAACAAAAAAAACAACCTTGGGTCGAAATCACATGATTACTGGTGCTGCACACAAGTGTATGTGTTTAGTTTTAATACACGTGGTAGCCGAGCGGAGGGAGCGATAGTACCGCCAATCGTCGTAATGTGGATGAGTTAAATGGACACCGCACGGATCAGCTGGTCGTTTGTGGCAGCACAAGTGAAGTTTCGCTGACATTAAACGCTCATTTGTCCGAGTACGCACTCGTCGAGCTGTTAGTTCCCGTCGCGGCACTGATAAGCGCAATATCGGAATCGAATGATTCTGCAATCCCTTCAGCTGTTCGCATTGGCTATTCTACTGCCAACAGGGTACTCGGTCGTTACTGATTAGGGCCACGTTAGTGCTATTGTTGGTAGTATCAGCTGAGTGCGATGGTGCGCCCGTACGGAAGTGAATAGTGAAGTGAAACCAGTACCGCTTGGGTTAGGTTTTTAGCTCTGCAATTGTATGCGCATCAAAATTCCCTCGCGAGTAATGGTGAAGTGCCGACAGTAAACAAATTAACACACAGCTTAAAGTGAAGACTGTGCTGCTGCTGCGACACTTAAAAAACTAAATGCTGGAAGAATCCCGGTTGACGTAAGTTGCTAAGTTTGGCTAGAGAGAAAATAAAATAAACTTAGATTACCATACCTTTCTCAAAAGCATACGATCGTGCTGCTTTGTCTCCAGATCCATTATCGTGAATGTGACTAACCAATATAAATATGGGTGCGCAATGCTTTGCAAAATATCCCGCCTTGTTTGCGGTTGTGGTTAGCTCCCCAGTTTACGGTTTTAATGGTTTTTATTTTATTTTTATTTTTTGTTTTCAAGTAGCAGAACTCAATACAGGTGTTCAGATAGCACACACACACACAAGGCTTTTAGACTTGGGAAATACCACTTTTGGATAACCAAGGCCTTTGTCGTAGCGACAGTCGTAACAACTTGTTTTCTATGAGTATAGAACTGAAAAAACCAGTTTCATACAATAAGAAGATTGTGCTAGAACTTGAGAACATCTTTAGTTTGCTTGTTTTGGAAAAAATAGTATGTTAAAATATTTAAATTCAACTACTATCCCATGTACTAACCCATCTACTATTTGAACAAATGTTTCGACAATTTATCATCAAAATCACAGTTATCGCAACGGTTTAGCCTGCGTGACAGGAACGAATAAAAACAACCCTATCCATCAGCTAGTCTGAGTCGGACGGAAGCAAATTGCTCGCGTAATGCTATCACAGCTGAAAACAATTTAGATCTTCAATCTGCGGCACGCTGGCCGCACTATTTGCACCAACGATTTCATGCTACTTACGCTACTTATGACCGACCGAGCGCCCGGAATGGTACGGCCCTATCTTCCCAACATCTGAGACAATGAAATAATTCAGAGTCGTTCTCGGCAAACCGCATAAAGTACGATTTAATAAAATCTTTTCCTGTTCGTGCACCAAAAGAGACTAAGTTATCTATTAGATTCGCAGTTTTGAGGTAATATTTAATTTTAGGGCAGCTTACTACAGGAAAGAGAATAATTTGATACTAATGAATTTATTACAAACCATCATTGTAACATGCACATAACTGTCAGTTTAAAGTAAAGGAAATCTGCCCTATCTTAAAATCGGTTGTTTGATGCACATGTCGTTTCAGTGATGGTTTAAAATAACGTTTAGCATTGTGGCCACTTGGGCGGCACCATCTGTCCATTTTACGTGACGTTTTCAGAACCGTTACATAACCTGTGCCTAGCTCGTTCAACGGGCTGGTGACATCAGTCCAAACAGCAAATGATGCTATTAAAAAATCCTTTTTGAATCAATCAGGAAAAACAAACGAAAGCCTTGTGGTGTTTGCTCGATGCTTTCGAGGCAGCACACAATGTCGCTTCATTGTAGCACACGTGGTACCGTCGGTAGCCGTCCAATGATGATAGATCGATTAAGTATTTAAAAATAAGTTGGAACCGTTTGACTGCGGTTGCTTTTATTTGCGAATGATGAACTATTAGTGAAGGTGGCTTTCGTAATTGGTTTAAAGTAAATTTAGGCAGGAAGTGGAAACATTAAATAGGAAGTGATTAAGGTCTCGATTGTTTTCCACACAGTTTGTTCGATGCTGGCTAAAGTCAACATGGCAATTATCTTAATGGATCTTGTTTAAATTGACAAACATGTAATGCTGTTTGGATAGTTGTTGCATTCACGTCGATAGTTCAAACACTGAAGTCGGGCAAACATTCTCACGAAACGTGGGTGTTGGACACTTCAGCCTGTAAAGTTGGATCATGCTTTCATTCCCATAATTGTGCTTATACTGCATCAATACATTACGTAACACATTGGTCTGTAAATCTAGAGTTCTATTATCTAATTGGAAAACCCGTACTATGTACTATTTAAACGGATTTAGCTAATCATGGATGAATATGGTGTACCGACAAAGACAGGAACTGTTTTCCTGGTTGTAGCTGATATTTAGATGAAAATAAAGTACGAAATCCTTTTCGCTTACTTTTTAACACGAACAGTGCATAAACCTAACCAAAAACAACCCTCCTCTGGACCAGCTTGAACCCATCGAAAAAAAGACTCCCTCAGCAACGCACCGAAACAAACAGACCACATCCAATTGGTTTCAATTTGCCGGATTACGTACGATAAGAGATAATCTGCGTACCGCAATCGGACGAGTTTATGTTTGTCCCATCCGTGCCCTATACCAAACCCAATGTCAGTCCATTTCCCGATTTGCGGTGCCGCTCGACGAAACGCCAAGGTCTAGGTTGATTTTCGGAGCATGGCACACCGGTTTTATTGGTTCATGAGTGTGCTTCCACACGGAAAGGACGATTGGGACAGGGTCCATTCCAAACCATCTCCGGACCGTAGATAGATTTGCAAAGCACTTGGCGTAAATTGTGCCATAAAGATGATCTTATACCACCTGAGATTAATTTACGATTTCGCAAATTTTTTCCCATTTATCACTTCTTCAGGTTCCTCTCTTTCTTCTCAACTTTTCCTGTCACGCTCGAATCCTTGCGACAAAAGGTAACTAACGAAAAAGCAGTCGTTCACTCCGGAAATGGCAATTACCAGATGAGCCGAAGAGTAAATGTTAGCAAACAACTTCGTTCTCACAAAAAATAGGACAAAAGACAAAGTTTACGTGAAAAATGTGATGTGGTAGTGCTTCCAGAACAGCTGGGCTCGGGAAAACACCCTGGATTTGCCTTGGAGTGTGTTAGGTTTAATACAGACTATTCATTATGGCATCGAGCGCACCGTTTGACCAACAGCCAAGTACGCTACAGGGTAATAATGTTGATTTCAATTTTCGCAATTCTCATTGCCATTCATGTTACGGTCGGCAAGAATATAAATTGCCAATCGTCTCGCGGCTCCTGTTTACGTCCATCAACGTTCCAATTTGTTTTGGCTTCCTATTTAAATACTCGCAAATTGAAAGCGATTGCGACGACGGGACATTTTGACGATTGTTATTATTCGTTTTCTTTACGTCTCCGCTACAGTGAGGTGTTCTAAAAAATTGCAGGTAGTCAGGAAAAACAATCCCAAAAGCCATCAGCGCAAGCCAAAAAATCTGCATCGCTCAAAACAATAAACCAAACAAACGAGAAGCTTTAGGGATAAACGCGCGTCCCCTCGTGGCAGATTCGCTTACAATGGAAATATAGAATGTTGTCTGTCAGTCAGGCAGAAAAAAATTAAGGAAAAACCCCATTACCGGCACTCGGTTTTCATTTCCACGTCGAAAAACGCGGGCACAGACAGGAAGTGAGGATATTAAAACGCCCCCCAGTTTCCGTTCGCGTCTCCGGAAAGCCTCGAGGGTGGATCGTAGCGTCGACATTTTTACGATGGACTTTTCTCGCCCGAACGAGCGTCATTTTCTCACCATCAGCGTGGAAACTTCGGCTAACCTGTCAGCCACAGATAAGCCGGACGAGGCTTGACCTCCCATAAACGCGCGAGCGTGCCCGTGACAATTGTGTGGACCAGCTAACGGTGACACTTCGTTATAATAAACATGCCACAGTGGAAGATGGGCTTTCTGAAGACCGAAGTATCGAGCCGGGCCGGTTTTTAAGGACTACCGAGAGCCATGCGCTTGGCAGTCGATATAATGTACGAAGGCTTATGAACCAATGAAATATGAAGCAAGACTGGTAAAAAGCTCTTTCTCGCTCTCGTTCTGCTTGTTTTTATTGCTCAAATTAATTATAGTTAAGGCAGCTTAACGGCTTCAGCGGCAGGCGGCTTAACATAAATTGAGCAAATCTGATCTTCCTGCCCAGAAATTATGTTATGTTTCCATCATCATTTGTCCACATTTTTTGTTGGACAAATGTTGTAAAGCTTCGATGGTAGACTTATAAACATAAACTATTAATTACTATCATAAGGTTCGGCAGCTTTTGGATCAACGATTTAAAATGTAAACGCCAAATAAACCAGACGTCAAAGACGTATTAACGATAAATTAAAATGTGTAAACATTGAATTTTCTTTTTTGTTGTTGTTGTTGTTGGAATTAACGCTAAAAGTGTTTAATCTTTCCGCAAATGAGTTTACCATTCGCTCTACTCACGGGTTGGGAAATTAATACCCCTCATTTGAAGGATTAATGTCTGTTGGAAAAATGTATTTTCTTTTTAGTGGTATACAAAATGCATTTTGAAAAGGAGCAAATTAAAAATCTCATTGACCCCTGTTTACGGCGGAACACGAAAACCAATACTATAAAAATGGGAAATTGTTGCACCCAGCACGTGACGTCAGCACAAGGCACGCTTCGTGGTTCGGTTGTTTATGTTATGCAAATATTGAAATACCCTGCAGATTTTACTGCATTTGCCTTCCAGTGGCGATCGAGCCTGAGAGCGCATTTGAAGCATGCCCATGAATTAATCAAATTTGCGGTAGATACTTGAAAAATGTTTGAAAAACAAACCAAGTGAAAGCGTCGAACGATCTAGCGTTTGTGGGGGAATAAAGTGAAAAAGGGGAAAACAATTTGTAGGGTGGTGAAAAATGAACAGAAACAAATCAAAAATATTCACAGCCCCATCAGAACGCTTTCACATTTAGTCACTTTTTTTAAGCACCGCATTTCCATCGGGAAATGGTAGACCGGGGCTAGCAGGTCGAACATTTTTCACCGAGTGTCTACCGTGAGTTCTCCGGTCGGGTGACTGATTTGGTGAGGAAACTTAAAAGAACGTAAAACTTTTTCATCTCCGGTTGCGCGCTCGGGAAAGGTTAAAGTAAATCAATCTTGCCACATCAGATAGGCAGACAGGGTACGAAGGAGAGACAATTCAACATAGTTGCTTCAGAATGGAAGACTTTTGAAGTGAGAAACTCAAAGAGTGTAAGGCCGGTAAAGAAAAATGGAGCGCAATTCGTTCGCTTCGTTCCAAAGTTTCCCGTGGGAATGTGGGAACTTGTTTGCGGAGTTGATTAGCTTGTAATGAAGCTGGTTTTTCATATCCCATTTGTCGACTATTTGTGTGCTAGAATGTTTGCTTCGAAGTACGAACAGAAATATAAATTTACCCGATGTTATAATTTTAACTGGAGTGAGAATCAGCCAACAAAACTTTGATTATAATTTGAATAATTAGGGAAATAATTTACCAAAGAACTGGATTTTTGCTATACAAGAACAAAAAATCTATGTCGAGTACCCCTTTTTTCGATCCCATTTTCTTGCACCCTACGGCATTGATTCGCTGCGCAATATTTTACCTCATCAGTTTCACCGTTGAATGGCCGCCATGCTAAGAAGGAAAAAGATAAGATGGTGGTTTTCAGCAAGAAAAGCGAAACCATGAGAGCACCCAGACAGAAAACTGTTGACGTGGAAACCAAACTTGTGGAACAAGCAATCTTCAAAGATCAAAAGCAATTTTCTCGACGATATTTTACTGGCGCGGTTAGCCAGCAAGTGTTTGCGGGAAAATAACGCAAAGTAGCTTTTGATATGCCACGGCAGAACGAACCCGGAACTCCAACGAAGTGGTATCGTTTCATGCAATTCCTGCAGCGAGTTTTCACTTGGACGACAAGCGGATAAGTTTGAATAGATTGCTCAACATTCGATAAACTGGATAAAGGAAATTTTCATGTCACATTGCAGCAAAATAGCCTTGTGGCAAAGCTTTTTAAGCTCTCCAATCCTAGCGTACTTTTGCTGCATTGCTCCATACGTAGAAGCAGAAGCTTTAAGTATGCGAATGGATTCGTTAGGAAGCGGGAATAACATAAACACAAATCACCCCGCTCGGTTTCCTCCATTAACCGGTTCACGTTTCTAACAGCTAATCGACGGAAGGCAACTTTTTCATCGCCCGGAAAAAGGAAAAGGACGATTTGGTGTGATGAATGTGTTGTCGGAGAACTATTTTTCGTTTTCGAAAAGAATTCTTTTCAGATTTTGTTCTCCAACTGTGGGAAGGATTTATCTTTTCTTTTTCTCTAAAACAGATACACATTTTCAACACTGGAAATAAATAACGATATAAACTAGAATTGAAGATAAAAGTTTTGAGACTCAAAAAAAAACATAAAAGTTCATTAGGTAATTGAATGGCCATCATGAAATTTCCCAATTGATTGCTTGGCGCACAACATTGTTCCGATATTTCTACTCCCTGCGTATGAAAGAAATTGCAAACTAAACAATGCTCCCCATCGGCTTCCTACCAACCCTTCGCAGAAAATACAAAGTATTTCTTAAGTGCTCCTCGCAAGTAATTATCCCCACACAGATGGGGAAACGTAGCGTCATTTAGTGAGGGCTGAACACGGTATTTGCTATGATCCATTCATCACACGACATCGTACGATATGTAAAGACCGCTTTCTTATCTGGCATCCGTCGGCCGGCTTTCCAAAATTGAACATTATCATTCCACACGATCCGAGGGTATGGGCACTCGTAAAAGTGTAATTGATGTACCTGACACCTATCGGCAGTAAGATACGGAGCCCCGGAGGCCAAGGGCGAACCCGTATGGTCTCATATGCCGCTTGTTGATAGTAGGATTAATTTCACCAGACGTTTACTAAGCGAGGGTTGAACTTTTATTTCAAAACACAGCCACAAGAGTATATAAAATCGTTTCTTTACCGTTGTAGGGCACATTCGAGATCACTGTGCTCAGACATACCTTCAAGATGACAATGATTCTACGCCGAAATGATTTTTATTTCCTCGAGACGTTTGCTTGCATTCAAAGCTCTGCAGAGTTTTATCCGATTGTGTGGTCTGTTGAGCTGCTTTCAAAAGACTGGAATAACAGGAGACTAGCATAAGTGCTAAGAAATAGCGCGTTCGTTTCTTCCCGAAAGTCCATCCCGAAAGTACCTTGCACAGAATTGAAACGAAAAGAGATCGAGCGCCGTTTTTGCTCTACTTGTTTTTTGTTAGTTTTCGCTTAGCTTTTTATTTGATTTAAAATTGAAAAAGTTTCATATCGGTCGTACTAAGTGCTTAGAAAGGATCGCACGAAGTAGTTTCCTTTCCTCGTCCCATTATTGAACAATGGTTGAGCGGAGAAAAATGGCTTCAACAACACCGAGCTGTGGCGACAACAGAATAATAAAAAAGGCACACTAGTGATAACTCTTTCGCCCGAACATCTCCACTTTCCACAAAAAGGCTCCCTTCCGCGGACGTTCGGGAAAATGGATGCCTATTTGCGCCACCAACCCGAGTAGGGTTCCTGCTTTCTTTCCCGCTCGGAAAGATTCTACTCGTTGCAAAGAAACTCAACTTACTGTCGGGCGGAAATGCAATTTATATTTCACACCGTAATTATGACACCGCAGTTTGGTCTCGTGGCCGAAAATTCGCGGCGCGTACACGATGTAACCATTTTTCCCTTTTCCCCGGTACGTGAGCTTTTCCCCCCACGGCGGCGCAAAAACGAATCACGTGGCAGCAATTGCACCTCGCGCGAGGCACGTGTCAGGATTGCTCAAATTACGCGACACTAATGGTTTCCGAGCCGGGTGAACAATATCTCCGACCCGCAGCAAGTGTTGTTGATGTCACTAGGAGTTCTTTTTTTTTTGCTGCATTTTCTTACCCGAGTTCCAAAAAACCAGCCACCACTTTACAGTAAAGCGTTCCATCTTCAGACAGCTTCCATTCGTTTCGACCTCCAGGGAAATTGACTTTACATACAAATAGAACAAACAGTAACGAAGCACAGAATCACTTTACGTGATTTGGCAGCAAAAGTAGCAAAACGGGGAAACGTAATCCCTTGTCGTTCGGCAGCACGTTGGTGAAGTATTTTCTCAAAGTAGCTTAATTTTTTTTTATTTATCTTCGCGATTACAATTTACGAGACTATAAATAGAAGTTTTGCCTTCGGGTTTGATACTCTCCGGAGCCGAAGGAACGCCGAGATTCTTGTGCAAGAAAAACTTCGATTGCGTAAAATGCAGCTAATCCTTTACTTTGACCGGAAGGGAGTCTAAAGTGAGCCATCTTTTATCATCCTTATCAACACGTTTCATACACGAGGGAACTTTCAGGACACACTACTAATGCGCCAGCTTTGTTAAGGGGATTAGCCGAGCATGAACATTTGTAGCATAGTTTGGACAATTTTCATCGTGGGTATCATATAAAGGATAGGATATTTTATCAATTTTTATGTTCATTATCGTTATTTAAACTTGATAAGGATATTTCCTATCAACTTATTTTAGTTCAATGTTTAAGAGACGAATTTTGAACAGAAATACTTCTTTAAAAATGTTTTTACTTGACAACCGTCTTATTCCTAGATGTCCTTCCCGTTGCGCAACTTTTTATAAAAGGATAACATATTGCGTTACAGAAAAAGACAAGTAAACATGACAAGACAACAACATAGTACACTTTCATCATATTGTTTTCTCTCGTTTCGCAGGACTATCGTATCATCTGCTGCTGCTTTTGCTGCCACCATTCTACCGACGGGACGGTAGAAAAATCCATTATTGTACCGCCCTAGGCCAGCTTTCCTTCAGGAAGGGCATGCAACGAACTCTAAAGCTAGCGCCTCGACCAGAGTGCACTTTCTAAAAATACACATCAGCACCGAAACCCCCATCGCCGGGATCAACCGTCCCTCCGCTGCGCGTCCTTGAGATAAAATCGAAGATTAGCATCACCACAGCTCGCTCCGGAGCATAATGTTGGCGTAATAAACGGCGACAAGACTGGCCCAGTTTGGGCGGATCTAGTGCCGGGGGGTGGATGAAATAAATCAATAGCTGCATTTCAATATTAATAAGCCGCTTTTGTCTGCGCTGCTGCGGTACCTCCGAGAGGAAACCGATTCGAGGGAAAATAATTTTATATGCGCCGCAACGTGAGGTAGCTTTCGAGCACGTGAAAACACACACGGTAGAGGATGCTGCTCTGATGGAGACGATACTGTTGGAAGCGAGTATTTACATCCAACGAGGGTAATTGGCAACGAAGGAAAACGGAGCCAAGAAAGTCTTGCTAGAATACGATCGATCGAATGCAAGCCGTACGAAACCAAGAAGGAAAAGAAGCTCACCAGGTCATACAGTTGGAGGAAGCGATCCGTTTTATGGAACCGTTGCAGATATAGAGAGAAATAAAAACGTTTCTAATGAAATGTAACATGACAATAAGTCCAGTACCTTACTATCACTTTTAATATTACTGTTACCAAAATACGTGAGATTGCTCAGAGAAGGAGAGAAATTTTAAACAAACGCTCTGTCAACAGACGGAAAATCAACGGAAAGAACTCTGGAAACACTTTTAAAAGAAACTTTCCCGGCAAACTATACCATAACTCCCGGAGAGTTCGGAGAAGTCGAAGGAAAAAAAGGAGGAAATAAAATAAACGGCATGAAAAAGTGGTAAACTTTTCCCCTTTTCTCAAGAGCGTTTACAAGGAAAAGAATAAACCAAACAATACAAAGCGTGTCGTCGTCGCCCTGACTTACTGACACAGTACCGACGAGGTATCATCATCAACATCATCATCATTGTCACGTGTCGAAATGGATCTGAAACATTCCAACGTGCCGGAAGTGACGGTCGTAGCCGACGCTTACATGCCCGGCAGCAAGTCATCGGATTTGATCAAACCACCGGCAACGAATGGGTCGAGTGCGACACTCGACAAGCCAGCGCTGGCACCCGGTAAGTACACTTCGTTCCCTTTCATCCATCTTATCTTGTATAAAGATCTACTGGAATGCATGCAGAATTTAAAATATACTTTTATATTTTTACCTACATTCAATTAAAGGTTAAAATTTGAACTTATTTGTTAAAATATTAAATCAAATAAAAAAAATGACAGAGCCTTAAGAGTTTTGCGCATATTTTCTAAAAAAATAAAAGTGTTTAAAAAACCTTAACAAACTGGTCAAAATAACAATTATAAGCAAGCAAAGTTGTTTGTACTGCGAAATCAATCACTCAATGAAAAAAGGCCTCTCTTCGAGGCCCCAGTTAAAATCCCTCGGGGCCCATTAGTAATCCCATATCGCCCCCCCCGTCCCATATCCGAGATGTCAGTCAAGCCCCTCGACTTAATCAATCCAATTTTCCCGCTCATTCACAGGTGAGTTCCGGGTTTACAAACGGCGCTGGTTGGTGCTGGCCATCTTCGTAATGTATTCCGCCTCGAATGCACTCCAGTGGATCCAGTACAGTATCATCGCGAACATCGTCCAACGGTAAGTTACCGAAGCTTCTCCAGTGGATCGTGATCCCATTCGCCCTACGGGTGAGTTCTATCGAACCGAACACAATCCCTTTGGCAGTATCCGACTCAACCTACATGGACGTCCCATGGTCGTGCGGTGTTGATTGGTGCGCGCTGCTTTCCAGCTCCTTCAGAGAACGAAGGATCCGTGTTTGCACTGCTTTCAAAAGCGAACGGAAAACCCTACGTGACCGGTTTTGAGCGATTTTTGTAGTGGGAGTTTTATTTGCCGTCCATCCATTCTTCTACGGTTACCGAAAATCCCAAAACCACCACCAGGCGCCTCCATTGGAGCAAGATGTTGACCGCTCGATGTTGGGGTTTTTCGTTTTTTCCTCGTCCAACAGCACCACGACGATGAACGATTTTTCCGGCAAGCGGTTTTAGATTATTCTTTCCATTCAAAGGCGATTTTTGATGCGCATCACTGTTTTCGGAAAGTTCTTATCTTTCATGGGATCCCTTAAAGTATTACACCTTCTGAACGAGTCGTGCGTTTATACATTCCCCACGTTGATTCGAGAACTTTGCTTAGCGATCATGTTGGAAAAAACAAACACCCGGGAAGGTCGTTCTTCAATCTGATAATATTCCAAGGTGGCACCACCCCTTGATTGTTTTCCATTGCATTGATCAACAAACAAATGAGGCCTCGGGATCCTATCTTCCCTAGTATTGGTGAGGTGGCTGAAGAAAAGTGGAAACGACCCAAGAGAACCCATATCGAGCCCCATTGGAAAGCTACGGTCACCCAAAAGATAAGCTGGCGAAAGAACGTGAGAAGGAATTTTAAATTACAATTTACCAAACGAAAAAGCCAAAAACAGTCTCCTCTAAACGTTGGGTTTCAGATTCGTTCGTTGTACGCGAGAGCACACCTTTTCCACCTTATGGGAAGTGATTTCGTATCTGGTGTACCTTTTTGCTGGTTTTTGCAAACACGGAAATGAATCTTTTCTTTTCTTGTTGGGATGACTGGTTGCTTTTTTTACCTCTTCTCCTTTTTGGTCATGAAAAGCGAACACGTTGTACGCTGCAAACATTCCTCAGTACGAAGGAAAAATATTTAAATACAGATCGGCAGCACAATGGCGCCATCGTGGGGTTAGAATTTTGGGTTCACATAGTTTGCACATGTTTGACGAAAAACAACAAGCAAAATAATGGGGAAAAAAGTTGAGATTCGAAATAAATAGTCAGCTCAATTGTTTTCATATTCATTTAACTGAACCCTTTGCACCTAAAACCAACAAAATTATATTCAAAATCTCAAATATATTTTACTACAAAATTTGTTTGAACGTTTATGAAAGGTACCGTCGTTTTCATTAGGATACGCTATTTTTAGTATAGAAATGCATCGATTGAAATTCAAATTAAAAAAAACTGCTAGCACAGACATGCAGCGCGATTTTCTATTCTAATGACATTCAATTAGATAGCTTATACGGTACGCTTTACCATGTTTTCATTAGCTCGCCGATCCCGCACTCCGTTTAAATGGTTCTATTTCCGGAAAGGTTGTCCTCCGGCGAAGGCAATAACTTTACGCGAACGCCCACATTTGCTGAGTAGTCCACGCGCGGAAAACCAATCTATGACCGCTATCAAACACATCAAACGATCCCATTTTCCACTCTCGATATGGAAATGTCACCATCGGTAGGGCGAGCGTAAGATATGAGCACACACTGGTGACCTTTCCGGACACCGGAACCGAACAGTGACACTCGGGTGGAATGAAATAGGGATAGATGGCAGGATCGGTAGCATTGACCAGGGGTTGGCATACATTTTCTTAAAAGGGTCAGATGATTAAAAATAAATCGAAAGCGCGGACCAGCTACCTTAAACGAAGATTTAATGTTTTAAAAGTAGAACTAAACCTTTTTGAAAGGAGTATCAACTATCTAAATAGTAAAGTTAAGTTCAACATATAAGTTTTAGTTTGTTGTACTGTTAATTAATTTCTTTAATTGTATTTGAAATTAATTATCTACCCAAATTATTTTAAAATATCTTGGTTTTACTGGCATACTCTCAGTAATTAAAATAACTCAGCTACGAGAAATTTTCAATGTTTAATATTTTGAATGTAGCTATTTTGGATGGAAAGTAAACGAGTTTTTGCACAGGATTTTGGACGAGATTAGGCCATTTTAGAACAATGAATAATGCAAATACAATATAGAAAGTCTATCAAAAAGTATACGAAGAATCCACCTGTTATTGAAAACCACGATCGATGATTGCAATCTTTATTTTTGGGAAAAAACAAACCTGACACCATGAACAAATCCGTTAAAATGGATGAGAGGATAAATTGAGATGGATAAAATCAGTAGGCTGCCCTTTACTTTGCCGACCCCTGGCTTAGACGATGGGAGCTTAATTCAGGTCCAATGTTTAATGGCCTGCCTTTACTGGCTGACCATATCCGGTCAGGTTTCGACGGCGGAGGCCGCTCCGATCGACGTGGGAAATTCGATTTATAATGCAATTTTCCACCGTTCAGCCCTATCGGAAAGTGATCGGTTCAATTAACAATCCAGCGACTCGATAAACTGGTTGCGTGAAGGGTTACTGACTGCGTTCGTCGACAGTGAATTAAAATTACATCGCACCGGCCATGCTGCGTTGGGCTGTTTAAAGTAAATGGGCACGCCTTTTTCCACAATTGACCTTTGATCCGGCAGCCACGGACGGCAAGGGGTTTTAATTAAATATCCTTTCATCTCCGTTCCCTCTCACTTGACGTTCAGTAACTAGTAACAGTTAATGGAGGCCGATGTAAGTGACTCACTTTCTGTTCAATTTCATATGCACCCTGAACATCCCCGATGCTGCAATGGGACAATTTCGGTGTTGGTGGTTGACGCCGAAACAAAACAAAAATACACCACACTCCTAACCCACCCACGATTGGACAACGCAAATTCGACCCATTTGTCACCGGCACCTGTGAACGATGGTTGTCCCCGGGCCCCTGGAACCACAAACACAACGCGATTGCATTCCATTCTACCACCACCAACAGCTACTACGACATCACGAGCACCTGGGTCGACTGGACGTCGATGATTTTCATGATCCTCTACATTCCGCTCATCTTTCCGGCCAGCTGGATTCTGGATAAATTGGTAAGTTGCAACGGGGACGACCCCATCTGTTTTAGGACGAACGAACGAAACGTAGTTAGGGTTTGCCAGGCCATCCATACGCCATGTATGCGATGTATTGTCGGCCGCAGGTCCCACGATGTCTGCTTCCAATCGGCCACAATTTGTGGGCGGCGTAAATGTTAGATGTTACGAATACTGTACCTCCAACTAACGAACCAAACTCTTCGGTGCGGCTGTAATTCTATTAGACATTTATTCGTTCGTCACATAAATTAATGGAGTCCGGTGCTTATGACGGACGGGAACAAGCGAGCGGTGGAAATGCACAGCGGTTCCCACCGTTGTTTGGGAGTGCATAAAATGAATCCGGTTCGCAAAGGCGATGATTACGGCACTGGAGGTGAAAGTTCATTTGCAAGCCTTCATTGCAGCGGGGAAAAGAATTATCAGAAAATCCATCATGACGCGTCGGATAGAATAATGCGCTGGAAATGCATATTTCTGTGAAGCATTTTTTTTAAAGCAAGGTGAAATGCAATAATGGTTTCTAACGACATGCAAATCGGCGTGCAAAAGATGATTAATTTCATTTTGAATGCTTTTATCGTTTGAATCTCGGGTGCAAAGAGATTTTTTAATTACCGATCTGGCACAAAAACTAGTTGAAACAAAAAAAAATTAATTGCATTTATTGCAGTAGCAAAAAATGGCTTCTCCCGGTAAAAAGTTGGGACGAGACGAATAAAGTTGGTTAATTAGATATGCTTACGTTACGTATCAGAAATTTTTAATAAGCGGTAGGAAAAGTATTGATTTTCGCTTGTATAATTAAAATTAAACATTAGTTTAGCAAAACATAAATCATGATCTTCCTTTTCGTACTACCTCAAGCAAAAGATAAAATGGTCAGTTGGTATAGAACATTAACGCAGGCGTATAAAACAGTAAGCAACATTGTGCGAGGAAAGGCTTGCTCGGTCCAGTACTACGTTTCCGGCCAGGTCGTTGCTTATCTAGCGGAAAATGTCGAATGCAAATAAATGCATCCCGGGAGGGTGAACACAGCCCGTTACAACGGAACCCATTTCCTCCGTTAATGCTTGCATCCCAACGATGTCGATTCGGACGACTGAGCATGCTTCTGAAACGCAAACTTTGTTCGCACTCCAGCTGGAAGTTGGGTGGCGTTTTTCTACACGCCGTTTTCAGAAGGCACACTGAATAGTTGCATGTCATGCGATCGGTGGCGGGAAATGTTTCCTCATTTATTTTAATGAGATAAAATCTGTCTCTTGTTTGCGCAGTGGACGAGCGATTTCGTAGTTGGAATAGAGAAATAGAACGGTAAGAAGTTATCTGAACCAACACCGTTTTCCATTCATCAGACTACTGGCAGTTTCATGTGGCTTTCTTTTCTTTCCAATGTCTCTAGTATGTGGTGACTATAAAGCTCTTCCTGAATGGAACTGTACGGCTGTGGCGTGTTACTCTGTTTCTACTGGCTCGTTACCATAGAAAAACTATATCGGAAACAGTTTTTCTTACATTTTTGCACCGTGGTAAAAATTCCCGATGGTGCATTTCTAGTCACAGCTGTTGCTGTAATTGAAATTCATGTATGCAACATGCAACGTTGTTTGACGTTGCATAAATCTGAAATGAATTTTCAAAACCACTGAATGAATGGCACTGAATTCGATCGTCAGCGGAAAAGGGATGTGCTTTCGTGTCAGCGTGTGGTTAAATTATGTCATTTAGCCAAATTGACATCAACCAATATTGATCTGAATCTTAAAAATTCTAAGATTTGCTTGATTTTTAATGTTTTAAAGGAATTTTAAAGTATTTTGTGACACTCAAATAATTTAAAGAACTGAAAGAAAAGTCCATTTGAAATTGAAGCAAATCATAGCCCTAAGATTATTGGGTTTATTCAATATTTTCTTCCCGTTTCCTGTTGCTTCCGGTAGGGTCTCCGAATTGCGGCCATCAGTGGCGTCCTGGGAACGTGCCTCGGAGCCTGGGTCAAGTGTTTCTCCGTAAGCCCGGAGCTGTTCTGGGTCGGCTTTGTCGGTCAGTCGATAGTGGCCGCCTCGCAGGTGTTCATTCTATCGCTTCCGGCGAAGGTAGCAGCCGTTTGGTTCGGACCGGATCAAGTCTCGTCGGCGTGCAGTATCGGAGTGTTTGGAAATCAGGTGAGTGCTCAACCCAGTTTATATGTTCACGTGCGATAAAGTGTCTGTCGTGTCGTTCATTCTGCTTCCTCCTTATGGTTCACGAAGGCTTTTCGCTCCATTCCATTCCCGAGGGAACAATATCGAGTTTCGGGCAGTTTCGTGCACGGTAAAGACGTTTTACTTCGCAAGTAGAAAACTTTTCCATTCTGTCACACCCGGATGCATTCGAGTGCACGTGTATTCCTTCGTCTAGAAAGTCCTGCAATTCATCATCACCCCGATGCTAAGCTGCGGCTTTCGGTTTTATTAGGACAACTTCCATTAAAAACAGAGCCCAACACCTCGCGTCGTCAAGCGAATAGTTGGTCCAATGATAATCTCCAGCCACTCCGCCACGCAACGAACGAAGCGTAGATAAATCTTCTACGGACGGCTGAAAGAAAAGTCCTTTGCACTTTAGCAACGATTAAGCCGTGTCGGATGGGTGCGAAACTTTTGCCACGACCTCCAACTCTCGCATCCGGGAACTTTTCCACAAGTCCCCACTCCCAATGGGGCATTATCACGAAAATGGCGGGCGTAAGAGCAACACTTTTCCGACTTTTCCAGCTTCCAGGTTCCATATTTCGCCCGGGTTTCCGGGCGCGCATCCGATGAAACGATGTCGAACGAAATGGGATCGAGCATACGATCGTGAAGCGATTTTGGCTAAAAGCACGAAAAATAATTATCCCTCCTTCGATCATCCCCATTTCTTTCGGCACGCAATGTGCTTCCCCATATGGAAGTGGAAAATAAATACCATACATGTACGCCCGGACGAAAAGGCCTCCGTGGGGGTTGTATTCATTTGCGAAGTTTTCACAGCTTGCGGATAAAAAACTCGTTCTGAATAAAATCCACTGCAACTTCAAACACGAACCAAGAAAACCGCAAAATTGTATAATGGTTCATTGGGAAGAAAAGCCCAGCATCCAAGGAAAACCGAGCACGAAACAATATTAAATGCATCTGTGCACTTGGTTTTATTACTCTAATTGCGTTTTATAGTTGATAAACCACATGCGTATTAACATTCTTGCGACGCTCTTGTTCATTTTATTACCATGTGGGCTGGAGAAATGTCTTGCATAGACATTAAGAATATTTAAAGATATTTTCTTTTTACCGTGTTCATGAAAATAACATATATTCAAACAAGATACTGTAAAAGAATGTATTGTATTTTCAAAAAGTTTTGATTCGATAAGATTTCAAATATACTTGAACTCATAGTTCAACCCATACAGGATATTACTTGGCATTTTAAAACCATAAGTTGCCCTATTTGGATTTTCTTTTATATGATTAACGTCCAAACTGCTTCCCGATTACCATCCATGCCATTATATTCACATCATTCAGCATTACTATCAGACTAGATGAAAAATCACCAACTCAATCGAGTGAAAATCCTATCGGAACTCAATCTGGCCGATGGCATAAAAGATAGCGTTGCATTTAAAGTTCCCTTCCATCCCATTTTATGGGAGACCAAAAAAAGAAAAAAAATACTGCTTCCTTTTGCTGTCCATCATTGATCCTTGCCATCCACACGCCGTTCAACTTTGGTCCGATATGGTGCACAAAGTCCGCCCGCGCGATGAGCTGGAGTGGAAAATGGCGAAGAAAATGGAATGCCATTCCGGCCGCTGCTTGATTGCTACCGGTGGCGCCAGTCATTCCATTGGGAAAATGCTGAAGCCGCCCGAGAGCAGCAACGATTGAGGAAATAGAACGATATAGTAAAAATACCTCATGAGCGAAAGTTGTTGATCAGAAGTTCAACAAGAGAGTGCTTAATTTTCATTATCTGCTTTGGCTTCGTTAGACCGTCGAACGGCGTTCGGAAAGAGATACAAAAAAAAACCATCAGTAAGGAAGCATCAACCCGGCAAAGATAGTGGGAAGGTTCGCAAGGAAAGCATGCGAGACTATAACAGTAGAACCGGTTAATCGTTCGCGTGCACGTGGCGGGAAGTGATCGAATAGAGAGAGCAGAGATAAGGCCACTTTCCAAGAGTTAGAACCACACTCTTCAGCTATTCCTCCATAGTCCCTAAAGCGTGGAAAAGTTGTTCAGCAAATTGGATGTTTAATGAGCGGGTCATAAAGTAGGTCTATGATACTCGCCGACTTGTTAGGCTAGCGAAATGCCCCTTCCAGTCGAGTGTTAGCCCAAGAGATGTAAACTAAACTTATAAAATGAAGCAGACCAATGTGAAGTGCGAGTGGAGCGATATTGTGGACGAGATTTAGCGCGTCTACTTATCTTCTCGATTTTTTTTTCGTGAGTCAAGTTTGATGTTGATTTTGGAAAGTAAAATAGAAGCGATATCAACGATGTGAAAGGCATTCCATTTCGAACAAACTCGTTTAACACCAGACCATGTTTGCCGTGAGTCATTAGAGTCAGTTTAACTCACGCTTGTTTGACAAATTTGTTCGGTGGTCAAAGCGATATTTACTTTGAAAGGGAAGATGCCGACAGTGCGTACGAGTTGTGAGAAGAGGATTAATTTAAGGCTCGTTTAATCCCACCAATCCGCCACAGACGATTGCGGGTGCTTTGTGTTTGAGTAAGTCTTTGGAAACGATAATTTCCTTTGGGACTCCATCCACTCAGCAGCTTCAAACCAACTATTAAAGCCACCAGCCACCCAAAACCACACGGATGTTGTCACGAACTTTCTATCCCCTCGAAGAATTTCACTCCACGACCTGGGCCTGATCTTGCCACTCGTAATCATCTTCCCTCGCGCTTTGCTGGATGCTCTTGAGCGACAGAAAGAATCCCTACCTTAGTTCCTTGAAGGTTGTGTGCACATTCGTTCGCTTCACATACGAAGTACGCTGCGCGCGGGAGAACCCCTCAACCACTCGCATGACAGGATATTACATCAATGTGCCTGCGTAGAATTATGGCTGACGCTGATCGCTGGAGTGAACGCTCGGTTCCGTACGTGGAAGAAAAGGAAAAATCAAGATGCGGAAGCGGCTTTTATGCTAATTTGATGATCCGAGGCTTCACTGTTTCCCACTATCACTTATCCCCATTTTTCCACCCTCGTGAGCATACAGAGTCGCGATTTTAAACCTCAAACCTCGGAGTTTTTCCCTCCAACCTGGGCTTCGTTGTTGAGTTGTTGTTGGCAGCCCTTGTCTCAACGGTGGTTTCGAGTCCCGCGTGGTGCTGCTGGTAATCGATTTCCAGTGAGAAAATTGAATTCCATTTGCACGTGCCTGCGAAAACCGAAATTGGTTTTTGCAATGGATTACCCTGATTTCCCCCCACAAGGTAAAAATCAATGACGCAATATCACATGAAACTACAAAAATTTGTCCTTTATTTATTTGAACCAGGGGAATTACATTCCTTTTATTTATAAAGACATTGTTTAATCTCCCAACAAGTTTTTTCCGATTTAAGATGAATAACATAATTAAAATAAATGCCTAATGTAGATGTAATCATTAAGGTGTGTGGGCAGTAACAAGTATGGTTTAACTGAATAGACACGGAATGAGGTCTGAAGCTTATGAATTCTTCTCATAGTAATTAAGTTTCAGAAAGCTCTTGTAATGTTTCCTTTCGGCCACAAACTACTGCTTTGGTTCGTACACTCCGAAGCTCATGAACTCAACGGAACGTCACAAGACGTCACACAACGTTTCCCACATTTCTCCTCCCGAGCCCACTGCTTGGAGTAGATTAGGCCAGACAACGTTCGCTCATACCATGAAACCAATCAGCGTCACCTTGGGACAGGCGGCATAACGAGAAGATCATACCGCGATCCTTGTTCACGCCGTGTGCCGTCACCGGCTGAACGCAGCATAATCAGCACCGGGAAGGCAAGGATACATGACCCTGGCCACGGGCTGTCAGTTTTCCCAGCTCACGAACCGTTCCGGGGGAGTCGGAGCATGAAACGACACCGAAGCGTAGGCCATCGGCAAAAGCTGATTTATATCGCGAATCGCGTTGATTGCTACGCGTCTTTTATTTGCTGGCGGCAAAAGTGGCAATCGAGAGAGAGAGAGACAGCGCCTCCTGCGATCGAGGACATCGGTAACACATTTCTCAACAACTTCCCGTTGGGTTGGGTGGGTATTTCGTGGTAGCGGTTGAGCGCCAGCTGGTATGGAAGTTTATGTTCGAGATTGATTATTACCATGAGTCAAACGAACAAAAACAACCGAGGCGAAATGTGGAAATGAAGATGCAAGGAGTACTGGGAAATTTATCACCTCAATTTCGTCTCAAAGCGAAAGCGTGAAAAAGTGTTTCTTCCTTGAATGGCGTCCTTGAGGTTTATCATTTTCGTTCAATTTTATTTCCTGCATTTTTCGGCAGACACATTACGTTGCATTTCCTAAACATTTCCAAATGTGAATGTATCGTAGGTAGTCGGGAAGTAGTTCCCACGACTCTGCGTGCATATATTGTCTATGATATATATGATGTTATCTCCATAAATAACATTTTCTGCTTTGATAAATGTTTCGAAATTAACGTGATTTTCCACCTATCCTGTCATATGGAGTGGAAATAGTTAAGCTTCTGCAGATTCGTATTATTATAAATTGTTCTAGGAATTGCTCTCCCGGTCAGTCGACAATAATATGGCGTCCTATTTCCCGCCACTAGGCTGGTTATGCTTCGGTGCGTGGAAATTGCTTCCATGCCTGACATCCAGGCGCGCGTACACACACATAAAAGTGGTTCGTTTTTCCGGGACCCTAGCGCGCCGCATGGTAAATAGGAATCCACTTAAGGAGATTATCGAAACAAGTGGGGTCCCCTATTGAGCTAGCGAGAAGAATTGAAGAGCAACTTGACATCGTCCATTGACGGATGTTACTGCATCCGATGGCTCGTTGGGACGATAATAGGGGAAGTGCCATCGGTGGCGCAGGAGATGTAAAGCAATTTGGTGGGCAAATTGACAACAGCTTTGCTAAACAATTGGAGTACCATCGAGAGCGTTTTCAAGTATGGATATTGATTTCGTTAGGAGAGCAGTGAATTTATGTATTGTACCATTTAGTATACTTCGATTTTCTTTTTAAACGTGTTTATGCTACATACTACAGCTTAATTTTTTGTTAGCTAATTCATTCTACCAATTTAAACTACGTTTTAAAATGGTTTAACGTTCCTGTTGATTTTATTTCACGAATATTGAACAGCAGAATGATAAAATGATGTAATTGAGATTGATGTCAATAAATCATTTCCGGGAGGAAAACTACCAACATAGTGATTGAGTTTGTCTCTTGCAGGTCATTGACTGTGAAGTAACGGCATCCATCGTCCCAGTAAATCTGGCAGTAATTTAATTGAGTCATTGTACTCTCCGATGTCCATCCTAATCCCGTCCGGAAATCGAGCTGACGGGCTCAATTTTTATGCCATGGAGGGGATGAAAATAAAAATCCATTTTCATTTCATAGCTAATTCCAATTCCCCAAAAAGCTTTCCCCTGAAAGGGCGAAATCGGTGGCTGAGAAAAAATGCACCGCCGGTCCAATTACCATTTTACCTATGTCCGGTCGCTCTGGGGGGAACTACGGTCACAACATTGTACCCACTGGGATCCCTGAAACGCATCGTTGGCATCGACTAACCTTCGAGCAATCCATTGGTGCCCATTTTAGTGCACAAATTCAGTTTTATTACACTCCCCGTAAACACTCCGCTCGTCGTTTGATGCGATTGATGGAATTTGCGAACGATTTGAGACCGTGGACCGTGATCGGTTTTCCCAATTCCCGTCTGCCCAGTTGGCTTCCAATGGTGAGAGATTGAAAATATGTATCCGAAAAAAAGGGAACAACATTAAAGGAACCTTTTCTTTTCGCCGACTTTTCGTCTGAAACCATCTCAAATCTCGGTAAAGCATTTGTGGACCTTTCAACCTTCCAAAGGAAAGCACTCTTTTTGTCGACAATGCAGTATTTGGACGAGAGTATTTGTTAGCACCTTCATTTCAACACCGCACTTTCTATGAAGAGAAGGTCTGTAGGGGTCTTCTCAGAAGCATTGTGAGAGTAGTGCCTTCAAAAGGATTCGTAAATTAAGTTCTTTTTGTGCAGAATAACGGAGTTAAATTGATGGAAGTCCACACAAAAACTCGTACATTTGTACCAGACAGACACTTTGTAACACTTTCGACAGCAGATGGCCTGCAGTAAAGCCGATTATGTGTCCATCTTCCATGCAACTGCTTTCTTAGAAAGAGGATTTCCAATATTCCGCCATAGAACGTCATTGCAAAACGAGAATTTTCAGCTGTCCATAATAGTTTTTTAGTTTTGTACATTAAGTAAGTTTTCCAAACATTATTATAACCATAGCTCTTGAAACAATTCATCATTAATTCGTCATTAATTTTTCCACCAGTGAAGAGGGAACTTTCTTTAGTAGGTTCGCTTTTGAGATGTAGTGGAAAAACCAATCGTTTTCTTCTCCAAAAACCTCAATATTTTACGACAAAGAAACCAAGCGAATGCACGCAACTGAAGTATGGCGATACGATTCAGCATAAAGAAAAGTTTTTACGCAAACGTTGCCATTTATTTTACCTTTCAGAAGAGATTACATGTAACGCAATCCGCTGTCGAGCAGTGGACGTAGTATCCTGCTTGCCAAAACCTGGGATAAAGAAGGGACATCCCTTTCGTCTTCCATGTGGAACAATTCCGGACCATAAATCATCAATCTAATCACGCTCGACCACTGCCGACTTGCGTGAGATCCGGGTAGAGCGCGCCCGGTTTGCAGATTGGAATCCGGCGACCAAAGGAATTCCTATCATACACGGTGACTAGTACCTTCGTGACGTGCTGGAAGAACAATGGCATCACTTCGAACCATTCATGTTTCTTTTTCGCACCAGTTCAGATGTCCTTGAGCATGACGCGTTTTGGGTTTATTTCGTGCAGGCGCATAGAAAACCCTCTTCACGAAACTGATCGAGGAAGTATCGTAGCCTTAACTCTGCATTGGCTTAGCTGTCGACTCTTTTTCGGTCAACTTCCCTGTAATGTACTGCAGCACAGCGATGGCTTCGCAATGAAGGCACATAGGTAGTAGACTCTATGCCGCTTGTCTATTGACGAAACGCTCACACGCATTTTCCCGAAACCACACTCGGAAAAGCAATGCTTTTTTTTTAGTTTTTTTAGCAAAAAGCTTTCCTCCATGTGCGTGTCCGCACTTTATCAGAAGAGAAACAGCCGCACTCAATTTTAAGCTGTTGAGAGAAGAGAAAAAAAAGGTGGAAAACGACTATTCAGGCTTTTCCACTCAACCGTACGGAAAAGAAAAAAAAGAACAAAACAATTGAACGCTAACACAAAAAAAGTCCTGATCAACGCACTTTCATCCAGACTCGCTGTTCCAAGAAAGGAGGAGAAAAGGCTATCGAAAACTACCGCAACCGGTAAGTGAGAGGAAATGGAAAGTATCGATCGTTTTCCTCCTTTTTCTTCGCTGCTGCAAATGCGAATGACAAACGATTGCGAGCCCAAAATTTTCCCTCCCATCAAGGCAAGTTTTATCGGACTCACGCATTCGCTTTTTTGTGACATATTTTTGTCATTTTTTTTTATCCCGCCCCGATCATAAATATGATCGATACATTTTGGTCAGAAGGAATTTAAGGATGAAAATCGCATTTCAATTTTACCGTAATTCTTTCGTTCGCACAGTGGTGCGAGTGGGTGGGACAACTTTTGACCAACAAGTTTCCACTTTTAACGCAGCACGAGCTCCACTGACGTTGAAATCGATTCGTCTGTCTGCGGTTTTGTAAATCGAATTGATTTATTGGTTGTCAACTCTTCAACTACCCTGGTATACTTCCTTGATCGTTGGGCTGATGTGACATTTTTTCTCTCCGTACACGAAAAGTTGCTCTTCATACAGTGTTACTCGATTTTAAAAGTACAATATTGGACCAGTGTGTTTGATAAACATTCGTGACTTTAAACAAGTTTGACATAACTTTAAAAAAAAGGTCTGGAAAGTAGCGTCTGCTACAGAGAAAACTTTTCATATTTTAAAAGCAACACAAATCGGTACGCGAATACCATGGCATGTCGGCTTGGCGAGAGATTTATGGAAAGCCGCATTCAAATAAACGTGTGACTTTCCATCCTTACCCCGTTTTTCTCTTTTTGCGGGGAATTCTACCTATGCATGAATGTTAATATCCAGGGTACTTAATCAAGTAAATGTGGTAATTTTCTCTCCATGTATAAAGGCAATAAAATATAATAAATTGATATCACAAAACAAAGGCCCATGCGTTGCCATTGCGTATTGATCGCAATTCAGATTTGTATGTTGTAAAAGAAAAGTTTCAAAAGAAAGAACTATAAGAAAATTAAAAAATAAACATTTCGCACCTTTTCTCATGAAATTAAATTTCAGACGATTACAAAATAAAAAACAACTGTTGATTTAAACTAACTGTAGTTAAAACTGTGAAAAACTAAATCCATAGCATCAAACTAGTAATTAACTCCAAGCTACATAAATTTTACTGATTTTAAATATGGCTAAATGCAAAATGGAAAACAAATTTGTACGAAAACCAACTGTGGACATGTGAAAAAAAAGATTCAATAACTGTTGCGGGTGTGAACAATTTTTCATTGAGGATAATTATATATGTAATCAGCATGGAGCACACACACACAAACGTTCACTCACCAATTTCCCAAAAGAACACCAGCTGTAAACGATGGTTGTCCATCATTCCGAGTGTCACGTACTGTCGCGCACCACATTCATCAAACATGGCTGGCGCTGTTGTATCGCCTACCGCGCTCCCATTCGTTCAACAAATTCGCGCAGTGTATGAATAATTTAAAATATGTTTAATTAAACGCCTTCCGTCCTTCCGGAGGGGAACTCTTTCCCTCTCCTCCTGTCTGCCATCAAGTCTGGAAAAAGCGGCAGCGTAAACGATCGTTACTTTCCCTTCCCCGAACCGGTGGAAAAGCGCTTACGAGGGTGGTTTTTAGCGGAACCACGGGAAGCGAAATAATTTATCAACTTACGGAAGCCTGACCCTTTGCCCTTCCCCCACTATGGAGGTTTTCCCTGGTTTGCCGGCCCTTCCGTGAGCTTTTTTCCGATGGTTTGTTTCCCTTCGTGCTGCTGTAAATCAATCTCATTTTACATAGCACCAGAAGAAGGGCTGACACGGTCTCATCTACATCATACACACACACACACAATCACGCACAAACGCGTACACTTTCAAATGAGCTGCAAGGATGCATGTTTTTCCGGCTACAGTAGGCGTCTGTTTTCAGTAGCCTGCTTTGAAAAGGAAATAATCACTCTCGACGGAGAAAAGCACAAAGCCACACGCAAATATGCAAAGCACGGCGGGAAACGATACGGTGTAGGGTTTATTTTCGTACAGATTAAACCGAACAACCGATGGGCGTTTAACGCTAGGAAAGAAAAAAAAGGATTCGCTTTAGTCCTGGGTATGATAGTTCCCTCCTATTTTTCCATTTGCCGAGAAAATGGGACGTAAAGTCCCAATCCAAACGAACAAAGTGAAACCAAGGAACGGAAAAGGAGGTTTGGGAGGAAATTTATTCGATTTAATTTAAACCGTTCCCGCTACAGCGACATTCCGAGGCCTGAACCTCCCACTCGGGAAAGCTCGCTGCCCTTTTTCGGGTAAAGCCCCTCGTCGTTTATTTCCTTTTCTGAAAGTTTCCCTATTTTCCCCTCTTTTCTCTTTTTTTTTTTTTGGCTAGCTTGGCATAGCGGTCGGCTTTCTGGTGCCGCCGATGCTGGTGGAAAACCATGACGACATCAGTCTCATCGGGAACGATCTTCGGCTGATGTTCTACATCGTGGCCGGCTTCACGACCGTGCTCGTCGTTCTGGTGTTGTTCTGTAAGTAGTCGTCACACGGCCAGCGGGGGGTCATTTCGGGCATTTATTTCCGCACAAACAAACCACCGAAAGTCTCGGGCGATTCAACGAAACCCAAAATATGACCACCGACGTCAGCTGGCAGGCTGCACTCGGTTCCGCTTCCGGGACTGCACTTCCAGTTAATTAAAAATCTTCTTCATTTTTCTCACTCTAATTACCAGTCTTTAAGGCGGCCCCACCGACTCCACCGTCGGCCGCCCAGGAAGCCACGAAAACGCCCAACCCGCTGCAATCGTCACCGTTCCTGCACTCGATCAAGCGGCTCATGCTTAACCGGAACTACGTGCTGCTGCTCATCTCGTACGGCATGAACGTTGGCGTGTTCTACGCCATCTCGACGTTGCTGAATCAGGTATGACTCACTACCACCACCCAACCCAACTCACCTCTCACGCCAAACCACAACCGAACGTTCCATCCGGCAACAAATGTCGCCAACGGCGTAGCAAAAGGGATTGTCGCTCCGGTTGCCTACCCTGCAGGCGTATTGGGGAACCTTCGTTAATTCGTGATCCTAGTTGTCGTCGCAAGCTGGGATTTTCGGCACCCAAACTGGCTTCCCGATACGTGCCGCATGATCCATCATAAGCTTGAGGATAAAATGAACTTTCGACATCATTAATTAAGTTATTTTCTCATTAGTTTCTTTTTGTTCCCTGTGAATCGCACTCTCTCTCTCTCCCTCTGATCTCACTTGCTAAACGAAACGTCATGGTAATGATACAGGGAAAAAAAGAAACATAGAAGGTTAACTCTTCCTAACGAATGAAAGGGTCGAGGGTGGACACGATTTAATCCCGTACGTGCTCCAGTGACAGATGTCACTTGGAAAAAGGGGATTGTTCTCCCCGCTTACAAAAACAACCAGGCGAGGGATGAGGTTGAAAAGTTCCATGCTACATCATTGCAATCATTTCTGTTTATCCTCCGTTCCATCCTCGAACAGATCGTCCTTACGCACTACCCGGGACACGAGGTAGATGCAGGCCGGATTGGTGTTTGCATCGTGTTTGCCGGAATGCTCGGTTCGGTCGCCTGCGGCGTCGTGCTGGACAAGACGCATCGTTTCAAGTAAGTACTAGCGTGTCGTGGGGATTTTCCTAGACCATAGGAGCTTTCCCGGCTGGAAGGAAAGATTATAAGACTTTAATATTTGATGTTGTAAAAAATAATCTCATCTATTTTTACCTCCAATCGTTGTAAGCCAAAAATAGATAAATACCTGAATGTACTGATACACCTTTCTCGAAGATTTACATGCATTACTTCAAACCTTGCTTCCATTCTTTCAGAGAAACTACGCTAGCCGTGTACATATTCACCATGATAGGCATGTGGATCTACACCTTCACCTTATCCGTCGGTCACATTGCGGTGGTGTACGTCACCTCCGCCCTGTTGGGGTAAGCTCTAGGCGAGGTTTAAACCCCCTGTTAATACCCTCTCTGACCGACCAAGCAACCTGTTGCTTAACGAAATATATCTCTTCTGCTCGTTCTCCGGTAGCTTCTTCATGACCGGCTACCTTCCCGTTGGGTTCGAGTTTGCGGCCGAGCTGACATACCCGGAGCCGGAAGGTACATCGACCGGGCTGCTCAATGCGGCCGCTCAAGTGTTCGGCATCACCTTCACCATGCTCTACTCGGAGCTGCTCAACACGAACGGGGACATCGTGGCCAACGTGACGATGGCTGTGATGCTGCTCGTCGGTTCCGTCGTGACCGCCGTCATCCGGTCGGACCTGCGGCGCCAGGCGGCACAGAACCCGCAAAATCCGTAAGCTGAAAGCGTCCCACGAACGGCGGGTCACTCGAAAGTTAAGTCAAACGTCTAGCCGAAGTTGTTTTGTTATCTCTAGTAGCGTCTCAACCGGGAATTGGTATTTTAGGAGTAGTTTATTATCGTTTTACTATTATTTGTTGATTTGCTTTAATTGAATTTAATTGTTAAAATGATTTTACATAATCAATAGGTTTGATCGTCAGACTCGTAAAGTTACTTCTCTAATGATCAAACTTGTCGAAAAGTTGAAACCGGGAAAAGATTATTCTTTACACCATTACGTAGACTTCTTTTTCTAGATTATAAGCTACCATTCGAGTTGTTAGATTTGTTAACCAATTTAAAAAGAAAACACTTTTATCGAAACAACAAAAAACGCTACTAATGATGGATCATAAGCAGCTATAAACTCGTGCTACTGCTTATGCGGAAAACTGATCACGTTTGTTGATGATTTTATCTGAGAGATTTGAAACATTGTCGAAACAAAAGAGAAAAGCATCAAAATGAAATGATTTCACGGAATTTCACATTCATGGTTCTCATTTTCCGCTCTCTGGAACATTGAAAATCATGTGGCGATGTGAATCCGAGAAAAACTTTCCTTCAGAAATCCCACACCGTACGCAGCAAGGGTCACAACAACACAAAAGAAAAGAAAAAAAACCCCAGTAACGATAAGAAAAGCTCGTTTCTGGGGACGAAAGATTAAGAAAAATTGGTAACAAAAAGAGAGCAGCAAACTGAAAGCTGGCAACCTCTGCACAGCAGTGGCGTCAATTAGAAACTCAGCCGGGTTTTCCGGGTAAGCGTTGGCCATCGTTGGAGTGACCAAAACGGACGTTTTAGATTCTTCACTCGGTTTTTGCTCGTTTTGAAGACTGGGGTACTACAAAAAAAAAGTCCAAAAACTCCCAGAAACATTCCCGTTCCGCAAGAAAGTTCTCTCACCCGATGGACGGGGGATGATTTGGCCGTTAAATTTTTACAGCTCCCACAGTTTCGGGTTCGTAATGGATTTTCTACAATTTTTTTTTTCGTCCCCCGGAAGTGTGTTTCGGTTTTGCGGTCGGTTAGTCGCTCAAGTAGCATGATTTGAGATAGGAGTCAAGGAAGCGGGCATAACCGCCATGCTAGAAAAGGATCTTTCTTCCTGAAGAATGTCCTTCGGTAAAGGACTATCTGTTTATTTAGCCTCTTCGCCACGGACAGTTTGCTTATATTGTAAAAGCTGCTGCGGCAAACGACGCCTATCCGGTGTGACGCTTTGCAAGTACCATAACACGATGGGACAACATGATTGTAAACACCATCGCTTTTCTTTACTATTAAAGAAAAACAAGGGTTTTTTTATCGATAGTGATGCAACGTGCCCGGCTCTACAACTTGTTATTGCTGATATTGCTTACCACAACCGAACTAGAATACTTTTCAAATTCTACAGCATAACCCATCGCATTGTGGATGGCAAGAGTTTGTGTAAGAAACAAAACAGTTCCCCATGAATGCAGAGATTGGCGTTAAGTTCGAGGAAAGCAACAAACAATAACTGATGGGAAGCCCACAATTTGTCAACCTTCGTCACAGGGCATACCCAAAGGATCAGGGCAGGAGACAGGAGAAAACTCCTACAATATTAATGAGGCAATAGATCGATTTCATCCAATTAAGGCCGTCTAAGGGATAAAAGACATGATTCTAGAGTGACGCAACAAGAATTTTAAGGTTTATCTTGTTGACAACATTTGGGTCAGTTTTTGTTTTATGAGGAAAATAATGTGGAAACCATGAACACAGCTTGTAAATAATATTGGCGATAATGACTTTTCTATTATCTCACGCAGGATTAAGTTTCCTCCAGCACAGTACACCTCAATTGAGAATTATATTTGTTCCTTCAAGACATATTTTCTTATGGCATCACTAAGCACTGATGTAACAATTAAAATAACCTGTTGGTCGAACATTGTTTTCAACGACGAGAAGTCCATGATTGAAGTCAAACACAGAATGAATCTGTAGTCGTGAAGAATGGAACAGAAAGATAGAAATATGTCACCATTTAACGGACAACCGTCGTCGTTGTTCAGACCATTCCTTCGAACAACATCAGAACCGGCATCGAATCAACTTCATAAATTTCCCGCCCTGCAAACTCATTTTCCTTCTGGCAGATTCCTAGCCGTAAAATAGGGTTACACTTTGGGTGACACTCGGCCGGGCCGGGAAGGCGGTTCCGAATGCTGTCGGGCGAAACGATTCGATTCAACATCATTACGGTTTTTGGGGGTCCCCATCGTGCGTCGAAAACAACGAAGCTACCCGAGGGCGGCATAAATTGAATTTCTTCCTAGTGACCTATCTCCACGCTTCGCCACGGTGAGGTTGAAATTCTCATCGGTATCCTTGCGATGTAATCGAGAGTATTTGTCGTTCCGGGGTGGACAAGGTTCGTCGATTGTACTAACGACTCCTGGAGCGAGCCGAGGCGAGTTCAAGACCGAGACCCAACGACGCCGGAGTGCGCTTTAATTAACAAGACGATACAAACCCATCCTTGAGAGATAGAGCCTCGTGGAGGAAAAATGGTTCTCCTAGCTCCCGACTATTGATCTTGCGACTCGATTTGCACCAAAGAGTGATAAAACGTCCGACTAGCGGAGGGCGCAGTAATTGTGTTGATCGGGTAAAAGTGTCAAGTGCTCAGAAATTGAGATTGTAATTAATTTCCATCGCCATTAACGTCACGCTAGGTTGTCATCCGTCCTCGCTCGAGAGAACTTTCTTGCGCACCTCGCATCCCCATTCCAACTGTCTTTAGTTCCACCAAGTCTTGTTTTTGTTTTGCTTCGTGACTAACGAGACAACCGGCATAAATACCAAATGGATTGTGATTTAATGAATCGAACGGGGATTTGAAATGGTAACAACATCCTTAATTTTATACTAATGAATGGAATACTGTTATGGCGATGAACCAAAGAAACCCAGATGAACCGAGCATTGAAGAAAACGTAATGAACAATTTGTTCTAGAGCTGGGGCGAGTAGAAAACAAATAACAAAGCTCAAACGAATGTTTCCTACGATTCTGTTTGAAGGAAGGATGAATTTATAGAAACAAAATCGTCATGAAGTAGGTGTTTTGAAGCCAGCTGGTAGTACCGGCGAGTAGAGTTTTTAACCTTGTAAATGGCTGCATATGATAATGCAACACAGATCCATTCTGTTAGATAATTGTCTATGCAAGAAACGATTTAGTCTCTGGCGGTGAGGGTGAGTAGGTAACCTAATCGTCTAACGGCAAACCACAGCGAGAGCGACACCATTTCTCAGCCCCCAAGACACTTTAGACCGACCGTATGATGTAGTATTAGCTGTGATATACAAATAAATACATAACTAACTGCAACCTGTTGATAAATGTTGATGATCCTAGTGGAGCGTCAGTAGTAAGAAGTAGACCCACCATCGAGGGGCGTTTAGAAATAATGTGTCTAAGCGAACAGAAATAGAAAAGAAGTAAAAAAAACCAAATAAGACATAACCAGTAGAACTGTGGACAATAAAATTATTACAGGCCGAATGGGATGAGGGGACCTAGCGATCGGCACGTGTAGTGCGTATTTTCAACCCCCCCACGATCCACATATTATGCATGTATGAGTGTGTTTATTATAGAGTAATGCTTCTAGCGGAAACGTATTCGAAACAATAAAATAACTATAACTGCAACGTTATATTTACAGCCGAGGGAAGGCGATAAAACAAAATTAAGGGTGTTTGGGAAGGAAAAGCTGAAAAGAAGCAAACAAATATATATGAAAAGTAAGACTAAACAGAACAAATTTGATACCAACAAGATACAACAATGTAAGTGTTAGCATTTAGAATAGCTTGTTCCATACAGCTTCTTTCCCTCATTGGTTCCAGCGAAAAAGATCTACATGCATTTCGTTCAAAGGAACGGAATCAAAGATACAAACAAAAAAACGTAAAACATAACCTAATGACAATACACATAAAAAACCTAAGCGTGCAAAAGTCCACAGATTTCCCCTAGAGCAGATGTTTAGATATGATCGGCATTTATTTAGATTGCGAATCGAGATATAGGGGGATTTAGACAGTTTTAGCTGTGCGTTGTTGACATGCTTACAAAAATCTAGAGTAAAGTTATGGAGTTAAACTTTAAACATATAATAATGAGCAATTGATGGGACGGTGTAGCGATCGGTCTAGATGCACCATATTATGATATTTTTAACACTGACAAGCATTCATGCAGAGTGAAGCTGAAGCTGGGAAAAGTTCCTGGTTTTTGTTCCCACCTCCCACCCGACAGACATTTATTTGTAGATTTTGTGAAAAATGGGCCATGGGAGACGCTAAACGGTGGTTATAAACCACTTTCCCGCTTTTAAAACAGCATGTTCAAAAACATCCGAAGCTCAATCCGACTCTAGAGTGATTTGTTGATGTAGTAAAAACGTGCCAAAAAAGAATGAAAGATTATATAATCGTGATGTTACTAGTTTTGTACAAGCAAGAGGGATAACAAAACTTGTCTTAGAGTAAAGAATTAAAAAAAAATAAAACATAACAGCAAACCCACCCTACCATCCAAACATTCTAAAATAAATGATGCGTGGAGCATGAGAATAACGAAAACTAGAACCAATATCCACTAGAACAGTGAAGGAAAAGGAAGACAATAAAAATGCAACAAATGAACGAACGAACGGACACCACCAGCGACGAAGCGTCGACTGACAGTATTAAAAGAGATACATTGGTAATAAATGAGATACGTTTCCAACTCGATGGATGAAGGACAAGTCCTTGTGCTTGTGGGTAAGATTTTGTTTGTGGCTAGAAACATTCATTTTACTACGATGATATATTTCTACTAAACAGCTAATGTATCTACTACTACATAGTACTTCGTTCTCTCTAGGATAGAGCAAACCCGTTAGTCTTCAGATCTAAACGGCTATTAACAAAAGTAAACAACTAACTATTATCATGTATTCGATGTAAAAGCTTCAAAAGGGCATGATTTAAAATGAGAGGTCGGAAGTAAAGTTGGGTAACACGTAACAGATGTACATTTGATTGCGCATTGCGAGAGGAATGCATTGTTTAGAAGGTGAGCGAAAGTTTGCGGGCTTGAACAGTAACATAAAACAATAAATTGAAAACACCTCGGAGTGTGCTGCAATAAAAACATCATCATCGTAATAATAAATCACGGGTCTGGTCTTTTTGTGTTTTAATCTTTACACCTTTGCGAAAGAAAACATTCTTGTCTTAAACTAGCTTTTTGCTATGCTGATTCGAAAGAACAACAGAAACACTTGACATGTTCTTAAGAAGACATAAGAGGGTTCCGTATACGGTCTACATGGAACTTCTCGCAATCTTGCGAGTACTTCCGCCAGTCTGGCACAGTATCTAAAAGGAGATATCCTTTATACATTCCAAACGTTCGCTTCGATGCCTGCCTCCTGTCAGGGTCAGGGTTTCTGGAGCATACTCCAACGCCTGGAGCAGAATAATGGCTGAAGCACCTCTCCGAATCTTACGTTTTACCCTACCCCGAATGACACCAAAACAATAGCTCTGAAGGATCGCGTTTCCGGTTTCCGTCACGTCATTGTTTCGGGCTGCTCACGAGAAGATACGAGTAGCCATTCGGTCCTACACGGTACGGTATGGTCCTCGAACGACCCCCTATGATTTGTTTGATGTAAATTTACTCCGCCTTGGATCCATTGTGGGTGTGTGTATCCAAACGACCAGTAGTGTAGCTGACTGCAGAGTCTTATCCATGATTTATGAAGATCTGTTACATTTGATACATGACTGCAACCTTTGAACCGGCATACGGATACGAAACTAACTGCGGGTTAAAGCCTCGGAGTTTCAGCACTAAATTGACTTCATTAAACGTTTTCAATATAAATGCAATCTCGTGCGCAAAATGCAACACACTTCGATCGATTCCATCCGTTCCCGACCAGAACGAATCTAATTAGGCAGAAAGGAAAATGGAAACGATTCTCGTTCGTTTTATTTTAAAATTCCCATTACAGAACTTGTCCATCGAAGAATGACGCCCAGGAAACAAAACCCATTCCAGCTAACAGCTAACGGCAAAGTTTTTAAAGCTAAGCAAAAGTTTCCCCGGTAGAACAAGGGTGGAATGGAAAATGGATGAGTGTTTTTGAAACGTTCCAGCTTTTCCGACCGTTGAACGTTAACAAGTTCGAGAAACGTTTTGCTGTTGAAACAGAGTAAAGTTAAAAAAAAAAAAATGGCGTAAACAATTCGAACACTTTTTTCGACACACTTTGAACAACCTGGCGTCTCCATTGATTTAATACATTTAAAGATTTAAAAAAGTTCTCAAGCAAATTCGTTGGAAAACTATTTGATGGTGTGAAACAATCCTGATAGAATGTGTTTATGTAAATGAGCCAATTTACCCGAAGCTGATGATTCACATGGTTAACAAACCATAAATCAGAACAGTCATACACCCGATTTCACCTACTGGCTTGACTTTCGTGTGAATTGATACAATTTGATTTATTCGAACCAAACCATGGCTACACAAACACTCACTCAGTCCTGTAAACAACTGACGAACGGCACAGATCGCGTTTACTTTCCCCGTAGAAGAAGTAAAACCATCCGAAAAGGAAAGAAAAGAATCTCGAACTGACATTGGATCGGTATGAAAATGTCTTCATTTGCAGCGCTAATTGATGTCGATCCTTGCCCCCCGAGACCGAACACTGCCACAACAGCGCCGTATGAATGATTTAAAAAACGCCGCTGTTTAATCTCTACGATGACACATAATTCCTCACGCTTCACCTCGAGCGCCTAAACATAACCCGAATGAATCAGGTGAATGTTATTCTACCTCGTGCTCGCCAAACCCAAAACAAGTAACAAATTTAACGGCACATCCCACGGACCTGCGGATTCCCTCGCTGTCACTACTATCAAAGTTGATGATTGGTTTGTCATACATTTTATTTCCTCGCCGGCTAACTCTTCTCGCGCGAAACCTGACTCGCGGTCAGTTTTTGGCAATGTGTTGGTAGATTGATGAATCAATCCCCCTTCTCGCAAACGCGTACATAAAAGATCTCCGCCAATTGGCCACACGGATCAGTAAACGTTTCTCCACGCGACACAAAGCACCGGCCTGCCGAACGGAAAACAACTCGAATCATCCAACTGCTCGAATTATCCCGAATCGCGGAACCGCTATCACTGCTCGAGAAAGATCGCGTCGAGCGCGTAACTGACATCCGAATCCCCAAAGACAATCGCGATCGCAGCAGCCGGCGGTTATTTTTGTGCGCTGAGTTTCAAAAACGAAACGTGATTCGTGTGTATCGCATTGTCCGCGTGGTGGGGTGGTGTGAGTGATTTTTACTTCGCGAGTCATCCGCGGGATTGCAAAGTCGCCGGGAAGCCAGTCGGAGTTCAACCGTGCACCAGGCAGCGCACATCTTGGAGATAGCGAAAAGCAACTGAGAGTCAGTCGAAAGAAGCCGCTGAAGATAGTGATTGTATCAAATTTCTCTAGAAGGTAAGTGGTAAAGGTTTTGAGTGAATTACAAAAAAATTGAAACCAGAGTGCAAGTGAATGAAACTTCTTCGGAAAACTATAGTTCGATGGGCATGAAGTGATCGTTACGATATGTTTGAAAGATTAATCAGGCACATGGTGAAGTGAAAGAGTAGGTTAACTTCGAAATGGTCGACAAGAACATTGCAATTAAAGATTAAATGAGGAAATTTACTAATGTAAGCAACCATACAGTAAAATAGATGGTACGCATTATTTAATTTGAAGAAGAGATTGAGGAATCAAATGAGCAAAAAGTTGAGTAAAACCTTTAGTCAACATTGTACATCACCAACGACTGCGAGTATCACAGGAGCAAGTAAAATTTTCATAAAATACCGATGTGTATTTTTAAATGAGTGGTGTGTTTCAACTCAAAATAATCATAAAGGTAATGAGGCTAAGATACGCAAACCAAAGGATAAAACAATTTAAAAAACACAACGTATTGAATATAAGGAAAGTCGTGAGTCTAACAAAAGTGTTTGCATAAGGCAATATGCTATGATTCATTCTCGACCTCCTCAGACAAAGTAAGTTTTATTTTCACAACGATTTATTGAGTACCAAAAAGAAATGAACACAAAGCAAACTCTTATCGTAATCGACAAGTGGAGGTATTGTCGTTGTCTTTCATAGCAGAAATGGAGAACAATACTTAACCTAGAAAACGAAATCATAAAGTCGGCGATTTCGCAAATCACGTGCTCCCACATCTACCACATCTTTTTATCAGTTAAAATCAATCCCTTGATAAAAGAATCCGCACGTTATCGATATTGTCCACGATACGTTACAATATGTGTGGCGCCGATCTTGAGCAGGAAATGCAATAAACAATCGTACTGTAGGCAGTAGGCCGGTGGCCACATGCAGTCACCGGATGTTGCAAATGTTTTGCCTTAATTTATCGCTCAATAGAAAACCCGCGGGTCGCACACACACGCACGGTTCGGTCTGCGGGCGTCTGGTTAATATCGGGAGAAAGAAATTAATTCCCCACGCGGCGAGGAGGAGAGTGCCATAAATTTAAAGCACATCATAACGCACCAGGGCATGCAAATTGTTCCAACCTTCTGTTGCACATTGGCATGCCGTGGGGGGGAAAAAAAGACACCGACCTCCGCGAACTCCAGTCGCGCAGGATCACATATTAATTAACGGAAGTTTAGCAGATGCGGGTTGGCTCGGGTAACATTTGTACATGTGGGACGAGTGTGCGAGACGCTGAAGGACCTGTAGGCTGGCACTTGCCAGACACCCTAATCTGGTTGTCGCGCCAGCTGAGTCACGTCCGCTTTCTCAGAAGTCTCGTCTGCTTCCGGAACCGCGCCTGCCCACAGAAGGGACGCCAACCTCCGCAACCGAGCCGGGGCAACAAGTTCGATTCAAAGAAACGAAAAAAAAAACAGAACAACTTTAAAACGGCCCCCACTCCGAACCAGTCGGATAAAGGGATGATGCATGGTTATGAATTCGCGTGAAGGCTCTTTCCTTTCGCTTCGAGCGGCGCCGAGTCTGGACGGTGGAATCATAAGTCTGGGCCTGGAGGTAGGCAGAAGGCAGCCGACCCAACAGCAAATACACGGATGCAAATGCAATCTGCACTGGCGATGATGCGATCGACACTCGCGTGACTGCTTTTCAAAACATAGCGAACCTCGGCGACCCGGCGGCGGCGTGTTCCTGCACCCAGAAGGCGTGCCAATCGAGGTGGGTTTTGCGATCGTAAAAACGAGCCCGGGGTTTTGATATCTTGACAGCGCCGGTGCTGAAACCCTCGACGTGTGCTAACGACGAAAAATGGAAAGTGTCGGCTGGCTAGACCCACACTATGTCCATCTGGTCGGAATAACGTGAAACACGTTGACAGATTTATGCTCATGAATTGCGTCTACAGCCTTCGTTCCAGCGTGCTTACTCACGAGAAGCTAACGGAGATCAATTTTTATTGAAGTTTTGCTCTTCTCCCATAAAAAAGAAAAAGATGGCGAGGAAATCAAAAGGTGTCGAATTTATGAGACCAGGTGGTAAACATAAATTGGAGGTGAAGCGAACATTTGCTTAACATTGCAAATTAGAAACGGTCATATTTCTGTAGCTGTTTCGTCCTCTTTGAATTATTTTCTGGAGAAAGGTAAAAATGATCTTAATATCAAACAATTTCAATGTATTTTTACATGCTGAAAATCAAGATCGTATATACAATGTGACGTCATCCACTTTAACCTCCATAGACGTTAACAAAATGGTTTGAGATTGCATTTAATCTCTCCCCTCTCGGGTCTAATGAAACGCTCTATTGTTCAAGTCCGGAGTCTGGGGGACAAACGACCGTTTAAAATCTAGCTGAGGAAATTTGAACAATTAAATGACGCTTTTCATATATATTTTTCCCACCGTTCGCCGTACGTCCGTTCGTTGCGGAGCTTCCGGTGTAGGCGAGTGTTGACGACAATTTTCAATTTTTGGTCCACATACAAACGAGGGAAAAAGGATAAATGGGATGAAAAATGAACGACTTCGACAACGGGGCGAAATATTTCACAACTCGTGCAGATTTTTGTTGGGGTTTTTTTTTATGTAGTAGCAACTCTTTCTTGAATCGGTATTGTTCGGGTTTTTTTTCAAAAGGAATTATTAGATCACGCCAAAGCAAAACCAGTCCGGAAAAGAAGAATGGAACAAATTTTCGAATTAAGCATGGACGTTCAAGCCTTTAGCAATGAAGGGGGACCATAAAAAAGCCGAAATTCCTAGTATCGTACCCCTGCTTTTAAATATTTTCTTGAGAAGACATAGAGAGTAAAATATTTAAAACTTTTTTATTGTTTCTCATAATAGATTTTCATATAAAACAAATGAAGAGATATGGTGTGTCTTTTACAGAAAAATGTGTTAGGAAATATATGAACTCTATTGTTCATATAATACTTCAATTTTTTAAAAAGAATAGGAACGCGCTTTCAGACAATTTCGTATCTGATCATTAAGTCGAGTAACAGGATAAAAGGTAGAAACTTTTGGATACATATTAAATACTAAATCAAATATCCTTAAATTATAATCAGAACCATTTCTTATGTTTATGAGGGAAACATTTTTAAAAACTTTGCAAAACTTGACCTCAAACGCGAATTGTTTACATAACGCCATTTCTAGCCAAGAATGTTAATTATGATTTGTGACATTTGTTACGCTCACACCAAAAAACGGTTCGGTGTGTTCTTCATAACAGCGACGTTTAAGACCTTCGCCCCGAAAACGAAACGAAACGAACAAACGATGGTTCGCTAATGTTTCGCGGTGTTTTTGCCCATTTCCCAAAACTCTTCGTCCCAAAACCGATGCTGTGCATTCATTTTCGAGAAATAATTTTAATACCCAATCCCATTGCCTCGCCTCAGAACGTTCCTCCGGCCGTTGCTTACATTTCGCCCTCGAGCCGTGTACACTTTATTACACGGTCATGTCGAGTTTTTCGTCCAATTTTCCCGCGTTAGCTGCGAAAAATGCGCACATAGCTTAGCTTACGGCGACCTCGCTCGCCTTTGTGGGAGAGCCAGAGGACACAAATGGCGGGTGGTGAGGGAGTGTGGAACAAAAAAATACACATGTCCGAGTTGTCTCGCCACAAGATACGCGTCGGAGTGTTCTTGGTTATGGCGCGTGTCCATCTCGGCGATATTCCCTCCTTCACAAAAGCCCCCGTTAGTGTTCTATATGGGAACCATATTTTTGTGAGATCACATTTCGAGCTTCGCTCCTAGCAACAAAACCTCTGGTGGATTACAAAAACGACGGATACGTAGAAAAAATTGCATCCGCGATTGCATTCGTCGGGTCTGCCACGATTAAAGCCACGAGAATTCGCCGAATTTCATTACAAACTCCGAACATCGGCAGGGGTTTTTTTCGATAAGCAAGTCCGTTCGATGATAACGTCGGTCGGTGGTCTGTGGCATCAATTCCAAATGGTCGTAGTGTTTGTTGTTTTGCGTTTGTGTGGATATGTTTTTTCTTCTAACTTATTTACTGCGCGAATGAAAATATAACTCGACCTCTCTTCGAGAAGAAAAAACTTCGAGAGAAAAACTATTCAAAATGTAATTTAACATTCCAAACATTCTATCGAAAATAAAGCAATGGAAAGTTTTCCCAAACCCGCCATAATACCATTACTCTTGTTCTACCGTAATGGTTGACAAATGGAGCAAATGGTTGCGATCGCAAACTCTCCTCCGGTTCCTTTATTAATGACAGCCATTCGCCTTCAAAGTGGGTCCAATTAATTCAAATTAAACACAAACATTGGCACAAGTGCGCCCTCGATGGAGCGGTATTAAAAGAAGGAAATGGGCGAAAAAAGAAGTGCGCCAAAAATAAAGAAACACTATCAAATTGCCATTACACACCGCCCCCCGGCAGCGGCTTGCATCCTTGACGTGCGATCGGGTCCGTTGATCTTGCATTTATTTGAGGAGGAAAGTAAATAAACAAATGTGCTCGCCCGGTTTGCAGCAGGAAGGAAAGCATCGGGTGAATTAAAACATACACATCCAAGCGGACATCGTAAGAGCGAGACGGCCCGAGTGGGTAATGTGATGAGGGGATGAGGGATGAGTCAGACCGTAAAACGGTCAAGTGCCCCGAATGGCGTTAAGGAAAACATCATTTCTCATCATCATCACCTCATCGTCAACGGTCGGGCGAACATGCTTGCTCGGGGGTTCGCTTGACAAACTCGCCCATGGATGGTGTTGTGTTCACGAGGAACTCCCTTTCGGCGAACGATCCGGAAACCTGATCCGTCTTAAAACCGTCTACAGCGACGACGACGACGAAGGAATGTGTCCATTCCATGTCCCGGGTGTGAAGGTGTTTAAAAATATCACGTCCAATCACGGATTTTCCCGGTCAACAACAGGCCAGACGGACTGAAGGCGAGAGTGAAGGAATGCTAGCCGATTTGTAGTAGTTTCGTGTAGGAAGACAACAAAATAGAACGGAGAGCACTCGGGAAAATCCTCCCCGGGAAGTGAAACGTGCGAGTTTGGGAGTCACGCGTTCTTGGTTAGGTTTTCCTCACTTTAAAAACGAACTCGAACAGAAAGCAGACGGAGTCGAAGAAGCTGTCGAACCTTCTGAGTGATATTAGGTTTATGTTTCTTCATACGATTCTTGCACCATCGATCGCGATCGATCTTCTGTCTGGCCTACTAAACATCTTCTTTTTCCTTTTTCTTCTCCTGCTCCCGCCACCACAGCCTTCAAACCCGAACTCAACAAACACTCAGCAAACGATGGCCCTTGCCGAGAGCACCACCAAGACGGAAATGACGCTGACGGAAACGTCGACGCCCGTCATCTCGAAGGAGGTCGTCACGGAGCGGTCGGCCGACGGCGTGTCGGAGAAGAGCATCACGCAGTCGAAGAGCTACGGCTCGGCGAGCGAGAAGTCCATGGTGGAGGAGTCGGCCAACTCGATCACCAAGAGTCAGGAAAAGTCCGAGTCGGCGTTCGCCTCGGAGCGCAGCGTCACCGAGACGGTGTCGGACGGCGGGGCGCTGGCGTCGTCCCTGCTGTCCTCCTCGTCGCTGGTCAGCTCGGTCACCAGCAGCAAGGTGGTCTCGTCGTCCTTCAGCTCGTCCACCTCCTCCTCCGTCTCGTCCTCGATCAAGTCGTCCTCGTCGTTCGACTCCAGCAGCGCGATCGACGAGTTCTTCAAGAACTGAGGGCTGGGATGGCGTCTGGGCGGGCCAACAACGGTCCGGTTTTGTGATCACTATTTTATGATTTTTCGGTTGTACTATCTTACATTTCTGTCGCCCTTGAATCCAGTGTGCGTGTGTTCAGCGTATTCCTAAGACATAAATGAACCAAAACCTACGGAAAATCCAACTGTCGCATTGAAAACAAACGCAAGAAACCTTACACTTCTCTCTGAAATCGCACACGTGCTTCAATACGTCTCCCGTCGGTTGTTTAGTGCGTTCGTGCGAGCCTCTATCATTCGGTGAAAGATCAACAAAACATACTTTAATCGCTAACAGCAACAATGTGTTCTGAAATAAAATAAGAATGATTTAAACGAACAACGCAATCTTCCCTCGGTCGCTTTCTGCGGTTACCATTTCCATTTCCTTTCAAATTTTTGCACCAACGATCAAGGACGATCACACCGAAGGAACCACAAAAAAGTTGGCCGTTTGCGTGCTAAAATTATCCGAAACGAATCGCGGAGAATAAAACGAATGCCGGCGCTCGAACCACGGAAGACGATTAGCTGCGGTTGCCCACGTTTCCCGTTTCGCTTTCCCGCTTTCAACTCCTCCATGCTCTTGTAGTAGTTTCCACTTTGTTTAACTTTGTTTTCATTTTTTTCCCCCTTTACATCTCGGTTATCTTGTTTTCTATTACCACCCAAACCCCCCTGCCTGCATCGCGGGCAGGTGAGCGATTCGGGTGGTTAAATTTCAAATTTCACCGTTCCACGTTCGCTTCCACGCCCGTTCGCGTATTCTCACGCAAACGAATCACTAAAAATAGCCCTTCGGCGGACAATGTGCATCGCGCCGTTGGCTTTCGGACGGGTTTGAATAGAAGAACGAAACACGAGGGAATGCAACTTGCTGGGGGGGGGTTTGTGGCTGGGAAAGGGGACGGCGCAGCATCAGCACACGACAACAGGCTGCCGGCTAATGGAGTGTGGATGAAGTCATCTCCGACTGTCATCCATGACCTCCCGCGTATCTGTGCCCGTGCTCGTGTCTAATTGTTGCCGGCGAGAGGATGGCAACTTTTAGTACCAATTGGGATAATCAATAAAAGCGAGTAAGTTATGCACTTGTCGACTGGTTATGTTGTTGTGCACGTTGCTCGCTTTTACACGTTTCATAAAAAATATCACATCGATTTGGGGAAAATCGATCGCTATTTCCAATTTAAGCGTATTCGTCGGTTATTCGATACGATAAATAAAATATTACCTTCCTTTGTATTTCACATTGGCTTTGATTTTCCAGATTCGAATGAATTTGATATTTAGATATTAATATCAATATTACATTTCGTATGATCTTATTTGTTATTCATTATTGATGCTGCATCCATTCAATGCATTAAAAACTCTACTAAGTTGAACAGCGATAGAGTTTAATAATGCCTTCAATAGTTTGAGTAACATAAAAGCCATTAACACTGTTCAGAAACAAATATGTGGATCAAATTTCGTTACAATGAAATTGGTTTAAGCTTAGTTTGTATAATTAAACCAGTTTTTCCTAGTAAATGTTGGAATAGAAATGTTGAAGTTCAATTAGTTTATATGTGCTACATAAATTTCAATTTTGAAATAAATTCAAACAAAACAGCAAACGACACACTCAGACAAAACCACAAAAGCTGCATAGCCTGACCACATGGAACAATACGAAACTATCGCTAACCTCCGGGACGAACTTTTGCAGTCGTAACGAACAAGTTGCAAACCGCCCGGTCAGAGGTACCGATAATAAACTATCACCACAAATCTGCGGGAAGTGGACAGGATCATCCTCACGTCTCGAAAACACCGGATCCACCCCACTAGTAACGATGACAGGCACATCCTTTGGTCAAAGTCAAGTTCAGCAGAGAACCCCTGAAGTAACCAAAGTTCAAAAAGTCTAAAGTGCAAAATTGCTGCTTCCCACAACCCGGTTCGACACTCGGTGTGCCTTTACTGCGGGAGAAGTAAGAACTCGGCATGCAACCAGTCCTGGGTAATGATTTATGGCTTCGATGAGGGTTTTAGGATGGGAGAACCCCCTGAACCGATCGAACTGACCATAATCCATGTAAGCGCCAGCCTAGTTTCCCTTACAAAATCTGAACGAAAAAAAATTAAACGTTCCATGTTCCAGTTTTCCCGCTCCCGTAGTATGTTACCAGGCTAATTGAAGTCATCCACAAACACCCCTCCCGCTCCACCTCATTATCTCGACAAAAATCACGGCAAAACGAAACTAGAAACCAAACCAATGTCCACCGATGTAGGACAAAGTCATAAAGTTACTGAAAGGGCAGATAATGGTTCGCTAACTTTCACCACCCTTTGCCGGGTCGAAAGACCTTCGTCTCCTGCCATGCGAATGACAATCCTGTTGATGCTGCTGACACAGCCCTACATATGATATAGGCTGGTTTCGAAAAACGATTTGTACGTGGAAAAACTAGGACACTCGAGCCAGTCAACCTTGAAATCGGTCAACAAGGATGATGTTGATGGTGAATCCTTCAACGAAGATTCCGTTCAACATTCCTTGCAAGTTGCAAGCAATGCGTACAAGCTTTTGCGAACAAGTTGTACGAAACATGCTTTCCGAGTTCAAATGAGTACTTTAAACACGATTTCGTTCCGCAAATGAATGGAAAATCAAAAACAAATTGAAAAATTATACTAATCATCTTATTTAAATAAGGTGAGCTGTGTTTGTTCAAATCTAATTACACTACACATAATTTAACCCTTGTAATTTAAACATGTTTTATTGTTGCCTGTCTTGTCCGTTAATGATATGTAAAGCTTACTGTTGTTTCAAATAAAATATATCAAATTATTCTAACAACGCTTAAATAAAAATATTCAATTTGATATCTCACTTGTTTTACATCACTTCCTCATTTGGCCCGCAATGCAAGGGATACCGAATCAACGAGACTTGAGACAAACATCTACCCTTTCAAACAGGTTATCAACAGAGTACAAGTTCTAAGTGCTTCCACTGTGTTTGTGCACGGACTCGTACGGGATTGTAACTTCTTCAAATCGACATCGGTCGATCGCTCGTCAGTTTGTATTCAGGATGTGGTCTGTCAGCAGGGTAACGCGATCGCTGTTATCGCTCTGCGTTTTGCTAGTCTGTTGCTGGTCATCGAAGGTGCACAGCCGCGTCTGTACCGCCGATGCACGATGGAGCGAAGCCGGGATAAAAATCAAAAATTCATTTTTGGTTTTCAGAAAAATGAAACATGTTTTCTTAAACTACAAGATGAAACTAAGAAATGACCCAAAAACTAGAGCCTCTGTTCTTCCAGGTTCTGAGAAACAGCCCGTCAAAGTCAAGATTTGTGAAAATATTGCGTGAAAAATTGAAAAAAATCCATCAACTTTGAAGGTCTGTAACTCGTATAATAATAGCCGGAATCGGATTTCAAGCACAGTTTTGGAAAGGTATATTATCATGCTTTATAATTGTTGACTGTTTGAGTAAATTGAAATTGATTGTCAAAAAATATTAAGCATTGTTTCTCAAAACTCCCGTAAAATTTTTCAATTTTCTGTTTTTAACCTTACGCCATCGCTAAGGATTGTGAAAGATTGTAATATGATGCATACCCACTTATAGTCTAGAATGTTTTGTAATAATAAATGATAGTTTTCTTTGCGCATACGCGCGCATCTTTACGTTATTCTGTACTTTATATGTGAAGCTTATAGTTTATCACCTACTAGGCGTCTCCATCATGCCATATGCAACATCGTGTGTGGTAAGAAATATTTGAAATTCTCATTCAATGAAAAATGTGAAGCAGGGTAGTGGTTGAACATCACGTAAAAGGTGAAAGACAAGCCAAGTCACTGGCAAAGAATGAAATTTGGTTTGGTTTGCTTTGAATGTATCAGGTCGCTTTTATTTGTTCTACAGCTCACAAACCCATCTTTTTATACCCAAAATTCCTCGAAATAATGTACCCTACACTAATACTTTGTTCTGTTTGTACCCTTACATATCATATACGTTTTGATATCATAAACGTTTTGATAAACAATTCTTCTTGCAAGGAAAATATTTGGTATGCGTTAGAGTTAATTGAAAGTAAAGTAAGCATCAAACCTTAAGCATCAATCACACTGCGTGTAGATTATAAACAAATGCTGAAATCAAATTCAAATACAAAAAGCAGAAATCTTGCGGCACCTTTCATCTTCTTTGTGTGATTCACTAAGCGTCGTATTATTGTGCTCGTGGGGCATTGATGGATCTAGTGCACATAGCATTTACAATCAACCGTTTCATGGTTCCGGAGAAAATACTGCATCAGACAGTGATGTACTAGTATCGGCATTAACGCCTATCCGTCTTTCGTTCGTTAGTGACGATTCAGATATCATCTGGATAAACTTGATGCCCCAAAGTGTTAGGTTTTGCAGGCCAATTGTGATCGAGTTTGCGAAAGAGTCAAAAGAAAAAGTTATACAAACAGTAGACGAAATCAAAAGCCAAATAACCAGGTTAGTTCCTTATACAATTCAGCTAAATGAAACAAGTTATGTGACGGTAAATTATTCATTTTCCACGAGTTTAATTGATGGAAAAATGTTGGCATATTTAACCGACACTCTGTCTATGCAAACTTGTTGTATATATGGTGCAAAACCAACAGAAATAAACAGTGTAGAGCAATTAGAAAATGGATTTATTCGAAATGCTGCGAATTTATCTTATAGAATATCTCCACTGCACTGTTGGATGAGATTTTTCGAATGCTTGCACCAAATTTCGTTCAGAATTGAATTAAAAAAATGGAAGGTTACTAAAAATTATAAAAAACATGTACAATGATCGAAAAAAAAATTTATTGGAAAGGATGAACATGGAATTTGGTGTAAAAGTAGATGAACCAAAGCAAATGGGTAAAAATAGTACGACGGGAAATGTTTGTCGTCGGGTTTTTTCAAACATAGAAAAATTGAGCGACATTTTGCAAATAGAAACAGAACTTATAGAAAGGTTTCGAAATATTTTAATAGCCATCAACTGTTCACAGCCTTTAAATCCAAAAACTATGAGTCTATTTTGCCATGACACATACATGTTTTACATACATCATTACAATTGATACAAAATGCCTTCTACTGTCCACAAAGTTCTTGCGCATGTAGGAGAAATCATTGTAAATTCCCCAGGACCATTGGGATCCTTAGGAGAGGAAGCAGCAGAAGGTAGAAATAAAATATACAGAAGGGATAGAAGAGAATATGCCCGTAAAATGTTACGAGAATTCAATATTAAAGACATTTTTATGAGAGCATTACAATCATGCGATCGATACATTTCAACAATATCTCTGGCTAAATCGTTGAAAAATTAAAAAAAATCCCATACCCAGACGCAGTAAAAACATTTTTCGCAGATTACAGCTCCTTAAATAGTAACAATCCCTTGCCAATTCAAAACCAAGAAGATGATGGTACAAGTTCAGAATATTCAGATAGTAGCTCTTCGTTAGGCGACGTTATGTCCGCGTTAGATGCTTTGAATATCAATTATTTTCTAGATGATAATGTTTTGAATGATAGTTTGTAGTAAATTTAGTTTGTTTTATATTAAACTAAAAAAAATCTTTGAGTTAATATAAAAAGAAAGATTGAAAAAATAATGCACCCATAGAAAATTCCAAAAATATGTGGTTTTTGCAGCGCCACCTAACGGGATTGTCCAGAAACATCATAATTCCGTGTAATATAATAGTATTACACGATATTACAATGAAAAAATTTGCAAAACATTTGATTCCGAATTTTATCCCGGCAATTTGCTCTTTTCGCTCCATAGTGCGATGGCTGTATCCTCGGTTTTCCGATGACCGACACGAACAGTGTGCAGTTTGATGCGTTCATTGGAATACCGTACGCGAAGCCACCGGTCGGGAAATTACGTTTCAAGGTGAGGCTTGAGTTTTCCTTCCGGAAGGATATTGGGAAACAACTCCTAAGGTTTTGTTCTTTGTGTTCCGTTTAGAGCCCGATACCGGTCGATCCGTGGACGGGGGAGTACAATGCCACCAGCAGGAAACCATCGTGCATGCAGAGTTCGACCGTACCATTGCGGGATCCAATCATCGGCAATGAGGACTGCCTCTACCTGAACGTATACCGGCCGAAGGAGAACGTCACCCAATCCCTCCCGGTGATGGTGTTCATCCACGGCGGTGGGTACTTCTCCGGTTCGGCCGATCCTCAGTTGTACGGACCCGAGCGTATTCTGGCCACGAAACTTGTGATCCTTGTAACGATCCAGTATCGGCTGGGAGTGTTTGGATTTCTCTCTACGGGCGACGCAGCCGCACCGGGTAATGCCGGAATGCGTGATCAGGTGCTGGCGCTGCGCTGGGTCCAGCGCAATATAGCCACGTTCGGAGGGGATCCCCAGGCGGTAACACTGTTCGGGGAGAGTGCCGGCGGAGCTTCGGTGCAGCTGCACATGATGAGCCCACTCAGTCGGGGTCTTTTCCAGCGAGCCATCCTCATGAGTGGCAGTGCGTTGGCTGTCTGGAGCCTACCGGTGGATGATCCGCTAGCACTCGCCCGTCGTCACGCGAAGCTTATTGGCGTATCGGAGACGGACGAGCTGACAACAGCCGAACTGGTGGATGTGCTGCAGAACATCGACGCCAACGTACTCGTCGCCAGTGAGCAGGCTTTGGGGACCTGGTTCGATCACCCGATCGTCATCTATCGGCCTACGATCGAGAGTGCGGCTGTGCCCGTGGAGGACCGTTTTCTGACGGACGATCCTGGCAAGCAGTGGACCGAAGGGCGCTTTATGAACATTCCTATTCTGCTCGGCACCGTACCGAACGAGGGCGCCGTTGTATCCCTACCCATTCTGCACAACCAAACGATTATGGACCAGTTCAACGAGAATCTGGTCGAGCTGCTTCCGGTCGTACTTGCCCTCAATGCGTCATCAGCGGATTTGGGACGGCTAAAAGAGCGATACTTTCCAAATGCGCCCTCTGATCGGTGGGTGAGCGAGGAAAGCGCGGACAATTTTACAGAGGTATTAATCAACACAAACTCGCGACAGCCAGTATCATGTGCATGTGTACACTAAAACAACACTCTTACTATATAATGTTTGTAGATGGTCTCCGATGCACTGATTAAATATCCCACATTGAAGACGCTCCAAGAGTACCTCAGCCATCCCGCGGAAACCTGCCGTGAGACGACACTGTACTCGTTCGAATTCGTTGGTCGTCACTCGTTTTCCTCGATCTACGTACCGTCGGACGACAAGTACGGGGTGTGCCATCAGGACGAACTGCTGTACCTGTTCCGCATGCCAGACCTCTTTCCGGATTTCCCCTCCGAGTCACCGGAAACCGAAATTGCTACCGTGTGGACTAGTCAGTTTGTTTCTAGTCAATTTTGCTGTTCAAGGGTAACTAGATGAGACATGTGACGGTTCTAAGTTGATATCATCCATTCTAATCATTTTTCTAGTCCTTCCCGAAGAGCGACACCACCAAATTGTGGAGAACAAGTGGAAACGGTGAAATTTGAGAACGCACCTCCAGGAAACGCTACCGAGTCGAAAGTATCGATATCGAGAGAAAGTGGATTAAGTCACAAACTTCAGGAAATGGTTCAGTTCTGGACTACAATCTATCGATCATCTTATGTTGCCTATCATTGACTTAGATATTTTGTTACTTTTTAGAACTTGTTTACGATATAGAATTTAAAATCAATAAACTAAGAACGTACTATTGCACACATGGCAGGGTGTACAGCAATAGACAACTAAACCGTTAATATAAAACCAGATAAACGCTGTGTATACACCTCATTGACCCTTAGCAGATCAACCATCGAGGATGCGCCATAAAAACAGGCAAACGTAACGAAAGAAACATCGCAACAGCTGATCTCTGACCAATTTTACAGTTACTCTTCCGCCAATGATGTAAGCAATTCTCTGATGACGATAATGATTCAAGTTTCCATTCTACCACACTAAATTATTCGCGAACCATAAGAAGGTGGCTCCTTTGTCAATAACATGTTTTGTTAAAACAGGTTTTACAAGTTCACAGGTCGGTACTGAAGGCGAAATTACCAGATTAAGGACAATGTGAAAGTACGTGCCCTTCAAGTATAAAAGAAATGCATTATTGAGCATAACGTTTCAAGGCAAGGACTCACGATCGTGCTTTTGGCATCGCAGATGCAGACTCTCTTTCCACAACGAAACTTGTAGTAAGCTTCCGGACCCCTCGATGAACTCATCGCCCCTCACAATAAGTGGATGACCGAAAAAAAAACTACGTCATAACAAAAGTATAATAAGTAGATTGATTGCTATTTAACTAAACTTGCAAACAGCTGACTATAAAACACTTTCACTTCCCATTTCGCTCTTCGAAACTGATTTTCTCGATCCAATGATCAAAAGCGTGAACCAACACCTTCAGAACCGAAAACAAACTGCTTTGTTTGAAGAAAAAAACACCGGAACGATTGCATCGTTTTTATCGAATTCCCACTGTAAAAATGAAATCACAGACAAAACGTAAAACTGGTTTCCTTTCCATGTTTTTTTTACAAAAAACTGTGATTTTTTGTAGTTTCACTATAACCTGGCTGATCAAGAAAACCAGTCGAATAACCTTTTTTATTTAAAACTGATTCAAGAAAAAGGAAATGGAGAAAGCAAAAATTTGCAGAAAAAGGTCATCGTGAAAGAAACTACTCTTCCGGTATAAAAGGAACGTATTTTCGTCAACAAAGCTTCAGTGCTATTTACTCTCCTTTAGATCTTGGTGTTAACCTATGGTGGAAACCGTAGTTTGTGAAAACTTGTTGATAGAAGAACTTTAACGTGATCTCTACACATTAAGCTGACATAAGAACTTTAATGTGGAATGATCTCTACACTCTTTAATTCAGTGATGCGAGTGTACGTCGGAGTGCTTTTGATATTGTACTGCTTCGGAGGAACAGAAGCGTATTCAAAATGGCCTCGCGTGTGTATTAAAGACGGATGTTTAAGAGGAACTTGGCTGAGAGATAGCGTTGACAGTCCCTATGCTGCGTTTCTGGGTATTCCTTTTGCCAAACCGCCCGTCGGAGATCTTCGATTTAAGGTATACGAAAGCAAGTGATAGCACACATTTTCTTGTCGATTCGTAGCATTTTATAACATTGTTATGTCCCTACCTATAGAACCCACAACCAGCTGATTCATGGGAAGGTGTATACAACGCAACAACAGGCAAAGACGCATGTATTCAAAAAATTTCACTAATTCCTGGTGCTCCAACGTTTGGTGGAGAAGATTGTCTGTATTTGAATGTGTTTGTACCGCAGAATGCGTACTCTCCTGCGCCACGACCTCTCCCCGTCATGGTGTACATTCATGGCGGTGGCTTTTTCTATGGATCGGCCCGATTAAGCGAACTTGATCCGGCGAGAATTATGACACAACGGAGGGTAGTGGTCGTCACGCTACAGTATCGTCTCGGAGTTTTAGGGTTTTTCTCTACGGGTGATAGTTCGGCGTCAGGAAACTACGGCCTGAAGGATCAAGTCATGGCCCTTCGCTGGGTCCAAAGTAATATCCGTGCATTCGGAGGAGATCCCGGACGAGTCACTATCATTGGTCACAGTGCCGGTGGTGTCAGTACCCAGTTACACATGATGAGTCCGCTGAGTCGTGGACTATTCCATCGGGCCATATCAATGAGTGGAAGTGCCCTTGCCAAATGGACTGCTCCGATTCCCGATCCGTTGTCTGTGGCAAGGACCCACGGTCGTATTTTGGGCATCGCGGATGCGGAATCCATGCCCACAATCGAACTAGTAGAAAAATTTCGAGGGATCGACGCAGACATTTTGACAAATAGTATTGATCTCTTGAAGGTTTGGGATATTCACCCTATCTCCCCATACCGTCCGGCTGTCGAATCTCAAGATGAGCCGGATGCGTTCCTGACTGAAGCTCCCAATACAGCCTGGAGTCATGGGAAACATGCGGACGTTGATTGGTTGACGGGATCTATACCAGCCGATGCTTCGGTTTTCACCCAAACGATCTATCGGAACGAGTCGTTGGTCACAGATCTGAACCTCAGGTTTTCTGAAATTCTTAAACTTTTTCTGCTAACGGATATATCATCCAAACAGTTGAAACGCTTAAGGCAACGATACTTTAAGACCACTCCTCCTGACAAATGGGTTACACCTACAAATTACGGAGAAATCACTACTGTAAGTATCTTCTTACAACTGTTATTAAACACACGAACAATAGATTAAATACAAATCCAATTTTCCAGATGCTCTCGGAAGCCGAATTTCTATATCCTATGATCAAAAGTGTCAAGGAGCAGATTCAAAACCGAAATCAAGCAGGATCCACTAGCGTGTACTCCTTCCAATTCCAAGGACGATACTCCTACTCACGAGTCTTCACCGGTACCAATCAGTCGTACGGACTGACCCATGCAGATGAGCTGATTTACCTTTTCAGAATTCCTGTATTCTTCCCTGAGTTTCCTCCCGGTTCACCCGAAGCAGAAATGTGTCAGCTGTGGGTTAAGTTTCTGGTAGATTTTGCGACAAAAACGAACATCAAAAAGGAAGGAACTTGCACCGCACTTCAATGTAATGTGGTGACGTTCGGAAACACTAACAACGTTTATTTCCCAGTCAATAAAACGCTCGTACCTGGGTTAGGTGACGACTTGTACCGGTTTTGGAGGAAATTTTATGGAGAATAAAACAAAAAGAGAATAGAACAGGATATGGTTTTTGTGTGGTGTTGTTAATATTACTACTAATCTAGTTGCTTAATGTACTAGAAGGGTAACATAAGAATGCCTTTACAGGCAAAGTTTAGCGAGAACGACTATAACACTTATTAATGGAAGGATTTGTTCATACTCTACGTATGAACAACAACAGTGTATCTATGTTGTTGATAGATTTACAATCAACGATAGGAATCAATTGGAAGTTCATAATGATGATTTCCAATTTACACTGGTAACACAGTCAAGGTACACTGTGTGATTCTATTATGTATTACTTTTGTTCCACTATGCAAAGTGTGTATGAACTACATCATTACACTAACGGCAATGTGCAGAAAACTACGAGAAATGGATGGAATCTCACCAATATGATGTGAAACCGGTTTAAAGTTTAAATTTGTTACTTCCACCGCAACCTTTGGCCGTATCAAGGACACAGGACAAATGAGTATATATTTTTAAATTGAAATTCGGTAAGCAAAGAGAAAGCAAGAATCTGCAGATTAAGGCCAACGAGAAAGCACTCACCTTTCTGGTATAAAAGCAATGCAATTCCATCAACAGCAGTTCAGTTTGATTTACACTCTTCAGCAAAGAGGAGTTAACACTTGGTGTAAATTGGAAGTTTGTGAAAAGTGAAAAGTTCTTTAATGTAGAATTATCTCTACACAATTAGCTTAAATAACAACTTTAATGTAGAATGATCTCTACACTCTTAAATTCAGTGGTGAGAGTATATGTCGGAGTGCTGTTGATAACCTACTGCTTTAAAGACGCAGAAACGTATCGAAAATTACCTCGCGTGTGCATTAAAGATGGATGTTTAAGAGGAACTTGGCTGAGAGATAGTGCTAACAATCCCTATCCCGCGTTTCTGGGTATTCCTTTTGCCAAACCGCCCGTCGGTGATCTTCGGTTTAAGGTATATGAAAGCAAGTGATACTACACATTTTGTGATGTGATAACATCGTTATACCCCTGCTTATAGAATCCTCAACCGGCTGATTCCTATGAAGGTGTATACGATGCCACAACAGACAAAAATGCTTGTATTCAGAAAGATCCCGACATCGCTAGTTCTCCCGTTTTTGGTGCAGAAGATTGTCTGTATTTGAATGTGTTCACACCGCAAAATGCTTATTCCCCAGCATCGAGACCTTTACCCGTCATGGTGTACATCCATGGTGGAGCCTATACAGTTGGATCGGCCCGATTAAGCCAACTTGATCCAGGAAGAATTATAACAACAAGGAAGGTGGTGGTCGTAACGCTACAATATCGTCTCAGCGTGTTTGGATTTTTCTCTACGGGGGATAGTTCGGCGTCAGGAAACTACGGCCTGAAGGATCAAGTCATGGCCCTTCGCTGGGTCCAAGATAATATCCGAGCTTTCGGAGGAGATCCTCGACGAGTCACTATCTTTGGTCACAGAGCCGGTAGTGCCAGCACTCAGTTTCACATGTTGAGTCCGCTGAGTCGTGGACTATTCCATCGGGTCATATCGATGAGTGGAAGTGCCCTTGCCAAATGGAGCGCTCCGATTCCCGATCCGTTGTCTATGGCAAGGACCCACGGTCGTATTTTGGGCATCGCAGATGCGGAATCTATGTCCACAATCGAACTAGTAGAAAAATTTCGAGGAATTGACGCGGACATTTTGACGCACAGTATTGATCGCTTGAAGGTTTGGGATATTCACCTTAACGCCCCATACCGTCCGACTGTAGAACCTCAAGATGAACTGGATGCGTTCCTGACTGAAGCTCCCAATACAGCCTGGAGTCATGGGAAGTACGCGAGCGTTGATTGGTTGACGGGATCTATACCAGCTGATTCTTCGGTTTTCACCCAAAAGGTCTATCGGAACGAGTCGTTGATCGAGGACCTGAACCTCAGGTTTACTGAAATTCTTGAGCTTATTCTGCTAACGGATATATCATCCAAACAGTTGAAACGCTTAAGGTGGCGTTTTCTTAAAACCACTCCTCCTGACAAATGGATTACGCCTACAAATTACGACGAAGTCACTACTGTAAGTATCTTCTTACAACTGTTATTAAACACACGAACAATAGATTAAATACAAATCCAATTTTCCAGATGCTCTCGGAAGCCGAATTTCTATATCCTATGATCAAAAGTGTCAAGGAGCAGATTCAAACTCGTCAACAAGCAGGATCCACTAGCGTGTACTCCTTCCAGTTCCAAGGACGTTATTCATTCTCACAAATCTTGACCGGTACTAATCAGTCGTACGGACTGACCCATTCAGATCAATTGATCTACCTCTTCAGAATTCCTGAACTCTTCCCTGAGTTTCCTCCCGGTTCACCCGAAGCAGAAATGTGTCAGCTGTGGGTAAAGTTTCTGGTAGATTTTGCGACAAAAACGAACATCAAAAAGGAAGGAACATGCACCGCACTTCAATGTAATGTGGTGACGTTCGGAAACACTAACAACGTTTATTTCCCAGTCAATAAAACGCTCGTACCTGGGTTAGGTGAGGACTTGTACCGGTTTTGGAGGAAATTTTATGGAGAATAAAACAAAAAGAGAATAGAACAGGATATGGTTTTTGTGTGGTGTTGTAAATATTACTACTAATCTAGTTGCTTAATGTACTAGAAGGGTAACATAAGAATGCCTTTAAAGGCAAAGTTTAGCGAGAACGACTATAACACTTATTAATGGAAGGATTTGTTCATACTCTACGTATGAACAACAACAGTGTATCTATGTTGTTGATAGATTTACAATCAACGATAGGAATCAATTGGAAGTTCATAATGATGATTTCCAATTTACACTGGTAATACAGTGAAGACACACTGTATGATTCTGTTATGTACTACTTTTGTTCCACTATGCAAAGTGTGTATGAACTACATCATTACACTCACGGCAATGTGCAGAAAACTACGAGAAATGGATGGAATCTCATCAACAAGATGTGAAACCGGTTTAAAGTTTAAATTTGTTACTTCCATCGCAACCTTCGGTCGTATCAAGGACACAGGACAAATGAGTATATATTTTTAAATTGAAATTCGTTAAGCAAAGAGAAAGCAAGAATCTGCAGATTAAGGCCAAGAAGAGAAAGTACTCACCTTTCTGGTATAAAAGCAATGGAATTCCGTCAACAGCAGTTCAGTTTGATTTACACTCTGCAGCAAAGAGGAGTTAACACTTGGTGAAGATTGGAAGTTTGTGAAAAGTGACAGAAGAACTTCAATGAAGAATTATCTCTACACAATTAGCTTAAATAACAACTTTAATGTAGAATGATCTCTACACACTTAAATTCAGTGGTGAGAGTATATGTCGGACTGCTTTTGATAACCTACTGCTTTAAAGACGCAGAAACGCATCGAAAATTACCTCGCGTGTGCATTAAAGATGGATGTTTAAGAGGAACTTGGCTGAGAGATAGTGCTAACAATCCCTATCCCGCGTTTCTGGGTATTCCTTTTGCCAAACCGCCCGTCGGTGAACTTCGGTTTAAGGTATATGAAAGCAAGTGATACCACACATTTTCTTGTCGATTTGAACATGTGATAACATCGTTATGTCCCTGCTTATAGAATCCTCAACCGGCTGATTCATGGGAAGGTGTATACGATGCAACAACAGATAAAGATGCCTGTATCCAGAAAGCTCCCGACATCGCTAGTTCTCCAGTTTTTGGCGTAGAAGATTGTATGTATTTGAATGTGTTTGTACCGCAGGATGCGTATTCACCAGCAGCGAGACCTTTACCCGTCATGGTGTACATCCATGGTGGAGCTTATACAGTTGGATCGGCCCGATTAAGCGAACTTGATCCGGCGAGAATTATAGCAACACGCAAGGTAGTGGTCGTAACACTACAGTATCGTCTCGGCGTGTTTGGATTTTTCTCTACGGGTGATAGTTCGGCGTCTGGAAATTACGGCCTGAAGGATCAAGTCATGGCCCTTCGCTGGGTCCAAGATAATATCCGAGCTTTCGGAGGAGATCCTCGACGAGTCACTATCTTTGGTCACAGAGCCGGTAGTGCCAGCACTCAGTTTCACATGTTGAGTCCGCTGAGTCGTGGACTCTTCCATCGGGTCATATCAATGAGTGGAAGTGCCCTTGCCAAATGGAGCGCTCCGAATCCCGATTCGTTGTCTGTGGCAAGGACCCACGGTCGTATTTTGGGCATCGCAGATGCGGATTCTATTTCCACAATAGAACTAGTAGAAAAATTTCGAGGAATTGACGCGGACATTTTGACAAACAGTATTGATCGCTTGAAGGTTTGGGATATTCACCTTAACGCCCCATACCGTCCGGCTGTCGAACCTCAAGATGAGCCGGATGCGTTCCTGACTGAAGCTCCCAATACAGCCTGGAGTCATGGGAAGTACGCGAGCGTTGATTGGTTGACGGGATCTATACCAGCTGATTCTTCGGTTTTCACCCAAACGATCTATCGGAATGAGTCGTTGATCGAGGACCTGAACCTCAGGTTTAGTGAAATTCTTGACCTTCTTCTGCTAACGGACATATCATCCAAACAGTTGAAAAGCTTAAGACGGCGTTTTCTTAAAACCACTCCTCCTGACAAATGGATTACGCCTACAAATTACGACGAAGTCACTACTGTAAGTATCTACTTACAACCGTTATTAAACACACGAACAATAGATTAAAAACAATTCCAATTTTCCAGATGCTCTCGGAAGCCGGATTTCTATATCCTATGATCAAAAGTGTCAAGGAGCATATTCAAAACCGAAATCAAGCAAGATCCACTAGCGTGTACTCCTTTCAGTTCCAAGGACGCTATTCATTCTCACAACTCTTCACCGATACCAATCAGTCGTACGAACTGACCCATTCAGATCAATTGATCTACCTTTTCAGAATTCCTGAACTCTTCCCTGAGTTTCCTCCCGGTTCACCCGAAGCAGAAATGTGTCAGCTGTGGGTAAAGTTTCTGGTAGATTTTGCAACAAAAACGAACATCAAAAAAGAAGGAACATGCACCGCGCTTCAATGTAATGTGGTGACGTTCGGAAACACTAACAACATTTATTTCCCAGTCAATAAAACGCTCGTACCTGGGTTAGATGAGGACTTGTACCGATTTTGGAAGAAATTTTATGGAGAATAAAACAAAAAGAGAATAGATCAAAATTTGGTTTTTGTGTGGTGTTGTTAATATTACTACAGTTGCTTAATGTACTAGAAGGGTAAAATAAGAGTGCCCTTAAAAGCAATGTTTAGCGAGAACGACTATAACACTTATTAATGAAAGGATTTGTTCATTCTCTACGTATGAACAACAACAGTGTATCTATGTTGTTGATAGATTTCCAATCAACCATATTCATTTCTAATTGGATATCCATGATGATGATTTTCAATTGGAAGTTCATAATGATGATTTCCAATTCACACTGGTAACACAGTGAAGGTACACTGTGTGATTCTGTTATGTATTACTTTTGTTTCGCTATGCAAAGTGTGTATGAACTACATCATTACACTCACGGCAATGTGCAGAAAATTACGAGAAATGGATGGAATCTTAACAACAGGATGTGAAACCGGTTTAAAGTTTAAATTTCTTCCTTCCACCGCAACCTTCGGCCATATCAAGGACACAGGACAAATGAGTATATATTTTTAAATTGAAATTCGTTAAGCAAAGAGAAAGCAAGAATCTGCAGATTAAGGCCAAGAAGAGAAAGTACTCACCTTTCTGGTATAAAAGAAATGGAATCCCGTCAACAGCAGTTCAGTTTGATTTACACTCTGCAGCAAAGAGGAGTTAACACTTGGTGTAAATTGGAAGTTTGTGAAAAGTGAAAAGTTCTTTAATGTAGAATTATCTCTACACAATTAGCTTAAATAACATCTTTAATGAAGAATGATCTCTACACTCTTAAACTCAGTGGTGAGAGTATATGTTGGAGTGCTGTTGATAACCTACTGCTTTAAAGACGCAGAAACGCATCGAAAATTACCTCGCGTGTGCATTAAAGATGGATGTTTAAGAGGAACTTGGCTGAAAGATCCTCTCCTGCTGAACAATTCCTATGCTGCGTTTCTGGGTATTCCTTTTGCCAAACCGCCCGTCGGTGATCTTCGGTTTAAGGTATATGAAAGCAAGTGATACTACACATTTTGTGATGTGATAACATCGTTATGTCCCTGCTTATAGAATCCTCAACCGGCTGATTCCTATGAAGGTGTATACAATGCCACAACAGATAAAAATGCCTGTATTCAGAAAGCTCCCGACATCGCTAGTTCTCCAGTTTTTGGTGCAGAAGATTGCCTGTATTTGAATGTGTTCACACCGCAAAATGCTTATTCCCCAGCATCGAGACCTTTACCCGTCATGGTGTACATCCACGGTGGAGCCTATACAGTTGGATCGGCCCGATTAAGCCAACTTGATCCAGGAAGAATTATAACAACAAGGAAGGTGGTGGTCGTCACGCTACAGTATCGTCTCAGCGTGTTTGGATTTTTCTCTACGGGTGATAGTTCGGCGTCTGGAAATTACGGCCTGAAGGATCAAGTCATGGCCCTACGCTGGGTCCAAGATAATATCCGAGCTTTCGGAGGAAATCCTCGACGAGTCACTATCTTTGGTCACAGTGCCGGTAGTGGTTGCACTCAGTTTCACATGTTGAGTCCGCTGAGTCGTGGACTATTCCATCGGGTCATATCGATGAGTGGAAGTGCCCTTGCCAAATGGAGCGCTCCGATTCCCGATCCGTTGTCTGTGGCAAGGACCCACGGTCGCATTTTGGGCATCGCAGATGCGGATTCTATTTCCACAATAGAACTAGTAGAAAAATTTCGAGGAATTGACGCGGACATTTTGACGCACAGTATTGATCGCTTGAAGGTTTGGGATATTCACCTTAACGCCCCATACCGTCCGACTGTAGAACCTCAAGATGAACCGGATGCGTTCCTGACTGAAGCTCCCAATACAGCCTGGAGTCATGGGAAGTACGCGAGCGTGGATTGGTTGACGGGATCTATACCAGCTGATTCTTCGGTTTTCACCCAAATGGTCTATCGGAACGAGTCGTTGATCACGGACCTGAACCTCAGGTTTACTGAAATTCTTGACCTTCTTCTGCTAACAGATATATCATCCAAACAGTTGAAACGCTTAAGGCGGCGTTTTCTTAAAACCACTCCTCCTGACAAATGGATTACGCCTACAAATTACGACGAAGTCACTACTGTAAGTATCTACTTACAACCGTTATTAAACACACGAACAATAGATTAAAAACAATTCCAATTTTCCAGATGCTCTCGGAAGCCGGATTTCTATATCCTATGATCAAAAGTGTCAAGGAGCATATTCAAAACCGAAATCAAGCAAGATCCACTAGCGTGTACTCCTTTCAGTTCCAAGGACGCTATTCATTCTCACAAATCTTGACCGGCACCAACCAGTCGTACGGACTGACCCATTCAGATCAATTGATCTACCTTTTCAGAATGCCTGCTATCTTCCCTGAGTTTCCTCCCGGTTCACCCGAAGCAGAAATGTGTCAGCTGTGGGTAAAGTTTCTGGTAGATTTTGCGACAAAAACGAACAACAAAAAGGAGGGAACGTGCACCGCACTTCAATGTAATGTGGTGACGTTCGGAAACACTAACAACGTTTATTTCCCAGTCAATAAAACGCTCGTACCTGGGTTAGATGAGGACTTGTACCAATTTTGGAAGAAATTTTATGGAGAATAAAACAAAAAGAGAATAGATCAAAATTTGGTTTTTGTATGGTGTTGTTAAAGACTAATTAATGAAAGGATTTGTTAATACTCTATGTATGAACTACAAAATTTCATCTATTTTGATGATGGATTTCCAATGAATCATGAAAATATCCAATTGGATCACCATGATGATGATTTCCAATTGGAAGTCCAAGATATTGATTTTAAACTGTAACCGGCCTGCTTCACGAGCCGCAAACTCCAACCGCAAACTCAAAAACCGTATAAGTTTAAGTCAAAATTTTTGCGGTTCGTGTAGCCGCGTTTTGCGGTACCAATTCTGTGATGCTTAGTCTACACGAGGCGCAAAACTCTGAAAACACAGGCGAAAATATCATTTTTTCTGGCACTTTTTTTCGCTTCGTGTAGACGTTGCTATTCGTGAGCCGATGTAGATGTAAGCGCGTTCAGCATTTTTTTGATTGTTTAACTGTAAAAAAACAGCACAGATGTATTGTGTACACTGAAATCTTATCAACAACCACTGTACATTATCAAAAACAACTTTTTTCCATCCACCGGCACTCTTTACCAGGTGCGCAAACTTTTGCAAATCTGTTTTTCACTCGCCGACCGAAAAACAGATTTTCGCTTACTTTGACAGTTGACTGACATCATTTTACCATCTGACAGCATTTTACCGCTAACTCACAGCATTTTACCGTTTGCAAAGGTTGCTTTGCGCTTCGTGTAGACCAAGCATGAGCCACGCTACACGAGCCGCAAACTCAAAAACTTTGCGGCGCAAAGAGGTTTTTGTTTTTGATTTTTCAGTTAACTCGAAAATCTTCATTCAAAGCAAACAAGATCTTATTTCAATGCACACAAAAAGTAAAAGATGGATAATCTGTTGATGAGTGAAGTGTGGCTAACTACCCTATCGCGGGTCATCGAGTTGAGTACCCAAAACTTGCAACAACGCATCAGGCAACGCAATAGGCGTATTGTGCGTAGGCAAGAAGATGGCAACCGTTTGCTGGACAATACTGTAGCAGAGCAAGCAAATGAAACTATAATTAACTTTCTTCGCATAAAAAAGGAAGATTTTGATGCTCTCAAGTTACATAAAAAGTGGTAGGATAAAATATTTTAATCTTTATCATTAAACTTTTTGAAACTTTTGGATAAAATCAGTTGGTGGGCCGGACTTTGCCGACCCCTGATCTATAGTGAATTTATAATTGATATTCTAGCTATAAAATGACAAAATATTACTGAAACTGCAAAATAAACACGTAAATTTATCACCATATGTTCGATTATTTTGTTTTTGAGATTTGTTATGTTTACATTTATTTCTTCTTCATCTTCTTCTTCTGGCGCATTTGAGTATGCGGTTAGCTGCCAAAAACTTCGCGGGTGCAGTTTTCAGCTCACGAAGCTGAAAAGTTTCTGACGCAAACTTTTCGGTTGTTCCCCTCTTTGCGCCGCAAAGTTTTTGAGTTTGCGGGTCGTGTACGGGGCTCTAACAATACATAACTCTCTCAACAGCAGATGTGAAACTGGTTTGAAATTTACATTTGTTACATCTACTCCAACCGTCAGCCGTGTCAATGAGCCAGGCTAGATGAGTATATATATTTTCTTTTTCAAATAAAAATTCGTTCGGCGAATAGAAAGTAAAAATTTGCATATTAAGGCTAACGTGAAAGTATTCGCCCCTCTGGTATAAAAGAAATGCGTTTCCAGCAGTAACAGTTCAGTTCGATTTAAACTCTGTAGCAAAGAGGAGTTAACCTATGGTGGAAACTGTAAAAGTTTGTGAAACTTGTTGACAGAAGAACTTTAACGTGATCTCTACACAATCCCCACATAAGAACTGTTATGTGAAATGATCTCTACACTCTTTAATTCAGTGATACGAGTGTACGTCGGAGTGCTTTTGATATTGTACTGTTTCGGAGAAACAGAAGCGTATTCAAAATGGCCTCGCGTGTGTATTAAAGACGGATGTTTAAGAGGAACTTGGCTGAGAGATAGCGTTGACAGTCCCTATGCTGCGTTTCTGGGTATTCCTTTTGCCAAACCGCCCGTCGGTGATCTTCGGTTTAAGGTATACGAAGTGATACCACACATTTTCTTGTCGATTCGTAGCATTTTATTACATTGTTATGTCCCTATTTACAGAACCCTCAAAAGGCAGATTCATGGGAAGGTGTATACGATGCAACAACAGGCAAAGATGCTTGTATTCAAAAAATTTCACTAATTCCTGGTGCTCCAACGTTTGGTGGAGAAGATTGTCTGTATTTAAATGTGTTTGCACCGCAAAATGCGTACTCTCCTGCACCACGACCTCTCCCCGTCATGGTGTACATTCATGGCGGTGGCTTTTTCTATGGATCGGCCCGATTAAGCCAACTTGATCCGGCGAGAATTATGACACAACGGAGGGTAGTGGTCGTCACACTACAGTATCGTCTCGGAGTTTTAGGGTTTTTCTCTACGGGTGATAGTTCGGCGTCAGGAAACTACGGCCTGAAAGATCAAGTCATGGCCCTTCGCTGGGTCCAAAGTAATATCCGTGCCTTCGGAGGAGATCCCGGACGAGTCACTATCTTCGGTCACAGTGCCGGTGGTGTCAGTACCCAGTTACACATGTTGAGTCTGCTGAGTCGTGGACTATTCCATCGGGCCATATCAATCAGTGGAAGTGCCCTTGCCAAATGGACTGCTCCGATTCCCGATCCGTTGTCTGTGGCAAGAACCCACGGTCGTATTTTGGGCATCGCGGATGCGGAATCCATGCCCACAATCGAACTAGTAGAAAAATTTCGAGGGATCGACGCAGACATTTTGACAAATAGTATTGATCTCTTAAAGGTTTGGGATATTCACCCTATCTCCCCATACCGTCCGGCTGTCGAATCTCAAGATGAGCCGGATGCGTTCCTGACTGAAGCTCCCAATACAGCCTGGAGTCATGGGAAACATGCGAACGTTGATTGGTTGACGGGATCTATACCAGCCGATGCTTCGGTTTTCACCCAAACGATCTATCGGAACGAGTCGTTGGTCGCAGATCTGAACCTCAGGTTTTCTAAAATTCTTAAACTTTTTCTGCTAACGGATATATCATCCAAACATTTGAAAAGCTTAAGGCAACGATACTTTAAGACCACTCCTCCTGACAAATGGATTACGCCTACAAATTACGGAGAAATCACTGCAGTAAGTATCTACTTACAACCGTTATTAAACACACGGACCACAGATTAAAAATAATTTGAATTTCCCAGATGCTCTCCGAAGCCGAATTTCTCTATCCAATGATCAAAAGTGTCAAGGAGCAGATTCAAACTCGTAAACAAGGAGGATCCACTAGCGTGTACTCCTTCCAGTTCCAAGGACGCTATGCATACTCACAAGTCTTCACCGGTACCAATCGGTCGTACGGACTGACCCCTTCAGATCAATTGATCTACCTCTTCAGAATTCCTGAACTCTTCCCTGAGTTTCCTCCCGGTTCACCCGAAGCAGAAATGTGTCAGCTGTGGGTTAAGTTTCTGGTAGATTTTGCGACAAAAACGAACATCAAAAAGGAAGGAATCTGCACCGCGCTTCAATGTAATGTGGTGACATTCGGAAACACTAACAACGTTTATTTCCCAGTCAATAAAACGCTCGTACCTCGGTTAGATGAGGACGTGTACCAGTTTTGGAGGAAATTTTATGGAGAATAAAACAAAAAGAGAATATAACAAGATATGGTTTTTGTGTGGTGTTGTTAATATTACTACTACTCTAATTGCTTAATGTACTAGAAGGGTAAAATAAGAATGCCTTTAAAGGCAAAGTTTAGCGAGAACGACTATAACACTTATTAATGGAAGGATTTGTTCATACTCTACGTATGAACAACAACAGTGTATCTATGTTGTTGATAGATTTCCAATCAACGATAGGAATTAATTGGAAGTTCATAATGATGATTTCAAATTTACACTGGTAATACAGTGAAGACACACTGTATGATTCTATTATGTATTACTTTTGTTCCACTATGCAAAGTGTGTATGAACTACATCATTACACTCATGGCAATGTGTAGAAAACTACGAGAAATGGATGGAATCTCATCAACAAGATGTGAAACCGGTTTAAAGTTTAAATTTGTTACTTCCATCGCAACCTTCGGTCGTATCAAGGACACAGGACAAATGAGTATATAAGTTAAGAATCAAATCGCTACACCACCAACAAACGCAGATGCACCTTCTGCAAACGCAGCTAACAGATCAGATGTCTTCGCCAACGTTCCCAAAACAAACTCAACGGAACGTTGGGCTTCGTCAGCAGTCTCCACGATTCTCCCAACCACGATGCCGATGCCACGTCAGCAATACTCCTCGACGACAGCAGCGACCAACGCGAACGCGAACTCAACGGCAGTTAGTTACAGTTAGCATCTAGACAGGAACAGTACTAGCCGTACTCTTTAGGTTTAAATTTAGTTTTAGTTTTTAAAAACTTTAATGTAACAATAAAAATTATAATTGGCGCAGCCGGGGTAGGATTTTCAGTAGTGTAACGCAGCCGCATTTATTGCTTTCGCAAGTGAATATTGTGAAATTGTGCTGGGAACCATTGAAAATCTTACGGAACCAAAACTCACCGAACGGACATCCCGAGCGAACATCGGAACCCGAACGGAGCCACAACCAGCCAAACGGACATTGGCAGCCGAGCGAACATCGGTACCCGAACGAACATCGGAAACCCTAGATAAGGTAAGAAATTTTTTTTTAATAACTTTAAGTGAATAAAAAAGTGAAGTGAAACAAGTTTAAAAATGGAGCAACAAATTGCAATGTTACAACAAGAATTAGAGAATAGGAATGAAATTATTCATCAATTACAAGTAGAAGCAGCAGGTGCCGCTGAAGCCGCGCACGCAGCACGAGCAGCTCAAGCTGAACATGCTGCGCAAGCACAAAAAGCAGCAGCACAGGCCAACGTAGGAACGGCAAACGCCGAGAGTATTTTGAAAACATTGCAAACGCCTCAGATCATTCGCGATCTACCATCGTTCAGTGGTGACTCAGTGAAACTACACTCATTCATCCGGTCGATTGACAATTTGATACCGCTCATTGATTCGGTACGTGGAACATCCATGCACGTAATCTGGATTCAAGCGATCCGATCAAAAATTGTTGGAGAAGCAGATAATGTGTTAGAGTTGTATGGAACCAATTTAGATTGGGCCGAAATAAAAGCCAATCTAATTACGCATTATAGTGACAGGAGAGATGAAGTTTCGCTAACCCGCGATTTATTCAACACCGCGCAGTCAGGAACAGTGGAAGATTTCTACGGTAGAATCTCCCATATCGTTTCGTTGCTAGTAAATCTACTAAACATAAATGAAAGAAATCCGCAGGTAAAAACAGCAAAGAATGTTTTCTACCAGCAGATGGGACTAAAGGTCTTCCTCTCAGGACTTAAAGAACCATTAGGGCCAATAATCCGCGCACAAGCTCCGAACACCTTAAAAGAAGCATTAAGACTATGCCTTGAAGAAAATAACTACCACTATGGGAAAAACGCACCAAAATCACAACCTCCACCAATCCCATCCAAACCATACCGATTTATACCAACTCCTCATCCACAGAACCCGAGACCATTTCTACCACCAATCCAACCAAGAAATCCGTACCTTCCGTACCCACCAATCCAACAAAGAAATCCATACCTCCCTTACCCAGTAAGACAACAATTTAACCCGTTTCCAATAAACCCAGTAAGACAACAATTTAACCCGTTTCCAATAAACCCAGTAAGACCACAACAAACCCATCAACACAGTCCATTCCCAAGACAACAAAACTTCCCTTTCGCTCAAAAATTCAATTCACATCAAAACACAAAACCAACCCCAATGGAAGTGGATCCTTCGATAAGATCTAGGAAAGTAAATTACTTGAATAGACCTCACTACCAAATCGAAGAAGACCCCTCACAGGAAATGTATCTCCTTGAGCCTCCACAGGAATGGAGTGACTACTATTATTACCAACCCCAAGATGAAGAACAGTATACAGAGTTTGTGGATAACACAACTCACTGCGAAGAACCCACAAGTAGCACGGAGAAACCCACAAAAGAAAAACCAAATGTCGTCACCGACGACCTAAATTTTCAAACAGCCGGTTTCTTAACGGAAAAAACGTAAACAATTGCATCCCCTATATAGAAATTCCAACAAACAAAGGTCCGTTACGCTTCCTAGTAGATACAGGAGCTAACAAAAATTATATCGACCCCAAACATGTTAACTTTGAAAGATGTCGTCAAACAACCCCATTACAAGTTCGTAACGTAAAAGGTTTACACCAAATAAACCGCTATGTCGAATTTAACCCTTTCCCACAAATCAAAAACACAGAAAAATCAACCTTTTTCGTATTCAACTTCCATGACTTCTTCGACGGTCTAATTGGATATGAGACGTTGAAAAGCTCAAAAATAAACATCCGCACAGATACAAATGAACTGGAATTTCCTAATGGAAAAATAAAACTTTTTAATAAATATCCCGAAAAAACTAAAATCAACCTAAACTCAAACGAAACGAAAGCAATCAATTTACCCATAAATTCAGAAGACGGAGATTTTTTCATCGAGAATGACCTTTTCATTCAAAACAACGTACTTATTCATTCTGGTTTATACACCGCACACAATAGACAAACCTATGTTCTGATTTCCAATTTTTCCGATCAGGCATGTGAATTTGATTTAAACGATAATTACATGAACATTGAAATCAATAACTTCGAAACAGGCACCAGCGAAATCCAGCCAAATGCCACAGATACACCAACCCTTGATCAACTACGCTTATCACACCTAAACAGTGACGAACAGAAAAAACTGCTAAAAATAATACACAAATTTGAAGATATTTTATACATTGAAGGAGAAAAGCTAACATTCACCAATGCCATAAAACATACGATAAAAACAAAAGACGATTTGCCGATTCACGCAAAATCGTACCGCTACCCATTTTGCCACAAAGAAGAAGTTCAACGTCAAATTACAAAAATGCTTGAACAAGGCATCATACGACACTCCAGTAGTCCATGGACGTCCCCAGTTTGGATTGTTCCCAAGAAGCTAGATGCTTCTGGTAAACAAAAATGGAGACTAGTAATTGACTACAGAAAATTAAACGAAAAAACCGTTGACGATCGTTATCCAATCCCAAACATTACAGACATTCTAGACAAGTTAGGTCGTTGCATGTATTTCACGACACTCGATCTCGCCTCTGGATTTCACCAAGTCGAGGTTGACGAAGCGGACATTCCGAAAACTGCATTCAGTGTTGAAAATGGACACTATGAATTCCTCAGAATGCCCTTCGGTCTGAAGAATGCACCCTCTACCTTTCAGCGAGTAATGGATAATGTGCTGAGAAAGTACATTGGTCGTACTTGTCTTGTTTATATGGATGATATTATTATTTTCTCCACCAGCCTCACAGAACACTTGGACAGCTTAACAAAAATATTCACTACACTCAGAAAACACAACTTAAAAATACAATTAGATAAAAGTGAATTTCTTCAAAAAGAAGTTGCATTTCTAGGTCACATTGTAACACCCGATGGAGTTAAACCCAATCCCGACAAACTCGAAATTATAAAGCACTGGCCAATCCCACAAAACGAAAAGGAACTACGAGGATTCCTAGGAGTTCTAGGTTATTATCGTAAATTCATTCGTGACTTCGCAAAACTCGCAAAACCATTGACTAATTCTTTGAGAAAAGGAGAGTCAATAACACACTCCAAAGAATTTCTTGCAGCTTTCGAAAAATGCAAAACTATCCTTTCTGGAAGTGATATTTTACAGTACCCAGATTTCACCAAACCATTTGTTTTAACCACAGACGCCTCAAACTTTGCGATAGGAGCAGTTCTATCCCAAGGAACAATAGGAAGTGATAAACCCGTCGCATTCGCATCCAGAACATTGAATAAATCTGAAGAGAAATACTCCACAATAGAAAAAGAACTACTTGCAGTAGTGTGGGCATGCAAATATTTTCGACCATATATTTATGGACGAAAATTCACTCTCTATACCGACCATAAGCCGCTAACATACGGCTTGAATCTGAAAAATACAAACAATAGACTGGTCCATTGGCGCCTCTCATTGAGCGAATTCGATTATGAAATCAAATATCGCCCTGGGAAGCAAAACGTAGTCGCCGATAGTCTTTCACGAATCCAAAACGAGCTAAACACCAACGAGAGCACCTCATCTAACATAAGTGCACACTCAGCAGATACAGATGATTCCGAATTCATCAAATGCACGGAACAACCATTAAATTACTTCAGTAATCAAATCATACTTAAAATCGGACCACAAGATTCTGACCATTACGAGCAAATTTTCCCAAGGATTTTTCGAAGAACAATCACCAAACTTGTTTTCGGTATCCCTGCCATAATTAGAATATTCAAAGAATACATGGATCCTAGAAGAACCAACTGTATAATGTGTCCGGAAAATATAATAAACACCCTTCAAATAGTTTACAAAAATTATTTCAGCAGATGCAGAACATTCAAAATCGTTGTTACTCAAAAGCTTCTAACTGACTTAAAAACGCCTGAAGAACAAAATCACATCATAGAAAAAATACATGAATCAGCTCACAGAGGAATCGAAGAAAACAAAAAGCAAATAGAAAAACAATACTATTTCCCAAAGATGAAACATAAAATCCAACAGTTTATAAAAATCTGCGAAATATGTAATACAAACAAATATGACAGACACCCATACAAAGTACATATTGGACGCACCCCTAACACCACAAGACCCTTTGAAATAGTCCACATCGATATCCTGTTATCACAACCATGCATATTCCTTTCTGCAGTAGATAAATTTTCAAGATACGGAACACTAATATCAATCAAATCAAGAACCATTACAGATATCCGCAGAGGACTACTAAAATTATTCTCCACATACGGCACACCAGGACTGATCGTAAGCGATAACGAACCAGCACTGCGATCAGCGGAGATACGAGGTTTGGCAAATAACTTGAACATTCAAATTCACTTTGTTCCAGCAAATCATAGCGAGAGTAACGGACTAGTCGAGAGATTCCACTCGACGATAGCCGAAATCTATCGATGTATCCAGACGAAGTACCAGGACCTAAGTAAAAAAGAAATCTTTCAAGTGGCTTGCACGTTGTATAATAATACAATACATTCCTCAACAGGATTCAAGCCACGAGAAATATTTTTTGGCCTCAAAGAAGGACAAGAACGTCCCTTAAACATCGATCAGATAATAGAAGAGAAAAACAAGTTCTATGATGAAATAATTTTGGCAAACGAAAAAACTCAAAATAAAAACATAAATTACCACAACAAAAATAGAGAAACACAACCGATCATAGAACCTGGAAAAACAATCTATAAAAAAATCCAAGGCATCAAAAAGAAAACAAAAGAAAAGTACCATCCGACTAGAGCTATCGAAGACAAAGGAAGAGTCGTTATCGATAGGTCTGGACGAGATGTTCACAAGGAAAATATTAAAAGAATTTAAAGCCAACGATAACTAATACTTTCTTATCATTTTAGGATGGAATACTTATTCTTCATCATACTCATCATCCCGTTTTCCACGCCCAAATTTATTCAAATACACGACATAACCAGCAACCAAGGAGCACTCACTCTAAGTGCCGGCGAAGGACGAATCCAGGAGGGATTCAATAGATTAATACACACGATAGATTTAAAAGAATTAGAAGATACAATGAGAATACTAGAAAACTTAGTCTTAAAAGGTAACAATTCAGCAGGAGATTTTTCAAGACTCATAAATCTGAAATTCAACGATATCAAAAAAAGATACAAAACCCTTCTTCCATCGAACTCCAAATCAAAAAGATCCATTGATGCATTAGGAAGCATTATAAAAGTTATCACTGGAAACTTAGATGCAGAGGATATGAGAGAGATAAATTCCCGTATTAAGAACATTAAAGAATCAGACAGCAAGCTTATAGAACAAAACAATAAGCAAGTCAGGATTAACAATGAATTCCTAGACCAATTTAAAAATCTTAGAGAACACATACAAAACCAGGAAAATACAATCCAAAAGCTAATAGCACAAAAAGGTTATACAATCTCAGAGAACACAAAAATTTCAATTCTTTTTCAACTAGATATTATGTTAAGAATCCTAAATACGATAGAAACAGCTATGAGTTTTGCAGAACTCAACATAGTTAGTAGAGATCTATTAAGCATTAGAGAGCTAGAATCAATTGCACAGCAATTAAAACAATCTAACGTCAGAATAGACCATCTTGAGGACGTGTTCGCATACCTGACAACAACCGTATTCTACCATGGAGCCCATCTAGTAATCAGCATCGATATTCCAAACTTAACGCCCACCGTATACAAAAGAATGATTATTGAGGAATTGCCAACAGGGAACAAATCAATTGACATACAGTACCACATCATCCTAACGAATTTAAACGAGACGTTAGCCATTCGAGCGCAAGATAGAGAAACAAGTAACACAAAGCCACACATTTACAAAAGGAACCATCTCGTAAACATAACCGATGGATTCTGTATTGCACCTATAGTGAGAGGAAAACACGGAAAATGTCCATACGTAGAAACCTCCCAAGCTACAGAATACAAACTCCTAACACATGGAACACTAATCGTCAAAACAATGCAAGAAAGCACCGTAATGAGCAGCACATGCGGAATTCCCAAGAAAACACTACAAGGCAACTATCTAATCGTTTTCTACAACTGTACGATCATAATAGGAGATCAACTCTTCGAGAATCTGGAGTTGCATTTTAAGCATCCAATAATAGTGCCACTAGAAAAGCACCAAATAGAAGAAACCAATCTGCGAAAGGCTTACACCGTCTCACAGCTACATGAAATGCACACAGAAACGCGAGAAACGTTAGAATCGATCAAGTTCCAGCAGCATACCTCTATCACGGCAATTTTAATAGTCTTCTCAATTACAATCCTTATAATCATTCTGCTTAAACGAGAAACCATCAAAACATTCTGGACAAGAAGCTCGAGACGCGCTTCTTCTGGGGATGGAGTAGTTAAGAATCAAATCGCTACACCACCAACAAACGCAGATGCACCTTCTGCAAACGCAGCTAACAGATCAGATGTCTTCGCCAACGTTCCCAAAACAAACTCAACGGAACGTTGGGCTTCGTCAGCAGTCTCCACGATTCTCCCAACCACGATGCCGATGCCACGTCAGCAATACTCCTCGACGACAGCAGCGACCAACGCGAACGCGAACTCAACGGCAGTTAGTTACAGTTAGCATCTAGACAGGAACAGTACTAGCCGTACTCTTTAGGTTTAAATTTAGTTTTAGTTTTTAAAAACTTTAATGTAACAATAAAAATTATAATTTATATTTTTAAATTGAAATTCGGTAAGCAAAGAGAAAGCAAGAATCTGCAGATTAAGGCCAACGAGAAAGCACTCACCTTTCTGGTATAAAAGCAATGCAATTCCATCAACAGCAGTTCAGTTTCATTTACACTCTGCAGCAAAGAGGAGTTAACACTTGGTGAAGATTAGAAGTTTGTGAAAAGTGAAAAGTTCTTTAATGTAGAATTATCTCTACACAATTAGCTTAAATAACATCTTTAATGAAGAATGATCTCTACACTCTTAAACTCAGTGGTGAGAGTATATGTTGGAGTGCTGTTGATAACCTACTGCTTTAAAGACGCAGAAACGCATCGAAAATTACCTCGCGTGTGCATTAAAGATGGATGTTTAAGAGGAACTTGGCTGAAAGATCCTCTCCTGCTGAACAATTCCTATGCTGCGTTTCTGGGTATTCCTTTTGCCAAACCGCCCGTCGGTGATCTTCGGTTTAGGGTATATAAAGCAAGTGATACTACACATTTTGTGATGTGATAACATCGTTATGTCCCTGCTTATAGAATCCTCAACCGGCTGATTCCTATGAAGGTGTATACGATGCCACAACAGATAAAAATGCCTGTATTCAGAAAGCTCCCGACATCGCTAGTTCTCCAGTTTTTGGTGCAGAAGATTGCCTGTATTTGAATGTGTTCACACCGCAAAATGCTTATTCCCCAGCATCGAGACCTTTACCCGTCATGGTGTACATCCACGGTGGAGCCTATACAGTTGGATCGGCCCGATTAAGCCAACTTGATCCAGGAAGAATTATAATAACAAGGAAGGTGGTGGTCGTAACGCTACAGTATCGTCTCGGCGTGTTTGGATTTTTCTCTACGGGTGATAGTTCGGCGTCTGGAAATTACGGCCTGAAGGATCAAGTCATGGCCCTTCGCTGGGTCCAAGATAATATCCGAGCTTTCGGAGGAGATCCTCGACGAGTCACTATCTTTGGCCATAGTGCCGGTAGTGGTTGCACTCAGTTTCACATGTTGAGCCCGCTGAGTCGTGGACTATTCCATCGGGTCATATCGATGAGTGGAAGTGCCCTTGCCAAATGGAGCGCTCCGATTCCCGATCCGTTGTCTATGGCAAGGACCCACGGTCGTATTTTGGGCATCGCGGATGCGGAATCTATGTCCACAATAGAACTAGTAGAAAAATTTCGAGGAATTGACGCGGACATTTTGACGAACAGTATTGATCGCTTGAAGGTGTGGGATATTCACCTTAACGCCCCATACCGTCCGACTGTCGAACCTCAAGATGAGCCGGATGCGTTCCTGACTGAAGCTCCCAATACAGCCTGGAGTCATGGGAAGTACGCGAGCGTTGATTGGTTGACGGGATCTATACCAGCTGATTCTTCGGTTTTCACCCAAATGGTCTATCGGAACGAGTCGTTGATCACAGACCTGAACCTCAGGTTTACTGAAATTCTTGACCTTCTTCTGCTAACGGATATATCATCCAAACAGTTGAAACGCTTAAGGTGGCGTTTTCTTAAAACCACTCCTCCTGACAAATGGATTACGCCTACAAATTACGACGAAGTCACTACTGTAAGTATCTACTTACAACCGTTATTAAACACACGAACAATAGATTAAACACAAATCCAATTTTCCAGATGCTCTCCGAAGCCGAATTTCTATATCCTATGATCAAAAGTGTCAAAGAGCAGATTCAAAACCGAAATCAAGCAGGATCCACTAGCGTGTACTCCTTCCAGTTCCAAGGACGTTATTCATTTTCACAAATCTTGACCGGTACTAATCAGTCGTACGGACTGACCCATTCAGATCAATTGATCTACCTTTTCAGAATGCCTGCTATCTTCCCTGAGTTTCCTCCCGGTTCACCCGAAGCAGAAATGTGTCAGCTGTGGGTAAAGTTTCTGGTAGATTTTGCGACAAAAACGAACATCAAAAAGGAGAGAACGTGCACCGCACTTCAATGTAATGTGGTGACGTTCGGAAACACTAACAACGTTTATTTCCCAGTCAATAAAACGCTCGTACCTGGGTTAGATGAGGACTTGTACCGATTTTGGAAGAAGTTTTATGGAGAATAAAACAAAAAGAGCATAGATCAAAATTTGTGTTTTATGTGGTGTTGTTTACATGAAGACTTATTAATGAAAGGATTTGTTCATACTCTATGTATGAACACCAAAAGTTTATCTATTTTGGTGATGGATTTCCAATCAATCATGAAAATGTCCAATTGGATCTCCATGATGATTGTTCAGAACGGAACGGCTGGTTTTAATTGTGTAAATTTGTAACGAGAAGATTCAAGTAGGCGTTTCTTGACTGCGTTTGAAGAGTGCAATTTTTTACCAACGCAGCAGGCTAGATTAAGTTTTTTCTATATCGTAGCAGTCTCTTGCATTTGGATTGTGGCATGAGAAGCACGCGTTTTCAATTTGGAGATAATAGAAATAAAACACAACGTAGAAATCTTTAAAAACTAGGAGCGATAGTTTCAAGAGGCAGTTCGAACGAAACAATGATGTTTTCCAATTGGAAGTCCAAGATATTGATTTAAAACTGTAACACTACATAACTCTCTCAACAGCAGATGTGAAACCGGTTTGAAGTTTACATTTGTTACATCCACCCAAACCCAGTATCAGTGACACAGGCTAGAGGAGTATATATTTTTTTAATTAAAATTCGTTCAGCGAAGAGAAAGTAAAAATTAGCATATTAAGGCTAACGTGAAAGTATTCGCCCTTCTGGTATAAAAGAAAGGCGTTTCCGTCAGTAACAGTTCAGTTCGATTCAAACTCTGTAGCAAAGAGGAGTTAACCTATGGTGGAAACTGTAAAAGTTTGTGAAACTTGTTGACAGAAGAACTTTAACGTGATCTCTACACATTTAGCTGACATAAGAACTTTAATGTGAAATGATCTCTACACTCTTTAATTCAGTGATGCGAGTGTACGTCGGAGTGCTTTTGATATTGTACTGCTTCGGAGGAACAGAAGCGTATTCAAAATGGCCTCGCGTGTGCATTAAAGACGGATGTTTAAGAGGAACTTGGCTGAGAGATAGCGTTGACAGTCCTTATGCTGCGTTTCTGGGTATTCCTTTTGCCAAACCGCCCGTCGGTGATCTTCGGTTTAAGGTATATGAAAGCAAGTGGAACCACACATTTTCTTGTCGATTTGAACATGTGGTAACATCGTTATGTCCCCACTTACAGAACCCTCAACCGATAGATTCATGGGAAAATGTATACGATGCAACAACAGACAAAAATGCTTGTATTCAGAAAGATCCCGTCAATCTAATTTCTCCAATTTATGGCGCAGAAGATTGTCTGTATTTGAATGTGTTTGTACCGCAGGATGGGTACTCTCCAGCAGCGAGACTTTTACCTGTCATGGTGTACATTCATGGTGGATCCTTTACAGTTGGATCGGCCCGATTAAGCCAACTTGATCCGGCGAGAATTATGACACAACGGAAGGTAGTGGTCGTAACGCTACAGTATCGTCTCGGCGTGTTTGGATTTTTCTCTACGGGTGATAGTTCGGCGTCAGGAAACTACGGCCTGAAAGATCAAGTCACGGCCCTTCGCTGGGTCCAAGCTAACATCCGTGCTTTTGGAGGAGATCCCGGACGGGTCACAATCTTCGGTCAGAGTGCCGGTAGTGCCAGCACCCAGTTACACATGTTGAGCCCGCTGAGTCGTGGACTATTCCATCGGGCCATATCGATGAGTGGAAGTGCCCTTGCCAAATGGAGCGCTCCGACTCCTGATCCGCTGTCTGTGGCAAGGACCCACGGTCGCATTTTGGGCATCGCAGATGCAGAGACTATTGCCCCGACGAAACTTGTTAAAAAGCTTCGGAAATTTAGTGCGAGCGAATTATTAACTAGCACCGATGGCTTGAAATTTTGGAAATATCAATCTAGTGTCCCCTATCGTCCCGTTGTGGAACCGCAAAATGAACCGGAGGCATTCCTGACCGAAAATCCCAATACTGCCTGGAGTCTTGGGAAGTACACGAGCGTTCCCTGGCTGACCGGAACCATACCGACAGATGCCTCGTTTCAAACGCAAGTAGTCTACCAGAACAAGTCGCTGATTGCGGAAGTAAACCCCCTATTCCCACAACTGTTTCAAATTTCTCTCCAAACTGAAGTATCGAACGTGGGGTTTGAAAGCTTGAGACGGCGGTTCCTCAAGACCACTCCCCCCAATAAGTGGCTTACGGAAACGAACTATGCCGAAATCACTAAAGTAAGTAGAAGTACCCGAAGTGGTACGGAGGACTGTTGTGATTAGTTTATTTCTAATTTCCCAGATGCTCTCGGAAGCCGATTTCATCTATCCAATGATCAAGGGCGTGAAGCAGTATCTTCAGAACCAGAACCACGCCCCGACGAGTGTGTACTCCTTCCAGTTCAATGGACGGTACTCCTACTCACAAGTCTACACGAGGACCAACACATCCTATGGATTGACTCATCCGGATGAATTGATCTACCTCTTCAGAATTCCTGAACTCTTCCCAGAGTTTCCTCCCGGGTCACCCGAAGCAGAAATGTGCCAGCTGTGGGTGCAGTTTCTTGTGGGGTTTGCTACAAAATCCAACATTAAAAAAGAAGCAACTTGCACTGGGATGCACTGCAACGTGATGACTTTTGCAAATTCCAACAACACTTATTTCCCGGTAAGAAAAACCCTGGTGTCTGGCCTGGATGAAGACATTTACGGGTTCTGGAAGGCATTTTTTGCGGAATGAATCTGCTAACAGGTTCAACTCTGAGATGAACAAGCACCATTAGTTACATGAAGAATATTTAGCACCGAGATAACAGTTTTTTAACAGTATGCACAAAAACTTATCCTTCTATCCAAGGCCGCTTGTATTATTTAGTTCCAATGAGCGACTCCAATCACTTTAAATCGTAAAGGGTTAGCGTTGTGCAAAGCGAGCCGATCACTATCGGTTCAACGACCATCGGTTCCAACGTAGTTGAAGGCCTACATAAGTCGACCGCGATTCGCACACCAGCGGAGCAAGGGTCAACCGATCGAACGTTTATGCCCTGAAAGGGGCAAAACATGTGAGTAAAACTGACGCGATTAGCGGCTAATCAAACGGACGCCCACCTAGATGACCTCCGTCGGCGGGATTCCGATGTTGATTCTATGAACGCGAGTCAGCTAGACTGTGGTAGATAAGGATTTTTTTTTCGCTTCTTGGGAGACTTGCTGACGACGGTTAAAGGTTGCGAATGGCTTCGACAACAAAGTAATTTATTTATTTATAAATAAAAATAAAACCTTATCTGGAACGGGAAAGAGGAACGATTTGCGAAGTGTGCCTACGAGTTTAGTTATAATAAAAACGAGAAAAATGTACACCATGCCGCGGTAATCTATTCTATGTTGAACTAGGCATTAGTGAATTGATGGCAAAAATCTGGAAAGAAATCTAATGGAGTTTTTACTAGCTTTTCCTTTACATGTGACGTTATGAAATTCGAATATTAGAAGGGAATAAAAAATAAAAAGATTTACACACACTCACACAACGGTGGTGACAGTCAAAATACGCTTATGGCGAAATTTCACCACATCGTCCACATGCTCTCGATTTCATCTCACATGCGCCAGTCAAATTGGGTCAAAGTTCGCAGTCAAACACGCATGCCAGACAATCAACCAATGGTGATGGCAAAATGAGGTTAAACCGAATGAATGCAAAAGTGCATCCGTAGCATGCAAGTAAGAATGAAGTGCTAGCAGCGGGCAGAAAATCGTTCCCTTTTCTTCTCGCTGCGGAAGCACTCGTACTTTTGCTTTTGCCTGGCTTTGGCAGTAATAAAAAAAAAATATTCTGGCCAGACGCTTGCGGCGCATGGCCGATGCACTTCGCCGCCAAATATGGGTCAGTATTTTCGATGAATTATGCAAACCAGAAGTGTTGAGCAAACGAAGGGAAAAAGAAGCACCAATCTCGTGGATGCTCCCGTGTCGAGCAGAACGTCTGCAATGAATTGTACATTTGAATTATAGGTTTTTTTTTTTAATCATTTACTTGCATAAATTTCGGCACACCCGACGCCATTGATGGCTATGATTGATTAACGGTTTTGGATGGCACACTTTTAAGCAAATATGAAGATTCGAAAAGTTAAAAGTAGAAAAAATGGCTTACACCGTTGTCCTGTCTTCATTTTTTTTTCTTATATTTAGAAAAAGGTCAAACATTAAAAATTTAACCTATTCTTTTGAACATATTTTATTATAAAGTCGACGTAAAAGTTTCTGCAATAAAAACAAAAAGGAAACATGACCACCTAAATATATAGATGTTTATAGCACTCCACTAACTTGGACAATTGTAGAATAAAGGAACCATCGGGAGGAGTAAACGGAAACTCTATTCTCAAGCAGGAAAAAAAAGCTATAATTTTCACTACAAAAAGAATTATATTGACTAGAAAGGTAAAAAGCGCATTTAAATCTTATCCAATATTTCCAATTAGTATATTCTAATTTACTTTATTGCACACAACAGACAGATAGGGGAACACGCGCCCAATATTTAATACTTGTTGTAATTTCACTTACGCAAAATTGGGTAAAGAAATACATAGGTGGTTCATTTCAGAAACGGATGCATGCAGGATATATTTGTAAGTAAAATGCAACGGCAGCGCGCTCGTGTTTGGCGGCGAGTTTGCCAACGGCTTAAGGCAAATATGTAAGGGGCACACCGTGGTGCGGGTGTTTCCAGCAACCAAAAGGGACAAAACACATCCAACATCGCACATCGATGCAGAAGCAGTCGTGGCTGCTCACCACGGATTTTTTCGTGTATAAAAGACGCATCCTCTGGGGCAGAGACCAACAGTTGTCTCCCAACGTGATTGTTTGGCACATGTCATTTACAATTCTGCAGCCCTTGGCAGGCATTCTCCCGAAAACGGCTCCCCAGTGAAAGTGAAATGGTAATGTGAGCCGTCCTTCTGCAAACGCAAAAGTAAGTGGAACAACTATTTTTAATTCTGATCGTGGTATGAAATATTTTGCTAATTAATACGATATTTTCCTTAAAAAGTAAGCATGTACGCATAAAGTTAAATAATCAACACAAGTGAAAGTTTCACACCGTTTGAAATTTTTTGTAAAAAGAAAGTCTTCGAACGCAGAATTGGCTCCTTGGAGACACTGATATCTTATCTTAACGGTACCGAAATCTTGCATGCGCGCCCAAAAACAACAAATGTTGCAAGTCACTGCTCGATCCAAAATCAGATCATGAAACGGAAGCATGGCTGATAAGGTCCATGTCAGTTGCCGTGTCAGAAATCATTTTTTATCTCCCACGTGCGTGAAAAACGGGGCACGCGCGTTGACATTCCGCTTAAAAACAGATCGCATTACTAAGCGTAATTCGGTGTTTTCGCCAGTAAACACGAATTCCTTTGTTGCATTTTGAAAATTTCATTACAATTCTTACTTCCTACCTTAATGCCACGTCTACATAATCCTACCACCAACTGATACTGTTAGGATATTTACACAGCTTTTACCACCTGATACCGGACACACCTATGAAAGAGATCGGTTTAGTGATGGAAAAAATGCTCAGAATTAATTAGTTAGAACCCGGATGGAGAACTTTTAAATGTCAACAACGTTAATCCAGCTTAGTAACATCCCGAGATAAAAGAAAGCCTTGATGGATAAATGCCCAACTGTTTCGAAGACGCTTTAGTCGGAGGAAAATGAGTTAAGAACTCAATACTCTGCTTTTCTGTTAGCGAATACACGCTTCCGAGAATCTTGTGCCGGTGAGATAAGGAAGCTTCGGTGGTGGCTATTGCTACATATGGCATCTATTACCCAAAGCCTCCTATGTTTCTGAGTATGTTCGATCGGAATAGTTTATGTGGTGGGAAACAACAGATTTGCTATCGTTTCCGGCTAAAACAGGTTCGGTTGTCTAGCCGAAGAAAAAAAACAACATTTCAATGAGAAACGAGACAAAACTAACAGGTTTGTCGCGTGTAAACACAAACCACCTGCGCGTTTCCGCAGATCAAGTTGGGATGGACTAATAAACACCTCTCTGTGCCTATGTTCAGCGCCAACTTTGGTTTTGTAAGTCCATAAGTCACCGATTGCTTGAGAATCTCTGGAGCGTAGTGAGCCGGGATGTTTCTTGTTCACAGAAGGAACCGTGTTCTAACGGTGACCTTAGGCCAGCAAGCACGTGCCGGTGCCAGTTCTTTAGGTCGAAACGATGTAGGTCACGCTTGCACGCGTAGAGTTCTACGACATTGCCGTATCATTTCCCACATTTAGAGGATTGTGCTGGTGGAGGTGTGTCTAAGGGCCGCACGAGCAGCATGGAGTCTGGTAGTTCAATTGAACGCGAGGTGAAGACAGGGAGCATAGCGCGGGAAACAGAACCAAAGGTGATAAGGAGCAAACCGACACTGATCAAATGATTTGAAGACGCGCTTTTCATCGGAATTCATCTTGCGCTAATGTTCCGAGCAGATGAGCTGTGAAGCAAGGGTTGATGTTCGCCCGCGAGTGCCGAATGGGGGGGGGGGGGGGGGGGGGCGGTTGGGGCATGTTTTCATTCATTCTTGCCGGCCTGCGCAGTGCCTCCGCGCGTATCATCGGCCCAGTACGCATCGTGTGGCGCGAGCGAACGGACGTGTGTGTGGCCGTGGCGGTTTTGGAGCGTGTCGTGCGAAGTCGCGTAGTGAAACCGGTGACGCGTGTAGCCAACAACCGTTACGCACTGTCCGAGTGAGGTTCGCGCGAGTGATGTGACGTATTGCTTTATCGTTTGTTCGCGGACGTCAGTGAAATCATCCTTCTTTTCTTATGTGATTACATTGCCCGCTCTTATTCTTTGCTCCCTCGCCTTGTTCGTCTGTTCTCCTATCTCATTCTTTGATAACGAATAGAAATCAGGAAAGCGAGACCGATAGCCGTGCCCATAAGAAACCGAAACTGAACCGCTCTACACCACATGTGTGTTTATTTATGTTTATTTTATCGTAGATTGTTTACTACTTGCGTACACCCGCTGCCCGGGAGGGGTGGCCTTGGAGGAGGTGAACGGTGAGAGGCTGCGACGCCGTGTTGGTGCTAATATAATCATCGAACCCGCCGACTGACCGGTGCAGTGTCTTATCAGAGTTCGCGGATGGAAGACCACGCGCAACCACCACTTTAATCCCGATCGTTGATCAAAAGCACCTTTTATCGCGTGTGCCTTTGAGTGTGTGTATGTGTGTGCGTGTACGGTTTTGCGAGAAAAAAAAAATTAGCGAAAATCTGCGTACGTGTAAACGGAATTGGTCCGACGAAGGGTGGAAAAATAAGTTCCATTTCTAATTACACATCAGCAGAGCAGCGAACGGCAAAAAAAATTTAAAGGACGTAATTTAAAGGACGACAAAAATACACCACACGCCTGTTCCGATAAGGACGGAATTTGCAACCGGCTACAAAATGGCACGCATTGTGGTACTGTTTCTCTTTCTCGTGGTGCACTGTGTCGTGTCGTGCACGAGTAGTAGTAACAAGGAGGGAAGTCCTCTGATTGCGGCCTCAAGGAAACTGAACGAATCATCCTGCCACCCAAAGGAGCAGCTGCGACCACCAAGGATTTGCATCGGAGACGGTTGCCTGCTGGGCACGTTTATGGACGGGCTGAAGGCGGGTCCGTTCGAGGCTTTCTTCGGCATTCCGTTTGCCAGGCCCCCGGTTGGTGAGCTGCGCTTTGCGGTAAGTTACTCTAAGCACCATAGGAATCGACAGTTGTAGGCTCAAATAAACTGCAAAAGTGGAATATGAATGTTTGCGTAACCTTTCAGATTGTATACATTTTTAGTTTATACATTGAAAATTAGGTTTTATAAACTTATTTACAAATTATAAAAATTATTCATCCCCTTTTATTAAATGATTTCTATAACGAGTAGCACAAGCTTAAGATGGAGCTCTCGGATAGCTCGAGAATTTACGTTATATTATTTTTTAACAAAAACTACCGTTTACATAATTTGAATTGTCTGCTTATTTAATTTGCACAAAAGCATGCCATAACATAAAAGTCTAACCACTCCAAAATGATACTTAAAATAAATCCACCGTCAAACGTTGCCATCAAATATGTTATGAAATAATTTATTTTCTATTCCTCTCCATTCACCTAGCTTTCTTAACATTTCTTTTTAATTGACAAAATAATTAATAAAATAAAGCACAAATTTGTGATTTATTGCCATGCGGATTCATCAGCATGAAAAAGACAAACTTATGCTATATAGATCGAAAAGTGCTGACGAGATAATAGGCTATATTTTTCATTTCATTAAGCTAATACACATTCGTTTAGTGGCTGAGACAAAAACTGCCAACTGACTTAAATTTCCACGGTCAAAGTACCGGTTTATTTTTCTGTTCTGTCGTTGACTTTAACGATCTGAGGTATCATATGATGAATGCTTATTATTTCCTTCGGAGCAGCTCATTAAATATCGATTAAATTGTGAAACTGCGGTTTTCCGGTACCTTGTGCTTCTCCTCTCATAACGATCGAGACTCCATTCAATGCAAATTGCTACTTGCTTCGCGTACGTCTAATCTGCCCAACGCCCTAATGTAATTTAAGTGAAGTATACACACGCTTTCAAAGGTGGTTGGTAGCCATCTTATCAATTAATCGCAACATTATTCACAATAGAACACTAGTATGCCTTGTCTTGGGAAGCGTGCTCCAGAATCAGGTCCTAAATTAATATCAACTCCTTCACATTCGATAGCACACTAAGCGTGTTTTACTCTTGATCGTATTTCACTGTCATAGAACCCGGTGCCCAACGACCCATGGACCGAGGAAACCTACAATGCAACCAGCGAGAAGTCAATGTGCCTCCAAAGGAACGATCTGCTAGCGGATCCCACCGTCCAAGGCAGTGAAGATTGCCTCTATCTAAACGTCTACCGACCGAAGGTGAGTCACTGATGCGTCCGGTTCCAATAGAACCTAGCTCCCCCGCCTGGGCCTGCCTGGGTGGGAAACATTCCATCCACGAATCCGAGGCTCGTGGCCACGCGCCAAACGACTAGCACCGCGACGCCGCGCTAGGAGAAGGGATCGCGTGGCAAATGTGTAGTGGCGCCATACGCCAGTAATTAACACCAACAGGACAACCGCCGGTAGTTAGGTGCTTGCGATCGCTGTAAAAAATCGAGCCCTCGCCGACTCATGGCGATTTGATCGATAATGAAACCGTACCTAATGTTACCTTTTTCCTCTGTCTCGGCTCGCTGCCGGCATCGTTTTGCAAAACACAAGCCATGCTGAGCTAGCAACTAACGAATCGATGAGGTTAAGCGGGAAGGTATGGCTGGCGGCATGTTCCGGCTCCGGTTGCACTTGGAGCGCGTGTTGCGTATTAGCAAACGGGCACATTCACCCCTTTTCCCGCAACGAAGACGACCTTCTCGGGGGGAATGAGGGAGACGGTGGAAGGAGAACGTCAGCATTAGGTGTTTGTGTGTGTATGTGTTTTACCTCGTCTCAAACCCTCGTCGGGGCGAGTAGTTTTTTTTTGTTCCGATTGTTGTTTTGACGAACAGACGTCTCGTTAGACGCAGTGGATTAACAGGACTGCCAGTCTGACGTAGAACGCTCGTATAATGGACGATGATCTATGCGCGAGATTTTCATTCCATCCTCCCAACGCAGCAATCAGTAACACGTGGCACCACGTGGCTTTCTCGCGCAACCCATAAACCACCCAGAATGGCGGACAGGTTCGCGCAGATTAAGTCCACGTTAATGCTACATTACATGCAATTTATCACCACCTGTTTACTATTCCATCGTTAATAAATGACACCCACCGACTCCGCCAGCCACACGCCAATGCACGCCGATCGATAAGTATGATTTCAGGAGAAACCCGTTTGGTAGTTAAAAACAATGGTTGCTAGCAAAAAAAAAGCGAACGTTTATAGTCCTAGAACGAGACGAGCCTTTAGCGGGGATCAGGATTGGCTTATTGGGCGTACAAAAACGTTCGCGCAAGTTTTGCCAAATATTCTCAAGCGGAACATTATTTTCCAGTTTCCAGCAAACTACTCAGAAGTCTACTTAATTTGTTACACAATTTGCAATCTAAGAAAACAAACGGTTTTAATAAAATAATTGATTTTGGTGGCTGGCAATCCGCAAATGATTGAACTCAGTGTCACCATTTCAACAACAAAAAATCACCTTATTTCCTGAATACAATCCGTACAAACTCGATAGAAATTGTGCGTTAATTATTTTGGAAAACCATAAATACTATTTCACACTGACAGAAAGTGTATTTGATATCAAGCAGGAAACCTTCAATTCCACAAAATAAATAAGAGATGCTAAAACACCTTAGTAGTCTACCAAAAGTCTACTTACGATTTCGTTGATCCTTGATGAGTTTGCACCGGCAATAGACGACGAACTTTGTTTGTGCAATCTCAAAGTGAACTTGGATGCGCATCAACTGACACAAAAAAAATGAGAGAACAACGTTTAGAGTTCAGAGTTTTAGTTCAGCAGTTAATAGCATGAAGCTGTTCACATTGGCATATGCTTACCATTTCAATCTCCATCCTCCCACAGGGCTGCGATAACTCTACCCGGAAGCTTCCGGTCATGGTGTACATCCACGGCGGAGGGTTCTTCGCCGGCACGGCTAGCCCTTGGGTCGTGGGCCCCGAGTACATCATGGATACCGGTCGTGTCATCCTCGTAACCATCCAGTATCGTCTCGGGGTGCTCGGATTCCTCTCGACCGGCGATGCGGCCGCTCCGGGAAACTTTGGCCTAAAGGATCAAACGCTCGCGCTGCAATGGGTACAGCGGAACATAGGCCACTTCGGTGGAGATCCACGTTTGGTGACGATCGTTGGGCAAAGTGCGGGAGCAACGTCGGTTCACATGCACATGATCAGTCCGCTCAGTCGGGGCTTGTTCCAGCGAGCCATCATGATGAGTGGAAACGCGCTCGTACCTTGGAACATTCCGACCGAGAATCCGCTCACGCTGGCCAGGGCTACGGCGCGTGTGGTCGGTGTAGAAGGCAGCGAGAAACTTTCCACCCGTAAACTAATCGAAGCACTGCAGACCGTACCGGGCGAGAAGCTTGTAGCGAATACGAAGCTACTGAAGGTATGGGAATCCTGGAAGTATCCTTAACCCATGAGCGAGTTGTAACACTGTTGTCCTTTCGGTAGAGTTGGTCCATCGATCCCCTCACGCTCTTCCGGCCGGTGGTGGAGTCAAGGAACTCACCCGTTGCTTTTCTCGTGGAAAAACCGACTGTGAGCTGGCAAACCGGTAAATATCAGCAGGTACCGTGGTTGGCCGGGTTCGTGCCCAACGAGGGTGCCGTACGAGCACTGGCGATCTTCAAGAACGAGCAGCTCTTGAGCGAGCTCAAGAGCAACTTCACCACCATCCTTCCAATCCTGCTGGAACGGCCACCCTCCAATACACTGTTCGAGCGCGTTCGGTCGCGGTTCTTCAAGGATTCAACCCCGGCCGAGCCCATTCGTTCGGAGGATTTACAATCATTCATCGATGTAAGTAGATGCAGCGTTACGCCACACGTTGGAGCGGATGTTTACCAACAAGAAATGCCCTCCTTTTCCAGCTCTACAGTGAAGCGGCGTTCACCTATCCAATACAGTTGGGAGTGAAGCAATACGCGGCCATCGCCGACACCGTCCAGGCACCGGTCGGGGTGTACAAATTCTCCTTCAAAGGCCGCTACTCCTACTCCGCCATCTATGCCGCCGGGGACACCGGCGACTACGGTGTGGTTCACTGTGACGACCTTAACTTTCTCTTCCGATCGCCAGCGATCTTCCCGGACTATCCTGCCGGATCGCCCGAGCTGCGGATGGTAGACACATTCGTTAACTTTTTCATCGACTTCGCCATCAATGGGTACGGAAATACTCCTCGACTACATCTTTTCGGAGTTTCCAACTAAATACCAATCCCCGGTTCACTTTAATCTTCTCTTTTTCAGTCGCTCAACACCGCTCGCCCCGTACCGCGAATGTAAGAACGAAAACCGAATCTACCAATCGATGGACTGTGACGTACAGGAGTTCACGCGCGACGGGGATAACGTTAAGGTGAAGGTGTTCAACGGACGCAACGAGGATATGTTTGCCTTCTGGAAGGATTTCTACTGATAAATCCACTTCCCACTTGTTTGGTGATACCGATTAGTTTTTACGGAACGAACGTGTAACGTCATTGTGATACTTAAAAACGTCAACACTGCTGATTCTGTCAAAAAGTAAACAAGATCGAAGGGACAGCGCAAAAAAAACCAATGGACAGCAAAAAACGAAGCAATCAGTGCAAATGTAAAATATAATGCCTTCCCTTCTAAATTTAAATATTTTTCTATCGTATATTTTCCCTAGGTTGCACCAACTTTACCACATCTATTAGTTTGTAGTATTATCGTACCTTCTGTTTATGGGGAGTCTATGGGGATACGCACCGCCGGAAAGATTTGCAATCGTTAGGTTTAAGGAAAACTGTTGGAAATAAAGGTAAATAAGGGCCAATACCCGAGAAGTAAACCGTGACTACGAGTCATTAACACCTGGAATGTTGCGGACAGGGATTTAAACCCAACGATCGCGCTAATTCAGAAAGTGCTAAATTTTACTACAGTCGTAGGTCAGTTCGGACATCGGTGTTTAAATCGTTTATTGACCCAGTTTCTAATGAGAGAGGTTGTAAATATAGAATCAGATCCAATTCAAGTTTAGGTCAACCTCCAAACTGGTGTTGCTCGCATCGTTCGCGATGTTGTCGGTAAACCTGTTCCCGACACATGGCGCCCCAAAATTTGCACTCCACAAATCAATGCCAAACCAGTTTGAATTTTAACCAGATTAATGGGCAACCACACCGGACAATCCAGGAGGCTGGAACCGACGCAATCGAGAGCTTGAAAAGACAAGCACGTGGATGATTCCTTCAAGGGGTGTGGCCGGGATTGGGTTCTTGGACACGGGCTATGTCTTGGTTCCGGACGAATAATGTCCGCAAATGTGTCACGCCCAGTTTAGCGCATTGAAGAGAAAGTTTGCGCCCGACCAAACCCGAGATCTGGCTGCGCGATCGGTATAAAAGGCTGCCGGATTCTGCAATCGGACAGTTGTGCGTAACTCGTCATGTCACTCGGTGTGCTCGTTGTTCCGGTGTTTTTAGTGCTGTCGTCGTCTGCCACGGTCTCGACCGGCCGACCCGCTGCTCAGAATGTGCCCCGTGTCTGCATCGAAGAAGGGTGTCTGCGTGGGACGTGGATGAGAAGTGTGCAAGGTGAAAGATTCCAGGCGTTCATTGGGATACCTTACGCGAAGCCACCGATCGGAGAGCTACGCTTTGCCGATCCCGTGCCGAACAGTCGCTGGGAGGAAGATGAGCTAGACACTACCGGGCGGTTTCCGCGTGCACCATGTCTCCAACACAATCTCTTCCTTCCCGGACGGGGAGTTGAGGGTAAGGAGGACTGTCTCTATCTGAACGTCTATCGATCGGAGAAGTCGAGGAAAGATATCGACAGCAATGTGAATACAACCTCCACGGCGTTGCCAACCATTGTGTACATTCACGGTGGTGGCTACATGGCCGGTTACACGTCGCCATTGGTCAGCGGAGCGGAAAAACTGATGGACCACTCGGTCATTCTTGTGACCGTCGCGTACCGGCTCGGGGCGTTCGGGTTTCTGTCGACGGGTGATGAAGCTGCCAGTGGAAACTTTGGTCTGAAGGATCAACGATTAGCCCTACGATGGGTCTCCCGAAACATCCAAGCGTTCGGAGGTGATCCTCAGTTAGTTACGATTATGGGTCAGAGTGCGGGCGGTGCGTCGGTTCAGCTGCAGATGATGCATCTCGGCAACGAAGGACTCTTCCAGCGAGCTATTAGCCTCAGTGGAAGTGCTCTTTCGGTGTGGAGTACACCACGACCCGATCCGGAACGCCTTGCTCGTCATCAGGCCGCCCTGGTGGGAGTTGAGGGTGCGGATACTATGTCCACCAGCGAGTTGGTGCAAGCGCTCCGGGCAGTGGATGCTGATCTTTTTGTCAGAAACTTTGCTGGCTTTACGGTAGGTACCATTTCCATCCAATAGAAGCGATTCGTGTTAGTACCTTTCTCCTTACAGAATGGTTCCCGCTACCCCATGATCGTCTATGGACCCACTGTGGAGAAAGCAACCGTTAAAGATGCCTTTCTAACCGAAACACCTCTGAAGTTGTGGTCTCAAGGTGCCATTCTACACACCCCATGGTTGACCGGAACCCTACCAAACGATGGCTTTGTCTTCAGCGCTCCCATACTGAGAGAATCGGACTGTTCGAAGGATACGTTGAGCCAACAGCAGACACTCCTATTGAACGTACTCCGTGGGGCGCATAACTCAAACGCCTTTCCACTGCTAAAGGAACGATTCTTCACCAATGCAACATCGGTTGGCGAATGTTTTACGAAAGAAAACATCCACATTATAACGAAGGTAATACGTCTTACGATGAATCTACCGTTGATGATCGATTGATACCTTATCCTCATGCGTCCTGCAACAGATATTCAACGAAGCCTTCTTCGTGTACCCGATGACACTAAGTGTCCAGCAACATTTGCACCATAAAACGAAAGCAAACACCTCCGGCGCGCCGGTCTATCTGTACCAGTTCAACTATCAAGGCCAAAATTCATATTCATCCATCTTCGTGAACGAAGAAGATGAAAGCGTCACGCGGGACTTTGGCATTGTGCATTGCGATGAGCTGCTTTACATATTCCGCGCACCGGTACTGTTTCCGGACTTTCAGCGTGGCTCGCCGGACGCCAAGGTGTCGCACCGGTTCACCAAGTTTCTGGTCGACTTTGCCCGAACGGGGTAGGTAGAGATTAACTCTAGTGGTTTTTATGAAGCGCAGTAAGTTTTTAAATTTTGTTACCATTGCAGAACTGTCGACGAACGAATGGAGGACTCAAAAACAGACACATTGAATGATGCCATATTTCCACCGGCATTAGAATTGTACAACAAGGAAAGTCAACAGGACCCGCTGGGAATGAGGCGTAGTACAATTTACGATAGGGAAATGTTCGACTTCTGGACGCGTTTCTATGGTTCTTAGAGAATGTCCAGCTTTAGCGAAGATTAAAACGTACCACGTGTTTTGTTTTTAATAAATTTTATTCTTCTCTCAATGGGAGAACATTTTTTCACCATCGTGTACTAATTTTTCTTTTCGTTAATTTTGATTGATTGCTTTGATTGATAACTTCTCTCTTCCGGTTAAGTCTTCTAGTGCTTTACACAACCTAAAATACGGTCTTCCATGACGAATAATCCCACTTTCCCACCGCACTTCTGCTACCAGCAAGTCTTAGTCCTAGTCAGTCACTACGTCATTCTATGTCGTCTTCACTGAATGCCCCCGTGTCCACCCATTCCGCCCAACGCCACTGTCTTTCCTCATATGAAACTCTTCCTAACGATAACCCGTAACACGCGATCGACGATAGGGACGCCTTGCAGCCTCTAGCGCTCCAATGCAGTTCTTCTATGCCTAGCTTTGCCTTTGGTTAAAATACACTTGTGATTCCGGAGAATTTTCTAAACTTATTTTCTGAGCATTCGATTGCTTTCTTCCAACTGGAAAACATCATGTGCCTCCGGTTTGGATTCAAGCCAACCGCTATTCTAATAGAAAGCAAAACTCACTCGCATTCTTTAAAAGACAGCACTACGAATCAAAGAAGAAGAAATAAAAATCTAACTTAACTTACTACACACAACTACCACATATTGCTTGTCAGCCCTCTGTATATATCTATGTATGTACGGTAAAATGCAGAGCTGCGTTCCACGCCACGCTCGTTTCTCGTCGACCGTTGGTTAGAATTCCCTCCAGTGTCGTGCACTAGATTGGAGATAACGATCGGCGCTGGCTTTCGGTGAGATCCGGATGCCATAGATCTATTATAAGCACCAGTCGGGTCGTGGTTCCATTGTGCCACACCTCGTGCTCAAAACTGTCATCAAAAATTAACCATTTTCCGTTCTCCCAAGATCTGGAAAAATACGAGGAAAAAAAACAGTAAGAGAACATTCGCAATCTCTAGGTTAAATGCATCACGTACCGTGTTTTTTCGGCCACCCGTATGTGGGTACCGTCCGGAACGTTCAACCCCAGGTGCGCCCGTATCCTGCAGTTGGTCGGACCGCAGTGTGGCCACACATGCGTCCCAGGTAGCATCACACTAAATTTCACCTGGCCCCGCTTACAGGAACGTGCCGCCGGAAGGTGTTGCTCGATCAGCCGACAGGTAAGGGGCGCTCGGGCACAATTCCTCTCCAGCCGCGACCCTCGGGAGAAAAGCTCGAACTGCTTCCAGTCGCCGCGATCGCGCAAATTCTCTGACTCATTCACAAACACCCCGTCGGCGTTCAGTAGCTTTAGTCCCTCGTCGCGAATCAGCGTCCACTGGCTCCGGACGCGCTCCAGATCGGTCGCGTACGTCGTTTGCTCCACCGTCCAGAAGGGTCGCGATCGCAACCCAACCACGTTGTACAGCGAACGTTGGTAGAGCGAAAGGAATAACTTTTTCTCCACGCCCCTCCGGTAGATGTCGAGCGCTTCCGCGTTCCGTCCAAGCCGTTGCAGGGCATCGCCGAGCTGAAAGTAGAACCGTCCATCCTGCGTTCCTTCGTGGCCCGTATCGATACCCTCTCGCAAGTACTGGGCTCCAAGCTCCATGTTGTTATCGTGCGTTTTCAGCACAAACCCGTAATGGACCAGCGCGAATCCATCGTCGATCCAACGGAGCAATGTTTCGTGCAGGATGGCTTTAGCTTCCGGCAATCTGTGATGACCGAAGTAAAATATTAACCACCGATCCACCAGCATCATCTGCTCCTTTGGTGTAATTAACCAACCTGTTCATGTAGAGATACGTCACGGCGAGCTGATTGCGATAGTGCGGTTCGTCGTCGAATCGTCGAATCAGTATCTCGTGAATCTCGATTGCCTTCGCGTGCTGACCCTGGAACCGCAACCGATCGATGCATCGATCGGCAACCGCCTTCAGCGTCCCATCGTCGACCACCAGGTCCTGGACGATCACCTTACGATACGCAGCGATCGCATCTGTCAGGATGCTATTGCTACGCCGTTGCTCGGCCAATGCATCCAACGCTCGAGCCCGTCCGACTAGCGCCGCAATGGAGTTTGATTTTCGTGCGATGATCCGCTCGAACGCCTCGAGTGCCGGTTGGGCTTGGTTCTGACTTCCGACGATTGCGATTTTTTGGGGTGGTATGATTGTTTTTGTGTGTAGGTTTCGAACAGGTCAACATCAAACATCGTCCGTGTGGGTTATGTTGTTTACCGCATAATTCCGGGAGCATCCCCCGGGATGTGGCGGGGTTAATGGAGCCAAACATTACACACAGGAACACAACAAACAAAAGTTGTTAGTGCAGTAGCAGGTTTAAATGCGCGAAGTTTGAGTAGCAAAACAAAATCAAAAATAAAAATAAAGATCATTTGGAGAAAGGGAAAACAGTGAATACATTAGTTGTTAAGGTAGATAAAAATCAGTAGGTTCGCATAATGGGAATGATGTTGCTCAATTCTTTTATTCCACGCAAAGCCAGGTTCACATTACAGGAAGCAGGCTTTGATTTCATTTTGTGTGGGTGTCCAAAAGGAAATCGACCGCTTGAAAAAAAGGTGGTGAAATCAAAGAATTGTAGCACCATTCCAGGATGCTGTATTTGGGTGAAACACACAGTAATGAAATCACAGATCAGTACACACACACATCAGACACACTCTTACGGTTAACATCCTCCAAACCGCAAGGGGAAAACAAAAAAAAACTCTGGTAAATTAAACAGTCAACAGCCAGTCTGTGCTTCGTCCTTGTCTTAACGATTTGAATTTGTAATTCGAATCTTCGGTAAGCTCGTCGAATTGCAGCTTTCCGTGTCGTAATAGAGCATGTGTTCAGTGGGATTTTTTTGTCATTGTGTTGATGATGTTGACATATTTTTGGTTTTTTTTATCCTTTTTGATCCTCTAATCACAATGGAAAACCGATTTCATATTGCTTCTTTCCTCTTCTTTCCTCTCTTCCTATTACAAGTTGTTCTAAATCTAAGGGATGTCTTACACATGGTTGTGCTCAGGCAGAACTAGTTAAATTAGGGGATATGATGAAGGGCTGGGTTGGGTGGTTTATTTGCTTGTGTGCTATTTGTTTTTATTCGAACCCGAACTCCTAGCAAAGATGAAAACAAAAACGAAGTTAAATTATTTCTTCGATGCGTCCGTACTCGTTCTGATCATTTTGTTTCGAACAGAATAATCCGAGCATAAGATGTTAGACAACGATGTGTGATGAACAAGCACACGGAACACCCTACTCACCTCGTCGAGCTGTTGCTGGGCGCGCCTTAATTCTTCCTGATAGGACCGATCAGCTTCCTCAGCCCTCGTTGGGATTTCTGTTGGGAGCGTTAACGGAAAGGGACGCCGAACAACCGATACGGCGATGGATGTTCAAAGAAAGAAAGACACAAGAGGTTATTAGTTGAGTTTCTAGCGCAAACGCTACAGAGTCAGCACACGCATCGGGCAGCACGTGGGAGTACGCTGTCTGCACTTTGGAAAAGTTGCAGTGCGTTGGCAAATTTGGAATTTCGAGTGAACAACTTGCAGTTTTAGTAAGATTTTCTGGCCTTACGAGACACTACAGAATCACAGAAAACTTTGCCTCTGAACGACATTCTTCTTCCGAGCTTGCTTTGAAAGGTTATTTGTATCGTCGGATGGAAGGATGACGGATAATTTAGAATTCTTGTGCAATATGGAAGCTGGCATGATAGTTTGCGGTGCGAAAAACGAAAAACAAATGTGTGCCTACAAAACTAGAACGCAGCACAGCGGTGATGAAATGAGCTAACCACACGAGAGTGAACGAGCGAGCAGGCGAGCGAGCGAGCGAGCGATGGAGCGGATCAAACACGGTGCGATCGATGGTTCTGTTCCTCTAATAGGCATAAATACTTGTCCACCCTGCAGCGGCCGCCTCATCTTCGTCGTCATCGGGGCTTGTCGCTTCCGTCGTGTTGGCGGTGCTGCTGCTACTACTGGCAGCAGGTAATTTGCCATACTTTTGCTCCAACCGTCGCATAAGATCCGAGTCATCGACATCGGAGGCTTCTTCGTCTTCACCGCCCGGCGGAATGTTGTCGTCAGTGAGCGGTTCCTCCTCCTCGTCGGAGCCGTACTGATTGAGCAGCACCGATTCAATATCATCCAACTCTTCGTCATCCTCGTACACCATATCCTCCTCCTCCTCTCCCTCATACTGGCCGTAATCCTCGCCGTACTCGTCCGGCTCCATCTCTTCCTCGCTGGCGTCGGGTATGAAGAGATTTTCCTTGCTACCATTATCGACTGGTACGGACCAGTTCGCCATACGCTCCGACAGCGGTTCTGGCTCCAGCTCGAACTCAGGTTCTCTTTCCGGCAGCAGAAACTCTACATGTTTCTCGCGAGCCGGCGTGCTTTCGTTCCGGCCTAACGCCGGGCGTTGAAATGATCCGGACTCGGTCGTTGACCGCGCGCTGGTGGCTTCCGTGGGTACAAGCTTATCGAATTCATGATCGAGATCAATCGGTGGTGATGGGATTTCCGAAAGCAATGCCGTGAGCACGGACTTCGCTTCACCCTTCGCACTTACGTTTGCTCCCGCCGTCTCCATAGTAGCCGGATCTCCTCCCTCCTCGGTCGGTATTACGATTGGATCCTTGTGCAAACCATAGATGAGCTTATTCACCGCACCTTTCGGTGGCTTTTTGCTAGTCAAAGGAGATTCCTTCGGCCCTTTCTTCGTCAGATGTGGTTCGGTCGGGGGATGCGCCTCTGGCTGTACATCATACTGTTGCTGCTCCACAACCAGCTCGGCCAACTCTGGTGGGGGGCGATACATCGAGTTGAAGTCTTCGAATGTGATCGGAACGAAAGCACCGATCTCTTGCTCTTGTTTTATCAGATGTTTCTCCTCTTCATCCTCTTCCGCTTCCACTTCTTCCAGCTCTTCATCAAGCTCTTCCATTTCGTAATCGTACTCATCACCAGAGTAGCGTTCCGGATCGCCCTGTTCGTCATATCTGATCACTGAAAAAGTGAACATTTACAGTAGCAAAGCTATGAGACACAACTCCTCCCGTTTGCTTCACTCACCATTGCCTTCGATTACATCGGCATTATCGTTCGAGAGCTGCTCCACCGGACCCGCGTAAATAAAGTCATTCGCAACGGATTTATTGCTTGCGGATGAAGAGGTTTGTGTTGTGGCTTCTTCCTCTCTTTTCTGGGAGGACGGTGAGGCACTGCTCCCCGAACCGTTGTTCGTCCCGACTTTTGAGTTATCATTGGGCGATTTTTCTTCGATGATGAAAATATTGCAAATTACTTAGTTTTCACTCTTTGTTCTATTTTTGTTACGCCATACACAACAGCTTATGAAACAACCAGAAAATTATAACAACACCAACTTACATGCACAATAACGCGCAGTATCAAGTGACAAGGATTTCCTATTTTGTTAGAAAGTCAGTTTTTTTTCACGTTAAATACATTTATGTATGAATTCAAAGAAGCCGTAGTTGGATGGTGACAAGGTTTCAAGGCAATATCGAGCTCGAAAGTGCAAATTATTAGCATTGAGAAAATAGAATGTGAGAAAACATTGAACCAAGCCATACAAAAAAGATCATTATTCAACTAAAAAGATTATCTATAAGAGCTAAAGATAATAAGTGAAACAAAAATAAACGTCGCAAGGCATCTGTTAGAAAACGCCATGCATAAATCAAAAAGTGAGTGTTTGCTTTAAATCGTAGCTACCGAAAGGTGTCAACAAAATAAAATGAAAGCTAAAACAAATAAAAAGAAAACAAGTAAAACACGGCCAAACTATGCCAAGTTAAGCTTTTATCAAAAACCAATAAGAAAAAAAAAATGGAATATTCGTATTAGACATAAAATATCAACAACCAGCACAGAACTACAGCACATTCAACGGGAAGTAAAAAACAGTAACACAAAAACTGTACAACGTACACTTAGGTAAAACAAGACAACTCACTCGTAGGAGCACGTGGACTAGTTAAGAGAAGATGCGCAGCACCGAGCAGTGCAACACCGACAAAGATTTTTACCGTAACTGAAAGTGTAGCCCAACAGGAGTTGTACTTAGTACGATTTACTTTTAATTTTACACGGTAGGAACAGAATTTTTCTAAATGATTTCAACGCTATCAACTACTATACGAACGGGGGAGTTAATCATATGCTAATAATCATCTAATTAAAATAGATCTCGAAATTACACTGGACTCCATTCTAGAGTTGAAGCAATAAGTTGCACTTTCTTATCGAACCAAATGCGGGGAATGTTTCTTCATGATGATGGTGGTTGGGAAGCGGAATGTGGGACTGATCTAGGTAGGCGATGATAGTGAAATACTGTAGAGTGTGATGATGAATTACTCAAGAGCATAAATTTTGTGATTCTGTAGTATTGATTCGTAGGCACAGCGCCTAGTAATTTAATAACAACTCTCCCTTTTAAAACAGCCCCCCTTTCGTTTTCTTCAAATCCGCACCGTTCATCACTTACGTGAAGTTTCCTCTTCCGGTTCGACGGCAGATTTGCGTTCTTCTTCGGCCGCTGTACGACGCTGCTGTTCACTACGCAACTTTGCCAGATATTCCTCCTCACCACCATCGTTGTCGACGAACTCATCAAAACCACCTTCATTTCCATCGTCGTCAGCGTCATCATCATCATCATCATCGTCGTCAGCAGCGTTTGGTTGCTCTGATCCACGCTTTACCTCTTCAATTTCATCCTCGTCGCCGTCATCATCTTCATCCTTAAAATAACGCAATAGAAATATTAGTTACAATTTAAAATCAACGAACTGCCACAACACCAATGTCAAACTGCCACACACAAATTATTTGCCAAACATACAAAGTTAAGTTTGCAAAATATTGCAAACCTTCATGCATTACCTTTCGAAGCTGTGACCCTTTTACAGTATCTTCCTTGATCTCGGGTTCATCGAGTGTTTCCTCCACCAGCGGGACGTCTAGCGATTGGGCAAGTTTGTTATAGTTTCGCACCAACTCGTCCATCTGATTTTTCAGCGTTTCCCCCGTGACAGGCATCACGGACGGCGGTTCAGCGGTTGCTTCTCGCTTTTGATCCGATTGCAAGCCATTCGTTTCAGACTTGTCAATATCAAGCAATTTTTCTATATGATCGGCAGCGGCATCATCTTTCAAATTTTTCATTCGTGCGTTTTTATTAAAGCTTGAATGCAAAGCGTTAGGGGGCTTCTGTAACCAATTAATTGGTGGCGAAAGCAAAAGCATAAGAAAAATAAAACAAATTGAAATAAAATCAAATCACAGAAGTGCTTTATCATGCAGAAAAAAATAATAAATTTTGCGGTAATTTCAATTCTACTCATACATAAAACGAAACTAAGGATACACTACCTCTTCATCGAATGGTGTATCATCCTGATCATCATCTGCTTGAGCAATTTCTTCGATTTCCCTGGCAATGTTTTCTGCATCGTCATCGTTATCGTCGTCGTCATCGTCGTTGTCGTTTCCATCGTTGACAATTTCCGCAGGCACCGGTTTCACCAAGCTTGGTTCTGGAAAATACAGAAGAGATTTAGTGCAAGAAAAAAGTTGCATTATTTTTAAGATTAAATGAAGTGGTCACATGTTTGGGGTTAAGTGAAAATGCAATCGCAAGTGTTGTACGCTAATGGACTTAAGAAACCCTAAATACTAACCATCATTATCTTCCTGATCTTCTACTACTTCCAAATTTTCGTCACCATCATCATCATCATCATTATCATCATCAACATCATCATCAACATCAATATTAGTTTCCTTTGCAGCAGTCTCATTATTTTCCTCATCATCATCATCATCATCATCATCATCATTATTATCGTCAGCACTTTCGTCATTATTTTCCGGGGCAGTATTTACCACTACTGTAGGATTTGGAAAAGGAAAATTTGATTGGATAGCTTAAAACGCTCAGAATTATTCAAAAATTAAATTCAAAAGCAAAGCACGAAAATTTATGTTCTCAAAACGATCAAAACAAAAATAGCATCCGCTAATGAAATGGAATAACTCTGTTCGCACAAAAGATGAAATCATTTTGCAACCTTTCTTGGCAGTATTATCCTTATCAGTAGCTTTTTGTTAGTCCTTTCGGTAAGCATGATCATTTTTCGAGGATTAATTATGGCTAAAAAAATCAAGCCATTGTAAAGCAAAGCTTGAACTCTGTTCGATTGTCACAAACATCGAATTAAAGCAGCAAAGTGAAACATAAACATTCTTTACCATCGTCATTTTCATTATCCTGTTCATCCTTGTCATTGCCAATTATGTTGTTTTCATTGTCATCATCGTCATCATCATCATCATCATCCTTTTGATCATTGTTGTTAGTTTCCTCACTCTGTTTCAGATCAAAATGTTCATCATCATCGTCATTTGCGTCGTCATCGTCGTCGTCATTGTTATTAGCAACATTAGATTGGTCGTTGGCACCTAAAACGTGCCAGGAACTGAGACATAATTACGAACGACCGAAAGAAAGCCACTGGAGATAGTTTATAACTTACCGTTATCATCGTCATCGTCATCATCACCATCACCATCATCGTCCTGCTCATCGTCGTCATCGTCTTGAGCCTGCGCAAAGGCCTCCTGGCGGGCAGCTGCCTCTTGTTGGGCGAAAATCTCTTCCACCTCATCATCTTCTAGCTTCTGTGCCGGGCCCTCATCGTCGTCATCTTCGTCCTGCCCCTGTGCGCCATCGTCGTCGTCATCATGATCCTCTACTTCCGCGTACGGAGCTCCATCATCATGATCGTCATCTTCGCCACCATGCTCATCGTCATCGTCGTGATCGTCTACGGCATGCTCCGCGCCACCATTATCATGATCGTCGTGATCATCCAGCGAATTGATGGCCGCCAGTATTTCCTCGTGATGATGGTCGTCCTGCCGGGTCTCGTCGACCCAGCCGTTAAAGAACTCCGAGTATCGGGATTCGGACAGCGGTGTATCCTCGTTTGAAACGCCTTGATTCTCCATGATGATCAGTCCAATCAATGCACCCAAGCCGGCCAGCAAAATAAAGAAGACGACCTTCGCACACCAGTGCCCACCGGTTCCATGGTCACTGTGGATGTGCATCTGCACGTCGCTTGGATCCTTGGCGGCCTGGGCAGCACCGGCCGATTGTTGCTTCGGGGCATGAACTGTCGTTTCCTTTACCATATCTTCGTCATCTGGCAGAGAAAGGGTTAAAAGTGTTTGTTAGTTTACTTTTGTTATACAGTTAATGGTTTTTCGAATACAACGCGATAGGGGGTCGTGCCAAAAACCCTCCACATGGCATGTGACGTGGCACACGTCACAACGACGACCACGCGGCAGTCTCACTTTCATCGCCAAACTCGCAAGGGGGTAGACATGAAGAAAGAACGGAGTGCAAGGGCACACACATTCTTCCTTCCCCGTTTACGACTTTTGCTAAATGATATTTTTATATCGTTGGCGCGGCGCAGCTACCGGCAACAAAAACGCCGGCACATGATGGCCTGACGAGGCGCAAAATAAACGCGCGCTCGCGGAAAACGGGACATGGCAGTAAAATGTGCGTATCGCGCCGAGAAAAATAACATCAAATGTAAAAACAGCGTTTCCCTTTCGAAGAAGAATGGTGCTATCGAACCTTTGCACCGAAGATGTCGCGCATTTTGCATCCTTCACAGCTGCGTCAGCTCGGGACGACCGTTTGACCCGGCGGATGTTGTTTACGGGAATGGTTTCTTACGGTTCTTTTGCGTAGGATACACGGAGAAAACATTCCCATCGAATGATGTTGTTGCATTTCAGTAACGCAGTAGACTCCAAATTGCGTTCAAAATCAAAATGTACCATTTACGCAATTCTGATACTTTTAAAAAACTTCGAAAAATGCAATCAATGCGTAGTAACCTAAGGATTCCCTAGAATGGATAGCTGATTTAGTGGTTTAAAAATCATTAAATTTACGTGTAATTTAAAAAATCCTCCATTTCATGCCGTGCATTTATCAATGTTTAAAGGAAGTGGTTATCCTGCAACTTTCATCAAATCAAGTAGGTTTAAAATATTGTGAAACACGTTGTATCAGTTCAAATGGAAACCAGCAACAACGATGGATCAGGGAACGCACACCGGACCGGACAGGACCGAGCACTAATACACCAGAAAATCCGGAGCTATTTAAAGATTTTCAGACAAGCTAATAATGTTCTAAATTAAAAGCGACCTCAAGGGAGGCCAAATGAAAACCGCTGTCACAGCTGCCTCCGGTCAAGCGAAGATGTACCACCAGCAGTAGAACTTCATTTCCTATCAGTAGAATGATTTAAATGAACGAAAAGGAAAACGGCCCAAACACCGTCTCCGACTAAACGCAACGTATACCCCCGTGGCCGTTCTCAGTCAGTTTCCGGTCTTATTTAGCATATCACTCGCGAACCGTGGACAAGTGGACCTACCTTTTTTCCTTTTCTTATCCTTCCGCTTCTTCGGTTGCGTATCACCGGACATTTTCGGTTCCCTTCGTTCTTCTCAGTGCGCTCTGGCACCGGGTTCTGGGCGATGGAAGATTCTTATCACTGCTCACGTTGGCGTTGCGTCTGATAGCAACCCGGAACGTCCTAGTTGATGCTGGGGTTGTAACACAAAAAAATTAAATAAGCGAAAAATAGCTTCCACTGTAGCACTGCAGCCGTAACACTTTCTACACTTCCGCCGTGTTGTGTTGAGCAGTGCCAACTACGATAATAACAGAGCGGGTAAAACGGAGGAATATATCTTTGGAAGGCGAAACGCGACTATGTTCTAAATAAAGATCGCTGCCCCTTTCCCATCGATGCTTCTTCGGGTCGGTGGGGGGTTTTCACCCTCACTTTTGCTACCAACCTGCGGACCTGTGGCCGACACCGAGGGTCCTCTCGGAAAATATCACTCCGCGCTCTGTTACTGTTTGATTGCTACTGAGACGATCGTAGGAAGATTTTAAAACAGCTCACGATCGTCTGACGATCGCGGACGAAGGCGAGACTAGAGAATCAGAATGCGCACGGGCAGATAATGTATTTGTAGAAGTGTCGCTTTCTTTTCAACACTGGGGATTGTCATATGCCATCGAATTTAAATATTTTTTGTGTCGATGGCGCAACTGTTTTCAAATGCGATCGCAAGTTTTCTGTGTGCTAGAAACAGCTGGAAGACATGACTGAGAGTTGTGTACAAATAGCAAACCAAAACTAAAAGCAAACGTAAGAACCGACACAAAAACACTTTACTAGCGAAAGAGACCTTAATTTAATTTGATATTCACTTTATTTTTCATAAATATTCCAAAAATTTTCAAAACACCCGGCGAGCCCGATCAAAACAATCCACAATTCAATACAAATCTGATTGTACTACAACTTGCGAGCAGTGCGGCCAATTTTCACAAAATTTGAACGAACCGATTTACCGAAAATATTAAGGTTATTGAAGTCTCGTACGTAAATAAGTAACTTCTAGAGACAAAGTTACGCGAAAAACGATTTTAAGCCCTTTTGTAAGCTAATGTTTTTACGAACACTATCGTCAAACCAGAATTTGTGGAATAGAAGATATTTTTTATAGAATGGAAGAAATATAAAACTTGAACATTGTTTGTATATCGTTTGTTAAACCAAGATGATAATAATGAAGAGCTGATTTTTAACCCTATTCTCTCTGTTTCCATTACTAAACGAATGAAATGATAACAATCGATGCCAATGTAAGCGCGTATAAATTGTTTATCGAAGTTATTCCTCGATGCTTTTGATTGTCGAAAGGTAATGTCAATGTGGCCATGAACTTACCTTTCTACACTATATACCTCATTTGACAGCTGGTTTTACGAACGGTATTGTTTACAATATGTGGCTTGAAGCGCAAAGGGAACAACACATTTATCATTGCAGGTTCAATCTGCTATTACCGAGCGAAGAGTTGATTTTTCTAGAATTTTTATGGTAAAAGCATTTTATTTTTATATAGGTTGACTATTGTTCACCAAACAATGATCTGTTTTAGAGGAATGTTGTGAAATCCCTACCAAAAGCAACCTGTTTTTTTAGCAGAAACTGGTTTGAGATAGTTCACCGTCGCCTCGATAAACGTCAGGTTCGCGCAGAAGGCTGTTTTGATCGTCCTGATGGATTTCATTGGAATCGATAGTGGAAGTTCGACAGTTCAATGAAATTCACTTCTTTTTGTGGCGTTGGTGCTTGAAAACGTTTCCCCAACAGTTCTAAAAAAGCGAACAAAAAGTGTACCGTGTGTGTATAACGTGCAATTGCTTTTCGTTAGTCAGATTCCTCTTTCCCGAGATGATTTACGTTTCACTCATAATGGCGTAAAGTGTGGTAATGGGATGACCAAATGTTTCCCTGTGTTGTGAAGGTTCCTCGGCTAAAAACGATCCTGTGCCGCACCAAAGACCAAAAGATAACTTGCTCGGCTTGAACTAGAACAAGCAGTGATTGAATGAGCGTAGTATTTAGATATTGTGTGGGAACAGTGTGATTACGGAGCATTCCAACTGCACCTACCGTAGGGGGTATTAGTTTAGTGGCGTAAGAAAAGTGGGTGAAAAATCTGTTGCCGTTAACGAAAACAAACAGCTTCCCACGATGGAGGAGCTCGGCGTAGTCGATTGCCCTCCGACACCGGAAATACTTCCCGTCTCGAGCACACCGCCAGCGCGTCACGAGATCACGTACAGCTCATCCTCGGAAGATCCGGACGAGTCGGCGGATGGTCGCCGTTCACCGCCGCCCAAGTGCGCCATCTGCCTGGGCAAGTGTCGCCAGCCGTCGTACACCAATTCCTGTAGTCACCGATTTTGCTTCCAGTGTTTGTGGGAGTGGAGCAAGGTGTGTCATCCATGACTGTCTGCCATCCCCGGGGGCCCACCCGCCCGCCCGCGCTCGCAAGCTCAATTCATTGGCTCCGTTCGATACGCTTCATCTTTTAGGTCAAACCGGAGTGTCCGCTGTGCAAGCAGTCGTTCATCGAGATCGCCTACCGCAACCGTGTGGACAGCCAGCCGCTTATAACTCCGGTGCCCCGCCCGACGGACGAGCAGCGCCACGAAATCTACCAGCAGCAGCTGAACTTTCTCCTCACCGAGCGAGCTCCTCACCGCTTCCTTTACAGCACGTCGATTCGTATGCGGCCGAGCCAGAGCGAGCTGCTGCAGGAGCTATTTATGCATCAGTCCAACGACGTGCAGCGATTTGTCCGTGAGTTCGGCAACCAGCCGATCCCGTCGCGTCTCAATACCATCGAATGGAGGCGGTTCATTTACGTGCAGCGACTTTTCGCTCGTCCCCTGCCCGACATCAACGGCTGCTTCCGCGATACATCGGCTAGCTATTATCAGTAAGTCAAGCAAATAGCATTTAATAGCAACAACGAAATGCAAGACCCCCCATTCAACGTATATCGCTTTTCTTTTAAGGAACAATTCGGCACAACTTAACCGCATACTGCCGTGGGCCGACCGGGAGCTGTTTGCGATAAGCGTACCTCGGTCCGGGATACACGTGATCACGATGATGCAGGAAACCGATGTCGAGTCGCAGAGCTTTCTGGACGGGTTGAACCACATCTTACCGCTCCAGTACCGGGCACACTTCCAGCACGAGCTGGTAAACTTTGCCCGCTCGCCTTTCGACATGATCGGTTACGATCGGTGCGTCCAGTATGATCCCCCGTTCAGCGTTCGGCTCAGCCTACCGACGAGTCCACGGAACGTCGTCATCTCGTCCTCGGAACCAGACGATGACGAGATAGTCTACCTACCATCGCCTCCAGGGCCTGCTCCTGCCTCCGCCGGTAGCAGTAGCAACAACAACAGCAACCACAGCACCAGCCATAGCAACGGGTCACAAGGTAGCGTCAGCAGCCGACGCGTCGGACGCACACAGTTCCACATCGAAGCACGTTCGTCCGTTCAAACGGTCATCATGACCGGAACGTTGCGTGAGTCGGGCGCTTCGGCTGGCGCTTCGGATGGGACGGTCCCGCTGGCAACGACTGGCACCCAAACGGCGCAGGTGATCGAAGTAAACGATGATGCGCCGCCACCAACAGCTCAAACCGCGCCCACACTGATGCACCGTCCCGGAACGTACACGCTGCGCGACGGCGACAACATCGAGCTCTCGTCCAGCGACTCCGACGAGTGTCAGTTCGTGCGGGAACAAAAACCGCCTCACCTGCGTACGCCCGATCACGTGGTTGATCTCGAGTCGGCCAGCGACAGTGACGTGGTGTTCGTGGACGAAGCCAGTACCATTCCGGCACCGAAAGTTTCCTCGGCGGAAGGCGGAGCTGCAGGTGCTGCTGGTACTGCATCGCAAACGAGCCAACAGGATGCGCTGAAGAAGGAAACATCGACCGGGTGCCTCGAGTACAACCAGGGTGCATCGACCAGCTCGGGGTACTGCGGTGGAATGAGCGGGGGAAGTGGTGCGAGCGGAAGCGGCACGACGGTTGGACTGCGGCCGAGACACTACGCTATGCCATCGCTCAATCGTTACGCAGGCGGCATCGGAATGAAGAGCATCTATGAGGCGAGCGATACGGACGACGACAGCGATGGAGAGGGAGTGTTGGGGTCGGCTTACAAAGGCTCGTCTGAGAGTAGCTCGGCGAGCTCATCGCACGAGGAGTTCCGATTTAGGAGCGTCCATCAGCAACCTTCGCGCGGGAGAAAGCGGAAACGGCTCGTCAAAAGAGTGGCCGCTCCGCCCAAGCAAAGGGGAAAGAAGGAACTGCGCGATCGAGCAAAGGATGTCAGTAGCGACAGTAGCATTGCCAGTGGTAGTAGTGCTACCAGTAGCAGCTCCAGAAGCAGCAGCAGTAGTAGCAGCAGTAGCAGCACTAATAGTAGTTCCAGTAGAAGCAGCAGTACCAGCTCTACTAACAGCAGTAGCAGCAGCAGCTCCAGCACCAGCAGCAGCAGTAGCACCAACAGCAGTCTGCCCTCGGAGGCTGTAAAACCAGCGAAACGCAGAAAGCGTCAAACGAGTAGCAACCCAAAGGCCGCGGCGAAGGGGGCAAAGTCTAAGAAGGCTCGAAAAAGCAAACAGCCGACCGGAGCAAGCGCTAAACTTCCCAAGGATGTCGCACCGGACGTGGGTGTGAAATCGAACCGTCGCAATAGGTCACAGCAGCCGCCCCGTACCCCGGTGACTGGCAACAGCAAAGCCAGCACAAAAGCTAGTTCCAAAGGCACGAAGCGCAGGAAAACGAAGGCCAAAACTTCCGACACTCGAACTCGAGGCGGCAAACGGACAAAGCGTAGTGCAAAGATGGAAGCGGAAGTCCACCAAGCGTCCCCGGTGGTGGAGACACAGCGACGAGCGGCACGTGATCACTATTTCGTCGAAACGCGCCCTTCCTGTTCCCCGACCGAGGAAGCGGACAATAGGACACGCCGTCTAAAGAGTGTCATCATAAAGCGTTGCCATTACAACCGGAAACCAAACACGGCAACGACAACCACAACGACGACGACGACGACGATGACAACGACGACGACGACGGTGGGGTTTGAGGAGGAACCAACGCAGCGAACATCTTCCACCGTACCGGTCGATGTGAAAATCTCCATCCGGATACCCGCGACGGTGGAAGCCACACTCAATCCAGAACCTTCCACCTCAGGACTTCCACTTCCCGTTGCCCAATCGGTGGATGAGGCCACCGACAGACGGCAGGAAACGGCCGCAACGTTACTGCAGCTCTCCTCGCCCGCGTCCGATTCGGGCTCAGAAACGGCCGAACTGGACGAGCGTGTTTGGGACATTTTAAAGCTCCCCTTGGATATCGTTCCCTCCGCAAGCGCACCGGAACGCAATCCGATGATGTCGGCGGTACAAGCAGAGCAGCATCCCACAGATGGCCCAGAGGAAACTCTCCAAACGCAACAATCAACCGAAGACGACCACCAACAACCGTTTCCACTGGACGACGGCGGTGGGATTTTGATGGAAGAGGAAAGCAATTCCATCGCTTCCGAATCCCTCTTCGTACCGGAGGTCAGCTGGGAACTGGGAACGGGTGAGGCGACGACGCATGTTCACGACGGTGCCTCGAGTTCGCACGAGCCACCACTAGCGACGGCCATCGCCGAGGACCGGCTGTCGTCGGCTGGCGCCTCACCGTTTTCTTCGGTTTCGTTCCCACCATCGACGGCATCGTTTTCTACCTCGCCCACACTTTCGCTGGCCGTCCCGACCCGGCCGGCGTCCCCCGTCGAGCTGCTCGATGTGGTCGGTACGATAGACAGCGAATCGCCCCTGCCCTCGTCCGTCGTCGATATCGGTACGATCGATGGAACGATAGACGACATTATGGCAACGGAAGAGGTTTCGGCCATCGAGGAGACGCCCGCAGCGTCCGACGCACTGCCCGATGGGTGCGTGTTGGAAGCGATACCAGAGGCCAGTGCTGGCACTGAGACGGTCGGAGCCGAGGTGGAGCTGTGAGACTTGTTGCGCGTAATCGATTTTATCGATTGGTAGTAAATGACCCCAAGCGAGCGCACACGCACGATGTACGTATACTTTGAGTGGGTTTCCTTCCGACAGAACATTCTGATGAAATGATTTTCTTTACAGGTTACTTCCAATGCCCCAATGCACAGGAAAGAGCATGCCCAATACCGTATTTGTATATAAGGAATAGTAATAATAGCATGTCTTAGAAGTAATAGTACCAGGAATTGGGCTCGAGATTTTTTAAATTAAATTCGAAAGCTGTCACAAAGGATGGCAAATTTTTGCATACTTTTTTTTCGCATCCCTTTCCCTTCTGTCACAACAATCCACTTTGGACCGCTTGGGCAATGGCCGTCGTCAGGTGGGCTCGTAATAACTGGCAGCAGCTCCCAAGGTACACTTCGTTTGTAGCTATTGCTGTATACCCACTATCCGTTGGGTTCGATACCCTCTTGCCCCCGGTGTACATCAGAATGGACTAAGCAAATCAAACTGTACATATAACCGTTTATGTAGTATTAAGACTTGTCCGGTAAACTAGATTTTATTTCTGACTATACATATGTAAGAGTAAAAAACGATCAATTGAGAAAAAGTTAAAAAAAAGAAAAAAAAATATCCAAACGAACAATTTTCCGTAACAAATGAAAATTCTACCGACAAAAAAAACGACAGGCGCTCTTGAAGATGGCAGGAAGGGCTAGGGGAAAAGAATTAATTCCGTACCGAATACCGGTACGGTCCGTTCGCGCCAAACATTCTGGTTTGTGTGCATTGCAACTGTGTAATGTCGTGAAATGATTATTAATATATTTTTGCCCCTAATCGGTTGATTGCATATTATTTCTTTTCGTTCAAAATTCCAGTTTTAAAGTAATAAACGGTATTGATTGATAAAACCGAGCGTTTGAAACTAGGACGATTAATACTGGAAAGAATATGGAAGTAAGGACCAGTGTCTTTCTACTCGTTCATCAGAGACCTGAAGTGTGTCAAGTGCCTTATGATACACGAGATGGATATCAAGGCTCTCAACTCGGAACGCGAAAGGGCAATGCCTTAGAAGCACTGTCGCAGTGAACGGTAATGTACCTTACGTACGTGCGGGGTGCTGCATTTTCGGCACAGTCATAATTTCGATTAATAACTTATTTTTCTTAATTCTTTCAGGCTATTCGTGCTTTCTCAGGCTCTACATCCGAACGAATCCTGTGTAGGGTAAGTGATTGGACTCAAGCTTGAGCTGTAATTTAGCTTTCCATTTGGGCATGAGTTTTAGCTACAGCTACAGATCGACTCTAAGAAGCTAAAGAAGCTTAAGAAAGGCTGCCAACGTCAAGAAATCTACCCTATAATTTTGACAGGAAATATTGAATCCAAACGGATTTGCTCCTAAGCATCCCTGGCAGGATCAGTATTCATTCCTAATTGTTAAAAAAAGCTTCTTTATAACCGGGAGTAGATTGTATTCTGGTGTTTTGGTCGTGGGTTTGCTTATTTTCATCTTTTTTGGGCCTACAACCTCTTATCTATCGTTCAGTAGAAGAGTAGAAGAATATATTACGAGCTGATGATCTTCCTCCCGAGCACGACCAAGGAGTTTTCTTGAATAGTATGGTCAGATAAGGTTTATTTGTTGAAAGCTTTCAAATAATGGAATAATTGAATACAGTGATACGGATTTGAGCCATTAGTTCGGCCCATTGCCTTATCCGGATTGTAACAGGTGTTGACGGTTGTGTTTTTTTGCTTCTTTGAAGGTTACATTTTCTCGCCTCGTATTTCCCCCCCGGCAGCCACATGTTGGAGTTTACACGCAGCCAAGTACGATTTCCAGGTGTAGCGCGTGGAAAACTTCACCTGCCAGGGTACGTGCCCATTTGTCCGACCTTCAACTTGTGAATGTGTGAGAAAAAAAAATGTAAACTCCCGTTCGAGCGGAGAAAAGCTCCGATCTCAAGAGTACGGCTTTCGGATGGTTGGTGCGGGGGACGATAATTATGCTTCCACCCGATCCGAACTTCTTCTTGGGTGCTTGGGTGCATTCCCCGTGCATGCGACGGGGTGGTTTCTCCACCCTCCCCCCCCCAAAGTACTTGTTGCTCGTGAAGGTTTTATGCTTTATGCGTCTGCTTGCCCCCCCTCCGGTACGTAAATTATCAATTCCTCTTCCGGCTGCGGCGGCGTGCGCCTTCAGCTGATCATTACTGCCATTGTTTTCCCGGGCCGCCTTTTTAACTCGAGCCCTGCATGTGGGTTCGGTGTGTGGTGTTAGATACAGCAAACGCACACGCGAGAATATGATGCCATTATCTTTACGGCTCGCTGGTCGGGTTGGAGGCAGTGGAATGAACTCTTTCGAGCGATGGAGGTTGCTGGAAGTTTGTGTGTTTAGCATTTTTCAACTCCCACACTCGGTTCGGTAGCGCCACCGTACAGTTGCCTTCCATCGCTCAACTTCTCGCAACCATTTGCGGAAGGAAAGTGTCCCATTAGCCAGTCAGCACCATGCCAGGCAACCGAAGGATTTTCCCGCAAAAGGTTAGCGTGAAACGGAATCCCATTAAAAACGCGCAGGAACCTACCGGTTGTCTGCGATGCCCACGGCCACAACCACCAACGTATCAATCAAATCGAACAACGCCTTCGCACTTCCAAACGGCGCGTGACAATCGTGACAATGTTTTCGTTCCATTCCAATCCTTTCCAGCCACCATCCTTCGTTCCGTTTGTTTTATTTGATTTCGTTTCCTCACTACATGAAAGCTGTCTTTTCCTGGGAGCTCCCATTCCGGTCCACCCAGTGGGGGAAAGATCTTTTGCTACGGAGGGCACAGCTTTTCGCCTGTTCCTTTGCCGAATCGAATTGCCTGGGACGACTCCTTCGGTTTCCCAAACGGGTTGCGTCAAGCTAACGGGATCATGGGAAGAAAGGAAAAGGTTCGTAATGCTTTCCTTGGGCTGGTGTATGTGTGTATGTGTGTGTGTGTCTTCAAGAGATGTCACACTAAGCAGCGGGGGGTGGTGCACCTTTCTCCTTCCTTTATCCCGGCCCTTCACCCCTCACAAGACACAGTCGGAGGCGGAAAAAAGGCGTTGCATAAAAATCAATTTTTATTAGTACGACCTGCACACGACGACACATTACTGTCACGTTGTTCCCGTCACCTTTTCCCTGCTGCAAAACCCAGCGGCGCAGTTGTGGGCGCTTTTCCTCACAATCGCCTGCCCAGGGCCCGAGGGACATATACTGAGAGAGAGAGAGAGAGCGGGGTGGGGTTTCCGTGTCGCGAAAGTATCGTGAATATGATTCGTGTTTTGCCGGGTAGATTTAATCTCGCGCTCCTACCGAGCTGGTCGCGGAAGGGAAGGCACGGGGGGGAGCATTCTGGCAGGCTTTGGGACACCCTGTTTTCCGTGAGCATCTGGTGCACGATTCTCTAGCCATTGATTTTACCGGTGCGATACATAAAACTTCTCGTGAAGCTCAACAGGGGAAGGATCTGTTGTTGTTGTTGGGAAAATTTACTCCACCGAGTTTATGGCGATGATAATTGCACGATGTTCCGCGCGGAACGAATTGCAATTGATTATGATTTTTGTTATGGTCACAGGATTTACAACCTCAACGTCAGCCGGCACAGCCGTGGAGTGTGAGAATTGTTGCGAAGAGAAGAAAGGTAAAAGCTTTCTAACTAAAAGGAGAATGGTTCACTTTAAAAACTAAACGCGAAACAGTCTCTCTTAAGGAAAGTTTTGTTTTTACCTCTTGGAATACAAATTACAGTTGACGTTTAACTTTTAATATTTTCAGATAGATAGATCTCTTGAACAATCTGTAAAATATCCTATTCGACAAATCTATCGACGTGATAATTTTAGTAGATTATGCTGTAAGCAACACAACTGCTTAACTTCTAAACTGGCTTTATCTATGAATATTACTTGTTAGTTGGTAGAAACATTTAGCATCAACTGTTCTTATATTTTCTCAGTCATTTAAAAAATGTAGTCTTATATGTTTCAATAACGAAATGAAACGTTCCTTGGTTAACGAAGGAAAAACGATTCGCTTTTTGTCAAAAATCTTAAAATTGCTTTGAATACAAAACATTATATTTTCAATGAAAAATGTGAGTATAAGGCAAAGAAAAAATATGATGCACAACGTCAGCATTATCAAGATCTTTTCCCATTCGAAACCAATCTTAAATATAAACGAGAAGATGCTGGAGAACCTATCAACCTGTTTGGATATCCTCCGATATAGGCCAGTTCGGCAAGATGATGTTGTTCGATCCGTATCGATTGCTTCAAAAAGTGCAACCTCAATGTGCCGATCGGCACCAAAAAGAAGTTCGTGCGCCTTTCTTCCAAAAGCGGCGCTCGGGCAAACGATCAGCCTAATCAGCGTTTAGGCATTAATTTGAAACATTCTTCAATCCCTTCTGTTCGGTGGTGCTTTTTTTCAACGCAATTTGAAGCATTTCGACGCGCCTTTCGTTGGTTTAGATTGCGTAACTAACTGGCCGTGGATGTAACAGAATCCCCATTGTCCTGAGTGAGGCTCCCCAAGCGATTCCTCGTTTTCTTCAGCTACTTTCAAATCCCCGTCCGTTTAACCTCATTCATGGCCATTCCCTCCACCAGCTGGTGTTCGTGGTGCGGGAAGATTTGCGGCATCGCGATTCGCAAAATTTACCATCCACGCCGTCTTCATCGCCCAAAAAGGGATAGTGTGTCAATCGTCGGTACCGTGCACTGTGGGAAGGGAGAAAGGGCATCAGAATGAAAATACCAGAAGCCTTACCCTGCTGTAGAAGTGGTGAAATGCATCGACCACCGCAGAGGGAAGCTACCGATCGGTCGAGCGATCGTGATGCAGCGTGGAAAATGTCTTCATTTCACCGTTCGGTGAAACACTTCGACATTTATCGCTTGGGATTAACGGTTGCGTCGTTGGAGATCCCATATCTCTCTTTCCCTCGCCATTTGAAACACACTCCAGCAGATTTTCGAAAGGTTCAGAACGGAGTTGAAATGTATGCTGCTCGGTTGTGATTTTCCTACAACGCAGTGACAAATTTGGAATAATAATTGACCTCACCTACGGACTCTTCCGCTGTCACTGATGCCGCTGCTGTCACTCTATTCCCCACGCGAGTGTCTCCTAAACGTTTGCGCACGGCAAAAGATTGCGATCGCGTTATTGTTACGCAACCGGAGAGTGTGCAAGAAACCACCACCGATCCATAAGGAACGCGATCGCGATCACGTCGTACGCACCCTTTTTCGGGGGGGCCGCTCCTTGCGAGCAGATTTTCATTGCAAACTCATGCGGGCGAAAGCACACCGTCAATGGCGTCCTATGACGAAATCCCATCCTTCTCCTCACCGGCGAATCGGGTGCCTGGGTCTCCACCGGGTCTCCTACTGCTCGCGGTAGCTGTCTTGCCGTTTCCATAAGCTGACGATGATTAATATCGCACTCGCACATAAACACACACACTAGTTTTCGAACAAGCGTTCTTTGCCATTCCTAGTTCCCGTCTGCAAAGAAGGTCCCAACCAGCTATAACTGCTCTTTCCTGCTGCCGAGATCCCGATGAACTTCTCATGCCATCAGTTAGTTCCTTCTTACTTTCTTGAGCCGCTTAGGGACGCCCCATTGATGCCTCACCTCCCCATCCGAAATGGGCGTCCAGAGTTCAATGAGCGTCATATAATCCTGAAACAATCGAAAGGGTGGAGATCGGCAACGCCGAAGCGGTGGGAGAGGGGGTGTGAAATTTATTACATACTTATACGATTCCGCGTGTGAGCCTATTTGGAACGCCGTAACCACACTGGAAGGCGGACCACACCCGGCTTGACGTTCCCTGGTGGTGGGTTCCCGGGGGATCGTGCTCACTCCTAGCGACACTAGGAAGCCCCGGGGCCGAGGGTATGGACATATTAGTGCAACATTGTTGCACAATCTGTACCGAAAAAGGGAAATGAAGCCGTAAGGGAATGGCCGATGCGCTTACCGTTGGGAAGTATGCTAATGACCGAGCGAGTTCCAACCAAGAGCTAGATATATAGTCTCGGGATGTATAAGGAAGCTAGAACACGGACCGGGTTCAAGGTGCAATCCGCTATCTATTGCAGTAGGTTTGTGTTCCTCTGGTAGGAAGGAACCTACCTTTCAGTGCATCCAATGTCCGATGGAAGAATAGAACGAACCTCGACCAAGTGGCGGTAATTAAGAGCCATGTAACTTTAATGAGTTTCGGCAATAAAAATAAACTTTTACGACGTTTTATAGGGGGTAACTGGATTACTCCTGATTGATTTGAAGCCCGTGTCTCTCGCTCTCAACCAACCTCCAAGGTTGATCAAGGCCTCCCGATCTGGGATCTCCGGTGGAACCAGTCCGGTCCGGCGATAGGGTAACACGCCATAACACCACATGAAGCCTCTGGAGCCGGTCATTGGACCGTCGTCGCCCGCGAAGAGCACCACGCTAATGATCCTCAGCTTCTTTGCTGAGCCTGGCCCATGGGAGAATGCCGACTGGATGTGGAGTGAAACAAAATCAGGCGAGAAAATAGCCTTTTTTTTTGTCTCCAATTGGTAACGCTCGCCTTACAAGGGTGAGCTCCTTGCTGGTGTCGTCGCTGGCGTGAACTTGTTTGGCGCACTTGGACACCGGATCGTACCAGGGATCGTAGTGTGGATAACGCAACGGGCAGGGAGCCAGACCGGGAGTGTGTTTTGAGCCCTTTCTGTTGTTCCAATGGTACCGTTTGTTGAGGTTTCTTGAGGTCCGTGCTCGTCCGTAGAGTTGTCGCGCTTTTTTTTTTGGTGACGTAACGAGCCTGCAACGCGGTTGATGGATACAGGCCGTTTGGTGTAGTGGCGGCTAGGTAGAGTACAACGAGAATGAAAACCTTCCGTAGTCAATCAACGAAGCAGGCGTCTGCTCGAGAAGCAGATTAAACAGAGCATCATAAGGGAGGCCTAGAGTTAGACGGGAGCTAAAATAATTGTTTTTATTGTTACGTGTAGAATGGCGAGCATTAAAACGTACGGTCAGTAACAGTCGAAACTGTGGTTACAAAATAATTGTCAACCCACGCTTATCCAATCTTTCCGATTTGGTTTTCAATTAAGGCTACTGTGGATTGTTTTATTTATTTATTTTTCTAAACAAATGTTTTTTTAAGTTTCCTAAGAATCCACGACTGATTATGGCATTCAAATCCGTTTCCGAGTACATTTTTTTATGAGTATTATTTCGATGAAAACGTGAAAAAGCTGTGTGAAACAAGAAAAAGACTAAAATTACGTAGTTTTATAAAACACGACCGCAATTTGGAGATTTTTTTAATTGTTACAATCAAACTGTAGGGTATAATATTGTGGAAGTTTTAATTTAATTTTAAAACTATTTACTAAAATATGTTCACTGCTTAACAATGCTCGAACTGCAACTAAACACATTATCGAATCTTGCTGACGCAAAGCCATTAACAAAGGCTAAACGTTCTTTTTTTATTAATTTCATTTGTAAAAATAGAAAATATATCATAAATATTGTAAATACGATGAACAAATCATTTAATTGAAATTCACATTCTGATTGGTTAAAATGTAGGATAAATCATGTTGAAATATCTCAAAAAACCAACCTACTAACTCCACCGTTCCCTTCAGTTGCCCAAACGGAGTAAGGCAAGATAAATCCTAGTCAGTATGATGCGATGAATCAACAACAACAACGGGTGCTCAGCTCTTCGCTATTCATCGCCGTTTTGTCACGCTTCTCTTCGTCGTGGAGAAAAGTCGATCTTTTTCCATTCTTCCGCCCAACTTTGGTGTGGTGCAATAGCGTAACTTGCTTGGGCTTCTTTTCTTCACCCTTCCCGCGTGGAAGGAGCCAGTTTTGTGCGGTCAGTTTGTTTTTCTATTGTAATCCTTCCCGCGGTTATAACCACGGCGTGACGATCTTTTACTCGTTGCTTTCGCTTCGGGAGAAAAGCCTCCCCCGGTTCCAGCCAAGGGTGGGTGGTTTGCAGGGAGCGAAAGATGTCGGCTTCCAGTTGTTACTTTGCGCGATGGGGTAGGAGGACGATGATTATTATTATTTTGGTCACCGCTTCCCTTGCCCCATCCGCTTGCCAATCAACCAAGGCAGCATGTCAAGAGCCGGAGTTGGCCAACAGGAGGAGGATCGTTAACAACAAAACCCACGGTTTCGGTACGTTCCTATTGAGGTCCAGTGTCGAAATGGAACTTTTTGGTAGCTACTGGTGCCAGATAGACCTACTTATATCGCTTGGCCGACATAGGTCACCCCGCTTAAAACAACGGGTCAAAGAAATGACCTTACGAAACTGCAAACCGATTGCCAGCTAACAGAAAACCCTGCGCAATCAAACAAATCGTTCTTCCAGCGCATTTACGGCTTGATCAATGTCTGTTTTCGTCAATTCCAATCCCTCCGGGTGGGTGGTTACGGAATGACCTTCGGAGGTGGTTAAAATTGATAGCCAATCTGTTGCCAGTTTGACCCCGGCGCTTGCAAAGCTCTCTCCCGCGGGGCAAACATACTTTTGGGGCATGCCATTGCATTGGCCCGGCATGCCGACTCCGATGACTAATCCTACGCCCGTGACTCAGTGTTCAATCATTTGCAGAATTCTACAACCGAACGCGAACCCAAGGGGGGAACTTAGAGCCGCAGTCCAAGGTGAATGTTGTTCTTTTTATGTGGCTTGCATGGAAAATGTTTACTGATTTTCCACAAACTTTAGTGGGTGGTTCAGGAGAATTGATAAATTTTTCGTTAAACTTAATGTTTCGATCAGTTTGATGTATAGAAGTTTTGATAACGTTTTCAACCGAATATTTTTAATATTCTACTAAAACTAGACAAAACGAAATTTATCTTCATCACCCTGTGATGTAAACATGTTACATGAGAAAAACAAATCCAAAACCCTCCACTTTATGCTTCATATGCTGTGCCGCATAAACCAAGCGTTGGGCCGTAAGCTCGGCGGCCATTTTGGAGGGTGGATTGAAACCCTTCCAACCCTCCCTCTAACGATCTCTGCACACATTTTTCGCGATTTATCCAGCACTAGCAAACCGATCGATATTGTTTGCAAATCGCACAATGCAATCCATCGCCGAACGAAAATCCGCTCGGACAGTCGCAGTTCCCTTTATTTATTTCTATGCGCGTTATTGGCATGCTTATGGTGGGCCCTATGGGTGGTACATCGGGCGGCGCGGAGGGACACGTGCTAGTGACACTCTGGTCCGCCGGCCTCGGTACGACTCTGTGACATATGCTTTTTGTCCGGCACCTCTTCGCCGCTGGACGCCCCCTTTTTTTGTTCTTCCGACCGTCTCACCGGAGGCAGCATAAATCTCGTCTCCATCCGTTCGCGGGCCGCTCAGCGTCTGGTCTCCGGGGTGGAAATGTGAAGCGGAATTGCGGACACCAGAGGGCATTGGGTGAGGGTTGAGGGCGGTGGGCTTGAGTCTTATGGTAGCAACAAATAACATACTCCACAGCGGGATCGAAGTTGGCGTTTTTTTACCATCATTCTTCCTTTCTTGCGGTAGGCCTACGGTGTGTCCGATGGAGTTGGTCGGGAATGGTCGTACGATGTTGTTTTTTTTTATTGGTTCAAACCATTCAACGACTACCGCTCCGCAAATCATCGAAGGCGGACGGTGAGGGGGAAAAATACTCTGTTGAAAAACGCCAACCGACCGGGAGCAAGAAGGAAACGGGGAGTTTTTTCCATCCAGCCCGTTCTTGACGTGCGCCACGCGGACAGCAAGTGGTGCTTGCCGAGCGGTCCTTCAATCATCGGCACCTACTTGAGGCACCGGGTTCCGCCTCACCACTTGAACCGTGCGCGGTGGGGTTGACCAACTGATCGATCTTGCTCGAAGCCACCCCGCTAAGTACAATGTTGTTGCCGATCGATAGCACACTTCTTTTGTGTGTGTGTGTGTGTGTGGTTGGAGTCAAGCACCGCCGTTCTTAGCACCGCTGTCGCTGTATTTATGCACATATGTCTCTTTCCTAGTTCGCTTAGTCTTCTGTGCTATCTTGAGTAGATCTCGAGACAGGGAACACCGCACCGTTCAAAGGTCTATGACACGTCGACGCACGTCGAATGAATGCTCGAATCGTGCGCATTTACTGAAGTTAGTCATCGTGGTATTGTGGTATTTGGCAGTGAATTTGATTGAGGAATAAAGTTAGCTCATAAACGCTGGTTGGTAAGTTTACTAATCCTTAAAGACACGCTGAGTTTATTCGCTAATGACTGCATCTTAGATATGTTCAGGGCTATAAAGCTAGTCAAAGCTGCGAGATCCGTTGTTTTACAACAACACGATGATTTTTAAGATTACGGATTCGTAGCTTTAGCGTAACGATTTAAAAATTATTCAAAACACTCAAGATACCAAGAAGGCCAAAGCCAAGAAAAGTATAAGCAGAAGATTAGTTCATCTGTTTACATAAACATTCGTCTATTTACATCAAACTAAACTTTAATGTTTTTTAAGACATTTGCAACAATTTCACCCAACAATTTGTAACCCAGACAAATAACTAACTACGATATTTTATGATTTTTAGGAATCGTTTAGCAAGAAGCAAAACAAAAAATTTACTCATTATTCCCGGTGCTTGTAACAGAGTAAATTTTTTCCCGCTTTTTCACCCTATTTATCAGTTTGTTTAACTCTAATCGTTCCCTTTTCATCTGAAAGGAGCTGTTAGAGAGATTTCGGACTTACGGGTCCGAACTGTCTCTGACATTGATGCACTGGGCTATAAACATATCCGTACATTACAATACTAACCCGAAAGCATATCGTTTTCGTTTAGTTTCTTAAGTAATGCGTTATTGTCTTCTAAACCGTGGGAAAAAAGAAAAATGTTTTTATTTCACTTTCTTATCTTTGCAAGAAAAGATCAAATCTATTATTTGTGTTTTGATTGATTGTAAAAAATGTCTAACCTTTTGATGTGTCCTTATAAAATGATTTAAAAAAAGAATGAAACGACCCTCTAAGTGCATTTTTACTGCATTCCTTCAAGAAACGGCACGGTTGTGTTAAAAATTTTGATGGTTCGGCCCATGACTATTTAACCCGCGGGCATGGAGGTGATTTCTGGTGAATTCGCGTATAATTGATGACAAATGATGTAGATTAACTGCACCGGGGCACTTTTAATTATCGCCGCTCCTTGGACCGCACCCGACCGAAGCGGATGGAACTCCGCGATGCAAGCGCGCCGATGCAGCAGCATTCGTAGGACGATTCGTGCTGCAAAACCGAAACCCGACTGCGCTGGCTCGTCCTAATGGGCCATAAAATAAAACGGTCTTGCGTCGTCCCTGACACTCCTGCCCATCTCCCAGGGCTTCGTTGCTCCCATTTTAATGTCGAAAAACGAACCGACGAACCAACGCAGCTTCGTGATGGATTGAAAGACTAGGCTTCTGCTTTTTTCCCCCGCTCCATTCGGCTGAAACGGGATGAAATCTTAGCTAATGTCCGTTGCCTTGACCGGGGTGCCCCCGGGCTGACGACCCGGCTCGAAATTACCACCGGTTCGTATGTTTATGTCGGTAATTTGAGCGACCATTTCCGCATTTCGAGCCCCTTGCTTGCCCATTGCGTGCCGACGCAGCAAAACCGATTTGCGGATTTCATGGCCGCACCACCCAAATTTGGCCATGAATCAATTAGACCCTTTTTTTGCCAGCGAGTGCGCCGGCGAGAGTTGAAATCATCTTCAATTTAAGGTTCGCAATGCCCTGTTCTGACCGGACCCGGAGTCCCTCCCGGGGATCCCGTGAGAGTCATGCTATTTAATCTTAGAATTCAAGGACACACAAAAGCATCTGACAAGTGAAAAAAAGGGATCGTCCAAAAAACCCGAACGAAACCCCGGGTTCCAAGATCATCGTCGCACAGGTTCGAAACCGGGCCGGCAATAATCGAAAATTGATAAATTATATCATTATCGAAGGCTCGGCTGTTAAGGGTCGTGTTCGGAAGCTGTCGACACTCAACTCCGGGCCCGCGATATAAACACTTTGGTGGCACTTGGCTCAGTCGAGACCGGTCCTGCTGACGACGATCTGCCGGATGTATCGATAGTAATAATCAATGGTTTACCGCGATGGTTCGCTTACACCTATACTTAGGCCGCAAACGCAATCCCTACCGGACACACATTTACGCACTGGTGTTGATGATCGTTCGAAGGGGTAAAGCCGAGCCGATGTCTCAACACCCGCGACCGTCCGCAGGACAACGAGCCGGTTGACGAGTAAGTAAACACGATCAGTAATTGAGCGAAATCAATGATAATGATTGTTATTACTATTACCACCGGTTCCCTTTTCGGGCTCGAGAAATTGCACGCGAGGCTTGCTTCCACTTTAGTTTCTCACTGTTGATGGACCGTTCTGGAGCCGTCTCCAGGGTAACTCCAGACCACTCGACCGCTCGGTGTGAAATCCCATTTAGTCCCCGTTACCATTACGCTTCCCTACTTTTGCCCACCGGTGAACTGTCAGAACAGGAACACCGTGCGCACTAATTGAACCTTCGGTGAAGTTATTTTGATAATCTGCGCACAATGGTACGCGAGTAAACGGTTGCGTTCCGTCGAGGTGATGATTGAGGAAGGTTGCGAAAGTCCTTGAACCCAATGTCAGGCAGTTGGGCTGTATGACTCACTTTGTTTATTCTCATCGTGAGGTGAGGACTGATTCCTATCATGTCATATGTGGTCAGGACATACGGTCATGGGATGTACCGCACACGAGCGTCATGGGTTCGTGATCATACCTCACCGTAGCAAGGGATCCCGGCGTGAGGCGGCTGATTAATTTTTAGTATCATTTTTAATGACCAACACCGATGACGCCATCCCCTTCGGTCTTGCCACTCACCACGTTCAGCACGTTCTCCGGTGAGGATCCGTTTCTCGGGCTCGTCGAAACTCGCAAAAATGGTGATCTCGGATGTGCAGGAACGGATCATCCGATGATCGACCAGGAATGTTCTGTTCCGTCCAGGTTTTGTTGCCCGGTCATGATTTATGATTCACCCCTCCGAGTGCACCTGTGTGTCGGATCGTGCGAATCGAGGGTCCGGTGAAGGACACATCGCTTCGTTCTCGGACGAATTTGTGAGCTCATAAGCCTACTTTTATGCGTTCCTCCTCCATGTTTCACCTTGGCGATAACGAGAAGTTTTATGTACCAATGCGCTAAAGGGTCAAAGGGAATCAAGGATGTCCCGCGAGCGCCTGACTGATTGATTGACTGATCGATGGGTGATCAATGGGAGGTACCAAGGTAAGGTCGGGCAGCGCTTGAAGTTGCTATGGCTAGAGTTTACGATTTGGGACGATGGCCGTGAAATGAAACCTTAAGAATGGAAACTTGAAGTTCTGAACAAGAGAAAACTCTCGTCATCCTGTTTTGTGTTCGATGGCTTAGAAGCAAAGCAAACGCGCTAGTTGTTATAATGATGATGTCAGTTTTAATTCTTTCAATAGCTGAGGTCATCAGCTGACTTTGGCAATAATAACAAAATAGTTGTAGGTCTTAGTTCAGCATAAAATCAAATCATGGATAATGAAGAGCTACGCAATATTCTCTTGTAGTTATATGGACAAAATTGAGGGAAACAGTAAAGTAATCGTAATTATCTCTTCCTCTTCTATACGTAGAGTATCCAAATTAAGATAGGCTTCAGGATCCGCCAAATGGAAAAACTTGCATGTATTTTAACTTACTTGTTCCATTACTTCGTGTTTTGTCTCCTAGATGAACTAACGAATTATTTTATTTGATATTGAAAAAACAAACCACACTCAGCTAAACTTCATACGACTTTGGTATAATTGTTTTTCTTTTTCTTAAAATATTTCAAAGTGATCCTTCCCTTGGGAATGCGGTGTATCAGGGCCAAGCGCTGTTTAAGATGTTCTAGTCGTACGCGCGGTTCTTCTGTCGCACATCGGAACGCGACCCTATAGGTCGTGGTCGTGGTCAACATCGCAATGTTGCGGGCGATTGTAGTAACATTAATGAAAAGCAAAAAATAAAACATACTGCCTCGCCGAATGTCAGAGCCCAACGCTTCCGGGAAGAAGGTCGCCCTGAAGGGGAGGGAGAGAGAATTCCAGACTCGGTCACTGCGAAATCGGTACTGTCCACCGTGGCCAAAGGGGCATCGGCAGTGGCGGTTCTATCTACAGTCACCGTCGCCTCATTTGCCATTCCAGCGCTGCGTTGTGCAGGATTGTCATGAATAAACATGAGGAGAAAGAAGTGCGAGCTCGGCGTTGGCGTTGCGCTGAAGTTAAAACCGCCCCCTGGGAGGGGATGGTATGTAAACCGGTGCAGTACTGGAGTGTCAGTACCGCTTAAGGGTATTTTGTTATCGCGCTGAAAGAAGAACCTATTGAAAAATGCAGATGTTGCACAGTGGAGTGCTATTCTGATATTTGAAGATTAAAATAAAAAATTTTAGGGAAGTTTGTGTGCGTTTAAAATATCCTCAAATGAAAATGGCGTACGATTTCATACCAACAAGTAGGATAAATAGGTCTACGATTCAAATATAATTATCCACACGTTTTATGGTTATCGAATGAATAAAACACCTGATAAATAACACCCAGGGCAACTTGAACCTTACGATCTTATCACCAAGATTACTAGAACTAGAGGTTGGGTCACACAGCTTTTCATGTCTGTTTACCTTGTTGGTAATGATGACCAAAAAAAATCAATTTTAAGGTTAGAATTGCCGGGTGTTGTAGATACACAGATAGGTGTTTGCCTTAAAGTTCCAATAAAATAGTTTTTCTGATACAGGAACCATATGGTTGGTAGCAGTCGATCAGTATAAATGTGTTTTACATCCTGGTTTAGCTGTTTTTTGTTACAGAATTGAGTTCAAACGTTCATTACGAATGTTTGTTTTGGGTATCATAAATTCCAAGATGGCGCTATGTTCACCTGTCAAATCACTCCACATAAACTAACCTTGAAAGTAACCTTGCTTATCACACTTTTTGGACATAAAACTACGCGAAGCTCCCACCGTGCGAATCGCTACGGTGCCATTTGAATAAAAGAAAGATTAGCGGTTTACCCATACCTTAGCAGGCTGTGCGAAGCTTCTTCAACTGTCAATTCATCCGTGTTCAAGTCCCGCTCAAGAAGTTTCTCCCATCAACTGCACAATCGAGGCAAGCTTTGGGTTTTACCGGGCTTTGGGTTGCTTTTCGCTACTGCGAGGATGGATTAATCGACGATGCGTTGTCACCGTGGAAGACTACAAAGGAATCGTTGCATCGCAATTTCCGCCCTGTCCACTTAACCTTACCCGCCGTTCGGTTGCGTTTTATCGTTCGCCCCAACGGGGTTTCGCATTTGGTTGACGAATACAAATTAGAAGCTTGGGATGGAATGGCGACGAGAACGGGAGAGTATTTGCACAGTTCGTCACTTGGTCAACGGAGTCAGCTTCCGTCGAGTTCTGGACATCCCCCCGGAGTGGTTTCGCAAACGGAAAAGGACGATCGTGTAAACGGCCCTACGCCATATAAAGGCATCGGACCAACATGGCGATGCACCGACCGATGTTCGAAGTGGCTGGCAAATTACGGAATTCCGTTATTTCCGCGGAAACATAATCCACCACGCGCCAACATAATAACATTTTAACGACGGGCGGAGGGTGGGTGGCACGCGCGCACACCAAACCGGTGTCCCACCCGCTCCCCCGACTTCCCGACCGATGTCCGATGGTATGTCGCATGTCGTGGCTGCATCCGGCACGCGGTGTGATTCTAATCGGTTCCAAAACAATAAATTGCTCCACCACCCACCCACCCACCCACCCACCCCCACACGCGGGCAAGTGGCATCGGCACGGAGAAAGGTCATTTCCCTGCAGTACGCACATCGCGGCTGCGGCTTTTCCGGTGGGGGTTATGCAATGCGCGGGACGTCACGTCGTAGCATCGGGACGGGGACGGGAGGGCCATTGGGGCTTTCGCGCCACCCGCGGCCTCAGATTATCGCCAAGCTCGCGTTTACCGCTACTTGACGGTGTGCGGTAGTAGTTTTCTTTTTCCCCTGGCCCAGCGCCTCTTGGCTTGTCCGTTCTAATCAACGGTATCGATCGGTGCAAGCGGCCGGCCACTAACCAAACGAACCGGTTCCACACCCGGTGACAGGTTGGTTTGTGCAAATACGATTTATGGTAATGAATTTTGCCGACCACCGTTACGGGTTGTTCTTACGGAGCTGGTTTTGGCCGCCGAAATTGGTTTTCAGCGCCGCTTGCCTGCCGCGTCCATTACTGTTCGTTCTCGGAAGCATTAATTGAAACCTCGTTATATTTTTAGAACAGATTCTAAGACACCGTGACAGTTCTTCGGAATAGCACGAGTTGATTTTAAACAAATTAAACTCAAGTGAGCTGTAGAAATAGGATCTATTTTACAACAAATTGTTGTATTATTATCTGAAAGATAATCTATGCTGAAATTCCTTTTGAAACGTCCTTAAAATAGAAGTCGAATTAAATGATTCATAACATACTAAATAAAGATTTCAAGAACAAAAGATTTCAAAATAATAATAAAACAATAAGTATTAAACTAAATTTCTACAAATTAAATAGTAACTTTTGCATATCCTCCTTCTATGACCCATTCCATCAATTTGCGACATCCTCGATTCAAAAAAAGGTTTCAAAATGAGTTTATTTCGCGTACTTTACCAGCTCAGTAGTTAATGATTCATGTAATCTGTTGAAAGCTGTTATGCTTATTAGTTAACAAATCAAATTGCTCCAAATTTGGTTGGACAAATGTCTTCTTTTACGAAAGAGTTGACAGTTTTCACGATATTTTCAACTTATGATATCCGTTTAGCTACTCTATTTTGTTTCGATGAAACCCTAAAAATGTTAAAAAGGTCACAAATACAAGTGCTATTTCATTTACTATGTTACTATTTAATTATGTGATTACAAAAATGTGCAAACTAACCCGACTATGGTGGCAGCTTATGGATTCAATTCAAATCAACCACGTTGGTGACTTGTTAAAAAATCGGTGGTTATGTTTTTACTTCCCTAAATGAAATTTCCTTTCAAATCATCAAACAGCTTCATGATTGTCCGCGCATTGGAAAGCTAATCGGGATTGGCTTTCTTCGCTTTTCACACATTATAGCCGCCACCGGCAACAAAAGCATTCCTCGGGGCACAATCCGCCCGGAAAAGATTTGTTGATTTTTCGGGCTCCCGATCTATTTATGGCTGACGAAAGAATGAGGGTGGTTACGGCCACAAAAAAAAAGTGTTATCTCATCATGCTCATCATCCATCGGCTAACTATTTGAAGCTTCACTTCACGCTCCGCCTGGGCCAGAATGGGGCTAGAAGTTCTTGAAGAGGAAAAATAGGTAGTTGTCAGATCTAAGATTCGTGGTGATGATTGGGTGTTTTTCTCTCTCGCTCTCTCTCTCTCCTTCTGCTCCCTGTCTAACCCTACCTAACTACCGTGAAGGTCGGCGAAACCAAGCCACAGCGAAGAAGGCTCCAAATTAGGCATCCAAAAATGGTGCGTGATTAGCGGTGCTTGCAGGAATTAGTTCGCCTCCGGAGATGATTGAACTGGAACTGAATGCTGCCGAGGACCGGGGACTGTACAAGGGGGGGGAGGGATCTGGAGCTCTTTGGACAGAATGGATGTTGACATTTACCGTTCACCTCGGCTAAGTCGACCTCGTCAGCTTTGACACCGTTGTTGTTGTGGGATCATATAGAATATTTAGTTTTTCTTCTTATAGTTTTCCTCAAGATTATATCTTAACTCCAACAAAAAGCTTTTGAAGAACTCGGTTCATTTTTTGGAGTTCCAAAACAAACTCCCGAGCAGTGCACAGTTTTAGAAGTTCTATACTTCCTTACTTTTCCGAGGGTTCTTTGGGACCCTAAACAAGCCTTTCTCCAACTCTTTCTGCTGATTTCAATGAGTTTGTTCGGTTCACCCACTATATCCTGGAAGAGAATAGACATAGGGAAAGAAAATTAAACGCCAACTAGCGTATGACGGACAAATTGAATAGATCGGGTTAAACCTCTCCCTTTACAATGGCGAATTCCCATTCTTGCTCGTTTTTGACATCGCAACGGTGAATGATAATGATGGCCCTACGTATACGGTATGTGATGATCGGCCCCATTCGTTTCCTCCCGTTCTGGAGCACATCTTGTGGGTGGCGCTGGAAACATCACCCCCACCTGGAATGGTTTGCCCGAAGGAGAGACGCTGCTGTGAACGCGTATTTGCAAATGAAATTGAACCACCATTGCAGGCGGGAGATTAAATGAGGCAAGCAAGCGGGGTTGTTCTGGTAGTTCCTTTTTGTCGTGAGTCAAGCACCGTAGAATACAGCACCCGGACAGCCAGTGATCTCCAGTGCCGCAGATTACGGGGGAGGACTTACTTCTCAAAAGCGTTCTTGAACGTGAACAACGGTGCCAAATGGCTGAAGAAATGCATGCCTACATCGGGTCGGCATTCACCGCGTTGTCGGCTGAGTGATGGGTGGGAAGATTGCTTCCGGGTGTCGGGTTGTGTTCTGACACGTGAAAAGGGGAAAAGAGCAGCCAGTAGACCATCAAGTAGAAGCTGGGACGGGTTCAGTCAGTACGACAAACAGTGCATGTCTGCCGGGCTTGCTTCTCACATGGGGTCACTTTCCTAGTAAGAGAAACCCAACTCCACAACGGGAGAACTTGGAACGTAGAATTTACAAAAGCAAATAGAAGGGTTCAATAAGCAAGTACTCTTCCCTGGTTTTAAGATTGGCGATCCACCGTTCGATTACTGTAAAATCGGCAAAGGCTAGAATAAGGACGCCTATTGATCTAAATTCTGAGTGTTCTATGGTCAATTTCCAACGGTGCTTGGGGCGATCTCCTGAGTGGAACAATGGTGAACGGGATACAGTAATGAACAAAATGATACATTAAATCGTAAATAGGAAATTGGACGACCGAAAAAGATCGACGCCATTATTATTACGCTTTGTAGGTTCCACTGAGGTATTGGGAACCTTTAACCAACAGTGAACCAATGTTCATCCCGTCTACAAGCTGCCCGGCTTATGATGAGGCCCAATAAACTCTTTACCAGCCCTACTGGGAATTGATATTGTCGACGGAATTCTGCATCTCACCATCCACTACCGTTTCGTTAGCGTGGCCGCGAATGCTGTGATTTTGTTGATTTACCTGGCGAAACAGGGACAGGGCTAGGTCAAGCTCGTTTTCCCTTGGGATTCCCGTAATCATAGGCTTTGGCTAACGCTACTGCCCGGCAGGAAAAGGGAGGCTTTAACTGTTTCGCAAATGCCCACCGAAGCCTTACCCTTGTTTTTCGACGGGAGCACGCAAAAAAAAAGAACTAGTTGATAGTTTTCAAAGTTCACCTCAAATTCCACTAGAACGGTAATGTTTGGCCAAGAGCGTAAAGGTTACTCTGGGAAAGTTTGGTGAAACTCTAACAGATCAAGATATGGATTAACTCCTGAAGACTTCTTTGGTACTGAATGTTTAAAATTGAGAATTGAAGTTGGAATTTAAATATGTTCAATGAACATTAAAATACAGTAATTTTCCCACGAAGGAGTAAATAAAAAGGCTGAAGGATCTCTGGGGATGAATCGATATGAAGTTCTATAATGCTAAATTGCACAATGGATTATCATTGTTCTTTTTGATGATCCCCTTTGCCACATGGGAACGTGATTCATAGGTTTTTGTTAGCTGAAGAACCTTTTTCTTTGCCGTTTGAGTGTTCAAGAGCTATGTGTTATTGTGTTCATCCCTTTGGGGCGCGAGACTCGCGTACACTTGGCATGCAGAACACGGGGACGATCGAAACGAAGCCGGGGATTGACGGATGTCTTCGGGCCCGGGCGGTCCCCGAGGCGGTGACAAGTTGTTACTTTTTATTTGCGTTCGTCCACGTTTGCAGCAAAACAATATTAAAATGACTGCGCCGTGGAGGGAATATTAATTAAATCCACCGCTCAAGAACCATTTCTTGTCTACGATGTATGTGATGAGCCGAGGGAGACGATCGAAGAGAATCGCTGTTTGTTTGACACCGATCGGCATTATGGCGAAGTGCGAATGGGTTGACAAGAAAAGTAAACAACAATAAGGATCACCTTGTGCGAAATGCGTGTCGTATTTGTGTAAATGTTCTTTCTCCTGTTAGTGCTGCACCATATGGGTGGAGAATCGTTTAAGAACACCGATACGATCGTGTCACCTGCTGGTTCGATCGATCTTGAAGATGATTAATCGCTCGGTGCGTGCTGTGAAGAGTAAAACGAGCCTGGGAGATACGTTACCGAAAGGGTTCAATGGCCGATTCGAGCGACAAACAAAACAAAACGACGATGCCGATGGCGATCGCGTTTGCCACCGGTTGGTGCAGTATTTTCTTTGCCCATTCGTCGTCGTCAAACAAACAATGCAAATGACTCACGTCTTGCGGGCTTTCTGCCACCAAAGATGCTGAAGGAATGCACCCCGGGGGCAGAAAAAAAGGTGAAGTGAAGAGAGAGAGACTCGCGGTGTGGTGTCGTTAAATTATTTGCTCGACCCGGCGGCTGCAATCCGATGCACCGGCACGCAACGGAAGAAGGAAAAAGGTGCCAACGGATGTGTTCTGCCTGTCATCTGCGGCGATCCGGCGGCGTTGGACGCTGTAGGTGGTTGAACGGATCCCGTGGCCGTTTCTCTAGTTCCCTCTCTCTACTGGCGTGTCTTTCTTTTCCCCTCCCCATCCAGACGGGACGATGGATCATTATGAACCTGTCAGCCGATCCGCGTAGAACCCATTATTTACGCAAACAGTCATCATAAATTGAAATGTTGTTTATTGCACTCGTTTCAATTTTCATTACAATCGGATACCATTTTCTTTTTCTATCTTTTCGTGGCGTTTTTCCCTCTCTCTTGCTCTAGCTCTTGTTGTTTACCCACTGTGTTGTCACTGGCAAGGAGGTTCGTCGCCTCCAAGTGCATTGAGCACCTTTGTTCTGCGTTACTTTTTTTCTTTCCCGTTTATTTTTTTCAAGACGACTCCCTGTAGAGACTTCACTGTCCGTGTCCAGTGGCTTGTTTCCGTTTGCGGAAACGTTTCCTGCTGGCGATACGCATGCTAAAACGTGGAATATTATGTCAAAACGTTCTTCGGGAATAATGTTCTTTATTCAGCGCGTTGTATCGGAATGTGAGTTTATTTCTTAATGCGTGTTTTTACTAGACATCTTGCATTAGTTATAGAAAACAGCTGGATACTTCACACATTTTTTAACTAATTTTTAGATCAATTATAATTTACCAAGCAACGTTACAAGTTTCGGGTTGCAGGTGATAGTTCATTTTATTTTTACGTACAATTTAAGAAACAAATCTCTTAAGTCTCGTTATCATTTGACACTTTTGAGTCACAACAAGTGCAGAAAAGTATCAAAAACGATCGTGTTATAATAGAACTCGCAAAAGATTCCAGTTCATGTTTGCGATCGCCTGTTCTTCGCTCACACGTGAAGGAATCATCCCTTGATGGCCTCTTCTAAAACAAAAAAAGAAAAAACTACACTCCATACGTGACAGTTTAGTCAAGATTCCTTCCCAAGCAACTCCAGGCTCCGTCTATTTTATCTTGCGTTCGCGAAGGGAAAATCAATTACCCTCCGCACGGTGGAGTGCAAAATGTTAAAGGCGTCAAAGTGCATCGGACGTGACTTTGGCTCCTCCGTCGATGCCGGCACGCAGTACCCAGCGACCAGAGAACATTATCAGCATCGTTTTGCGTACACTCCGACCGTTCCTTGGTGCCAGCCGTGCACCAAGCGACTCCAGAATGTATGCGTACCGTATGCAGTTTCCAGTCCTTGCGCCGCAAAAAGTGGACGCAAAGGAAAATCTAATGGGAGATCAATGGGAAAACCACGGTTCGTGTTCCACGGATTACATGTCATCAAATATGATTACATAAAAATTACTCCACACCGTCGCTCCGCACGGTGGGGGAAGATGAGTTCGTTGCGAATCGGAAAAGGGTCTTAAGCCAAATGGTGGAGAAAAAGAACAACCCTCGTGGGTGCTCCTCCTCCTCCTTCGCTGGCTGATCTTTCCCTTCTCAGGTTTGCGTTCTTTGCCGCAGTGGCTTCTCACCCAAGTACACGATGCACGAAAGCTGTAGTGTGTTGAAGGTGCGCAGGAAAAGAAAACGTGACTCTACGGATGATTGTGAAAATGTGCCTATCGTGCATTGGGTTGGAATGACTTTTTCGCTATGGCGTAATAGACAAGCTGGATGATGGCAGTCAAAACAATATCGTCATTATTTACGGAAAATGATTGCGGAATTTTGCAAAGAGTAAATATTTTTAGAAGAAGGAAAAGATTATTTGAAAGGTATTGAATTCGATTGTTGGCTCGTTTAACGAATTTGTTTTGCACATAAGTTTCGTTAAAATGAATTTAACATACGACACAAAATGTTATTCATCAATGAATAATAATCGCTAGTAACAAGCAAAGCTAAAAATGCTTTTACGAATTGTTCTTTCGCTTTAGTTTTAATTTAGAAAAGAAACAAGCAACACACGTAAAATGAAATGGATCATTAAGCGGCGGAAACTCTACATAAGCGGTTAGAACCGAGATTTATTAAAGGATAGTAAAACGAGAGTTCAAGTACATCGTGCCACGTGGAAACGCGGACCGAAACCACCCGCTCGGTCGCAGAAGCGTTTTCATTTTCGATTTTAATAAAGCATCACCGCTCCGTCGTGCTCAATTCGCATGCTGTCTTCCAACCCGCGGAGGCTTATGCTCGAACGACTCACCCTCTTCCTTCGCTTCTTTTCATCAACCTGGTAGAGGGAAGCAGGAGTAGAAAAAAAGCGTTCCGATTCAACCTGCTTCGGATTCAGCTTCAGCCGGGCTTCATGCTCCTCCGTGGTCGTCGTCGTCGTCGTCATCGTCGCTGTCGAGTTTGCTTGTGCGAAGTTTTTCCCTTCCGTGTATTTCCAACCATTCCCCTCCATCTGCCTCCCCTGGGCGGTGCGTTTCAGTCTCTCGACGACGACGACGACGAGGAGTGCGGTTTCGCTTGGCTCGTCGCTCATAACATCTCCGCTGGCCCGATGTTTCCGTCTGCCATTGACCCTGGCATCGCGGCGTACCGTCGGAACGATGATGAGCATCGGACTGGGCCGGCAGGTAGCACGTGGGGGAGCGAGCTGAACGGAGAAAAACCTTGACTTCTAACCGCCGTTTGCGTCGGATGTTTGTGTTGATGCACTTCCACCGTAGGAGCTTCCCGCCGTCGTCCGCTTCGGCGTCGGAGTTCCTTGCCCAGCGAAGCTGTCACGCCAATGGGTCAGCATAACCCGTAGGGGTAGTGGACGGATTGAGAGGGGCTCGAATTCGGCACTTACCAAGTTTGCTGTGATTAAATTGGAACTAAATTGTGTTGTTATAATTTATACAACATTGCATAGATGGAAGCATTAATAGAAGAAAACATTTTTTTATTCTCGAAACTTCTCAATCAATTCTAATTAGAACAGCAACATCCTCCAAGCATGATTGCATTGGAGGTAATTCCGTACCCGTTCTGTGCATGAAGCATATGTACATCGCCAGCGCAAACTCCACATGGGGGTATTCATCGCGCAGATGATCATGTTCCGGCCTCCAACAAACGTCAACAACCGCTCCGATGACGTCGGTTCAGCCGAGCGTACTTATGCTCGTACCATAATCATAAAACCATAAAGACCCGAGTGTGCTTTACTTGTATCGCAAGCCGATGAAACGAGACAAGATTTTACAGCATATGCATCGAATGTTTCCCCTTGCTGGTTTGTTGCTTTTGCAGAAATTGTTCACGACCATCTTCTCGCACCGAGAGCCAGAACCAGACACGGAACCACCACGGAACGACGCTGGAACCTATGATCATCTTCCCCCCTACGAGAACCCGCCTTAAGGCACGTTTCCTCTGGCGAGCGCTAGAGGATCATTTTCTATGATCTCCCTAGTTTCCAGTTCCTTGCCAGCACCGTGAAGCAGTGGATAGCTGTTCCGGTTGTTCAGTAACGATAATGTTCCCAATTTCCTATCGTTTGGCCAGGCATGCTCGTCTTCCAAAGGCCGAGTTATAAAAGTTGCAGCTATTACCGACACCGATCATGCAGCACGTTTTCTGTTTCTTTATGATTTTCTGAAAAGCATTACTGATAGTTTCATTTATGTTTATATGAATAAAATTAGTATTATTATACCCTCGAGGGCAATACAACAATCAATATAAATTTTGCGTTCAGGACACATTTTGTCTAACAACGAATATTTCCAAGAAACTGAAAAAGTTTAGGCAAATTTTTAAAGCGCTTTAGACATTCAAAAACATGAAAAAATAGATAAAAACTTTCATGCATGTTATCTTTCTGCTTATCACCAACGTTTGCGTCTTTATCTTTATTAATTCTATTTTTAAGAATCACAAACGAGTTTCAGAACAGCAGACCAATTATTGGAATTTTTAAAAATAATACTCCGTTTCATTTTAAAATTCTATTATACCGATACAAATAGTAGTTTTAGTTGCAAGAATAAGCACTTAATATTGTAAATTTATAAAAGTTGTATGATTTGGAATTGAAATGTACAAAAGAATGCAACAGTTTTTATTAATTCCAGACTAGTTTCTAGAAACAGGAAAGAATGTTATAATTTTAAGTATGTTCAATAGATTCACGGATAATTGGTGCAGCACAGTTTAACAGGTATTGATATGGTTGCAATAAAACAAAAATAAAGCAATCGCATCTACAGCTTTGCATTTTCCATAATTGGTTGCTTTTGAGCTAAAGAAATCAAAAGAATACTTAGCAGTTTAGTTTGGACGTCTCCTTTTTATCAAATTGAATTTATTCTTTTGAATAAAATATTTGACAATAAAACATGATTAATCAAGATTCCAAATTGCAAAATAAGTTAAATACGTCAAAAAAAATTAGTAAAATGTTAAAGGAACTATAAGATCACCGAACAGCTAGTGTAGAAACTTCTGATAGAATCTTCTACGCATCCATCCCGAACCATAATTGACGGTTTTGGCAGCGCCTAAGGTTCGATCGTTCCTCCGAAATTGAGTGACGTGCCTTCGAAGTGGAATTCCGACCGATGATGATTCGTTCGTCCAGAGTGAGTTATTATTTCCGATGATGCTGCGCGGCCATCGTCTCGCTACATCTCGCACCGGTCCGCGGAGTAGTGAACAATTTTTCGACAGTTGAAGGTCACGTCCAAACGCCCTGCGATGCGAGCCGAACGCACAAATCGTCGACATCCGATCGTGGATCCGCTGATGGTTCTTCCGCAAAAGTGCACGTTCTGATCGATTCCGGATGATTTTTCCGCGGCGCGGTTGAGGCTACGGTTCATGGCATCCGTTCCGTTAGGTCACGATCGGTCCCTGATGGGGATGACCTGGGTAGTTTGGTTAGGTTCGTCCGTCGTTTCCCCCCCCCAGCGACTCCTCCCGCGGGGTCTCCCGCGGGGTGTCGTGATTAGATAATCATAGGCCGGGCTTTTCGGGCGACTGGAGCGAGTGAGTAGTTTATTTCAGTTTTGTCTTCGCAGTTTCCACCAGACCGTTCCAGACGAGGGGGAGAGGGGGTTCCTAAGAGATTCTAGGAGAGGAAGAGGAAGAAAAAACCTCTAGGTGGATGTTGCTGCGCAGGTTTTTCTCCGGGCGGGCCAGACCTTCGGTATGCGGGCTGGGAAAACTGGTTGGTACCACCCCAGACCAGCCCTTTTTTGTATCCGAGGTGCATGCATAAGTGATAGGCGCAAGCAAAACAAAAAAAAAAACGGGAAGAAAAGTGTGCAACGGCCCTTGGGAGTTTGAGATAAATTAAATTTTATGACTTACCACAAAGTTCACTCTCCATCTCCCTCATCCCTCGTTCTCGGTGTCGTTCTATCCCTTAGTTGCGAGTCATACGTCTTCACAGACTCGGAGCTTCGAGAAGCATCTTCCTTGCGAGGGGGGGGGGATGAAATTCTCCGCCCTTGCGACAAACGGGACCCGCACGATTTCGCATCCCACCCCCCCGCTCTAGTTGGGCACAACCCCCCGCCCCATCCCTAAGACGAGGCCGCGCAACATTGTTGATCGACCGGTCCGGGACGATCCTCGTGCAGCGCATTTTCTTAGTCATTACCGGTTGTTTCCCAATGTGTTTTTCCCTTTTTTTCCGTACCTGTGTGTGTGTGTGTTTGTAGCAAAAACTGCAGACGATGTTTTTACTCCAATACCCTAGTCGGGGTTCCTGATCCCAGCCAACCATCCTAGCTGCCGGTTTCTACGGCCTATCCACGGTTGCGTGTTCTGATGGACGGCGAGAAACACCTTCCCCCCTCCCCCTCTACTCTGGCCAATGATCGCTCGATCGGGACGAGCGAGTCATTACCGCTTTTACATAATTTTAACTCGTTGCCGCCCGCTGCTTGCTTGGTCGAGCTCCTCCCGAAGGGTTGGCTACGCGAGACAAAAACAAAAAACGCACGAGAAGAATACCCCCAACGCGATTCCCAGCATGGCAGCAAGGTCTTCGAGGTGGGACGTTCTGTTTTTTTTTTGTTTTTTTTGTATGCCATTCGCCGTGCGGGGTTGATGGGCTCGTTTCATTTGTTCTACGCCTCGCTATAAATCACCCTTCACGAGCCCAGCGGAGTGGAAAGAAAATAGGGCTCGAATGGCGCACACACACACACACACACACACATACCGAACCGGGCGTCCCGGTCTCGTCACCCGGGCAGGATCAAGGAGATCGGCTATTAACAACAATCAACTAGACGTAACTTCCTTCGCGCGCGTTCGGGCTAGAACAAGGTGCAGCAGCAGATGGCATCATCGGAAATGGGGTTGTCTGCCACGGCAGAAAACCGGAGTGGAAAAAGGGGGGTGGCGGGGAGGAGGGAGGGGAAATTCACAAGTAGATACAACGGGGTCTCTCCCCGTGATAGAAGAAGGGACAGATCGTCCGGAGGATCAATAACCTTCCTGATGAGAGAGTGGTTTGCTTCCAGCCCGCTTCCCAAACCGGGCCCTTTCCTCCTGGCAGCTCCATTTTGGGACAAGGTTCTTCATCTGTGTGTGTGTGTGTGTGCGGGATGTTTTGTTGTTGTATGTTTTCTCCTCGGGGCGCCCCGTTACGTGACCATTTGCGACGAGAGTCGATCGATCTCCACTTCCCTTGCGATCGATCAGGAGGAGAAGCCCAACAAGCTGAAGCTAGTAGATGCTGGTGCCTGCCTCGGCTCCATCCCGGTTGAAGACCCAGACAGTGCGTCTTGGCCGCGGCGGGATTCCGTTCCCTTGTCCAGGGCCTTTTGTGTATCCTTTACCGGACTGGACCGACCTCAAGGGCTTGTTATGAAATTTCCACGAGGAAGGAAGAAAAACTTGTCCGCCCAATCGATCGATCGATCGTCTTAGAGGAGCCGGTGGTTGCAGCGATGCGGACTGAGTCAGCCAGTCAGTGAACTTTCCCTCCCCCTCTCCTCCCCTACCCCACGCAGACCTTTCCCGGAGGCGTACCCTGATGCTCTACAAACATCGGACATTGCGATCATAACAAAGAATGAAAATCCCTTCAAACAGGGGTTGTTATCGTAAGGGCGCGATTGTTTGCTCCCCAGCGAGGAACCTTATAGGATCGAGGAAAGTCTAGGGATTATGTAGTTTGTTTTACCGTTGGAGTAAGCGTTACGGTATCGGTGGTTACATAATTTATCTGTTTCCCCCCTTCAAGCCAGGTTTCAAGAACGAGTATACCGTGGCATAAAGACTTGTTTCAAGACGTTTACAGTGAAATCAGTTGGTAATTTCGATTATTTGAATCTATTTTACAGAACAAAATATTGTAAACAAAAATTAGTTTATTGACTTTACCTAGCAATTAAGTCTTAGGCAAATAATCTAACAGGAAACATCCACGATGTTGTAAAGAATAAAACTTAAATCGCATAAGAAGAATCAAAGCATCAAACGGTAGAATTATGTCTGACATCGATTAGAACTGTCCACAAACTGACGTAAACAATTAGCCATTATCCCAACAAACATCTCGATCGGTTTAATATCCTTCCCGGGTTTACGATGTCTGATTGAAACATGATATTATCGCGATCGAGTTGTGAATGTTTGTGTCTACAGTTTTCGACCATTTCCCGCTTCCCATCTAGCACAAAAAAAAAAAAAAACAAATCAACTTTGAAGGAAGCAAAAAACGTAAGACCAACACGCTTAGTTCCCAGCGGACAAAAGCTCTCAGCGGTCGCGAATCAACCGACTGTTAAAGTCTCAATTCGCATCGCATCGATGGACACCACGTGCGTGATGGTGACAGGCCGAGGAGCAAAAACCGACGTCGGCGAAGGCAAACGTATACACAAACGTAAATCTTGGAGCCGAAAAATTACCATCCAAAGGAGCGCGGCGTGAGCCAATTTTCTAAGCCGCCTTCTAATTACGTCGCTGACTGAAAATCAATTATCGCTCGTGTTCGCGTTCGCGCGGGGTTTTTTTGTTCGCTTTGTGATTTTTCCTCCAATTTTGGATGGAAGATGAGGGGGCAAGTCGGTAGGAGCCGTGAGAAAAAGGAGGAAGAAAACAAAGCGACACACAATCAAGCGACGATCCCGATGTCCCGGGAAGGTTCGACCCTTCCGAGCATCCGAAAATGCAGAATCGGAGGCATAAATCGGCGAATTAACGCCGTTCTGGGGTTTGTTTTTTTTTTGTCGCTGTTCAGCATTTTCTGCTTCTCGGCTCGTTATTTGTTGCTTTAGGATTTTTCCGCCGAGCCCGAGTGTTTGGACCGAATCCGGAGCCGGTTCACGAGAAAACGCGCAAACCCCTGATGCGCACCGGTGGCATCGACATCGCCCATTAGCGCGATTAAGCAGGGTTTCGGAATGCAGATAGCCGTTGCCACCCTTTCCATCCGGGCCAACCCGCCATCCATTGTGGCAATGCTGCAGCCACCCGTTGTGAAAAGTTGGCGAAAAGTTTCATTTTCAGGAAGATTCATGTTTCAATACCCCGATTGAAGACCGAAACGACGCCGCGGACGATTGTCAAATTAAAGGTATGAAATGGAAAAAACGGAGAGATAAAATAAATATAAAGATCCTGGGATCATGAGAACGTAGGTCCGTTTTGATGATTTGTGCTTTGTTGTTTTTTTGGGACCGCAGCTTTACACAGACATTTGGCTTGGCGAACACCGGGTTTTGGGTCATGGGCCGGCTTGTCTCTGTTCTGGCGATGTCATGCTGGTGACTAATTGATATTCCCTGCGGTGCGATAGAACGGGCTTTCGGGCCCGTAATGCAATCATAATAATTAACATTATTAATATTTCTATCCGCCCGTCGGTGAGTTTTGTCCATTTTGCAGAAAAGGAACCGACCACTTGAGGTTTCTGCAACGTTGCATAAAAATTTCTGTAGAAGGAAATATGTTTTAAAGGACATTCTTCAAGACGGCATTTTCAAATAAGAAAATTGGCTGAGCAAAACGATGTCTAGAATAATTGGAAAACTGTAACACTCAAGAGCTTCTTAATTCTAGTTTGAATTTATTTTAGATAAATCAATTGTATAACTGTGCTGCGATGGTATCGATAACTCAGTCAAATTAAATTTTAAATTGATTAAATTTAATTAAAAACTCAATTGATTTAAGGTTTATGGAATTTAAGAAGTTTTGTATAAAACACGTTTGTTTAAAGATTTGTATTTTTAAAATGCGGGATGAAAGAATGATTCTAACACTGTTCTACAGTTTTCATTCCGTAAACTGATCGTTATATTACATTATTAAGTACAAAAATTATTAACTGACAACGAAATAAAAAATGAGTAACTACACGGAGGAAAAAAAACTACTTATGCTACGTATCTTAACTTAATGATTCTCTGATTTTTCCTCTCTATCAACCGTATTAGCATCTTCTTTTAGGACATTTGTTTTCTTTTAAAGACAGCCTTACTGTTCATGACCTTTGGTCCTAATTAACCTTCTTAGGTACGCTTTCCGGATTGGGAAAGAAAATACGGGATGACTTGGAAAATTAAAAATAAACCCTTAAGATATGGAAAACGATTGCACAGGGCCGCGGAAACCCGTGGAAGGGCCACCGGGTTCGATTGTGACGCAATTAAAACCCGCACCGGTAATTGATTCCTATTCCCCCGCGCGAGGTCGGAAGACATTACGAAAGTTAATCGTCATTTACTTTCGTCATCCGCTTTCGGGCGGCAAAGGGAGGGAAAACTCCCTTTCGCTCGCTAATCTGCTGGCGACAAGGTTTTGGGAAAATGGTCTCCCGCCCGGGGTCGACAACGGCAGGAAGCGGGTTGGGTGGGTGGGTCTGATTTTCGTGGCTTCAAGCTCACGTTTCGCTGCGAGCGAAAATTGTTCCAATACGCCTTCGCCCCAAACGTGGTTTCGGAAAAGTGGCATCGAGCCTCGGACGGGTTGAACCTTGGTGGAGGTTGCGAAGAGGGTTGGAGGAGGTGAAGTGGCGAAAGGCAGGAGTAAAATAATGGCACCGAAAGGTATGCCCCGGCCAGATCGATGGCAATGGCGTGCCAAATTCGCAAAAATGTTTTCCATCCTTCGCGCACAAGCAAACCCCTCCGACTCCCAAACCTCCAACTCTCCAACCCCCCCTGGGTGGGGAGGCACAATTTGCAGATAAATCCAGGCCGCAGCCGAGGTCGGCCTGTCCGGAGGCGCAGGAAGGCGCTGTGGCCGCGCGTTCCGTACGATTGAGGTTAAACGTTGGCTTTGGCAAAAGCGACGACGATGTTGTTGGTGCGGGTTTGGCCCACGCATTGTCGACTCCCGCTGCCGATGATGGAATTTTGGGATAAATTTATAACCGTCTCAAGAACAGCTCGCTTCACCCCCTTCCCCGTCCGCGCCGGATGTTCTTCAAATCAATTCTTCTTCCACCGTGCATCCTAATCCCGGAGAATGATTCACCGACCCGATTCACCATCGGGAGCGAAACATTCCGTAACGCACTTGCCCTGCCCCGGTACCGCCGGTAACGCTTCGGGAGGCACAAGATTTGAAGGAATGCTACCAATTCCCTCCCTCCCCCCACCTCGGCCGGTACATTACTTCGCGTGCGGGTTCGATGGCGGCGAAAAATTCTCAGGAAACTTTAAGCGGACCTCCAACCGTGTTCGAAACAGACGGGTTGGTAATGAATTTATGGCAGTTTGGTGAAAATTTTGCGATTCGGGGATTCGGGGGATTCGGATTAGGGCGGAGATTTTAATCGGAGGCTTATTCGAGCGGACAATACCGACCGGGATAGGGGTTTGAACTTGACGAAAGGCGTCGGTTCAGGCCGATAAAGTCATTAAGCGGGGGGAAGATTTGGATAGCCCGAATAGAGCTGTTTCAGTTGATAAAGCTTATTTTATGCCGGGAGCATACAGTGGGAGTTGGGACAAAGTTCGATAAATTTGAATAATACTAATTATGGTAGTATTTGCTACGCTCAATTATCTTGTGCTTTGAAAAAGAATTCATTTTCAATTACAAAGATTACCGATCACTGTTAAATCAGTGTAAGAGCTTCACAAATAATTTCACCTCAGGTTCTATGTAATGCAATTTTTCTCTATTCTATTCGAAATCTATTTGTATTTAACATCATATTACATTCATAAATATATTCTCAGAAAATTCCACTCAAAATCTATTTGTATTAAACATCATACTACATTCACGAATATATTCTCAGAAAATTTGAATTCAACCATCTGGTTCTACTTCTTAACATCGACTATAGAAAACAACTCGTGTAGGACTTAGGAATCTCCCCGGTGGTATTTGTTTAGAAGGAATGGAGACGGTGTAGCCGGTTGACAGTGACACGATATTTTCCGCGCTGTCTGGGTGCGTAAATTGAGTCAATTACACACACGGCATGGTTGGCGTCCTAATGTGAAACACCCGTGCTCTAATCGGATGTGGCGCCATCTCCGTGGAGAGTTAGCGTAAGGAAGTCGAGTAGGTTGTACTAAAAGTAATGACTAGAGTTACATTTTAAATTGCTTGGAATTAGATTATTTTGATCGATACTCTAAAGTTTTAAATATGGTAATAATTTACTACTAAAGCATTCTACCATCTATAACATCAACAGTATTTAGATAGAGAGTAAATATAACAAACGAAGTATGGTTGTTACGTCTCAGTCAACTTTTCCAAAGCCAACTTATTCTCTCTTGTTTCAAAAAAAAACCTCGGCCGACGTGCCTTCTAATGACACTTTTTGCTGCCCTAGCTCTCCTGCCTTACTTCTACCCACGAAATGTAATAATTAATCGTTGTCGCGGTTGCCGGCCACGGGCCCGATGTAAGCTGCGCTGCCCTAGGCATGCGGCTGCAGCCGGACAACCCTTAAGAACTGGCAGGCGGAGTTGCTTGTACTAAAAAAAGAACAGAAGAAAGACCCCGAATCAAACAATTTGCCGCGCGACCAGTTCACGGTGGCCCGGTTCGACCCGGCCTAAGGCCCTAAGGTGTAGAACACAAATTCACGAGCACGAATCCCTTCCCACCCCGGGTCCGGGCCAACAGAGAACCGAGCTTCCGATCGCGCGGCTCCGAACGGGGCCACCAGTGGTGGTTCAATTTGAATAATTTCTATGTCAATCCGGCGGCGCACCGTAATGGTGGGGCCTTTTGTTTTCATTTGCGCCATACCAGAGGCCCGGACTCCAGGCCACCGATTTTGCCTGACGTCAGTGACGCAGCGAGCATGTTCGCGTAACCACAAACCTCTTCGGCTACTACCTTTTCGTTGGCCTCTCCGCACCTCCAGTCCTTGGTGGTCAGCGCGTCATCGTCATCATAAACAGCCGCGAGCTGCAATGATCGCGGATCATTGTGGAGTTCGGGCTTAGATTCGAGTTGCGCCCCCGCATTCCAGTATCGATCTACTCGGAGGTGCTAGTATGAGAAGTGGACTTTTGGATCGGACAAGTTTCCGTCGCGGATCGAAGCTGTTGGATCAAAGAGTCTTCCTACCCGCGCCGTTTCGTGCACCCTACGGTCGTAATTATCAGGGCATATAATAATTCAGTCGAGCTGTTTGACCTTATCGGGAAATACAGTCAAGGTCTCCGGCGCGCGGTGATGGAAGATCGGAAAAGTCCGTCATCATCCGTATGACTTGTCCAAAATGGGAAGCAGGAAATTGAACCGGCCAATGAATTGATATTGCGCACCGCAAATAAACTACGTCTCTGTGTATCCGCATACCTTTTGTTGTTTACAGATGTTTGTGGGTTTAATTAAGATCTTTAAGTTAAACAAAAATGCAGTTGACATGTGAAATCTTCAATAAGGAAGCTTTCATACATAATATTTGTGAATTGAGAATTATCCACAACAACTTTAATGTTTTCTACCAAGATCAATCAAAAGACAGGTCGGGTCAAAGCTATTTTTTGCTTTGCCATTGTCGTCACAGTTGGTTGAAAAAGTGTTTACAAAAATGTCTAGCATACTTATGGGAGATCTCCGCCAAAATCTTCGCGAAATAGGTAATTGGTAATTCTAGATCACAGTATCCATGATCTCGCGGATAGAAATTGCTCTTCTGTGTGAAGTCATGGGATATAGATCCTTTAGCTCGCTTCCTCCAGAACATATTTTGAATGCCTCAATTCCTTGTTCTGCTGATGAAACATACCAAATTTGCAGTTCCACCTCACTTTCCTGGCTGCTCGTGAGAGGTAAACAAAATTTCAACCAACTATTAAACATGTTCCCACGGTTTTTCTCTCGTTACATGGTATGCTGCGACCTCTTTTCCAATGACTTTGTTTTTTACTATACGAAGCCTACTTGATATGAAATTTTTACAATCTAATTTGTCGAGTGTTGTGAAATTATTTTCTTTTCGGTTGATATTCATTTCTTAACTCGTGTTAATTGTTGTGTTAATGAGGCCTAACGTTGCAATAATTGAGTTGAATAATTAGTTTAAATTGTGATCGAGTCTCGTTAGGCTAAAAATGTACTAGATGACCTTCGAAGACGATTCCTGGATCCAGACACGGACACTTGCGAGAAGCATCGACAAATAGTCAGACGACCGCACACAAACACGTGCTGGATGGGAGTCCAAGGCAAGTCTCCGGTAATTTGCACACTTATCTAAATCGTTCACTTCCACCTGCATAATTTGGCCACAGCTCGGCGGTGGCGGATGTGTTCCCGACCGGTCGGATCTTGCTCTCGATCCACTCGGTTGACTTCCCGCGCCAGGTCTGGTTTTTCCAGGGACGTATTCCACGAAAGGGGCACCATGTAGACACCGAAAATCGGCGTTCCCGAGCAACAACCGGCCCTGACCGTGCCTTGCCGAAGCTAAACACACTGCTCCTCTTCCGACGCTATTCACCTTCCCCGCCGTCAGCTTAACGTCAAACGGCGGCCAGAAAGTTGGCTGGGAAAATGTGACCGTCTGCTGAGTTCGGCTGTAATTTTCGAGTAGTCATGGTTTTCAACAAATTTTTCGCCAATTTTCGCCCATCTGGAGGCGTTCGTGACCCCCCGCACCCTTTCCGCTAAGCCCCTCCCCAGCTAAGTATGTTTGGTCGTGGTGCTGTCCGCGGCTCTGTGCGTAATCTGCTTAGCCGTCGACGGGCTTTGCCCAACCCGAAGAATGGCCGCACGAAAATAAATGGAGACCACAGAATATGAAACGCTTTTCGGCTGCTGCTACTGTTAAACGATCTGCGGCCGGAGCGCGTTTATTGGCCCACGTCAGTCGACGTTTACTTTCGCGCTGAATCGCCATTGAATCGCCGGTTTCCACGCCGTTCTTCTGTGCCTCGCTGTTTCGTTCTTTTCACTTTTGGCACTCCCCTTGGACCACTGGTCGCACCTCCGTGGGTAAAGTTTTCCACACGATCGAAGGAAGCAGCTCGCGGAAACAGATGGTTGACGTTGCTTGACCGCTGCCCGAAGACCATTGACCCCGCGCGATCGTCGACGAAAAAAGCGGGAAGAGTTTTATGAAGTACGACGCCCGGTTTGGAGTTTACGTATCGTGACGTAGTGATGACTTAATCTGACACTTTTTTTTAGCCATTTCTTGACGGAAACGAGATGGTTGTTCGGAGGAGATCCCGGTGATAGGAAACCCCATGATCCCCCGGAGCTGCCTTCCCGTGATTGGCGTGTGAATCTCCGATTTCGACGGAAGGCAACGTACGATCTAATTCCTAACGATTAGAAGACTGCCGAAAAGCAAATCGTTCTTACGAGATGGAATGAAGAAAAGGGTCTCATTTTGATCTGCACACGGTTTTATGGCCAAATGTCAGTTCTTGTTTCTATTTTTTATTGCATTGTTTTTGGTTTAATCTTGTGGAATATTTAGGAAATAATTTAGCTTCGTTAGCTTGAATAACACTATTTTTTTACAAAAAAACAGAGAAATTTCGTGGTATCAATATATTGGCAAACTCTTCCCTAAAACGCCGCAACACGTAACGTTAAAATTACACCTTTCATTCATTGTGAACTCTTCAAACTGACAGATTCCACCTAGTCTTCAACCAATCTCGGATGTCAGCTGTTGAACCAACATGGCTTCCAATGGACGAATCCTTGAAGTTTGGACCGTTTTCACTTGGCACAAAACAACCGCCCCAAAACCTTCTCAAAGTTTATGAAATAAAAACATAAATAACACCAAACTGTTTCGATGCTGAACATCATCATCAACATCATCCCGCACGTCACGGATTTGGATTCGGAGAAAATGGATGTTTTCCGTTTGAAAGTGAAACTATTTTTTTTTTCTCGCTCGGTTTTGTGAAGCCCACGCCCACGGCTACGTCGGTTGCTCCTCGATCTTGGCCGGGTTTTTTTTCGAACGGAACGGATTCGATCTTGGGCGGGAATCTCGGTCGGAACGATCGTTCCATCGTCAACCGCTGTTCACGGTCGGGGCCTACCTTCCGGGAACGCGAGATCCGGTAAGCCTGGCTCGGTTTTTTTTTGTGTTCGCTAGAAGGGGGAAAAGGCGGTGAGCTGTTAAGCGGATCTTGAGACTCTCACTTTTCGCCCGGGGTTTTTCGTGCGGGCCATCTTTTCCGCCCCTTCCGAGTGTGTGTTTCGGATTGGATTTTTCGTTGCGCGCGCCATAATTACCGATCTTCGTTGAAGCGACTCGGAAGAGCGTCTTTATTTAAAGCCCTTTTTTTCTGAAAGTGGAAACCTTTGCTTCGATAATCAATATATCTGGCGTGATGGGAAAAGTAAGAACAGTAAGCCATGATTATTTTATTTGTATGCTCATGTTGGGAAGATATTTCGAAACCGATGTAGTGTTTCAAAAAGAATGTATAATAAATACAACGTCAATAAAATTTCCTTTAATTTATTCATCAATTTTAAATTTTCCTGTTTGTTCCATACGATAAATTTGATCAATGTATGCTCAACTTCATCATAAGTCGGAAGAAAATGCCACCTAATTATAGTTGGGAAAGCCTCCGTCGAAGAGAGTAAGCGAGATCGCACAATTATGTTAACAAAGTGTCTCGCCAATAATTGTCGACTTGGCACAAAACGAGAGTAAAACCGTGGCCACGATCGCGGGAAAATCAAATGGGAGGAAACTGCGAAAAGCGCACGCCACTAACTGGCACTTGCACTTAGGGAAGCGTGAAAAACTAATCGATTATCTACGACGAAAGCTGTCGCTATGGGGGTTTCACGTCTGGCTCGTTTTAATATATCTTCCGCCCGCCGGATGTCGTTGTGGCCTTCAGCCGGTTGTCTCTCACTCTCACTCTCACTCTCTCCTTCTCGCTTTACCCTTCGGTTGATGGTAATTTCGAGTTTCCACGCCAAATTAAAACCTCGTCAGCGAAGCAACCATGCGAGTGAGGTAGAAAATTTCCATTTCCCACCACTCCCTGCCTTGTGGTTACCGCTCCGATCCGACCGCTTCGGAAAAACAACTCAACCGAGTTCATTGAAAGGCCTACCCAAACAAACCAACCTCCTGATGAACTTCGAGTGAGTTTTCCAACGCGATCGTCACTGTCACCAAGTTTATGGGGCCGGAAGATCGTGGTAGGAGGGGACGTGGAGCGGGCGAGGGGAAAGGAAGGAAAATGCCACCCCGTCCCGCGTGCTCACGCAGTCGTAACCGGTGGCGCTTAATTATCGCGCGGTGAGGTTGACAGTGCACTTCCGAACGAATGTTTTCTCCTCACAAGACCGCGGAGAAGGGGGGGAGAGAAACCCGGAGTATTTTCCGGAGGTCGGCACACGATCACGCCAATCGACGGCGATGACGAGACGATGATGATGCGCAAGGACCATCCGGTTGAAGCAAGTGACAAGCATACAACGTCCAGCGCAATGCCGTAGTTTATCTCACGGCGAAGATGAGCTGTTTCTCCTTCTCTTTCTCTCTAAACGCGATGACGAAACCGCGCTCGATCGTGTGCCACCGAGGGCCACCTAATGAGACGCCCTATCGAGGTGAGTTACGATTAATTCGCGGTACATTAAAAACCGCCCTCCTGGGCCTTCGACGGCGGGCCGGTATCATCGTTGACAAACCGTTCGATTAGCCTTGGTTAGAGTTGAGCGGGAAAACGTAATGTTTGGATGACGAGAAAACGATTCAAACACAACAGCCCATCTTTACCGGACACGATTAACGAGCAGATAAGTTTATGGCCCTCGCAACGATGTGGGAGGTTTTTCTAAAGACATCTGCTTAAGATGCTTTGGATTCGTGTTGTGTAATTTGGGATCTAAGTTGCGTGAAACTGTCTTGCTAAACTGTATTTCGAACGCAGGGCGAATTAAGCATCGTAAAATAGGTTACATAACATGAGTTTTAAGTTGAGGAAAAACCAAGAAATTTTATGATTTTTAAACAAAGTTTACAGCGTTTAACATAGTTCAAACATTGTTTTTTATTTGTTGTAAAAGAATTTTTTAACACTGTTTTTAAGTGTTGTGCTTAATGAGTCTTTTGGTGAGATTCATTCATATGAATCTTTGACCTAAAATTCATTCAGATGGATTCATAAATCTTCAGAGATTCGAATCTTCAAACCTTAATGAATCTTTCGAAACCTAAATGAATCTTCATGAATTTTTCCTGGATCTGTCATCACGAATATCCATGGTTCTTTCACTGGCATGGATCATCAGCGACCAAAAAAAATGAGGGTTCTCTTCACCCATTTTTGGTTCATTACTTTTCATCAGTTGATGTGTCTTTGGGATTCATGAATCTCTCGTCGAAAGATTCATGAATCTTCAACATGCAAAGAATCATTGAGATTCATGAATCTGAATCTGAATTACCCACCACTAATGTTTTTGTTTTTTAATTGCTTGTTGTTTATCAGGATGTTTTGCTTTGTTGTTTATTTTCGAAGTATAAATCAATAACATCTACACCATTGACTATACATTACAATTATTTCTTAGGGTAGATAGCAATATTGTTACTTGTTACTACCATTGTTGCTTGTTTTAATTCTCTTCATCAAATACACCCATAGAACTCAGAACAAAATGAAATGTAATACCATTACTTGAAGACAAATTTCCTTTCCTTTTAATAGATTGGCAAGCGTATAGTTTCCGGGAAACAAACTAATGCACAAAACTTACTCCATGCTACAACCTTCCCGATGGTTGGCGTCTTACCCCGTCCCGACCGGAAACGGATGCTTAGACAGCTGGCGTAATGGTTGCTAATTGGCCGGCGAGAAAGAGCGAAAATGTCTTCGCAATTTAAAGGATGAAGAGAACGGTTTGGGAACGCTCTGCGCTCTTGGCAGGACACGAGAGGCTACGGAAGAAGAAGGTGGTCACAAGTGAAGATGTCCGGCGTGGTGAACTTGCCGTCGCGGCCGCTGTGTGTCTTTGGAGTCGAGTCGATAATCGATTCTCAGACTAACCTGTACTTAACCACCGGTATAAAATGATGATGATGATGATGATGATGATGTTGGGCACCTAAGAAGAACGCTGACCGAAACGACGGAAGGTGACGCTGTGGTAATGAATTTATCCTTCTTGCAACACACTCACCATCACTGAGTTGGAAGGAGTTCATAGTGTTAGAAGTATGTCTCAAGAGTGGCAAAAACTAGCTTCCTTTCGGCTAACTTCCCTCACTCCGTCATCGCTGGAGAGTCTTATGAGAAATATCAAACAATTTATTCAGTGCCAATAAAAGCCAATTCCTGCTCGGGCAAAGGAAAGTACGACGACCCGCAGCCGCGCAACAAGTGGCTCGGAAAAGCGGTAGCACCCTGGCAGGTGATTAATGTAATGGATTGATGATGCTTGCCCCGCCGCGGTACTTGGCGTTCACCTCACCCGGCTCCCTCCTCCTAGGTGTGTTTATTTTCATTTTTTTTCACTTCCTTCTCTCAGATTTTGTTTTTTATCTAATTACAACCACCACCTCGGCAAGCCCACGGACGGCCCCATGTGTTGCCCAACGCTGGCCGGTTGCTTGACGCTGGAGAGTTGCGAATTTTCCGTCCACTCGGCGCTGAGTGCGCGCGGTCTAGACTTTCGAGGCATCTCCTAATTGCAAGCGTCGTTAAGACGTGTGCAGCACATTTGTTAAGGAGTTGGGGTGTCGAGTGGAAAACTTGGACGGCCGACCAGCTGCTAACTACTATTGACCTTCCCGGGGGTGATGGTTACCTTGACTTGGCTTGGCATGATTGTGAGTAGTGTTGTGTAGTGAGCAGATGAGCTACCTGAGCCGCTCTGCTCACCTCACTGAGCAGAGAGCTACCTCTCTGAAACAAAAACTGAGGTGGCTCACCAACTGAGGTTGCTCACCTACTGAGGTGGCTCACCTACTGAGGTGGCTCACCTACTGAGGTGGCTCACCTACTGAGGTGGCTCACCTACTGAGGTGGCTCACCTACTGAGGTGGCTCACCTACTGGTGGCTCACCTACTGGTGGCTCATCAAACTCAGTTGTGCGGTGGCTCAGTAAACTCAGTTGTGCTGGTGGCTCAGCAAAATCAATTGTGCGGTGGCTCATCAAACTCAATTGTACTGGTGGCTCTTCAAACTCATTTGTACCGGTGGCTCAGTAAACACAGTATGTTTCATGTCCATGAACCGACAGTTGAGTAACATAGTAAAACTGATAAGTTAGATCACCGACACTGGCGGACTGACACTGGCGGACCGACACGACTCATAGATTTGTCAGTCCCAAGGGACCGACGTGACGTGAACGAAAACTTCACCCAACGGAAACGGTCAGTCCCCAGGGACTGACATGGCGGTTAACGTGTTACCAACCGCATTAAACGAACATGTTTGACCATCTAACTTATCAGTTTTACTATGTTACTCAACTGTCGGTTCATGGACATAAAACATACTGTGTTTACTGAGCCACCGGTACAAATGAGTTTGAAGAGCCACCAGTACAATTGAGTTTGATGAGCCACCAGCACAATTGAGTTTGCTGAGCCACCAGCACAACTGTGTTTGATGAGCCACCGCACAACTGAGTTTGATGAGCCACCAGTAGGTGAGCCACCTCAGTAGGTGAGCCACCTCAGTAGGAGAGCCACTTCAGTAGGTGAGCCACCTCAGTAGGTGAGCAAGCTCAGTTGGTGAGCCACCTCACTTGGTGAGTCACCTCAGTAATAACAGCTCAGCTCAGTAGCAAGCTGAGCAGCTGAGCTAGGTGGCTCGCTCTGCTCATCTAATTGAGCGAGCAGGCTCTGCGCTGCTCAATGAAAAGAGCTACTTGACACAACACTAATTGTGAGTGATGGATAAAAGGTTGATTGCTGACAAAGTGTTACAGGCAACATTATTTCTAAAACAATGTTTGCCCGGGAGGGAAATAAAAAATAAAATCAATTTTATACTAAATTGAAAAAGAAATTCAGTTTTGGAAATGTAAACTGTGTATTTCAAATTTGTTATGGTAATACAATTTTTCAAATGAAAGCATCAAGCAGCTGTGAATTTATTTATTTTATCTGCTCGTCAGAAGATCCATTTATTATTCATGCCGAACCGAACGAGCGATTCGTAAGAGGCACACATTTTAATGACCTGAGAAAGAACGTATTAGCATGAGGCCGGGATGATTCACTCCGTGCCGTCACAAACCGGTCCTCGGAGCGACTGTCTCATCCTCATCTGAGGTGCCGAGCGAATCGCCACGAAAGTGCCCGCTAAAAGAGACATTTTTAATGGCATCGTGTTTCTTTTACGCACGCACGTTTATATCTAATGAATTTGCCCGCGCTCAAGTTTGATTGGGGAAGCACTGAAATTGAAGCCACAACGATGGATTGGTTGCGATGGGGAACCACAATAATGCTCGATTTACAATTGGGATCCAGTTCCAGCACGGTCCCCCGGCGGCATTCGGCAGGATGTGCTGCTGCAACGCGTTTTGCTCATTAAGTTTTATGTCCTTCTAAGCCTCCTCCGATCCGAGTGAGTGTCTTGGAGTCGTCGCCATAAAATGGGATCCCCGTTTATGACGGGCTCGAGGAATGTTGTCCTTTCGTGTAGTCTACCTTCTTTCTCGTCTTCACCCAAAATGCATCCGTTATACTTGCACCGCAAACTTATACTCCCATCGTTCGAGGTATTATTTTTCAGAAGGAAAAGTTTAACGTAAAAAGTTTGTCACTCTTGTTTTTAGGTACTTCAGAGAGGAAATTTTCTCCTTCAAGAACGCTCCGAGCCCTTTGGCAAGCAAACTTAGATTGCTGTTTATGCTGCTACGCCCAGCAGCTGTCCAGTTCTTCCAGGGAAGATGATAGATGCGGAACTTTCTTGTCTTTTGTAGAAAGTTCTCCACGCTGGGGCGGGAAATTATTGACCATTTTCATCTACAATTATTGGACGTTCCGGTTTCGTTCGTGTTTTTTTTTCTTCATCAACAAAGGTGAGTTTAGTTAAATGAGCAAGTTCTAGGAAACTTGAACCGACTCTTTCGCGGAAGGTGCTAGGATTTGAGGATCCTACACCACAAACTACCCTGCTCGATTGGAGAACTTTCGAAAGTTATTCTGACCCATCAGCTTTGGTTCCTTTACGGTTGGTCCAAAAAACGATCCACCGAAGGTTGGTGGAACCTTTTTCAAGGGCTCTCCGGCCCGGTTTGGTGGAGCAAAGGGTAAAAAACGACACTAACCTAAACGTAGAGAGAAAAGCACGTCGATGGAGCACATCGCACATCGGTCGCTTCTCCGTTGCGGCGTCGGGAAGACGATCGTGCTTCGCCGAAGAATACACTCTCCTTTCCGTGCGGACTGCAGAATTGCAGAACTGGTTTTTGGTGCGCTCATCTTCGCTGCAATTCGTCCGGGCTGGCGCGGCGGGTGCAGGGTGGTGCCGAGGCTTTCCAAACCGAGCCCACTCCCAGGGGCAGCAGCAGCAGCGTGTCTGTTTGGTTTCCCGTCCGTGTCCGGTTGTGTTTGTTCATGTTTCACCAAACATGAAGATGATGCCCCCGCGGGTACGGATCCCGGTTCTGCAGCGAGACCATCCTCCTTCGGTGGGATCGGCATTTACTGCTGGCTGAGTGGCCATTTTTTTTTTCTCTCCCCTGCCAGAAATGTGTACCACTTGCTATGAGTGTGTGTTTGTTTGGGGTTTTGTTGCAATTTTGCTTACTTCTGTATTGGGAAATATTTGAGAAGCTGTTTGCCCACATTCATTCGAATATTGAACCTATTTTTTTTCGTTGCCGTTCTTATCTCTACATCCCTTCCCGTGGATCAGAAAGTTCACCTTCACCGAATGGCGCTGCTGTCTTTTCGAGTGATTTCATTCTCGATCCGCACTCCATCGATCATAAGCGACGAACCCGCCGCGGATCGGAGGAAACGTGTTTTAGCCGTCGCGTATATTCGTCCATCGAACTTGTGGGCCTACAGGAACAGAAAAGGGATGGAAATGAGTGGGGAAAAAAAAAGAAAGAAAAAACGGAAAGAAGGTAACAAACCCTTCGAACGGAACGGAAGAAGAATGTTTCTTCCACCGTGTTTTTCGCAACTTGCCCGAGAATTATGCTTCCTGTCCGTTCGGTCCGTCCCGGTATCGTATGGTGTGCTTTTTACCCCCCTCTTTCTGGTAAAAAGAAGGGGGGAGGGGTGGGTAAAACGCCCTTGCCACTCGCGGTAGTGTAAAACGAAGAACAGCGAAAACGTGTGTGGAGAATCGAACCGAGAACGGAACGGATGGAAAGCGCGAAGTGTAAGCGAAGCGAGAGTTTTTTTTTATTCCTCCCCCTTGTCGAGGGTTGGAACCGGAAAGGATGTGCACACGATGGAAGCAGTTGGTGGTGGAAAACGACGACGCAAGACACGGATAGAAGGTGCAGAGTACGTGAGCCTTTTCGATTGCGATGCTTATGCTTTAGTTGCTTGTTTTTTTATTTTTGTCTTTCGTTCGTCTGTTCCTTTTTTCCCTTTTCGTCACGAACGAAGCTGCATTTGGCTGGTGTTTCTCGCGCAAGAGCGACCGGGCCACCTTTCCACGAACCGCGATGATATCTCGCGCAGTTTTGTGCACGCGCTGCATTCACTTCACGCGAACGGGGAAAAGCTTTTCCCTTTCGTCTTCGCGCTTTTCTCCCGTTGTTCAACGCGAAAGGAGTAGCACTCAGCGGTGTTCACTCGCAAAAGCTCCTCTCCGCCGTGGTTCGTTTCGTTCGGTGGAGGAGGTGTGCGTTTTGAGAGGCTGCTTGAGAGATGGGGGGTGGCGCGCGCTCCGGGTTGCGATGGGGGCTGCTTTATTTATGTTTTCGTTTCGCCCAAGAATCAACTGGTTTTCTTATCTCCTTCCTGCAGCAACGTCGAGCACGCTGCAGCTCGCATCCTGCTTTCCCGCATCTCGCGAGTCTGGTTCATTCTGCCTTCTTCGTTTTCGTCTTTTTTCTATCTCCGATGGGGGTTTTTCCTCGCACTAACCCTTATGCACTGCGCGGCGCTGTGTTACGTGTGTGGAGATGGTTTCGTTTCGAGTTCGCGTCGCGACTAAAGTATCGTTGACTTTCCTCTCCTCCTTTTCATGCGCCCCACATGACCTCCATCCTTTTCCCTCTCTTTCTATCTCATCTCCTTTTTTATTCCTTGGCGTGTGCAGCGACTGGTAGCCCTTTAACTTTTCCCTTGCCCTTGCTCGAGCCCTTCGAACTAAAGCCGGTCTTCTTGAGATTCAAGAGAGAAATGTACGCACACAAACACACACACACTCACACCCTTCCAGGCAAGGCCAGCATCCCTGTGGCAGGGGGCAGCACGATCTGGATGCGGTAATAATTCATTTGTATTTATTCTCATTTCTCTTTTATGCTAAAACGCGCCTATGCTGAGGGCTATGCAGCGGGTGCCGTTCGGCTGCAAGCTGGAGGTCTTCCTGATCCGCTAGAAGTGATACCGGGGAACCGGGGGCGGAGAGGAAGATGTAAATATGTTGTGTGTGTGGTTTTTTTAAGCACCCTCGGCCGTTCGCCTATGAAACGAAACCTGAAGCTCGGGAGACGTATGCGATGCGGGACTAGAACTGTTGCTTATGAGTTACACTGTACAACCGCTCGGTTGATATTAAGTTCCACAAGAGGGTACATATTGGTACTCTTGTTTTTTACAATATTCGCCATCTTCAAATGAATACTTGTGAAAGTTTCTACACTTTCCCTGCAATATTTGTACCGACCATCTTCGGAGGCGAATCTGAAATTCAAACGCTGCCCGATTCTAGCATCGAAAGGGCTCTGAAAGCTTTTGAGAGCGACTGAAATAAGGGTGAAACGAAGGTGTGAGAGAGTGGGAGGCTTCAAGAGAGGAATGAATCCCACGTGAGATACCTCGCGCTCGCGGTTGCAGTAAGATGAACATTTGTTTGCGACGGCGGCGTTGTTTTGTTTTCATTGGTACTTGAACTTTATTTGAAATCAAAGATATACAACAGTTTTTGAGAGAAAAATAAGAAAGAAACCCTTATACACCCAGCGACTGTCGTTTGTTTTGTTTATCCACACTGCAACGACTTGTAAGATTCCCCCTGGCGTGGGTGCAAATTTCACATTCTACACACATTAAAAGTCTCATTAGCATAGCGCCGCCGGTTGGAAGTTGTGCCCTATCGTCGGTGCGATCTGTACGGGCCCTGGGCATGAGTGAAATGTGCGGAAAAGCGTGTGTTCTATGTGGCAGCGCTGGTGCTAATTAACATTGCACATCTCGCGTGGTTAGAACGGACCCGAAAAAGCACACACAAGCCCAACCCTGCGGCCCGGCGACGTCCACCGTGCCCGTGAAAGCGGGTGGTAATAAGGCTATCGCCAGCAGAACGCATGCATGATGAGCATAAAAATACACAGTTACTCAACCACCGGAACCGGCGTGCAATCGGTCGTTACGCGTGGACGGTTTTCCGTGCATAGGACGGCTCGATGTGGTTGTTTTTTTTATCTTCCTGGGCGAGATAATTTTGCAGCAACGTGTTGGGTTTTTGCTGATAGTCATAATTTAAACATAAAACATGACTTCGAACAGTGTCGATCGGTTATGTGTAGCTATTTTTAAATATATTGAAAACATTTGGTATAAACTAAATAATCACATTCATACAAAAAAACCATTAGGGAAATCAAGTAATTCTTCTACCTTGGAACCGCTTCGATGAAGGCTACAACCCTGGTTAGCCGGTGTGTTCATTCATTTACTCGCGCTCAAAAGTCAAAAAGCTCGCTCTCCAGCAACGCTTTTCGTCGGATGAGCGCCAATGTTGTGTGCGCGCTATCTGCGGGAGCTTGGGCGATGCGTTCGTGCTCCACCGAGCGTCAGTCGAGTGTTAAGCCTCCAACAGTACGCACGGCACACAGCAAGTCTTTGGCAGACGGCGTCTGACGGCAGACTGCATTGCCGGTTGCGTTGCAAAGAGACTTCCCGTTTTACATTCCGCGATTCCTTTCTTACCGCCCAGGGAAATCTTCCATCGTGTGAAAAGTTCCAATTGCACCGAGTGTAAACAGTCAACCGTAAGCGGTACGACCTTGCAGAAATTTTAGCTTTTAGTATTAAGACTAATCTCCCGGATTTGTGAGTTGTTTGTTGTCGTTCAGTGAAAGCGACCGGCGAACGATGCATTGCAGTTTAGTTTGTCCTACGTCCAGATTCAAGTGAGCCGTGATCACACGCACAAGTATTCATTAAAAAGTGCAGCTAAGTTTACCGTACAGCTTCCTGAATTGTCACTATTTTTTTTCTGTGGAGCATAACATTTGCGTTTCACTGTGCATCAAGTGTGGTTCGGCGAGAAAGTGAGCGCAGCATCTGAGCCATCGACCCGGTTTTACATTTGGTTCGCCGTGCGCAACGTCAAAGTGTTGTCACATTTCTCTTCTCTCTACCTGGTGCGCGTGTGTGTGTTTGGAAGCTGCGCGTGAAGCTGAACCCCACCAGTTTTTGTGTTGTTGATTTTTGGGCTCAAGAAATTTTAACGCGCCACCAGATGTGTGTTGATCGGGTCTGCCAGTGTTCGACGTTTTGAAGGAACGACGGCCAGAACGGATGGTACATTAAAATGCACTGCTTCACGCACAAATGCTTTCCATCGCAGTACCGAGTGTTTGTTTTGTGTAGGTGGAATGAGGTGTTTAATTTTGTCTTCAACGGCAGGACATAGAAAAATCCACATACAGTAACTAGATGACAGCTGGCTTTTAAAAAGTTGTACGCAGAGTGTTTTGACGTTTCCGTTGCCATAGCAATTTTCCCATGGCTGCAATGTAATTTTTAACATTTAGCCCCTAAAAATATATTTTCTCAAAATATTCCATTACTTACCATTTTTAATTGTAATTTATAATTGCAATCCATGTTACCCTAGGTTTCTTCAAGTGAGTTTAGGATCGAATGTTGCCTCATGCTTTCGAAGTGTTCGAGTGAGTGTTCTTTGAAAAAAAGTTTGATAATAAATTCATTCCGACGATCGTCGATACTGCGGTTTGTTAGCACGTTTCAGCTCGAAGCATCCAAGTGATCAGGAAATTTCACAAATACACACTCCTACAGGCATCGCAAAGAGTGCTCCCGCAAATCGTTACCAGCTGCTGTACCATCCTTCGCGTTCGCGAGGTTTCACGGGCCAACAGTGTCGCCACAAAAGTAGGGCTCGCAGCGAAAGGTAAAAGTGTGGTTAAACGTGTGAAACAAATCGCGCCCACAGGAAGCCCACCGTTCGAGTGCGCGGGGCAGGCCCAAAAGTGAGAGCTAAGCTCAAGGAGGTGTCAAGTGAAGAAGTGTCTCATCGAGCTCAGGTGAAGAAGAAGTGAAATTAATCGCGACCACGGTGAGCTCGGATGTGCCGAAAGTATTGCACACAGTGTTAAACAGAAAACAGAGTACACACCTTACTGCCGGCAGCTTGGGGCGACGTCGCACAAGGGACCTCGCGTTATTAACAGTCCAACACGTTCGGTGCGGGCAGTGTTTAGTCAACTCCGTAGTCTTCACAGCGCGTCCAGGAGTGGAACTCCCATCGAAGCACGGTCAGCACTACAAACTAAAAGTAAGTATGGCGCGTACGCCGGGAAACCGCAGGGATCTTGCAAACCTTGAGCACATCGAGGTCGTCTCGATTGGAGGGTTTCCAAAAAGGTTGCAAACATGAACCGGTCCCTACCATGGCAAGTGGTTCACCGTCGAAGGGAAAAGGTTTCAGGAACTGGACACGAATAAAGGGGCTGAAGCAAACAGCGAAACAAGAACATCCAAGCAATCGACGCCGGACGGCTAGACAGTCGTGGACCGTGTGTTCCGGCGCTCTGTAGCTGTTGTCCAAGTGTCCGTGTAATCTGGTACACGGGAAAGTCTACGCCTGGACTGGAGACATTTTTCCACTAAGGTTCGCGCAAGTGTTGCGGACAACAGCGGGGCAGAGAGGGTTCTGGTCTCGTTTTTAATTTTTCGGACCGATAACCTTCACGCTGTGTATCTCCGTTTCGTTCGCTCCTTCTTCCAAAAATGTCGCGTTTCGTCCGAAATGGAAAGCCACCGAGAGTTGTGTGCCGGTTTGTTGGTTGAACATGTGTATGGACTCTCGTGTTGTGGCAAACACTATAACCACTGATCCCCGACGACATCGCGATTCCAGCTCGTTCGTGTACGTGTTGGGGTTTTAATTTTCCCTTTTTGTTTTTGTTTTCTACGCCGGACGCAATGTTTTTGAGTGACTTACACGGAGTTGCATCAGTGCATCGCTTCGTTTGGTAAAACTTTTCCCTCAACAAGGTTCTCCGTACGTCCTGACATGGCATTTTCATTTTTAGAAAAGTTATCCTCTTGCAGTTGGGGTCGAAGATGACCAGTCGTGTGTCTTTAGTCAGTTGAAGGAATTTAATTGCATCCATGAGTTTCCTTACTTTTCCCTTTATTGTCCATTTTACTTTCGGAGAGTGAAATTTCACACTCATTAGAAACTAACTTGACTTCTGCCATTTCAGTTTGGAAGAGTTTTGCAGAAACGGCGTACGTTTAGGTTGTTTTTATTTTTTGATTTTTCAAAAAAGTCATAAACCATGAGCAACAATGACAATCTAGGTGTTTATGACACTTGCTGTTGACACTGCTTGTTCAAACTTGATATTTACAAACGGGCGAAGGAGGGAGGATGCTATGCGATGTATTTCCTTGAACTTTATCGTAGTCCATGATGTTTGAGTTTTTGAGAAGGCTTACATATAATTACAAGATTACTAATTTTGTGCTTAGTACTGCTATAAAGAAGAATTAAAAAATAGATCCAACCATCTCAACTCAGCGAAATATAATTGAAAAAGATACACTATGACTTCTATCGAAGAAAAAGAACGATGATTTATTTAAATTCTCTTATTACGCCACCAACGGTAGTTGCGCTTGAAGCGATATAAAACCCAATCACAATCGAACCGACCCCGGTTGCCCCGGGGGGAATGTGAAAATTGCCCACGAATTCGTGAGCCGACTGTCACACAACGGTACAAACGCGCTTTAATCAGCTGACGGAAGTGGATCAACTATTTGACCCGTGTGTGCGTGGGCTTTCCTTCGATCCGGTTTACATGCTCCCGGTTGCTGTCGTGCAGTTAGCACACGGCAACAATGTAACCGAAACGCTCGGTTACCGAAGCATGCTGACTCGAGCACGCCATGGACCGATTTATTCCGTCCCCTTTTTAGTGGAGCCATGGAGTGAATGGTCGTTCTGTTGAGTGCAGATAGACCAGGTCTACTTCGAATCAGTGGTTCTAGACACGGAATGGGGTGTCAAGTGGTGTAGCGACAAACCAAAAAAAAAAACAACAATCCATCAAACTCACGAACCAGCGACGAACCCGGGATATTGAAATCTCTACCAAACGGCGAACCTTCTCTTTTTTCTCCCCCCCGGCACGACGACGTTTAACACTGCCTGCTTCGATAGACAACTGTTTCACTGATTGATGTGGCATTGGGTGAGCATTTATAACGTTACAAAAATCTAGCCTCCCTTCGCCGGTGGTAAGGTCGATGACCGGCAGCATAAAAGCATTTATACGAAATGAATTGATAGCTGATCCCACGAAGAACAAAAAAAAAACCTTCCCAAGGGAACAGGATAACTTTCCGTTAGTCTTCTTCAGCTCACTTTTCGTAATCGGTTTCCGTCCGAAGGCTTACGGAAATGAAATATGAATCCATTTATTATTTGCAAGAATGGAGAATGATTTTTTTTTGTTTCATGCAACGAAGAGAAATAAAAAAAACATGAAATTTCACCCTTAACATGAACAACCAAATGAATAGTTCCTTTTACAGAAACAAAACCATAAATAGGTACTTAACCATTTGACAAACCACTCAAAACGAGGCAAAGGGTGCGATAATTTGCTCGATCCGATGTTCCCCCCCCCTCTCTCTCATCGTAAGCCCCCTCCCCCTTGGTGCCATCCCATAATACGATAACGAGCTCAGTGTGATCATTTTATGTTGATTAAATTGACATCATTCATTAGGCAAAAATAATGCCCCTTCCGGTTGCGGCAGTTTAGCAGTTGCGAGGAGCGGGCAGTATCCGTTCTTCAGTTGCCGACTCCCGGAAGCGTTTTCCACCCACTCCTCTTCGCCCACTACCACGCGGATCGATAATTGGTGAAGCTGCTTTTAAATGAGCCAATCCTTTGTCCGGCTGTCATCAAACATTCGGTTATGCGGACCACTCGGAAACCTCTCCTGTTGTCCACAGCCACTACGCATCCCGCTACGCAAACACACTGCAGCTGGTGCACGGATCGATAAATGCAGTTGGCGGGATTAACTCGCATTTGCATTGCACGAGCGGGAGGCCATCCTCCCCGTTTAAGTTAGTACAATACAATGTTAATTACCGTTGTCAATTACCCAACAAAGCCTAGGAATTTGTTCAGCCTTTAGACATTTTCGGCACAAAACGGGACGACACCTGCGTGCGAGTTGTTCGAATGGGATTTAAATTAGCCTTAGCGGAGCTATTATCGTGATGAAGTAGAAGTTAGAACGTAAATAAGGACTTCTAAACCAAGTAGATGTTGTGTTTTTGTTGGTAAACGTTTAACGTCTTTATCGTTATAAAGTTTAAAATTAGGTAGTTGTTGGAACCGCTGTAATGTATCGGTCCAACGAAACTGTCCGAACGGAAACGTCGCCGCGACGGCGATGTTTTTGTAATTGTATAAAAGGGATGGAAGGATGCGCCTTCGTCCTCTTGGTAAAACGTAAGCGAGAAAGCCAGACGATTGTTGTTACAATAAAAACGATCTGTTCACAAAGGCAAGAAAAGCTGGATAATTTCTATTCTCGGTTTACGTAGAGCCCGTTAAAGACGATAGTCTTTAACAGTAGTCATAACTGTTTTAATAGAAATGTGTAAAGATCAACCTGTTGACTCGGCGAACCCTTCGAAAACTAACTAACAAGTTTTAAGAATAATCTGAAAGCTGTGCACTGTCTGTAAATCTCTAGCGTAAAGCACCTCTGGAGATAGTTCTCGGGATATGGTTGGATAGCGCGTTGCTCGCTTCAGCTCCATAAACCTCTCACAGAACACACTCAAATAAATACCTTCCGAAGCGCTGGCAGGGAAAGGTGCAGTCGAGACTTAGTGAACTATTAAACGATTCGACGTAAAAGGCAAGGCGGGAAGGCAAAACGGGCAACGAGCGGTGCGGTGTGAAACTTTTCATCGTACACCAGCGTCAAGGTAATCGTCCCTCGAGGCGTTGCGTTTGCGGCGCTCGGTTCCGAACCCGTATCGGACGGAGATTCCTGTGACATTTCAATTCCTCTTCGCGCCAGAAGTGCATCGGTTGGTCGTCGTTTGTAGGTGTGTGCCGCAGCAAAAACCCCCGTTCGATGCATCGAGCCGAGCTTCAGAAGGCATCGAGCTTTGAGGGGCACGACACCATTTAACAGATGCACCACGGTCTTAGGACGCGAATGCCACTCGACAGGTATGGCTCACGCGTGGCTCCCGACCGAGTTGTATCCTCTTCGGTGATCTCTGGAGACGATGTCGTCGGTGTGTTGTTGTTGTTTTGAGCCAGCTCGACAGCATTGGCTTCTTTGAGTTTCTTCCCAAGCCTACCATTTCCCCCCTTCAAACGTCGAATGACAAAAGGCAGCGTTAAATGTTACGCCACGGCGAGCCGGCTTTTCCTTCTCCGACGAAACATCAAAGCCGAAACGAACGAACGAAACGGCCAAGTCGTCAAGAAAACGGACGGATCGGAAAACTTTCCGGGGCAGACTGCACTCCGGTGCACGATCCCTAAACCGATGTCTGTCGTGCGAGTGTGCCGTGTGGCAATTGCATCTTGTTGCACACGGGCAAAAGGGTAATGGAAAACATCCTAAAAACAACACTCCCCGTTTTGTGCCATTTCAAGTCGATTTTCTGACGCCATTTGATTGTTCGCACAACAACTGTGTTTGTGCTCTGATGTATCTCTGGTTTGATTTGTTTCCCTATGGTTTTTGGATTTTTGTTGCCCAATCTCAACTTTTAAAGAATTTTCTTTCACGGTTATTTACTTTAAGGATCGGCTTTTTTAGTTAAAACAGATTTACGCAATGCCTGTTACTCGTTCTGGGTAAGGTTGGGCACCTTTCCAATGGCTTATCCAACCACCATCTCACGCAATCCGATGCCACCATTTTACAACATCCATCAATCGCAAAATAAACCTCACACAAATTGCACCAAACTTATGGAAAGGTTTTAATGCGATTCCGCTCAGTTGGGATTATGTGGCATTCTCTCCGGTCTTTCGAAAAAGGAATCTACGCCTGATTATTGACCCGCCGCATATGGCGAGGTCGCTAGTAAAACCCATCGGTACTGAAAAATGTCTCCCTCCCTGCTGCACATGCGATAAAAGTGCAGCAGTTTGTACATTTGTAAATACAAAAAAATAATACCGATCGCCCGCACCGGCGATGCTTATAATCGAACTTTCGCACCTGCCTGTCCGTGGCCATTTTGATTGGTTATTGGCGTATATAACTCTTTTTTTGCTTAATCCGTTAGCCTGCACTGGGTCGGTTTTTGATCGCTGGCTCGCATGGCATGCCATACCGCCACACCCTTCGTGGACCAACGCTCCGGGGGGAAAGGAGCCCAAGGGCGTATGCGAATGCAAATATGAGCCTCTTTTTTTATGTAGTTTGTCATAATTGAAGGTTTGTTAATTAATTATGGATGCATGGAGAGTATACAAGAAAAAAAGACTAAATCCAAATTTAAGCTAAAATGGTTACGCCTCGCTTCGAAGGTGGATCGATGCCAGTTTGATTGAGTTTTTATTCTGGAAATATAGTTTTGTAGTTTGCCATCTGTTTTTTCCATAAAATATTGGTTCATGTGGTGTTATTTGGTGGGAGAGTCCATGTTCAAAGATAATTGAATTGGTGTAGTTTGAGTTCCAGGATGTGTATCCTCTACCTGGATTATTGTTGTCTGACATTTTTTGTGTGTATATCAACCCACTTTCCCTGTACTGCATTCGAGTAGGTCGTCATCCGATGGAAAAGTCCCTCGATTGATCCAACGGGGTGTCGGACAGTGACAGATTGATCGGGTGCATTGTAGCCGGCACCGAACTCCGGGGACTCCGGCCCATAGACCGGCACGCGCACATTTCATCCGGAGGCGCGGCTTGACGATGCAAATTGAAAATGCAACACGCGATCGGCGTGTCCTGCGGTGCGGCTTAGGAGCTCCAAGCCCATAAGCCAAGCCAATCTCGTTCGAGGTCCGCCACCGTAGACACCGCGCGCACGATAGAACTGGGTGTGGAAACATCAAAACCCTCCGTGGCGCTAATGGACGTCTACCACGGTGCCATTTCCGTTCGCCCCCTTTGGGGTTTCGTACAAAAACCTAAGCCCCACTGACCTCGGTGGTCATCTCGGAAGGGGGCAAAGAGAAACAAAAAAAAAACCGGAACCACTCCTCCCCTACAGGCGTGTCCTGTTAATCAGAAACCGGCCTTTTCAGCACCTCCGAACCGAACCTGATGCTAAAAATGTGCGAACCACCATCAAATTTGTTTGATGCCGATGGTTTCCAATTTGTTTTCACCAACTGATGGGAGGCGTGATGAATCAATTATAGAATCGCTTCACCCCTCCGTGAAGACTCACAATCGGTTGCGATTTTGCAGACAGATTCTGTCAATGTCAACCGTGTAACGGCGTGCATAGGAAAACAGAAGCCAGATGGCAAAGATCAAATGTAGTGTAATGGGTTTGTTTTTAGCTTGTTCTTCAAATCACAATCGTTGGCAAGGGAATTACTTCCACCGATCAAACGTTGGAATATGGAAATGGATTGGTGCAGTACTTGTGCTTTGATCATCGACCGATGTTGACCGACCACTTCTAAGGCCTAACGAAAAACATTCTAGAGTTTAAAGAGTATGACATTTTTATAGCTACTCAACTTGGGTCACAAAAAACACACACGGTTAAACAGCATCGGAAGGATCAATCTATTTCTACCGAACCTATTCTTACCTCCAACGCACTCGCTTTCCGGATATCTGTACAAGCTGCATCAGCTCGGAATGCGTCCAATGTAAATAGGAGGCCCGAGAGGCAAAAGGTAAAAATCCTACCCACTTCGGCACGGCTTGCTGACCGCCTCCCGCCATTCCGGCCAAGCTTAAACTGCATTGCTGCCCAAGGGGGGGGGGAGCCCATGGTATCCCTGGAGCAGCGTGCAACAAGGCGTTTGCAGTGCTCGTTCAGACGTTCTCATATTGTCGCTAGACTCGGGTGTGTGTCCAGTTCCGTTGGCGAGTGAAATCGACTGGTCAAACATGACGCACAACGTGCCTATCTAGGGGGGATTGAGGGACAAAAAACCGTCCGTCGTGTTGCAAGGAACGTCGATTAGCTCCATGAAATCATCATCGTCGTCGTCGTCCAGGGTGAGTAAATCCCCTCATCCGGTCACCCAGAGGACATCTATCACCCCTCGTTCTGGTGGGTTTTGGTGAGGAGGAGTGGTACAAAAAATTCAATTCTCCGGAGCGCCACTTCAACAGACGTGCGTTTGGGCGTCCGGGCTTTTGGGAGTCGGTCCGTCGGCTCGGGACAACTTTTGCATGCTGATAGATGTCGGTTTGTTCACGCCGCTTGGGGAGGTGAAAAACGGGGTGCCCACCCGGTGCCAAACGAGTTGCTTTCCGGCCCGAATACACATTAACCTCTCGGGGGAATAGACACGCTCTAGGCTCGTCCGTCATGAACATGGGAGCGACAAAGGAAGGGCATAGAATCGAAGCCGGTAGCACGCAATGGTCAATGTAATAACGACTGCACATTCGGTACGGTTGTGGGGTTTTTCCCGGATGAAAACATGGCTGGATCAAAAAAACCTCAAAGACAAGTGAAGGAAAACCTGTCACTCCTATGTCTCACCCATCCCATAAAACCCTTGGGAGGTCCTGCTCTTCACTAGCGTATCAAAGGATGTACTCTCGGTGCACAATTGCAGCTGCAGTTTGTTTGCTAAATAAACATACGTCGAATTTTACCATCCAATATTGTACCCTCACATCTGGACGTCAGCACGTGTCAGCAAGGATTCTAATTGACTTGACGCTTGGACGCATTCCGGTTGAAAGCAATCTCCAAATTCAGCAACCATGTCATCGAGGCAGTCGAGTGCCCCTCAGTTTCATTTCAAACGAGTGGACATATGTTTGACCTCATCAGAAGTTGATCTTCGAAATTGACAAAATTCCTTTACATCTTCCAGACTCGGCCATCGATTGAAGTGATGGACAAACCAACGTAAACCACAAAGCAAAGTGTAGCATGTTGGAAGCAGCTGTTATTACATTTGCACCAGGGAGATTTTCGAAGTAGTGAAGACTAGAGTGGTGTAAATCTGATTCAGATTCATGAGTCTGAATGAATCTCTGCCTTATAAGGGATTCATGAATCTGGAGTCTAGAGATTCATGAATCCTAAAGACACTCCAACTGATGGAAAGTCACCAGCCAAAAATGGGTTGAGGGACCCCTTTTGTTTTATTTTTGGTCGCATTGTCCACGCCTATGGTAGAATCGGAGAAATTCGCGACAGATCCATGAAAGGTTCATGAAGATTCATTAAGTTTTCGGGCTTTGAAGATTCGAATCCGCAAAGATTCATTAATCCATCTGAATGAATTTAAGGTGAAAGATTCATATGAATGAATCTCGCCAAAAGATTCATTAAGCACACCACTAGTGAAGACCAAAACCATCGATTCGGGCGATTCGGGATGAAACAGTTTGTTCCATACCATCACATTATTCGTCCCATCCTTCCCATTGCTTCCCTGTTCCGGGGATAGGAGCTTTCCTTTCAGCTGTTTGTATAGCGGGATTAGAGAGAATAAAAACTGAAAATCCTGCCCCACCCTGTTCTCGGACGTTTTCCTACTTTGCGCCGGCAAATGCTTTCGTTGAATGAAACACTAGCCCGTTACCTTGCGAAACATCTTTTCGTCTGCACAAACATTTTTTTCCTTTTTAATAATAGCTCACTTAAAGAATAGAATTAAAATTCTTTTAATTTCGTTACCTCCCGGAGCCGATCGAGTGAAGTGCGGGCAAAACAAAAAACCAACCCGGCCAGACCGAAGCTATACATCATAAACGTAATCATCATCAGTCGTTGGGAGACCGGTGGCGCTGTGCCGGAGCTATTGCCGGGGCATAAAGTTGGTAACAACAACATCAGCACGGTAATCAAAATTGCTTGTTGAGGTTGAACGTTCTTGCTAACAGTTTTCTTTCCTTTTCTGTTTTCGGCTGTTCTATTTGAGCCTATTCTGCTCTGAAAAACGCCCTCCCTCCCTCCCTCCCGAGCTCCTTGTTGCCTTTCTTGTTGTTTTCGGAATGGGTTTGCTAGTTGCTGCCTCACTCGGATCTAGTTTAGAGTCCGCCTCTCGGCGAAACTCGTTCTGATCGCTGCGAGTTGTTCGATCGGCGACGGTGGGGGGGATGTTCGGTGAAAACTTCCTCCAACGGGCTCGCAGAAGCGGAAATTGGCGATAAAACCGCCCGACAAGCCTCTCAGAAGCTCAAACCACCGCCCCGGCTGCGATGGAGTGAAGGGAAAACAACCCGATCCTGGGGCGGGGAGGGAAAAGATGATTGCAGAATGATAGCACTTCTGTTTGAACGAGCTCCTCCAAGCAACCCAAGCTGGGGAGGGAGTATATGGGTCGGGGAAGAATAGAGTCCGACCGGGGCGCAGAAATCGTTAATGGATCTACAACCTCGCGCGAGCCCGCTAAAGAAGACTCCTTTGCCATCTTGGTCGGTTTGCGTTTTTTTTTTTTTTTGTTGTGTTTCACTCTGTTTTGATAGCGGGCAAGAAGTGATCGGAAGCGATCACCGGGTCGGTAGCAATTGTTGCGACCGGTTGCTTGAACCTGCGAGTGCTTGGCTCCCCGATGGACGCTTGCTTAAGACGCGAGGCGCTCTTGAGCTTAAGCTGTTTTCCTTCTTCAAGTCCCACTGAATGGGGAAGCCATAAACAGAGTGTTTAGTTTAGATTTAATTATGGCGAAATCTAAGTGTAAGCTTCGTTCGCGCTCGTGTGAGCTGGCAATATGACACGTTCATTTATCGCAACAACAGCTGATACTCGAAATGAACCCCATTCCCGACGATTGCCTTTCCGAAGAGAACGATCGCTTCCTTCACCACTGAAGTATAAAAAAAAAGGGGGCACGATCGTATCAGCGATGACCGGGCGGGATGTAGGAAGGGTTCTTTCGGAACTCTTCACGAACCACCGAAGGCAGAACACCGGAATGGATGGGAATGAGTTGTAAATTAGACGTACTTTGCATAAATTAGTTTGCCGGGAAGCTTGAAACTGAATCGATCGATGGTGGCCCACCGCCGGCGGTGGGAATTCTAATATCAGGGGGGAGGGGAGGCGCGGTGGAAGGAAATGTGGTTTCCTGCTGGCTCGATTCCGCCCTCCCAACCCTTTGCCGGTGCGCGGGGTCGTCTTCTAGGCAGGAATAGTTTTGATTCGTTTCGGTTGGCTTCAGATGGAAAAATAACATATGTTTAAGTACTTTTTAAGAATAGCTTTTTTCCCCAAATTGACCATTAACATCGGGGGGTAATGTAATAATGTGGTAAAAATGTGTCTGATGGTGGATTTAACGAAATTTACATGAATGTAATATTCCTAATCCAACTTCTCATTTCGGAACCATAATTGTACTATAGCGATTGCAAAATTGGATATATCTTATTTAATGTCCTTATTCTGATAAGATTTGGCCCAAACGAATTTTCCAAACCCACGAGTGAGTATAATTGGTTTCTTTTCGTTCCACCTCACTTGCATAATCATTCTGCTTTCGGAGAATGAAATGAAACACTTTTCTGCAATGAAGGGCGTACGCCGAATTCCGGGAAAACAACTGAAGATTGTTCGCAAAGGATAAGCGTTCCCGTTTAACAGTTTGATTTAATCAAATCCGTGATTCAACGGAGCAAGATGAAAGATCAAATAAAGCTTTATCAACCTTCAATGGTCCTCTCGGAAGCGCCGGTGCCCGGGTAATGAGACCGGGCTGGTAAAGGGCTCCGAACCAAGGCGTTTGCCAGAGACGTCTTCCGAGCTTCCGCATTGTTCGTTTATGATGGCGAAAGAGGAAAATCGCTCTTTTTGAAATTGAGTTTTTGCGCTCTCGCTACATTCAGCTAAACGATGTCGGAAGTGGAAGGGAAAATGAATGCTTCGAAGGACCGCCAGTTTGTGAGTTTAAGCAGTGCCGGTAGAATTGGAAGAATAATTCGCTTTTGTTTGAGCGACAGAACTTCCAATACTTCATTAGCAAACGAAGTGAAGTGGGTAACGATGCAAGCGAAATGTCTTGATGAACACAGAGCGAGGGATTTCCCTCGACGCTGCAGAGTTCCTTACTGCGATTGCGTTTGTTTTGTTTTACATTAGCAAGATTCAACAAAGCGAGCTAAAGTAGTAAATGTTGCATCCCTTGGCCTCCGAATTGGGCCTGATTATGAGTGAAGCGAGGCAGAAGATTTTGTAAGCTTTAGCAAATCCATTCGAGCAAACTAGCCTCCGGGGAATGGGAAGAGAAAAGCTCATCATTTGTAATCCATTTACTCCAATGATCCTTCGCCCCCTCCGCTAGAAATGGCAGAACAGATTGGAGCAGGCTGCGATCGTAATTTATACCTCCACCAGGGAACTGTTCCGATAGATATTCATGGCAACCGCATGTTGTACCCTTTCTGGAAATGCCCGTTCCATGGGGAAGATGTTTATACGCGGTCTGTTTGCCGGGGAGATAATGGAAGACCTTCGGGTCGAGGGAAACCGGCCCGAGGTTATCATTCTTTTTGACTTCCTATTATTTTATTTGTTTTATTTTTTCCCGAGGGGGCGGCGTCGGTGAATACCAACGCCTCCCAGGGAAGCCTTAAATTGTATTCATGATTTTCTCGCGCCGAAATCTAAGAATCAATCGGCGTCTCAGAACGTTCGCAGGCCGCGGGATTAAGATATTAGAATAACAATACAAGAAGGCGGGTGTAAGGAAGCTGAACCGAAGGGCTGAGAATGCGGGCGAATGGAAACATCCGTTTGATGTTAAGCTTCGGGCGATGCTGCTGATGATGATGAAGCAATCAGTGAGCCCGCGAGAAACCAGCGTGAAAATATGACCAGCGGGATAGTTTCTTCCCTAAAGTAATCCCGATACGATCTGCCTTCGAGCTAGTTCAACTGTTTCGGGGTCCGCCCGAAGATTCGGCGGGGTGTCGTTGCAAAGGGGAAGAAAAAAGAATCACCCATCCCCAAAGCGAACCTTTAATTAATTTAAATGAGCTTCGCCATTTTGGTCGCACCATCGTAAATGGCGATTTTCCCAGCCAAGCGCCCGGGATTGTGGTGGCTTTTCTCGGGAAAAACGGCTTCGAACATGGAAACAAAGTAAATCAAAACTCCCGGAACAAGTAAGACTATCTTCGTTCTCAGCAGGTACGGACAATGGAGTGGGAATTTCGGGGCAGGTCTTTTGGTAGAGGAGAACCGTCCGATATATAAGGGTTCGAGACACGTGACGTTCTTACGAATTATGGCTACACCCTCTAGTCATTAACAGAAGAGATGACAACATTCAATTACGCAATGTGACTCGGCAGTTGGTGTTATTCCCAAAAATACCTTAGGTTACTCAATTTCACGCACGCAAATAGTATGTCAAGGCAGTCAAAGGGGAATACCCTTGAAAGCGATAAGAATGTGTTTATCATCGACGTGCGTTCGGTTGCTTATGCCGTCCAAAACATTTCATCGATAAATCTTTCACGGTCCACTCTTATCTCGATGCAGCGATTTGTTTTATCGTCGACCTAATTTGTCTAATTGGTGGTTTGGTAACCGGTCATGCATACACCATTGATTTGTCTGCGTCTAAAAGCGTTACGCATGACTGATGGCTTCTTGCCTAATAGACCGACCGTAAAGATACGAGGTATTTGAATGTTCGATAAGAGCGGGACATTGTGGTTTTCGTTATCGATTGGTTTTCTTGTTCGGTGTGTGTGATATTTGATAAGAATGCCGTGTGGTGTTTCAATGGCAAGAACATGTATGTCAAGAGCGTGTTCTTCCATCGTCCTGATGAGAAATCGTTACCCTTGCAGAACAACGTGTGTGATTCATCATGCGACAAAGAAACGCCAACCTGTCGACATCTCGCCACGGTTGTCTTGAGACCGTGGCCAGCCATGCACGTGAACTATATTCTCACATTACTAGATGTGTTCCCATCAATTGTTGCTCCGTGGCGCGTTTCAATGTCATGCCTAAAAGAAATTGACACCGTCCACCGTCAAGGACGCGCTGGACATGAAAATCTGCCCTCAAGAAAGGTCCTCCAGGTCTTTCCCAGGTGGTGGGTATCGGTTGCACGAGTCAAGTTCAACATTGCGTGATGAAGTCTTACCCCTTGGACAGGAAGTAAACGCGTTCGCGCGGCGTCCACGGGAAATTGAATCCTACCTGTAAAAAAGCCGTTGGTCTTCAGCCGTTTATGTCTCGGGTTGGGTTTTTTTTTATCAGGTCGTGTAAGGTGAACTGGGTTGATGCGTGGTGCGTAAAGTCATCCGATTGCCTTTTGGGAAATTGTGATTCCCGCCGGTTGCGTGTCGCCAGTTCAAGGTCGATGTTAATTCTGCGTAAAACGATCAACCAAGAAAACGAAAATCGGAGGTGGAGTAAAGAAAAGCAGCAAACATCATTCATTGGTAATCGAAGCCTGTCCGACGATGTGGCTAGCTCTGCTTACGCAAGAACAGGCGTCCTTAGTGCGTGTGGCTTCCCAAGACGCAAGCGTGTCATAAAAATGTCTATATGATGTGGATGCGCGTCGCGTCGCGCACATTGATTCGTTCGACGTGAATTCGCGCGCCTTCGATTGCGTGTACGCTTCAAAACACACACGCACGCACTTTCTGGTTTCTTGGAGGCCCAAAGCTGTCCAAGAAGCCAAGTCGCTCGAGGAGGAAAGCGAATGAATGAATTTGCATAACGACTCCACCGGCGATGGTTTGGTTCTTCGTTCCGATGTTTAAAAAATGATTTGATATCTTCCATCCGCCTTCCAACTTGGACCCGGAGGTGGTGACGATGGGAAGCCACGTCAGGCATACGAAAAGTGTTGACACTCGTGTGCATCCGGTAACGGAAAAATTCCTCACCTCGTTATGAATATTTCGGTGAAGCGTCGATACGAGCTTTATTTGATTTTATTCTTGACGGGAAGTGTGTCGAAGACCAATGCAGGAGAAAGAAAAACAGCAAACAAAACAGTATACAAGCTTTTCCAACCCGAAAGAAAACACTTAAGCCACAATGGTACGAGAAAGAAAAACAGTACTTTTGTGAAAATTTGAACAAAAACGCTAGCGCCTTCATTTTTACAACAATCCTCGGACCCCGTTAATGGCATGCGTTAATCTCTCGCCACTTTCCTGCTGGCAAAATAAGTACAGGGCCCGTCGTCCGGGCGTCTCATGCAGATACCGTTAGTGTGTATGCTCCGAAAGAAAGGAAAACACACACACACACACGGGGGGGATAGGGCAAGAAAAGCGTCCACTGGTGGCGCGCGGAAGCCCAGAAACAAGCAGAAGACGGTGAAATAATACCGTACAAAAACAAAATGCAGGTCACATGTTGAGGGCGACGGACCAGGACAACTACCGTTAGGAGGGCAGTAGAAATTTGTGTTTTCTTTTTTGCGCCCTTTGTTTTTTTTTGTTCAGTACCCGCGCCAAGAAACCGGGGGGGGGGGGGGGGGGGGGGGTGGGGTAGGAAAAGCTTCGTTTCATCGATTGACGAATGGGTCGGGATTGAGGGAGCAAAAGGAGGCGAACGAGCCAATTTTTGCAATCTCATCTCTGGCCTATCGTTGCCAAAAATGTCGAACCCCCCCCCCCCCCCCCCCTTCCCTTCACCCGTTTTTCCCGTTCGATCGAGGTACCGACGTTAACCCGAAGCCATCCATGCTGGCGAGCGATTCCATTTCGTCCCGTTTTTTCACCCCCGTCGTTCAATATTCTACGCCGAACTAATCAATCGACAACGGTTTCGCAAAAAAGAAAGAAATATCACATACATACACATGCGGGAGATACAAAAGGCACCCCCATGTCCCGGCACCTACAAGAACAAGCGGGAACGGCTTTGGGGAGCCGGTTGCTTTGCGAAAATCAATTTTCCAAACCCCGAGCCGGTTTTTCGCCAAAGCGGGTTGTCATCTTCGGCAGCCGTTCGGGTGGAGGGACTTCTCTTCAGCTTCTCATTAACAAAACTGTGGGGTGGTAAAAAAATTGTCCATCCATAGTCTAAGTGGTTCGAAAGTTCAATTCCAGCGTCCATCGACCCATCGACTCAACGCCAAAGGGTTGAAAGCACTCCACTCGAGTGGAGGAGAAAAATGGCTGTCCATCATTCAACGTTTCTGTGAACGGTTTCGTTTAATTAACATGTCCACATGCATTTCGTTGGAGTTTTACGATCCTTCCTATGCACCGTGTCAGTTTCTATGTTTTCTCCTCTCTCTTCTAACAGAGGAAGAAAACGATCCTCAAACAACATGCGTCTTTTACCCAGCGACACCCAATGTCCGTACAAAATATCAAGGTTTATTGCTAGGCGTGTTTAGTGAGACTGGGGACCCACACTTACACTAAGGCCTTACCTGTATGGCGAAAACACCAATAAACAAATCTTCGCAACCACGCGTCATTTCCTTCTGCACAACAAATGTCATGCATCGTGGGGTTGTTGGGTGAGTCCGAAGGTCCGCTGTGCTATTCTCAATGTGGATGCAATTAATGAGTTGGTTTTTTGAACCACTCTGCATCGAACGGGCCGGCGGATTGGCAAACCTTAAGCTGTTGTCCTTCTCGCATGCCTCTGGCGAAGTCGAAGCATTCCGTCGTGAGTGTTAATTCTTCACAGATCGTTCCTTAGTCTAGGTTTTTTTGTGTTTCTTTTGTTTCTCTCATAAATGTGTGAAATGTTAATTTTAAGAAGTATAAGCAGTAGCCAAAACACAATATGTTGTTTTGTTTTCACAATCAAATGTCAGACGAGTTGAACATGAGTTAAGCGAGCTTTGTGTTTATCCTTTCTGTATGTTTCTTAACATATTGCACACTGTTTGGTCACTCTCTGAAGTCATTAATTTGTTCGAACTACTTTTATACTTTCTGTTTTATTACTATTATTAATTTTATTTTAGTTTTTTTATTATATTATTATTATTATATTGTTATTATTATTTCTTTATTTATTGACTTCAAACAACTAGACCATGTCAAAACTTAGAGATAACTTATCTTGTTTTGTTTTCACAATCAAATGTCAGATGCGTCGAACATGAGCTAAGCGAGCTTTGTGTTTATCGTTTCTGTATGTTTCTTAACATATTGCACACTGTTTGGTCACTCTCTGAAGTCATTAATTTGTTCGAACTACTTTTATACTTTCTGTTTTATTACTATTATTAATTTTATTTTAGTTTTTTTATTATATTATTATTATTATATTGTTATTATTATTTCTTTATTTATTGACTTCAAACAACTAGACCATGTCAAAACTTAGAGATAACTTATCTTGTTTTGTTTTCACAATCAAATGTCAGATGCGTCGAACATGAGCTAAGCGAGCTTTGTGTTTATCGTTTCTGTATGTTTCTTAACATATTGCACACTCTTTGGTCACTCTATGAAGTCAATAATTTATTCGAACTACTTTTATACTTTCTGTTTTATTACTATTATTAATTTTATTTTAGTTTTTTTATTATATTATTATTATTATATTGTTATTATTATTTCTTTATTTATTGACTTCAAACAACTAGACCATGTCAAAACATAGAGATAACTTATCTCTAGTTTAAGTTAAAACAGTTAAACAAAAATTAAAAATATTTATTATGGCTAAGGGGACGAGGATACACATGTAAGAATGTTTTCAGATCAGTCCCGAAACTACTCTTATACAAGCGATTGAACAAAAACAATCAGCAAAAGCTCTTAAATTGATTATCACTTTAAATTGTGTTGTATTGTAATTGTAGCTATAAACCATCCAACAACTAGTCTTAATATTCAGAGATTCCGAAGCAATCAAGAACATAAAAAGAGAATCTGCTATAATTAATTGATCTAGTATAATGCTATCACTACAACCATCGGACAGGGGTCGAAGAAAATCAATCTAGTAACACCCGTCTAATCCACTTCCTTTTCTCTGCTTCTTTTCATTTCCAGCGTAAGTTCTTCATCAACACCTTGTGAGGTACGAGAAGGGTTTTACCACAACCCCATTAAATTCGAAGGTGTTCCGATCCTATCGCACAACGTTGACATCCTGCGAGATTACGGGAGCTGGTAAGATTTTACAATATTAGCCGATGCTAATCGGACACTTCGACTTTGCCAAGCTCTTGGAAGCAAGAAGACGAATTCCACCCACAGACAAGATTAAAATAAGCAAAACGAAAAAACCAACCTTTTCCGACGGTTACAAATTGCCAAAAGTCGCTACTCTGTCGCCGACACAGAGGAGACGTAAGGTCAACCGGGTTTGAGAGTGACAGGTTTTAATGGAGTTAGAATTTCCATCAAGCAATGCGGAGTTCTTCTTCGTCGATCCAGTACCTGTCACAGTCGGGACGACGACGGCATCGACGTAAGGACCTCGACTTGGGTACCCTCGACATTGATCCCCCGCGCGTTATGATATCAATCTCACTCCAATCTGCGCATCGGGAAACATTCAAAGTCATCCATCTCCTCGTCCGGGAGGTGGGTTCCATTTTCCGTTCCGGTGTGGTGTCTTCCACGGAAAACACGTGAATTATGCCACCGGTAGTCGGTTTCATCCTTTTTCCCGTTCGATGAAAAGCACACACACGGAGAGATGGAATTCGGTTCAACTCAGAGATATTTCATCCGACCTCGAACGGTTGGTGTCACCGATAAGGAAAAGGGATCCTTTGGGGAGCTTTGTCGAAGGCTAATTTTTCCACCACATTTCCCACCCCTTTTGTGCATGAGAGTCACTCCCGGAAAGGCGCCCGTGACATTAGCGAGCGAGTTCGTCTTCCGGTGGAAAGCGAGCAATCTCTTATCCGGGCGATGAATGTTTGAACGTGTCGGTGCCGTGGTTTTCCACCATCCGTGGGGTTAAATTCAATCGAGAGCCTCGTCGGGAAAAGTTGGCCAACCCGTTGGGGGCCGGGGCTCATATCCTGCCTGCTCGATAGTTTGTATGGCTGCTTCGCCGGAAACTCGACTACGCTTTGTGGCGAAAGTACTTGCCAGAACCGGGTTAAGGTTTCCTCTGCCGGGGACGCCAGGGTTAACAAGGACGAATCGCTGGCACGAGGTTGGGCGTAATGGCGTGATTGCTTGTTCGTGAATTTATCAAACAACCGGGCGTACCAGCAGCAGCTTCACCTGTGTCCTCCTTTGTGCGCCGGCTGTCACGGACCGCTTTACGATGCGCTGCAATATCCTTTTCCACCGCGTAGATGCGCCCGACACACACAGGAACACGCCCACGGCTGAAGGGTGTAATATTTTCTTATCAACAGGCAAACGGAAAACCGAAGTGGCACATCATGTAAAGCGGGTACGTGCGGGCACGGAGTCAAACGAGCGGATCGATTTACGACACACTCTGCGCTTATGCAAACCTCCCGGAGTGGGACGCTCGTCCTTTGCCCAGCCCTTCTTCGGGGATGGAATTTTATCGCGAAATCACGGGCGAAATCCGTGTCGAAGATTTTGTTGACGTAATTAATCCCGAGCACGTCCGCCCCGGGGAGAGCGCGTGGCGGAAAACTGGTTCGAGAAGAAGGAGTATAAGATACAAAATTCCGATAAACCTTCCCGGGGCGCCAAGGACATCCGATGGAGGTGAGTGTGTGTGTTGTAATCACACAAAGCATTTTCCTAGATGAGTTTCGGCTGCAACTGACGTGACTTTCAGCAGCATTATTTTGTTCAATGTTTACCAGCTTCCTTTTTCCACTTATTATCTGAGAGTTTTCCAACGCGAATTTGTTACTTGTTTTATGGATCGAGTCTCCGAAAAGCTCGTGGCGTTTGTTTGCCTTTTACAAAAAGCGACAAGAATGTCTTATCATGAACCCAGGGAGTTATTGTACGGAGGAAACACATATGCAAACACAAATTTTCCTCCATTTTGCAATCAACTTGCCCTGGAACCCATCAGATCGGAGGAACCCAACCATCGTCTACTTGGATGCGTTTGGGTCGAGCCAACATCTTATCGAAAAGGCGAGATCCTTTCGCGAAGCTGCCCTTCTAGGTTTCGGCGCCGTTTACCGTTGGCTCGTAACTTACGAAATTATGAGCCAAGGACCACTCCTTCGTTGTGGAAAATGTGTTTTGCAGCATGAAGCACATAAATTGCCGCCCGGCGGATTACGCATGCCACCGCCGGGAGAAGATGCACGCCCGGCCACAGGTAATTGTGCGATCGTATCTTCGTAACGACTTTTGTGCAGCCCCCATTCTCCCCCCACGCCGGCGAAGAAGGCGCCATTAAACGGCGTTGTCCTCTCTTGAGAAGGAGCTTAAATGGAGTGTGTGTGCTTCGGTTTTTTCCTCCTTTAAGCCCGCGCGAAGGTGTGGAAATTAAACGATGGGCTCCTAATGAAATGGTTCGGGCGGGAAATTAGTTGGCATTCTGAAAAAAACGCGAACGGCTCCGGTAGAATCCCGCGCGGCCAAACCCATCCTTAGGGGGGGGGGCGTCATAATTTATCAGTTAATGTAGACGATCGTAATGTATTTGAACTACCGTTACAGTATGACCTACCGTGTGCCTCCGGCGAGACGATAGGGGCATGCAATTTTACGACCGACGCCTTCCCGAACGGGCTCCCGGATAGCTTCGGTTGTTACCCAATCAACGGTGTTGGTTTTGGAGGTTTTTCCTGCCAAGAGAGCTAGTCGACTTCCCCGCATCGCACCCGTATCATCTTTCGCTGGGTTTTATGCTGCCCGCTTCTTGCGGTCGCGCAAGATAGAAACCGAACCAAAACACCACAACTGCTTTTCGAGTGTGTCATTTGTAGCGGCTGCAATAACAAACAGCGACACCGCCGACCCCCGTGCGTCGTCTCCTCCGCCAACTTTATCGCTGCCCAATCGGGACCTATGTTGGTGTCACGCAAATGTCGCGAAACGACGGGGAGCGCAGGGAAGGGAGGACGCAGGCTCGGGGTCTCTCGATTGCATTCATATTACAATTTTTGCACTCCTCGGGAAGCCACTCTAGCGCGCCCCGGTCCGAAGAAGTGAACCACAATCGCATCACCGCAGCAGGAAAACGAACTCGAACCGCAAAAAAAAAAAATGAAATCACGATTTTCCCTCCCGATCTCGGCTAGGGTCTCCTTGGTCAGGGGTCGCCAAACCAGCAGGCCGAATCCGGGACACTAGGTGATTATATCCAGCCCGTAAGAATTTTTTTGACAATATATAAAAAACAAAAACATTTGAATTCTTATCGGATTTGTTCACGATATCACTCTTTTTCCTTCCTAATAAGTTGCGTTAAAATTATTGAACGAAGTGGTATTCCCAGGCATGTTTGCGTTTACTTTAACACGTTGACTGCCAAGCGTTTTTAGCACTCTAATTTGCACTGTAATTTGTTTATAACATTTGTTAAACAAACGATTTTTGAAGGCTAAGCAAAAACTTAGCTTCCCAAAGAATTACAGAGAATATAAAATATTACTGTAATCCCACTTTTGGGTGACATGATAGTCAACGTGTTAATTAGATTTTTTTCAGATTGCACTATTGGTCGTACTAAAACTCCTAACCCTCTCATGAATATCATCCAGAACCGAGCGACAAATGTTAACTTTGCATCCACAATAAATACATTCATTGCAATTTTCGACACAATTACCAAATAGAATATGGTTTACAATTTTTAAAACATCTCGAAGCTAAATTATGTTAATTACATGGAGTATGTCAACATTTTGCTATGCTAAAATAATTTGAACGCTGGTTAAATTTAATTATAATAAAAAAGTTTAATAAAAAGTAAAACGAACATCAAAAAACGAAACAAAATCAAAATCAATGGTTAAATGTACACTTAAAAATATGTTTTGTTATCTTTATGTTACTTTCATTATTTACTAATTAAAATTAGTTTTATATCACTTTCAAAACATTCGTACATCGTTAGAGGAATCGGGGTTTCTGGTTCTTTTTCATCAATTAGGCCTTTTTCAAGAAACGTGTACCGACCCCTGTCCTAAGTTATGGGTGGTTCGCAGTCTGGATCGGCCCATCGCTCGTTACGAGACCGCAGACGACAATCTTTAAGACGTCAGGCGGTAAGATACGGCACAAGATTCACCGCTCCGGGAGTGTGTCGGCTTAATGGCAGCAGCAAGATGTTAAGGTTTTGCGGTGCACGAGATTGCTTCGATCAGCTGGTGCTCGCCTCCCCCCAACCCCTCCCAGCTTGGGACGCCCCTGATTTGGCTCGAGTTCCCGAGGACCCGACGATGATGATCTTTGGGAAGAGAGCGAAAGCCCTCGGCCCGGGTTGTCTTTCCCTTTTCGTTTCGTGAGCCGTGAGTCCAGCGCCAAAACCGTCGTCTTATGACACCGGGTATCATATCGGAAAAGCGTGCAGCCGCGGTGTCGTAAGTCGTACATTTCATAAGCGCGCGGGTAGTTTGATTTTCCCGCCGGTTTCCAACTTCCCGAAGCGCACTTGGGAGGGTCAGCCCGGTTGCTCTAGTTTACAAAATTGCCAACACTGTACAGGGGTGTGCAAACGAGTCCAAAACAAACGGGAACCCCTGGTTGGCCACACGGGGCTTGGGTGGGAAAAAACAATTTCCCAACGCGAGATCGAGATGCAGCCCAACGAACAACACGCACACGCCAACGATCGACGGACATAAATAAGGATCTCGTGAATCGTCCGAAAAGTTCGACGAAGGAAGACGACCGGCGGTGCAGTTGCACTTTTGATGGATGGCGCATCCGGCGGTGGCCGTTTCGGAAAGCGTCGGGATGATAAATGGCTTCGGTCGAGTGCGCGCTTCGCGAACGGCAAACTTCCAAACGCTCGACATCCAATTGTTGGACGGGTGAGGAGCCAAAACTAACCAAATTGCAAACAGTGCAGTGGGGGGTGCCGGGGGTGGGGAAAAAAAACTAGGAAAATTGCACTCAAAGCGGAAAAATCATAATAAATCACAGTCGTACCGCGGCGAACAAGTGTTTGCGTTCCAGTTTTGAGCTGTACCCGTTCATTCGTCCCGTGTTTTTTTCTTCTCCTTTTGGTCCTGGGAATCCTTTCTGCGATGGCTCGATTGCATTCGGGTTGGCTCAAATTGGAACGGAAATTAAGTTCGGAATGCTCCCAAACCGAACGGGGAGGGGGGTCGGAAAAACTCACAACAAATTTCACAACCACCGAACGGTCAGCAATAATGCGCTCGCAGGGAGGAGGGAAAGTGCAAATAGTTTGCCCTGGTGGAAAGACGGATGTAGAACATTTCCCCCCGCCGGCCGATATCAACGATTCCCTTCCCCTCGAACCCCGGTTATCGAAAAGTCCGGAACATCACAGCAATTAGTGGAGCATTCAAAGGCTGGAGAAGCGGTTTTCTGGAGGGAAACGACACTCAACGAGCCGTACTTGTTGTTTCCCTTCCTTCGGTGTGAGTTTATTTTAAAAGCATTTAGCCCATCATGATCGATACTTGGCCGTGCGCCCAATGTGCAAGTGAGTGAACCTTTTTTACCAATCGGTTTATTTTTTTGTTTTATGTTTTCGGCCGCTTTCTCGGCGGCGCACAGTGGTTCAGCTAGAGCGACTGTCCGGTCGTCCAAATTTTGTGTACAGTTTTTCGTTGTTATCCAGACAATAATTAACCAAGATTGTGAATTGGATTTTTCCAACCTGGATCCAACGTTGCTACTTGCCACTACCTTGTGCAAACACCAACCCTGCAGCTACCGTCAACTTAACTATATTTTTGGCAATAATTTTACGCCAGAATATCTTATTACTACATCCACCTTACAATATTTTTTTTCATTTACCTTTTTGCTTCAATTCTGCACCCGTACAACATTCCATAAGATACAGTGTCACGAATGGAAACAAGGTAGGGTTGACACCGCTGACATTTGTCAACAAGCCGGCGCCAACTACGGTGTAATTACGCCGATTACGCCGATTAAGGATTACGCCTACCCAAGGTAGGAGTATAAAAGCGAGAGAATTGTAAAGGCAGGTCCTTAGATCAAGTTGCAAATCGGTGAATAAAGACACAGTAATGCTTTGTATGCAAGAACGCAGTTGAAGTGGGAGATTTAAATACCTACAACTCAAGAGTCGCAAATAGTCGCAGCATACCTTCTTAAGATGTTATATTTATGCTCTGATATGGTCTCATAGAGTTCCGTTTAGTTCCAAAAAAGTATAGGCTTATGAAACATTATAAATCAAAAATGTTGAGTGAGTTTTTCATTTATTAAAAAAAAATGACAGTATATTTTGATAAAATTTTAATTTTTTATAGTTTTATAAGAAAGCCAACAAAATTTCCTTTTCAACAATGTGTAACAAGTGTGAGAAAACATTTTATAAATAATCTGAATAAAATATGCAAAATGATGCAAATATTTGAAAGATGATTTTTGATTGATTTTTCACACTTTGCGCAACTTTCACGGGCGATATCTTTCGCAATTGTGCTTTAAAATTAGTGATATTCTGAAAATGTCTTATTAAACTATTCTTTTTTTCATATAGATGAAAGATTTTGAAAATTGGTTTCATGTAGTGTCAAACCAAAAGACCGGACTCTGAACCACTGTGCGGCGGCGAGTTCGATGGGTTCGGTTTGGTCGACTGCACTTTCGGCTCGTAGTCGACTGGGCGGCCATTTGATCAACTGCCAATTTTTCCTCCCTTTTTCGTCCGGTTTGTTTTTTTCTTTTCTTTCCCTCCCGCTCAATTTCCTTCCGGAAGGATGACGCTGCCAAATAACCGTAAAAATGAGAGAGTGTACATTAATGATCGCCCTTTTTCCCTCCTTTTATTAGAGGAAGCTTTCTGGACGAACCTTCAAACGGCGCATCGGGGGCTTTTTACCACCGTACACCCATTAATGGGACGTTGTTTTAGGTTTCAGTTTTCGACACCCCTTTTGCCTGCAATCGTTCGATCACGATAACACTCTATCAAGCGCGTCCGTGTGTCCTGGCGGCATCTCCGCACGCTGAACGGAGTTATTGATTTTCGATGTCTCCGATGTCCCGATGGTGGCTGCATGTGGCGCGAAATATGACGTCCGCTTTTAGCGCCCGGCCCGGTGTTCGATAAAGACCGGCAATGACTGCCCAATTTTCGGTGGCATGTTTCATTCATGTCACCCATCGGATCGGAACCGCTTCGTTAGTCACCAGTTCGCGTAAACAAGCTCCTTAGTGTCCCTTCGCTTAAAGGGATGGGTTTGGTTCTAAGGTTCACTGCCACTGCAACGTTGTCGCTACAACCCATTCGGAGGGGGGAGACACACAACCTCTGGGGGAATGGGGTGTGGATAAGGTTGTTCGATTTTTACGAGGTAACCCTTGTCGTCGGGGTTCTCCCCCGCCTCCTGTTTGGTCCATTAACTCGTTGTGGTTTTGATTTGTATCGCACGAAATGTAGTTAATGGTTGTAGAACGATAACGTTGACGGGAAAAACGGTGGTTTTCTTGCTGCGGCGGTTGTTTTTCACCACCCCCCAAAATCAACCAATTGTGGGAGATTGTTTAATGAATTATGAATCGGGAAAAGGCTGACACAAAACGATATTACGTTGGAATAGGAACCGAGAAGAAGGAATAAAGAAGCGTGTTTGATGCGTGTTTCTGTATTTGAGGAATCCACGTTATATGTTTATAAATAATTATTTTCATGTTAGAAATCGTTAAAAAAAACTATCTACGGACAAAAGATGAAAAATAGAAACAATCTTTCAAGCATTTAAAACACAAACAAACGTCTTTTATAGCTAAGGTAAATGTTGCTATAAAAGACGATTTAAAGGTATTCGATTTGTCAAGAAGTTCATCATAATTACAACGAAATGGAAAATACAAGGAAGCGATTTGGTGGACACGAAACGAAGGAAAAAAAAAGAAAACATTCAGCCTCCAACCGGCTCGTGGCTAATTTCCGCCCCAGGCGTGGCATTCGCGCGGGATTTGCAATTAATTTGACTAATTAAGAGCACGTCTAGCTGCATTACCTGGAAGCCAATTTATTCGACGAAAAGGTGGTCCAGATCTCTTGGTAGCCTAGTTTTTTTTTTTTGCATAACCCTCCCTCCCTCCCACCGTTGGCAGTTTCCGGCGGGTGACAAATTACCCATCCACCGCGACCAAGCGCGGACGATGATGTCCCACCCTGCGTTGGGACGGGTTCTGCCGAAACAAAAGCACCCAGAGACGAGAACTCTAAACGCCACCCTCCGCGGAGTTGGGGTTTGTCTTTATTTCCCTGTTTTTCCACCGGTTTGCGAGGATAACACCACTTAATGGGGAAGAAAATTGAGTGGGAAGCTCTCGTCGGAAGTACCGCGGTGAGTAAAAAAAAGAGGTGGACACAAATGGCGCTTAGTGGTGGTTCGCGAAGATGCGCACTCCCGGAACCAACCGCTCGCCGAGTTTGCCAAAGCATGGAATGGTGTCCGCTAAATTTTTTCGAGGGCCACTTTTTTGTGTGTCACCGTACGAAAAAAAAAATGTGGATGACCCAATTCTCAGCCTTCCCAAAACCACTGAATGTGGGTGTGTGTTTGCGAAACGAGTAGTACGTGGGAAGAAAGCTGCTGGGCCAGCAAAGTGGAAAACGTGCACGGCTTGTTCAAAATTACCAACGAAACCCGAGAGACGCCATCTCCGATTGAGGGAACGCGAAAAAGAAAAAAAAACGAACGGTTTATTCTAATGACTTTTCAATTTACTACGGACAATTTGTCAATGCGGAGGAACAAAACACAAGGGAAATGGTAACGCAACGGCAAACAAACCGTCGGGGAAACAGTGACCCACCGAAAGACAAAATACGAAAACATTGAAACTAGAACAGAATAACAGAACAACAAACTTTCCGGAGGGAATCCGTTCGTAACATTGTCCGACAATTGTCGGTTCCGTGTGGCCTGGCGACATGAACCGTTAACGATTCGACTGGGAATGGACATTTGGACAATAACCACCACCACCACCCCTCAAAGGTAGACACATTTTCGACAATTTTTCATTAAATTTTTCTCGTTCCGTCTGAGCGCTTCTTTTTCCTTGGCTCTTGTGGCATCATCTTGCCGAGGGGCCCCGGTTCGCCACTTAGCTGATGCCTTCTTGCCGGCTTCTCTTCTCCACCCCCAGGGGATGGGTAATCTCGGCTGACCTTAGGCCACGCCAACGCCCGGTCGCCCCAAAACTAATCGGTAATGTGTTGCGGCGGCGTGCGAGTTTGGCATTCATTTCATCTTCGCGCGCGACCCGTGTGTACTTTAATCAAGTCGAGTTCCCAAAACCAACCCGCGCACAGAATTGCGTGTGTAACGTAAAAGAAACGGTTAAGAGCAAACATCTCCGGCCGTAGAGAACCTCGAAGAAATGTGTGCCGGGAATTGGTTAACCTTCTTCATTTTTTTGGGGGGCGAATCGAGGTCTTTCGTTCTAGACAGTTCGGACCGCCTTTTGCCCCAGCTGTATCATCATTCCCAAACGACGGAGATGAAGAAAACCCAGCGGCAAGCAGGGGAGGGAGCATGCTGATCGCTTTTGGTTTCAATTTGGTTCAAATTTCGGTCCGAATGACCGAAGCGAAAACGTAATTTTTGTCCTTCCAGCAAAACGGCCGGAGAGAATCCGAAAATGAGGGTACGTTCGTAAATTGCACCTAAATGCAATTCCCGGGCGGGGTGTTGGGGTTTTTGGGAGGAAGGTACGGCTGTGTGGCAGAGAAATTCAAATAATCGGCCACCACCCCCCGGCGTGAGCTTCACTTACTACAAATTGGTGGCTCATCTAATGACTTGTTTGTTGGAAGCAGTTTCTAGTTATTCGATGTTTGGTTTTGGGGCCCGAAATTAGTTCCATCTTGCCGTGAACGCTGCCTAATGAAGTATGCAGAATCAAGGTGGTTCTGTGCTTTTTTTTCTCGGTTTGGTATTAATTTTTCTCGACCCCCTCCCCACTCCAACCGAACAATGTCGATAAATTATGTCGCTCATTTCTTCGCCCGGTTTATTTAGCGGCTAATGATAATGTTTCTTAACGGGTTTTTTCGCAGCCTCTCTCAGGAACGGCACATCCTTTGCCGATGTTCCGACGATAAAAAATTGCATATTTTTGGTAACATTGAAAGAATACACCCCTAATGATTATGTTTCCTAACGGGGGTTTTGTTTTTTTTTTCGAGGGCTCCTTTGATCGGCAGGTTCTTTTCTATTGTTAGACATTTTTTTCCTGTCGACTTCGCACAAACCGACCTAATGCGGCGATGATTTAGTGTGCGCGTATTGTTTTGCATAATCGCCGTAAACATTCGCGCCGGTGAAACGTAATCCAATCTCGTAAATCATCGCGACCCTGCGCCGCCGCCGATCGGAGCCAAAGAATCTCGGTCCCATCAGGCGTTCTGCTAATAGGATAGCAATCGGCAGCAAATTAAAACGTGCTGATACGCACGAGGAGAAAATGGTGACTCCCTGTCGAGGGGGGAGAAGTATTTTGGTGCCGTGTTGTTTTCCAATGTGGAGGCGTTGGAAGATCGCCCCAGAAATATGTTGAACCTCACAAGGTGATAAAATACAAGATAGCTCTACAAAGCAGAAATCTTCCGTCCGATCTTCTGATTGGAAGATTTTTGTTTTGCTTGCTCAGAACTTCGTGAATTTCTTTCCATCTCGCCCGGTTCCCCGAATGAGTTATGATCTGCATACATTAAAAATTGCTAACTAGAGCAGAAGGCCCCCAAATTCTAGACCGGCCTTTTGATCAAATCTAGTATTTATGAGTGCTGCCTCCGCATCACCATTTTATGCCCATCGGTTGACCCACTTTTTCCCGGAGACTCTCCGGCACTTGCTGGCGACATTCCAGCCCACGCACGCTTCGGATGAGCGGTATCTGCCATCAATATATAAATGGTGGTTTGATAATTAATTTGAGAACCCCGGCTTATTTGCATAGTACCACGCAACGTGCCAGATCCTCGAGCCGCGCCCGCATAAGGGTGAAATGCTTTCGCAAATCTTTCACCGTCGCACATTCCTACGCCTCCGCGTGACCAATTTTGTACTTTGTGCCGTTTCTATTGGTTTTTATTTCGGTCGTTTTGCGCGAAATGGGTTTCTTTTTCGGGGGAACGATGGGAAATCTAATTTGTTGGAACGGTCTTCTGGATGTTTTTCGTTTCGGCTACAGTGTTCTTGAAACCCGTTGAAAGAGGTTGATGGCGTAATTACATCGAATTTTGGAAGTCAACAAAAGTTTCCAAACTTGCTTTTCATCTTCTAACTTTGGCAACATCACCCACGGTGTTTGTTTTTAATAAGAAATTGAAAAGAACACAAGATATTCAGTCCAAATGTAGTACCCGTTAGTCTCAGCTCTACAAAAGCTCACGAATGCGTGTAGGTTGACATGGAAGGAGTCTCTATTTAGACTTCATCAATACTGCTCGCGTATTGTGTGTGGGATTACGGGAAGCTGCATCCACGTGTACGTATTCACAACCCGGCGCACTGAAGAGTTGGAGAAAGTGCTAGCTCCATGACTGGCACCATTTTCTAAAAACGCCCTCTGCGGAGTTCATCAAAGTGAGATTTGGCAGTGGCAAATATTTTGAGACCCAAATCACATCAACGATCGCTCATGATCCACCTTGTTTTCCGCCGCTACCGGTTTGAAGCGTGCCTTGGAAGCAGTATGACATCATCACTATAGTCACCGTCGCCGATTCTTAGGCGATACAGCGCCGTCAGTACAAACTACACGAAGTAACGGTAAAAAGGTAATTATTCGATGCTCACGCTTCTTGTCGACGATGAGTTTGGATGACAGGCGGGGATTTTTTTTTCTTTCTCCCCCCCCCAGTTAATACCGCCTTGGTACTCCGCCTCCTTCAAAAGACTCATCGGAGACCGCGTGATAAAATGGGTATTGTCAGTTGGGAAACTGGAGAACATAATCCGATAAGCTGCCCTGAGCTGCCTCGCTACGGGCTTTACGGTGAGGCATACAAAGTTTCCCTAGATTCCCCTGTGTATGTATTTGCGAGTGGGGCTTATTTAGATGTTGCGAGCAGGTACGCTAGTGGGTGCCACATTGGACTGCCGACCGGCATCATTTGTCATTCGCCATACATGATTAGCGAAGTTGCTCATGACTGAACAACAACAACTGCCGATGGAAAGAAAGTATGGATGATAAACCGGTCCTTTTGGGCGAAATTTTCGAAGAGTTCCTGCACAAGTTTTCCTAAGAATAGCTCTCCACCTTCCTTTCTTTAGCCAAACAAAAACCGTGTACAATGTAACGATGGAGCAATGAAACTCGACCTAGAAGATTGCGACCTAGACGGTGATGATGATAGCGTCCTTCGGATGACGTTTGCCACTCGTTTCCCACTCGTTGCTGCTGAATGTCAGCAAACGAATGCTGAACATGGTCGTGTTCTGTTGAAGTGAGAGCCGGTTCTTCCCCCTTTCCCGCTTGTCCGTACTTTACTTTCTTTCGCAAAAAAAAAAAACCCCGATGAGAGTCCGGACAAATCCGGGAGAGCGTAACCATTTGCTGGAGTCCATGGCCACTTGGAGCCCTAGTCGACGACCGTCAGACCATTAGGAGGAAGCATTCCATCCCCTCCGAAGCTCCCGGTTCCCGGAGTCCCCCAGTTCCCCTGTGTTCCAGCCTGTGCACACCGGCTAGGTCAATTAGATATGTGTTAATAGGTTGGAATTGCAATTGTACCGGAATGCTGCCGGATCGGGAGGACTGAGTGGCAGTGGACGGTGATTTTTCTCCCTCTTACCATCGTGCCCTGTGTCAGGGCCATCAGGCAATGGCTTTCTACGGGGCCACTTCAGCCTGACGGACACTTGAAGATCGTCGCTTGGCGTCAGGCGTCATAGGCGAGGCGCAGAAGTGTTTCCACCCCAAATACCACCGGTCGCAGCCTCAGCTATATAGTAACAAATTTAGCACCTTCCAGCGCTGGCACTCTTCCCCGTCGAAGAAAGTGCAGGCAAAGTCGAAGGAATAATATAGACAAAGTACTTTACTTACTTCCCCCCCGGGTTCCTTCGCGTTTCCTCATGCATCCATTTCAATCTCTCTCCCTCAATCTGTAGCAATGGCTACACACAACTACTTCTCCCAATCCCAGTCGCATCACCATTTCGCACTCGACTCTACCACACGAGAGACTTGCAGACTATCAACGTAGAGCCCGGGCGAAATGAGGTGCCCTAATTGGGGCCTTCCATTGTGGCGTTTGTTTGCATTTCGGATTTTCGTTTCTTACTCGCCGTATGCTTCGGAGGTGTTGACAAGGTCTTCCAATGTTGGTGCTTCGCTTGCTATTTCGAGACCATTCGCGCGGACGAGATCGAGGTGCGATTAATTGGACAACGCGATTTGTCGTGGCGCTCGGTACCTCCGAGCCCTGATGATGTGGAATTGTGTATCCGTATTTATCCTCACCTCCACTACGTCGAAAGGGGACGGCTTTGGTCACGGATACTCCATGAAAAACGTGTCCTATCTTATCGCTCTAATCGGGTCGTGTGTTTTGATGGCGAAATGTTTTTTTTTCTTTCCTCTCTTGCCTATTTGCTTACCTCCTATCGCAACGGCTCGTAAGACGTTTTTCTTTCTCCGGTCTTAATGGTGTACCCAATTTCCGCTGTCGTCCGCTGTGGCCTCCTTCGTTCGGGGGTGGAACGAGCGCGACAGACCCTTCGGCTCTCGCGGATGGACAGTCTATTTGCCGCGACGGATTTCATTGAAATGGAGAGAAAGAAATTATGAATGGGAATAAATTTCCGGCCCGCCGGGGATGGAAATTAAACACGACGCCCCCGGGGGGGAGGGGAAGACGACGACACGGTGGCCACGGTTGTGTTGCTACCTTGTGCTTAATTAAACACCTTTTTGCGTTTTTTTTTTTCCTGCGGTGGCAGTTGAGAGACGAGTAAAGGTGAAAGGGAGATTTTCCTCCGGGGGTCGAACCGAAACGATCGGTACGGTACGGAACGGTTGTTTGGGGGGAGGGGTGGAAAGCGATCGATGCATTGCTTCCGTTAGGGGTGGGGGTGTTGGACGGGCGTTGTCGGTATCCGTTGTCGATAGTCATATTCGTTGACTTCACCTGGGCGCACCTCACGAAGGGCGGAAGTGGAATTATGGAAAAAAAAGTCTTCGGTTCGGTTCGGAAAACCCTCGCTAGAAGCGTTTTCTGGTCGAGGTTTGGAGGATTAAAGGAAAATAAACGATTATTCATACTTTCGCTCCGATGGTTGGTGGTTTATTGATGAATTATTTATGAGCATCAAAATGCGTTCTACCCGCGTTCGGACGCGCTCGTTCTTCGTCTTTCCAATCCATCTCGTTTCTTCCCTCGCCAGCTACGCTAGAATACGGTCACCAAACCGTTCCATCAACTTCACCAATCTTCAGACTCATTTCATAGACAATTTCGAGATCCCTTGTCGATCGGAAGAACCCCTCGGGTTTGACCGGAAAGAGGAAACAAATCAAACACTGATGAGAATGCCTATCCGGGGGGGAGGTTGGGACCCTGTGCATGTGGTGGGTGGTGGTGGTGGGTTCAAGAAGGGCGGGAAAAAGTGTCTGCATATTTACCCGATAACGACGAATGGAGAATTAATTCCACCCAAAAACGCCCCTTCTCAGTGTGGATACTTTTAATAATTTGTCTTCTGTCTTTTCCTTCTCTCTTTCTTCCTTTTCCTAAACACAGGGTAAGCATGGCCAGAGGGATGTCAACGAAAGGCAATTGATTGCGGCAGGAAGTTACACCGCACCATAAAAAAATGTAACCGGCACTCCTTCCCGTTCCGTTCCCGAAGACAGCTTGATTGGAAAGTAATATTTCATGATGCAAATAAGCTCTCGGTTTTGCTGTGCGTAACATGAATGAACGCGACATTATTAGGTGACTTATGAAACGGTTCGAGGCATGATTCGTACCTTAGATGGACGTGAACTAAGCGAGCATTCGTGTGTGTGTCTTTTGATGATAGTCCCAGGGTTTGCGTGGGATATTCGGTAATTTGCTGCTATTGAAAATTCGTTCTAAAATTGAAGAATGAATTCTTACCTCATGAGGATTGTGTGGGTTCATTTCTATTTTGCATTGCGTCTGCAAGATCATGCCAGCTTCCCACGGGTTTGAGGATCATTTATTTTCAATCCCTCGTCATCGGCCGATGCCCGACATGATACTGTTATTGGAGGGCATCATCGGCAGTTTATGCAACAATCTCCCGATTGCCGGCTCGCAGCAAACCCCCTTTTGCTAGGGAATGCGAACCGTTGCGGTTCCAACCAAAACATCCCCGACATCAAAGCCTCACGAAAGCTGGCCAAACCCTTTCACGAGCGCCACCCCAACCCGGGTTGGGGTGATTATTGATGGGGGGATGGGAGGGAATGGAAATACATTCATCCTCCTTTTCCTCCTTCAGCCGAAAAAGCATTTCACCCTTGGCCGAACGTTTCTTTCGCGTCATCGTGAGAGGGTGCGTGGGAGGAAAGGGGGCAGGGCAGGAAGTTGACGAGGGGCCGGAATAATGGACCGATAGGATCTTTCACCTTCCGACGCCAAGGCTTCCCGAAAAATGAGAAATGAGGCACCGCCGCCCGTGACGGTTCGGTGTTTGGTGGCTTGTTTTGGCTGATTGGAAACCTTAAACGGGATTACCCCCAGGAGGACAAGATTGATGGAGCGAAAGAGTTGACTTTCGGGTGGCTTCCACTGGGCTCTTTTTCTTTTGCTTGTGACGGAAAAGCCTCTCTCTCCCCCACCACGAAGCCCGCCTTTGGCAAAACAAACACCCATCAAGGAATTGATTTTTTGGCTTTAGTTTTCTTCCACTCCAAAACCTGCTCCAAGAGAGAAGGTCATCGGTCACCGCTGCGGATGGGCGATTCTCACCTTGTCGAGCGTATTTCGCCTCACGACATTTGCATCACAATCTCCATTTGCTGAAATTTAAGGTTAAAAAATTCTGTTCATTCAAAAGAATGTGTTGAAAAACAAAAACAAGTCTCGACCGAAACCCGTCCCATCCGGATGAAGCAACACTTCAGAAGAGTGTCTCGGACGCTGTTTACCCATCAACTGCCGCATAATAATGTCAACACCTTTCCTTGGCATGTTCCTCGCGAAAGGAAAAGAAAAAAATGCATAACTCGACATATAATAAAATGAAGTGGAAACGTGCAAAACAAACAAACCAAAAGGAGAGAGAGAGAAAAACGGCATCCAGCAACAATCACCGCCGAAATTCATCCCACCGCGGTCGGCAAGAAATATGCTAACGCCGTTCGCCATCCCCCCCACCCCCGCACAACCTCCCCCGGGTGAGATGAAATTTCACTTTCTCTCTCGTTCGTCTGGATTGCCTGCCTCTCGTCATACACCACGCCTTTGAGCTCAAGCCCTCGAAAACCGTCGGCGAGTTGTTGTTCGGGAAGTGTTTCTGTTTTTCACCGTTGCCACGCTTCGAGACGTCAAACCGCGGATGTCTCACGCGGCGCTATTTGTTTAGCACGATTTCACTTTCCACCGAAGCGCGAAGCCCGTCGGCTGGGATGGTGGGCTTTAATTTTACTTTTAATTGTGTGTGCGGTGGAGATTTTACCCCTCTCCAGCCCAACCTGGAGGAGTCGTTGTCGGTTTGTGAGGGAAAATAATTCTGCCTGACAGCCTTCCATCGTTAGATCGATCTTTCTCGGGCCCGATCGAATGATCGAACGAACCGTCTGTTATGGATCCGGATTGCGAGGGCGTATGCAAATCACAAATAGGCGTCGTTGAAGTTTAATTCGAGCGCAAGGCTTGGCTCGGGCGCGTTGAAGAGTGGATGTTTTACAAATTTATTGTGCGTGGATTTGTCGTGAGTCATCATCGGGTGGTCCACAGACTTTGTGGGGTTTTTTTTTTTGCGCCCGATGATCGCGATCGCAAGAATTCCCTCCCCCAGTTGATTCCCGTTTCTTCGCGAGATCGAAAAGGGTGGAATTTTTGATCGAGTTACGTTTGCGTTCGAGAACCGCATCAAAATTCCCACTCCTCTGACTCATTGTAATAAACTTGGGGCGAAACCCGAAACGACACAACGGGGCGATGACATTAATCAAGTTTCCCATAAGAAAAGGTACCACTCCAAAGTGTCATTCAAAGCCCGAAAGGGAGGAGGCACTCGTTGGCCCATCCTTTTCCGAACCGATTGTTCTTTTCTCTGCCGTTTGTGTTGAGGCAAAAGAGGGTAAAAAAAACGAACTAGAAACAGGCACGCTAATTGTCCAGTTTGCTATAATCGGTAAGTTATTGTCGTCTTCGGGGAGGAGGGTCCTCGCGTCACCCCGGCAATTATCGTCCTATAAAGAAAAAGCTGCCATGATCCCCGGACCCGACCCGACGCCGTGGAACAACATTGATGGATAAAAATCCCGCCCCACTCTAAGCTTTTGATCTATTTGGGGTTGCCTTGTCTATTTTCGCCCTTCAATTGGTCCCTTGGAGCGCCCAATGGAGGCGTGCGTGGGCAGAGAATGGATGGATTTTCAATTTCAATTCTATTGATCCAACTCCTCTTCGCTGTCTGTCGATTTACTTGGGTTTTTCCCTTCAGTCTCGCCTTTGATGAATGCGCGACCGATTTTTTCCCTCCCGTTTTTCTACGTTAAAGGTGAACGGAATAAAAACCGGCGACATTTTTGATTCAAGATTATGATCAAAGGAATACAAATGGCAGTATGAAAGGATGTGGCAGTAAAGTGGCAAGCAGCAACGAATATCAAGCAGCGAATTACTCAATTCAGCAGGGGATGGAAACCTTTTTGCAGCATCCAATTAAAGAAGGGTAGAGTTTGTTGTTTTCGCACCGAAATGGATGCTTTAATGAATGTTTGCTGTGTTTAAGCGACGTATTTTTATCGTTTACTTTCTTTGACGTGATTTTATGATCGCTTTATCCATAGTGTTTTTAAACAGAACTTCGCGATGTAGTATCTTTGAAATGGTATTTTTATCTTAGTAACCCTATGGACGAAAAAGCTTATTTAAGTATTTGGCTTTTCTTTTTATAATTATTTTTGTTTAACCGTTTTTTCATGTGTGATTGAAGTATGTTAGACTCTTCAGTTAAGAAAAAAATTTATACACCCTAACCTAATTTTACAAAGTCTTGGATAACAGGATCTTCTTCGATTCGGGGATTAAACGAAGAGAAACTCCTGTCTCCGGGATCTCTGAACTCATCCGAATCGTACGGAAGTTCAATGACACTGTGCTATCATACTCAAAATGCGTCGCCAAGACAAAACAATGCCTGTCCAGCACAGCTATCTGCTGCTCCTTTTATCCTTGGAAGTCGCTGTGGCGGTAGCTGCAGAAGTGTCTATTGAACCGGGGTAGCAGCGAGTGTTTAGTGGCTCTCGAGGCGTTAAGATATACTCCTTCCAGCGTTTCCGGCAGCGAAGGGTGCCCTATAGTTGGTTAAAGTATTATCGAACCGACGCAACTGCGACCGAACGAGAACAAAATGGAGAGAGAGCGAGTCAAGTGCCACTTTAACTGGATGTCCCCCGAGTCACTCGGTGACAGCGTGGGTTGTTTTCCTGCGCTCAATAAAGACATAAAATGCAAAAGCTCAGTGGGAAGGAAGGAAATAAAGCTAACCTGCACGCGAAACTAGAAACAACACACAAAAATGTTGGTGTGTTGAATGGCTTTAACGCTGGGAAGGACTCAGGGACTCAGGAGTTCGTCTATTGGCTTGCTAAAGAGTGTCCTTCGGACTGAAGTTCATGCGACGCATTTGGAATAGGAAAAAAAAGGTAAAAGTTAACCTCGAGTGCGGTTATGAAGCATATAAAATTTGTTATCGACCGTCACATCCACTGGATCCAAGGACCTCGTCTGTCGAATAGTCCCTCTTGATTGTGAACGAAACCATGAAAAGCGAGAGTGTGTGGGTTCCTTCCCTCCGAGGCACCGATTGAAAACCACTGAGACACAAAGCAAAACAGTGCAAGGACCACACTTAAGTTCACACCGGCTACCCCGGGGAAGCTCAAGAACGCCCACCAAAATGGTTGAAAAAATCATAGAACCAATAGACAGAAAATGGCATGCAATCTCCTTCGAAAGCTTTCCACGCGAAGAGTGTCTGGTGCTCGCGCGTGTCCCTGCGGCTCGATGTCCTTCACCTGGTTCCTTCCCGGGGGAGGGGGCGTCGTATCGATTCGGTCGCAGCTGTTTTTCCACGGGGTGTTGTGGAAAACAATCTATCAAGTTAAGTTGTTGCGCGCGTTCGCTTCAAACCGAGCGGCAGAAAAGACAACAGCATAAGCAAAAGTTTGCCCTTGGTTCCGCTGGCATTTGGCGTGTTAGGGAGGAAAAGGGTATCTCGGAGACATCCATTTGTGGCCTCGGATGAAAATGTGACCCTGTTCGAAATGGTGAAGGGATGATCCACAAAAAAAAGGACATCAACCACGGAAACCGATAATTAAATTTCGGTTTTCTCCAAATAGACGACGAAAAGTCTTCTGTTGCAAAAGGCTATCTGTTGAATGGATTTTGTTGGACTTTACAGGAGTTTGAGGTGCTGTTTTGAGCTAACGAAAACTTTTGATTTTGTTTTCTTTATGCTGTAGCGTTAGAAAAACGAATAGATCTAGTGATAGGTTCTCGGAACCGCACCCACCGCGCGGAACCGAGCATGTTTAAACCGGCCCCGATTCCGGCTTAGTAAAACCCACGATTCCGTCCAGAGCCGTCGGAGCCGTGCGGAATCATCCGAAGTCATACGGAGTCAGCCGGAGTCATCCGGAGTAATCCGGAGTCATCCGGAGTCATCCGGAGTCGTCCGGAACCGCTTCCGAGCATCTTTAAACCGGCTCCGATTCCGGCTTATTAAAACCCACGATTCCGTCCGGAACCGTCCGGAGTCGTCCGGAATCATCCGGAATCGTCCGGAGCCGCTAGTCGGCAGCCGGAGCCGTCGGAGCTGCCGGAGCCGTCCGCAGCCGTTCGGAGTCATCCGGAGTCATCTGGAGTCGTCCGGAACCGCTTCCGAGCATCTTTAAACCGGCTCCGATTCCGGCTTAGTAAAACCCATGATTCCGCCCGGAACCTTCCAGAGCCGTCCGGAATCATCCGGAATCGTCCGGAGCCGCTAGTCGGCAGCCAGAACCGTCGGAGCCATCGGAGCCGTCCGGAACCGTCCAGAGTCATCCGGAGTCATCCGGAATCATCCGAGGCCGTCTTGAACCGCTAGTCGGCAGCCGGAGTCGGCTCCGGTCGGTTCTGGACGGCTCCGGTCGGCTCCGACGATTCCGGACCGCTGCGGACGGTTCCGAGCTCGGGGTATTGCACCCACCTTACGGAGCTGGTTCCGATATTGGTGGAGTCATTCGGAAGCGGTTCCGGTTTTTTGCCGAATTCACCCATTACTATAGATCACATTGAGAGGATAAAAACAAATACGATTTGACTAGATTAATGTTTACAAACATCAAAATCTTCTAGCATAGGCACCATTGGTTCAAAAAATTAAACATAGCTGCCTTCCAAGTAAAAACCACTCCCATTCCAACGCACACACTTATGCACGATTCAACCATAAATCACCAATCCTGGGTGGGATGCATCCCGAGCTTACTGCCATCTGAACCCGTCGACAGGAGGCCCTTCTGTGGGGGTGACATTATCTCATAAATGTCCCGTCACTTCTTCATTGCTTTCGAGCAGCAAAAACAAAAGGATCCGATCGCGGCGATAGAACACAACCCGGTTTCTGTGTGTGCGTCCGCGTCCGATAAGACGATTGTTTATTGTAGTTCGCCACCAGAAGAAGCATGAACCCGGAATGCCACTCAGCGGTAATGATGCACAACCAAGGCCCCCCATGTCCTCCCAACTGTTTCGGGACGATCGTCCGATAGCGGCATTCGAAGGGATGTCATATTTCATCCCATTTTCGACACCAACCGCCAACCAGCAAACCCCGAGATGGCTCGACGCAAACGGGCTGACTTTGACCTCGAAAGAGCGTAACATAAATAAAAGCAGGAAAGCGAAGGAACAAACGAAAACCAGTTGCAAAAGCTTTTGCGGATGCGGAGATCTGGCGTTCGGTTTTATTGTAGCTTATGACTTCAAGGCTCATTTTTCACGAGCCACACGAGTGCGAGATCCGCCATTTTTCCACCACCCCGCTCAATCGCTGGTTTATGGCCGTTTTTCGCTCGGAGGGGGAGGCGCCTCCTGCAACAAGTCTCACGTCCCCTTCCCCACCGGTCGGCAGACGGTGAAGTGCTATTTCATTTATGTTCTGTTTTATTCCTTTTTTTTTAGTTCTTTGCGATTGTTGTTGTCGGTTGGACCGGGTACCGGTTCCGGAACCGGAATGTGGAGCAGGCTGGCAGTTAGCACAATGCTCCGTATACTCCTCCCCAGGGGGTTTTGGGAGGGGGGGAAGACTTCCGCAGGTTCGGGACAAGATGGATGGATTAATTCGCCTGAGGGCCATCGAAGCAATAGGAAAATAGGAGCAGCGCAAAACCACACAATGCATGCTTCATCACGGGCAGTCGGGCACAGCGAGCTGGCGAAAGATAATTCATAATTTTCCCTACCCCGTTCCCTCCTCCCCGGTAACCCACCCTTGTCCTCTTCTCCAGGTCAAACCTTGAGGGTTAGGGTTAGTGCGATGCTTATCAAACACCCATTTCCTTCCCATTTGCGAGCCCCGAGTCGCGCGTCGCTGTATCGGAAGTGCTCCGGGGAGTGATAAATATTGTGCGACCGCACCACCACCACCACCATCGTCACCACCAAGTAGCTGCACGGTGGAGCTACGTCGTGCGTGAATAAATTATCTCCGACCCGAAAAGCGCGCGAGAGCGTCCTGCCAGCTGCAGCGAAATGGAACGGAATGGAACCCCGTTTCCCCGGATGCGACCGGGCACACGGTGCTGCTGGCCAATTTTCGGCCATTGCTAATTACACCAACCGTTGCGCCGACTCCGACTCCGAGCTGCGCCGCGCTGATGAACAAACCCAGCGGAAAAACGCGGCGGGAAAAAGGCACTTTACTAGGAGAAGAAAAACAGACAGAAAAAAAGACGACAAACCCCTCTCGCTAGAATACAGTTAGACCCTGTGCTTGGTGGCATGGTGGAGAAGAGGGTGGTACTGACCAACCGACCGAGCGACCGAATTTTACATCCCACACTTCCGTTCCGGTCGCGACTGGCCCACTTTCCAAGCGGAATGGCTCGCTTGCGTTCCGTCCAAAAGCGCAGGGAAAAAGGTTAGATAACATTCGGCGGAACAAAACAGAAAGAATTTAAAGCACACACACACACACACACACACACACTCACGGCAGGGAAAAGCATTTCGCCTCTCGAACAACAATCGCGTGTTTCGATATTAGAACAAATGTAACAAATGTTTGGCCACCCACGCTTTTCCAAGGAGGAATGTACCGGTGGGCGCACGTGGGTTGGGAGGGGGTGGAAAATGTGTCTACTCTTCATGCTCCTTTTGGATTCCAAAAACCTTGCCGATACCGGACCCGGCCGGTGGTCATTCGCGATGCAGAGGCAAGATACACGGAGAGATGGATTTTTGGGGCCGCCATAAACTTCTAGCGTGAAATAGATCGTAAAGAAAATTTCACTCAAGCACTATGGTTGTTGTAGTTTTTTTTTTACTTCCCCGGGAAAGCTATACCTTGCCACCAGGCAGCGCCATTTGTTGGTCATCGTTTGTAGAGCGTTGAAGTTAATTACTCAAAGGACCGGGGAACACCATGAAGTGTTGTCGGCGGTCCGTTTTGCCATAAAACTTTGCATACTTTCCCAGTGTGTGCTGGAAGGAAATTATGACAGGAAGGTGCACACGTGCGGAACACATTTATTGACAGTTGGAACGTAAACCATACGTCCACTTATTATTTTGTTGCCTTTTATGTAACGGTTTTGCAAATGCAGGTCTGGTGGTATTTTATCTTGTTTTGTGAAATAACGGACGCCCACGCATCATGAGTTCCTTTCAGAAGTTGTGCTTGGAAATCCACCCACTACACACACACACAAACGCCGACGAATCATCAGCATACCATTGCGTGGACACGTCCTTTGATCAGCCCAGATGAATGGGCAGAACCCGCATTGTTAAGCTGGCAGGATATGTGAAAGCTCCACTCCTCTCGGCATTAAACGTTTGTATCGCTCTCATTGTAGGCAAACCGAGATTGCAACCGTTTTCATAACACATGTCAACATCAGATTTAACGGGACGGAAACCCATCCCACCTTTGACGGGGTCTTTAAAAAAGGATAAGAAAGCTCGTTCCACACCACGGACGGTACTGATTTTGTTGGTCGTTGGTTTCGGGTGGTTAGTAGGAGGAGGAGATACAACAAAGAACCCTTCGGTTAAATCCTGTGTGTTTAAAGTCGACCCCATTGGGTGTGTCCCTTTTGATATTTGTGTCCCTTCGGTGGGATGCTGTTTTGGGGCGATCCTCAATGTTCTCAACGATCCCCCCGGTATGAGAGATATGCATATTTCCTGATATCTCCACACAAATATTGACGGAGAAAATAGGTTGACAAATTTGGACCATTGCCGGTTGTGACAGGTTCCGTCGTGTTCGCCCATGATGGATGCATTGGACCGGTGTGTGTTTCACTTCCGGGAACATCTGAGCCGCAAGCGGAATAAGCGTTGGTTTCATCATATTTATTTATTTGTTGTGTGGCCAGGGGTTTAGTGAAACGTTTCCGAGAAAAGAATTTGTTTACGAAGGGTTTTGAAGGAATCCAGGAAAAATGAGTGACATAGTACGCGAAATAAAAAAGAACTGTAGGTGGGGTGAGTTTTTCGCGTTGAGAAGCTTTCAATATTTGGAGCAAATATTTAATGTGGTTACGAGGGAACATAAACAACTCCGGCAAAAGAATAATTATAATCTTGTTATCAATTTTAGTGAGTGAGAAACCACGTCCGACAAAATCTCGGACCGACAAAGGTCTCAAAGGGAAAAGGTACTAACGTACAGATTAAATTCATAAATTGTTACTCCACTTGAAAGGTTACTCATTAAGTAATCATAATTTACCCCCGTTTCGCTGTCCGTTGCACGTCCCCGAGACTCTGGTGGGCGCAACGAAAACGTCCAAAGGGTCATAATTTAGCGGCCCGCTTGTTTTCCGTCATTTCGTTTGACTCCACAGAACGGACAGTTCGCAGTTCGCGCGCTCGTTGCTCAAACAGTAACGTCGTCCAATTTCTTCTCCGGTGCTTGGGTTTTTTTGTAAATGGTCAAGAAAGGCATTATTTGGTAGGAAGGGTTCTTTGTTGATTTACTTCGGTTTTTCGGTAAACCCACTCCGTCGCTCGAGGGGAAAAACAGGGGGGTTGTTTCCGGGGCAAAAGGGTAGCCGTTTCGTTTCGGCTTTATTTTTTTTTTTTATCGTAAACGTGGCCGGCCCGAAAACTATCCCCGACGATGCCATACATCAAACCGAAACCGAAACCACGGGCCCTTTCGGAGTGCTCGCAAAAGTCACCTCCCGTGGCCGCCCACCATTTTTCCGGCGTCGGAATAATCATTCACCGGTTGGTGGTGTTTGTAAACGAAAGTGGCACTAATTTGTGTCACCCTGTGCTCATGTTCACGGGAACCGAAATGCGGCAACATACCCGTCGTGGGCGGGTCCGCCCTTCCGGAAGGGACAGCGGGAAAAACAGGACCAAATTAAAGCGCACACGAGCAAGAGAAGCCCTGATTCCACTGATTTATGGAGCTTGGATGGAGATGCCGCTCTCGAGGGCGTTCGTTGACGGTGTTGGCGTTCGTCCCACTGCGAGTAGCCCGTGAATGCTTCCGACTTGCAGAAGCGATGATAAAAACCCCAGAAGCCGAAACCGCAGCGGGGAGGAAAAAGGAGAACATCTTAAAAATGCATCTCCGGACTGGGTGATGAATAATTACTCAATTTAATTATGGCTCCCAGCCCAACTTCGAGGAAGGAACTCATGCTGGGAAAAATGTGCATTATGAATGCATCGCTCCACACATGGTAAAGCTTATGAAAAGAGAAGTAGTAATGTTAAAATAACATTTGATAACGGTTCTTTACACCGTATTAAACATAGCACAAACGGTTCCTCCGTTTTGGAAAAAGGTCAAATGCGACGACTGATGAACCAAAAAACAAAAGAAAAACATTACATCACAATGAAGACTGCGTCCGCTTTACCTTTACCATTAAAACGCACCCCAAGATATTCATAATGTAACGCAAAACGAGACCATTATGCTTTCGTTTTATTCGCATATTTTAAAGCACGTCGAAGCTCGACTTTGGGAAATCTTGAGTGCAGCCAAAATGGGAAATGAAAAATAAAACCCCCACACCAAAAAGCCACGACACCACGCCCACAAGAACCACGATCCGGGCGAAAACTAAATACAAAAAAAAATAATAATAAAAACAACACATCCTTTTCCTCCCCCCGGGGGGGGGGAGGCATAATGAAATGCATAATGGGTAATGATGTGTTCTTCTTTTCCATTCTCGGCGCTGGAGTCTGCTCGACTTGTAAACAAATTGTTCCCATCCGGTACAGCTTCCCTCCGCTGGGGGCTGAGGAAAGGGAAGAGGAAGGGGAGAGGATGGGTGGAAAATGATTTCCTTCTTCGGGTACCGAGGGAGGGCCTTCAAAAGGGCGTCCAAACGATGATGATGATGGCTCGAAGCACCTCAACAATGTGATGCAGACGACGATGATATCCGACGACGTCGAAGATGTGCACGAAGATGACGATGGGTGCCGGTCGGTGTGGTGATGGTGATGGTGGTGCAAAATGATTATTATTCGCCGTCTAGGCTTCCTGGGTCCCCTCCCCCTCCCCCCACGGGGCTTCTTTGAAACGAAAAGGCAAAGGAAAAACGATCTAGAAAAAATCAAAAACACAAAGTGTACCAGGTTTTAAATGTTTCCGCCCTTGTTTTAGCCGTTTGCTCATTGTTGTGTGCGCTCAGCGGGGTCTTGAATTCGGTGACGTGAATCCAGTTTTGGGCCAAAGGAAAAATTGGTGTTTTTCCTTTCCACCTCTCCACTCAAAACAGGGAAGATGTTTCGATGCAATCGCACCGTAGGGCACATTATTACCTTCTGTAAATTATATCCATTCTTTGCCGCTTTCGTGCCAGGAGCCACGAGTTCTTACCATCCAGGTAGCCCGATCCAGATCTCGTCGAATGTTTTCTCGGTTTCTCGCTGAATCGCTTTCTTCCCCGCGTCCATTTTCCCTGTTTGAATGTTACGCTTTTCGCCAAATTACCCACCGTGGAAAGGGAGGAAGAAAGATTTCACCTTCAACTTTAGTGGGGGGAGAGAGAAAACTAGGAAACAGATTTGTGCCACCAGTTCCCGCATGCACGTACCTATGTAATCCCCTCAATCGCGGGGCTTTGGGCGCTGGAACCACCCAACCAGGATGGTTATGTTTCGGTACGCTCCAGAAGTCCAGGGTGGTGGGACGTTCGCGGTTTCGATGATCATATGATATTCCACTTTGTCAAACCTGCCGTCGAGAGGGGAGGGGTAGGGGCACTCGAAACGTCCCGGTGGAGCATACTTTGAAAGTTGGGAAAAAACAACCCCTCGGAGTTCAACACGAACGATCGAAAGGCAACCCGGCGGGCGAAAGGAACGCACGAACTCCGCTTTCGTTCGACACATTGTATCCAGCTGTCAGCTGATGGCGCTCGATGACGGTGCCGATGATGGAGCTGAGGACACGAACACAACGGGGCAGGGAATTATGTTAATGCATTCCTCATTCGTCAGCTCCAGCTGCGGGGGAGGGAGGGGAAGGTGAGAGACAGGGCGGTGGCATCTTCACCTTTCCCCATCAGCGCCATCGTCATCGCCGTGTTTTCTGAACCCATCTCTCCATCTCGTATGATCTCGTGAGCGTGTACCTATATTTACCCCGTCGTTCACCCTCCAAACTTTCCTCCCTAAAACACCCCCCTCCTTCCCACCTCTCGTGGGCAGATGAGGCGCTTCGAAAAAGAGCCAAACATAAACCGTGTGCTCGGGGGGGGGGGGGGGGGGGGGGGAGCATAGATCCTCCCGTATTCCACACCCCCTCACCCGGACGGGGGTGCTGAAAGGCCGAATCCATCGGGCCAAAAAAAAATAAAAAAGACGACGCCTGAAGAGAGTGCCCCCATTGTTCTCATTGTCAAGGTTGAAAAGGTTCACTCGAGATGTTCGAGTTCTTCAAGTTCGGCTCAATGTGAAGTTGGTCTTTTTTTTCTCCATTGCACATGATGTAATGTTATCGGTCCGGGTTTTTTGGTCATGCCGCCATCCAGCTAATAATGACTGTAGGAGGGAAGGTGGGGGAGGGGTAGGGATCTCTTTCAAAAGTCCTCAGCTGAGACAATTTGGTCAATAAAGAGCCACAGATGTGACGTGAAGAGGAAGCAAAACAGCCCGAGCCAAGAGGCCACGAGTTGTGTGTGTGTGTGTGTGTGTGTGTGTGTGTGTGTGTGTGTGTGTGTGTGTGTGTGTGTGTGTGTATGTGGAGGGTTTGACAAAGGGAATTGCTTTGACGAAAACTGTGTCACGTCCTTGCGGCGAAGGGTTTTGCAGCTTGAAGCGCAAACTTCAAACGCTCGCTGGATGTCACAACTCGAACACAGCCTCGATGTACGAATGTCGTCCGAACGCAATCCGGGCACGATTGTTTCAACAACATGGCGGAAGAATGAGCATCGGAATGGGATGGGTGCATGTGGTGATGGGACTGGGACGAAGTATGTGACGGCTCTACAATGTTTGGTAAACATTTGCTCTAAATTATTTTCCCTTTTTGAATCATGTACACATTTCGTATGTAAGTTGGAGTTTTGGTCTCAAAAGTAAATTGAATTAATAAGTAATGTTGTATACTTTTCCAAGCGCTACAATATCATTCCTTTGTCATTAAAAATATGTTGGATTAACTTTCGTACTCATTATATGTACGAATAATTAAAGTTTATATCAATTACACAACTTCTGACATAAACAAAGTTATTATTTATTGCTTGACACTCAGCAAAACAACTTCAGCCGGTTTGAAAAGATAAAATCGTATCAAAAAAGTCGTCAAAAGTTTATTAAAAGTAGTTGTAAAACTCGGATAAATTGTCTATTGGACGCACCGGTTTGTTTTCGCTTCAAAACAAAAGGAATCAAGCAATATGTTTGCGAATGTCAAGGAAGTGCTGCCGGAAGCGGATCGTGTGACAAATCAGCCGTGAATGCAGCATCCGGTGAGCTGGTTCAATTTCCTCCAACATATCGCCACAAACGGAACGGACGGCACGTCCTGTTTTCCTTTCCTTCCGCGGGTTTTCGTAAGCTTGTGCCGAAATTTGACGCAATCTTTAAAGGGGAAAAAATATGTCAACTGCTTCCTGTCGATCGGCACTTTTTGTTCGTTTCATTTTCAACCTTTCTTTTGTATTTTTCATTTCAGGTTTGATCTTGAAGGTGGTGCGTTCTACGTTTGCAAGACTTCTGCGTTAGGTGAGTGTAGTATTTTCACTTCACATTTATGGTTTTTTCTTCCATTTTCAATCTCCCTCAAGCTCAGTTGCGTGGTTGCAAAACTTTCCTCTGTTCTCCAACTTGTCGAAAGAGAGGGGAAATTAAATGCAACACCGAGAGCAAATTGAAAAGGGGAAAGCAAAACACAATTAAATATTCTCCCAGTGGAAAACAAAACGGTTTTCGGTGGCTAGAAATGCGGTAGTTTTAGCAAAAACATTTATTTCCACTTCTCTGTTGCTCTGGCAACGGAATCTAGCTTCACAATTGTTTCCTACCTTGAGTGACATTTATTCCCCTGTTCTCAGGCGCCGAGCGCTACGGCAAGAGTCTGGCGTTATCGGAGTGTGTGGAGTGTACCTCATTAAAAAAGTTTCCGACGCGAACTTCTACCAGAGGGTTTAAAAAGAACTTATCGGAATAAGAACCCTATACGAGTACGTAACTATGCACAACACGGGAGAACGTGCAACTTCAAATAAAATGCTCCTGCAATCAGGTGTACGGCGCCGCATTTACGTCGAGAGTCTCGTTTGTTTGATATGTTTCTCTGTTTCTTCAAAGGACGCTCTTGACGATTAATGATCCAGCGAATAGTATCACACTCATATCGTACGCCACCTTCTCGAGTGCTTCGAGTTCCTCCACACATTCCCGATGAAAAAGTTAATTCAAGCGAAAGGTACTTGTGACGTGTCATAGGGTCGTTATAGATATAATAAAACATTAACAATTTATTGTGTGATCCATGTTCTAATGGCAACGTATGATCTCTTGTTCATGGTTAACGGAGCTAAAATTATGTCCAACATCGACAAGTATCACGTTCAATACACAACGCAATCTAGAGAATACTCGACTCCAGAAGTTCTTGATCGAAATCAAGATCGTTCCATCGGCACGATTAGAATCCTACTTGAACTTCGTTGGTCTTTGATGTGATGCACTGCTGAGATCGTGCATCCACCATTGAACTTGCTTTCCAGCAGAGCGCACCCTTACACGCTATACGAAGCCTTGCGAGTGGACCACCGGGAACTCGGCTGTAATTCTACCTCACCGCAAACGGATCAAGTGTCGGCACATCCCAAAAGAAGGGTTCCGGCGAGTACCGAGATGACCAGGAGATTTGATCTAGAACTTCGCCTGACGTGAGGTCTAGGTGTTGTCGGCGGATCGATGCGGTCACTGACCTCTCAGCCGACGGACACTGCAGCTTCAGGTTTCCAAAGCGTGGGTTCTAATGGTCAAGTTCTCTTCGTTTCTCTTCCGGGGTGTCGTGATGCAGCAGGTTTCGTGGCACAGCGTCCACCAAAGGGTCACTCTGGATCCCTCCCACCCACCGCTAGAAGGCGTGGCAAGTAAAGCCATCAGATCCGCCATCAGGGGGAGGCGCGGTCGACGGAAAACGATTGTAAAGATAATTATTTTGTCATAATTAATAATGTTTTGATTGATGATATCGACCGCGAGTGCCACCGTTAGAACCTTTGCCGGTTCCCTGCGTAAGGGCACACGACCACACTTCATTACAGCGGGCCACCACCGTGCCACACCTCCCTCCCGGGATCGGGGGATGATGGTGTGAGATTAGGCTGGAGAGAAAAAAAAAACGACACACGATACACACCAGCTCCAAGTACCTCCAAGTCTTTGGAGATTATCGGACGCGAGATTTATGACCTCCGCTTGGAAGGAACAGGAACGAAAAAAGCGATCATCATATTCCTCGCCGCTAACGCTGCGATCTTTCATCGCGGGAAATCGAAATCATTAGAAGTAATTGAATCGATTCTCCCCGTTTTCCCCTTTTCAATTCCCCGCATCCGTTAAGGTGCTGGGAAAAGGTTACCGCTTTATCTTGGCCCACTTGGCTTTGGCGGCCAGCGCCAGCGTTCGTGCTCAACAGCGAAACGAACCCTCGATCGTATCGCCTCCGCAGGAACTTTGTTGCGAAGATGCGGCACGCGATACGAAAGCCTTCCGGTGCGCGAGAATCGGATCGGGAATTCTACCATTTCCCGGTGAAGGTTCTTTCTCCCGTGGTGTAAACTGCTCTATCGAAGGCTCGAAGGGATGGACGCTCCTTAACGGCACCGGACGGGCAAATGGCGCTGACCCAAACAGTAATAAACAAAAAAACAGAGAAGGAGAACGCTTTTGTTCGAACCTGAAATTGACCGCTCGAAACAAACAAAACAAAAAAATGACAACATGAAACATAACCACAAAAAAAAATACTGATCAAAGAACGAACTAATCGGCACGAGGAAACTTAGGGTACGATGACGGTCGGATGGCGTTTGAAGGAACAGTTAGATGTTTCGTTTTTCGTGTTGCATGAGAGAAAGATGCCCAGCGCCGGGCGTCCAGCGACGTCCTCTCGACGGCTTGGGCTGCCATTTCACGTGACCAACATTAATCTGGACGTGTGCGTGCGTGCCTCGGAAGACACCGCACCAATTATCTAGGTCTGGCGGGGGATTTTTTCCTCTTCTATCCAGCTGTTTTCCTCCCTCCCCGAGGGCACGCAGTTAATTCCTCCCCGTCTAGTGCCGCTCGGATGTTTTTTTTTCTTCTTCTTCCCCTGCTGACCGAAAATGGGATGGTTCCAATTTTTCCGTTCTTCTTGCCGTCTTCCTCTGCTTCTTTCCCATCTCCCGACGATTGTTTTGATGCCTTGATGCCCCGTGTGTGTTGCGCGCGCGTGTTTTGCTTTATTTTGACTCCAATTTGTTCTGTCTTGCCGTGTCTCTTCCGTCTAACTGGACCTGGCGCACGGTGGCTAACTGTACCTTTTGTGGGAAATCAGGTCCCTTGTTCTCGTTCCCTTTTTTTTCCTCCCCATTGGCCATTGTTCGGGTGAGCGGGGGATCGAAGATGACCTTTGTTTAAGATGGCATCTCGCGGTGGGTTGGACGGGCACATGTTTGACGCATGTTTGTTTTCATAATGACGAGAGAAAGCAAAAATCAATTACATTACGGTCCATTCTTTTGGGAAGACTTTCTAATAATGATTTTGTCATTAAGAGGCGACACCCGAAATTTGTTGTGTTTTTCTTTCTTTTTCCGCATTTACTTTTCTGCATTTATAAACAGTTAGTCATGTGTGTGTGTTGTGCTTCTCGCTTGACATATCTTGTCCATTAATTACACCGGCACGACCAGTCGAGTGTTCGTATGCGACCATCGTGCCGCGAAAAAGGCACACTCGAACTCGAAAGCGGTCTCCAACCTGAGTCCAACAAGTCATTTCTTCTTGAAGGAAAATTTGATCAACACAACAACATGCGCTTTACCGCGCCACACCGTCAAACAAATCGGACTCTCCCCCTCCCCCACCCCTTATGCCCGGTGGTTCCTGGCTTTCAATTAGATAAAATCCAATTAATAGACTGTCAGTAGTTGATCGCCCCACCAGCGTGTGTGTGTGCGTGTGTCCGCCTGCCATGCTCGAGCGTGAAGTGAAGTCCCGTGCATCGGGACCCCACCAGACGGTGGAGTCGGAGGAACGATCACTCCAGCATATATAACGCCAACAGCCGTGCCAACATAAACGAAACGATACGCACCGTGTGTTTCTGCAGCTGACCCGCACCGAACGATAAAAGCCCTAAAACCGTCCGTCCGAGCGCGAGCCAAACTCCGGTGCGAGTCACATTCTTTTTTCGTCTGTTTCGCTTCATCTGAGTTTTCCGATCCGACTTACGTAACATGCTATCACGCGCCCCGCGCTCGAAAGATCGTCGTCTCGCCGTGCGTTTCCCGCGCGCGTTGGATGGCGTTGGAGGGCGTCCGTGCCGGCCCGGTTCGATACCGAATAGAAGGGTGCACCAACGTCACGTAACCGTTAGGCCAAACCCAGTGCGAATCTTTTTGGGGGGCCGTTAGTCGCACGCGGAGATACATGATCTTGGCCCGGCCAATCCCTTTCGTTTTGCGAATGTAATTCTGAGTGAACGTTTTTCTTTTTTTTTTTTGTTTGCGCCTTTTCCCACCCCCAACGGTGCTCTCAAATATCGCTTTCACTCGAGTTTTTCGAGGTGAAAAGAGCTTCACTCCCCCGGTGGAAGCAACAAGTTAATTTGTAAACTTAGGTCACGATGTCCGTTTGCCGGCAGCGCTATCGGTCGGGGAATAAAAGGATGAATTTCTTGCTCTCTTGCATTGACCGAAATCTATTGTTTGATATCCACACCCTATCGAGCGGTGAGATTGTTATACAATAAAGCGCACATTGTGCGGGAGGGGGAATATGTAATCAATTACTGACGATGATATTGATTTCCTTTCACTGGAAAGATGTTCTTCTTCGCTTTCGCATTAATTCGATTGATTTTGATAACAAAACAAGCACAAGCAAACCGCTTAAGATACAACAATTCCTTTGCCAACCATATTGATATGGTTTGAAAATGAATAAATGCTCACCTACTATCATTCTCAAACTTTATGTTTTATTGTTCAAATAATCCTCTAACTTTTATTAGTTTTTTTTCACAATATTGAACATTCCCTCTAAATAATTGAATTATTATAATTATAAAATCTCAAACTGAAACTGAAAACAGCTAAGCAGGGAAAAGGTAGTTTGAAAAGAAAAGCAAGCCGCTTAGGATATGAAAATCCTTTTTCAATCTTATCGATTTGGTTTGAAAATAAATAGACGCTCAGCGACAGCCTTTCTTAAATTTTATGTTTCATTGATAAAAGTGTTTGCATATTTATGTCAGGTTTGCAAAAATGCACTTTTCGGTTGTACTTGAAAAATTCACCAACTTTTATTATTTTTTTTCACAATATTGAACATTCCCTACAAATAATTAACATCAACGCGATTTAAAAGAACTCGCAATGAAAAAATAAATTTAAATTATTGGATTAAAATCAGCACATGGTAAGGATAGCTAGAAGAAAATCTCAAACTGAAACTGGAAAAGCTAAGCTAAGGAGGGAAAAGGTAGTTTGAAAAGAAAAGCAAACCGCTTAAGGTATGACAATCCTTTTTCAATCTTATCGATTTGGTTTGAAAATAAATAGACGCTCAGCAACAGCCTTTCTTAAATTTTATGTTTCATTGATCAAAGTGTTTGCGTATTTATATCAGGTTTGTAAAAAAGTGCTACTGCTTTCGGTTCAGTACTTGAATAATCCATGAACCATATTGAACATTCCCGCTACATAATTAATTTATTTAATAACGCGCTTTACAATAACTCGCAATGACAAAATAATTTTTAATTATTAGATTAAAATCAGCACATGGTAAAGATAGCTAGAAGAAAATCTCAAACTAAAAGTGGAAACAAACAAATAGGAAAAAGGTGAAATTCGTGTGAAATTGCGATACCTTTTAGTGCTATTTGACAACTTTTTGTGTTTCTTTTGTTTCAAAACGAGCTAATGTTGAAGGTACATACAATGTCCTACAAACTGCAATCATCTTCTGTATCTACAGTTTTGATTCAATTCCTCATTTCGATAGTTCCTGCTTATTACAACCTTTCGTGCACGCTTTACCCTGCATGCAACCTCACCGTTGAGTAGAAACTTGAGAAAAATTAATCACAAATGAGTTCCCTCTAGCAAAAGCCGTCTTCTTCCGCCAAGCCTCGTTACATTGTGTCCTCCGAGGAGTAGCCTTCCGTCGGATGAAGGAAAGAAGCGAACGCTACCATCAATCGACCCGTTCCGACCGGCGAGAGAAAGGCCAATCATTTTCCTGGCTTGACATTTGACGGTCGGTTTGCACCACGATTCCGGCTCGACCGTGGCAGACTGAACATCCCTCTCAGGTGAAGCTCAATACGGCTTGGCGAATTGATTTCGCTCGGCCCTCAAGTCGTGTTGCTGGCTGCGGTTTCATATGGGCAATGGGATGCTAATGATGGGGATGATGATGATTCTCGTTATGATCGGTTATGACGTTTGTTTTGCCTGCAATTGCCCGTCCGATTGCGCTGGAAATGATATTTAGGTCGTCTGTAACGGAGGCAAGTAGTTCGGTCTCAGTTGTAACTCTCACCACCAGATGGTCCCGTTTGTGGTCACTTGTAATGAGCTCCAATTGGTTTTATTTGCTTTCTGTCCAAGTTGCATCCGTCGCATATGAGCCAAGTTTATTTTCTTCCATAATACTCAGCCTACATAAAACTGTTGGTAAAAAAAGGGGGTGGAGAAAATTTAGGTAAGAAGATGTCGCTATACCGTTTTCCAATCGCAAATTCTATTGCTTGCAACCAAATCAATTTCCCGAAAGACAATACCGGCAAAGGTCTCGCACCGGGGTCACGTGCGCCATTCAGCGCATCTGATCCCAGTTGAACCCTTAATCCGGCCGGCGGGGAAAATAGAAGAAAAAAAATCAAACCGCAACACAATAAGCAACCTCGACTAATGCCGGCCATATTTCTCTCCGGAAAAGTAATTATGAGCCGTGGAATGCTCGCCCGAAGGGAGCCGTTTGCACTCCGGACAAAAACAGAATGGCGCACACACACACACAGAGACCCGGACCCTTCGGGTTTGGCCATATTGGCAGCGGTGGTCCCCATAAATCCCTTCTGCCGGCACTCGGCCGGATACTGCCGGTGTCCTCCTTAATCCGCATGCTGCACGCCGCGTTCGGTCGATCGAAACCGTCGCCATGTTGCCATGGTGGTGCCTCGAGGGGCCGAGGAAATGCAGTCGTGCTCCCGCTGACCCATGAATCATTTTCACCCAATTCTATTCCCCCGGGGGTGGTGAGGGGGGGGGGGGGGGAAACGCTGCGAGGAGGACTGAAGGAAGGTGCACTGGGTTAGTGTGTCCTAGAAAACAAAAATGAAAAAGTGTACACATAGATCCCAAATGGACCACAACGGCGATGCCCTTCGGGAATGGCCCCAACAAAGTGTGTGTGTGTGTGTATGTGTCCCCTATCTGCAAACAATAAGATCCCTCGTAACCTCCATCCGGAGCGCCGGATCGTTCGTTGGCGCGCGGTCCGATGTGTGTCGGTAGATTCGCGCGGCAATAGCGTTCACGTATCTTCCCGAGGCCATTTCTGGGCCGTTTTCGGGATAGGTCTTCGTGATCTGTGTCGCCAGCGGCCACGGTGGGGGAATGGGGGGGGGGGGGGGGGGGGAAGAACCGCATAAACCTTTCCCCGTGGCTCGTCAATGCCCTAGAGGGAGTTATCGCGGGTCCCCAACCGTCATCACCGTTGTCGGCGACGCGGAAGAAAATGATGATGAATCTGTTCCCTCGCTGGCCGAAGACCCGAAGACAATACGTGCGGGATGGGCAACGTTCGACGTACCCTTGTCAACGATTGGGTAGTGTAGAGAAATTGGTTAAAGGTATGTTCCCTCTCAAGCAGAAAGAGTGATCAATGCATCGCATACAATCCGATAAGAGAGAACAATTGTCTAAGAATATGAAACCTTTTGAACACATCCAGTAAAGGGTACCTGTGTCCTACTTGGGTGAAAGTTCCAGCTTCTTTTTATAACTTCATCAAAATTGAAAAGATATTTACAACGAAAAGGGTGTAAAATATGCATTAAAAATATACGCGTTTAACAACATGATTTTTGTGCTACCAAATTGATTGAAATAATATATCAAAATTCTTAAATTTTTACATTCGAACGGTAAAGTTCATCCTCAAACATGTGGAAATAAATCCAATACTTTTTTCTATTCCATCTGCACCAATCAAATCAATAGACTTCAACGATCGCGATATTCGACAATAAGCGACGAACCTCGAATTAATTTACACTTATCTCTCGTTATGTTTACAATACAACATTCTACTTTGCTAGTTTGTCTTACCACTCCTTGTACCGCAACAGGGTTGTTCTGATTTCCTTTTCGTTCCGTCCCCACACTTGAAAACATCCTTTGCTCGACCCATGCCAACGCCACAATTGTTATGACCAGCCCGTAACAATTCTCGCACCAATTACCACGTTGATGTGGGATTTTATGTTTTGGAATCCCGCGCCCAACAGTAGCCAGTGGAACGAAAATAAACGCTGGTGTGCTAAGGTAGTACGTGAAACCGTTATCCGAAACGGCCTTCGAGCCGGGGTGTAAGCCAAAGTGGATTGTAAGACGTCGCATGGGGAGTGTCGTTAGGGAAAAGGGAGGGAAAACACTTGGAAAATGAAAATGGTCAACAGAAATGTGTGGAAGAAATTGTGCCCAACGTTCCTACGGACTCGAACGATTCTACACTCAGGATTGCTGACATTCTTGCTCCCACTTTTCTCTCTCTCTCTCTTTCTCGATCTCTCGTTCCCTAGCCAGACCAGCCAGACCGCTGGACAACGGCACATACGCCTCGCGGGCCTCCTTTTGCTTGAAATGTGCATGCAGGCCCTTATGCGCCCATACGTGGTAACGGTTCTCGCTCCCATTTTGTTGTTTCTGTTTTTATTCCTCCCCGCACAAAAATGCCTTTCGCTTCAAACGCGAACGCGATCGAGACGTCCCAGAAGGCTGACCGATGGAAAACCCAACCAGCGACCCGGCGATGGTGGTCCCAGTGAAGCCATCGTCAAGCCATTTCTTCGGCTCAAATTCCCAAAGCCATAAAAAGCCCACAAAAAGTGTACACAAACCACAGCCTTCTCCCGGTGTACTGGGAGGGGAGACGGTGAAGAAGGGTTCGGGGAAGCACTGAAGATGGGTTAAAACGCGAATCGGCTGGCCGACACCGGGGCTCTTCCTTGCGGCATTAACGCCACCGGCTTGAGCGACGTTGTCGTTGCCCATCGTCCCATGAAAACGACACCTTTCCGGAAGGGTTCGGTGGGCGGTGGGTTGGAAAAGGGGGGGGGGGGGGGGGGGGGGGGTGGGCAGCACCAGCCGCACCAGAAGAAAGCATAGGAAGGAAGAAAAATGTCACATTACAGTGGTTATTTTTACATAACTTCTTCACTCTCCCTCGGGTATGGCGAACGAACGCGCGCGCGCGCGATATCAGGTTTCCCTGCGGGACGGCGGGAAACGGATGGGCACTCCGACCAGGCCCCCCGGGGGGGAGGGAAGGAAAATGGAGTGAAATCGGCCGATGACGACGGTCGATAGTTATTTCATGGCGCCAGGTTCCAAAGTACCTCTTTTTCTTCCGTGATGCTTCTGGTTGTGGAACTTCGGACCCTCGCACGAATGGATATTTATTGTCCCGTCGAACCGGAAAATTGTCGCCAATGGCACGCCCCCAAATGCCCGTCCCCCCACAACACTTCGGGTGGAATTCGACCTTACAGGAAAACACGAAACGTAGAAGAAAAACACCCTGACCTCTTAACCGGCTGCTTCAGTGACTCAATAAGTGAATCTGTGCGAGATGGCGCTTACGAGATGTAAAGGGGGGGGTGTTACGGGGGTGGGCGAAACGGAGGGAAATAAATACAACGACACCACCGAGCCGGAACGGAGCGAAACAAAAAGATGCCGTTATCGATACCGGGTATGAAGCGCGTTGCGATTTTCCTCCGACGCGACATTGACCTCCCCAGCAGCAGGTCGGTGGTTTTGGCCGGTTTTCCACGCCATTACATAGCCACGCAGTAGGGGAGTTGGAACCGGTAGCGAACGAAACGTAATGTGTAAGAAGCATTACAAAAAAAACGCGATCACAATTGCAATAATTACAGCCGGTTGTGGAAGATGGAAAAACGAAACGAATGCTGAAGCAGCCGAATTGGACAAAATTGGATCTGGCATTTATTGGAAAATTGGCCGGATCGGACTGATGCTGAGCTAGGTGGTTCGCATGTGTGTTTTTTTTAATCTTTTCTCACAACCTCATTGTAAGACAATTCGAACGTCCGGTTGAAATCGAATGAGAGAAGAAAATAACCCAAAGTGATAGTTTGTAGCGCCGCAATGCTACGCTTTATCCCTCATTCGTTTTCTTTCGAGCATTTCCCGTACCCAATAATCTTTCACCATATATGTGAGTGTGTGTGTGTGTGTCACTAAATGTTATTTGTGTCGTCGACAAATACGCAAACGCTCGTCCAGCCGCCAAGAATGTGGACGCAAACGGCAAATGGCTGACACATTACTCTGTAATTGCAATTGGTAGCGTTTTCCCAGGCTTTTACCCGCCCATCCCGGGAGGTGGCCGGGGCCCACACGCGGGCTGCTGTTGGCCGATGGGAAAGCGGTCATTTCCCGCCTTTCGCCGCACGTTACACTTCCGCAGTAGCGGTGGAAATAACGCGCAAACGGCCATCTGGCCGAGCCGTTGGGGAAAGGGGTGGAAAATTGAACCGGCTTGGACTATTAAATAATTGATCGTGCAAACGGGAGTTCGATCTGTCTTACGGGCGAGCCCCGGACCCGGACGACATCCTTTGGCGTTGTTTCGCTCGGAGGCAATAGGCGAAACAAGCGATTCGTGAAGATGGGTTTCGTTTTTGTTCATCCTCGATAGAAATGTGGTCGCTTACATTTATTTTTTGTCCCAACGCTAATCATTTTCCTTGTACGATGGACATGCTCATCACCCGGTGCTTCTCTTAAACACATTTTCACACAGGATCGCCATCGGACGTTAGTGACCACAAGCACCATTCGAACGTGGAAACTCGCACAACTGAACGCGAAATAGTTCCGTATCGGAAAACGTACGATCTTATAGATGACATTCATCATTTCATTGCAACGCATATCCTTTTTCATCATGTCATCGTCTAATTTTCGATTTGAACTCAATAATACTATATAAACTCAAACGAACACTTGCAGTCGTTGATTCTAAACCGAATTACAAAATTAGATTCGTCCATTTTTACTCAAACGAAATAAATTTCCAATTTTGCATTGACGTGCTTGTTTGGGAAAAATGATAACCGTATAATGAACAAGTTCATCTTTAAAATGAAAGAGAAAATATAAGTAAGAACCATGTTGAATTAATTCAAAATTACAATTACAAAATTAGGCTCGATAATTTTTATCTAATCGAAATAAATTTCCAATGATTCATTAACGTGGATGTTTGGGAAAAAGATATTCGTCAAGTGGAGAAGTTCACCTTTAAAATGAAAGATAAAATATAAGTAAGAACCGTGTTGAATTAATTCAACAAATAAGAATTGTAAAGAAAAGGAAAGATTATTATAGCTTATTTTCCATACCGTAATTTATAATGTTCCGTTGTAGTTAGCACTTTATCATTTTTCATTAACCTTTTTCTAAATTTTCTCTCTTTTCTCTCAATCTTCCAGGTGTTCCAGCATCCACCGAAACGTTACGGTATGTTTGCAATGGCATCTCAGTGTTCGTTTTGCTGACGCATCAAGTTTGTAAAGTTATTCGAGCCTACGCACGTAGTTTAATTGTTAATACATATGTCACGCATGGCTGTGTATCAATTTTTTGCTACGCTTGATTGACCGATCAGATGCTACCGAACCTGAAAGCCTGACTCTGTGACAGGCCACCGTGCAAGGAAGCTTATTTTTTCCATCATCTCCCATAAGCCCATCGCCTCGTCAAAAGCACCTGATTGCTAAGGCATCGGCGTACGGAGCAATGTTCTACTCCGGGGCCCGGGGATTTCGATTTCGGCAGGCGTCATCTGGCAGCCGTGTGCAACACAGTTTTGCAATTTTGCAAAGCACAACCCCTCGTTACCGGAAAGCGATACGAAAAAGGAAAAAAAAAAGTACCGAGAAAAACAAATTCTCCATCGTCAGAACTGCTGGGCGTCAGCAAATTTAAGAGCATCCGAGAGCGCAAACAAAAAAGCATCGGGTATGGATGCACGAAGAAATACATATTTAGTGACAGCTGTGGCTCGAACGATGATGTACGTGTGGCCAGGGTTTACAGGGCTTTACGCGAGGCAATCCTGTACGCGATGTTGGTTGTAATGGAATGTGATAAAAGTAGAGAAAAAAAGGAAATATGTGCAAAACATGAAACATGATGGGTTTTCATAAACGGTCGAGTACAATTTTGCACTGTTTGCAATGTGTGATAATTATTTATGTATTGAAAGGTTGTTGGCAGTCGCCAACTTTGATCATCAAGTCCGTCAGGCATTTTGTAAAAAAATCCAAACCAACGAATGATGAAAACTATTTACTTTTGCTCGTTGTTTCCATATGCCGCACTTTATTCAACAAAACAAAACACCCGCTTGAAATTTGTGTTTATTTCGTTTGGGAATTATTGAGTAGATTTTCATTTCGTTTTACCAAATATTATCCCTTTGGTGTTTTGGTGTGTTTGTATCTTCTTTCAACAGCGTAAGCGGAAGTTTTATGCTTATTGAACGACAATGGCGGCAATTTAGCCGAATGGGAAATGGTGACGCAGAGCAAACGTGCAAATATTGGCGCTACTATTATTGCATTCGTTGCGAACCTGCGTTTGTGTGCATGTGCGTATGTGACACACTGCCTCCGGATGCTCTTGCACTTTTTCCCCACCCTCGCCTTGACTCCAACCCCCGGTCAAACGAGGCTTGTTCCTTTTGCTCTTTTCCATGGGATGGAGTATTTTTTTTCAAAACACCACCATCATGCGTCGTCAGCTCACAGACACACACTTGATTAAACCATCCAAACGGGACAAGTGTGCGTGCGTCAGCAAGGGGGAGGGAAAATTAACGGTAAACACACCCGGCGGTCCCGCGCAATGTCGCAATCGGGTTGGCTAGGAAAGAGTGTTCGCCATTTTCCTAAGCCCCAACAACATTGCCCCAGTGACCATTCTCTCTCTCTCTCCCATTGAGGCAAGAAATGGCAAACCCACTGCAGCTGACAAACCGACGGACGCGCGAGTGGTTGCAGTTGCAGACAACCATTTTCCACACCGGTGGAAAGTGTCACTGGCACCCAGTGCCAGGAATCGTTGGAGGCAAACGCATACACACGCCGTTTCGTCGTGAACGATTCCCGCGTTCCCACAACACCCGAATGCGAGTTTGACACGGATGCGTCGGGAAAGGTTTTCCACCTGAGGGGAGACTCTGCTGTGTCTATGCTTGGAGGTATTACAGTTGGATTTTCACGCCCGGTGGATCCCGTTGCAATGCGTGGGAGTCGGTTTGTTGCAATTAATAGAATTAGTTGCGTTGTGCAACGGGAGGTAAAACACTGTTTATTTGTTTTAGTTTTTTGATACAACACATGGTGTGTTATGAAAAGGTATTAACTTTACTTGATTACTATCATTTGAATGCGTCCAAACTAATTATTTGGAATTAAATGTGTTTACATTTTTAGAACATAGTTTTTGTATCGTACGGAAAAACACATGTTTACCACTCCGAGTGTAAACTTTGTTTACAAACGTGATCGCGATTAAACTTGTTTACCAACTTAGATGACAAATGACAGGTGACAAATTGATTAGAGTGATTAGTGATGGTTCGGAGTTAGATTGATAGGATCGCGAATCCAACAGAAGGAGCGGAGGAAATGTGATAAAAAGGAGTCACAAAAAGCCGTCGTTCTCATGTTGTTGGATAAGCGTCAAAAACTGTTTTAATTTTGTAACGCCGCATAGTACGGGTTTTAAATAAAATAAAGTTGCAAGAAATTGCTGTCAAACGAAGCTTTTCCAACATCGGGCGAATCTATTTTTAACGCACTGCGCAATCAAGTCTGTTTATAGTCCCATTGCATTTGTCGGGTTCCATTTTAGCCCCTTTTCCGTCCTACTGAAAGCTTCATCTTTCCCAGTGCGAGCTCGATGTTGTCTGGACGAGATGGAAACGATGGAAATGAATTCCTAGCTCCCTAAATCTGCCTCTTGCCTAGTGTAATTTTTCCTTTCCCAGTGTGCCCTGTTTGTTTTTTCCACCCCCTGGCAAAGATTAATGAGACTCCAGAACGCATACTCGATCACATCCATCCATCCATCCAAAGTGTGTGTGTGCGTCGAGACTAGGGTTCTCGGTTGTCCAATCCGTTCGAGTCCCCGATCGTGCCTTTTTCTTCGCCGGAAAAGGAAGAAAAGTCTTGTCGGGATCAAAATTAATATTTCATTAAATCCAATGCCGAGGCGCACGGACCCGAACCGTTCTTCCTCCGCTGAATGTTGAACTTCTTCACCCACGTGCCCGCGTGTGTTTTTGTTTGTTTCCCCTCCCGCGATGGCCGCATCGAGGTGGATGTCGTTGTAACGGGCATCTCTTTTCCCTCGGCCCTATCGTTCAATGTGCTTTTTTTCTCTCTTGTTGTTTGCCATGTTTGCCGTTTTTTTATTGCCCACCCTTGCTGCTTCTTTGCATGGCTTTTTACTCCGCTTGGCCTTTCGGCCAAAGATAGTAAACACGAGTTCATCGAGTTTAGTTCTAGTCCCTTCTTGGTTGGTCTTCCCGGTGGCGGGGAAGAACGTGGGATGGGATGCAGCCGACGCGGGGAGGTTTTCTACTACGGTACCTCTGCTATCCCTCCAGGGCATTCGAAACTGACTCGTCTGCTGCGTCCGGGAAGTGATGCCGCTTGAAGGTACACAGGCCTTCGCCCGTGATGGGCCCCGAGCTCGAATGCTAAATAACTGTAACGGTGTTGTGGGCATTATTTTTAACCTCCCGGAGGCTCTCTTCTTTTCCGTTCTCCCCCCCCCCCCCCCCCCCCCCCCACCCCACACGGCGACGAGCCGAGACCCAATGCAGTCAATCTTAATCAAGTTCTGAACTCCTTCGATTCCGGTTCTGGAAGTAAGTCGTGCGGGCGTGCCGAAGATTGGCGAGCGTAAGTAAAAGAACGGGAATCGCGGACATCGCTGTGTCGACGATCGGGAAGTTGTTGGCTGCATCTTGAACAAGAGGGGGAGGTCCACTTGGGGGTCAGTCCGGGCGTCTTGGAGCACGTTGCATTTTAACCATCGAGAGCGAGGATCAGGTTCTAGATATGCCGTAAATATAAATGTCCAGTCCAAACCTGAAGCGCTAGTCCTGGTTCTAGTGCCAGACTTCAACGCAGCATACCCAACGGGTGATCTTTTACATCATATTCCCCTCGGAAAGCAGTCTGAAGACGTTGGACCCGTTCTAGCCCGATTTGTTACGGTGCCCGATAACGGCCAGTTCTTTACTTCACAGCCTGCTGGAGTGATCGTGAGAGTTTGTTGATTAATCTTTGGCTATATGTTACTTCCAGCATAACAGTCTGGGAAAGGTCAGAAGGAAGATCCCTCCGCTGTTCCGCTGTACCATGCGTTAACGGTTGTTTGCTAAATAACAAATCCATCATGTCCAATTTTGGATTCAGGAATGGAAAGATTCTGGAAGATCTTTGGAGGTTAGGATTACGGTCTACCTCGAAACAACTTACAAATACCGATATTACATGGCACAGAACTAGAATATTTTTGCCAAGAATAATCGGTGGGAAATCTCCCCAAACCCCCAAAGACCCACTCAAACTTTTCAGTATCGTGTGATGTATCGAAAAGCTATAGCCTGTTGAGCCGCTTTTAGTACAATTCCGGTAGCAATTACCCTTCCGCAGTACCATCTTTAACGCTGAGGTGCCCCGGACGTCCTACCCAAAGATTGCAGAAGGCACCAATACCGTTCGACCAGCGGACTCACTGCGATCGCCATCGTTCGCAAACTTTCTCCGTAATTTCAATCGACCCCAAAGTAATCCTCCATCCTGCCTACCGATCCGTCTGATCTTTGACCACAATGCCAAAGAGGTTGGGTGGGTTGATTGCGCAGGGTGGCATACTTTCCGAAAGATTTGCGGTGGAGTTCGATCCCCATCCCTTCGGAAACGGTTGTTGCTTACGGTTCGAGGTGGCGTCCATCTGGATTTGATTTTATTAATTTCTTCCCATCGGACTGCTGATTTTTGTGGTTTTCTATGTGGCATACTTCGTAGCTCAACTCTATGACCTGTGATGTGGTACTTGCAGCCTTAAGTCGTGGGTATATTTTTGGATTGATACTAACCTTTTTTAGTGAGACTTAGGGGCGGGTTAAAGGAGGTGTTTCTCCTCCATTTAAAACCTCTCTTTGAAGGTTGATTTAGAAGAAGAATTAAACACCAACAATACCTTTCGTGGCGATGGATCTTGAAACTCTCCCGGACGATCGGAACTTTACTCTAATTGCACATCAATTCCAATTCGACATGTGTCTGATGAGCTTTGTCTACCTAAAGTTTACCGGATTAGGCTCCGGTGGTCTTCCAGTAGGATCGCGTGTGAGGCGTCCTTCGACATGTATGCCAATTCCACTCAACTCTCGGATGGAATTTCGTTTACGTCCAAATTCATCCCGATGAAAGTGCGAATAAACTGAACCCGCAGCACGAGGAACAAACGGATAAAAAGGAATCTGCCAATTTTTTCACCTCCACAGCCGTAGGCGTACATTTTTCGGACATCCATCCATATGTGGCTGACCAAACTGGACCACTCTTTGACCCATATTCCGCGCCGGTGCGCATTTTTTGTACGGTGAAGAATTTCTCATCCCGATAAGCCTTCAACACTTCGCCAATTTCGAAGGATTTAAGCAATGTAAAGAAAGAGGGAAAAAGTGTAACAAATTGCGTTTCGGTATTTCATCGTCCTGTTTGACCCACTGCCAAAGTTTTTGGGGCGGAATTCATCGGTCGACGGCGGGGAAGAAACTTTGACACCGTTACTTTTTAATCCCGGCCGATTTCTGTTGGCACGGCGAAGATTTATTGGAATGCGATTCAATTTATGGAGCACTCAGTTTTGTGGAAAGGAATTTGCTGGAGTACAGGAAACATGGAACAATAAAATATTTTCACACGTTTCCCTTCAGCGAAAGCGCTCTCCGTTCCGACTCAGGTTAGAGTTGTCGATAAATTATGACATTCTAATTTTTTCGCTGATATATTTCTGCACCGGTCGGGTTCGCAACTTCTAGCCTGAGTGACATAAACATGGCTCTAACTCGCTTGTACCAAAACGCGACCACACCGCGCGTTCCGAGGCGTGTTGTAAACATGCAAAGATGAAAATTTATGGCAAAGCTCCGTACTTGCCTTCTCGACCCGAAATCCGCCATCGTCGCCCGGGAATCCGCACGGTGCTTGATGGTGCACCTAATGTTGGTAACGATGTCAAAGGTCGTTAACATGTGGCAATGTATGCAAAGTATAGGGGAAGGTATTCTACTATGGACTGCTTGCGTGATAACAAAATCAACAATCGAATGTTCCATATCTTAGAACTAGTTTCAATCTGAACATTAAGTAGTTTGATCCTTTGAAATTTCAGTTCAAATCAAATCAATCAGAGTATTTAAAACATTGAAATCTTTTAAACATCTTAGGCACTTGGAAGTCTTGGTTCCACTACTGGTAGAGGCGGATCATAGGATGAGCAAACTAAGCAGCTGCTTGGGGCCCCGAATTATAGAGGGTCTCGTCCTTTTTGGGCATATGCTGATTGGCAAAAGATCCACCAAACGACATATTTTGTTAGCTAAAATATAAAATACTGATGCACTAACATACAGAAAAGCGATCAGTGTAAAGGTTATTTTGCAGAAGAGGAGAATTCTCAGAACAGATTGAGGATAATGAACATGGATTGGCAAAAGTAATTCCCTGCCCATTTCCAAACATAGTTCGAATGCTTTGCATTGCACTAAACTTTTCTTTTTCGAACTTTTTGAAACTTTCAAATTGCAAAAAACTTTTTCAGTTTTTAAGAGACTCAATAACCAATTAGATTAAAAAGAAAAAAACTAAATTATTCGTCAATTTTGTGCTTAACGAATACTATTCACGAAAAATGGATCTCTTGGAGAGTTCGCAAAGATGGTTTCACATGAAATATGGGTTTGAATATAAGGCTTTTGGCTTTTAATATTTAGAATAATATTGAGGAAAATTTTTATTTCTATTGAAGTTGAAGTTTCAGAACTTTTGAATTTTAAAGTTGAATGTTGAGAGTAATGTATGTTTTTTGGGGCCTTCAACTTGTAGCTGCTTGGGGCCTCTAGAACACTTAATCCGCCTCTGACTACTGGTATATATTGAAACAACTTCCCCTACATCCGTTCTTCAACAGTAGTGGCCCACTTTAAACTGCCCCGGCGTGAGGCAATAAGAAAATTCACAACAACTTGTGTTGCTGCACCCACTAACAATTCTTTGTGATGGATTGGTTTTTGATGATTGATGTGAACCGTTGTTGATGTCCTCGATATGGGTCACCGGTTGATAAACCGAATTCCGCACTCCGTCTGCTTCCGGAAAAAGTGTTCCTTGCCATAAATCAATTGTGCATTGTTTATTTGTTTCTATTCAATGCCATTTCCGCCGGCAGCGCTTTCAATCAGGCTTGTTTATTAGTAAAAAATAATAAAGCCAAATATATCACTCTCCGGATAATCGAATTGACTTCGGAAGTCAAAGCACACAATTGAGGTGTAATTTTGGCCTGGGAAATAAAAAAAAAAGAAAAGTGTTGCACATTTCGGAGTGAGTAAAGCAAAACAAGCGGATAATTGAAAACCGGTACAAATTACTAGCCAACCGCTACTCCGCCCGCTACTTCCGTGCCGATTTCGGTCGGCGGGGGCCACTTTACGGTGGGTCGCAATTTTGGGAGGGTTTTAGTCGGCCCCCCCTCCCCATGTGAGTCTCCGTCCATCGATCCGTCATTCTTCCTTCCGGGTTCCGTGCGGTTCAAGACAAAACAAACCGCGATCCCATCATCGTAATCGACCGCCATCGTTGACGATCTCTGCCATCTTATTCCACGGGGCTCGACACCGCTAGTTACACGGCTCCCGTCCGTGAGAGGGGGGGAAGGGAGAGAAAGGGGAAGGGGGATACGTTTTCATGGAAATCACTGCCACCGTGCCGGGCTGTTAAACTTTCATCGCCGGGGAATCCAACGATCCGTTGTGCCGGTTCGGCCGATTCCGTACGGTTTTCACTCACTCTGGTGTGTGTGTGTGTGTTGGTGGAGCCATAGTGGTACCGTCCGAGGCCGGTGCTAGAATTAAGCAGTCATTATTGGAAACTAGTTTCCTTGCGCCGCGCAACGAGCTGCAATCCGAGTGGCAATCAAGGTCAAAGCCGGCTACCGGACCCACCGAGGGTAGAAGCGCGGGGACCCTGCGGAAAAGCGAAATTTTCTACCACCGAAACTACCGGGTTGCTGCTTCTTTCGTCCGCCTTTTACGAGAGCTCCAGACGAAAATCGAACGGGCAAGGGGAGATGGTGGAAATTGGGGAAAAACGACCACCATTTGCGTCCCGCGGGGAAAACTGCGGTTTGCTTCGTGGTGAGGAATCAGTTTGGGTCTTCGGCTTCGGAGAGGTTTGTTTCTCCCACCGGGTGGGTGGAGCGGGAGGAGGGGGGAGTGCAAGAGTCAATCAGTTAAAACGGCGGGCCAAGAGGTCACCCATTATGTGACCGCTCGGTTCGGTGGCCTGTTTTCTTCGGCTCCTCATCTCCCGGCTTCACATCCCGGGACCGCTTCGGGCGAGGGTTGTGACTGACCGATAATTGCCGAAGCATGCAAAAATGCGCCATCGAGCCCGGGTTGGGAAAGCAACGGAGACCCTCGGCGTGTGCACGCGCAAATCCGATCGAAATCGATGGCTTTTTGGCCGAACCGCTTCGGTTGGGTAACGGCTGACATTTCGGGCGGTGGAAAACCTTTTGGCCGCCACGAACAATGGGAATGGGTTCGGCAGTCACTGACGGGAAATCTTTAAGACGTTCGCGTCCACGTGAAGATTTGGCCCATTACAGCATGCGGTACTGCGAGCAGTTGTTTTTTCGCATTCATCGAGTTAGTGGTAATATGATGGCATTTGCAAAGGGATTTGTGTAACGACCAATTTCACACAACGCCTTATATGCGGCGGGCATGGAAAATAAGCAATCATAATGCCCATGGAGTAAACAAAAGACCAAACCAGCCGCAAGAGATAGTTAACTAAATTATGTTCAAACAAAATAACGACGAATCGTTTATGGCATCACTGTGATCACTTTCCAATCGATTGAAGCCAAGCACTAAAAAAAGCACTTTGAAAGTAATATTTTTCTTTTCCCCATTTATTTCTCATATCAAAACATAAACATAAAAACATAAAAATTCTATTCACATACTAGAGTTGTGCAATTCAGATTCAGATTCATCAATCTGAATGAATCTTTGTGTTTTAGAGATTCATGAATCGTTGGATGAGAGATTCATGAATTCCAAAGAAACATCGACTGATGAGAAATTATGTCCCAAAAATGGATAGAGGGATCTCTTTTGTTTTTTTCTTGTCCCATAATCCACGCTAATGAATCCTGGAGATTCGTGACAGATTCTTGAAAGATTCATGAACATTCATTAAAGGTTCCGAAAGATTCATTAGGGTTTGAAGATTCGAATATCTAAAGATTGATGAATCCATCTGAATGAATCTTAGGTAAAAGATTCGTATTAATGAATCACGCCAAAAGATTTATTAAGTACAACACTCACATTTATACAAATTCAGTAGCGAATTAGGTTTTTCGCCTTATTGAGTATGTTTAAAATGTTACTTTCCAGGTATTACCATTTATTCAATAAAATATGGGTTCATTTTGAAGGCATACTTTACTGTTACACAGCGTTTGATGAAAAAAGTACATCACCGTAATAAAAAAAAAAAACGCTGTGAAAAACCATTCAACGCACTCCGTTGACAACTACACTGAGAATGCATAAACAGCAACATAAACGAGCACGCGAAAAACCGAAACCAAAACGGTTTTCCGTGCACCAGACGCTGCAGGAAACGTGTCGTGAAAAATTGCAGCACATAGCAAAAAAAAGGCTCGTTTATCCTTAATCGGGGAGTCCAGGAAGTGCGCTCCCGGTAAGTGTGGTGTGATTTTTGTGTTCTGTGTTCTCGTTTAATATGCGTGGTATTGCGATGCAACGACCTTCGTGGTGAAGCCTGTGAATAAGCTTTTATTTCCGTTCTTCACAATACGCAACTGCTCTCGTTTTGAATGAGGACATTTAGTGTTTGGATTATTTGGTCCTTTTTCCAGCACGGATCGTTAGGAAAATGACCGACAGTAAGTGATGAACATATGAGCACACGTGGAGAATGTGCGTCCTGGCCACGTGTGCGGAAAAGGACATTTATGTTTATGCTTGTGAATCGTGTCTGTTGATAATGGTTCGATAGATGATGATTGTTGTGTGGCAAGTATTGAAGAAATATATTTTGAGATCCAATACAAAACGTGTTAAAAGCTCACAAAGAGGGTTTTTCATTATTATCAATTGTAATTCGTATTGAAAGATTTTTTTTAAAATGATTTTGTAATGTTAATGTAAATTAACTGCATCGCCCTACTTTCCTTCCCTACTCCAATTCAGGTTAATCAGTTGATGCGCGAAGTGTGTGTTTGCATTGTCATGATGACCGCAAAACATTAACACGCCACGGTTCCGTTCGAACTGGTTCTGGGTGATGACGATTCTGGGCCCCAACAACCCCTCATACCCTCTGGCTTGTCGGGCAAGGGGCGGATGCAACCGATGCAATTGCATTGCGCATTCAGCCGTTGCACGTTTGCACGAGTTTCCTCTTGTCGTTGATTCCTTTTTTTTTCCTCTCGAACTCAAAATTGGATCTGCAGCATGGCGTGAATGATTAATGAGCTATTAATAAGCGGTTTGTGGCACGAGTGCACCGACTGGTCTCGTTTCTGATACGAACCAGTTTGATCGTTTTTTATTGTTCTACTGCGACAACGGCAACACTTGGCTGAGCTGCTCTGACATGGAAAAAGATAACAAGGATGTGATCCCTCCTTCTTCTGATCATGATCTTACTGGCCTTGCATCAAAAGGATGGGTTTGATACGCATGAGGTGAATGTACTTGAAATGGTTTTTCTATTTCAGCTCCCTAACAGATTGCTTTACCACATTTAATTTTGACATGATGTTTGCAGGCAATGTTGGTCAAGAAGTGAACCAAAACACCATTTACGTTCAGGAAGGGAATATAATTCCGTTACCAAGTTTTTGACAAACCACAACACACCAGGATAATCTCACTTCCGTCATCGGAACGATGCTTTTAATTCCAGCTTAGAAAGTTCGTAGTAATAAACCCAAATATTTTGTTACCAAACCACTTCTTGCGCAAGTTTCGCAGGTGGGAAAGGGGGAAAAGGCGAGAAGACTTTCCTTCCTTCCACCTTCGCACCAGAACAGGACTGCTTTAGTTTGGGAGTGTTTGCTTTAATAAATTCATTTCCGTTCGAAGAACCCTAGTCCAAAAGGGAAAGCCACCCGCGGCGAGCCCTTGTTCGTCCGTTGTGGTGTGTCCCGTTCTAATTGCTTCATTAAAATTCAATGTCTTTGAGTCCGGCCTCTGCCTGGCGGGTGTTTTTTGGCCGTCCCTAATCCCGGGCCCTGGTGAAAGGTTCGGTTCCAGCCGATGGAAGGTTCTTGCCTGCCCCGCCGTTGGAGAAAGCTGTTGCCCGAATCGTTTTGTTTTTGTCTTTTGTGGCCATTCTAAGTGCCTTGTTTTGGGAGAGTCAGGTTAGTCTTTTTGCGTTTTTTTTTTCCTATTTTGTTTCAGACGTCAGAAATCTCCCGAAACGTTCTCTTCTTTTATGGAACTTTAACCAATAAAAGAGAACATTGAGCTGTCCGAGGAATTATATTGCATTAACATATTAACTCCTTTTCAGATAATTGGTTGGAAGCATTTATACGACGAATACACAATTCATGATATGTTTGTATAGCACCTTCTGCTTGATATTATTTTCGAAACATTTCTTACCCTTTGTCCCTTGTTTGTGTGTGTGTTTTTTTATCTTTTCTCTTTTTTTCTGCCACCTTGTGCATATTTTTCATTGCCACGGTTCACATCCATCGCACCTTGCCCTTTTGCACGACGATCCTAATCGCAGGTAATTAAACTCATCCAGTGCTCGCAAACAATGGCAATAACCAGTGGCGTTTGCTGTGGACCAGAAAGCATAGACACCCGTCCCTTCCCCTCTCCCCACCCACCGACTGAGGCAAGGTTTTCGCACACAGCACAACACCCGGCCGCAAGCAAACCGTAAATCATTTCTGCATTGAAACTATGTTACAAATGAATCTCCGCAATGATATCGTGCTCGTGCAATTGAAGGGCGCACTTGTGGTCGTACCGCCAGCGGCGGATTGTTCCAGCGATTGTTTTCTTTAATGTGCCAGCGTATCTGTTGCATAGCGGGACGGGAGCGGGATGGGTTTTTGGTGGCAGGTATGTTACTTTTTCCTGTCTTAATTAGTTGTAGAACTCACCGGGAGGAGGAAGATAATTCGCTCGCCCCAACCCAACGATCCCGGGGTCAATCGGGAGGAAAAGCACAAGAAAATGCTGCTGCTGGCAGGAAACGCACCGGCCGGCTACACATCTCTCGGAGGTGGCCAATTACGCACCCGGCACTTGGCCGATAGTCACGGTGCAATTATTTGTTCCGCCAGATTGTGCTCTGATATAACAGCGAAGTAGCAAAAATAAACACAAACACATAAGAAACAGCGCTAGCGGAAGGTGCAAAACTTTTCGCACCTACTGTGTTCGGTTCGGCATGCGTGAGAAAACGCGGTGAAAACCCGGTTAAGGTAAGCATAATTGCGAAGTCAAATTAAATCCCTTCCTCACCACCACCACCACCACCGCCGGAGCCTTCTCTTCAGATGGTTCGATAACTTCGAAATGAGTGCGCCACTACTTTTCCTTTTCGTTTTTTCTCTCTCGGTCGTTCGATTCCTCGCTTCGACAGGGTTTTTCTTCGGCTCGGCAGTTTTGAAGAAGGCGCTTCCCAGCGTCAAGGTTAAGTTCACCACCAGGGGCTTTGGTGCATTCTGGAGCGACTACCGCTCGCCGTTTAATAATAATAACTCCCCCGCCGAAGTGAAGGCCAAAGTTGCGCTCGCACGCGATTATAGTTATTATTACTTTGCCACGAATTAAGTTCTTGCCCGCGCTCCGCCCGCCAAGGACCGAGGAGGTACTAACTTTTTGGCCGAGCTTACCGTCGAGCATGACGAGCTTTGGAACCTCAGGTGAAGGTTATTCTAATTTTGATTCTTTTATGTACTTTTTATTTAAATTTTTGCCAGCACCCCCCGGGCTCGAAGCTGACTGGGGAAAGGTCAGAAAAGCATACATACATCGGTTTTTGGGTTTTGTTTGGAGCTTCAAAGGTCGGAGGTGGCATTAAATTGTCGCTCGAAAATCGTCGAAAGGGCTCACAACGAGGGTAGGCAAGTGGGGGGGGCAGTGTATTGTGACGCCAACTGAACGCTTCATGTGCGTTAATTAACTGCAGCTACCGACTCAACCGAGTGGCGAGTTCTTTCCTTCTTCGCTTCGACTCAAGCCGGTTTGATCGATCGATCGATGAATCTGGTCCGTCGATCAAATCGGCGATTGGTTGGGCTCGGATGGGCGGCGTAGGCCAAGGTTGCCTGTTTCGCCGGTTGTTTTTGGTTTGGTTTCCATTTTCCACGACTGACCCACTTCGTAAAAGTGAACTATGCGCGATTGGAGCGGTGCATATAATTTCAACGCCAAACGCACTCATTAGCGGTGGTGGTTTAGATGCAGCTGGTAGGAAAGTGCTGCCTCTAACCTCTCATTCAAAGGCCGGTTCATGAAAACTTCAGGGCCGTTTATCGAAGGCTTTGAAGCATCGTGAGCCCCGGCAGGGCTTGCCCCAAGGTCCGAACGCGGACGAAGCGCCGGACCGATCTGTCAATTATTTCCATTTTGTATTTGACTGAATGCGTCACTTTTGGCGCTCCCAATAGACCGCTGGCCCCGTAATTTGTTTGCTATATTTAGATGCAAAATGTTTGTTCATCACATTGTAATCCAAACCGTCGAACAAGCCATTTTGTTTGTCGTTTGTCCTGTAAACTAATATTCGTAGAGCCTAAAAATGTCTCGAAAACACCACCTCCACGGAAAAGGATCTCCTACGCTCCAAAAATCTTCGCCATCGGGGGGAAAATAGAATCAACAAAACACAAACACATTGCGCCAATATAATCCCGATGCCATCAAAAGCCGAAGACAAACACCGTGCGCTGCTGTTGGCAGCTTTGCGCCGTTGTTGGCGTTTCCCTTTTTTCCGAACGAATGACGCTACTTTCGAGTAAATCCTTCCTAAAGCGTTTCACATTTCCGAGCACTTGTGTTTTGCGAATGGTTTCGGTTCACGGGGCTGAACGGTTTCCACGTCGGAATTGGGTTGCCAGAGCCAACATCCTTGGTCCTTATGGTGAAACCGAGCGAAACGATGACAGACGGAGACGCGGCCGATGGATTGGGAACGCTTCCAGTGCTCTGCCACTCTCGGCAAGTCGGAAGATAATTTAATTAAATAGCATCCATCGCGCAACTGTCCAGAAGCTGACAGAACCGACCGGCGGGGAAGGGGAAAGGAAGAATGGGCCGGGCAAACATTTGAAGCAATCTGGCCGCTCTCTTCTTCTCTTTTCCTCCTCTCTCCCTCGGGGGTTGGAAGTTGATTTCATAAACTAACCTTCACTGCCATTCCCCATTTTTGGTTCGTCGGTACGGGAAGGGATTTGACTTTGCGATTGTGGAAACTGTTACTTCCGTTCCAGAGGCAATATGCTTTTCATCTGTCCCTCCCCTGCTTTAGCCTCCAATGCCGAGCCAGGGGCAAGGTCAGTGTTGAGTTCCTCCTCCAGGGTCGGGGTGGGTTTTTATGTCACCCCAAAACATCGCCATTATTCACCCTGGGGACGCCGCACTTCCGGCCAGGATTTTCCAGGAAAAAACTTTCGAACACAATCCCCACAAAAATAAGTGAGGGAGCACAGCGTCCCCGGTTGGTGGTGGTGGTGGCAGAGGCAATGTAATTGAAATGCACTCCGCACGGCCATAATGGGCAATTCTCAAGATAGTGCGGTCCCTCTGCTGTGCCTCTGCTTGAAATCTGCAGTTGCATGCCAATTTCATGCCCTCTCGGGTGCGCCACTCCAGCTCAAAAGTGACCCCCCCCCTCCCCCCCCCACCGTTTGCAGCTGACGAGTAGCTTGTTCGGACGACCGGGAAGTAGAACGAAGCAGTAAATTTCTGTCAACCCACCCAAGAACGCCTTCCATTTGCCGCCTTTCTTCCATCAAGGCTTTCGATTTTCATTCGGCCCCCAATGCAATCCAGCGGGCCACAATCTTGTATGTGACCGGGTTGTTTGTTTTACACCCGCTCTCGCACTGCCCGCGTCGGCGTGGGCTGCATGCTGGCAAATTGCCCTGTCCTGCTCACATCGGAAAGACGCACTATGGTGTTCCACTCGATATGGTGTTCCCCAATAGTGCCAAGCTGCTGGCAATGGAATTGAAATTCATATTTGACATAATTAGTAGGGTAATATATTCATGCACCATGCCGCGTTTCCGATGGGTTGCACCCAGAGGACGTACTACATCGGTATCGGGGGTTATTTTAAGGATAAAAAGGTTGAATGAATTGGTTCGTTTTGGGACCCCTTTTTTTAAACCTGATATTTCTATTAATTTGAATACTAAAACCCGCTGTCTACTGGATAACTTTACTGGAAATAATGGAAGTGTCTTCAGAGGTTTCACATGAATTTAAAATAGACAAATTACATTTGGCTTCTACGATATTTCTTTTCCATTTCGTTCATAGATTGTAGATTAATCAATTGGCGACATGCCTCGGTTTCGCGGTGATTTTTCCATGTGTTTTATTAATTCTGAGCTATTGAAATGTCAACTGGTTTATATGTAAGCAAGTTCGATTCTTCGTTATCTTTCTTGCACTTAATTCTACTTTATTGTGAATGTTTTCTAGTTTGATAACAATTAAAATTGTAAAGGTTTTTTTTAAATTAATATTCAACAGACGAAACGAGGTCCTGTATTTGAAAAGAAAATATTAATAGTATAATCGAAATTCGGCTTGATTTGTTTTCTCATGAATACATCACTGGTTCCATTTATCAATTTTCTTGAACTTGGCACCCGATTGTTCGATGCAGTGCCGTTTGTCTTTCGATGACACTAGTGAAGCTTCCGATTCCTCCCACAAAGCTGTGTTTTTTTTCCACCCCATAGTTCCTATCGTCTTCAGACGCAAACTAAACGATGTGGGGGAAATTATTGTTTTGACCTGCATTTCCCGTCACGTGCCGGTGGACGAGCCTGGTGCACTTTCCCGCTCCGGATTCGCTGTAGGAAAATTACATCGGATAACATTACCAGCATCATCATCATCATCGCCATCGTTGTCGTCTTCGGCATCATTACTTTCGTTGCCGATGGCGGACGCAGACGGTGGCCAAAACTTGTTCCACCAAACGAAACGATTGCCGGACTTTTATGGGCCGACGGTAAATGAAAGCCTTCCCAGCTTCCCCGTCGGTGGACGGCGGGGGCAAACTGGAATGGTCCACAACGCTGCCAGGAGCAGTTTCATAGAATTGCACGGACCGGAAACGATGGATGAAATTAGCGTAAAATTAGTTGTTCCCAGATTTGGCACACGCGGGCGCTGTTCACTCGCGTTCACTCGACGTTAAACGAGCCGCGGCACCGGCGAGCTTTCCCTGCTCCCTTTCAACGCCACCACCGGAAGGGGGTGGAAAGAGCGGACCGGGGTGTACGGAGTTGGCGCTACCCGAGGGTCGCTTTGTACATGGCTGGTTAAACGGTTGTTCATTGAAGGCTCCCGTGGGCTACTTAGCCGCTCTGGCGTGCTTGTCGGGGTTGAAATTGCAAGCGATTGCTTTTCCGCGTAGGACACAAGCCAAATGAGCAGAACCTTTGACGAAGCTGTACTTCGGCAGGAAAGCTCTCTGTCGTCACATGGTTTACGGGAAGCTGCCGACAGAATCCTTGGTCGAGAAAATTGCACAGTTTTCCATACAAGTATGGCATTGTAAATTGTTTTCCTTATTGTTTGCAGAACGATATTGCCATCGTCAAGCATAAAGTAAAAGGAAAAATAATCCGACCAAATTTGTGAGCGGTGATTTATTTTGCGATCTCTTTAAAGTTGCTACCGGAGGTGGGAAATTGTTTATCGAAACACGGAAGCATTCAGAAACACAAAAATAATCCAAAGAATTGTTTGTTTCCCTTCTTTTTATTATTATCAGTACCGAAAATAGTTTGCTAAATAGTTTTTCTTGAAAAAAATCCATTTAATTACTCTCACTTATTTGCCGAACCAAAACTATTGATCGCAATTAACGTTCACTTTGTGCAAAGTTATTGAACCGTGTGAGCGTATTTGCGTTTGATAGACACGATGCACTTTGCTTTTTTTTCCCCCAATCCTCAGCTGCGCCCTTGGAACAGTTTTCAATTTTCGCCTCCCTGGCCCAGTTCTCATCGTTTTCCCAAGGGCCCAGGCGAATCGGATTGCCGCGAAAAAAGTCTATAATTGATAAATCGATTCGTTTTTCTCTTTTTTCGTGATTTTCCGGACGGTCTCCTAGCCACAGGCCGGTCGTGCTTCCTTCACCTTGCAACACGCCAACCGTTGGCGTTGCATTGGCACGTCGTATTTTCCCGGTGCACATTATCCGCTTCGCTTTCCCGCAACCGGTGGCTGTCGCGCCTGGGGACCGATTGAATTCGGTTCGATTCTTCGAAGGGATATCAATTTTCGCAATCACCAACACTCCCCCAACACCCACACACACACACACACACACACACACACACACACAGCCATGGAATCAGTGCGGTGGCCGTGGAGATGATGGGTGTTGATAAATTGTTTCTTTCATCGGAAGTTCGGCGACAAACGGCGCAACGCGATCGGATGATACCAAAGCACATAATGGATTCCATTTTCATCCTTTTCGAAGCCCATTTTGCCTCGCGATTCTGACTTTTGATCAAATAAAGACAAATAACATACCGCTGGCGTGGTGTACGAAGGATGTAAACATAATCCAATCCCGGTCCATTACGCAAAGCCCCGGTTCTTTACGGGTGAACGCATCGGAAAAGGCTCGGATCTCATCCGTTAATTATTGTGTTCGAATGGCGGTCCGCAAATGAACTATCAAAAATCGTTGGAAATTATACCGTGGAAAAGGGCCACAAAATAAAACAGGAAAATGATGCGTTCAGGCTGTGATGAGGTTCATTAATCAACCATAATCGTTTAATTCCGTTTGCCGGCCACAGTCGTTCGGTTTGGATTGTGTCGGCATGATTGAGTTATGAAATGGCCAGCAAGAACAATTACACATTTTATTACTTCGTATTATGATTTGCAAATATTTTTATTACCGGGTGGAAAATTCCTGCCAAATGGAAATGGTTTGGATGCCAGCTTTAACTGCCACTAAAAGTGAACGAAAAAATCCAACCAGGCCCAACGCCAATTCATTGTACTGCGAATTTTTTCTCATCATTTGCTCAAATCTGTGTTTCATTTGGAAAAAAAATCGAAAGCAGTTTTCCCGGTCCACCCATCCGTTTGTTTGGGGGATGCTTCCGTAACGTGAGATTGTCCATTTTTTAACTTTCAGCGGCACTTTCATCGACCAAATCCGTAGCAGTGGCAAAAATGCATGACTAAATTAAAACACCGCGCGCCAAGCGGAGGCAAAGGCACACCAAAGCTTCCCCGAGGGGTGGTGGTTGGGAAAACTCGTCACCACCGACGGCTGGATCGGATTTGGTTGAGTAATTTTATTCTTTTTTTATTCTTTCACTTTATCCGATTCATCCCGCAAAACTGTGTGAATTGTGCAAACGTCCAGAAAACCTCGCGATCAATCGGATTTCGTTACGGAGCTGTTCGGTGCTTCGGGCGGAATGATTTAAACAATAAAACAGACAAAAACCTCAAACTGGTCCGGAAGCGTGTTGAAACACAAGAGTCGAAACCCCAGGCGGGGACGGCTTCAATGCAAGTGGCCACGTTTCGGCTCGCCCGGGAAACATCACCATTTCTTGCAACGCCGACCAAAAGGAATCCAATTTTGCGTAAACCAATCAACGCACCGAAATACCGGTGGGGTGACCTTGCGGGACCGGAACTGTCAATAACAACACACTTCAACACGTGTTCGCGGGCTCCGGGGCAAATGGCTTAATAATGTACCATCCTTTCCGGGATTGGCGCCTCGTGGTTTGATTGACGTGTTCGGGGATGCTGCCGAGTGAGGCACAATTTTGGCCACCGTTTCGGCAAAATGACATATGTTTCGGCAGAGTTTGAATACTTTATACCGAATCAGTGCTTCGGCTCACCATTTCAAACTGACAGCGTGACTCCCAGCGTTTTGATTGATGCTATGCGCGAATCGTGCGTGAATTTTAATGGAAAGACGAATATGTTTGACTTTTGAATTGGATTTTGAGTTTTAAATCAATAACAGTATTTCATCAGCTTATTCGATAGTGTTTCCAGTAAATATTCAATTTTATACGTTTTTTATAATTCTTATGCTTACAGGGTAAGTGCTCCTATAGTGGTGCTAGTACCAATGTTGGATGTAGTGGAATAACATTCTAGCTCTACGACTAAATAAATACAATGGAGATATTTGTTCTTCTATGGAATGTTCTTTGATCTTCTGCAGAGTGTTCAAAAGAAAAACCTTCTCATTCCGTAAAGAATTAAGGCTCCAAAATTAATATTTTCCAAACAGGTAGTACTAATATGCTGGATTTCCTGAAGAATTTATCAGGTATGCCATGATTTCCTTAAGACTATAAATCACTGCAAAATGCATTGGTTTATGAGAGGACTATTAGGCTAATGCATAGGTCTATGACTAAGAGAATGCATTGGCCTATGAATATTTTGGCCATTCTGTTTTAAATTTGCTTCAAAACTAAGTCACAGTCAAAATATATTCAGTCATTTCCAAGTCTATACTATATACTATAGGAACACGATACCACAACTATAGGAACCATACCACCATTACAGGAGCAACCAACTCGGGAGAAATATACGCTTTCTTTCGTCTATTTTTAATGTTTTACGGTGAAAATATATATTTTCCAGGAGAAAAGTCGTGTTTCGATCATAATTGGTACAACTATGTAAATTATTGTGTTCTTAACAATTATAAATTACATCATATTGTTAGTTACATTACTAAGTGCACCACTATTGGTACCGTTACCATGCTTAGTTCTTATACCTAGTAAAATTGTTAAATAACCATTCATAGGCCTTTTATGATCCAGCTAAGACAACATTTCTCGGCAAAAATAAAACATAAAAAATTACTTATCTGAGGGCACACAAAAACTATTAAAAATGATTACATTTGTCATTTATTATGATAGGGGTAATAGCGTTACATCAAATTCAACCAACCTGTTAACAAACTCGACTCAAAGCACATGAATAAGAAAATATATGTCTCTTCACACAATTCATAATGCCATTGCCAAAAAACATCGCACTTGATGCATTTGGGAAGCTTAATTTGATAGTGTTGTTGCTTCGACCAGCGCCACATCCTGCCAGCCGGGGTGTCAAATTGAAATAATCCTTCCGGTATCCGGAACGTAGTCACCTCCGACTGCTTCCACTTAACACCCCATTTGAGCGCCATTAAACAACCGAATAAAATCGACATAAAACAACCTATTTACGGTGGGCATAAAGTGCTGCGTCTCCACCTCGCCGCCTCGCGCGGCGTTCTAACATTCGCCACTACCGACCATTAATATCCCTCGCCGCGATTCTCGACGCTAACGGCTTTCCGCTTATTATCGTTAATTGCATTGACACTCTCGGTTTGCCGCGCGCACTCCAGAACCCGGGCGGGTTCCAATAATTGCACGCCGGTGCAACGACGAACACGACGACGACTGCTTAAATACCGTCGCAATACACACGCCGCGCCAACTGCAACGGTGGAGATTATACGGTAGTTATATGGTCTTTTAAAATGTACTAAGCAGAACAGTGCACATGGACATTACACACCATCGCACCAGCACACCACCTTCCCCCCTTAAGGGTTGTCGCAAAAATTGTACAAAATTAAATTAGACAGCTAATGGCCGAATGGACCGTTCGGGACGGAACACTTAACTCGGGGCGAGTGCCTACGCGAGGCGCCCAACATTCGGTGGGCTTGAATGGGCATCTACCAAGAGGTGTTTGTTTTATTCTGTGAGGGGAAAAAATAGAATGGAAAACTGACTGGCGTATTAGTCATCGGTTTGGTATGATTGAACTGTCCAGCTTGGAACCCACCAGACCGGGGTGTCCTTTCTGTTTCGCGAGAGACGTTAAAGCAATCCCTCGCTGGTTCTTTAGCCCACCAAAAAGGCGACTATATACATGAGGGTTGTATAAACGCACTCCTATCGCGACCGGACCTCGACCGAGAGCTGGTGAGGTTTAATATGAATTAAAGTTTGACCACAAGTGCGTGACGGTTGCACGTGCCCTTCGTTGTCATTTTTTTTACGAAAAATAGTTTGTTTTTTCTACTCCGGAAAGTTCTCCGTGTGGCTTTTGAATGCCACGCCATGATGTTTTTATTCCACTTTTGTTGTCCTGGTAACGATTACCACCTTCCCGGGTGTGGTGTACACACAATTGTACGCAAAAACAAGGAGCCAGGTATGATCATAGAATTCATAATTGTCCAAGCCCTTCCGGAACGTGCCCTTCCGGCACGAGGTTCACCCTCACCAGTAACTCTTAACGCCGGCCCGGAGTCCAGGAGTCTCATATGAGACTTCATGACTGCGAACTGTTAACTATTTCTTGCGCATATTGCGACCCGCTTGGCACGCTGCGTATGTGACGTGGTTTGTTAGAGGCTGCTGAAGAATAATTTATCACTGCACCACCTGGAGGAAGGGCCGGTTGGCTCAGAAGAGAGCGCGACCGTTACCAGACATACAGGTAAACGGCAAGCGGACTTCAAAAACAATTCGCGACGCAAGAAGCTCAAAATTACCTTCAGACGGGTCTCGACAGTTCCCTCGCCAACTCTCCATACGCCTTGCCGTGGTTGATTCATAAGTGTATTATGTGTACATTTGGTACGCAAAATATTCATACCACGAACGTCGTCGGCAGCATACGTCGTCCGGTTTTGTTTTGTGCCGCAAATAGGCACGCCGGTGCCCAGAGTTCGGTTGGTGGAATTCATATGCACTCGTTGGGACTGACGATTTATTGTCGTTTTGGTATATGTTCAGCTCTTTGTCGGAAAACATACCGGTGTGGAGAGCCTTTCTTTCCTGCTTGTGGTAAAATAATTATCCAACCCAAGCGTACGGGAGCAGGCAAGGAAGAAATTAAAAACTAATTTAGATTTTAACTAACAACTCCATAGTTTTGTAGCACTTTTTCCCTCCCTCCTGGCCTAGGAAAAAGGGACACGAGATGGAACGCCAGAGGAACCTGGGCGTGGGCAAAAGGGAAGGGCTCGTGGACTAGAGTCAACTCAAAGCACGCATGGTTGGCGAACAGCGCACGCTCGTTGTCTAACATTCTTTTCGGTCCCGTGCGCCATAAATAACTGTCGCGCAATCTAAGAGTGGAGGAACCCAACCCCGGGGCTTACAGGGTAAGGTTTGGAGGTCGTGTTGGACCTGGCTTCAAGCCCAGGTGAGGTACCATAATTGGCCATTGGCAGATAACGAACTCCGGTGAGAGCTCTTGAGGGCATCTAATATCTACCTACTCGGCGTCAGGGTCCTAAACAAAGGTGAAGCTGTCCACCACACAACAATAATAAGCCTTTGGTCGAATGTCCTTGTTTTCCGCTTGGATGTTGTTTGGTTGTAGACAAATTTGAAGATTAATTCTCAATTAGCCACGTTCGAAAACGGCGTTGCCGAGTAGCGCTTTCGTCGACGGCGTGTGGCGTGAGGTCAATTAACCAATTAAGGGTACGGATCGGAGGTGAGATGGATGGATCGAAACGTGTGGAGTTCTTGATGCTTTTTTCTGCTAATTTAAATCTATGTCTACATCATCCTCTTGCCTCCCCGCCTCGGAAAGCTGCTGTCCCTCGGAGCCGGAGTGATTTATGTCCAGTTCGATCACGAGGTACCGTTTGTCGAGTGCACCTCCGACTTACCGTTAACGTACCGGTGGTGTCTCCAAAAATGGGAATTCCACCGCGGGCGTATCTCGAGGAACTCCGGTTGGCAGTCGGATGGCCACGGCGCCGGAGTACCGTTGCATTCTTGTGAGTGGTTGAAAACCGAGAAAAACATCTCTACGGGGTGGGTTTATGCATGATATCAGATGTTCCCCCACGCGCAAACCTCATCGCTAGATGACCTTCAGCGCATCACATGGCAAGACCCGAGCAACGGTTCGGCCATTCTGGCTCGTGTCTCTCCGGTTCTCCGGCTAGCGCCTTCTACGGGAGTAATGCGATGTAAGCTGCCTGCGGAGAATGAGATGATGGGCATGGAATTGATGATGAAACGCTGCTTCGGACCATGCTGAGCCGGCGATCGAGGATGCAGATCGCGTACTTTTTTTTATCTCAACTCCGACGCATCTGTAAATGACATCAACCGAGGCCGTGTTTTTATTCCTCCGATCGGTTGTTGTCGTGACGGATGAAGTTTGTTCAACTCAACCGTTTTAGAGAAACCGTTTCGCGCTTTAGATCGTCGGGTGATGAAGATTGATGGCTAATGGGTTGGAATGACTGTGTTTAGAATTTTTAGAACATCGTCATTCCTTTGTGGTATTCAAACAAAACTGCATTCCTATTTTCTTTGGGATGAAGATTATTTCATTTATAATTTATATTACCAGCTCTCGGTCAAAACTTTATTTACTTTTCAAAGTGATTTTAAACCAAAGTGAGCAGCCCTTTCTACATTCATCCTGTTTGATTCCAGAAACCGTAAAACATCCTCTCAGACTCGAAGACAACCGACCCAGCTGACGAGATGATATTGGATTGAAGAGCTACCTTCCATTCCCAAACATATTTCAAGTCCCTTTTCCTCGCGCGCTTGCAGCTCTTTAATGTGTTCGACCTCCATTCATATGTCGGAAAAGCTTTTCGTGATGAAATTTATAAATTGAATCCAATTGGCTTCCTTCCTCGCCGAACGAACTTCCGCGTATGGCGGAAGAGCTGTCCGGATACGTTCCGTTCCGCCATTTTGCCAGCCATCATTTTCGATTATTTCCACATAACTTTACCACGTCCTGGGAACCGAACCGACGATCGGCTTTGATCCTCACTTTCCGCCCGCAATGATTGGCGTTAGAAGTACCATCGCCCTCTTCCTTGTTCGGTTTTTGGAGTGGTTTTCGTTTTCCCTTCTTTTAGAACTTTCTTCCCGCGTGACCAGCTGGTACGCATTCTCACGATCCAATTTCCATCATCCGATACCGGTGAAATCATTGCCGCCCGGCCCCCGGTTGCTTTCCTCGTACTTCGTCCGCTTCTCGTCGAAGGCAATGTCCTTTCAACACACACACACTCCCACGGTCATGGTCGCTTGGAGGTTAAAAACATTCTCGCCTAGTTCGGTCGAACACGTTACACTGGAGGCTGGACAAATTTTCCATCGACGGAAAAGGGAAGAGAATTGCGGTAGATTTTCCTTCCGTTTTTTTTTTCTTTGACAAAAAGTTTTCCAAAGCTCACCATAGCCATACCATCCCCTCCCCTCGTCCCCCGCAATTGACTTCTATCAAGTCAAATATGTTTGTTCGCCTCGTGTACGTATCCTGTGTAATGTGCTCCAAATTGTTTTTCTTTTTTCCTTTTTTATGTGTTTTCCCACGCTGTCGTGTGTGTTTGCTTCGATGAGCCGTGTACTTGCGCTGCTGGCGAAAAACTTTCTCCCTTTTCATCTCGCTCTCTTTTTTCCCCCCTTCTCTTTTCGCCGAACATGTTCACGGGGATTCAAAGGAAAACAGATGTAGCGCCTCGAAAATACACCCACATACACACACACACATCCCCTCAATTTTCCCACCAACTTTACTCTCAATTAAAGCATTATCGAATGATTGTTTGCAGAACGTCGGCGAAAAGTTCAGCTCAACTGGAATAAGCTTTCCGGGGGAGTTTTCCGTACCGGAACCCTGCGCCGTTCGCCCCTTACCCGTCCAACCACCTACACCTAAGTGGACGATTGTTTTCCACCGACTTGAGCGGGAGCTTAAGGAATCATTTCCATTATCGCCAATTGTCACATTCTACCAATTTTGCCTGTCTGCACGCTGACGAGTGTCGGAGAGGCGAAAACCACGGTTGATTCTTTAAGTGGTGGTTTTTCACGCCACATAATGTCTGAATCTGAGGGGGTACCAAATTCCCTACCGGAGGGATTCAAGATGAAGCAAGTGGAAAATGACACAATGTTGGTACTTGTTGCTTTTGTCAAATTTAAAATGAATAATAAAGTGTTATTCTAACGCGAAACCTGTAATGCTACAAAATAGTTTAAAATAAATTTCCTTCCATGGATGCATTGACCTCAGGAAACTATGTTACATAACTTGATGAAAGTCATACCGTAACTTTTTGATGGAAAACAGAAACGCGCAGATTGAAGATTTAAAAAACTAAACTTACTAATTCCAGCATCTCCGCCCATCTCGAGACCATTTCGTTTTTCCTCCGTACCATCTGTACCACCCACCACCCAAATCAGGCTTCCGGTGCGGGTTAGAAAATTAGTTTTCGCTCCCCATTGTCGCACCATTTATGTAATTCGTTTTCACCCGTTTATCAGCACGAGTCATTGCTTACCGAAGCTTTTCTTTTGTTTTCTTCACAGATTTCCCGTGCCTGGAGTGAACTTCGTCCACCTGGTGTCACTGGAAAGAGAGGTAGGGTAAAACTTTTACTTGTCTTTTTCGCTCGGTGGGTTTGTTTGAAGAATTTTCCATCCCATTGAAAAGGTGCTATTAGAGAAAATGGGTGACAACAAAACGAAACAAATCAATCGCAGGATGTTTATGATGCGTTAGCAACTTTTTTCTTATAATTGTATTAACAGAGCCACATGGTGAATATATAAAGTTTAACACGTTCCGTACCAAGCGTTTTAGCATAATTTTTAGTACAATTTTTCAAATTACAATTTGTTCATAATATTTGTTAAACCTATTGTTTTCGAAGGCCAAGCAAAAACTTAGCTTCCCAAAAAATTTATATAAAATATTACAATAATTTTTATGTTGCATTTTTATTTATTTATGGGTCAAAAACTTATTTGTACTAAAACTGCTGTCACCCATATTTGGGTGACGCGGTACGGAACGTGTTAAAAGAAGTTAAAATTACTCCAACCAGGTCTTTAAAATGAAAAGACTTTGCTTGCGATATATTCAAGGAACACATTAACGTTAAATTGTTATGCACGCGACGCAATTGTATTATTCATGGCGTTGTTTCCTTTTTTGTTTCAAACAAATCCAACACTGACTCAAGCATAATGTGCCAAACGGTATATCATTAATTTGAGCTCACAAAAACATAACACATTACCGCAGGGAAGCATGCTCTTGAAGGGAGCGAAGGAAAAATTCCTCTCATGTGTGAAGCATAACCTCGCCAATGTCACAAAAATCTATACTAAATTATCCTTTTCTCACCCAATGAACCGTTGGTACGAAGAGGAAAAGCGAAACGAGCCCTTGGGTCGGGGAAAGCGTAACACAAACGAGGGCGCAGGGCGGACGGGGAAAGTCAAAACGGCGCACAATAAGCGTGCACAAATTTCCCGCCAACAACACACACACACACTAAACCCGGTGACGGTGACGAAATATGACAACCATCATCATCAACATTCGTCACGTCCGGTGGTGAAGTGGTGTTGATGGGGGAGGAAGCGGGTGGTTTGGGGAGAGGAGAGCCCAATGTCAGGACGATGACAGTTCCGTGAAGGTGCCGCTCATTTTTCCTAACGAATCGCGTGATGTCGCCTCATTCCGGTTTGTTTTTCCTTCCGGCTCAACTGCTCCTTTGGCCGGCGGGTGTAATCCTCGCAAATGGGAAAGTGCTTTTTCGGAGCAGCTTAAAGAAACAAAAACCGAACAAGCTACAGAGGAAAATAAAACAAACAGTTGCCACCCGACGAAAGGAACAGATCAACAGTCGCTCGGATGCGTTGGTGCGAGGACAGATAAATCAAAGGACATACGAAGCGCTTCGGAGTTAATGTTCTTTCTACTTCATCATTCTGGTTGATAGGTGTGAAGAAAAGTTTTACTCGTCCATCCCCGTGGAGCCCGCAAGGCATGGCACACTTGGGTTTGAAAAGGAAAACACAGCCCGTACTCGGTAACCAACTCCACAATGCCGACGCACCGCGAGTGGGTGAAGATTAATTGCCATGAATTCCGCGGTAAATGGAGGAGGTGGAGAAGGAAAAGGTGCACTTGAAAACCAGCTACGCATCTCGGTGCAATATTTGTGAAATATTTCTGTCCAAGCAAGGGAAACGATTAGAGGGAACCGCGCGGTAGAAGCATCTCTTCCCGCAAAACGACCAAAGTTGCAACGAGCGTTTTAAAAACGGAACCAAAGGGAGTGTCGCAGTCGTTATGATTAATTTTCCCCCGAGCAGGAAGCATTCCGAGAGCGGACGCACCAGACACCGATCGTCGGACATGTCGGGCGGACGGCGTTGGCGTTGTGTGTCATGTCAAACAGACGACCATCCGAGATAGCGAGTGGCGCGATAGTCCTCGCTGAAGAGTTGGTAAGAGCTAGGAGAACTGGAAACTCTCTAATGTTCCAGCGCTATCGGATGTGCTCCGGTCCGAGCTGGTGGTGGTGTCGTTTCATGTTTGACTTAGAGTAATGGTGGATGACTGCGCTTGCCGTGCGCCGTTTGCGACCATATCGCGGTCATTAATCTCACGTCGAGAAGGAGGCCTCCGGGAGGATCCTTCTCAAACCTTCTTTCGCCATCAGAGGTATGGGCGCGTTCCCACTAGGGGGTGGCGGTTCAGTTTTTCCTAGTGCGTGCTGGCTTGCGTGCGTGACACAAAGCACCCTTAACGCCCGGTTCAAGAAATTCACCTTCACCGCAGGCATTGTTTGGTCCTGAAAAATGGCCCTGTTTTCGAGGAAGCTCTTCTGGGCTGGGCAGATTTCCGCACTGAAACAGGCAACCTCCGACGGCACCACACCTTCTTGTCAGATGGAAAACTAGCCGAACGGCCTACAAAAGGACCTCCATGGGATGGCTATATTTTTCCAACCCTAAGGGCACGGTGTCCGAAATGCTTCACCTCCGAAAGCACGAAGACAGATCGATTAAGGAAATTATGTCCTTCGAAAATGTCCACCATCCCCACCACGACCACTCCCTTCGCCCGTCGGAACTAATGTACCGTACATTCAACAGGATATTACGTTTGCTCACGGAACGATACGATCGCATCATTACCTCGTCCCTGTGTACCCCCAAGGTGCTCTCAAAAGACCCCCGAGGCTACAAGCTCCTTCGCTGCGGATAACCTTTTGCGTGATTTCCTCCCCCACGAAATGGGCAAAAGGCTCAATAGTCCTGTCTTTCCTTGGAAAACTTCAATCAACATTAATTGAGTTTAGTTTCGGGGCACATCACGCTCAACCCTCCTCCCCGCCGGGGTGTCAATGTACGATCCTCGCGTCGGAAATTGTCATCGAAATAACTCGATTTCAGCCCGTCCCGAGAAGGTGCTCCAAAGTTTACCGACCCGACATTTTACTATCGGATTTGTTTGCACCGTGGAAAACGGGAATTGTAAACGGAAGCTGGCCAAAAAAAACCAGAGCACCTCGAGGATAGATTTGATTGCTATGCTTTTTTTTCGATTTCGCCAGGACAACTTTCTTCCTAACTCGTACAGTTAATCCGAAACAAGCTTGTGTTGCCTTCTCTTGTTAGCTCCTTTATGCACACCACGAAACTTTACTCCCGAGAGATAGTTTTTGCCACTATTTTCGTCGTGTGCCCTTTTCGTCGTGTCCATTGTCTTCCGCCGAGTTTCCACCGAATTTCATTTTCCCCTTTCCTCGCCTCACCGCCAGAGGTCGCCACTATTACCCGTACCCGTAGGATAAAATACGAGCATGTAAGATTAGCGTCCCGTTTTTCTCCTTATCATGCATTATTCTTTCCCATTACCAAAACTCAATTTTCGGTCCGGTTCGGGAAAAGGGATTAAGGAAAAAAATTGTCCTCGTTAACGTACGGGATCGGGTGAGTTTTTCACCTGCGAACAAATGGGGTTCGAAACAAACCTCCAGATAATGGCAATGTTCTGGCGGGAGGCAGTATGACCCTTACTCAATTTGTAATGTTCGGGTTTTTGTTTTGCTGATTTCTCTCTAGCAAATAGTGGTAGCACGTAGTAGGTTGGAAAATATTCCTTTTTCGTGCATAAACAAAGAAGAAACTATGAACATCCTAATCAGCTAGTCGTATGAAATTTTCATGTGTGGTTCCAAAAACGACTAAAGCCCTGGTTTGGTTCGAACAAGGCAAGGAAATGCCATTCTCCATTCCATTTAAAACTAGCGATCTAAGCTACTCTACTACAAACATCGGGGTCCTTTTTGTACTTTTTTTTGTAAATTTCCTGAAATTTTTAAAATGGAACCCCGGAACAGCCATTCTTTGGTTTTTTGTTTTCATTTTGTTTGCGGACAAGGATCACGAACATTTGTAATAAACTAGACCGGAGTCCAGAAAGCTAGACCGGAAAGCAAATTTTGCACATCGTCATCATCATCATTATCATCATCATCATCACCGTTGTCGGCGGTATCGTTGACATCTTCTGCAACCGAAACCCTTTTTCGAGAAAAAGGCGTTCTTTGAAGTCCGAGCTAAAGTGGAGGGGACAGCAAAACTGCCGCATTACCACATTAACGATTTATGAGCCTTGTGGAAGGATACTTTTTCCAGCTACTCTCTTCGTCTGTCTGTGTGGTGGCAATTATTTTATTCGTCTTCGTCCGGTCCCTCTCGGCAAAGTCGTAGCTTTCTAGTTCAATTCTAGGAAAAGAGCAACACTTTTCATGCGACGCTTTCGTTTCGCCCGGGAGTGACAGGATGGAGCAAAATGGAGGATATCCTTTTTCCTTGGCGTGTTTATCCTTTCTCTGCCACAAAGTGGGAAAAACCAGGCGTCAACACAAACTCACACAAGAAAAAGGGAAAGTACAGGGAACACGTACCAATCGTGGAAAGTAGGAAAAAAGGACTAGGATTCGTAGCGCCAAAGGCACACCAGTAACCACATCCGGTCTCGCACACACACCACCACTTCCTCCCGGGCCAGTCCCCCCGCTGCGGAAAGATGAAGAACATCCAACCGCCATCCGCCGGAATGGGCGGGTACCGGAAGCACGAGGAACCGGGAAAGTGTAAAAGTGTCGTAAATTAAATTGAATAATCGCAACGGTACAAATTTCCCATTCGCATTCGAACTTCTAGATTATTGGTTTACAAATGTCACCCCCGAAGTGCGGCCGGGATCCCCCGGATGCAATGGGGCGGGGGAGGGAAAATCGAAGTTCATCCTTTTGCGCAGATCCGATTGTGCCCCCCCTCCCCCCGTAACCGGTTACCTAACCTCAATTACGGGGTCCGGCTGGAGCTCTGGAGTGAAGTCGGGTCGGTAAAATCAACACACACACACACACCGCACCGAAGTTATTCCAATTTAACTTTTTCACTCCGGATTGGCTCGTGTTAGGCCAAGGAAGAAAAACTGCCGCACAAGGACACTCGGGAAATCCCATTTCATTCCCCCAGGGAGGGGGGGGGGGGGGGGGGGTGTGAGATGGACCGAGAATAAATGCAAAGACTTGATGCGCCCTTTTGCATGGCGCTTGGAGCACGCTGTAACAACCGACAATAGTTAAAGAAATGCCTACGATGGTGAAAGATATTTCACGTTTGGATTTGAAAACTTTTCTTCTGTTCGATGCACTTTTTCCACTCGGGTAAAGCGAAACATGGAAACTTTTCATTTTTATTCAACCCCCTTCAGGGCAACTTCTTTTCCGTCAGAGTAGGCTTGCTCGTGCCGGTGGTATCCATGTTTTTCTATAATTAAACATTTCCATTTACGGTAAACAACTCCAAGTAGGCCTGTGTTTCGTTTCTGTGTGTGGGAGGGTGTCTTTGGAAGGAAATTTGCCAGACAACAACCACGCACGAAGTCGCGAACCGGCCAAAAACGCTACCGGAGGAGTTAACAGAGGATTGGAAATATGATCATTGTCGCTTTCTCGACGTCGGAAAGAAGTTGTTGCCACTAGATCCTGTCAATCAAGAAACACAGAAGAAAGAATAAAAACCCAACCCCGTTGTCTTGAGGTGAGTTAAGTGCGCAATGGCAAAAGGGAATGTAAATGGGTGCAATAAAAATCAACACTATAAAACTATCCCCCCATGAGACATTGTTGCACTATCCTGGAGGATGTTTGCGGTGCATTCGTCACATGGATTCCTTTCCTACGAGGAGACGGGAAGGAAGAAAAGCTGCAATGAAAATGTGGCTTTAACAAGTCATCGAAGACAGAATGTGTGGCTATATGAGATTTAACGCCATTAAAGAAACGGTCGAACCGGTGAGGAAATTCTAGAAAACCATACACAGCGTAACCTAACCCGTGTTTCCGGCAGATGCAAGTTGGTAACAGTGGTAACGTAAGTTGAAAAACAAAAAGGAAGTGCCGCTTGGGACACAGTGTTCCAAGCTTCCCGGAATGACAGAATGGAAGCGCTCAGGACGACATGCTTTAAAAGGATGCTGTTCTTTCTACCTAATCAGTCCATCCTTGAGGTCACAGTTTCAAAAAGCCAAAGCCTTTTACCGTAATAAACTGGTGAGCCTCGGGATTAAATATAAATATATTTAACGTACCGACGTATTTTTCCACACAAATTTTATGGTTCATGTAGATGTGAATCCTTGTACATATACTTTAATTTGAGTGTTCATGAACCTTCTTTAGTTTAGAACCTGAAAATATTCAAGTAAAGCATGACCATAACTAAATTGAACCAAGGAAAGCGCGCTACTGTGGCGCCTCTAGCGGCGTCAGCTGGAAACTAATATTTTTAGTAGTATAAGCAAATAGTAACAATGAAGTTGTGAAAGTTTCAGAACTGTACTATTGTTTTTCGCGAAATGCCGTATAATGGAAATTGAACGACTAAAAATGAATCCGCACAAATAACTGGAAAACCAAGGTAATTGAGCAAATTGAATAAGCCGGGAACCCATAAAAACAAAAACAATAAAAATGACAAGAATTTTTCATTTGTACAATTATGCATAACGATTGTTATAAAAATAGGTTTTTAGTATTCTAATGTTCACTGTTCTTATAAATTCACGTATTTTGTGTTTTGGTTCCTGCATTAGCGCTCGTATCGTGGAAAGGGACACCGTTTTCTCAACGTCCGTTCACTCCTTCTTGCCAAGAACATCTCTAACTGTTCCACCACTTCGTCTAAGCTGAAGTTTTGTGATTTTCCAGATTTTTTCGATGGGGCAAAACTCTGGGAAATTTGGTTTTGGTACCAAGTGGATCTTATTGGCCCAGTACCACTCCAAGACAACCTTGGAATAATGGCAGGTCGAGAAATCTGCATAAAAAAGTACGTGAATTTATAGGAACCGGGAACACTGGTCTCTCAGGGTATGTTGTACTGCTCATCGTGGCATTCACCGTTAATCGCAACAGCCTTGTTTCCTTTCACCCTCTCGACCGCTTTGCAGGCCGCGTCAGTCATTAGAATGCAATCATCACGTCTAGCCGACGACCACTTTCTTCGGTTCAAAGAACTTCTATTGCATTATGCACCGAGTGCCGTAAGTTCAGTGAACTTCCCTCGGACAGAATTATCCGCCCAGACTAGTGACTGCCGGGAAAGAAGGACGGCCCGTTGCAGCGTCTTCCTTTACATAGGTCTCTGTGCCTCACCTGCCCTGCAGTGCAACCCTCCCCGCAGAAGTCTAAGCAAGACTAATGACAGCATTCGCTCATCGCCAACAAGCGATGCCTGTGATTTGCATATTAAAGCACGATGCCTGATGATGGTGAACGATCACATCTGCATCATCATCATCATCATCATCGGCACCGTCACCCATTTGCACGCCCATGGTGTCCGCCCAAGTGTGCCTTGCGCCTCCAGGACTTGGTGGTTTGCCATTCCCTTGCCCTTCCCGGGCCGCAAGTTCATTTGTCTGGGATTGATTTGAGGTTGCAGATCACACACGCGCGCGCGTTCTTTAGGACGCTCCAGACAGCGGACTTTAAAGGCTATCGCTTTCCAAGCATCACCAAGTGGGTTGATAGTAGCAAAAAAAAAAAAACATCGATGAAATTATGAAGATCGCCAGCTGGGTCGGGAAACTATTGACCACACGGCCACAGAAAACTGGTCGGCAAGACGGTAGGCAGGTTTTTCTTGCGAACACGCCGAGTGCATTGTCCCTCGCGCCGTCACGATCATCTCAAAAGCGTGTCGGTGTGTTGTGTTCGCGCGTGTGTGTGTGTGTAGTTGGTAGGCAATTTTCCTATTTTATAATCACCGACCTCCCATTGGCGTTCGACTCGACCGGCGATCAGCGGCGTGTTTAACCACAAACGTCACATAAATGTCACCGGCGCTGCTGGAGAAGGCGACGGAACGAAGGGTGATGGCTACGATTACATCACATCCATCCACGGCCCTTCGGCGCACGCTGGTAGTTTTCCGATTCTCCGCGGTCCATTAATACTGGTTGCAGTTTCCCTTGTCACAAAAGCTACCTCCGAATGATGGATGGCGATATTTCTTGCATAGAAAGCTGCAAAGCACTGTAAACCTTGCCTTCTGCAAAGCACTGTAAACAAGAATAGACAAAAGATAAAATGTTCGCAAACATATGAAAAATATTGTGATTGTTTGCACCTAAAACTATAAAGTGAAAAGTCAATTTTTAATAAACAGTCGTGAACGCATTTTGATAATTAAAATGAATGAATTGAAAGTAATAACTGTATCAAAATCAATCACAACTTGTCTAAGTCAATCCGCTCAGAGTATAAACGTTATTTAAACAATTCTCGATGTAAAGAAAGGCTAAAACATCAACTTGTTTATTGAACTGTCTGACAACCCAATCAATGGAAAGCAAAATGAAACACTACCACGAATGTTTCTATTTCTTCGGTTCAATCTGTCGGCGAAAAATCTATATTGCACCAACTTCAAACCATTGAAGGTTGATGGATCCGTGGCGTGAACCATATGAGCCTCATGTTGTGACACCCTTTCGCCGTCGATGTAAAACCGGCCAACATGCTCAACACCTTTTTTGGGGTGGGCTTCCATTTTGGAACCATGTGACACAAGATCGCCCGCACTGGCGATTTCCCATCCCATCCAAGAGCGCACAATTCGACGCCATTTGCATAACGCACGCGATTGGGAAGTTGCTGGTATTTTCTTTCTCACCGTAAACCGCGCATCTCACTTCAGTGGCACCGTATCGGATGTATTAGGTGTTAGAAGTTACAGCGAAGGAGGAGGGATGGGACAACCTTCGCCATGGCTCGCCGAAAACACACACGTTCGAGAGGGTTTACGCAAACGATCCAATTTTCTCATCGGATCGGTGCACGGATCTGGAGTGGAAGATCGCACGCCGTGGGGGAGGAATGGCGTTAGGCCTCCCACAAACCTTCCGGCTCTGGCCACTCCAGTCGGTTTCGATGCAAAAAAAAGGCAAAAAGGAGGTGCTCTATGGCTTTCGGCGTGCGGGGTGTTGATTAAATTTTCCATAACGGCTCGCAAACGTCCGTCCGAAGCTGGAGGCTTCCCGCCATGGTCACACGGGCACACACACACACACACACACAAACACACAATTTCCGATCACGATTTTGAACTGACCGTTTATGGTTTTGGCGCGGGTGGCTCCGGCCCACTTCCTGCGTTTCGGTCGGTCACGTTCTTCCGATCGGTGCGAACCACATCGGTGAAAAGCGCTATAGTGCTAGCGGGTTGCGTTGATGATAGTTGTTAGATCTTCCACTCCCCACCCCACCCCCCCCGCGAGGAACTCGCCAAACATTCGCTTTTCGTCCGTGCATTCGCTTTTGGCCAGAAAGTGCACCGGCCTCTTCTGAAACGTTACTAGACCTTGGAACCGCTCGAAGGCATCCCCGGCAAACGATGGGCGCCCGCGAATGGAAAACCGAACGCTCATCCCCCAGCGTGCGACCGAACGCAAATAGAGTAACGCCGACCCAGCATTCTAATGCCCTGGCCGGGGCCAAGGGGCGTTCCGAAAACGTGCCAAGGCTCGCGTGCGACGGTTCAATTAAACGGTTCAACCTTGGGAGGGGGAGTGGATGGTAGCTGGCATCCGGTGGGAGGACGCGCTTTCCAAGAGGATGCGGCCAGGTGAAGTTTTCTGGACAACTCGAAGGGCTAGTAAGTGGAACTAGTACCCGGAGTAAGGACAGCCTCAGGTTAAAAGGTGCATTTAATGGATGTTTTCTCAATTCCGGAACACTATGGATAACTGGTGCTGAGTTAATCTAATTTACTCTCTATTTGAATGTTAGAAAGCATCACCTCAACAACATTGTAAAACATAAACAAGAAAGTGTAGTTTGAAATGGAAACTCGGAAAAGGAATCGGCCTTCTACATAAAACCAGAATAGAACTCTCAGTATCGGTCAAGGATAATAGAGTTGCAACAATATCCGTAGTTGAATACAATAACTTTCAATTACAACTCACATTGCACACGTAGCCGACCTAATTACAATGTATTTGTAAACACGAAATTCGCAAAATTCCAGCTACATTCCACAACCGAGTTTCCCCCCAACGCGCTAACAAACCGAGGTCACAGAATGGAAAAATGGTTTTCCTCCGGTACTAATACTCGTACTCGTATCAGAAAACGGATCTTTTACGGCATTCTGCTGGCCTTTACCGCTTTCGACGCCAGAGTTATGGCGTTTTGCTTCCTTTTTTTTATCTTTTATTTCCAGCACGGGGGGTTAACTTTTCTCTATGCAAAGTTTTCCACATTTTCACATCATAAGCGGCAGGGTGGCAGGTAGAATATCGCGTTCTCCCCGGTTCCCCCCGGATGGAGGTTTTAATCAATTTAAGTTGGCCTCCACCGGCTCCGGAGTAGACCAACAGGATAAAGCTACACACACACACACAAACACATAGAATGGAAAAAAAACATTTTAAACTCCTTCGACCACAAGATGGAGGGTTCCTACCTTCAACATTTGATTGGAATGTAAAACAGAAAGTTTTCCTCTTTAGTGATTCTATTTTTCCAACTTTTTTTTCCTTTTCTAAATCACTTTCAAAACATTCCGAATGGATAGCAAACTAGCAGTTAGCTGGTATTTTCTTTCTACTGCACCTACCGTTTACCTCTTTTTTTTTTAAACTCAAGGTGTGCGCGCGTCGAATGGATTTCAAAAGCAACTATGGTTTGTTTAGTTTTTCCTCTTACATTTTCTTCTAGTCGGGTTTTTTTGCGATTTGATAGAACATTTCGCAACCGCATTCCGCTACAGGTGTTGATGCCGACGGAGGCATCAGATAATCCATGTGTTATGTTGCGACCACCGACGGGGGCGCGAGGAAAAAAAATGGGCAAAACACTTTTCCCCACGTGGATGGGAAAACTTTACAGAACACGAGCCAGGTAGGTAATGGCCAAAACCTGCAACACAAAAGCTACCTCTCCCGTGGGCAACCCGTGGGCGCATTTTCAACTGTTTTAAGCACAGGAAAAGCCCACCCGGTTTGGGAAAGGTTAATGGGAAAAGTTCTCGTGGAAATCGCCATAACCGCCGATCGCGCCCGGTGCGGTAAACGTAAACCATTTTCGTGGCCACATCCATCCACCATTTGGACCCCCCGTGTGTGTTTGTGTGTGTTTGACGGCAATTGACGGTGCAATTGAATAAACAATTGATCGAAACGAAACAAAACGTTTTTGGGGTCGGCAAGGAAGGTACATTGAGACAAGCAAGCCCAAGAAGTTTAGCTGATAAACGCGATGCAAAATGTTGTTTACTTCGACGCCACACCGTTGGTACTCAAAATACCATCAGCAGCGCCATCAGGACTTGCAAATATGGCGAGAAAAGTTATAATGTCCCTAAACGGTTGGCTTAAGGAATGAAAATGGTCGGTTTTCACAACTACACTTCATACATACCCAAAAACCAGTGTAACAGTTGCAAACATCATGGTAGAAAAGGGAAATTTAAGCGGAGAACAACATATAAAATAAGAAAAGGATATTGGTTTGTTTTGATTGCAGCAGAGAAAATAATAACGATGCGAATATGACTGAGCTAAATCTAGAGAAATTTATGCAAAGGTTAAATTATCATTCTTTTCAATGTTTTATTAAAAGTTTCTGAATTTTGACGGGGAAAAACTACAGCAAAAATTGAATTTCCTTAAACAGGGTTATCCATCATCGTACTGGTGGGTAATGTGAAGTACTAGCTGCATATGAAGACAATTCCACGGGTTTCCTTCACTCCTCCTTTCCGCCTTACCACTTATTTTCCACCGCAAGGACACGTTACGGAACAATGAAGTTCATTATGCTAAAAGTATCTTGCCCGCCGCCGTTTCCTCAACTCCTTCGTTACGTTTCGCGGGGCGAAAGCAAACGGGGGTGAATGGTACTTGAATCCATTCCTTGGCCGCGCATTCGTCGACCCGTCTAGCGGTGAGTTTTTCACCGTGCACCCATTGCGTTGCAGTTGTACCTGAATGCAGTTTAAATCTCTCCTTCGGCGCTGAAACCTTCCTTCTTTTAATTCAGCCCAACTGCGGTCATAGTGTGAAACCTCAGTAAGATAAAAAAAAGAAACGGAATGTAAAATGCTTCATTTGCTGATTAATCAGCAATGTGTAGGTGTTGACTGAAGAATACTTTTCAGTAGAAAATATATGATAAAATGAATACTTTAACCACATATAACACTTCAGTAGAAAACTATATGGTAAAATGAATAATTTAACCACATTTAGCAATTCAGTTGAAAACATTAGGGTAAAATTAATACTTTTAATGTATATGAGAGAGCTACCTAACTCTTTTTCGTGACCCCAGAAATATATTTTAAGTTTATGCATTCAACATGACAACACGGAAAAAGTACTGTTTCTTTTTCACTCTTTTTTGGATACTTTGGGCTTTTTCAATTCATCCTATATTATAATTGGTATTAGCATTATATTTCTCCACCAATTTCAATTATTTGTATATGATCCTCAATTGTTTTATATGCGTATTTAAGAACTATAAAAGCATGTCTATACTTTTCCTCTTTATTACAAGTTTTTCCTCTTGGTTGTGGAATACCAAATCCTGATAGAACTTTTATTCCTTTCAGAAATTATTTCGTGGCTTAAACCGGGTACAGGTTACATTATTTGCAGAGACTACTGTCTGTTCAACCTGCAGAGAGCTTTTGCAAACGGCGACGTACGGTATTTGCGTGAGTGAACATATCATCGCATGTTCACGTAAACGTTGTCATCCGCGCAACGTCACCAAGTCAGTCAGTACACTGAAGGTGCAGAAGTTTGAAAGCGCGAGAAAAAACACCGCACTTTGAGTGACGTTCCGCGGTTCATTGTTCCGTCGTGGCGATGAGTATGTAAGACCAGTGCGGGAAATGAAAAACAAAACCCGTTGACCTAACTCTAACTAATCTAATCCGAGCAAACCGAGAGCAAACCGTCAAGCAGGCGAAAGAAACCGGTGGCAACGCGGCGCAAATCTGAGCAAAAACAATAGACCCAACATGAGCCAAGTTTTCCCTCTTTGAGGGGGGGTTTCCGTGTCTGTCCGCTGCTAAGCTGCTTTTCGGTGCAGTTGGTTGTGACTTTTGGAAGTGTGTTTCATTAACTGACACGGAGGAGACCCTCGTGCCGCAAGATCTCTCTCACACCCCACGCCCGGGCGGTCAGTTCTCAAGGGTTTGTTTGATCTCGAACTAACCCCGACCCGTGCTTGCTTATGAGCACCCACCCCTCCCCATCCGACCCAACACCGTCACCTTCTCTCGTCGCTCGTCCTGAGAGGGCTTAAGTGAAGGTGTAAACTGACGTTTGCTCATGTGAGCCTTTGTTTGCACTTTGTTGCTTGTCGGCTTGAAACCCTTTTGTCGGGCTACCGTGGAAAGTGCCTATTTTTCTCACACGCGAACTGCAAACTGTCATCTGGTGGGAATTTGTGTTTGCTTCTTGTTTTTTTTCGCACCGCAAATTACGGCTTGCCCGGATGGATAAACAATGTTAATTAGTGACTTTTGTGTGCGATTGCTGAAGAAAATTCAATTAAAATATCTATGATATTGCTCGGACAACCTTCACATATGTTGAGCTATGTATTTTTTTGTATGTGTGATGTAATTTAATCGTGGCTGACAACAGTTTCCGATGGTTTTCCACATCTGATGTGTAGACACTCAATAAATTATTCAAAAATGTACCGTTCAATTCATTTGTGGTGTGTATCCTTTACTAATTGCAATTTAAAAATGCAATTGCACAATATTGCTTCCACTTTCCCTAAGCAAACAAAAGTGCATTCAACTAAATGATACGAAACTTATAATTGCTAACTGCAGAACCCAGAACCGGTCAACCCTAGTGGAACATGTCAAACTAATTCGCTTTGACAAACAAATGGCATCGTTGTTCAACGTAATTGAACCCACTATTTCCTTCCCTCGCCCGAGGCAAGCTTTCTACATCTTCCACCAACAACAATTAAATGCCCTGTTTTCCACCCCGATCGCCGCACGGATCGTGTTCTTCTTCCTTTGCGGCTTGCCGCCCCGTTCCGCCGCTGGGAAACTGGCTCACATACACACACAAGCACACCCTTCGATTCGATTCTTTGTCGCAATGCGGCCCATTCTACGCGCCCGCATCGTAAATTCGATGGGCCACTTTTCCCGGCCCGTTTTGTACCGTTCGAATTTTCCACCGGAGCGCTATCGCTTGCACCGTCGATGGCACGGGACGCGGGACGAACCCGGTGGTGCGGCGGTTTGGCGTAACCGAAACCCATCGCCCCCGGAATGGGTCGAACAACCCGAATCGAGGTTCCCACTAAGACCCGAGACCTGATTGTCCATGATGCAAACCTGCCGGCTCGGTTCTCTGTGCCCGTGGATGGATAGCGGATGTAATTTTGTAACTCGGCGGTCCAACCCCTGGGCAGATCTTTCGCGCGGGCTCTCTCGTAAGCATTTGCTGGGCGATCGCGATGTCAATCAATGTGTAACCACCGGCTGCATCGATCAGCGGAAACATAGTTGGGTCGGTACGATTGGGATGACCGAAATAATCGGAAAAGTACCAGTTGTACACGAATTTGGTTGGAACCTTGGGGCTGAAATGTGGAACATGACGTTGGATTTTGCGGCGACCTAAGCAATGTTACCCATTAGACGAGCGGAAAGATGCGACTCATTGAGAAACAATTCAATTTGTAGCGGTATCTAGTTTGATACTTTTCTAGTAGGGAATGTGTAGCACGTGCAACTGAATGGAGTTAAAGAAAGTTCATTTTAACACCAAACAGTGCAATGTTTGGGATGTTTAGAACTGTATCTTTTATTTTCGTTCAATTTCTATCTTAGACCAGCAACAACTAATGATTTATTTACTAATTTATTTAGTTTTAATACTTGTCTGACATATACAACCCTGACAGCTTAAAAGTAATGTATGTTTTAAGTTATTATTTACCAGTTGAATATCATCTCCATCACTATAAACTGATTTAACACGTTGACTGACAAGCGTTTTTAGCACACTTTTTAGTACAGCTTTTTACAATCAAATTTGTTTATAACATGTGTTAAACCAACGGTTGTTGAAGGATAAGCACATACTTAGCTATCCAAAGAAAAGATATAAAATATTACTTTAATTTTTATGTTGCATTTTCATTTTTACATGGGACAAAAACTGTTTAGAACTAATGACAGCTGGCCATCAAAAATGGTAGCCTTGGCAGCCAACTTATTAAATGTTTGAATACTGTTTGAGTTCTACAAATAGATCACTAAAAAGTACTGTTATCGATTCAAACGATTTCGTTTAATTGTTTACTTTAGCTTTGGTGTAAACTGAAATCACTTGAAATGATCCAGTTTTAAATTTACTTTTTCTAACATGTTCACTTTCATCTCTTTGATCAAGTATTGATCGCATTGGTCTTTTCCAATTCCCATCTTGCTGAATATCGGTCAAATGACAATTCGTTGTGCTCTGTTGACGACTATTACTGTTTCGAAGCCATATCGTGTTAAATTAGAATCATATGGGAGCAGAGGATTAGTTTTGATTATCTTAAAAAAGCATAATAGAACATAATACGTTTAAAATTTCACTTCAACGTACACTAACAGAACGCTTAAACTTGTTTAACAACTTCGAAAACTGTTTAACAGCTGGAATCTCTACCGATGCTACCGAAATGCAGTATCCTGCAAACCCCAACCAAATCGTTCTTCTAATAAAAAGAAGGCTTTGTTTGTTTGACTGCACGATTTGTTTACGTCGACGACGTCATGGCACCGATAGGCTCGAGTCTCGAGGTACGCCACATCGAGTTGCGTACCTCGGACCAGAGCTTGGCGCCCCGGGGCGCGTCAAGCTCAGCTAAACCAGCAGGCGGTCAAGGCGACGCCATTCGAAGGTGGAACCTTGTGTCGACCGAAATTTCGAGCCCCGCACTCGTTTGGCACACGTGAAGCGTGACGAACGCAGACCGGTGTTGCCAGCTACCAGCGCACACGGGTCTCGTTAATCAAATCAATCGATCAAAGAGCGCCACTTAGTAGTGCCTTACCCTTAGGCAGTCGAGGGGGAATGATAAGGACGGCCTGAACCATGGGTCCATAGGTGCCACCGCCAGCAAAACAACGCACAATCACAAGAAATGAGATTACACCTGAGCGCTTTGAAGCTGATCCAGTTCCCGATGACGGACGGATATTCGGAGACGAAACGGTTGACGCAAAAAACCCGCCTCCAAATGACTGCTAATGGTCATATCCGACATGAGGTCAGGCACACAAAGCGAAATCCTTCAGCAGACGACGACATCTCTTGCATCGCAACATCGCTCGCCTCGCCACGATATGTGAACGCTTGTCGTCCTGAACGTTTTAATTTCATTTTATGGCCCATTAATGACTCATCGGGGCCAGCCCGTCGGTTGTGTCACTGTCTGCAACGGTATGATCCGGTATGCTGATACGCAAATGCCGTCGGTGGAGAAGGTTCTTACGCGTTCCGCAGCCCCCTCGGGGAGAGAAACAAGATATTCTTGACGAGCCAAATCACCGTTTATGACAGTTTTAATGGGTTAATTCTTCAGACCGACGGACAGGCAGCCAGCCAACCTTGTCGGCGTTGCACAATTGCTACCCGCTGGGTAGCCTGCCATCAACCGTCCGTATCTGGACCTCAGAATAAAATTGCCTTTTACTATCGCTGCCGTTAGGAAGATAAGGTTTTACGACCTTTCTAACAACAAAGGTTTGTCGAAAGATTTATCCGAGGCAAGAGCTTGGTGAGTGATTCTCCCGAGAATGGCGTTAGGATGAACGCAATCAGTTTTAAAACGTTTTCCTTCGCTTCAAAACGGTCACTTACAGGTGGCAGTACATATGAACATATGGCAGTTCTTTCTATCCTTTCATTCCGAATCATCATGTTACACGCAATCGATCATTCTGAACTCTCTTCCCCGTTCTTTTCCAAACTCGAGCGAACGAATCCATCATTCCGTAAGCGGACGAGGAGTGGCCCTATTCCGCTATGGCAAAAAAAAACAAGAAACACTTCACCCAAAGCGATAAAAGGCAATTTTATCGGAGACGATGAAAAATTACGTCACAGCAATGCGGGATGCGATGGGATGTCGGGTGCGCAGATAATGGTAATATGGAAATGGCCATTTCAAGCCATACCCGGGGCAACGGGTAGCACAATATCAATCAACCAGAACTGCCACTTATTACGGTCGATCAAACATTCTCCGGTGCCAGTGTTCTGTAATGGACTCCCTCCAGCTCTTCGCTCCAGCTCCAGGAACCTGACACCAGCGCTACAGATGCTACCGAACCGTATCCAGTTTCGCCCAGGAATCGAGAGATGGACGACGACGAGGACGATTTGTAGCGACAAACGATGGAGGATCAAAGAAATGGTAGAATGCAATTGTAGTTTATTAATTGCGAGAAGCTATCGATACCGCTTCGTTTGAGAGGGAGCTATATACTAGTATTTAGCCTACCGTTGAGTGACTCGGACCAGCCGTTTGAAAGATTGAAAGCAATCCCGTAGCCACATTTGAAGACGGTGGTCATAATTCCAACCACTTCCACAAACGAACGGTTTAGTTCTGGAAGTCTCAAATGGGTAGCAAAGCTTTTGCACCGGAATGCGATTTATTTCCAGACACAGTTCCCAACCTGCACGCACTCTTATTGGGATGCTGTAATACCCGGCTCTCCTTGTCCCGGTTCTTTTCCGCAAGGGGGCGAAAGGCGTTCCGTTTGATCTATCCGGGATGGGGCGAGTTCTCGGATTTCAATAAAATGAGAACTCCGCAGACTTGTGACAGATAAGGCAGGCAGTGGAAAGCAGTAGAAATGACGCCGGCTGACGGATGGCAGGTTGGCCGGCAAGGATGTGTTTTAACTAATGGAATCCATTTTCGCAAACTCAATCTCCCGCTCTCCTCCAGCCATCCAGGCCGGTGGAAACAGTAGGTCAACAAAGCGAAGGGCCACACCGAAGGTAGGGAGCGGGGCAATGTCGGAGAGAACGCATGATTAATTAAGTTGATAACGGCCGAACCCAAACAGATCCTCTCGACGAAGCCACGAAGGATCCGGTTCGGGGAGTGGTCGACCGGACCCCGGGTGAAACAACCCCTCCTCTTCCTCCCCTAGCAGAGGTTGATGGTTTTCAATATATCCCCTCCAATCTCCCTCCCCCCCGCGATGCCCTGTAATTCGTAATCGGAGAAGCGTTTGCCGGTCGCCGCAAAACCCGAGACCCGGCATTCCCGGGAACCGGAGCCGTGCGAAGCGATTATGATTTATGAACATTTAAACGCCTCCGATCCTCCGAGGCCCGACCGAAACGACACCCCAACTTCCCCGCGGCCGGATCCACCGATCAATCCGAGAGGGAAAAGGTGACCAACGGCAAAAGCTGACGAAAAAAATGAGAAAACGGAAGGCTCGTTCTGGACGGATGGATTAGATTTGGGGCTCGGGCCGGCTCCGGGGAGCCCAATGTTAAGATTTATTGCACCAAAGGGTCGGAGAAGATTTACTTTTTATTTTCACGTTGTTGTCGGTTTTTTTTTTGCACCACTCTTGCTCCTTCCAAGTCATTTATTAGTTCATCGTTCTTTATTTTTCCTACCAAGCGGCAAAAACTCAAACACGAAAATGGCCAAGACGGCAGAAAACCCGATTGTTGGTGGGGAGATGAGTTTATTTTATTTTATTTTCCCCCTTTACCCTCCCTCCGCTCCTTCCTTCATCCCCGGTGGAGATGAAATGAGCCGTAACCATATTTTCCACGCCGGGTTTCCTATGAGAGGCTTTCCATGTACCCGTGACGGTGGCTGATTTGTCGGCGGAATTATTATAAACAGATCATCTAATTCTATTTATGGAGCGGTAATGCGCCAGCGTTCACTGGTAAAAGTATTACGAGGATACTTGTGTTTGTTGGCCGCCTTTTTGTGCGCTGTTTAGTTGATACGAACTTTTTTAACTTCGTGCTTGATTGAATGGATTTGTTGTGAGTATTAAATATAAGCTATTTTTCTTTTACTACAAAGTTGATTTCTAAAATAAACAAAACGTTCTAATGAGAGTAATGTAACTAAGATTCAACTTTTATATTCACATTACAAAGCAGTTCAAAAAACCACGTAATGATAATGAACGTAGTACTTTAAAGAAGCCACTTGAGTTAGCTAGTATATACCTTGCTTTATTTTCAACTGTTTCGATGCAACTCTTTTCATTGCGTTCTTTTAATTGCACATGTTTCGCACTAATGTTGTCAGCTTCTTCTTCTTGTCGCGTTTTCAAACACCTAAACTCTTTGACTTACCATGTGAGATATGTACACCCTTATAAAAGTCCTTTGGAGTATGTTTCAAAAAGAAAAAGGTGTTAACCCCAACCCCTAAATGTGCTGGTATAAAAGGAGGATGAAAAGGGTTCACGATAAGCCAGGATGATGCATCTTTTACAAAGTATGGAAAAAACAGACGGACAGTGAAATAGCGCTTACATCCCGTGAGTGACTTGTGGGAGGTAGCTTTGGGAAAAGGGGTTGCGCTGGGAGGCGTATGCTGGGCGGTTTCTCACGTCCACCGAAACAGACGACAGAGACAAGATGTAATTAAATTTTATTGTTTACCCATCATCGCTGCGCTGTGTGCGGAATGCACTTCGCACGTTCCCCAACCCGGGCAGCTTCCCCTTGCGTCGTCCTTTTCGGGAAGATGTTCGTCGCAGTGCATCAATCATCGTGCGCTGGTGTGATGGAAATGCGGCGTACGAGGTCGCTTAGGGGATGAAGCTGTCGGTGTGAAGATTAATAGACATAATCGCTTACTCGCCGGTAGCGGCCCGAGCCATAGAAATGGCCCGAGACTGCGGCTGCTTTTATGTGCGTTCTGCTGCACTTCAACCTCTTTCCGTTCCCATAAGAGTGTCCTTTGGGCGGTGGGCGTCAACAACCGGTGTCCCATGGCGTGCCGCTTAATGGCATTCTACCATGGAAGGTGGCTGCATTCGGGAATGTTCTCGTGTCGTCAAAGACGGGATCAGAAGACGAAAATGGGAAATGGAGACTTTTGCAACCCGTTTCATAATTAATTCCGCTTCTCGCATGGAGTCACGTTTGTGGTCCGAATGTCCGATAAACCGATACCGGGCACTAACCGCGATTGGATGCTGTCTTTAGGGCACTCGAAAGCCACCACCGGAAGCCGCCGGAATTCGTCACGAACATTCGCCTGTTCGTTCGTTCCCGAAGCCAAATGGAACACAGAGTGAACGGAAAATAAAGCAAAACTCATAATATGCTAATTCGGCCCGATAACACCTAATGCTTGCGAATCGCCGATGAGTCTCGGGCCTGGTTCGAGTTAGGTCACTTTTTTTTTTGTGTGTGTTCATTAAATCACGCGTGATCGTGGGCATGGTCACGGCTTTGCGGTTGAGTAATCCTTCTGGGGTTTTCCTTTCCTTTTTACTTCTCTCACACGCTTGTTGTCGGTTGCGGTTCGCGACACTAACCTTCATCCGAGGTTGGCAGTCCGTTGTTTGAGGATTAGCCGACGGGAAACCCGTGGTGGGGAAGGGGACAACGGTACCTTGACCGTCAACCGGCATCGACGTACGCTAAACCGAACCACAAAAGGTTAGTTGGCCGTCGGGTTCGTCCTTCGGGGTGGAGCTGAATTCGACCGACCGCGTTCCATCGCTAAAACCCCGTTCGAGGTCTCATTAAAATTTGTAACAACAACGTTACATTGATTCGGCCTCACGTCAGTTAATGAAGATCTATCCGGTAATTTTTCGTCCCATCCGATGCGTGCTTAACCGTGCGTGAATCCAGCCTAACCGAGACACGGGCGCAAGCACCTTCAAAACGATGCCGATGGTGATGCTGGTGGTGGTGGTCTGGCTCAAAACTGGTGACGAATTAAAAACAACCGCATTCCTAATGGACCGCTTTAGGTTATGGAACTGGCTGGAAATAGATGTGACGGCGCCCTTAATTGATGTACGCACCAAGTTCCACTACCGGATAGACTATCACTTCCGCTCGAAGGGCGACGGACGACAAACATACGAACTTAATCGAATCAAGTCGGAACCGAAATGAAATCGTTGTTATTTTTCTTCTAAGACGACACATCCATTAGTAGTAGGCCTTGACAAAAATGGCAGCCATTACTTATCCTTGAGACTCTTCCAACAATCGCGACTTGGGGCTTTCCACAACGTTTATATTATCTAGATTTGCATAACATCTCAATGGTGGATTGCATTGACGGTTTTTAATAATCTTAATGGTCGATTGCAGTTGAAGGAAAATAAGTTCGCTTGTTTATCAATCGCGGCGACAATGAATCAAGCTTTTTATTGGATAAAATGTATACCGTGGCAGCGTGCCATACCACAAAAGATATGAATTTATAATTCTTGTTTCCCTGACAACACATCGGTTGATATTTGATGCTACTGAATGTATTGAGAATGATATTTTTTCTAGTTAGTCCCACGACGGTAGAAAGTCTATTTTCATTTTCTCTGATTGTATTTTTCTCATGGTTTACAGGACAAGGAGTTACTTGCTATTGGTATGTGAAGTGAACCAACTCAAAGTTTTAAGTTCTCATTTATAGATAATGAAACTCTTTTCCTATCCAGGGTAATGGTACCAATAGTGGTGCACTTAGTATTGTAACTAATAATATTATGTAATTTATAAGTGTTAAGAGCACAATATTTTACTTATTTGTACCAATTATGATCGAAACACGACTTTTCATCCGGAAAACATCTATTTTCACCGTAAACTATTAAAAATACACGAAAAAAGCGTATATCTCTTGCGAGTTGGATGCTCCTATAATGGTGGTATGGTCCCTATAATTGTGGTATCGTGTTCCTATAGTGGTGGTAGTACTTGGAAACGATTGAATATATTTTGACTGTGACTTATATTTGAAGCAAATTTAAAACAGAATGGCCAAAATATTCATAGGCCAATGCATTGTCTTGGTCATAGTCCTATGCATTGGCCTCATAGACCTCTCATAAACCAATGCATTTTGCAGTGATTTATAGCCTTAAGGAAATCATGGCATACCTGATAAATTCTTCAGAAATCCAGCATATTAGTACTACCTGTTTGGAAAATATTAATTTTGAAGCCTTCATTCTTTACGAAATGAGAAGATTTTTCTGTTGAACACTCTGCAGAAGATCAAAGAACATTTTATAGAAGAACAAATATCTCCATTGTATTTATTTCGTCGTAAAGCTAGAATTTTATTCCACTACATCCACTATTACTAAACTAGTTTTTAAATCAAATGTTGTCCAAAGCTTTCGATGTTTAGCATTCGATGGGACACAGTCAGTATCTTGTTGTAGAGAAATTTCCTTCCCATTTTTGTCCTGGAAGTACCCATCTCATGTTCCCGTGAACTTCCCGTAAGAGGAAGAACAATCTCTCCGTTTGCATCCCGCCTTTATAGGAAATACATTTTCTCGTTCGTTACGCACCATTAATTTGCAATATCGATAGCGAATGGAGCGATTTCTTCGCTTCCGAAGTGGTTGGGCTCCGCGGGGCTCAATCTTCAATCAGGCTACCCCTATTTTCCTCATTAGGCTTCGATCGCATCAGCGTTCGCGGAAAGGTAGTCCTCAGCGAGTGCGTTGACGGGGGCATCCTGCGGGCATTCTGCAACCTCGCCGACAGAATGAATGAAAGGAACCGCTTGCCTGCCACGAGTAGAGATTCAATGAACTTCGGGTGGGATTCAGATTTTCGTGCCGTGAGCTCGCGAACCCCAAACTCACGACACGCGCGTGAGATGTTTCTCCGGATCGCTCCACTTTACCCACACCTTTTTCCTGCCCTCGTGGGCACGACCACATTGTTTTCCCGCTTTGCACCCGCGGAATCGAAAGTGTTGAAGTGAAGTGGAATTTGTTTGCGGTTTGCAAAGCGTCGACGTGGGGCCGGTTTGGGGCGATGATAATGATAGATGATTGCACACCGCCGCGCGTCGGGAGTGTATGAACATGCTCGAAGGCACGCACACCGGCCCTTAAGGGTGGCCAGTCACCGGTGCTATGCTTCGTGTCTCCCCACCCCCCGAGGCTACGTGCAACAATTGCTGATTGTTGCCCAGTGCCGGCTAGAATGCTCCCTGCCTGTGACAGAAGATTGCCGGTTGTTGGTGGGAATTTCAATCTCAAGCATCACTTAGGAAGTCACTCGCAATCAGGAGGATGGTTAACAGAACATCGGTGAGGTTCTCCACTGTAGATCCTTGCCAGGAGCTTACTCGTCCTGGAAATGGTCTTGTCTTTACCAGCTCACTCACTTCCTCTCGCCAATCGCGAGGTGCGATCGATAATAGAATTTAATGAGCACTGGAAGATAATGATGGCGATCGAAGCTTGGCCAGTGGCGGTTCTCCACTCTCCTTCCCTGGCTCTAGAGGTTTTATTAATTTTTAATTCTAGCTACTTTATTGCCCACCCGCCAGAGGCTGTCCCCCGCGGGGCCCACGGAATGCCGGTAGTCCAGCATCCCTTCCCGGTCGCAATCACACACTTTTACGACGCTCGTCGCCTGCCAAGGTGGTAAATGGCCGCAGGAGACGCAATCACACACATTACAATGACACACCGGTACGAGGAAAACGCTGCATCAGACAGCAAATGCGATGCGATGCAAAACGGAACCCCAACTACGGAACCATTTCATTCGCGAGGCTCCATAAAGAAGAAATAAAATTCTGCCACCATTCGCAGACTTCAACTGGAGTTCCCCTTTTTATCGGGCCGGCCGCAAAGCGAGATGGATGGACGTTTATGTGGGCATCGTAAATTTGCTCGGCCAAATAAAAAGTGGAATCGAATTAATCCGGAGCATCAAGGAAGAGTAAGTGCGCTCGGCCGTCCCGCCAACGCAGCGCCGAGCGCTAATTTGCTTGGCTGTAATTGCAGCAACATAATTTATAGCACCCATAGAAGCAACAGCCGGCCAGAGACAGCCTTTTTAAAGTGCGTTATTTATAGGTGGGAATTTATTTTAACAGATAGTTATGTTTCTGTCCCCCCGTCCGCATGATGAGCAGCAAGAAGAAAAGTTCATTGCTCGCCTTAAAATTTGCGTGAATATTCGCATGACTTATTTAAGAGGATGATTTGTTATTGAGAGCTTGCGCTTCCACTTCCAGAAAAAAAGGGAAAATCTACTCTAACATACGAAAAGAGTGTCACTTGAAATTGTTGGTCTAACAAAAATATAACCACTTGCTTGAAATGCATTGGGGAGTTTCAGGAACTTATTGGGACTCCATGACGAGCGAGGAACTTTAGTCCATCCGATCGTCCTTAAATTTGCGTGAACACAGTTTGAAGTATCGTTTCGTAGTGACATTTTTTTTATTGAGAGGTTGTTCTTCATTTTCGAGCAGAAAAAGTTTCAATATTGCAGGAGGAAAAAGTCACCAGTTTGTGTAATTAAAATGTTTGTTTCAACTGGCATCATTTGTACACCTATTCGAGGAAGTATTATTTCGAAGGGATTTTTCCCATTGCGATATTTCCTACCCTTAAACCCTTGACAGTAAAAGATAAAAATGAATTCCTGCAAAAACTAAACGCAAAAATTGCCACTTCACTTTTGTGTTGGTCTAATAAAAATATCACCACTAGTTTCAACAGGCCACTGGACAGGAGGATTCCCACCAGGGCCTCTCGTTGGCCCGCTGTAGCACGTTTGTCCAACACAAATGAACAAACAGACTATCACACCCCGTCGGGACTGCGTCCTGCTCCACGAATCAATTCCGGCGAAACGCCATCTGTGGTTTCCACAGCCGGTCCACAAACACGGGTTGCGGTGCACCACCGGTATGGGGAATGTTTTATGATCAACAACTTGTGCTTGGTGAGGTTGTTTTTTACTTTTTTGAGTTGATGTTTTAAAGGATTTTTTTTGCGCCCAACGGCGATGCTCGGTCATGTCCGACGACGACAACGACAAGCTGGTTGGTGGAAGATTAAACAGCAAACAGTAACGAAAATCCGGAAATAACATCACCATGAATACCGGAGGACAACGCTGAAGGTATACTGCAGATGACGCCGGCACCGATGCCGGTGACAATGATGACGGTGTTGAGACTATGTTGCTGGCGGCCTGTGCTTTATTTATTCACTTTATCACCTCAACCGGGTGGAGCGAATCCTGCGAGTCCTGCAAAAGTGCACCGTACGGTGAGGTGGTCCATGGTTTTTTTTCTCCTTCCCCTAAGGATGGAATTGCAACGATTCAGGGCAACTTTTAACAGCACCACAATGTATTAAAACCGCACCACGTACAGAATCAATCAAGGTACGGGCTGCGGGCGACGGTATGCGAAGTTAATCTTCCACCAGCACACCACAAACGGTCACCTGCTGGGAAATGGGAACCAAGGCACGTTCCAGGCGACTCTGGACTCTAAGGAGGCGAACCCGGACGGAGAAAAATAAACATCATTTCTTTTCGGCATTCGATTGGCTTACTTTGCGATTGCTACAGTTGACAAATCGATTCCGCTCGCAAGGACCAATGCGCTGCAGGTTTAAACTCGGTGCAATGTTTATTGGACGCCAAGCATTCCGTCGCCGATTGGGATGCCAACGATAAGGTACGCTTTCTTGTGGTGGGGTTTCCATGAAAAAAAAACGAACCCTTCAACGGTGGTTAATAATGACCTCCGTCGCTAGTTCAAGGTGTTCGCTCAGGTGTGCTCCTTTGTTTCACGCCCAACCGAACGGAAGAACCTCCCTGTTTTCAAGGGCCGATGGGGTGGTTGCTTTTTTCCAACACCTTTACTAAAGCGTCGACAACCCTCGGAGGGCATTTTACATCTGATTACACGCTCAAACAACGCGTCTGGCGCGAGGGTCCGGGGGTGACAAAGTTAACTCCCCCGGGAAGTGATGGGATCGGAAACACATAAAAAAGGGGTTATCAAAGGCACACACACACACACGTAACCCAAAGTGATGACCGCACCGCCGCCGACTCACCGAAGCGTTACGATTCAAATTCGTGCTAGAAAAGCGGAGCCGCGAACTGATGGATGGAAGATAACTCAATTGGAACTACATTAAAATCATCCTTCCGGTCATTACCATTTTCGTGCCGAGGGCAACGTTCCCCGTCCGTTTGGAAGGATGAAATCGGGCAAAGGTTCTGGTGGCCGTTGGATTTCGCGTTTCTTTCGCGAGTTGGGTATTTATTTTTAACCATTAATTTTATCCACACCTTGTGCCCGCGTTACGCTCTTGCGGACTTTCCGGATCCACCATTAATCCCACAACACACCTTCGCGCTCGTGTGCCGTACAACAATGCCGTGCGGGTGCGTTTGCTTCCGGAAGTGCTCCAAAAAAGTCTCCCCGTTCCGACAAAAAGGGGAGTCGGACGAGCCGGACTGTTGGAGTGCAAAGCATAGTTTCTCCACACGCTCGACCGCATCCTGGTCCCTTTCTGTTAAGTCATCCGATTTAAAGTCGGCCGACCTTGGCTCGCTAATCTGACGGTGCGCAACGCAAACTGACCACAGACCCTAGCCGATGGGGGTGTAAGGGGTTGCACAATCCTTCCGTGTGAGAGGTGGCGATGATTCGATCCGCTTCGACCGTGCGCTCCTCCAATATGGCGCACCGTGCCTTCGTCCAGGAAACCAATTAAAACACCCACGAGTGTGTGTGTGTGTGCAAATGGGGCGAGGGCTGACATTGGGTTTTTATTCAGGTTGGTTGTTGGTTTGCCCATAAAACCACGAGAATGCGTACGCGCGGGTGACAAAAGGGAGTGTTACGATACCGGAACGAAGTGGAATTTTTCGCCAATCTCACGACTTGCCGCTAATTCCATCGATCGCTAAAATGGAACCGATCGAAACGGTGGATTTCTTTATTTTTCACGGCCGTCATTATGAAGGTTGAAAGTATGCAAAAAAAAACTGCATGATCGAAAACATTGGACAAATGCTTCAAACACAAAACGATCGTAAGAGTTAAGAAACGAGAAGAAAGAAACTAATTTCTTATCACGTTGAATTAGAAATCAGTTCTAAAAAATTTTCGAGCCATAAATACATGAAAAGTAACATAAATACCATATTAAGATAAATAACAAGTTCTTTGGGAACCTAACTCTTTGCTTGGCCTTCGAAAACCCTCGGTTTGACAAATTTATAAGCATATTTTATTAACACGTTGACTGCCATGTCACCCAAAAGTGGGTGACAGCAAACCTCAGTTCTAAAAAGTTTTTGACCCATAAATAAATGAAAATGCAACATAATTTAATAGTAATATTTTATATCAACTCTTTGGGAAGCTTAGTTTCAGCTTAGCCTTCAAAAATTGTTGGTTTAATAAATTTTATAAACAAATTAAATGAAAAAAGATTGTTCTAAAAAAGTGTGCTAAAACGCTTGGTACGCAACGTGTTAAAAAGGTTGTACTAAAAAAGTGTGCTAAAAACGCTTGGCAGTCAACGTGTTGTATGAGTTATTCGATCATTCGATATTCTACGATCGTATCTTGATTGGTAGATATTTATAGACAGTTCTTACAGAACTCTCACGATTACTCATATTTCACAATCGACAAAAAACTTGCACATAAATCTCATTTTCTATTTCTCCTTTCCTATCTTTCCAGGTAAGGCTTACAAACGCCATCTTTATCGGGATCGGTAAACGAAACGATTTCTCCAGCACTTCGCGACCTGCAAGGTAGGCGGAAGGCGGATGTTACCAACCGTGCCATAAAGTTTTGTCACACAATGTCAAAGACAATAGACTTCCTCTTCGTCCCACGTGTTCGGGGAGAGAGAAGATGTTCTTTGTGACGGGCTTCGTTGCGGTTCTACCGAGCTTTGTTTCAGGCCACCACCCCATAACGGCCATTGAACCCAACCCGCCAAGCCACCGGATCCTGCCGTATTGTTTTCTTTCTCCCGGCGACCATTTGCGCTGCGTTCGTTGTTTCGTTTCGCTTCGTTCTTTCCTCTAACCTCTCACGCACGCGACGAGGGCACGCACGTTTCTCGCGTCCTGGAATCATTTCGTAATTGGTTAACGATAAAATAATTTTCCATTTATCCATCACGCGCGCGCGGCCACGCTGCGGTTCTGCGGTCCGGTCTGCGGAACCGGTCTTCGAAGATTACTCCCCATTATTGTTCTGTTGCGGAGCTCTATCAAATGCACACCGAAAAAAGAAACAACCGTTCGAATGCAATTACGGACGCAGACGCGGCACAATAATCGGGCAAGTTACAAATCGAAACATGTGTGCGCAGCCGGGAACGGTGGTTGAATGCCAAATTCCATGCCAACCGGCCAACCCAACGGTGCACCAACAACCGGTTCGAATTTAATTAAACGCCGCACTCCACAGAACTGGGAGAGGGGAAGGGAGGGGGGGGAGTGAGTTGGAACACATGGAGATAATGCTTGTTGGTGTTGTTGTTGAGATGAAACGACCGGTAGCCAAGCGCGCGGACAAACGAAACAAGGCAACCAAAAACGCACAAATCTCACTCAACTAGAGCACTTGGGGTAGAACTGGGGGCCCCCAAGAAGGGGGAAAAGGATGGAAAACCCCTAGCTACTGGATGTGGTTTTTCCTATTTATTTATTTTTATTTTTTGTTGTTCGGGGAGAAGCCTCCAAAATGAGGCCACATGGTCGAGGTTGGACGCGCAAGGGGGCAGACTAAAATGTAATTACACGCGTCCAGTGCGTCACCCTTGTATTTTTTTTTCTCTCTCTCATCCCCCTCTCCCTCTCATCTCGAACGACCATGAGAAGGCCACTGTTGGCGGTCACAGGCACAGCGAACTGGTGCAACAACGTGGGGAGATGGAAACAAAACGGAAACCAAGCTGCGAAATCGGCCGAAAAACGTGCGCGATGAGATGGACCGACGTAGAGTAGAGGGGAAGGATAGACCGACGGCGAAGAAAGCCACCCAAAATTCACCCAGACCGCACCGTTGGACACGGGAGAAAGGAAGGCAACTAAATGATTAATTTGTAGCAGAAGCGTGAACGCTTAGAACGGGAAGAAATTTACGACTCGCTGAAACAACCAACGCCACCAATCCGGAGGTGGTGGTAGTGGTGGTGTGGACCAAGTGAGGTGGAAAATTAATGCCACGAAAAAGCGAACTAGGTCACTAGGAAACGTTAACTAAACGCTCCTCTTCCCGATCGTGTGTTGTGATGTGATCGCGATCGAAAGAGAAATGGGAGTTGATTTTCGGTTGCTTCACACCAAAGCGAACCATTTCCAGCGTTTTCCTCGGTTTGGAGGTGGGTTTGTTTAAAAGGCCTTTCAGGAGGTGATAGGTTTAAAGCTGCCTCCGCTCATGTCACAGTCATCAAGTTCAAGTTCGCTGTTGTCTTACGAACCTAACGAAGGACTGAGAAATAAAACATCTCAGAGCTCGGAGATTTCACTCCACGACGTAAAAACAAAACAACCGCCTTTTCTCTAACCCCGTTTTGCCGAAACAAAAGGTTTAGATTGATTTTGGTAGATTGGCCTGTTGATGGCAGCCAACCGGGGTGTGCATTTGTCCCGTCAAACGGCGTTTCAATCAACGAATTTCAACGAAAGACTTGAGCGCACCCACAAGACACGAACCCTTTGGCGCTTGCTGTCGAGCGCAAAGCCACGATCGATCTTGCACGATACGCGTGCGCCCGGCTTCGGAAAGATAATGAGACAATCGACTTACCCTCCCTGCGTCCTTTCCGCCGCTCCCTCAGCCCCCACGAGGTCCAGCACCCGAGTCCGTCCGGGTGAAGGGAAGGATCGTCGATAATGATAATAGCTCGCGGGGTACTTTCCATTTTGCTGGACTTTCGCTTGAAGGTTACGGGCTCGGTCGGCCTCGAGCGGCGGTTGCCACAGGTGTTAGCACCCTTGCCCGTGCGTGAACCGTGCGTGCCACCCGTCAATGTCAATGCTCCGGGAGCTGAGGTTTACATACGCGTATGCGGCACCTCAAGGTTCCGGCTCGTCCACAACGCAGACCGCGAGGCCCCGACCGAACGAGGTCGGGTCGAGAAATTATGCTACGAAAATAAATCGAGAAAGCAGCTCACTTTCGTTACTTTGACCGGTTTTTCGACACGGCCACTTGATCGCGCCCGCGAGATTGATCGAGATTCCAGCGATCCAGACGTAAACGCGCTTTCGATTTTCTAGCCGCTCCCCGTCAGGCGCAAATTAAAAAAGCCAGCCGGCACAACACGGCACCAACTCACACAACATCCGCTTCCAGCCCCAGACCCTTGCTATGATGAATTATTATTTCTGCATGTCGGATTGTTGGGCATTATTCGATGAGAAACATTCGAATCGGCACGAAACCACCATGAGGGTAGGTTTATATATTTTGAACTGCGGACAACTCAATTACCGGCGCATTCCTTTGCCCACAACCCGTCTATGCTGCACTATGCTGGACCGCCCACCACGCTGCAGATGATTATCAAATCGGCAACATGCCATTCGCCCCCAATGGTTGCGCACGTGTGGATCTGGCGTTAGGGCGTATGTGTCATAATCCTAAAAAAAGCCTCAGATTCCGCGAATTCGCCAAACCATTGGGAAAATTCAGTTCACTTCAAAGGCTGGTGTGTGAAAAAGGTTTGTGCTTAGCAGTTTACACCCCGCGTTTTCCAAACCCGGGCGCTTTTTTCGCTCGTCGTCCTCAACTCACTGCACTCTCAGCTCGCCTTGACATCAATCGCCCAATCTCCTGACACGGCGGCACCAATGCAAATCGCGGCGCACGTATGTCAATCCGTAAGGGGCCGAGTCGACGGGCGATTCGACTCGATCTTCCAAATCCGATCTACAATGTTAAAGTGCCAACTGAGCGCGAACTGTGCCGGGTTAAAATGGGCTCGTTGGTGGCGGAGCACCAGCTTTCGGGGGTAGGGTGACTAACTGCCGGGTCTGCAACCGGTCAGGAACGGTGCCAGAAGGCTTCATTTTGACCCTTCTAATTTGCCGCTCGGTTTCCGCGGGGTTCACTAGGCTGTGTGCCCTTTGCATGTACTCCCAATTCTTCGGTTCACGTGTTAATGCCCAGCTAAAGGCAACATCGTCATTTCACTGTGGCCTTTTCTGGTGGCTAATCAGCGATCGTAAATCTTTTTCCTACTTTACACTCTGGAATCGGTTGGGGGGAAAACCCTCTCCACTCCGATGGTGACTTTCGAACGATATACTCACTCTACGGTCAGTATGGAAGAAAAAATGGCCTCTAGACCCCTCTAGGCACTGTGGTCGTTCTAATGCCACCCGTCCAGACGGCGATTATTTTGTCTTACTAATTTTACAATTTAATTACAACGTGTGCAAACACCGCACGGATCGGGTGGCAGGAGTATTACAGGCCGTTCTAAAACACTTCTCGTGCAACGCCACATATTCCCCGTAGAACCTTCAAGTCTTACCCTTTACCTAGAAGGCATTGAGGGCGAGAGGGAAATAGGAGATCGCAAGTCTGTCACAAGCCAGACTGCCTCTTTCTTTCTTCCACCGGACCTCGTATGAAGCAGCCCGCGGTCTACTTAGTACCTACCACCTTCTGCTACTCGAGGACTGGCTAGGATCCACACGCCCACGAACAACTACATTGATTCCTTTGCGAGCTTCCTACGCACTCCAACCGAGCCATGCATGCCATACCACAGTTGGTGCAGGGAAGAAGGACGTGCCCAGAAAACGCACCCTTCCTAGTACGTGTTGATAGATTAGAACCTTTGCTTTGGCATTGGCATACCGGTAAGACCTACGCTTCTTTTACGCCGTTGTGAAATAAATCGTCGATCGTTACCGTAAAGCTGCCGATCAATCCATTAGATAATTGTGGAACAATGTGTTCCCGGAAGCAAATGGAAAATGCCCACCAAATACCTACTCGCGTGCTCTATGACGTCCAGTCCATAACTGTTGTTATTATCTCGGTCGCCCGAAATTCCAGCTCCAAAAAGCGGAGAGTATCAAATTCAGCTGGCATTCTGACTCTGTCCCAAAACAAAATCTCTACTCCGTGATCGTGCCGTTACGGCATTTTGGATCTTTCGATCGTTTGCTGAATGCACCCGTTGAGTTAATCTAAGGCGTAAGATCAATTACGGTCCGATAGAGTTTGGAGTTCACGATTCCGGCTTGGCCCATTTATGGACGCCGCCGGCATATCGGGCCGTGGGTTAACAAGATTTTTTAAAGAATGTTTTTTGTTTTTGGATTTGCCATGTGTTTCTTCGGCATCTTTCTCCTCCACTTCCTCTCGTTTTTCGTGATCAAACACGCGGGGCGACATTGAACCGAGGCGGAATCTCCTTTTAGGTCTAACGATCGTGCTACCGTACGGTTCGGTGAGGTTAAAGCTCCAGCAAAAAACGGTGCTCCGGCCAATTATTCAACGACAAGGCGCGCTTTTCCGCGCACTGCCGGGTTCTGTCACGATGGGTAAATAAATTAGCGGCAGTTATTTTTATGTTTATCCATTAATCAACCCACCGTACCGTAGGAGTGGACTAATCATTTTTAATTTGTATTACCTTAGTTGACCACTTTATAGTATCGTGAACGTTTTTTTTAAGCATGTCGTACCAAAGATTATTGTTTTGCAGTTCATTTAAAGTCGGCAAAAACAAAACTGGGACACCCACGAAATATTTTATTTGCGAGCTAAAAGTATATCCTGCGAAGATCCCCACGAAATACTTCTACCAAAAGAAAGTGAATATAATTTCAACAGCGTTTATAGTAAGTGTGTCAAATAGGTCCCGGTCTCTTCGGAAAACTCGATACTATCTATAGCCTCGCTTTTCGTGACATAAATCTTCATTTGCCAAAAAAATTAGCATCCTCTAATCGTGACGGAAATAGATGGCCTTTATCAACTATTTTGATCTCGAACTGGTGACCTACGAGGCGAGGGTTAGAAGAAGAGAGAGAACGCTCGAAGTAAACTCTCGAGCAAAAGTAGGTTACTAACGGGGAAACTCGAACTGACCCCTAGACGGAACCGTCCTCAAGCTGTTCGCGAATATATTAATCGCTGCGGTGCTGCTAACCTTCCACATGTTGCACTTTGATAGATTGACTTCCGCCCAACAGCGTCCGCCCGCCTCGCGGACCACGGCACCTCCGTCACCGAGCTGTCACCGGCGGATCGGCGGAGTGTTGAGCTACCGGAGAAGACCTCCATAAATCTTGCACCATTTGTCTTATCGTTCTTGCACCGATCGTCAATTCCCTCCCCGTTCCGATTCCGGCGTCGGGGGACGCAAGGGGAGGATGGGATGCGCTTCGGGGTGGGCGATTCGGTCAGCTGAATTTAAGCCCACGAATTGGCCGATGCTGAAATTAATCAAACGGTTGATTTCCGCTGACCACCCGTCGTGAACGGGACAATCAGATAGAGAGAGAGATAGAGAGAGAGAGAGAGAGAGAGGCCTTCCCGATACGATGCAACGGTAGATTCTGAGGCCGCGAAAGAAAGTTATTCAATCGCCGCGTCCGTTCCGCGAATAAAACGTGACGTTTCCTGGGAAGAAGTGGAATGAAAAGTGGGCACTTTTTCTTCCTTTCTAAGACGCCAGTAGCTTGCCCGCAATTAATAGCATCATAAGCAGCCTCCGATGGCCTTACGGAGCACAACATCTCCAGCTTCTCCATCGACAGCTACATCGACCGCTGCATTATCACGACATTCACAAAAAAACCAACCCCAACAAACCCTCGTTTGAGACCGCAGAAAAGCGAAGTACGTCCGGCGCAAGGAAAGTCGCAAGTCATCGGCGTTTAGTTCGACGTCACCAAACATTTCGGCCACCGACCGATGGTGGGCTACAGTTGATTAAAACTGATGAAGATAACGATTTCCCCCCGCGACTGGACTTCACTCTACGCCTTCTTTAACCTTTGATTAATCATCAAATTTCTACGATAAAGTTTTTCTTTGCTCTCTCTCTCTCTCTCTCCTTCTCTGTGCCAACCATTTTTATCGATGCACGTATGACTTTTGGTCTTGCTGATGAAAGACGACACCGGAGGAGGATAAAGTTTGACATTCGATGAATTATCGGTGGGACGAGTGACACCGTCCCGACGACATTTTCCCCATCCCTCCGTGATTTGTGGCTTTTATTAATGGTGATAAGTTTTCCAAAAGGGTCGCGATTGAACCTTTTGGTGATATGCCAAAGCTTCTAACTTTCAACCCACTTCTAATTATTGAAGAGGGTTAATGCACAGAAATAGCTGTTACAAACTTGTTGCATGAGCTGGGATGCTTAAAAAAAATCTCTTCAATAATGTTGATTTTGTCTTAATCTACTTGTTCACCCAAACTTTCCTCCACAAGTTCGCTGGAAGGAAAACGTACCGAAAATAGTTGACGAACGATTTTCAAGAATTAGACGATGATGAAATTAGGAAGCTAATGAAAAATGTCAGCTGCCTAAAAACATTCTCATTCATTCGTTTATATCTCGTAAGAAAAATTTCAGAGCCTGTTAAAAAAAACTTCAATATCCAGAAATACATTTTAAAAACACATATCAAACATTCGGTTGATAATTGAAATGATGCGAACTAAAGTAAAGTTAATTTTTCTAAAGTGAAACAAGTTTATGTCTAAGCAAGCTTTCGAAGCTGAATCACCATTTTTTGAAGGATTTGGTTGTCCTTTTATCGTTGTCGTTTTACAGCATACCACGTAACGGTAGCATCGGATACGCTTCCAAGGATGTCAAACGTTTTCCATGAAATGAAAAACGAAAGCTATCGAAATTACACACCCATTCCAACAACCGAAACCTAATCGAATTTCCCAATCCATCCGTTCGATGGTGTGCCCTTGGCGTGATCAGACCGAGCTCCACAAGCTCGAGCGTTGATCGAACATTTTCACCGCACCATAAGGCCACATTAAGGCACGGGTAAATCATGTTACGATCTCGGTTTACGTGCAGTCGAACTCAACGAGGCACACCGATCTTAAATCGATCGAAAAGAAGAGCAAAAAATAAGCCACCTCTCGTAGGGCGACTCGGGTAATTGTGAGGAAATTAGTCATTTAATGCCATTTACGGGGCGGGCGCTCGGGCTCACGGGATGGGACGGATTGGCGAGCACAAACAGTTTCGTTTTCGGGGCATTTCCACGCTGATTGCGTGCCGTTTTCCGTGCGTAATTCGAGTGCAGATTCGATCATTAGAGCTTGCTGCTATGTATCGCGATGTGGTTACGGTCGAATTTTTAATACGATCTCCCAAACCCAAATCGGAATGCTAGGGCATCGGTTTGTGAGGGCCCTCCCTCACACCAGGAGGAGGTGAGAGGTAAAACAAAAAGAAACAACACCGACGGAACATCCAACAGCACAACTGGCTCGCTCGCCGAAAGCTCGAACCGCGCAATGACATTGACGATGATGACAGTTTGGAGCATTTACCAGACCATGCCCCAACAATTCGGGAATCGCACCGAATCCGAAATGGAAGTGAAACGTGACACCCCCACATCGATTCCGTTCCACGCCATGTCTTACGCCAGCCCGGCGGTCTCAATTATTTCCGAGCCGAAACCGCAGCATCCGCGACCTTCATTATTTCGGAAAGGATGAAATGTCATCGGGCGTTCGAAACCGTTTCCTTGGCGTTCGTTAGCTCGTGTTGGTGCCCCGTGATGTCATCGTTCATCAACCGTCTCAACCCAGGTCCGTTGAAGCGTGGGATGTAAATAAACTCCGAAAGGTAACGCAATAGTCGCCAAGTTGTTGGGTTTAATAAAATTCCTAAAATAAACAATTCAGTAATAATGATCTATTGAAAATGACATTGGAAATACGTTGGCGTGATAGAAATTCCTTGAACTCATTATAAAAATGTACCATCAAACGATCTCAACTCACAAAATCATTGAACATCTCAACAAACGAAAGTGAGCTAACGTTCATTATATTTTTTATGTTCACTTTCCCTTAAAAATACTCATCGAAAACGGAACTTCTTCTAGTTCAAACGACATTTAGTGGAGCAATAAAACAACGATGGTCTTTAAAAGCAGTTCCAATAGTGAGTTTCACAAAGCCGTTCGCGAAGCGATACGTTTTAACAAGCTACATTCAACACGCCCTAAAATGGTTCAAATGAGATGGACTCATCATCAAACATGACAATAAAGTCGTCGTCTTCGATTAATTTTCACTCTTCCTCGCATGCACCGTTGCTGCATTAATCCGCTTGTAGTTCCCACTTGACGATGTCGTTGTAACAAGACTTTCGATTTTAAGGCGTCCTCGAAACCGAAACGAAAAAAGCATCAAACCTACGCTTGGTCCTCACAGAAGAAGGCAAAGTTTTGAAGATGCTTACCGTGGCTCGAAAAGTCGGGTGCATTCACGCGCTAAAAAAGTCACTTGTCAAACCACATCCACCGGAACCCGAAAAGTTGAAAAACACACCCGACATGGGAGCATCCTCTTCCACCCCTGACTCGGCGAGTGGCTTTTGTTTTCGGAAGTCGTCTCCGAAGAAGGAGGAAAGTTTTATGTTTATGCTGCTAAACCCCCGGTGAGCTGCGCTTTGTTGTGCGCTTCCGTAATCCACTTTGAAAGACACCTCAACTCGTTGACAAGCGCTGGAAGCGTGTTCCTTTTTGGCCGCCACCACCACCAGGGCTGCAGACTCCTGGTCCGGGCTTACATTGTGTCGGACAATACGACCTGCTGCTGCTGTTGCTCCGAGCAACATGGGGCCAAAAGGGTTTCGCCCAACTTCCTGGGAAGGGATGATAGAAATAGAAATGGTGAAAGATGGAACACACGACGACGATGACGACGCTTGCGGATTCGTGTCCCGCTTGCGTCGGGCTTACGTAAGCCATCAAGTTGTCGCTTCATTCCGGGCTATCCGATGTCAATCTCCCGCCAAGACGGTCGCCTTTTGTGACGGGAGCAAACCGTCCGCCACAATAACCGGGTGACTCCCTTCCTGCTAAACGTGGCCGGTGGTTGGGGCGTGGTGGGAGATTTGTTAGCTTTACATCTCGAAGATCACATTCATTGCCTCGGCGATCTTCAGCACGCCGCGGTGACCATCTTCACTTGCCCTTTTTCGAGCGAAACCCCTTTTCTTTGAAACCGGAGCCCTTCAAAACTTTCCCTTTTTTGAACGACCCTTCTAATTGACGTCTAAATCAGGTTTTATTGCCAACCCCGCGCCGCCGTCGGCAAGGTCTTCTCTTCGCAGCATCTTCCCGAAAACTATCTTTTCTCCACACGTTGAGAGGGTAGAACTTTCGCCCGGGCCACCGGAGGGAATCCGATTAGGGAAAACTACCAGTCACGGAGGACGTGTTGATTCCATCAAAAACGAATCACCTCACCAAGTGTCTTTCAAAGTGTTGCATTCCGCTGGCAGAAGCTAAAGTTCTAAGTTCTGAGATAGGTCTTATTTCGCAAACTGGTACTAGCTTAAAGTTCTGGCGCTTGGCAATCACACTGGAACTATCGTTTCCGTCCACATTCTACTTCTCTTTAACGTTCCATCTTGTATTCTCCAACGACTACGACACTTGGACACAGCATAGTCCGGCAAGGAATCCGGAGACCCCTTTAACCTGCTCCTCCTGGTGGCGGAAGGGTGATAAATTATGAACTAATCATTTTATCCGAACCAAATGACTATAATTAAAAATTAATTGCCTCCGTTGGTCTGCCGGCTCCGGAATTGGCAGTCGGGTCGAGGACTCGCACCGGAGACTCGGAGACAAAACTAGCCCTCGGGATTAGTGGCCCGGTGTGGCGTCGCCGCTTCGCCTATTAAGTGGACCGGATGTCGTCTCAAAGCAAAAGGGATTAGCCGGGTTCTCTTCCCTTCATCTAACATTCATCAAAGGATGGGCGGAGGTTCGCTTCCCTACCTCCCAGTCAATTGACATTTGTTAAAAGTTCCACAAACACACCATGGATCGAAGGAAAAGTAAGTTTCAGGACTTAGACCTTAGGATCAGTTCATGGATAACAACGTCTAGATAGGTCAACAAAGCTGTTCCAGGGGAACAATATGATCTCCACCCCGATTAAGGGATTTGATGAAGACAGTCTAGTTTTGCAATCGCCAGTATTACCATCATCATCATCATTGCCACCGTCCTTCCCTTGTTCTTCCCCTACGTGATAATCGTTTATTGATATGGTCGCATTGGTCGATTGCGAGATTCTCGCCCAAGCGCGCAAACAAAACAAACTGCAACATAAACCATCCCGGCATAATCCGGTTATGCGCCAGCTTATTGCTTATTATACGGAGATTTTCATTTAGATTGATTACCGTTCAATCAACCCCACACCCTGTGCTCCAACCGTTGTCGGAGGTGGTGGAAGGAGAGTAACGACTCCATCTCCAATTTGTCCCCAGCCTCCGTCTAATGTGATGCTCACGACTTTCGCCTCGAAGCTGGTTGTGGCACGCCTCTTCTAGCCAGTCGCTCGCACGCTGATGATTTTCCGCTTAACGCCACTATGATTTTCTTTCGCCATTTTCCTCCAACACACTGGCGTATTCGGGTATAAAAAATAAATACCAACACGTTTAACGCGAGCGCGATGTCTCATGTGACCGTATTTGCATTCATAAACCGCTGGGAAAGCGATTTTCTTGCCCCGACCCACCCACCACCCGGTAATGATACGTTGGATGCGGAGAGCGGCTATTTCCTGCCATCTACCACACCCTCTGTTTTTTTTCTTGTGTTAATCAAACCATCCAACTCCGGCGAGTTCGTCGTGGTTGCGTTTTTCGAAGGAGAAAAAGGACACTCTCATGCCCCAAGCCCCCGGAACCGATGCATAAAGTTCTCGAGCTGCAAGGCAAACACCTTCGGTCGAACGTCGAGAGGAGTAGGTGTACATTGGGTCGTAAAATCAAACGAGAGAGCAGCCTCAGCACTTGTTTTTCCTTTCGTTTTCCACGCTCCAAACGCTCCCAAACGAACGATCGAACGACGCTTCGATGGGGCATAATTTTATTTTTATTTTCACCCGGGCGCCCCTTTTACGACGAGCCTATCTGAAAGGCCGGGTAGTAAGACGTCAAGCTACCGAGGTGTTCTTAGCCTGTGTGTGTTGGTCTTTTTTTCTGTCACCACGATAAGCATTGGCAGACAACAATTTATTTGTTTAGTATAGCGCCCGGTTAATGTGAAAATCAAATCGATACCCTACACAGACACGCAAATCCGACTGGAGGAGATTTTAATAACAGTGAAACAAAAATTTATCACCCGATCCAGCTTGTTATAACCCAATTGCCGAACTGTTGTAGCTTACGGTTTTGCTGAAGCATAATGTGAAATTTTTATTGAAATATTGAACGTACGACGAACGCAAACACCCCAGATGGGTTCTCGATATGGGGCTTTGGTGTTTACTTCTTCCGAAGTAATAAAAATTTACGATAAACGTTATCTGTTTTTGATTCTCTTTGTTCAACCTTGACATCGGTCCAGTTGGGCATTACTTCGACGATGCAGAAAGTAACAAAAATTTGTTTTATCTCGCATATATTTTGCAAACATCATGACAACACACAACGTGAGATCAAAGTGTAAATTTATACCCTTACTCATAACAAAGAAAGGAAATTCCTGTGTTCCAAAACTGTAAAGCATTCTGTCGGAGAAATTCCTGAAAATAAAAACTCTCCCCCCTTCGGTGGATAAATTCTTCAACACCGCAAATCCCACACACACACACCCCGCCTAATAGTGTTATCAACAAACTACTAAACCCAAGCACACACCCCCCATGGGCACATTACCATCATCATTATAATCGGTAATGGGCCTCTTCCGGGTGACTTCCGGGTTTTGCGAAAACTAGACGACTATTTCCGGGGGTAGCATAAATTCTCATCACAACCCGCACCGAGTGGCTTTGCGCCCTTTTCGGAGCCACTTAATTCTCGGGCTCCCCGGCCACGCTGCCGTCGTCCTTATCAAAATTCATTGGGTTCGTGTGTGTGTGTGTGTGTGTGTGTGTGTGTCCGTGCGTTTTTGGGAAACTTTTGCACCCCACTCTTCGCAAACGATCGCCCGCTTATGAGCGAAACGAAGCCTATAAAATAATGGACCTCAAACGATTCGCCTGAAACACGAAACAATATTCTCCCACCCCCGTTCCGATGGGGTGGGTTGTGTATTTTTATCTTACTTAGGGTGTCCTCCCTCCCCCCAACCCATTTTTGTCCTAGGTTGTGCTATGAAGCGCATAGAGTAAATACTTTCGGAACAATTTGCATAGTCAAGCAGCAAAAGAGGCTCGGTGCTATCAACTTGAAGCACGGAAACCCACCATCCGGCCGAGAGGATCAACGACCTGGATTAGAACGATGCCGTCCGGAGGGGGCACACAAACACACACACACACACACGCTAGAACTAAACCGAAGCTCACACCGGTGTGGCCATCCCTTATGCTGCAGGCTCCGAAAGGCCGAAACGTTGGAAACGTTGCACTCCGACGTCTCCCACACTCTTGCCCTCCAACGGGGGTCGGATTCGTTCCGAATGGTGACGCTGCCTTGTTGAAACCGTAATTTGCATGCATTAAAAAGCATCTTGTTCGCTTGTGAACGTTGCTTCCACGGTCGGTGGAGCTACACCGACTCGCACAACGAACTCGCCGGGCTTTCGAGTTGACTTCGAAGCGAGTCACCGAATCGGATTTGCGGGAATCCGTTTGTTCCCGTGCTTTGCAAAGGGAAGCAAGATCGGCCTCCCGCCGCCATCGAAGAAGAGTCGCCGAGGGGTCTGTTGCATCATTAGCAATGCCCATCTTTAGCGAGATGAAGTGGCTACAACATGGTGCACGGTTCGGGCCGTGGAAGCGCATCCTGTTTAGCAGTTTTCTATTTCAGCTGCTGCATTGTGCAGCTCGTAGCTGTAAGCGGGAAGAGCGAAGAGGTGACCTGTGTAGAATATTCCACTATCAGACCGGATACCGGGTCTTGATTTTTGATGCTCGTTTCCCCGCTTTAACTATTTATATTTCCATCCTTTGGATGGAACAAAAAATTTAAATAAACCCAGCGCCATCCAAATTTCCTTCCAAAAACTCGAAGTCGCAGGCAGATGGAAAATCGTTCGGTTTCCGTTCGCCGGGCGAAAGAAATAATTCTGACAATTCCGTTTCCCTTTCATAGAAAATTTACGTCGCTCCTATTTTCACTGCGATCCCTTATTTTTTTTCCACACGAACGAACGAACGATCCATTAACGATGGTCGATTATGTGGTTCAGTTGACAAGCACGAGCACATCGGTCGATGATACCAGCATTCATCCGGTCGACAAGCTCTGCTTTTGCAGTTTTTTGTTGTGAAAATTGTTTCAAGCGAAAGCCCGTTGAAAAATGAAATAGCAAAACATAAAAAAAATTGTTGCCATCTTTTGGGTTGATTTTTCCGCAAAAGCCAGTTGAGAAACATACTAGATACTAAACTAGAATGAACCCCCTTTGGGGGGGACTTTCAGTTCTAGTCAAATATCAACGCTATGCATAATCGATTTAATGGTAGCAGTTTCTCGCTGTTTTGTGCTTCCGGCACCAGATCTTCTCCGTCTTTTTCCCCCCGCCCAACTTCCAAAAGCAAGCCAAACGAAAGAAGCAAACAGGATTTATTATTTATACACGTGCACATTTGCATCGTGTCGGGACCGATAGCCATTGAAAGTTTAAGCGAGAGTGAATAAAAAAAAAAAAAAGGAAACAAGGAGGGAAGACCTTCGAGAGGCGACCCCATTCGGAAAATCGGATCGGAGAAGAGCATATTTGCACTTGCAAAGCCACACCCGGGGGGGCACCGAACCGGTAGAGAAGATGCTGCTGACCCCTTCAATGGGCATTCGAGTGGAAAACGGTGTGGAAAATGGGGAAAAAAGCGAGTAAAAACAAAAAATCAATGCAAGGAAAGGGAACGATGGTGCACAAATAAGTCAAGCAGAAGGATGTTGCACTGGGACTTCTGGGAGATGCCTCGTGAAGTTTTGAATAAAAAAGATGCTTGAATTGAAAAAAAACAGCTCGAGAATCGATGCATGAAACATATGTCCTTTGACGTAGCTTTCTTGTTCGATTTTATATCAATTTGTGCACTCACGTTGCTTTGGGGCAAGAGTGCTTGACTATAAATCACCATGGCCATTGGCTTTTTTTGGAAAACCCAAAAACAAACCCATAAATCCAACATCAAATCGTTGTGGAATAAATTGATTTAAATACGTTGCAACGGAAGCACAAGCGGCTGGAATGAATTAATTTTCTATGCATAAAGGGTTTTCACTTTACCATTTCGCCGTCCAGAGCATGTCAAAGGAAAATGGCCTCCTGTCCTGAGTCGGGGTGCGTCTTCCAACCCGCTTTACGATGGGGTCACAGAATGAGACCCAATAGCTATAAAAGCGGGCAAAGAAAGGGAATTTTTAATGTCACCCTTCTAATGGGCCCGGGGTTTTCCCCCCGTGCTTTGTCACGCCCTCGGGCGCCATGAGTTCGTGATAATTTTCTATTATGCTGTCAAATCGCTTGTTCTATTTGATGCTCGGTGGAAGTGAAGAGATGGCGCCCCGCTTGTACCTTATCATTTTATTGGGGTCCCTCATTTGAATTTTCCCGTTCATTGTTTCTTTTCTTGTCCAAAGGCCCAAGGGCCAAGGAAAACACCAACGAACACACATTTTTGACAGATAAGCTTATGACTCTGTTTCGGGTTGGAGGTTTTTGGTTTTGCCCTTTGTCGGATTGGCGGAAAATTCGTGCCCCATTACGATTAGGAGGGAAGAAGCGATAAACATTTATTCTTTACGACGCTCCCATTCTCGGGCGAGCTCTTTCGTGCCAAAGCTATTTACAGCCGCCTACAAAAGAAGGCAAAGAAAGAAAATACACCAGGAAAAACATTGCGACTTATCACGATGTCCATCGGAAGGACGATCTCCCTGCTAGGGTGTGGAAAGTCTAGGAAAGTACGGGAATGTGAAATGTCTTCCTTTTAGCGACGATCCGCCCGGTCCTGGCGGTACGTCGAAGTACGGATGGTATGAGGTGTTAATTTTATTCCTCAACACATTCAACTAATGACGACCGGAACGCGAATGGCGGTGTGCGCCATCAAGACATAATCGTAAAGCCATTCCTTCGCGAACCCCGCGTTGTCTTTGTTGCTTGCACGTATCCTTTCAACTATTCCCTTTTTTCGAAAAACCACCACCCTGCTAAAAGGAGTGAATCAGATTAATTGCTCAACTTATCTACTAAGCACCGACGGGGAAATCCCGGTTGTTGTTAAAAAAGAAAAAGGAAAATGATTCCCGTAACGATGATTGCACCCTTCTTTTTTTTTTGGTTCGACATCCTTTCCGGCAACCAAAGAAACCGTCGACCAACCCCCCCTGGCGTATTTAGCTTCTGCCCGATTTGAATACTGTCGTGACGAAATTCCCATCGCATGCCACTCCCCGAGCTCAACACCTTCCCCTCTCAGAAACCCCATTAGGACTTAACGAGGACATTCCCGCGCCAAAGCCAGCTCGCGATGGATTGCTAAAATGGACAGCTCTGCGACACAGGCCCAAACCGGACCGTAACCGACACCACCACCGGGTTCGTGTGATAAACCACCACAAGGCAAAACAAAATTGTGCTTACCTTGCCAGGACCCTCCACGACCAACCAGGGAGGGATCGTCCTAAAGTTCGCGGCCATATAATGTAGTCCTTTAAATCAAATCACGCCTCTGCCTCGCCCGTTTTAGGATTCAACATATTTTGTTTCACGTTGCTTTTATGGACGCGCGTTCTGCACATTTTTCCTAGCACGAAACGTGTACGGCTCCCAGGCATTTCCCGGGGCCAAGAGCTCCAAGGTGGAGAAACTTTTAATTACGGACCCGGTTCTGCCGGGAATCCCTTCGACTGGCATTGAGGGATCGGGTCGCGGGACAATAGGGCTAAGGGATGGGGGGGGGGGGGGACTGCAATAAAACTATGTCCTCCAATGTTCCAGACTCGGTAAGAAGCTCGGGCACACGATGTCACAAGTAGGAAATCCACCCCTACGTCCTGATACGAACCCGCCATCAGTTTCATTAATTAGAATCCTGTCCATCCAGGTATGGCGTTCTCGTCTGCCGAGTCTTCTTCTTCGGGGATACTTTTCATTTTCCATTTTTTGTTTTGTTTACCCTCCGTGGGCTCGTCAACTTGTTTGCACACGCCCGGCTGGTATCGGCTGGCGACCCGACAATATCTAAAAAAAGAAAGAAGAATCAAATAAAATAAAGCCTTCCAGGGGGTGAAATAAAACGAACCGGTGAAGGATACGAGCAATAAGGAAAGAAACAACCCAAGTGCGTAACTCACCGCAGGATCCCGTGAAGTACCCCGGAGGTCTTCCAGAACCAGCTTCCCCTCGCGGAAGATAATTATTAATTATCATCACCGGCACCAGAAGCGTTACAGTCGTCGCCATTTGTCCGCGAATGATGCTCGAGACGACGACGACGATTCCTTCACGGCGTGCTTTGATGTTCGTGCTCGTCAGGGCGACAACTTTGCCGGGAGTAGAAAAGAGTTGCAACCTCAACGTGAACGTGGGCTACTTGGATGGGGATCTTTTCTGGGCTGTGTGTGTGTGTGTTTTTCCCCTCATTTTTGTGTCATTTCTTTTCTTTCGCTTCTTTCACTGGGAAAGAATTTCGCCTTCGGCTACCGTCGCTTTTATCACACCTTCCGACGTCATAACTTGTGTTCCTACACCGGTTGGATGGCCGTGAGGAACGCAACTTCTTCGACACTTTGAACGAGATAGGACGCTTTAGTGCTTCCGCTCCAAGTTTTTCAGATGTGTTCCACGTCCTGTGTTCCTGTGGAGACCGCTCTTTTGTAAATAAAACCCCCACCCTGGTTATGGCTGTTCTTTTTCCCCTTTGCGTGTATATGTGTGTGTGTGTGTGTGTGTGTGTGTGTGTAAAGGAGCTTCATAATGTAGTACATTTCACCCCGTGCTCCTACAACACCTGCCACCGGGGGGGGGGGGGGGGGGGGGGGGGGGGGGAAACAAAAAATGCATAAAAACGGTCAAAGAAAATCCTTCGCAATCCTTCCTTATGCTTTCGCAAACGTTAAGGAAAAAAAAGGTTTCTCTCTTCTTGGTCCGCGGTTGAACGCTGCATTTTGTTTGCCTACCCCCGCACCCCCTCGTAAGCCATTTGCTCGGTGGCAGGACGAGTCTGGGTTTATCAGTGTCGTTAATTTTTATTCATGAAATAACCGCACCAAATAATACCGAAACCCTGTGGTGACTTAGGATGGACCCGCCGGGCCGACGTTTTCCTTTTTCCTTTGGCTTTTTTTCTCAAAATTCATTCCTCACCGGATGCTGCCAGAGCATTTGCCAGGCCGAGGATTTTGGCTCAAGTTTATGATTTTAATGAACCTCCTCCGCTCGGTTTGGCGTGGCGTAAGGCGCCCAGCTACATAAAACATATTAAAATGCCATCTTGGATAATTTTTAAACACAAACCAGGCGGTGGACCTCCTCCCGACACAGCTTGGCAAATTGAAATGGCGGAAGAAAGTATTGCGCGTAATTTATTCTCCCCATCCCCCCCACCTCGGAAAATGTTCGTCGGCCGTGGAAGTACATATAAAATGCTACTTGCCGAGCATAAATAGTACGTCTGTTTGTACTCACAAACACAGGAGGGAGAGGCCTAAGAGATGTACGTGACTCCGTGGAGTTAAAGAACGGGGATTACTATTTACCAACCGCAATTAAAAGCGTTCCACTTAATACTGACAAATTTAAAACGAAACAGAAAGGTCAGGCACGTGGAATATTTTGTGCTCAGGGAAAATATTATCCGTTGAAAATTCAAATTGAATGGTTGAATAACAGAGGATTGAATAAACCACCCCGCTCTTCATACTCTCGTTGACGCCGGTGACGCTTGTTGCATTTTAATAAACACGAAATACGACTCCTAATCGCACTTTGAAATCGACTTTACATCGCCCTCGGAGGGAGGGCATATAAACATTGTAAACGTTTTTCCATTTGGATGGATTAATTTCACCTCGTTTGCAAATGTGGGTCACATACGACTCCAGGAAGAAAGCCGCCAATGGGAGACACTTACTTATTTGTTGACAATTAGGTAAATTCCTTTGCATACCACACAAAAACCTCGCGTGAGCAAACGCGATGGCGGCGTGCCTTTTCCCCCTTCGGGGTGCTCCGGTTTTTGTTTTTACACCGGCAGATGTGTGAATTTTATGATGCCATTAGGCCGCTCCAACGTCGAATACAAGAAAGTACACCATACTCACCTGCAGGCTGTCACGACAAAACAACCTCTGCCCCTCTGACGCACGATATTAATCTCCCGTTATCTGTTGGCGTTTGTTTCCTTTGCAGGTCATGTGCTGTTGAGGTTAGAAAGTCGACCAGTGTGACCAAGTGAAGCGACGACGACGACGACGACGGGAAGTGAAAGTGGAGAGAGAAGGCCCGGACGGAACGGAGGCTGCGGCTGCGGCGAACCTTTGCCGGCAAAAACGGCGCTCAGCGGCGGCAACATCATCCTCCAACGGCGGCATCGACGAGGGCCCTCGCCGTCAGCGAAATCGGTCGAAAATGTGATAGACCCGACGGCGACGGACGGACGGACCTCGATCGGGCAGCAGATAGCGAACTACTTCCTGCGCATCCGGCGCAGCCGCTCGTCGCACGCGGTCATCGGCCAGGCGGCGGCCCAGTGCCAGCAGCACCCGCGGGACGGAAGTCGCAACCGTAGCAGCGCCAACCGGACGTCCTACCCGCTGCCGACCTCGGTGAGTTGCAGCTTTGGCGAGGACCACGACGACCACGACGACGACCACGACGACGACGACCATCAGCAGCAGGGAGGTGGCCATCGGTTACGACAGTCGGCCAGCTCCGTGACGGTAGGGGCGACTAGCTCGGCCGCCGCCAACATGGCCGCGACGGACGGGCAGATCATCCTGGCGGCGTCCCGGTTCGCGCCGGACACCCCGCCGGCGTACCTGCGTGACTTCGCCAAGAGTGACCTGCCGGCGGTCGGGAAGATCGTCAAGGGCCAGTACTACACGCTCGGCGTGCCGACGCTCTCCAACCCGTCGCTGCAGAGCACGGCCCTGTTCCTGAATGCGGGCCGCAAGTACCAGATCCTGGCGCAGCCGGTCAAGATCAAGGAGGGGCGCAAGAACACGCAGGTCGGCCCGAAGGTGCTGATCCCGGAGTCGTACGCCGGCTACTTCGAGCTGCTGAGCGAGGACGGCCGCTCGACGCGCTGCATCGAGAGCGTGCTGGAGCTGTCGAGGCGGCGCAACTTCCGCGTGCTGGTGCGCGAGACGGTGCGCTGCAACCACAACAGCAAGTCGCTGCACGCCGGCGAAATACTCACCACGATCTCGGACAACGGCAAGTACCTGCAGTGCCGGACGTCGAAGGACGAGGTCGTCAGCCTGCCATTGGAAGCCAAAGCGAAGTTCTCCCCGATCGCGAAGGAGGACAGCATCAGCGGCGTGCACACGGTGCGCAATTTGCTGCAGAAGCGCATGCCGGTGACGGTGCGGCTCGTGCACGGTGCGGCCCCGAAGGGCCTCAAGCAGCCATTCGTGCCGGAGCTGCGGCTGCTCGGGTGCGTCGAGGTGGACCGGATATTCGCGCTGCCACTGCAGAAGGACATGGACCTGGTGTCGGTGCCGCTGAACGCCAAGATCAAAATACAGCGGGCGAAGAACATGGACCAGCTGGATCACTTCATCGAGTACTCGCGCTTCCTCGATAAGGCGCAGCGGCTGCTGGTGGATGCGCGCGACCGCCTGCAGATCATCGACCTCAAGCTGACGGAGAAGGAGAAGAAGGACTCGGCGAAGGCGATGGGACTCGGGGGAGCGAACGGGGGCGGGCGCAACAAGACGATGGCCTCGACCCTGTCCGGTCTCACCGCAAACGGGTACGTGCTGAAGAAGAGCAACAGCTGTGATTCGAACCGCTACTCTCCACCTCTACCGAGCGGTGGAGGCGGAGGAGGAGGAGGGGGCAGCCAGAACGGCTCGATCGCGGACGAGTACGACGAGATCGACCAGATCTACGACTACGTGCGGGGGTTGGCCCCGCTCCCGAAGAACCTGTACAAGTTCGAGGCGATCGAACCGTCGCCTCCGACGACAACAACGACGCCGACCGCCGCGACGACCATCAGCAACTCCTCGCCGCCGACGACGGCCGCCACGACGCCCATCTCGAACGTGCTGCTCGGCCCGGCCACGCACCAGCACAGCCTCAAGACGGTGGAAAACATGAAGACGGCCCAGTCGAACGCCATCAACAACAACTACGACACGAGCAACAACAACAACAACAACAACTACTCCAACATCATCAAGTACAGCAACCACAGTCAGGTGCACCATCATCACCACGGGCACCACCACCACCATCCGGCCGGCCATGCGCACCACCACTCGAACAGCCTCGAGTCGTCGGCCCGCCACGGTGCCGCCCTCAATGCCATCAACAACAACCACAACAGCAGCAGCCACGGCCACAACCACCTCCACGGCCACAACAACAACACGATCACGATCGTGGACCACAAACCGATCCCGCCGCCGATCGAGACGATCCCGGGCAAGAAGCTGCCGGAGAAACGCCAGCGACCCACTCTGCCGAAGCTGTACTTCAAGAGCAACATCGGGCTGCACCAGAAGAGCCCCACGCCCGGGACGACCGCCATCAGCCCGATGAGCAACGGGGGAGGAGCGGTCGTGCATCATCCGCCGATCGCCGTCACCCCAAAGGATATCGCGGTCGAGCCGCAGAGTCCACTGTTTCACATCAGGTAAGGACCCGGGAACAACACCCTTGGAGTTCACGACTCACCGGCTTTCTTTCCCTTCTTGCAGATACAAAAGTCTGAGCAGCTTGCAGCTGGCGGCGACGATCCCGCAGCAGGAATCGCACCCGGTCACCCCGATCTCACCGTCGCCGAAGGGCGCCGGCCATCAGGAGAAGAACCATCTCCTCTCGAAGTCGGCCAGTGCCGCCGTCAACGGGGGGCGCGAGGGTACGCTGGATTCGTCGCGCAGCGGTGGCCGCACGTCCGGCGACTCGGGCAAGCTGCCGGAGAAGAAATCGCGCCGCCTCAGCCGGCCCCGGTCGCTCTCCAACCTGGTGTGGGACCTCCGGCCGCACAAGTCCTCCGCGGAGAAGTCGAAGAAGAAGCTCTACCTGCACCAGTTCGATCGGCAGCAGGGCACGCTCTATCTGTAACCGCATCTTCCAAGCGCACGATCCAGATTTCGTCAGTAGCTATGTTTTTAGTCAGTAGCGAGCCGAGGCCCGGGGGGCCTAGCTAGGGAGGTTGTTGTACGTGCGAACGTTTGCCAGTTTGTGTTTGTTGGAAGCTGTTTGTCTGGGAGAATGTGAATACGGGAAACCCCCCCGGTTGAGGACTGTTAGGAAACGGCTGTTTGAGGCGGCTGAGCGGGTAGAGTGTGGCCAAGGTGTGGTCGCCAGTGCTTTAGACTTTTAGAGATCAGTCTTTTTGAAAACTCCTCCTCCTCCTCTTCGTCTTCAACGCTCTGTCCATGTGATCCATGTTGTGTAATTGGTGTAATAGTAGCGCAATATATCGTAGGTCCATCTTATTTAGGTTCACAGAAGCAACAACAGTCAAAGGAATTGGCGTCACATATCTCCCGGTGTTGTTTGTGTACACGTTCCTGTGGAGGAAAGCATTTGTTAGTTAATTCCTCAAAGGACTGGCATTAGTGGGCAGGACTCCCAGCTCCGGGTGGGCAGGTTCCTCCTCTATATCCGAAGCAAAACAAACGACCAACGGCCGCCAAATCCTCCGCACCAGGCACCCTGTTTAATCCCAAGCCGAAAGGCAAAAGAAGAGAAAATCAAACTCTTTAGAGCATAATTTAAACAATCAAACATACGCGAAGCGAGCGAAAAAGTGAAGGAATAAACTCACCAACGAAAAACGCAGCAATCCGTGAAGAAGGAAAAGGAGGAGTCAATTGTGAATTGTGAAAATGGGAAAAGGTTTTTCGATGCGTGTCGAAGGTGTTTATTTCCTCCAACTTCTGGTTTAATCTACTTTTTTGCCATTCGTCGTACAGGCTGTGTGTGTGTGTGTGTGTGGTGTTGAAACGTTTCAGTTTACATAGTTATCGATTTAAGGGAAGCTTAGCCTCTAAGTGGTAGGTGACCAGCCACCGGCTCATCCCTCATCCGCAGGGTGAGATCGCGTCGCGTTGGTCAGACCTTTTTAATTCCATTCCATATAATCAAAACCTTATCCGTAGTTCCGTATAGTTCGCGTGTGTAAATGTAAACGTTTTCTGTGCTCCTGTGTACCGCTGTTCTTCTCTCCGTTGAAAAATCCAAGTTCGTTTGCTACCGTCTAATCGCCAAAGGGTGCAATTTCCTCACGGCAATTGAAAGCAAATGAAATTTTTATTTTTCAACCCTTCATCGCTTCTCGGTTTGGAGTTTTTGGAGAGCACACACACAGAACCGGGATGGAATCGAATCACAAAGCCCTTCCTGCCGAAGGCAAAGAAGACCTCCTCAGACGAGACAATCGCTCGGCTCGTTAGCCGATGGGTTCGATTTGTGTATAAGAGTGTTTTATTTTTAAATTCTCATTATTACTCTCCTCTTAAGCGGGACGAATTTCGAACACAAACTTCCCATTCTCGGGAGAATCCCGACCCCAGCGTCGTCGGAAGCGTTGATAGTTTCTGCCGTTAGGCCGTACGTGCGAAACGTGTGTTTGTGTGCAAAAGGAACAGTCATTTTAGTACTTAATTTAAGTCACTATTAATTAATCCCTCGATTTTTAAAAAGCGTAATAAAAACAAAAAAGATATCGGTTGTTCTGTCAGGAAGGATTACGCGGGACGCGACGCAGACCGAACCCGAAACGAACACTTTACGAAACGATAGATATCGAACGACTTGTGTCCACCACAGTGCCAAGCCAGTGTGTTTTTTTTTACGAAAATGTCTTTAATTCCAAGGATTTTTCCCATCTCCATCGCCAGGAGAAACGAGAAGAAGATAAAAAACAAACCCGGAAAGAGCGAACGTTTGCCGTTGATTTTCCATTCCATTCCCTTCAGGGGATGCATTTTCCCGTCAAGTGATGATGGAAATACTTTTCCTTATCAACACCCTCCCCCTCCCACCACCCACGGTAAAATGTTTCGCTGGTCTTGTTGTCAATTGGGTCATCTCCGACCACCGATACAAAGGCATAACGGTGTATAGCCGCCGGGCAGGCCCTTCCATGCTGTCGTCAGCTCGATGGAAACGATTGGAAGGGCTAAGGATATTAGTTAACTCTCACCTACAAACCCCCCCCCCCCCCTCCCCCCTTCTTCCTCACAATGGCTTGGCTAAGGGGTGTGACTATCGACTTTTCTCCCGATCAAAGGACGACCCTTCCCCAAAAGGAAGGTTGTCGCGATCGCGTTGCGTTGGAAGGAAATGTGTGTGCGAGCAGGATTGTTGTTGTAGAAGTGAGCAAATAAAGTTGATAAACACTGTAAAATAAAACTGCACCGCCTTCGATTACCGATTATTTATTGAGTGTTTTGATGAGCATGATTAAAAGAAAAATAAATTAATGCAACAAACATGCGCTGACAAACTAGTTGCAAATGGATTTGTTCGAAGAGAAAAACACGTTAAAAGAAGAAGGAACACTTTTGCACATTGTAAAACATTCTCATCATTCTGTGGCGTACATAATTTCCTTCACCTTGGAACAAAACGCGTCCTGTTCATCTTCCGTATTTTCATTGATTCTGGGAAAAGAAAGAAAGAAATAGAAATATTTTCCCTCAAATAAAGGTTTGTATACTATATACTTACAGCTTTTCGATCATCACTAGCTTTTTGTAATAGTATTCCCTCGAAATTTCAGCGTCCTGTATTTTTACGGTTAGATCATCGATGTTGGAAGCCAATGTAGAGATTTTTTCCCAAGCCTTCTGTTCGCTGACGGTATTCTTTCCTACAACACAAGAACGATCATTCGTAGTATCAATTTAACACTACTAGCACACACACTCTCAACCGAAATGTGACTGTCAACTAACCTCCCTTTCCCGCTGCCTGGAGCCGCGAAGTGGAACCATTGGAACCGGCCCGTTTCATTGCCGCACCCAGGCCGCCCGAGGAACCCGTGTTGAGTTTCTGACTCGGCCGCAAGGTGTTCGGCGTTCCGTAGCCCATCGGGACGTGGTTCCTGGCCGCCTGCGGGTCATACTCCTTGCCGTCGTAGTTGGCGTCGAAGAACTTCTTGAACCACTGCAGGAACTCAAAGTTGTCCTGAAAGCGCCCCTTGGCCAGCCGCTCGATCGGGACGCTCCGGTCGACCTTCAGCTGCACCAGCGCGTTCTGGAACATGCGCAGATTGCTGAGGAAGTCGTGCTCCACGTTGGTGCAGTACTTGACGCGCTTGATCGAAATGCAGCCCGGGAACAGGACGTCCATCAGCTGGCAGTAGGCGGCGCCGGTGCACAGCTCCTCCACCTTCTTGAAGTCCGACAGCAGCGTCCGATTGATCCACGCTAGCAGCTCGATCCGGGACAGGTTGTCGGACGTTTGACCGGTGAAATGCACGTTGACGGCCATTGCGTTAGCGGATTGATAAAAATAAACTGGACTAAAAAGCACACTTCGGACACAGAGGCAATGAACACGATAACAAAGGAGTGTGTGCTCGTCGGTAGGCGATGGAGCTCTGGTGCGATCGGTCGATGATCGAAAAAGGATCTGATGAGTTTACAAAGGGCAATGGAATCGTGCTCGAAACAGGGAACGCTCTACTACGAGTTTTTTTTTTTGGGTTTTTGGCTACCATTTTTATTCCACATTTAATGAAGACATTTGCGTGAGATGTTCAAAGATTAAATTGAAACTTGATTTTGATACGACAGGATGTTGAAAGCAGCTAAGCTAATTTCGACACTCGTTTGATCGACACTCGAGAATAGTTTGTTTTGAATGCTTCTGTGCATGAATCAACAACTGATATTGTTATCCTACAAAATCAACAGAAAGTTGGTGCATCAACGGATTTAAAATGCAGAAAGCCGTTAACATACAATGTCGTTTGAAAACCATACTGCACAATTGTTGCATGCAAGTTGTGTTTTCCTTGCAATGTTAAATCGCCTTCCCGCTGATAGATGTCGCGCACGAAAAGGCCTTTTTAGCAACTGTTTATTTTTATATTTTTAATATTAACTTTTATGTAAATACATTGTGATAATAATATCAATAAAAATTAAAATGTCCTCAATATAAGTGGTATTTTATTGTTAAAATTATTATTCATTTTTTCGTATCCTGTTTTGTGATACAGAGATGTAAAGGAGACCTCTTTTTCGTTTAAAAGTTTTTAACACGTGTTTATGAATAAACATAATTTTTAAAAATTCATGTTTTTGAACGTGACGCTTTTTTCCCCACTTTGTCCTATTTCTACTATTTTTGCCGAATGTCGCTTTCGCTCTCCAAAATATAGCTCTCCAAATTACAAACTGCCATCGATGAGCAGTGGGTACTCGTCAGTTCAGTTCAACATTCTGATCGGTACGGACGTATGTAATTATAGGTCTTCCCGCCCTACGGTTTGTGAACGAGTTAAAGGGAGCACCGTCTATCGCTCTTCCAATTTCTTGTACTCCTCGTGTAAGTTTCGTGTGCATGATTTTCATGGGTGAAAGGTGAAAGGAAAATCAAGTGCTTGTCAGTGGGAAAAGTTCCTTTTTATTGTGACGGCTCTTTCCCTATCTTCTCGCGGTCAGTGTGACGTCATCTTCTCATTGCCCTGCGAATCTAAATTGTGAACGAAGCAAACATAGATTTTATTTCCGGTCGTGTTCGAAAGTATTGGGAAATTTTTGGTTGGAAAGGAATATATCATTCAGCATCAATCGGTCATACGGCATTATTGGAGGAATGAGTCGGCGCTCAAAGTGCTCCTAGCCGGAATTTTGGAGTAAAAATAGCGTCTACAACACGTGCCGCAGTCGAAGAATGTAAGTATTTTTTGCCCAATCATTGGCGTCGGTTGTTGTGAGTCGTTTCCTTGTTAGCAACCTCATGCGTTGTTGGTAACGGGTATTTTTTCATCGGCACACGAAACGTGAATTTCCCGTGACTTGTTTAACTCGTCATCAGCAAGAGAAAAACATGTAGAGGCATTTTTCCTTTGCGGTGGAAACCCTCTCGTGTCTGGTTGGTTTCGCCGGCTCCACGGCAGCCATGTTAGTTTTCAAGCCTACTTGGATGCTGCGGGAAAATCTCGCGTGGCGCAGACGTTTTTCCCTCCAGCTGTGCGAGAGACCCAAGAGAGCGAAGGAATCAAAACTGGAACAAGAACAAGCCTACGGCGATGACGAGACGAATTTTCTTCTGCCTCGTCTGGCGTTCCGCGGTCGCCCGGAAAGATGTCTAGCGTGCGATGCGTATTGATTTTTCCCTGTACCAGGAAAAGAGGCGGGGAAAATACGATGAAACAGCGAACGGTTCGGTAGAGTGCGTATAAAAGCGTGCGTGTCGAAGGGTCATTCCCGCTGAAAACGCCAATCTAAGAATGTTGGGCGTTTGACCGCGTTATTAATCTGTCGGATCATTCGATCATTTTTTTTTTAAATATAACCCAAACGCGTTCACCCGAAGCCCCCTTAATCCTCAAGCAGTTTCCTCCGTCGGTTACTTGGCACGAGATTTTTCTAGAAAAATTCTCAACCCCGTGAATGACCATCTTTGGCCCTTGCCTTGTATACAGGCAGGGACAATCAAGGAGGGGCAATGATTCGCCAACGCGCCCCACGATCTTCCGGTTTGTTTCACGTCGTTCAAAACCGTCGAGACGCCGACAACCTTCATCCGGCCATATTCGGCGAACCGGCTGATCTTGGAGAACTCTCCCGTGTTGGAAATGGGTGAATACCTCTGCGTATAAACCTTGGGGAGAAAAGAACTAAAGTTGGCAGCACTGCATTTGGCTGTCAACGTAACTTAACCGTCACCCGTTCAACCAAACCTACATACGTAGACGTTCAACCGGACTACCCGGGTAGTCCATACATTTTGTATGGGAGACTCCGTTTTCCTGTACTTAAGACTTAATAACTTTTTATCTAGACGTCGGATCGATTTGAAATTTTCAGTGAAGATACTTGAGGGTGTTTCTCAAAATATTGTATAATTTTTATAATTTTAAAAATTCATTAAATATGTTAATTTGAGGTTCCAAAAAATTTCACCATTCACATCTATGACCCAAACCTGTGTAGCTTCAACATTTTAGATAGGAGTTTGCATTTTCTGTATTTCAGTATACATATCTTTGATCATTGAAGCTGAATTGCTTGAAATTTTCAGAAATTTATTCAATTTTTTTTCCAAAAGTCTTTTAGAAATGTTCAATGTTCAAGAAGGATTGTTTCATTCGAAAACACGAATTCGATAATTTAAACATTTATGCCTTACGTTTAGGCATTCAAATCTTAATCTAATATTAAATACAAGTATGCTACACAACCATTTTTTTTCAGAAAATGTGCGCCACAAACACGTTTATTAATCCGCTTTTAGTCGACTATGTGTGTGATTCAAAGTACAACAAAAGCTAAGTAAAAGTGAGCGTTATGGAAAATATCAATCCTTAGAATAGATAAAACCGAACAGACTTATAGAAGAATTACTAGGAACAGCATTTCTGACGAAAAACGAATTAAATAACGGACAAAACTCTGTTCCCAGTTGAAGCATGAAGATAGCATGAAGCGATTGAGAGTTTATTAATTTTAACAATATTTTATGCAATTTTCCAAAAACATTTAAGTAGTTAAGTATCTACGAGCAAATATATCAGTACTAAAATATAGAAAAAGCAAACTTCTTTGTCAAATATATGAACTACACAGATAAATGGTTGTAAATGTGAATGGTGAAATTTTTTGGAACCTCAAATTAACATAATTAATGAATTTTAAAAATTATAAAAATTATACAATATTTTTGGAAACACTCTCAAGTATCTTCATTGAAAACTTCAAATCGATCCGACGTCTAGATAAAAAGTTATTAAGTCTTAAGCACAGGAAAATGGAATCTCCCATACAAAATGTATGGACTACCCGGGTAGTCCGGTTGAACGTTTGAGGGGTATCAACCGAAAAACGCAAATAAAAATTATTTAAATTCCTTGGAAATTTTTTTTTCTCAAGCAAAACGATAGAAAATGAGTTTTTCTAGGCATTCTAAAAATTTCATGCCGATACGTCAATCCAATCAAAAGTTAGAACAAAACAAAACTCCAAAAACTACCCGGGTAGGCGGTTGAACGGGTGACGGTTAAACTGTATGAAATAAATTATTGTTACTGGACTTTCAAAGAGACAACACGTGTTTTCTTGCTGCTTTCCTCTATTGGTGTTTGATCCAAGGGTGGAGTATTTCCACAGAAACCAAAAGACATTACTCAGTATTTTTCAACAGGTTATGGGCCCAGCCCCAGTGCTTCGGAGCGTGTGTTAAAGTTTTTGGTTGAGGACAAGGTTTTCCAGGAAGTGCATTTGTGGTATTCCTGAAGAGAAACGGTGTAAAGAAAAAGTAACAATGGCGGACGGTTGGAAGGCAACATTTGCGAAGCTCGGGAACGGTAATTATCAAACATGGAGGTTCCGCATGCAGTCCTTGCTGGAACGCGAGGAATTGTGGGACATGATAGAATTACCGAAGCCGGAAGAAAATGATGATGATTACGCAGACTGGAAAAAGAAAGACGTCAAGGCGCGAGCGACGATTTCCCTTCTTGTTGAAGATAGTCAACTTCGCTTTATAAAGAAAAGCAAGACGGCTCGTGACATGTGGCGCAACCTGCAGGCTTACCACGAAAAAGCCACCATTGGTAATCAGGTAATGTTGCTTCAAAAGATATGTTCCAAAAACCTGTGTAAAGGCGGTAACGTGGAGAGGCACCTCGAGGAATTTGAGGACTTGTTTGAGCGCCTTGACAACGCCGGGGTAGAGCTCAGCGAACTGCTGCGCATAATTATGATGCTACGCAGTCTCCCACCGTCTTACAGCAGTTTCGTTACTGCATTAGAGAATCGGCCGCAGGAGGATCTAACCTTAGATCTGGTAACTGCGCGGTTGCGGGACGAGTTCCAGAAACGTTCCAATTCTAATGACGTCTCAGAAAAAGAAATGGTGTTAAAAATGACAGAACGGAGCGAGCAAAGGAAGTGCTTCTTTTGCCAGAAACCTGGACACTTAAAGAAAAACTGCCGCAAATTTCTGGCGCAATCCGGCAGTGAAAAGAGTTTCAAGCCGAAAGCGAAACAGGTTCAAATGAAAGGCGAACGCTCGTCGGAGGAGAAGCAGGCGGCGGTTGTTGGAGCTGTGTGCTTCATAGCGGGTGACGTCATACCAGGTGCATGGACGATTGACAGTGGTTGTACCTGTCACATGACGAATGACCCTGAGTTTTTCGCCGAATTTAAAAGAGAACCTTTGGGTGATGTGACTCTAGCAGATGGAACGAAAACAAAATCGACCGGAATTGGGAACGGTGTGATTGTAGGCATGAACGCCAATGGTCAACGTGTGGCCATCACACTGGAAAACGTGTTGTTAGTTCCAGCGCTAGAAGGTGGGCTTATATCTGTAAGAAAGCTCGCAGCAAAAGGTTTCTCGGTAGCATTCGGAAGAAAAGGTTGCGAAATAAAAGCACAAAATACCACCGTAGCTGTTGGTATATTAGTTGGCAACCAATATAAGCTAAAGGTGGTGGAAACGTGTATGACAGCAACGCGTTATCATGGTGTAGACTGCCAACACACGTGGCACCGGCGAATGGGACACCGTGACATGCAGGCTGTGAACACGATGGTGAATAAAGGGCTAGTTGACGGAGTAAGAATGACAAACTGCCGAGAGCGGATGGTGTGTGAGTGTTGCATGCTGGGAAAGCTGGTTCGGAAGCCCTTTCCGCAGGTTCTAGAGCGGAAATCTAAGCGACCAATGGACATCATACACACGGATCTCTGTAGTCCTATGGAGCGTCCGACGCCAGGCGAATACGGAGACCCCTGCGGGGAACAGGCGGCAACAAAGAACCTAATGAAACAGGAGGAGCGACATGTTTTGAATTATCCTGTATTAGAGAGTGACGAAGATCTTTCGTTTGAATGTGACAACAAGAATGAAGGGACCCCGTCACAACCGAGAGCATCAGAGCAAGAAGATGCAGACAAAAAATATGAAGAGGTGGCCAGAAAACTAGTGCTCATGGAACAGGACCTCAAGCGTTCGGAGGAGAAGGTCGAGATGAACGAAAGCAAGATCGTCGAGCTTGAGGAGGAACTCCGCGTTGTCGGTAACAACCTGAAGTCGCTGGAAGTTTCGGAAGAAAAGGCAACGAAACGGGAGGAATCGTACGGTGGTCAAGTGAGAGTGTTGGATCAGCGTCTCAAGGAGGCTGAAGCTCGCGCTGAATTCGCTGAACGTTCCGTTCAGAAGTTGCAGAAGGAAGTCGACAGACTCGAAGATGAGTTGACTGTCGAACGTGCCAAGAACTCCAATAGATCCAGGGTACACAGCGGAAAATGAAGGAAGCAAACCGTTCGAAGACATAACACTGTACAGGGGACGCAAAGCCAGTCAGCCTAACAACAGTGACTGTAGTGCGAAAAAGCGCGTGTTACAATACTTGCAAAGTAGTAAGGTTGGTACTCACCCAGGAGGAGTGTTGGAAATGGGTGAATACCTCTGCGTATAAACCTTGGGGAGAAAAGAACTAAAGTTGGCAGCACTGCATTTGGCTGTCAACGTAACTTAAACTGTATGAAATAAATTATTGTTACTGGACTTTCAAAGAGACAACACGTGTTTTCTTGCTGCTTTCCTCTATTGGTGTTTGATCCAAGGGTGGAGTATTTCCACAGAAACCAAAAGACATTACTCAGTATTTTTCAACATCCCGTAGCCCTTACGCGACCGATACTCATTTGCCTTTGCCGATTCCGGTTCGTTAACGCCTTTGGTGTTAAATCGAAGCCTGTTGGCCGCTTCACACAGCCCCGGAAAGTGGTTGGAATCCCCTAAACGGTTGGTGTTTTCATTCTTCCCGCGATTAAAATACATCCACGCAGCGTGCGGACCTAGCTCACCTTGTCCAGAGCAGCGGAGAAGTTTCTCGTAAACTCGATTCAAGATCTTGGAAGGAAGTAACGGCAATCGTGAAGCAATTGTGACTTCACGAAACAATACACAACAGCTTGTTCTTACTTTCGCAATAGGGGGAATTTGCCCTGGCTTGTAACGGCAAGGCGTGGTTCTTCGGAGAAGCGTGCCTTATCACGGATCACTTTCTCTCAATCCTTGTTTTTTGAGGTCAATAGGGTAGGGATACAATTTAACAAACAAACATGAAGAAACCCAATTTCCATTCAAAACGATTTTGTTCACTTAAAGTGCAGGATAGACAAAAGATGACCTACTTTTTTTCAGTAGGAAATTACATTGATTTGAGAAGAAAATGAGCACGAGTTTAAATTTCCATGCGGATTCCCGATCATTAAGTCAAATAAACCAACACGATGGGAGGGTTTATAATAATTTTAAATTAGAATTTCTAATTCGTACCATTGGAAACACATTTCCACGATGATGGAGACTCTTATTTCCTATCGCTCATCTTTCACGCGGCCAAAATTCCTTTAAAGGTAATTCAACTGCCATCACGGAGATTAACTCCTACTGTGAAAAGGCAAACATGCTAATGTAAAATTTATTACCCCATGATGATGGAGACACATCATCACGATCACGTCTCCGCTATGGTGCAAAATAAGATTAGACCTCGATCATGGGGTTCTGCGAGTGTCACGTTTGGCATTTGGGTATGCAAGTTTCGTCGTTAGATTTCCGATGTTTGTTGGCGTGGGTGAGGATGATCGGGATGATTCAGGCACGCGACTCCCTGCTCGCGATACGGTTGGATTTAAGTTCCACTAAAAGCTGGTTACACCCACCAGGTCTGTCCGCTGTTCATGAGAGTTGCATACACAAGACAAGCCACCCCATATTTGGTTCATTTTACTCGAAGCATCCCCTTGCCTTGTATTGCCATAGATGATCTGGATGATCGTGCCCGCGATTCTCTGTAGGGGACTGGACGCTGTGGCCTTGGCCTGTTTGCCCTCCGTTTCGGCCCATCACGATGTTCCAGCGGGTCTTCCGGTTTTCGTCGTGACCACAACATGGAGCTGAACCGGCATGCATCCACAAGAGACGGATACGTACGATTGTGCCAATGTTGTACTCTTTTTCGAACACCAAACCGGTTTTTTTTCGTCCATGCACTTTCCATGATCGCCGAAGCCGAGGCGGGTGTACAAACGACTCTGTCAATGGTCTTTTCTTCGTTGGGGTAGTTTTTTTTCTCCACCAACCATCACAGGAATGACGTAAGCGTAGCCTTCGGGATCAATCTGCACACGTTTCATGATACCGGTTCCGTCCAATAATGCTGCTCGGAAATTGGAAGCCAAATTGATGACTCGATCGCTGTACAAAGCGCACAAGAGCAAGCCCGCTGTAAACGTTAAAAATAATCAACAATTATTTATGGTTTGCTTACTTATCACATAATTTAACATGAAATTCTTAAAGGAGTAGGAAAACGTTGCCTTTATCGTCGAGTCGCTGCGTTAGGATTGGTTTGGTTGATATCAGCTGAAATTACCAGTAGACGATAGCAACACCCTCCGCTATGGCCATTCCAAAATTAACAAACGTTGAAAAAAGATGAAAAAAAAACATTCCCGTACGTCGTACACGATGGAGCACTGTATGCTCCATCTAATGCTACATTACGGTAAACCTTACCTTTCTAACCCGTTCTCTTATTCCCTTTCTTTATGTCTTTCTTGCTCTTCCTCTCGTTCCATCTCCTGAGAGCGAATAAATGCCCATTTTGGAGCATTCCCCATTATTGTGGGGAGTCTTCTATTCTCCGCAGGCGCCGGGAGCAATGGTCGCTGCTGTGCGAGTGAAATTTATCCAAGTTCCTCGCACTATGAGAAACAAGTAGGAACAAATGTCTAGCCATCAAATCAAGAACCTCCGATCAATTCAAAACACAGAAACTTTCAATTCGTAGTCCCGAAGAAGGTAGTTGGGCCGAGTGGAGCAATACTGGAGGGATGCCACCAGTGTCCTATCAGCATGGTATTTTTAATATAAAAAAAAACGAAGAATCATTCCAATAATGTCATGACATAGTTCCCACCATACATTAGCAAAATTTAAAATGTAGAAAAAAATATTTAACTCTCCCCATTTTGTATCGAGGCGTCCCACAGTGCAGGGGGAACACAGCGACACGTTTGAAAAATGTTAGTCGAAGCAAACGTGGAGCATGGTTTGCTTTGAGCGGGAGACGAAACACAATCTCGCTCAATAACCGCGGATCTCTCTTTCTCCGGTTGCCTTTTGTTGGCGTGTGGTTCGTGAACGTGGCCCGCGGAATTTTATGATCAGATTGTAATCGACCGTCCCACGGAAAGGTTAGTTATCGCCGCGTTTGTTCGCGAGCTGCACGGTTGTGGTGGTGTTTTGTTGTTTTGCCTCGTTTAGTACATATGGAAGCCGTTGAAAGTGACCTCGCGTGAAGCTGTGAAGTGTTATGCAGTTAATCCTTCGGACGGTGCAAGAAACAAACAAAAAGCCTGTAACCGTACCTTAAGTGCGCCTAGCTGTACTTCCAATTACTTTCCCTTAAGGGGGTGCAGTAACTCTTGCCACTACCACCAACGAAACGAACGAATTCCCCTGCCAGGAGGGCAAATTTTATCGCAACCATCGAAGCAACCCACGAATTGTCAGTCCAGCTTTATTTTATTTACTTTTTTGCCCGACCAAATCGCGTGTCGCAACGTCGGTGTGTTCTGTGCGAATGCGTCGTGTGTTTCTGTGCCGCTGTGTGTTGTGTTGATTCCGGTGGATGTTGTGCTTTCTCGGTGGTGCGATACGGGCTCCCCTGTTGCCACAACAAGAGCAACAACGACAAACGCAACAAGAAAACAGCAAACCAAAGGAAACCGGGCGCTAAGACGACGGAAAACCCATTGGTGCGGGCGAAAAACTCGGCGTCGTGAAAATCCCCTTCCCAGCTGGTAGCAGCTTGAATCCTTTTTAGTTTTTGGCGTTTCCCTGTTAGACGTATCCTGTGGTTTAGTGTGACCGGTTCGAGTTTTGTATGTCTTCATTGCAATATTGTTACTGAGGAATCAAACATGGTTTAAAATTTCTGCAAACCGGCCTTTGAACTGCGTCGAAGCCCCAAGGATTCTTCTATATTTTTCCAATCTTCTTCCTTGTAGGACGAAAGGAATCGGGTTTCAATCAGCCAAAGGGAAGCCTTCGATGACTTCACCCGAGTATGTGAGCTACACAAAGTACGACGGTGACTCATATTCAAAGGAGTCACCGTGAAGGGGAAAATAAATATGCTTCCCCACCGGTATTCATACCTCGCCCGGCTGTCGCGATGTAGTTGCTGTTTATCGAGCAAGGGAAAAAGACGCTGAACGTCGTGACGATGATGGTAGAAGTTGGACAACCGGCGAGAATTGTCGCAAATGTTCCATTTTGCCCACGGAAGCTTTGCAGTACGTTGTACTATTTGTGTTGCGCAAACGGAGCTACTATAAATCACCATGTCGTTGTAATACAGCCGACAGACGGATGAGTAGAAGAGGAAAGGAGGGCAAATTTGTAAAACTTACGTGTCTGCCGGTAACTTTGTTGTCACGGATTTCGACGAAGGAAGTAATCAGAGATCACCCCATAGGCTTTTAAGCCAACATTAGCAAAAACGAAACGTACAAATTTCGATCGAAGCAGTCTTGTTTCAATTTAGTGTAAAAATGTAAGGAAACCAAGAGCATGCTTTGAAAAGTCACCGTGGAATAATTTTCCATAACAACGAATGCGATGTGCGAGACCCTTTTCCCATCGCCGCTTCAAAACAACACTATTTCCTCACGTAGGAAATTTCTCTGCCTGCAGAAATCGGAGTTCGGCCATAGATGAAATGAAAAGTAAACCGCATACTCCTCCCATGCTTCTTCGCGTTCGCATTCTCACAGATGATTTCATCACTGGAGAAGAAAAAACAACCACAACAAACCCCAATATCGTCCAACGTGTGGTTGTGTTGGTGAAGATTTTCTTTTACCGTTGCTTCCCCCGATCGGGAAGACCGACTGAAACTGTGCCCATCTTGGGTGCGGATTCAAGCAGAAATGGCCACGAACCAGCCCGCCACTAGGCCGTTACCAGTACGGTAAAAATCTTTTCCCCGCGCTCATTTACCGTTGGACGCAATTAAGATTTTGCCACGCAAATACTGATACCACACACTAGTGGACTAACAAAAAAAGGGCAAACAGTATATGATGGATGGTTCTCTAATAAGCGGGCAGAAAATAGGGGTGCTAAGGGATCATGGAATCCACCAACTTATGTATGTTAATGGTTCGTTGTGATGGATGGAATTGGAACTGAAATAAATATTCAATTAATATCTCTAACGAATGGCTCAAGCAATACTCCGGAACTGTTAGGATAGGGTGTATAAATTTCAAAGTAAACTTTAAAGTTTCTTTTATAAAGAAATCAATTAATTTAGGATATTTTTATGAGTTAGAAGCAATTAAATTTCTTTCTTTTAACAAATTCAATTGGCATTTAAAATAGCTCTTCGTCAAATGTCTGGCAGCTCAGATTACAGCTCAGATTGTGTTTGCTGGTTTCCATTGGCATTAATTGCTGAAGAAAATTTCCAGGACAAAGGATTTATTTAGAATTGGATTTCACCGAGTGCAATCAAGCTGGCGATGAAACATTTTACAAGCCGATTCACCATTTACAGTCTGAGCAGGCTCTTATTTTTCGCATCATCTTGAAAGTCTTGGCAACCGGTATGAACTCTTCTGAACTCTTTGCATCAAATCAGTCCCACCGGGCAACCAGCTGGAACGCCGCGGCCTTAAATGGCGGCTCCGGTACGGTGCAGCAGCCAACGACAGGTTGGCATCGCGAAAGGTGGATGACGCGACAGGTTGCAGTTAGTTCCGTGGCGCTCCGTCAAGCCGAACGCGGGGAGACGTCTCGGATCGCTGAGCAAACACAAACAGGCGCGGAGAAGCGCGACTCTAATATCTCCGCTAGTGGGTGGCATTTTCTTTTTTTTTCCTTTTTTGCTTCACCACAACACATCCCACAGCGATGAGACATTGTACTATTGTTGTGGTACTGTGTGAGGTACGTTCAGTGTGACCGTTTCACACTTTACCATTCGCCCATTCGAGTTGAACCAGATTTGCAGACCCATTGGCACAGTTAAAAATCATGTTAGAAGAAGGAAAAAACGAACCGACGGTGATCTCTTTCGAGCGGGGTGCTCCTGATCCAACACACGAACACTGTCTAAACATCAACCCCAAAAAACCTAGGTGTCCTGAATTCGGGAAATACGCCAACGACCCTCCGAGGGACTATTGGGTTCCCCTTTTGCTATCGTGGTCTACTCGACGACGGTCGGTTGAACTTGCTCTATGCAGACCGAAATATGACCTCGTTTCGCCGGTGTTTTGGAAAGGGCCGGGACTGAAAGTGGAGTTGTTTTTTCTGCCCGAGAACCCCGCCGTCTCCAGCTCCGGTGGTACAAGAACCGGAACTCCTGCTGGCACTAGAATAGACAACACACCGTGCTCTAGCGATGATGAGCCGCAGCAAACTCTTGACTGCGTTTATAGGCCTCGGCAAGTGTACGCATTCTGAAGCTACACCTTCCTACTGTGCGCCTGCAGGAGGGCATCGACGATTGGGCCAGTTGCCAACGACAACAATTAGTCCTCACACCACCGGGCAAAAGGCTCCATCAACCCCTCTATTTATTGCGCTTCGGACCAAGCGTCGGCCAGCTTGAAGCAAACACATTTTTATGATTTCTTCTACCTGCCAAACTAATTAACATATCCATCGCCATCGATCGTGGCTTGGATTTGGAGATTTCAGTGCCAGGCGTTCCTTAAGGTGTTTCCCTTTTCAGGCACTCTTTTTTCCCAGCGTTGAGTGGTTTATTTTCTTCAAATATACACTTGGGGTCGATCCATCGATCGATGTTGTTTTCCCCGGATTTTATTCGGAGGAAAAATAAGCAACGGTGCCAAAACTTTGCTTTGAGGGAGAAAAGCCTGAGCATTCATTTGTGGGGTAACACCCGCGGTGGTCGTTTTTTTTTCGTAAAGTTAGAGGCGAAGGGAAACAAACAAATCCCATTCGTCAGCTAGATATTTTCCAGCTCGGTGGGAGGAAATTCCTTCAACTTGATATTCCGTTGGTTTGTTTGCAAGAGAGAGATGGTTTAATTAGGTTTAGATATTGATTGGGTTAATGGGAAATTTCGATGGAAAAAAAATCGTTATAGAGTTCTCTTGAGCAAAGAACCCCCTATAACCGTTGAAAGTGCTATAAAGTTGCTTCACTTATCGCACGTATAACATGGTGAAAAGACGAATATATATGATTGCTTCCTACTGTACGGCCATTTCTCTCCAAAGGTCTTTCCGTCCGTTTGTGGCATTGTGAGGGAAAAAAGCTAACCGTCTCGCCTTGGCTTACTCGTGTGGAAATCATTGCATCATTCGTATTACCGCCTTCATGAGCTTCAATCGTAACTTGAAACTTTCCCTTTTTCCTCTGCTACCAGCTGTGCAACCGTAATCCGCGGCCAGTACCATCTTGTAATAAAAGAAAAAAGTAATTAACCCATCAAACCAGCTGGTGATATTGGACTCACTTTGGCTTTAAAGCAATTGTGGAGGGTTGTGAAGAAAGCTTCTTTATGCTACTGCTTCCGGTCATTGGTGAAATGACACTTACGGTGCAATCGGTCGATAATGTACTGCAAGGACAATTTATTCGAACGAGGAGAAGTTTGATGAACTCCCGGATTCGGAAGAGGATATCGTGTGTCAAATTGTGGCAATAGAAAAATAGTAAACGTGACCGACGCTGGTTTGGTGTTGATTGAAATCGATGGTTTAAATATTCATGAATGTCGTCGTTGGTGGAAAATGGTTTCTTCATTTTCTCCCCCCCACCAGCCGTGGCAGGGGCCTGGGCAGCGAGGAAAACCTTAGGTCAACGTACTCCTACCTAGTGCTGGCGGCAAACGGTAGTCCATTTCCTTCCTTCCGCGTGTGGTTTGTCGTTTTCCTTTTTGCCCCGTTTTTTCCTCCGTCGGCTCCGGTGCCAAAACCCATCGGCCGAAACCGAGAGCGCCAAACCGCAAAACCAAATCGGTTTCTCCCCCTTGTATTTCCTTTGCTCCGAGTGGTTGGTCGTAAAGTCAGTCGACCAACTAACAGACGAAGCGACGGAGGCTCGCTTTCCACCGCCGAACGAAGGGGGGCACCCTGAGGAAAACTCATTTTTCCAACCATTAATAACTTTGAGGGTTTTTCCTCCTGTTTTCCCCCCACCAAATCACTGTAGTTACAATTTTTCTTTCCGTTTTTTCATCTCTTCTTCCAGTTCCAATTTGTCGCTAGTGAAACGAGTACCGATATTGAGACGTTTATAGAAGGAACAAACCGAGTTACCGGGCTGGCTCGTCGTGATATTACTTTTTACTTATTTATTACGTGAAACTTTTCCTAAACAACGTAGAGTGTTCGTTCTTATCTTCCCGTGATATTTGATGCAGTGTGCGAAAAAATAATTAGTGAAATAGAATAAAAATCCGTGTGACGAAGAGGACAATCCCTGGTGAATTGCAAGTGATTTGTGTCGCGTTTGAAAACATTCCGGCGCAACCATGGAGTTCCGATTCAACATGCATCCCCTGTTCCGGTCGCGGATCGTCCGGATAAACAACTCGCTGCTACCGACCGGTTTTACCGCACAGTCCCGCCGTGTTGCCCTGTAAGTAGTTCTCATATGTGTTACGATAATTGTATTCTCCAAAGAAAAAAAAAACACGTGGTGAACAATTATACCCACGTCTGTGTTTTCACTTTGACATGGAAATTACTTCCTTAGGTTCCATTGTAGGTCAGTCGAAGGGATTATTGAAAATTTTCCAATTTCTTGAAGATATTTTAACATTCATTTGCTTGTTTTTCTTTTCACCCAACATTTTTGTTCGACTAGAAGATTTTTTCCAGGTTTTTTTAAAACCTTTTAAAACTTTAAAAGATGACAAAAATTAGTTTTTTTCCAGATCTCACTTACCAGAAACAATTTGATTTTAATTTAGTTTTGAATGCTTTTAAAAAGAATTTTTTAAGGCTACCTCCATTGCAGAAAGTTCAGATAACAATTTTACAGTTTCTTACCGACTTTTGGGCACATTTTCAGATTCGTTCGAAATGAACCTTTATGGTTCCGGAAACCGCCTTTAAATACTTTTGCCTCAGTCAATTTATCTCGAACTCATTCCATATTGGGTTTTTTTAGTTAACGTTTCCCAATCCCAATCAAACAGATTTACGATGGAACCATCAGAAATTAGTGCTTTCGAAGCCAAGTCCACGATACCGTGAGACTTTTGTGGGCCGAAAGTGGGCAGAAACTATATCCACAAAACGGCCCCTAGAGGCCTCGATTGTTTGATTCGATTGTTTGTTATTGTTACGCCCAATTGTGTCCGTTATGGTTTATGATCGTCAAAATTATAAACACCGTTGACAAATTTGCACATTGTCGAATTAATGTCGTCTGGAGGACGCCATAGTTTATTGCCACAGTGTTTTTCCCCTGGGGGTTGAAATTGGGTTTTGGTAATAAAAAATATAATTAATTGGTATGATGCAGACGGAAAAGAAACGCCTCCATTTTTCCCCCCTTTGATTGTAACTGTTTGGCTTTTCTTGGAATTTAATAGCACATTGAACTACATTAAATTGCCCTGTTGCCTTACAAAGACGCGACTCATTGTAGTATATTGTGACCACCTTAGCGTCACGTACTTTCCGAACAACATAATTTTCGCCATTCCCGGCCGTTAACGAATGTCGTGGTCCGCTTTTCGGGTCGTCAATTTTCCAAAACTAGCTTCCTCGCGCCGGGTTCCATTAATCAATGGAAGGAAAAGAACCGTGCGCCAACACGTCAACACCTGCTCCCATGCCCTCCTTCCCGGAAGTGGCCCCCAGTCCCCCTTTCGATTTCTGCCTGATGAGCATTAGCATGCGAGCGACGTTTCCGATGAGCTCGCGGTCGGGTTGTAAAATTACTGTACAACAAAAAATAAAAACACTACCCATGCGCTCGGTTTCGATTTCGAGTTCAATCAAACGGATGGCCAAACAACGCCACCAACTGCGCGGGCATGATTTATGGCCGCCGGAAGCACTTGCCACGGGGTGGGAAAGGTGTTAGTTTTCCACCTTTTCTCATCCGGCCCCACGCCAAGGGTGATCAAAATTCGATTACTCGACCAGCTTTGCTTCCCCATTCTCGTCCCCCCGAACCCGGGTTTTGATAATTACTGCGCTGTTGGAATGGTTTCCTGGCGTTCTCATCAATTTTAAGGTAGACCCTTCCCTTTTATCAACTCAGCCTAATTTTTTCTTCCAATTCTGGTTTTTCGTTTTTCCTACGCAGCGATGCCACCGCCCAGATTTCCGAGATCATTAACTTTATCGGCACGATGTCGGCGCAGGCCCAGGGCCTTTCGGTGCCGGTGACCACGGCCCAGAAGCTGCGCAACTCCGACCACCACATCTACCTGATGTTCGAGCCGAACGACAAAAAGTATGGATAACACCGGAGCGAAACCGGACCAAACCAAGTCATTCATTCCGTTTGCTTTTTTTCCCCCAGCGGTCTCGTCGTGGGCATCCTGAAGGTGGGCCGCAAATCGCTGTACGTGTTCGATCCGTCCGGCGAGACGGTCAACGTGACGGCCCCGTGCGTGCTGGACTTTTACGTGCACGAGTCGCGCCAGCGCGGCGGGCTCGGCCGGGAGCTGTTCGAGCATATGCTGCGCGAGGAAAACATACGCCCCGAGGAGCTGGCCATCGACCGGCCGTCGGAGAAGTTGCTCGGTTTTCTGCAGAAACACTACGGTACGGACGGATGTGGTAGCCGGGCTTTTATCGCAAGCCTCTATCATCTTTTTCGCGGTCGAGCTGCGTTTGTGTTTGTTCGTCTGCTTCCTATTTCCGGATGTTCCGCCTCGGGCCTCGGGCATGTTCCACCCGGAGCCATTTAAGTCACGCGATGAGCCATTGCAGGGTTTATGGTTGGCACGCCAAAAAAAAAACGCCCGGCGCGAGCACTGCGAAAAGGAATAAATATCCCGGAACACTAAAGCGGTCACAGATGTAGAGAAGTTAGAGAAGCTTTCAAGTTATTCTTTGCTTTCTGTAGCGCCGTTGCATTATTTTTATTCCCCAAGATTGTTCGATTATAGAAGGAAAAGTTGAACAGTAAAGTATAAATGAAACGTAAAGATAGAATTCTCAAGGCCTAAGCAAACATTCAGCATAAAATATTTATTACGCTTGGAATATTAATTTAAAATAAGGTAGCAGAAACGAAAGAGTTTAAATTCTTATGCCACCAATGACTAATGAAGAAACAACTTATGATAAAAAGGATAATTGGGATAAAAGAGTCCCGCTTGGTATATCTAGTGCGAGGTAAAACCTGCCAGCTTTACGATCGAACTCAACATAACTATATCGTTATCGAGGAAAGGAAGCACGCGAACAAATTACGCTAGTATCCACATCCTTCGTTAACCAACCCTCTGGCCAACCATTCGCGAACACTAACGTGACTCGTTTTCTCTTTCGTTTTCCGACTGCGCACACTTCATCATCGCCAGGGCTGTCGAAGAAGATTCCACAGATGAACAACTTCGTCGTGTACGAGGGATTCTTTGCCAGCAACGGGCAAAACTCTTCCGATATCGATGGCCGCCGTATGCACATCACCGCTAGGTAGGTGTGGTTTTTGGTTGGTTTGCATAGTTTCTTGCTTTAACATGAGGAAAAAATTAATCTTTCTTAATGTTGAAGGAATTTCCTCTTGGTAGCGGATGTTAACGAACGGGAAACTAAGGACGGGGATTTACGGATACTAATCTTAAATTCATTAATTCAAACCTCTTCTATTTCTTCTCCGCCGTATCTCTAACCCTTTCCCTCAACTCCCTCCCCCTGTTAACTGATCGATTTAAATCGTCATCGCTGATCCCAAAAATCGCCTTCAACAACACACATACAAACCCCACCGCCCTCCATTTCCGCACACGCAGTCCTAACACGAACCTCTTCGGGCCGACATTCACGACGACCAACGCCGAAGAGAGGCGCCGGTCCACCTCGCAGACACGCTCCCCGGTCGCCCCGATGCCGGTCGTCGCCCAGCCCCCCGTCGGTCGGTACGCTGCCAAGCGGCCCACTTGCAGCATGGCCCAGGTAATTGCGCTCTAATGACACACACACAGCTACACCATCCCACCGTTCCCGTTCTGAATCCTGTCACGATCCGCACGTGCTTGGCGTGCTTGGCGTCCCATTCGTGGCGTGACCGCGAAGGATTCGTCTCTTCGTGAAACCGAAGCGAACGTTCTGCATTCTAACGGCTTTTGGCTTTTGGCTTCACTAGAGAGTGACACTAATAATCCAGCGCAGGGTGAAATGTGCAGCATTGGCCACACACTGTCCTGCGCGAAACGCGATGTTATCAGTAGGGTTTTCCCCCCTCCGGCGTGTTGGTGAAAACTATGCCAGAAAGTTCAAACATTAATCGTCGTGTGCTTTTCTCCTCGACCCGGCCTTTTTGTATTCTTGGAGATTACTTTTGCCGCAATATGTGTCAACCGAGAATGGAGGGTAAAAGAGGGTCGAAAGGACAAAAAGTTAGCTCATCCGGTGGGGTTTTGTCGAGAATGTTTAAACCACTAACCTAACCGTTTGTTAACACGCTAGCTTTCATTCGGAAAGGGAATGGCTCGTTGTGATTTTTCTAACGACGCTTCTGTTGAATGTAATTTATGCAAAAATTGTTTTCCAAACTTTTAAATAGTCTCACTGACAAGTTGAACACTTTCTTATAACTCGGCACAGAGAAATTTACAATCCCAAGTAGGATAAAACTGTAATGTTTGGCACGTAATTCCGTTGCATGTGCATTCCGTTTCTGTTTTCCTCGCGATAAGAACGGCCAAGGTTTTTCTAACACCCTCCAACTACTACCACTATTGGAGGATTCCATCAACAAGAGCGGAGGTAATCCACGATCGATCGCTATCGTTTGCTTCCCTCCGGATTTCCGGGCAGGCCCAGGTCCCGGACGGTCTATTACACTGATCGTTGGCTTTATTGCGCTCGAATGCATTTGATACGATTTACTAGGTGCGATTAGTTTCCGACAACCGGGTACTTGCTTTCTCCGGACCGATAAATCTTGAACGAAAGCATGAAGCTACGAAACCCCTCGTGGGTGAAATTCCGATGGATGAAGGAAGGAAAATTATAGCTCACGGCACGGAGTTGGTGAAGGATAATTTGCACGTCAGGTTTGAGGCTCACCCGCTCTTTGGCAACAATGATTGCTCAATTTGGTTTTGCATGCGAAGATGGCATTGCATTGGATGGTCTATGACCACGTTAAAAGTTTGCGAAGGAGGAAAACGAAGTTGAAAATGATCACAATCGATGTAGGGGAATTTGAATGATAACTTTATTTCCAATACATTGTCCCAATCTAAAAAATAATAACATCTCTTTATGTTGCATTAATTTACATTGGAAAGTATGTGCAATCACGGAGCACAAATCTTACCACGAACCAAAAACAAGGACCAGTGTCCATCCTCGTACACGCGCGGAAAAACCTCGTCCCGTTTGACATGAAAAGTGCCACTCATCATGCAATCCTTACCGTTGGTGGTTGCAAACTTGGAACGGTGGCCATTTTTGAAACGGATGCCCTTATTTCCCTCCAACTTCTGCCCTGTTTTTTGCTTTGATGCAACGCGGTATATTTATTCGATTCCGCATGCAACGACATTGACTTCGACGAGTTGGCAGAGCGGTCCGTGGTTGACCCGTGTTTGGGAATGTAAATGCCAGGGATATGCGACAGGAGTGAAATTCACTTTCACTGGACGGGTTGACGGTTGTTGAATGTAAATTCTGCCTCAACCTTTACGCTTTCCTGACCTTCTTCGTGTGAGAAACGAGAAACGAATCAATGCGTTTATTTTTTAACATTAACAACACTACTTTTACAACACGCTACCCTGCAGCACTTGAATCGTGTCATTTAGATCACGTGTCTAAAACAAGCAAATATTTTTTATATCCTAATCGAACCAGTTGAAGGGAAATTTATCCTCGTTTTTATTTCTTTCTGTGTGAAACATCATGCGCCTCCATTAGGCACAAAACAAACAAAAAATGCATGGGAATCAAACTGTTCTAAACATCGAGTTAACTTGGAATTAAAATATTTCCCTCTATTTTACAGATAATTCACAACAGCCCTACGACAGTATCAACGGAACCGAACAGGTAAATATGGCGCACAAGGACTTAGGACGAAAACATTCCCGCCCCCCTCACCCTCACTGTTATATTGGAGGTTATGCGATAATTTCGAGGCAACAGGACGCCCTCTTTAAATTAAGACATTAATTTACCAAAAATGCACCTCTCTCATTGAATTTACCAAAAATGCACCTCTCTCATTGAAGATGGGCTTGAGCTTTGTTTTGTGGAAGTAATGTTCGTTCGTGTCATTTTCTACAACATATACTTTAGATTGTTCATTAATTAGTGCTTACCTTTTCGCCATCAGTTCGTAATGGATTAATTTTGGTTCTTCGTTCGCATTCATTTTCTATTCTTTTCTTCTGTTTCCCTTCTTCTTTTTCTTTCATTCCATACTTTCATTTGCAGGAACTTTACGTAAAGAGCCCGCGCTGCACTGAACTAGCAACTACCATCCTACCCATCCAACAATGCCGTGGTGGATTAGATATGTTTATTTAAATTAAAGAAGAAAAACAACGTCTCCCTCGGACGCACTGCGATACCTGCACACTTACGTTAAACGATCTAGACATAAACAAACGCAATCGGGTACGGTTGCCGGACGCACGGACGCATTATCCGACCACGTGGACAAACGACAACCTCCTGCCCCGTGTCAGAGTGATGACGAAATTGGCGATAATGGTTTTATTTTCTGTTTTGATTCGAAACGAACTGCTGCTCTAGACGATAAAAAAATCGACCCATCGTATCCATTCAAGAATTGCATCTTCTATTATGCGATTGCAATTGAAAAACAACAAGCTTTAGCCAGACGGTTCCGTTGATTTAAGCCTCTTTTTTTTGTCGCTAATAACTATCCTTATTTTAATTTCGTCTAGCATCACACCAGCTCGTTAAGTTTTCTTCTCGCGCGGTACACTCGAAAAAGGACAGAGGTTTTGCCTTCGTTTCGTTTATTTATTTGTTTCAATGAAAAGAAAGCAATAAAACTTATTCGCACATCGTTGGCCTGTTACACTCGTGTTTTTTTTTTTTGTTTTTTGTTTATTTTCTTACATTTTTTGTTACAGCTTTTTACATCTAACCTAGCAACCATGCTAGCCTACTGTAAAGCATTTGATGTTGAATCGTCAAACCTCTAAATGGCAAGAAAAATTGGTCAAGTAGACAATTCGTCGCTTTCTATGATCCACCGCAATCATAGTTGGCGCATAGATGTTTGTAGTAGACACGACCAGGCGAGGGGTGCAGGTAAAAGTAGGGGAAAATCGATTTCCGGTCGAAAACATACTTTTGCGAGCATTGTTGTGATTCGCGCTCGTTTTCTGATGCGAAAAAGCGATCACAGCCTACCTTATCCTGTATCCCTCGACTGGTCGTCTCTACTACAAACATTCAACCGCTAGCTATCATTTTGGTGGATCCTAGAAAGTGATGAATTATCTACTTCACCAATTTTTCTTGCAATTTGGAGGTTCGACGATTCAACATCAAATATTTTACAGTAGGCTAGCATTCTTGATGTTCTACGTACATTGCCGGGGAATCACCTTCCTACTTTAATTTCATTGCTTTGTGCTGAAACAGCATCTTCTTTTTGATTTTTCAATTGTCAATCATTTGCTTCCTTTTTTCGCCCTATTTCTTCCACCTGTCGAGTTTCAAAGGCAAATTTACAAACACTTCAGTTAGTAAATCTGTAGTGTGTTAGTTTTTCGATGGTTTGGACCCAAGCAGTGCTTTGTTTTCCGCTTAAACTAATCACCGGTAGTCTCTTCATCATCATCATCATCGTCAATCATCATCCTCCGCACCGGTAGTGTTTTCGGTAGTTTGGTTTGGCCGCGCGTGAACATCTGTTTGTTTCGCTTCCTCCCTCCCCTCCGGTATCTGTTCTTGCAGCACCGCTACTAACACTAACGCCAACGGGCACGCTAACGGCAACGGTCACGATGCTGATCACGATCACCATCATCATCACCATCAGTCGCAGCAGCAGCAGCAACAGCAGCATCATTCCGAGCAGTACGAGACGGACTCCATCGACGGTGGGGATGCGGGGCACTATCCACACCACGGCCAGTTCCACCATCAAGCCGGCCACAACCCGGACGAGGATGAGCCGCTGGCCGATAAGATGCAACGCATGCAGTTGCACTCCGCTCGGGGTGGCAGCGCTGGCACTGGTGGTGGTGGTGTGGAAGGCCATGCGCCTCCACTGGAGGTGAAGTTCGCCGACCAGCCGGAAACGCTGTCGTACGAGGACATTCCCGAACCGGGCCCCGACCCAGACCCGTACGATTTCCATCCGCACCATCTCGAGCTCGAGCAGCCGCCCGAGGATGGGGTCGGCGGCAATCGCGAGCTCTCTCTATCGCCTCAATCTGTCAGCCAGCAGGCAACGCCGGAGCACCCGTCGGCGGCCGGGATCGGCGGGATGGTGATCGGCGGGAGCGGCCGGAAGCCGGCCCGCTACAGCAAGCAGCACACGGGGCTGAAGAACATCTCGTTTGGTGTCGGGGCGGCCGTCATGCCGAGCGGCAAGATGGAGTTCGAGCAGGAGCAGAACGAGGGTTTCGGCTCGGTGAAGATCAACCGACCGATCGGCAATGCTGCTGGTGGTGGGCGCCACACCGACGACAACGAGTCGGTCTACTCGCGGGACTCCAACGGCAGTGGCCAGCACGGCGGGAGTCACTTTGATCTCAAGTTTTACCACAATAAGCTGTGGTAAAGGGAGGAAACCCTAAAGCGAACTACAAGTTACCAAAGAGAAGAAATGCCACGGATAACCCTATCAGCCCTAGACCCTGATCTCGTTCATTTCAACTGTTTTATTATTTAAAAGTTCTAAAAAAAAGTCCTAATTACGATTGTTTTTAGTAACCTTTGTCCCTACAAAGCTACAAAATAACTGAAAATTCCTTCTGATACTTCTTTATCGATAAACAAGGCAAGAGCAATATTGAACATAATAAATAGCACAGAAACACCAGCAGTTTACGGTTTATCCGGGCCATTTCCAAGCGTTGGCGTAATTGAAAGGGTATAGAATTGTACAACCAGATTAAGAAAGAACAGACTATGAACGATATTTTAAAACCCTGACCACTAGAAGCTAGATAGAAAGCGATGAACTGTAAACCAAGAGAACAGAAAAGCAAAGCAGTGCGTACTGCATCATTTCCCTCTGTTCCGGGACGGGACGTTCCGTTCGTCGACACTGCGGTTGAAGCTGCGAGGAATGCGAACGTGCTTGGTTTTCCCCTCTAGCGTTTCCGTTGGAATCCACATTGGCTTCCCGCGTTGTTGCAAAGTGTGTTGTTGTTAAGTTTGGTTTGTGTTCCTGTGTTGCGCCTTGGCATTTGGTGGCCGACTGTTTGGCCACGGTTGAGATTAGGTTAGATTTCTCTACAGTTGACGCTTATGTTTCGATTTTGTTCCGTTCCGTTTTCCGTTTGTTTTCCAGCGGTAGTTAACTCTTCCCCCTTTCTACGGTGTGGCGTGTTGCGTAGTTTCTCTTGAGAGTCGAGTCTATTCATTTATGGTTTTTCTTTTCATGCCGAATGTTGCTGTTTGTTGTTGATTCGTTTTCGTTGCAGAAATATACAGCAGGATTTCCTGAAGGATTACATTATCCACTGAGCCCGCGAAACGGAAGTGAAGGGAAAGTAAATACACCGCCGTCGCCGTGGGTGTGACTATCAGACCTGAAAACATACACATCTTGTTAGTTTGTAAGTCGATGATGGGGAAGGGAAGATAGGACGAATAAGAAACCAGTTACTATAATCACCTGCAGTGTCCTCCCCTCTCCAGTGTACGGCCATCCATATTTGATCCTTAGCTTTCGTACCCTACAAAACGGACAACTTGGTTTTGGAAAAAGGCTACTGAATTGATCACTTACCACTGGGCGATATTTATATTTGTGTGTAACTTATATTTATAAAAATCCCTTTAGAAATGTACCACTAGAAGCAACCGACGTGTGTTCGTCTGAACGTTAGGAAACCCCTCGCTTTAAGCCTGTAATCCCCTTTCCCTTGCAATATTCTATAGATGGAAGTTTCGGAAAATAAACCAACAATAAAACATTGCCTAAATACCACATCTCGTTATGCGTTAGTTTTAACTGCTTTGTCTATTTGTATTGATTTATTATCAGCATGAGATAAACGTTTTACTTCTAGCCAACCGACCGATACCGCACTTCCGTGCGTTTAGGTTTTCTACAAAGTAGGCGGTGGTGGTATTGGTTACGATACAAATAAAATGGAAGCTTAAGATTGAAAATACATTACTCAAGTGTAACAAAAGAATGAAGAATGTTGTAATGCAGAAGAATTGCTACCGCATCGAGCTCATTTCATCCCCGGTAGCAAAATAAAACCTTACTGATAAATGCAGCGCAAAATGGATTGCATCGTTCATCTTTTTTTTTTTTGTCCTGGTACGTCAATCACGTGAGCAACGTGGAGCCAAAATGCTGTTTGTGGTTATCTCTATACAATAAAATCATCTTTTCGTTTCGTTTCAATTCCATGCTAGAGTGTTTAACAGTTACAATTTGCTCAAAGCTGGAAGCATAGTATTCCTACCGAATACAGTGTGGATTAATTTCTAAAGTCATGCTAATGTGATTAATCACCGATTACTTTGTTTCTTGTATATGTATATGGTAGTAACCGAAATATGTAAAATTTCATCTCTTCATTCTCTCTCTCTGTCTCTCTGTCCCTTCCCATAACGCAAATACTAGTGTACTCAAATGGTTTCCCCTCCCATTCCACGCAGTCTATCTGTTCGTCTATCCGCACCTTCTTGTCGTTAAATGTTTGTCTCAGTGTTGTTTTGAAATCACAGGCGCTAGGCTACTATGTTCGATCCGTGTTTTCGATCGTTTACATAAACGCGCTTCGCATTTGTTCTAGATGATGATGGGTACTGCTTTTCACAACCCCATGCGTATGTTAAAAGGTAAAAAAAAGAAAACTGTTAAAAAAATAATCCCTCAAACTCATTCACACCGTTGTTACGTCCGCGTTTGGATTATATACTAACGTTAACAGCTTATATGGAGTAAGAGTAGATAAGGCAAATTGCATTAATTGCACTTAACTATGTTCGCACTTTTCACCGTGTTTTACGTCTTTCCATACTTCTTCGTTTTGCCAATGCCCTTCTATTCGAGCCCTTCTCTTTGGATCAAGCTTTCGCGATACGAAGCGTGAACAAACTGCTGTACTGGTTTAAAAGGTGCTATTTAAAGGCGAAAGATCGAATAAAGGAAGCCACACACAGAGAGATGGATATCGTTGCCCTGAATTCATCGCCCCAACCGCTTAGGACGTTTGATCTTTCAGCCGCGATTGGGCACGCGTTAGTTCGGAGTCGGCGCGCACCCGGTTGAAGGCATCGGTCTTCACAAAATCCACCGTCGTGTACGGTGTGCGACTGGTTTGGACCACGGGTTTCGGTGTCACACCCGTTCCTGCTCCGTATGACGATTCTCCATCCCGATGATGATGATTATGATGATGGTGTCTCGAGGAACCACCGTACATTCCCGACGAACCGGTGGCAGAGAGACCACCATCGTTGACGGCGGAAGACGAAGTGGCCGCTAGGTTTTGGGAGCCACTTGTCCCGCTGTAAACACCACCACCGATACTGCTCGGTCCGGAGTAGTTTGTGTTGGCGGAGTTCGATTTTTGCGGACTGCTCGAGTGGTCCAGATCGAGATACTGTAAACGATCCTCGTTCTTTCCCGCGGCACGTGGAGATACCACCGACAGCTAAAAGGGGCGAGGGACAGAGAGCGAAAAGGAAATAGTAAATCATAACACAATTCCAATTTCCAATTCCAATTGATCTTAAACCCTCATAGACTCACCAAAGACATATTTGCGTCCTGCGTGTTGCCATAGGTACTTTCCGTGGCTTGATTCGAAGCTAGATTCAGCGCGACGGGGCCTCCCTTGCGACGCATAGAATTTGTCCCGAACTGTTCGAACGAATATACAAATAAACAGATTGTCTACGAAACTCTTCTCACTTTCCCCGTTGTGGCCTACCTTTGGTGTTGCCGGTTTACGTGTGCGATCAACGGTCGGAGGACTTTTGGCTGCCTGTTGTTGGCCACTTCCGCCACTCCCTCCACTCGCCGGGGGTGGTGGTGGTACCGGTGTGACTGGAACGGTCGAATTAACGAGTGCAATTTGCTGCTGCTTTACGCCCAGCGTAACTGATTCGATCGATTTCGTGATATCCAACGTCGAACGGGGCTTCAGGCGACGATTGATGGCCGGTGCTGAAGCGTCAGGCTGTAGTAAAACAAAAGGGGAAAACCGGCGTAACGTTAGCTACATTCCCAACACAAAAAACCAGCAACAACTCCTGTACCTGTTCACTGAAATCAAAGCGAAACACATTTCCCTCCACCTTCGTCGGGGCTGCGTTCGTGTAGCAGTGAGGACGGGGGCGTCCGAGCGTACCGCACTGGCTACCGCCAAATTCACTGATCAAATTCGGCGTACTCGATGCGACCAGATCGCAATGGCTGAGCGGCGACAGTAGGTCACCGTCCGCCAGATGCATGCTACTTCCGGTGGTGTACGGATGCTGATGGGAACGTGGAATATCGTAAAACTGCTCGATGTGCTATGGCGATAATAGAAAAATAAAGTACCAAATGTTAGAAACGATAGAGGGTAGAGAGCATGAGTAAACAAAATTATACTCACAGCAGACGCTTCCTTCGGTCCAATGGCGGGGGAAACATTTTCCGTATCGGATGAAATAAATTCTTTGCTCCTGAAAGTAAAAGAAAAATCCCATTAATTACTCGTAAACGTCAAATCCTCTATAGCAAACCGTTGCTATGGCAAATAATGTGGGTTGCTTATTGCACCGTTGAGTAAGTAATTAACGACTCTAAAGTTTTTTCACAACTATGTGACTCGACTCGTTGAGATGATTACAAAGAACTACAAAACCGACATTAAGTGTTCAAACCGATATCCGGTATGAAACAATTTGGTCTTTTTCATACTTGCTCTGTGTTATCTCATTCTTGCCATGTTAATACAAAGTTTAATAATGATTCACAACATACTTTTCGATTCCTTCCAAATTCATGCTCGTTCTTTTCGGTGGTCTCGGCGGGGCTCCTGCTGCTGGCCCAGCGCCTGCAGCTACGGCCATAGTGGACCCCCCATTCCCTGAAGATCCGGAGATTTGCTGCAACTTCTGAGATTGTTGCTGGTGCTGTTGTTGTTGTTGTTGTTGTTGCTTTTCCTCCGTATTGGGAACTTTGGAAAATCGCTGCACATACGTCCATCCAACGGCATCGTTTTCGATGGAACTGTCCGACGGTCGGGTGTTCCGATCGATCGTTCCACCAGTACCGCCGTTACCCATCTTCGCGCCACCTTCTCCGCTTCCACCCGAGGCACTCGTGCCACCTTCTCCACCACCTCCGGCGGCATTTGCCGTCCACTCATCATCGGTGAAGACACTCTCCGAATCGGACGGGCTCGATTTACCACTGCTCGGGGGGATCACGATGCCACCGGATGAGCCGGGAGTGGTAGCGATCTTCCCCGATGCTCCCGTTGGCGTTACCAACGACGAAGGCCCGACCGATTGACCGCCAACGTTGTTCCTCTTTGGTGAGTACGGTTGCTCGTTGTTGACGAGATTGAAGCCAATGTTGGTGTGGCTCCGGGGTGTTTCGTAGAACCGTGGATCGAGTGAATTGAGCGGCGTTACCGGACTACCCGAGTAGCACTCGCTGATCGGTATGTAGGGACCGGATGAGGTGCTTAAGGCCGGCGATGGTTGCTCCGGCCCACTATCAAACGCGTTCGAGGGGGACCGTTCGGTGAGCTTTAAATTTTCCGGAATTTTCTTACGATGGTGCTGCTGTTGCTGTTGTTGCTCAATGTTCAACGATTGTGTACGCATATGATTCACCAGTGGACTGCCTCCGTTCGCGAGCAATGTGGCGGAGGACGTCGAAGCTTCTCCATTTTTGCCACCCGGTTTCCCGCGAAGCGATTGGGATCGCTCAATGATCACGTCCAGGTTCGAGTACGCTTCGGCATTCGTTTGCGATGGATGCGCACCACCCAGCTTGGCCTCGCATATGATCGTCTCTCGGTTAGTGTAGTCCATCGATCGCAAGCCCATCATCTCCTCGTTCTGGTACGTTCCGTACGGGTTGTATGCCGCCGTTGCGGTACGTTTCGGCATTTGTTGAACGGGTGGTTGTGGCTGCGGAACCTGCTGCTGGTGCTGCTGCTGCTGCTCCATGGCAGCATCTGCCGTCACCGAGTGATTCAGCATGGTCGTTTCCGTTTCGTTCGACACGTCCGTTTCCGTCTGCTGCACAGCGGGAACGCCGTTGCCCGCGGTGGATCTTGTAGGGGCTCTCGTTTCCACCACCGTTTCGGCCATATTGATCGCATCGGCCATGTTGATCGCACCGATGTTATAATCTACACCAGGGAAGACGAAAAACAGAACCATTTTAGAAGCGTTTACTCTATTAATAGATATCGGTGCAAAAATGGGCACACACTATCGTTTCCTCCCTCTCCCCCGACACTCACATGGGCGATCGTCGACGGTTTGCGTTTCCTGCAGGCTGCAAACCTGGCAGATACAGTTCACCCAGCCACGCATGTCTTCCTCGGTGTCCGCCGCCAGGTAGTACGTTCGCGTTGGCGTCTTCACGTCGAACATGTGCGCGTACTTTTCCTTCTGCCGGTCCAACCGTAGCCCCGCGTCCACCTGTTCGCACTGGTCGAGATCGATGGTGCCCTTCAGCTTACGGCATTTCCGATCGGCGTAGTACTCGAGAAAGAACTGACCCGGCAGTTCGCCCTGCTTCAGCGTGAACCAACGTCTTCGCCATCGCTGGAAGGAAAAGAAAGAAGGAAGGAGAAATCGTGTGAGACAAACACAAACCGTTGTTTATCGTTCGGACTCGGCCAATAAGGATGGACGCTCGGAAACAGCGTCACAAAACGACGTGTCTTGCGGAACCGTTCGTTTAAACCGCGAAATGGACACACTATGAAACCGCGACACAGCGGGATGGCGGGGCGGGGGCTCAAAGGGGGAAGAAGTGTGGGACTCATTCTACAATGTTGCACAGAGAAACAACAGTATACGATGACATAATTGAGACCGCGGGGGTGGTGTTTCGGTCCGAATGAGTCCATCGGTCGCGCGTTCGCTGGAAACATCCAAAGCAACATCCAACATTGGAAATCAATAAACAAAGTCTTTGCTGCTTGCTTTCCCAAAGAGCGCACGAGTAGAATTTTAAATGAATCATTCGTCAAGTTGTCGTTGACGGTGTTGTTGGCAGAGAAAAAAAAACCTGATTCCCGGAAATCGTTTCCTTCCCTACCCTTCTTCCATCTCTGGTATCAACAAAAAAACAAACGATCGCCACCAGCCTGAAAAGTTTTTTAAACAAACAAACTCTACCAACGGAAACGCTTTTCCAACGTTCAAAATCGTACGAAAAAGTTCGCAAAAAAGTTTCTCAGACACTCCTTCGAACCGGATTTGAACCAGTGACCTATGGATTTCTATCGCTCTCGCACAACTCTACAGTCCACCGCTCTACCAACTGAGCTATCGAAGGCGCACACACTTCACCGGCCGTTTACCGTTCAGTATATACACTACGGCCCCTCTCTACCAACCACACACGCACGCGCTAGACTTGGCGCTCCTCTCTTCCTCCCTCGCCCCAACGGACGCTGCCCTCCCTCTCTGCGCGACTCTTGGACCGCGACTCTATCGCGCAACGCACCGCGAGTCGAACATTCGCTACTACGCACCGTGACCGAACTGAACCATTCCAATGAATGAACTGAAGAAAATAAAACATCTTTGGCACCCGCCTGTGGTGGACAGAAAAGTGAATGGACACCCTCCTGCTGCTGGCGACGGAAAACACGCTGGTGGTGTGTACTAAACAACACCTCCCTCTCCCAAACCGATGGGCCCCCTTGATGCCCTTCGCTGCTCGAAGATTCGCGTATGCTTTAAATGCCACCACAAGAAGAAAAAAAACATCGTTTATTTATGCAGCACACGAAGAGAAGCGAAGCGAAGAGAAGAGTAGAAAACAGCTAGACAAGGCAGGAATAGATAAACTATGCAGAGACCTTAAATTTTCGGGTCTGGTTAGCGTCCGTTCGATCCCACCGGAACCGTTGCTTGATAAGAGGAGGTACCGTTTTGAATGGCTTGCAGTGAGCAACACCCTTTTGCCAAGCATCTCCACTATAGAAGCAGCATCCACTTTATACACCCAACGGTTCACAAACAGTTTACAAATAAACTTGGCATTTTCACGAAATTGTTTAAATATCTATATTAGGCTGTATTATAAATTTTTAAGTTAAGTTAATTCTAATAAGTTCAGTTATGATCATTATGGGCACATTTTGATCTTTGAAATACTACACAACGCAATTCGAAGAAACGATGGTAGATCGTTTGTGAAGGGATGCAGCATTCGCTAATTATTAACAAATGGGGCGTGGTAGTGGACATTTTGAAAACATTTATTTCGAATATGCTTCGTTCGTTTGCCGATAGAACGGGAGAAAACTTACTCGAAGTCTTTAATCATCACCCAAGGCGAAAAGAAAGTGCATCCGTTCGTAAAGGGCATCATGGGTATGGGTTAATTCGATATGTTTGTGTGCTGGTCTTTTATTTATGCTGGCAACATTTTAAATGCATCCTAGCGATGGAGATGAAATGTGAGACCAAATTCGTTCAGCAAAATACGTGGTACATGCCCCATTCTCTCTTACGTTCCTTATGTCTTATCCTCATCTTCCCAAGTGATCCCCAATCCATCGAGCCTTCGCGTTGGAATGGTTTAATTAAGATTAAATGTGTCCTCAGCATTGGTCTTCGTGCTCAGATGAAGACACTTCAATGCTTATACAATCCCCACAACTCTTTTTTTTTTGTTGGAGGATAACTTCTGATTCACTTTAATCAACGAACGGAGTTCACATACCCAATTTAATGTCGCATCATGGGCAGTATCAACAGCCAAAAGTAACAAAAAACGAACCATCACCAAACCTTCAGACCGACAAATGGCCGGCAGAATAATGTGCAATCGTGCTGACGAATCGAGCGAGCTCCCATTTTAAATCGACCTCGACGGCAACGGAACCACGAAGCATGTTTATTCGAGGTAACGAGAGGAGGAACCGTTCTCACCCTCATTCTACCCCTTCTATCGTCGTACGTCGCAGTAAAGTTTTCCACAGTGAATCTCCCGTACCTGGCACACTATGCACTATCTGGCCATCCTCGTAACGCTCTGGTCACGCGCTTTATTATTGGATTGGATGCTATATCGGGCTGGATGTGGGGATGGGATGGATGCGTTCACAAGCTCCCACGATACGCCCGCCCCGTCCCCCGTTCTCGGCTGGGTTGTTTGTGCGTGTGGGAGTAAATTGGTGGCCATCATCGCGATCCCATCATCACCGAGCGCCGTCGAGAGATGAATAGAAGCATCAGTTTTGTCTCGCCGACGATAAAGACGACGATGGGATGAGATGCACTGGAATCGGTGCATATCACCGTGGACAGCCTCAACGGTTGTTGGATGACCAGTAGCCAGTAAATTCCATTAGACACAAACAAACCGATGATCTATATAATATACCGTTTTTTTCAGTAAACAAATTTGATCCTAAACAAACAGCCCACAACATTGCGGTATCAATGAAAAATACTAAGCATTTGTGTAAATATCATTTTCTTGCCAACAATTACACAACTCTCAAAATTTAGCATGCAATTCTGTCAAGAAACAACTGTACCAACAAAATTCCAAACAATATCGAACATCCTCATTTATTCAATATGAAATGCCTCAAAGAGTAGATTTTAAAGCTGTTAAAATGTTTTACTTGGTTTTAAAAACCTACGGAATGTTATTTGAACATTGCGTGTTTATAAAAAGTAAGCGTGAATTCATTTGAACTCAGTTCCACAGTTCATCACCCGATCAAATGTCTACAAATGGGATCCGTGTAAACTCATGTTACACCAGACTCAGTTTAATGACTCCGACTTTCCACAAGGTCCGCCCTTTCGCCGACAAGGTGGACAAGTCTGCTGTAGGAAATCTAACGCCAAAGATTAAATCCCCTATGAACACCGTGAAGGTCCAGTACATCCAACTCACAGCGGTTAAAGTCTTCGCCGTGCGGCTGCGTGTGGACCATGTGCAGCGGTATGGCCTCACCGAGGAAGTAGAGTTGGTGGCCAAGACGAACAGGAAACATAGGCAGATCAGCTTCCAATTCAAGGTAAGCACATCTTGTTCCTGTACATTTGTTTTCTTCTCGAACACACAAACACACACACACATACAAGCTCTGTTCGACCTGGGTGGGCGCACACCGGCCAGGCGACGCACGATGCTCATACATACAAGACGCGCGGGAAGAGAACAACCCCGTAGGAGATCTCATCCGAAGATCACAGGGCGCGAAAGCCGCGCGAGAAGAGGAGGTAAAGTGAAAACGCGATCATTTCTCGTATTTCGATAGATTCGTCCGGTGTGCCCCTTACCGGCATCCCTTCGTCCCCCTTCGGTGAAGCCGGGTGGGTCCGTTGATGGGAGTCTAATTAGAGCCGGTCTTAATCGCGGAGGTCCGCCACAATCCGGCACTAGACGGGACGGGTGGGTTTCATTCTCGGATTTCCTATAGTTTTGCCTTCAGATGGTGATACTGATTCAATCCAGCGAGTTTATAGCCTAGCCAGCCCGAAAACATACAACTTATGCTTTGTGGTTGAGAATGTTGCATTTGATAAACACAATAATGTCCCGACAAATTGGTTGCTTGGCGAGTCAACTCTCACGGGGGATATTGGCCGTAATTTGCATTTAAACCTTTGTACCTATGACATCATCAGCTGCGAACAAAACTGGCTCACTGCTGACCCAGCCCTGTCGAAACAGATGTGCAATCGAGGGAAAATGGTATTGATTTTTCCAGGCAGCTAGCTTTTACCTCAATTGTCCAGCCAGTCATTAGAATGCTGTCTAAGCCGGTGTGGAGGATTTGAGAGAATCTTGTATGCTTTCTACTTTCTTAACTACGACAGCATGTTTCATTCCATGGCAAGAGCTGATCAGCTTAATATTTTTGGTGTATAAAAAACCAGCTGCATCTGTACATCGGAACATAGTGGAGTGCTATGGCTGGTTTCCATTTTTCCATAACAATTAGCAAGACCATGGTCGCGCTTTGGCCAAGGCCGTAGCAATGGAGCGGGACCGGATGGTCCCACTGGAAATCGCGAATGTAGGCGCGTCGACGACAAAAGCGCAGACACCTAGACGGAGCATGACGTTACGATGACAGGGAAGTGCGAGTCACAGAGGTGGCGCGGGAATGGCGGATTCTGAAAAGGAAAACGAATAATAAAATAATACTATGACTCACCGCACGCCAGATTCGCTTCGTCGGTGGCGATTTGATGAGCCAGCCCTCGTGGTAGACTTCTTTATTCGTTGCCATCTGGTTGGAGGGATTCTTATCGTTACGATGCTTTTCTGTTCCTCTTATTCGCCCGTCTTCAGCCGGTATATTTCACGTTCTCTACGGTCCCCACCAGCTGGCTGGAGTCGTTCGTTTCTGCCCGAATGGTTGCTTCGATCGATCGGTTGATAATTCACGGTAGGTTTCACGACGTAAGAGGAGTGCTTTGTTTCGCGAATCAGCTTCAAGGTTCTACGTTGCGGATTCCACCCAGAGCAGACCGCATTGGGATGAATGCAAATCGATGTCTATCGGTTGCTAATTTCTATTTTCAAACGAACTTTGCTTTGTTACTTTGTAGGTAATATTCGTGAGTCACCTCTCCGCAGGAACCTCAGAATTGATGCTTAACGTAAAAGGTTGCTGACTTTTATAAAATTAAATCTAATTGTGAGGGCAATAAGAGCCAGAGTTTTGAAACGTCCACCATCAGCTATCGATCGGTTGTGTCTTGGCTGTTATTGTTGACTGCGATGCATTTTTCCAACGTGCATCCATTTCCAAAGGTCGACGTGCGCTATTTAGTAACTGGTGTCGCAGTTCCCGTCCGGCATCGTCAGACCGCCGGAGAAAGTCGGTTTGTTTATGCTCATCTTCGTTTTGCCGGATGAGCTCCGTTCCGCTTCCCTTTCTGTCGCCGTCGTCAAGTGATCTTCTGACGCAGCCCGCACAAAGTAAACCGTTTTTATGTCGGACAACGAGTTGCAAATGCTGCCGGAATGAATGCTGCTGCTGCTGCTGCTAGTGCTGCGGTTGATTCATACGATTGTATAAATTTATATACAAACAAACAACCCCGCGACTCGTGCGCGTCGTTTACCGAGAACTCTTTTATCAATCTTGCATGATCCAGTCGGAGCTTCAAGTGCGGGCACGGTCGTAGACATACACACATGCACATCAAGGCACAGGCAACACAGCTTATTTAATATTTTTACTTTTTTCTCAAATCAGACACCATTAGAATGGAGCATAGGTTTACTTTTTTGCACATTAAAACATCGGATGAGGCTGCGAGGCCTTCAGATTTGCACTAGCTGGAGAATAACAACAATCGAGATATCTTATCACGTTTCCGAAACAAATACCAGCGGAATCATAACACGGTGAAATCTTTGTTCTGGAAAATGTTTATGCTACACTCGCTCCTCTGCTAGACGATCGAGTAATCGAAGATCGATGTGCAGATTTCTGCTCATGTAAAGCGCTCGCCTTCCTTTCCATTTCCACTCTTAACACAGAGTTTTATGTTAATCACTTCACCATTTTTCGTCAAACGGTGTTGAGCGTTTCACTTAAATGCATTGTGCAGTGCTTTAACAACGGGGTGGTAGAACCAGCAAATCAAAGAACAAGTACAATATGGGCTACGTTTCAGGCGACACCGAACACAACACAGCACGTTTCGCTTTCTGCGGGAAACCACGACGATCTTCTTGAAGTGTTTTTCGCCACCCGCGAGTTGATGCACTGTATTTCCGAACGAATGCAGCTAAAATCATCCAAAATTAAAACATGAATGACGAAGACTATTGGAGCGCCATGAACAACCAGCAGCAGACGACTTTTCTTTTCTTGTACAGCGTTTGTTGCCTGCGAGCTAGGGATGTGCTGTCCGAGCCGGACCCGACTGGACTGGACTGATCCGATCCCAGCGTAGAACTTTTCAATTAGATCCCAGTTCTATACTGAACAGCTCCTCGTGCTATTTGTATGGGAATTCATTGTTCATAAGAAATAGGTTGTTTGAACTGGCAGAGATTGGGAATTAAATAGGATTTCATGTCAATTTTTCGAATGCGAATTAACAATTTTGCTCATCAGAGTTCAAAGAGCCAATCCCTTCCCGGAGCTTCAATTTCCATCACTATAGCGCTGCACGATTGACATTTCGTTTTGTTTTGATTCGATCATCCCCACTGACAGCTGATGCGGCTGTCAAACGTTGTATCAACTGTGGCATTACAAGCAATCAAAATCCGCACTCTCATCGCAAGTTGTTCTGCACTGCTAGTGGCGTGCTTGGAAAAACATTCATTTAGAAAGAATATTTGTGCTGAAAGATGTCGTCCCGCTACGATCGTGCTATTACTGTGTTCTCACCGGACGGCCATCTGTTGCAGGTCGAGTATGCTCAGGAAGCGGTTCGCAAAGGGTCCACCGCCATTGGCGTCCGCGGGAAGGATGTTGTTGTGCTTGGCGTGGAAAAGAAGTCGGTAGCGAAGCTGCAGGAAGAGCGTACGGTGCGTAAAATCTGCCTGCTCGATCACCACGTAGTGATGGCTTTCGCCGGGCTTACGGCCGACGCCAGAGTGCTGATCAATCGCGCCCAAGTCCAGTGCCAGTCGCACAAGCTGTCCGAGGAGGATCCCGTAACGCTGGAGTACATCACCCGGTACATCGCGGAGCTGAAACAAAAACACACCCAAAGCAACGGCCGTCGTCCGTTCGGCATTTCGTGCCTCATCGGTGGCTTCGATTACGATGGGGTACCGCACCTGTACAAAACGGAACCATCCGGCGTCTACTGCGAGTGGAAGGCAAACGCTACCGGCCGGTCGGCGAAGACGGTACGCGAGTTTCTCGAGGAACACTACTCGCCGGAAGCAGTAAGTACGGAAAAAGGAACCATCACCCTGGCCATCAGAGCGCTGCTGGAGGTCGTACAGTCGGGACAGAAGAACCTCGAGGTGGCGGTCATGAAGCGCGATGAACCGATGCGAATGCTGGATGCACAAACCATCGAGGAGTACGTTAAAAAGATCGAACAGGACAAGGAGGAAGAGGCAGAGAAGAAAAAGGCAAAGAAATGATTTATCAAATGTATCACCTCGAAGCTCTGCATTGTTGTGCTTAGTTACGCCTAAACGGAAGGTTCGGGAGCATCAAGTCTGAAGTGGAGGGTTTAAAATACATCTTATTCTAATTGATAAAATCAATTGTCAGTTCTTTCTTTTGAATACAATAAAGTAAGGTAATTTTCGGAAATCATGCCTATGTTTTTCCGCAACATTAAACGATTAGAGGCTCATTAGAAGACATCACACCACTTAAAAACATTAATCTTAACTTTTATTACAGCTAAGCACTATAAAACCCACCCTTCTCACTCCATCCACCCGATACGTTCCCCATTTGATTTCGTGTTGGTTACCCCCAGACATTAGGCACAAATAGCTTTTTCTTCCGCGGTACACTGGGACGGAGAGGAACAGGCGTCGTTGCTTGCGTCGTCATGTCCACTGGTTGACCTGAATCTTGTCGTCTGTTTAAAAAATATGTTTCAAAGTGTAAGCATTTAACCCCTTACAAATATCACTCGAACAGTCCTACCTTCGACTATAATACGGCGAACTGTCCCTTCGGTCATTCCAGCTATCAGCACTTCCGGAAGGATAGTAGTAGTTACGCTGGTAGTAACTGTTCCACTGTCTTCGGGCGTAAGGATCGTTCCAGGCGTACCGGTTGTCTTGACGCGTTCGATAATCTTCGTAACCTGGTACACCGTAGTAATCAAATCTTCCACCTAAATTCCCGTTTTGTGGCGCACTGGGAGCAATTGAATTCGATGGATGTGAGTAGTAATAACCGTTCTGTGAAGGTCTATAAAAAAAAGAATCGGATGAAAGTTTGTTGCTATCTGCACATAATATTTCAGAAAAAAAGAACGATTCACGCACTGCGCCCAAGAATCACCCGCCGATGGGGCATTGTAGTAGTACTGATTAGTTTGATATCCATCTGATGGATAGTAGAATGCAGCAGCTAGCACTACCGACCACTGTAAACTTGCCACGAACACGGTGAACAATAACGTTCCCACCGACCACCGATCCACCCTTGAAGAAGGCATTTTCTGTACTGTCCCTGAATCAGAGCGGTCACGTCTATTAGTTCAAAGCTTTTAGCACACAAACTGCCTCACGACAGCGCAAGCCGATGCAACAGGCTAGCATAAATTGCGTTCTTGTAGCTGGTTCGTGGCGAGTGAGTGCGCACCAACGACTCTGCGTCATGATGTTGACCGAATCAATTAGCATCTCCCGGAGCAGGAAGGAAACGTGGCCCCGTAGACAAATGCGGAGCCTGCCCGGCTGTGCTAAATGCTGACACTGTACCAGCAGCCATGGGTAACGATAACGCTAGAATTACAAATGCGGTTTAAAACGTGAGTCAACGGAAGTTAATTTTTCGAAAAGCCTACTTTCAGATGCATCACGATACCTGCGGTGAAATGTCTCTGATGTTAGCACGTGCCCGTAAGAATTGACCCACTTGGGTGATGATCTTCTATACCAAATGAAACAAACATAGAAACTACTAGGAAAGTGGCCTAACTTCCCAGGCACGGAACACATTCAGAGAAAGCGAATGTGCGATCCTTTCCTTCGGTTCCAAATTTCACACTTTACGGTGTGGCCTCATTCAAGTTTGAACTTGCGTGCGTGCGTCTGCCCTCATACACTAATTCACGGCTGCCCATGAAATCGCTGTACGTATTTTTAGCATCGAACGGTTGGACTCGAATCCGATCGTAAAGGGTTAGTTCGATATTCTTAAGTTCTCCAGTGTGTTCTGGGTTCTTTCTCAAACCGACCGAAACACATCTGGCTGAAGGTGAACAAACCTAGAGGTGTGATATTCTCGCGCATTCTAGCGTCTTATTCTCGATTGATTACAAATTGATGAAATTTAAAGACATAGGAAATTGTAGAAAAACACAACAATTTGTTTTATTAGCATACCTTAACTAAAAGAAGCATTTAAATCTACTCGGTGGAATAAGTCCATCGTGTTCAATATAAATAATTTCCGTAAGAAGATTACTTAATTTGCAAGTCATTATCACATTTGATACATCGCGCCACCCGGTCGACTCGCACATTTGGCGGTCGATTGTGTCCTTCCTTCCGGGGTTTCGAATTAAAACCGCCGAGACGGTTCCTGTCCTGCGTAGTAGTTGAAGTCTATCTTGTCTGGGTTGGATTTCGACAGCTTTACGCTATCGTTTACCAGTTGCTTCTTGATCTGCTGCTGTCGATAGACGAACACTGGCCGGAAGATGATAGCACGCTTGCTTCGAACCGCTGGGTTGTTATTGGGTATGTCAATTGCACTGTCTGCATCCATCGGAAGCTGCTCGTGGCTTGCTGGCGTAATATCTTTCGCAGGAGCCGCTCGGACTGACGTAATCGTACCACAAATTACGATCGCAAAGAGGATCACCGCGGAAATCACCTGAAATGGTAGGTAGGCAAAAATGTTATTAGTCACTTATTACTTTCACCCGATGTATGTTCACTTCCTCAGATTCGGCAAGGATCATTTACCTGCATATTGAATTTCATTTTTAACTGCTTTTAGTAACTTTTGCTTTCACTTAATTTCCACGACGAGTAAGTTCTGGATGTATTTTCCACCTTGCAGAGTTCTTCTGGATTATCACAAGTTCTTGTACCGCTCTGTGTGCTCTATCACGACCGTTCTATGCTGCTGCGTGTTTCGAACTGATACCTAACCGGATAAACAATGGCCACATTTATACCTCCAATCGGGTATCTTGAGCATACTAACCATTTAGCACCTATCAGAAGAAAAAAAATCCACAAATTTTTCGATTCGTGAACGTAATTTCCATCCTCCCCGGAGACAAATGCCACGCTGAATCAGCCGCTAGGATCCATGATGAATGATTGGACTTCCTATTTTTAGACATCGGAAAAAAATGTAAAAAAAACACAGGTATTAAATAATGTTGAGCATTCAAATTAAGCAATATAATTGTTCGTCGATCAATCAATTGAAAAATGTTCAACATGTTCAAATTACCCCAAGGTTTAATTGTAATCAAACTGTTAGTAGCGAGCATAATGTTTCATATATGTTCTCGTTTTTGTTAATAATACGAATATGGTGTATGTTGTTTGCTTAATAGTGAGTAATAGATTCAATTTCCAAAAAATACTTTCTGTGTTAGTACATAAAATAAATTTGAATGTAGGAATTCAAGCTCTTAATGTAAGTTTCAAGTAAACGTTCAATTTTCGACTCACGATGTTTCTTTCTGCAGCTTAAATGCGAGTCGAATATGAAACCATAAGAACAGCATCACTATGCGTGTGTGTGTAAAATTGTGTATCATTGACATACGTTCAACAGAGACTGACGCATTCCAAGGACTAAATATAACTTGTAGTATTGATGAAAAATGTTGCGCATGAATCGTTATGCTAAGAATTCCCCTGAAAAGCTGCTTCCTACCTCCAGTCATATATTGCACAATATCGGGTTTCCCGGGACAAGCCTATCCGGTTGCTTGAAGCCCTGCTGCGCTGTTCGGTAATTAAGACATCACGCATTTATCTGGATGGACATTTTCATACAACTTAGCATATTTCTGCTACTACAGAACGTTGATTTTCTGTGCCATATGGCGTGTTGGGGGTCGCGTTAAGAATAGAACGATTGATTCACAACCCCAAGCCCCTTGTGTTGGTTTTACGATTTAGTACTAACGTATTAACTCTGTATGTGAACAACAAATAAAAAGCTTCGGTACGTGTTTGTTTAATTGAAATCATCTCAGTTCACGTTAAAATTCCACTTTTCGAATTAAGTTTGATGCCGAATATCAAATATTAATATGTTTGATTTGATTGATTTTATTTATTTCTTTCACCTCCAACTAGTCACTGCGTGTGTTTTCTTCCCTTATCTTTAACTTCTATAACGCAAAGCCCAGAAAAATACTAAAATAACGATTATCGGTCTAATGATTTACATATATATTTTTTTATAAAACTTAACACCTGGTATATCTTCACTTTCCTATAAGCTTAACTATACAAAACATAACAGATTGAAACATTTGATACTTCTTCAAGCATCGTTACGCGGTAACTTCTTTTGAGTAAAAAATGGCCCGTGCACTGTCCATTCTAAAACGGAAATAAACTCGAAGGGGCCTGTCTGGCGTAGTAGTTGAGGTCTTCCTTATCCGCATTGTATACACTCAGTCTTGGGTGATGGTGGATCTGCTGCTGCCGGTACACGAACAGTGGTCGAAAAATAATTTCACGTTTGTGCCGATTCAGTATCACCAAGGCGGTGGGAAGCGAGTCCAAGTGTCGCTTTTGGATATTTGTTTCGTGCTCAGCATTAAGCACTTGTGTTACAGGACCAGCCAATACTACCGATAGTGAACCAAACAAGGTGATAAGACTAAGGAACCTCATTTTGTCAAACTGAAAGAAGTAACAAGATCGAAATGTACAAACACCTTCTACGGTGTCCTTTTAAATCTTATGCTTAGTTACCTCTATAAAAATGGTAAAATGTAGATATTTCCTCAAGCTTAACGGGTAGCTCTTCCTTGCTTGCGTTATTGCTTAGCTTTTGCTCGCGGATTTCAATTTTCATGTAGTTGTACAAAACCACTATGCCTGTGATGAGCCGTTCGTTTTTTTTACGAAAACTTTACAATAGAACATCGTACCGATCACTTCGAACGAACGAATGCAACTGGCCCTCCGATGGCAGCGACTCATTTAATAAAACAATATTCAAAGACCCAAAGGTTGACAACACAACCGAAAACACTAGTTAACACCTCCTTCCGTTATTAACTGCCGTTTATTAAATGTCAACCTCGTGCCGTCATGGCCACAGCACGCAACGTGCCCTGAGCATGCTTCAACCTTTTAAAATGTTATGTTACATATGGTACGCTGATTCAGCTCATGATTACATGATAAGCTGACTTAGCTTTAACATTGTTTCCTAAGCTACCTTTGGATTATTTTCTCCAGCCCAGTTTGTTGCACGGGTACCAAACTTAAAAAAATAATAAATTAGTAGCAGAAAAACTTATCATAGCATACTGGCGGGAGTAATTGATCAATAGAGACGAGAACCTTATCAAATGTGAGTCATTTATTTTGAGTGTTTGTGGGAGACCATTGAAACAGTAAAAATTCTTCCAAAATTAACATTTCTGTAACTTACCCATTTATGCTTGAATAACATGAAGGACTGCAGCCTTGCCTGATGTCTTCTATGTCAGCCAGCTAGGTCAGCTTTGGCCAATTAACACCAGATTATTAAAACGCCACCAGACATCGAAAAGGTCAAAATAGACACATCCGTAAACCCTACAAGAAAAAGGATGCAGTTTGGTTTTAGTATCGCTATTTATAGCTCCTGTTGTAACCATGGCTACTTCATCACGTGTTTTGAAACAAAAAAACGCAATTTTTACCACCGTATGTTAAAGTGAAACAATCCATAAAACTACCCATTGCATAATTTCTTTCAAGTTCTAGCTATTTACTCATAAAAATCAACTCCAGAAAGGTGTACGTTACCAATAAATAGCTCTATTCTGTTTGTCCACTTATTTTATGCACTTGTTTGTGTGTTTATGCTTTAGTAGCTGCTTTCGTGGCGTTGCTCCCTTGTTGTGTGTCGGTTTAGGTACTGCGTTATTGCACCGTCGGTTTTCGTTTGTTTGTTTTGGAGTTTAAATTTTCCATTAACAGTACAACACGCTATAGAGGATTTGTTTGTAGCGATTTAGATATTGAGTGAGGAACACATGTTTTTTACTTTATGTGTCTCTACTAGCACTTGCTTGTACATTTACACCGACACGCTGAGTTGAGTTAAGAAGCCGTTCCTTTTTTTCCTCTTGATCTTTATAAATTTTTTTTAGCCTGTTCCTTGTTCGTAGCAAGTGTGGTGATGCCTTTTTGAAATATCATATGAGTATCTTTTCCAATTTGGTTAACGCGTTACAATGCTCTGATGTATTTTTATCTATTTTCGAAACATTTATATAATCCTTTTCTTTTGTCCGGTCATGGGTAACTAATTGCCTATGAATCCTGTTCTTTTTTTAAATTTCGGCCTTGTTTTACAAAAATAGTTAAATTTTATCTGTTGTGTACTGAATTGTTTTACCTTTCCCAGTGCATTCTTTGCTCACCTGCTTGTCGTTTGCTTCATTTTCTTTCGTTTTCATGTTCATCGCATGCTCATGTTAAACATCTTCGTTTTACTTGACTTGTACAGACTTTCATTTATTGCTGACATCAGGCGGTTATATCGCTAAGGAGTTTGATTTCACTTGTTTATGTTCTCCACTTTGGTGCATAGTGTTGTGATGTTTTACTTCTTGGTATCTGCTTCAAGCACATGCTATTTCATTGTTTCTATTTTATGCTCTGGTTTGCGTGATGTAATTATCAGTTTTTTTATTGAACCAATTCGCCCCTATCTCTTGAAAATGAAACGTGTGTAAAGTTGAGGGAGTGTAAAAAATTGATTTCTATCGTCTTTCCATATATAGATTTGATTTCTTTCAGGAGCACACACACAACTTGCCCTGCTTATGAACCCTACAGCAGTGTTCTCAGTACATTCAGTAGTTTGATTTTCAAAGGCTTCTTATACTAGGATTGCATGAAGGACCCCAAACCCGTTCCTTCTACATTTTTTCGCGTTTTTATATTTCGTTTTTAATATTCCATCTCCCCATCCTTGCTTCCACGACATGCATTCTCCATCGGCTAAAGCATCAATAGGATATTTATCGTAAAGCATCGAAGCAAAACGCGGGCAGTGCAGTTCCGTTTTGCTGTGGCTGGTGGTGGCGATGCCTTTAACATTTCGTATGAGTTCTGTTATAATTTTAAACTTTTTTAATCAACTCTTTCTCTCACACTGCGAAAAATTATACGATTCCTTTGGGGTACTTTTCAAAAGCTGCCTTTTTCACATCTGTATCTTTTCTTATTTTCTTTAGATTTTGTTTGTTCTTTTATTGTTCCACGAAGCGACACAGGCTGAATGTTATCTCGCGTTAACCGTCAATCGTATAAATAAAAATCATAAATAAATCAAACCCCACCATATGTTTACGCCTTGTTTTGTCTTGTTTCCATACCTAACGCATTTCCCTCCAGTGGAGGATGTTACTCCGTTTGTACCCACATTCCATGCCTATTTAAAATCTACAGTTAGATGTGTTAAGGCTAGCTGAATTTAATGTTTCCGTCACTTGCTTGCTATTGCATCCGGTAATCGAGTATCCTTGTTGGTTAATCGGATCAGTGAATGGTTTCGAACGTAGCGATAGTATGGGCCACGACGACCGGTCCGCAGCAGAAACACCCACACCTACAGGTACGATCGTACAGAAGTTCTTCAACACGCAGTTCTGCAGTACCAAGTCGAAATGTAAATGCATTCTTTGAATTAGAATTCATTTGTTTAATGTGTTTGTCTATCTGCAAAAATTACATTGACGCTGCACCTAAGAAAGACATGCCTAAAATTTCGTATTCGGCGAACAAGGCCAGATTAATGCTAAAAAAGCTATCTATAAGTTCAAACATTTCTTGACATACGCAACGCTTCTTAAAAAGATATTTCAAATTACCTCAACCACAGGCTATCGATGTCTGAAGCGAGAGAATTGGAACTCACCATTGCGTCTAAGCTTGATTTTACCCCTGACCGTCTGTTTCACAGTTTGATAAATAAACCTCATCGGCGGTCGTCCATCCTGCAAGCGAACAACGTTCGTCCATTGGATGTATTGCAAACATTAGAAGACAATTTTACGACTACGGCGAACGACGCTTCCAGCGCACTAGGAGCCACTTCAAATAATAATAATAATAATAATAATAATAATAATAGTTATAATATATAAATGTGCCCCTGTATGCGTTCGAGCGGCACTTGTTAATTCGTTAAACAAAGGAAAAACAATAACACAAACACATTCTAAATTGCTGGAACATAGCACGAATTTGGTATATCTACCGATCCCTCGGCAACAAGGGTGGTTCGATGATGTAACGCTGAAAACTGGCCTGCCGTCATTCGTTTGCCGTTTCTAAATTTTGTTCGTGTTCCGATTCCTTCCCTTAAAACAGACGAGCACGTCGCTTGATGTCGTTGCGTTTCCACTGGGGCAAGCGGTAGAACTCTGACCGACTAAACTGGAGGATGGCTTCAAACTCTACATCCGATAGATGACGCTGCGGTTGGAGAAGAAAGCATACATTTAGTTTATTCATCATCTGCCCCCTCCCGTCCATCGGTTCTGTACCTCCAGGTTACATCGATCGACGTCCGACGGAAGCCGGTAGTTGGTGATTAGCAGTAGATGGTAGGGATAGATTTTGGCCGGTTCGTGCACCAGCATCGAATGGGCCATGTTGGGCAAGCTGCGACGTGTCGGCTGCTGTGGATAATGGTAGGAAAGAGCACCGGAATACGTGCTGGAGGCTGGGATCTCCGCGCCCAACGCACGGCGATCGCCTTCGGTTATGGAATCGCCGGAAACTAAAATCAAGCACAATGCGAAACGTTTGTCAAAGATTCGTCCCAACAGGATTTTTTTTAATCTATGCTTACTGTCGCTTTTGCCGCAGCTGAACTCCGTACTGTGGGTCTTATCTCCGAGTCCGCTGAACGAAAAATCCTGAAAAGATGGTGATGTTCAAAACGAGCGTCAGCAAAAGGTTTTGAAGGGAAATTATAATTATAAAAAAATAAAACACTAAACTCCAAACCGTTACCGTACGGAAACCAGAACAAAACTGTACATGCTTTTAGCATATAAAACACACATGCATAAGACAGATAGATAATAAAAGTAGAGCGGCTTTCAACATACACTAGTATTTACTGATAAAAGCCACGGTACGTGTTAGTGCGTCTAATGTCTTCAATCGTCTAACAAATCCAGAGCGTAGTGTTGAAAAACAGTAGTGATGGTAAACATTTTACAAAGAGAGAAAAAAAAGAAAAAATAAGAGAAAAAAGAAAACAGAAAGAAGAAAAAAAGCCAAAACACAGTTGGTTAGCGAGCGTGTTCAAACTATCCGCCTCCACGAAGCAAAATGGGTTCCTTTCACCCAGCTAATTCCTAAATTAGTACGCGGAGACGGAAAAGATGCACGGTTAAAGACAAAAACTTGGCCCCAGAAAAGCAGATTTTTTTTTGTTTAACTCGTTTGATACTAGGTATCTCGTTTGATGCAACAACAAAAATTGGAATCTATTTGGAGCCCACGGTAGGCCCCTGGGGATGGCAGGTATCGGCATGCACTCGATAGTGGTAGAAAATGAGAGAGCCAAAACATAAATCTCCAACAAAGAACAAATGCCTTTGAACGGTAAGAAATAGTTAAAATGTAAACTTGTTTAGACATTTGATGTAAACCATTGTGAAAACAAAAAACAATATACCAATGGACAGTCTGTTTTAGTTTATTTATAAGATGCAGGAAAGTAGAAATGTATGTTAAAAAATTTCAACAAATTTGCGGTAAAAAATAATTTTCAAAATTAACCACTTCAGACCAATTTCAAAGAAAAATCAAGAACCAGATAGGTAAGAGATAAGAGTATGAATAAAACATAATAGTGAAACGTTGTGCAGCAAACAAACGGAACAAAGAATAGAAAATGAAACATCACATGTAAATGTAGCTACAGTAAAAGCCAGCTTACAGGAACACCGTGAGGAGAACCGGACGTAGCGGAACTGAAGGTATGCGAACGTGGGGCCAAGCCGTAACCCGGTTTAGGTACTTGTCGTAAGGAACTCACCACTGTTAAGATGTATGGTAAAAGGTTAGGTTGATGCAGGTGTAGTGTAGGTTTTTATGATTTTAGTAGACAGTTTTCGTTTCATGTGTTTCGTTCACGTGAAGATGCGATGTTGTGGTGTAGTATTGGTGTTGTTTCAGTATAAAGGAGTAATAGTGGTTGTTGTTGTTGTTGATGTTGTAGTTGTAGAGTTGTAGTCACAGGATAAGCAGTTAGTAGTAAGTTGTTGTTAGTAGAAGCAGTAGAATAGTTCAGATGGAAGTTAGACGGTTGTACAGATGGAAGAAACAGCGTTTAGCAACAGATATGATTGAGGATGCCCATCGTCGAGCGTCGGGTTCGCCACAGGGGAGATGCAGCACCGTCACCGGAGCACCGAAGGATTAATAGACATTGCACATGGTTCGTTCATCGTTCGTCCGCGTAACGAAACCAGAGTCGCGAAATGCAAGCGATGGATGGTGATGATGGTTGATCATTATTTCGTTTTGCGATGTAAGAGATAAAGAAAGAAGAGAAAGATATTGAAAAGAGAGAGAAACAGATCAGCACACGTTGTGGTTAGTGACAGGAAACGGACAAATGGGACCATTGCGTTCGTAATGCATCTCATCATTGCTAGCCAACTTGGATCACAACACACAGGAACACTTGTAATTGGCAGGGCAAACCGGCAATGCTGTTGGAAAGTATTTTAAGATGAAGGAACCAAAACTCCAGACAACAGAAAATGGGTAGAAGAAACACAAAACAACACAACACAAACAAGAGATGGAAACAAATCACCCAACACACGATAAGCAAGGACAAACAAGATACCAACACCCGTAAAGTTAAATTAGGAGCGATACGTAAAGAATACAGAAGAAAACAATTCAAACAACAGAGATAGAAAGTGGATCCGTAAACGTTGAAAGATGACCGGAGCAATTAGTGGTTAGTGTGTTTCGTGCTTTCGTAGTCCATTAGATTGGTTGAAAGAAAAAAAATCTCGCCGAACCACCAAAAAAACCTATCATCCATCGTCATTCGGAGAGGAGACACTTACGGAGCTGTAACCGTTTCTTAGCGACGGTGGCAGTGTGGACGTTTTGAATCCATATCCCGGCTTCGGAGGTGACCTGTACGAATGGATGGCTAATGAACGTGTAGGGTGTGTTGTTTTTTTGTTTTTGGGCCAGACCAGGGGCGGGGAGTGAGAGTAGAGGCGAGAAAAAGACGGGTGTGTGTCCGGGGAAGATGAAACGCGGGTGGTTCGAAAGAGGGTGAGAAGTGAGAGAGGATAAGAAAGAAAAAAAAACATATTTTTTGTTTAAATCAAAACTATAAGGAACGCAACACAAAATCAAAAGTCATTATAGATAAAAGAAAGATAATAAACACACACACTCACACACAAACATATTTTTAAAAAACAAACGCACATTCGCAAAGGAACAAGATAACTCAAACTCTTTTTTGCGAAAAATAAAGATAGTGGAACATATTGATACAGCACAAGAGAAGAAAAGATAAGGGACAACATCACACTTCCTATATATTCCAACAACCCCCTCCACGACTGTGCTGCATAATATTATTATGTAATTATCATCATATGTTCAAAATCAGCTGCATTCCAAGCTACTCACGGACCACCTTTTACATCATACTTTTTCCAAGTAATTCATATCTCTGTTTTCAATCCGTAAGTAGCTTAGGATATTGTTATCGGTGACACGCACACACATATTACTGAAAACTCCATTCACGTTCGAATATGCCTTTTTCCACCCAGTCCTTACCATTGTAGCTCGTAGCGTTGCCGATGGCGCGACCGACTGAGCCACGGTAGCTGGTCGAGCGGTCAAACTCGTCCTCGTAGAACGGCTTCTGGTGATCAAGGTTGCGTGAAGGCGACGCCCCGACCGGTGACTCGTAGCGCATCCGGTGCACCGGCTCTTTCGAAGCCGACGGTGTACGCGAAGCGTTACGCGGGTCCAGGTTCTCCTGCTTCCAATGCTCGTATCGCTTTTTTTCCTGCAGGTCCTTCAGAATAACCGTGCCCATGCCGGATGACTTCAGTTTGCGAAGCTCTTCTTCCTCCTTCATGTGGCGTCTGTAAATGGGAGAAGGTGAAACGAATGTTACCAAAAAGCTTCGTTTGAGGGGCGTTTTCACACAACTTATGTCACGACGGTGTGTCCACTTACTTATCTGTAACATTCTCCTTATTGTTAGCATGATCCACCTCGTCATCGGACTCAGGTACACCCTTGTACGAATCGGAGTAGCGGCGGCGGCGCTCCGGGTCCGTGTACGGGTAAGGCGGGGCCGGGAAGTCATCCCGTTCGATCTTTGGTTTCTCGCCCGGCGGTGGCTTCTTCGCGGCCGGATAGTGGCTCAGCTCAATCGGTTCCTCGTTGTTCATACCCGGGCTCTTTGGGCGCGGCGTTTCCGACCGGATACTGTCGACCAGCACCTTCATTGCGCTCCGGCTGCGTGAGTGTGAGCGCGAACCGGAAGCCGACCGCGTACCGACACTGCTCGCCCCGCCGTGCCCCATCGATGCGTACTGCACCGGGCGGTGGAAGTGCGGTGACACCGGGGCTCGATCGTACGGTTCGATCGGGCGGCGCAGATATCCTGGCTCCTCCGTAAGGTAGCTGTAGGTGTAGATACGGGCGATATCCTCGTAGCCCTGATTTTTATATTCCCTCAAGATTAAGCCCGGGCTCGTAGTACGATGGTACTGGAAGGAAAAAGAGGTTGGCAATTAGTAGGGATTTTTTTTGTTTGTGCATCGTTTACAACTTTTTACTGCCGCTGCAACAATTACAAGCGCTGCGTAGCAGCATTGCATAGCGGAGCATTAGCGCCGGTCAGCTGCCGGCTGCCATTAGCTGGGTTAATGCTACATTTTACTTCAGGCGTTAGATACGGAGAGGAAGGAAAAACTAAATTGACCTAATACTTAACGACTTAATCAGTAAATAATGGGAGGACCTGATGGTCCACGATGGTTGCACATCGGTCGGCAACCTACAACTAACCTTTCTATGCGTGTAGGGACTATAAACTGAGCCATTAACACTCGGAGTTTGCGAACGATACGTAAACTGAAAAGAATAAAACAAAAAGAAGAAACAGGAAAGAAAGAAAGAAGACACAAAAGAAAGAAGAGGAAAATACAGGAAAAGCAGAAAAGGTGCAAGAGATAATAAAAAAAACACATGAAAAAAATTAAACATAAAACACACATTAAGAAAACATAATCACTACATAGCGAGCTGCTAGCTGGCGATCACGTCTGCTTTTTAATATTTGATCAATATTGGTTTAATATTTAAATTTTGAAACGAATCTCCTGGAGCCGAGTAAAACGATTTCAACATTCACTTAATGTCAAATACCTTCTAGACTTTGAAACACGAAATACGTTGCCATGGTGATTATAGTGCACGAGTGCTGGATTTAGGATCAGAAGGCGTTTGATAATAAGCATTAAGTGAAAGCTGCTATTATTTAACTTGGGCTAAGGCTCAATCCATAAACGTGTGCAAATGAAAAGTGCTGTATAATAAGCTGAACACAGAATGATAGAAAAATACAGAACAGCTAGAGCTCAACAGTAACGAAGGGGCACGTTTCGGAGAGAGCTTCTATGTATTGCGCAAAAAAACGGTTAAACAAGCTACAAGCTACGCTGCTGGCAGACTTCCGCAGGCATTAGGTTCGATATCTGTGCGGACGATTTTGATAGCAGCCGCAGCCAGCTGACTATTGCAATGATGATCTGCTCTCACATGTACCTGTATTTCACTCATAGCACTGGTGCTGGTGCGATCAAACTCCGTCTCCGTGTTGAAGCCATTAGTATCGACACCATTCAAGATGCCGGCTTCCGACGATGGGCCCGGGCCGCATCGCGGATGCCATATAGCGCCACCCTGCAGGTACATCTCCTCGCCGTCGCCGAAAGGATCACCGCACTTGGTGCACCTGGCGCATGTCGGATGGAAGTGATGGTTGTCGCCGGCCTGCAGCACTTTGCCGCTGATGTAGCGATTGCAGTGCGCACACTTGACGCCGAACGACTTCTGGAAGTCTTTCTCGCAGTACGGCACACCGTCCTTGCCCATATATTCCCCGTTCAGCGTCGTTCCACACGCGTTGCATCTACGAGGAAAAGGAAGGTAAGTAATCGATTAGTGCATCAACGATAACGGGTCGATTCGGTCTAAGCAAACTTACTTGAAGCACCAAATGTGCCACTGACGATCGAGTGCGATCAATGCTTGGCCCTCCTTCAGCTGTTGCTGGCAGCCGGCACACTCGTTCGGATCCGGCTGACGGTTGACACCGTTCTGCAGCAACTGTTGCTGCTTCTTGACCGTCTCCTGGTGATGCTGGAGGGTGGCGGCCTTCGTCGGGCTCGACGTGATCTCCTTGATCGTGCGCTGTTCCTGCTTTTGTTCGATCGCGCGACTCTTGGGCGACACCGTAGCCGACCCGGCACCTCCCCCTCGGGTAGCCGCTCCGGCATTACCGGCGCCTACTCCACCAACCGGGGAACCCACACCTCCTCCACCTCCACCGACACCACTGCCCGGTGGAGATTTCACGCAGCCTTCGCACAGCACTTCCTTTCCGGTGTTGGTTACCTTTCGGAAAATCGTTTTATCCCAAATGGAGGATAAAATGTGGTACGAACACATTAACAAAATAACGACACGTTAAGTATCACACACACGCAAACGAAAGGTATTTTTTTTTAAGTTTCTAACTTTCCGAAAAAGAAGCAAAGTGTGAGACCGAGATTCTATACGGCACGGGATGGCGAATGCCGGACATCCATTTAATTATAGTTCTTAAATATTCAATTTTGACGTATTCTACTCATATGAAAACCACGCTAACACTATTCCGTTCAAGATTCCACAATATTGATTGAATTTATCCCAACTTCTGTTATGTTCTATTTTGCAATATGCAATCCGGTTCCAGAACCGGTTTGACCAAAATGAAACTGTCCCGTAAGGATGCAAATTCGCTGCTTTTCGCCAAGAATTGACCGATTTACATATTCAAGCGATCGAGCCACTGTAATGAATTAACCAATAGCCTATTTAATTCCCAACCACACGTCGTTGCAAAAAGTCAACTTGCGACCTAATCTCTAGGACCGTTAGGCTTTCTAAAATTAGTCTTCTTTGAAGGCTAGTAAAAATCTAATATTGAATATTTTCGGAACTTTATGGATGCCTGTCTATTCGTTCCCCCTTAGCCTTTAGTTGAGCCTAAGATCCTCATCCCGTGAGATGATGGACGGACACTAGGCACTAGGCAGCAGCTTCCGCTTACCTTGCTGCCCGATTTGAACGGCTGCTTGCACTTGCTGCAGGTGAAACACTTCTGATGGTATGTGTTCCCCATCGTCGACACGACTTCCCCCTCAACGTACTGACCGCACGCGGCACACTTCGTGCCGTACAGCTTCTGGTAGTCGAATGTGCAGTAGTACGAGCCATCCTTCGAGAAGAAACCGCCGGTGGCGAGCGACTTGTGGCACTTGGTGCACTGGAAGCAGGTCTTGTGGAAGTAGCGATCCGAGACGCGCAGTACCTCGCCCGAGCACTTCTTCTGACACTTGCTGCACTGGATTTTACTTTTTCCTGCGGAAAGGGGAAACGTTGGAAACAATTAGTACTGGTCTTAAAAATAATTTGATTTTTAGTTATAGGATTTTGTTTTTCAATTTACAGACTTTTTGTAATAACTATACCTGTAATTCCATGAATCGAATTCTTATCAACCTTCAACAGCAAATTGAAATGTACGAAAAAAAGGGAAATAGATTTCCTTATCGTGCATCGTTGTCTGGTTTGTCTGATAACGGATAGTTTCTTCACCGTGCTTTCAATTGGTTCGTCTAATCGGCAAAAGGAATAAGAAACTCACGCTTTTGTAAATACTACCACAAAGTTTATGCAATTGAAGCCGAACGGAAACGATCGACTTCGAAATAGAATGTATACAAAATAAAAAAAATAAAAACCCATATCATCAAACGAAACGTTCCGTCATGCACAACTCAACGAGTAGAGTTTCTTATCAGCAACGCTGGTAAGGTGTACAGTATAAGTTTAGCGAACATGGCCACGTATCTGAACTGCGACAGTAAAAATGAAATTGACCGATCAATGTACGCTATCGGATCAATTACATCTTTTCAAATTCAATATTTCGTTTAATTTGCAGAGCTATAGCATTTTTCTGTTGTGAAACTCAATTACCCAATCATATAATTCAGTACAAAAAATGGATAGGAATAAATGATGAGAATATTCAGATTAACCATAATCTTGACTTGGTTTGTTCCAGTCTCTGATTGTCTCGCTCGTGAACTTCCATACATTCCGTTTGCTAATTAGTAAGCCATTAACCGTCAATAAATAACTCGACAATTAACTCGACCGCTCCGAGCATTCCTACCAAACGGTTACGACATGGAGAAATTGTTATCGCGCCCCATTCTAACCAGCGCCTAGGAGATGTCTACTATCACGCTTAACGTGACACGTTTGTGGTGGGTGACTAATTTTTGGCTATCCCCCCGCCCCATGTTTTTCGATAATCCACCACATATGAACCGCATAATCGTGCCGGTTCTGGCCACTGCAACCGACGATAGTAATCATCATAATCGATTACGCTCGAAGATGATTCGCGCCAGCGATGGCGAATGGTGGACAGCTCGTTAGCGAACAGAGGTTTGCTGATGTCATTTTTCCGACAACTAACTCTATCGTGTTCTTGTTTGCACCTAAACTGGCACTTCGTTTAAAAAGAGCAGGTTACGGGAAGGGACCATTTACGAGCTGCTTGTTAGGGCGCCTAGTCAACCGCACAAAAACGGAAAACCCAACATGGCTGACGTCTAGCAACGTTTAGCATGTTACAAAGAGGAAGAAAAACGCAATGACAATCATGACTCGCTAACCTTTGAAACTAAGTAGAGATATCTGCAAGTATGTGGTATCTGAAGAGGTCTCTAACTTTTGAAGAACACACATATTTGTCACAGGTTGGCTTCGTTTGGGTTGGTTGCTCCATATCACCTCCATGTTAAAATCAGCTGCTATCGGGCGACTCGAAGCACACTGATAACATTACCGCTCGAAATATCTCATCCATCAAATTGGGTATATCAGCAAAGGCCACCGCGGCCAAGTGGCAAGTGCTCCTCCCCGAGCGCACTACGGCACCAACTTGACAAGTGCCTTCAATACACCTGTAGGAAAGCTGAAGGTGGAAGAAGCAGGCTGTGTAGAAAGAGTGTACCACTATGTGGTGCTGACCACTCGACGAACACCCAGGTCCCAGGTTGATAAGAAAACAAGCATCCTCCTATCGCGGGCCTCCACCAGCACCACTTTGCGCCCGTTTGCCGAGAAGAAGTAGAGTGTTTTGCACCATTCGACGTCTACTCGTTAGTCGTTATCGCCTCAAGTTCATGTGTCATTCGGGTAAAGCTAGCCAGCGGCAACGAGACCTGGCGAAAACGTGGAGCGTGCTACATGTAACAGTTACAAGAAAAACATTGCCTTCTATGGAGGAGACTGAAGACACACAACCCGTGGCAATGGGTTGGAAATGGATTGGAAGAAACCTAGCGGCAAGCGCCGTCCACCATCGTCCACCTAGGGGCCACGGGTTTGCGAAGGAGTTCAATAGTGTTAATTGTCCTTCAAGGTAAGTTGGTGCTAATAGCTGCTGTATGCTGTGGGAGGTGCCATACTTTGGTGATAGCATGTACCTTACTTTAGCAATGGTGTAAAAAATTGGAAATACCTATATTTCGATGTTGTTTCGGTCATTAGGTTAATTATTTTACTTACAAAGAGAATCATAGATAACAATCATCATTTATGAATTAATACTAGACAAAGTCACATGTTTGGATTGTTCTACAGAAGAACTGCATTTGACCAATAAAATGACTGCATTTGACCAATTTGTTTGTGCTGAATCGCAACAAACATTCTAGCTGAGGGGACAATTTTCAAACCCAACTCAACTGCCAGCGGCAACGAGCTACACAACTTGTACCAATTTATGTCAAGTCTCCATCAGGCAGCAAATTTCCACCAACATCGCTCCCGCTCCCCTCCCCCGTAACAGTTGGGTTTGGTTTTAATCTATTTTTGGCCACCGTTCGTAACCTCGACAAGATGGACGGCGGAAACCGGACGTGAAGCATAACAAAAATGGAGAAAAAACAGTCCCAAAGACAGGAACTCCAAACATGACAGCTGGCATCGGACTGAAATGGTGTATATGAGACCCTGGTGATTGCGACACATCGATCGGCCAAGCGGAGTGAAACACAGAATCTCGGGTTAAGCTAATGGAGCGGGAGGAACAAAAATGAACTTACCCATTGGGATATTTGTAAATGTGTGAAAAGGTTTTCCGTTTTCGGGCATTTTAGATCGTAAGACCATACAAATCGAATGCCGTAGCTGAATGGATTCGGAAAGGTAAAACGATGTAGTGACTTGTTTTATTCAGAACTAATCCATAAAACTATTTTTAAAGACTTGTACTTGTTTCGATGTCTCCGAAAATCGAATTAATTGTGCACTTTGACCAGAGCTTAGATACATGATACCCTTAACCTTCGGAATTCGCACACCCAACCTTTTGCCAATCGATCGCTTAGAAACACCTCTTGCCAAAACCTCAGTCACCTCTAACGGCGCGGCTGCGAGAGGCGCCTTTAGTCGTCGAGAGTGTCGTTTCCGTACATTGGACTGTTTGGCAAACGTCGCGGACTTTCGATGGGTTTATGCTTTCCGGTCGATACATCAATGAACAATGAAGCGATACGATTGTCCTCCTATCGGACTAGACTTTGCACGAAAGCGAAGAGGAGAACGTACGACCGAGTGCCAGAAAGAACTCGAGCGAATAGAAGACTACTTTTTTTGCAGGCAGTTTTAATCCTTTTTAGAATTTCCTATATTTTCCCTTAGGGTTAATTCCGTAAATACGAATTTTCATCGTCAACTTTACAGCTAATTACGAAAAATCTGCTAGATGTAGTTAAATGAAAATGCCTATCGTCCTGGAGGCACGTCAGACGACACCCACAGCCAAACCGCAAACGCCTTAAACAGTTTTAACATTTGCCCTCGGCTACTCCGCAACCACAATCAGACAACTGCGTGGCGAAAGGTGGCGCCAGAGCAAGACACCCGCGGCACCCCCTAGAAAGATCACAAGAACATGCCGATGTGACTCGATCAACACATAAACACCACGCTCTAAATGGTAATGCAATATTCCTACACTACTCCCCCGGTGTGATTTCATTTTTGTGGTTTCGATGGTAAACATTTAAGCTCCAGGCATGGCAACTGATTTCCTGTATCTGTACTTGACATTACACATAAGAATGTAGCTGGATAGAAAGAGAAGTTAAACGATTCTCACTCGTCACATAAATCAGTGCGCCGGAGGTTTAGTTTTCTGGTGTATTATTTTTATTATCCGTAAATATAATGTTGCATCCCAATGCAAATTCAGTGTAGTCAACTTGAATAGTTTCGAGTGTAACATTGTATGCATTCAAATGTGCGTAATTGTGCCCTTGTAGGTTGGCATGTGCTGTATAATTGGAATCGGAGTGGTAGGGAAGGACATTGTCATCCTAGAATGTCCCGAGTGTTGATTGGAAGGTTGGGGCTGGTGGCTGGGATTGCCCGGATGTTCCGACCTGAGTCCGTAGGCAGCTGGACCAATATCCGTGGGGGCTCCTGGTGGACTGGCAGGACCCGTCATGCTACCAGCACCCGAACCTGTATGTTCACTGTGCGACGAAGGCATCGCTGCTACAATGCTGGTCTTATGTGCCTTCATGTCCTTGTGTCGCAGCTCGGGCATGCGCTGGTCCGTTGCGTTGGAAGTTCCGGTTTGGTTGATGCCAATGGGGACGGCAAATGGTGGAGAAACGGGCGAATATGCGGTGGGCACTACGCCGATGGGACCATCCTCTTCATCTTCTTCCATCGGCATATTGTAGCCAACTGGTGCACCCGGCAACTCGGGATTCTGATTACCGTAACTGCTGTATGCCATCATTCCTGGTTCCATCATGTCATCACCGAACGACTGTCCGCGAACGCACCCGACGTACAGAACAACCAGTGCCGCCAAAGACTGCAAAGCTGGAGTCAATCGGAAGGACATCCTCTGAGAAACGGTGTATGTGGGGTTAGGTTCACAAAACTAAGAAACAACCAGTACCAAGTGAACGTACAAGCAGAAGTTCTGCCACTAAATCTAAAAAGGAGTCCAGTGGTAGATTTATATATCCTCCTGTGGGTTGTCGTAGGTGAGGGGGATCACCTAATCAAATCATTAAGTCGTGACCATTAGTACCCATGGCCTCAATAGCGAACGTAATTTATCCATTTGACACAACAACAGTGGCATCTTTAAATGAAAATAGTTTTAAATTTTTTACATCACTATATTTAAGGGAACAAAAGATGGATTAATGGCTTTCCTAAACTCCTAAGAATTATGCCATTAGCGGACGATATGAGTCACACTGGAATAATATAGTTTTAATGAACGTAAATTATAATCATAACGAATCATCGGGGATATGACATAAATTTTCCAATTAATAGCAAATTATACTACAAACACTAGAGGCACACTTTAAAGTTTTATCACTGCAACCAAACAAAACCACAACGATCGAGTGTAACCTCATCACATCAGACAACAAACGGGAACCCGTACCGTGTGACTAGAATTAAAATAGTTACCGCCGGATCGTTGCTAGCAGAGGAGATTCGACGAGAAGTTGTAGAAAGATGAATGAAAAAAAAATGGCACATCACAATCTAACGGAAGGTTAACGAAAGGTGAGTGTAAAGTGGCGATCTATCTACGTTCCCTATGAAAGCAGTGTGACTGTAGTGGGTGACGCCATCCGCTGAAGTGGAATCGGCTGGTGAAGAGAACATCTACAACCGAGGATCACGAGGTGGTCGTTCCTAGAAATCTAGTCTAGAGTCCAGCCCTAGGGAGCAAAGGAGATTGAAGAAAATGGTAACAGAATTACCAACTTATTCCGCTTCTCCGTAGGCTTCACGTCGATCGAGATCGAATCGCAATTTGCCAATATTCCACGCATCCAGGAGAGGGGTGAACGGATGAACGGGCAGGACCACCCGGTGAAACGATTCTTGTAATGGCATCTGCAAAAGTAAGCTAAAATGAGAAGAATCTCCCACCGGCATAGGGGGTGTTGTAGGGTGGAAATCGTGATCTGTACCGAGACTCCTATCCGGGACGTTATTTTTTATTTTTTTGTGCTCTTTAAAGTCTACCCATCTGTTGAGCAAGGCACAGCAGAAAGAGTTTTCCAGCGAAGGTCGCATGGAGGATAGTCAGATAACGTTTCATAAAATTACCCCCATCGACCAGATGTTCCGTCATGTGCAACAACGCCTCTCGGAAGGGGAACTACATATTGGAAGTGGGACTCCGATAATGGACTGTACCCGTAGTCGGTTGGTGGTGTAAACTTTCATCATCTGGGAAGACCTGCAAGTGAGCGTAAGTTTTCGTAAGTCAGTAGCCACCTTACTCCAATTCCATCAAAGTCCCAGGCGTCGGAAACACTTTCTCCCGAGTTCCCGATTGGGGCGTCGTCCACGGGGAATGTGGCATGCACGCAGCGTAACATCATCGGGCAACACAAAAACAAAAACACACCAGAAGGTGCCCACACTCCGCCGGTTCGTTTATTTATTTGACCTTTAGGAGAGGTCTTCCAAACACTTAACCCCGCCGCCGTGACTGAAGCCGGCCGTGCCGATGGACGGATGGATGCCATATCTCACTCCACGGCAGTCGTGGGTACCAGAATCTCTGATATCTCTGGCAGCACTTTGGTCTGCCCCACTCACTCGTCTCCTCAGCCAGCTCCCTACCAGCGAGAGAACGATGATGGCCAAGACTCAAAAACAAGGGTGAAACCGCAAACAGCCTCAAAGCGTGATCTAATCGATCACGAGCGAGTTCGTTCGGGTACCGGGGGGGACTCCCTCGTGTTGCTGCTATGGCCGTGGCCGCCTCTGCAAAATGTAAATCATACCACCCATAACCTCTTTCTCGTCTCGAAACCAACCCTGCTGAGTTTGGACTTGTCTTCTTACTTCTTTACTTTAAGCTTCCCCCATCTGTTAGTCAAATGGCAGATGCCAAAATGGCACACCGGGGTTTGGTGCAACGGTGCGACGAACTGCACAAGCCGCGAGAGGCCACGTCAGTACGTAAGGAACGAAGCACACCCGCCAGACCGTGACCGTGGTCCAACAAAGTAATGGAAAACCCACGAAAAGCGGGGGCAGAGAAAATTAAAGAAATCCACCACACGTCCATAGGCCACATAACGCCCCTTCCCGATGGGCCCGAGGGAATGGGGAAGGGGACGGGTGAAGACATAAAACACAAGGAACACACTTGAGAATATATGTACCGAAAGAGCAAACACGAATTAGTTAGTTCTACATCGTCACAGACCCCCAGTTCTCGAGGTTCATCCTGGCACGTCCAATATGGCGGGGGGAGGAGGGAGGAGTTTACGAATTTCATTATCATATAATCAAGCAAAGGGGTACCAAAACCAAGCACTCTGGGCCGCGCCGGAAGGAACGATCAACGGCTTTCTGAAGATAGACCTGATGGCGGCGCGGACCACAATGTGGTTGGCGCAGTCAACTTACTGGGAACCACAGCAATTGGATTCTCTCTTTCCTTTTCGAAACTCCACACGGAATATGCTGATCCCTCCTCTAAACGGGGGTTAATACAAAACAATACAAACAATTTATTTATGGTCGGAACATGGAGTCCCCGTAACATTAGCCTTCCAAAGTGCGCAGTTGAGTTTCTCCTCTTTACTTATCAAAACATAAAGTCAATTTGAGAATGTTATCAAATTTAGATGATGATCAATTTTAGATGAAGTTATTGTAGTATTATTCATGTTGAATACTGTTTATTGAGTGGACTATAAAATGAAAATTTAATCTTAATCCTTTTAACTACTTTCATTAATTGTCAAGTATATTTTTGAAAATTACCGTTTGCATATTTTTCATACAATTTAGCATTTTCTGAATATACTTTCAGCAAAAAACCTTTAGTTTGAAGCAGTACGATTCGAAGTTTGGTTTGAAAGCGATTACATTATTCGTGATGGCATTTGCGGGTAACAGAACGATAAAAAAGTCCCTGTGCTTTTACTCCATCGTAAAATCACGCTTCACACGGTGGAAAAGGGAAGGAGGCAGGATGAACGTTCAGCAGGACGCCAAGAAGGAGGTACATGGCCGTACCTCCCTAGGCGGGATCGGCCAGCTCGAGGTATCGCCCGTACAGATGGATAAACCGATAAGCACCCGGTGTGACTGGACGACGGAGCAATCGGAGGGAGAGGGAAAGAGGTTTGCGGTGCCAGGGCGTATGTCGTGAAGAAATTTTCGTGCTTATCGGCCACTGGCTACACTTGTATAATCTTTCCACCTCGCCAACACGGTGACTTTGGCCCGATGGGATCTCTTAACTCACGACCGTCGCTAGTCGCTTTCATTCTTTTTTAGCATTTACTATCGGAAAAAACGGAAACTAGACCGAGACCACTGCCCCCCCCCCTCCCCCCCCCCCCCCCCTTCCAGGATGATGATAAGCGCCACCATCGACGGAACGACGAACCGTTGAGTGAACGATGTTCGCTAGACATGATTTCGGATTTGATGAAAAATTCTATTACATTTCACAAATCGCTGAGCAGCTCTACGTAGTCTACGGAAAAAATAACGCTAAGAAAATCCAACCCTGTACCTACCACCAGCCATTGACCCCTGTGTCCCCCCCCCACCCCTTGACCGAGCGACATTTTATGGCACCGCAGACAACGACCAATTTTACCTGACGCTAAATGACAAACAGAGCGGAATAGCCGTGTCCGAGGCTTAAGCTTGCTGTTTGACCAAATAAGGACGAATCGCGACGGGCGCTGATAAACGGGATTTGATTACCCTTAAATTTATGTACTCTCTTCGCGGTGTGGTCGGCCCGAGGTTACGCAAACCCGCAAACATACGGGACCAGTCCGTGCAGCCACGCTATAGCCATGCAACTTCATCGGAGGCTTCATGGCGCGGCATGCAAATTTGAAGTAAAAATTAAAAGCACGTAAAAAGAGACATTAAAAATCGTACTCGAGAAGGCAAACCCCGAATCGGTAGTGGAAAATCGTAAAATCCTGCTTTAGTGAGGGTGTGTAGTAGGTTGAGCTTTTATGTAATTTATTTTGGTCGAGAGAAGGGAACTCTTCGCACATTCTCTTCGAAAGCATGCTTACGAGCAAAAGAGGGAAGTCTAACTAAAATGAAAAATTCAGATAAATTAAAATTCATATTTATAAAATCCGAATGGCGTTAATTTAATAGCAGAATTAGGAGCATCACTATTTAAACTGAACCACCAAACAAAATAACTATTTTCGTATCTGTTATTTAAACAAAAAGCTTCATAAAATGAGATAGAGAGAAGATAAGAAAACCAACTTCTGTATATTTCATCGTCATGAATCGTCTGTTCGGACCACTTATCTAAAATCACTGACGCGAAATAACAATTGCATCCTACCGTGTGCGAAGTATGAACAAAAAAGATACACAAGAAAGATAGCGCATCACCTGACCAAATATTGTTGCACATTGTAGCGATGCCACACTATGGCCAGTGCATTGCCGCAGCCTGAGCCGCCATGTGGAATGCTGTTCCTGCAGTGACGGAGCAATTAACACGTGACATAAAATAGCTGCTCCGCCTCTGAAAGTAGTCGGTTAACTGTGAAGAATCATCGTCCACGTGCACCGAAGGGCATCGCGATCGGGAATCTCTGGCATGGTGTGTGCCTGTGCGGGTCTTCTTTGAACTACCGACAGAAACATCTCTTCTCACTGTGGAGATGAGTAGATAGAACGGTGGATGAGAAGGCGCAAGGGAAGAATTGATTTCATGTTTAGCTTAACAAAACACCGCCTGTGCATTTGACTATTTATTTATTATTTCTTCAACGTACTCCCCACCGAAAACAACACAGTTCATCGATGTGACTTTAAAACCACCAAATACAGCCAGCAGATCGCAGTGAAGCACCACATATTTCTGCTGATAACGTACACCGTAAAATACCCATGGTCGTCCCGACATAAAAACTCGATTGCAGGTCTTCAGTAGAACGATTTTTTGTTTTTTGCCTACTAAAAAATACGACCTAAATGCATGGGGAGGACGACGAGGACGAAGGCGATGGCGACAACGACTACGGGAGCACGCTCTGGCGCCATCGAAGAAGTCGAAAACAAAAATACACCATAAAGCTGTCCTCGACAACCGGTATTCGATTTCGGAACGCCAGAAACGGCACCGGCACAACATGGCCGAAAGGAAAAAGACAATTCGTCTGTTCAACATTGCTTGCCATGTGGAGGTGGTGGGGTAAGAGCTGCAGATGCGATTGCGTCACCGACGTCATCCACGATGCGCCTCGGACGCCACGTCACTTTAGCTAACCTTAATAGCACGCATTCGCCAGTTTTTCCGGATTCAATTTCATTTCGCCGACATTGCCATGTTGGAGATTGCGTCCCGGGAGCTCGAGGTAGACGTATGCTTTACAACCTTCCTCTTTCGGACTCGGTCATAACCAGTTCGATCAACCCACTTCCGTCGGGTAGTTATATCTCGCTTTGCTTCATTCATCAACTTTATGTATCATTTTCTTACTCTAGTTTTCCTACGGTCCCGACATGTTCTTCAAACATATCAACGTTCTTCGCTCACTTCGTGCTAAATTGGCGATCGTAAACGGAATTTGTTGCGCTTATTTATATTTTTCCCTACGGCTAACTGTGTTGCCATCATAACTTCACAGCATATTCGCCCCATTTTGGAGGTTTGAAGGGGAGATCAGATGGATACAAAATCGGAACCAGAAGCGAAAAGAAACGGTCACATACCATCGGATCGGATCCGTCGCCGTAAGTGGGGGGCAAATATAAATGAACGTTTTCCGGCAACACCAAATTACGTAAAAATCTATTTTTGAATCTTCACACCAGGCGGGGGGAAGCTGACTCGTGTTCCCATGGGGAACTTTGAAAGCGGCATCAAGAAGCATTTGAACAACGAATTAATTCGTTCTCTGAATAAATCACGTTTATTAAAATACTCGACTGCTTCGGCGTTTCCTGTCGATATGCATTTTATTTGACTTTCTTGCGTAAGGTTTATGGTGCGTTGATGAGGTCCAGCTCCTGGATAGTAATAAAACAGTCGATCTAGGTCGATAATTTATTTAAGTGCAAATAGAACTGCCCAGGAAAATAACTGCTTAATTAAACACGTCTTAACGGTCAATACACTGCACGTCTGTATGTGGAAAATTAATTTGCACACATTGCAGCCATAGCTGAAAAGGGAAACACTGGCGTCGATCGGATTGGATGGATCGATCGGTCGTCGGCACGTTTGTTTAGTAGATCAACGAGCTGTTGGCATCGAAGTCGGAGGGTAAATTGTGTCACGTTCTCCATGCACCAAGTATTTCCAACCCGCTGTAAGCGGGGTTTACAAAGAGGAAATGCCGCTCATGCGGATGTCGTGAACGAAATTACAACCTGTTAGTCTGATTAACATTTCAGCATGCATTCGGAATAGTTAATGGCTCCTCGCAAGTGTACTAAGTATGATGCAAAAAAAATCTACCCAGCCAAAGTATTCAGAAGAGTTATTATTAGTACGGCTACGATGAAAAAAAAACTATATATTTCTAGCTGCTTTAGAAGTACTTTAAGTTTGCAATTTATTTAGAGGAAAATTTTATTTCATCTTGTTCTTTAAAACATTCCTACAAGCCTATCTAAATTACCTTCTCTGCTAGACGAATCAGAATTTCAACCAACACCCCATAGCAAAAACGTTCTCGTTAAAGAATCGTTTGTCCCGAAGATGCCTCTGTTTTAGACATCCGAAGGTGCCACATAAACGCAAACCAACAACAAACTAGACGCCCTATCGGCTACGCCCCAATCAATCAGTCTTACTTAACCCGGGCGAGTGGAATGAATGACGCACGCATTGGAGGCGAAGTTCTGCGAGGCCGCGTGTGAAGCAATCGAAACCATACGCAAACAACATTCCAAAAACCCGCGTGTCGCTAGTACGTTCCCTGCGCTGTCGACGCCGCTTCACGATTCTAGAAAACATAAAACATATGTGCCACGCACCTTACGGTTCGGATACGTTTTCACGAAGAGATCGTTCCCCATATGGATGATGCCGAAGAAACGGTACCCGAGCGAGAAGCGTTTTGTTTTACCACAGTTTAGCGGCTTCCAAGAATGTGTGTCCGCCGTCAGTTGGCTTTACTCCCCACGCGCGCAATGGCGGCCGAAGTGGGCAACCCCCGAGGTGGTTCAAATATTTACACACACTCGAAATATGGTGAAAAATGCGTCCGACGAGGGTCATTCTTCAAACTCAAGTTCAGAGAACACAAGATTCTCCGGAAAGATATTCATCATCCTATCGGTCGTTTTGCTTGTTCGTTAGGTTATTCGTTAATTCAACCCACACCCCTTGCAGAAAAGGGGTCCACCAGTAAGGGGTCACAGTCACAACTACCACCCCCACGAATGCTTTTACTTTTTATTTATGTCTTACTTAACATCATTCTATTTTCCAACCGAATGAAGAGCGGCAACGCGAAGGACGAGGGAAAATAAAAAGCTCCATAGAACGGGGCTGTTGCCTTCATCTAATTTACGATGCAACCATAATATGGGTTTCTACACGCTCGCAGTCACCCACCCCCTCCTGCATCCACAGCATGGGGCTGTGGGGTATTGCCGAGTTCGATTGTCTGGTGCGCCGGTTCCGGTTCATTTCCCGGCATCGGGCACGAGAGCACTAGAATGGTGGTATTATTGTTGTCGTGTTTATTGTTGAAAGGAGCGAGAGAGAAAAAAATATATATACGGAACCATATCAATCCACGGCGGAACGATCGAACGAGTTCTATCAGCGCCACGCATCATCTCGAGTGCACCATCCCCCCGCGCCTCCCTCACTCGGACCGGCGACGGAAGGAAGGTCAAAAGGCGACCAACCACATCGCATCCTCCCCCCAGGCTCGCAAAAAAAAAACCCCGCTACGATCGCGTTTTGGCCACTCTTCCAGTTTTTTTTTGTATTCCATCTCATCTCTGCGTCAAATTAACGTTTGCGATGGCGTCATCGTGGTCAAACTGTTTTGAACATTGTGGTCGTGTTGTTGCGTTACCCTCGATTTCCCGGATGGTGCATGGTAAAATGAAACCGATTATTTACCGCGTCCCTCGTCCCTCCGAAATTGAATTAATGTTGATAAACTTAACGAACCGAAAGAAAACAAGACAAAAGTCAAACTGCACAAGACCCCGGGGCGATGCACTGCGTGATCGGTGGTGCTGCATCGCAGAATGTCGTTTGTCGAATAAAATAGCACACTTTATCGCTAACGACAAGAACCACAATACTATCTTCGAACTCGCGGATGACGGCCACCTTCCAAGGACAACCTTCGGCCCGTGGTAGATTATACGAATGCAAAAAATAAAAACAAAAGAATATTAATCTTTCCATCTTCCACTCCTAACCATGGGACAGAGAACCACTCTATCACTCGCTATGAAAACCGTTCCCCGGACCGGACCACCGTTACTCCCTGCATCCCGATTGTTTTGTTTGTCGTCGTCGTCGTCGCCGTCGACCGGGTGCCCCGTCTTGTCCGTTCCGTTTCCGAAAGTGATGTAACCAAATCAAATATTACTCGTCGATGACATCATTGCGGTGGTGAAAAAAAAATGGCAACACATGCGCGAAACGCCAGAGCGGCCACAAACACGCAAACACATACACTTAGTTACTGCTACCCTCTTCTCGTGGCCCCTGTGCATCGCTTCTTCCCGCGCGCCACGACCGATTACCTCAATGGAACGGCCAACACGGCACGCGGGGTAAATGTGTGCCATCCCGGCAGACATGCGAGAACGTTCGGCAAAGCGGCGATCTTCGTGGGAGCAGTAACAAGGCGCAACGGTGGCAACACCAACATACAGGTCCAAACGGCATCCGCCCGGTTCACTTCCGCCGATCAGCACCCACCCAGTTTCGGTCGTGTCTTAGCCACTAATTCCCTTCTTACTCCCTTTCTGACGGCTTTTCCTCGAAAAACGATAAGCTATCTGCAACCGAAAGTGATACCGAGCTGAAAAAATACAACGACAAAACAAGCATTGCGTCTGTCAACAGTTCGCGTTTGTTGGCGTGGGTATCGCCAAAAAACGGGGGCCACGGAATTCATCGATCCGTCACCAGTGAACCTCTCTAACACTCGAGGTACGATAAAACGATCCGATGATCATGCTGTGATCACCAATATACGCCCTTTGTGCCAACCTCGAGCAACGAGTCATCTCGTCGTTTGTTTACCGTTTGTCGCGTTAGAAACACAGTGTGTGTGTTCGCGTACACGCTCCGCTCATTTCATTTGCATACGCAATTCACAGGCCACGGTTTCGGAGGCAAAAACTGAACGCATGTACCGCTGAAATTTGTCCTCCTTTCGGCGAGTCGATATCACCGATGGTCTCCGTCTCCGTTGCCGAGCTGCTGTCGTGAAACCTGCACGGTTCAGTATATTTGTCAACGACTCAACAAGAGTGAGTTTTTTTCCACGTGTTTATATTTGACCTTATTTTAGGCCTGTCATAGCGCGGAGCAGCCGTACGCGTTTGTCTTGAAATTTAGAGTTGGAGTGTTTAAGAACAAAATAGAGCACAGCAAAGCAAGCGCGATTGTACAAGCGGCACAAGTGAAGAGGCACTTGAAGGTCCTCCTCTCGAAAAAGCCAACACGCTTTAACCGGTCTTGCAGGCAACACCCAGCAGCACAATTTCATCATTTGCCATTCCACCATTTAGTGAAGTTCTTCTTCTGCCCAAACAAACCGGCTCGCTGATGGTGACCTCCAACTCCAGCGTTGTACCCGGTGTGTTTGCTTAAAGATGACGAACGTGGATGGTCGCATAATAATAGGCAGTCGAAGCTGCACACGCGCAACCCTAACCGGTTCGCGGCGCGCTCACAAAAGCCAACCTGATCAATGATCTCCCGCCTGGACCTACCTGAACCTCCCACTTTCTGCCACCTTGAGCCACTATCTAGCGCGACGCTGATGGTCCAAAACCCTGTCTCTGCTGGCTACTCTTATCACCTTGGCCTAACGAGCGTTCACTCGATTCGGCTTCATGGAGTGGATGCCAGCTCTATTCCATTCACTTCTATCGACTCCTTTGAACAGCGTTACCAAGATTAAATGGCAATCGTTGCTGACACCTATCTGCCAGGGACATATGCATAACGCGGGGCTTGACTCTGGTTTATCAACGGCTGGTGTCAAAGTAAGCCAAAACAAATGAAAACATTGATCAAGTCGGATCAGAAGTCAGGCAAACTATGACCCACGGGCTAAATCTTATTCGGGATTATAAATAACATCAAACACAGGAAGAAATGTATGCGAATTAAGAATTTTTACAGTTATTGATTAATTTTCAAAGAAAGCGCTAAGCTGTACTGCATTACTAGTCTTCGGTTTTGAACTCAAAATTGCTACTGCCGAAGAAACATCGATTCAAACTATGCTTCCCTCTCTTTTCATACTAATTATTTCTTGCTCGATCCGACCAAAGATTGAACCTGCAAATTATTTGTTAACTACTCTCCATTTCTCAAACCATTTGCAAGCGGTATTGCACCTGACGAAAAACAATCACCACGGAGAACCTTGTCCCGGATTTTAAACATTTTACTACCTCACGCGAGGGAATTGGTACAGAAAGGCATATACAGTGTATGTCAAATAAATTCATGTTTGCAACACATTCATTACTATGTATTGTTGGCGCATTCGGGAATAATAACAAATTGTAAGACTATGTTGAAATAGATTCATTTTTTCAGTAAATCTGCAACATTAAACGTGGAATAAATTTGCTCCATTTGTGTCGTTCATTGTGCAATAGAAAGTGAAACTACCATTGCGAAGAAAAACAACAGCAACATAACAACAAACAAATCAACAACCTAAGAAAACACCCTCCACCGTTGTAAACATTCCTAACTGCCCCGCCCAAAACCTGACGTTGCCAGCCGAGAATGTGCAGGTGCAAGTCAGCACCATCATTATCAGCGAGCTTTTGGCACACCGATTTGCAATATATTTCCTTAACAGGCCCTTAGGCTTTCCCGCTTTCACTTCCTAGCGCCCCGCAGCACAATAGTTTCCCAGCGCATATCACCTTCGGAAACTATAGCTCTATAAACAACCTGCTGCCAATGGGGTTTACCTTGGGTTTTCCCGGGCGTTACACTAGGGGAAAAGGTGACGGAGAAAGGCAGCAAACCGAACGGTAGAAGGGTTTACCGAACGGAGGTTGTGTTGTTTCCGCTTCACCATCGAATAACAAAAATTGATTTCTTCGGTTGTCAAACGAAAATGGAGGAGTTCATCTACAGTTCCATTCTTGGTGGGGTTAGGTTCACTTCACCATAGCCATGACCAGAGGGTGTTAAGGGCATCAATCAGGAAGTACGGAAGAATGAAATTAATGGTGCATCGGGTGCGCCACACATTTCGGCGTTGATTGGTAAGACTATTTCCCACCGCACTCCGTAGTCAATCGAGTGCCGCTTTCCCGCCATGCGAACCCTGAGTTACTTCTTCTAAATTCGGCCCTTTTTGTAGCTTGATCTCCATCGCCACTCGGGCCATCTCGAATGGAGGAAAAAAAAATGGTTAGTGGAGACCAACCGACATAAGTATCCCCCAGGCTCAATCTCCGGCCATTCCAGCCATTTCAAGCCACCGTTAACGAGCGTCAATTAAAGGGAGATCCGGTCGGGCCGGCAATAGATATTGGGAAAGGGAAAGAGAGAATTGTAACAACCCCACGATTGACCGCGAAGAAAGTTCCGAAACTCGCCCAGGAAAAAAAAGGGAGGAAAACTCGCTGCGAGTGCGAGGCATTGTGCGAAGGAAAACCATCAATTCTCAAGCGAGCAAAGGCCCAAAAATGACGGGCCGAAGATTGACTTACCCACCCCGTCCACAGTGGGTCAAAAGGAAAGCGGGAAGCGGGTTTTTAGGGTTTAATTTTTGCCTCCCCATTTCTTTGGCCTACCAAAACCAAAGTGGGCATTCGGTTTGTGCATATGCATTAACGGCGGGCCGCTTCGAGGTGGTGGATGGGTTTTAACATCAGTACAAATTTTTCTATATTACTACCGTTGCCATCGACCAGTCGCTAGAGAGTAGATTTTCATTGCAGTGAACGAAAGGAAGCTAATTTTACGGTATATTTGTTGTCTAGTTCGGGTTAGGCGAGTCGTAAATAAGTTTGATGTTTTGAAATCAAATTTGGAGCAAACTTAACTAAATCAAAAAGTTTGAAGAGTTATGTTAATCAACATAATCTATGCGCAAATACAGTCAGAACCTTTTACCACAAATTTCCTCGCGTTCCGTCAAATGTCCGTTTAATTCGAGATGCATCATGGCACAGTAATCCAAGCATGAAACATTTCGTTCGACCAAACTCAGACGCTCCGACAACCGACCTGCTAAACTTGTAGTACCGTTTACGGTGCATTAATTGCAGGAAAATTGGGAAGCAACAAAGAAAAATCAACCACCGAAAAACCAACCGAACACCAAAAATGATTCACGACAAAAGAAGGAAAAGTGAGGAGAAAGAGCGGGGCCCATTTGTGTCCTAAAAAAAAGCACCCCCTCGCAACAAAACCCGCGAGCACAAGTGACAAAACTCCATCAATCAACTTCATCGTGTTGGCGATCCACATTTAATGATCGCACACATCGCCACCGCGGGGCCGAAATGGGTTTTGTTTTCCACCAAGCTGGTAGCGTGGCGCATTTCCACGTGTTGACCCAGTCGAAACGGAGCGGGTTTTGTGCATGTGTGTGTGTGTGTGTGTGTGTGTGTATTTCATGCTCTATTTGTTGTCGAAATGGACGAAATGTCTACATTCATGTTTGTTTATTTTTTATGTGAGTCACCATTCACTGCGCTGTAAACAGGCATTCGTATGCAAGTGCTTCAATTTTAGCCCAACCTGAGCGTTGGGCTGCTTAAACAGTGAGGTTAACCTTTTTTTTCCATAGACTATTGAACATACAAAAAAAAAGGAAATTAAAACTCGCTAATTGCGCAACCTACGCCAAACAGCTTGGATCATATTTCCATCATTAACAAAAACATTTAATGGTATCAAATTGAGGTCCTCTTATTGGGTCAACAGTACCGTTATAAAGAGGGCCTATAATACCACGGCCAAAATGCAACTGAATAACCCCGCTTACTTATTCACCAACTAACCCTGCAGCCCCATGTTAAATGATTGCCTTTCCCCGTCTATCAAAGTTCTTTTCATTGACCTATATTACCTTTACTGGTAAATCTTTGCTGAAACCTTCTTTGTTTTCCACAAAAAAAAATGGAAAGAGTTAGAAAAAATAAGGCCCTTTTTACCTCGCCTCACTTGATGCAGTTAGTTTACACGATGAAATTAGTTTCGTTTGCCCTCGTTTCGATTTATCAATAACCCATTACGACTATCAACGTCGTTTACAGGGTCTATCTTCATCGTTCATAAGTCTAACGTCCAAAACCCTTAAAGTAATACGATTACGATTGTGGTCACAAAATGGTAAGAATACATTTTGTCGAGTTTTTAAGATAAAAATTGTACAAATATGATAAACTTTTTTTTCGATAATAAGCTTTGACATATTAAAACATTCATTAGAAGGTAAAAATTTAAACCAGCATTTTGAAGTAAATCTTGATTTAGGTTTCTCCAAATATCCTATTAAGGACATATATTGAAAACCTTACAAAAAATCTTGTGTGATGTGTGATTTTGAACAAGTACCTTAAAGGGTTAAGTAAAGCCAATCACCAGTGAAAGGGCTAATGAACTTTATCCCTAGCCATCTTGAGAGCCACTTCCGGCGAACCTTTCCCTATCTCCCTGCGAAACGTGCCTTTGCTCCAGTTACGGCACCGATTGTTATTGCCGTGGCTTGGAGCTAAGGCTAGTGAAATCTTGCTCGAGCCAGACACGCACTCACATATGCACAGACCAGCGGTAAAATCTGATACCGTGGCCCGGCCCTTTGTGGTCGATTTTCTAGGCTAGCTGAGCGCGATTGATGGAATGGAAAGAAAACTGGATAAGGAAAAGCTGAGAAGCGATTTCCTGTTCTCCTCTACGCTGACCATTCGTAGTAAACTGGCTGGCCGACGGCTGTGCAGCAACACGCATGCTGTGTGTGCGAAAGGCATTGGGAAAATTTTCCCCTGGGAAAATTGCATCATGCACTCGTCTTCGGGTTTTCCTCGTGGCTTCTGCCTGCTTCCCTGCATTGGCACCTGCCTATCGTGCGTCCAGTGGATCGGCCATCGGCGAGAAAATGGCAACTAGACGCGGGTCACGATCGTTGTGTGGTTGGTTAGCAACATTCCGCCGCGCACACAGACATGCGACCGGTTGGTGAAGGATCTCACATCATCGTCTATTTTCTGATCGGACCGACTCACGACGAGATGCCGTAGGTGACGCTCGCCGTTTGCAAACATGCCGCCAGCCGCAGATAGATCCCCCCTCCCCCCGCTTGCCACTCAATCTCGGTGATGAGCCAGGGTGTTCGTAGACTTAACATAGGAAAGTGGTATGCATACACACTGCAGTGAACAAGCAAAGTGGTGGAAAGTAATTTCACAGAAAGAAATAAAAGCAGAAATGCCATAGCCGAGACAGTTTCGACAGTTTTTCTCGAATCGTCCCGAAATCGAAATTTGCAATCACGCCATCGTGAGGTGACGTCAATTTCGTGAGCCTGTGGTTGACAGTGGAAAGGGAGTACATATAGCATACGGTCTGCCGCCTGCCTTTCCGAAACCCGGAGCACGTTAGCGGTTACTAGATGGGATAATCGGTTTCATCCTGTTCGTTTGTCTCGTCATCTCGTCGAGTGGCCGTCAGGGGAGCAACAGTAACGTCCCATCCCTTGGGGATTCGTGTAGAACATGCAATTTGTGTGTGCCGCAACACCAAAGTAGCTTCACTCTTTCGGCAAACAGGGCGGTTTTTCGGGTCGCCTTTTGACGTCTACTAATCACGGCTGGGGTGCACGATAAGATAAGTTTCTGAACACGGTAAGGTTAACTTCCTTTCGACTGGCCAGAGAGTACCTAAAACTGATGATCAGAAATGAGTAACGTCATAGACATATTAGCATCGAAGCAGAGCCATCAAATACCACCAATTACCGTTATTGTTTAAACTCAGCCGTCGACTTGCTTCCCAACCAAGTTCTTACACCAAGTTACACGGATCAGAAACGGCCACAATGGTGTTATTGGCCCTCGTACACTGCCCTGCTCGCTCTTCCAATTGCGTTCCCTGTCTTTTTCTTTCCTTCATTCCCATGACCGCGGCGTTTGCCGAGACATCCGGGAACCAGCCACTCCGGAGGGCGTAGAGGAGACAGACATTTCCGCACATTTCCAGCTCCTGTGGAAGTGTGCGTGCGCGCGCCAGACCCTCGGAAAGGGCGCAGGGAAAATCGATAAAAGAACCTTTAAAAAAGAACCAAACGCTGTTGATGGTTCGCTCCGCATCGTCCGCCACTTACCCTTACATCCCGCAGTGATTTAATTGACCGAGGTAGAATCAATCTAGCAAGCGAGCTGACGATTTATTGCGGTGAAAAACGGGATTAAGAATGAGTACAGTACGGTAAGCAATGGAGAGTTGAGCAAGTGTGCATTAAACTTTGGACTTGCTGTTACACCCGGCCCCGAAGATGTACATAACAGCTCCGCGCCGTGGAAAAGCAATCAACTCCGCACGGTCCAGGCAAGCGCCCGAATGAAAGTGGAAATATTTTCCCGTTTTCCCGCATCGCCCGTACCAGACCGGGTGGCGGATGCATATGCTGGGGCCCGGAACGAGATGCGAGCGGTCTGTGAGGTGTACACATATATTCCAGATTCCACTCCGACACCGGGGTGAAGAGAACATTCCCTCAGATTCAGCATCGATCGGAAAGAAAAAGGAAGAAGGTACAGCCGAGAAAATACACTCCCGAGAAGAACCGTCGCACCATCGCAGCACGCACTATTTATAATTAGAATCCCCGTTACCGGACGGGGACGCCCGGAGGACAACGCCCCAAAATAACACACACATGATTTTATAGACTCTGCAGAAGGCGGTTGCGTTGCTGCCGCTATTCGTTCTGGCGGGTTTTTCCACTGTGAAATGCGGCGGTGGAAAATCCTTCGCGCGGTGCACCGCTCAAGACAGTTGCTTGCAGGAAAAGTGTGGCAGGAAATATATGTGCCGCACGGAACGAGTTTTCCTGCCATCACCAACACACAGGAATAGCAAGGCGAAAGACCCTCCCGGTGGGGTGTGTGATGAAACAGGGAAAAAGGAAGCCATTTTCTTTTCGCTATAGGTGTGCGCACTCTGTCGTCGGTGCTGAGGACATTCCAATCGCAATTCATCCCCTTGTGCAGTTTTCCACGTCCTTCAGCTACGCAGCTGATCCGAGCGTTTGACTTTTGGTTTCATGCAAAGGTTTGACCTTTCGATAACGAAAGGGTATGACGGATGACTGGCCAGGAGAGCAAGGGACTCGTATGTGGTACCCCCGACCCAACCGGCTTTTCCGCCACCGCGCCGACGACCCTAGCTAGAGACTTTGGAGATTTTCTGCACCAAACACAGCGGTGCACCAATACATGGCCAGTGAAAATGCCATCCCTTTGCCGAACGCTGCAGACTCGGGTGATTGAGGAAAGCATTTTCACGCGCTTTTCCTACGCGGGTGTGTGTGGTTTTGGCTTCGATTTTCTTCACCCTCACGCAGACAAACCGAGAGCCACCGCTCGAATGTGGTGCATTTTCCTTTTTTTCCCCCTACGCTTTGAATACACTCACTTTTTCTCATCACAAAATGAAAGTGTTTCCCTTGCGTTAGAGCATATTTTCCGTTGTTTCATTGTTACAATTTTGACACCAATCACCGTTCGGGCTTGTGCACACACCACAGGCACACATACGGCAATCAATTGGCAAACGGTATCCTACTACTACCCACCGGGTTTCGTAACCTTTTCCCGGCACGGCAAAAACTGATGACCATTTGCTTGTTCCACATCTTCCATTCTGCACTCGGCACTTACCCATTTTCGTTGATGATTTTTTCCAACCCTTCCTGCCAGCGGTATCTTCTTTCTGGTCGTCCGTGAATCGTGCGGCCAAGAGGAATTGCCTAGTGCCGTTGATTTTTGGATGTTTTCTTCTGATTTTTCTTACGCACAAGCCGGCTCCGACACACTAGGATTTTTTTTATTCTAGTGCTCACCGGAAAAACGGTTCTGGTTTGCTATTTCGTTTCGACGCCAGAAAGGCACGATTCTTCGCCTTTCAAAGCCGTCGTTCTTTTGCTTCGCAATTGCGTTGGATTATTTTTTTCACCAGATGAAGCACATACAACGAGTGAGGGACGCTGTTACCCTCTTCTGTACGGTTATTGTATGCTGCTTCCACTGCGGCTTCGGGCTTAGGGATTTGTCTCACAACACCAGGGTTATATTGCTTGTACAGGTTTGATATTTTCCTGCAATATCTTCCCGTCCGCTTTTCCTTTGCTTTTCACTTGCACGCGAAAATCTGCCTCCGAAGAACCTTTTCACCTTGCGCACGCCAGCGGTCGGCGCATTACACACGCCAAATCCAATCGACACATAGACACACTCGCGGCGGAGGCTAAATTGCCGAATAAAGCACGGAAGGGCAAGATGCCGACAGGTCAAAGCGACAAGAAACACGGTTTGCAATATTCCTGCACACACTGGACTGGTCTGCCGGAAGATGACTGGGAAAACTTCCAACTTTCAAGACTTCACACCACCTAACGCACAACCGTTCACACGTACGCCTCGTTTGTTACTGGTTATTGTTGGGTCAAGTACAAGGTGTATAAATTAGCAGGTGAAGTCGTCCAGTGTAAAATGACATTTCATGACTTGACATAAAGCAGCCCGTAGACGTCACATATTAATCGGTGCAGATCTTTGACGTCTACCCATCGTCTGTCAAACATCCCTCCAGATGTCTCGAATATCTCGAGGGATGTTGGAAAGAGCTAAGGAAAAGCTGTAGACGTCAAACATCTGTACAGATTAATATATAACGTCTACGGCTTGCTTAACACTTCTGCGGAATTCATGTGGGTTTTGAGGGGGGGTATCGGAGAAGGATTGGGCTTTTGACATAACACTTCTCAAATATGGCACCCCTGCCAAAGCGACATAAAATCACCTTCTATATTTATACACCTTGGATTCGAAAGACTCGATTCTAAAAGACTGGATCCTGTTTGGCGGATTCGATCAGAATTGATTCGTTTGCCATTTGAATCCGATCTGATTTGATTCAATTCTGACTTCCTTCGACTCAGACTAAATTTGAACCTATTTATAAAAGATACGAAGGTGAGTCGAAAGATAAAAATGTCTTGAAATGTATTAAGTTTTTTACGAGGAATGAGAAAACTATCATGACGATTCTTTTAAGATAAATTTACCTGGTATGTAAATTTGCCTTGGCAAGTCGTTTGTATGATATTAGTTTACACGCGTTAGTTACTTACTCCACTCCTTGAGTACCATCAATCTACCATCAACGGTTGGTGTTATTGGAAATTCATCTACTACCGTTAGAAAAAAGGTGTTACTTACCTAATAATATCATTTGAGAAATTTTGTATTTTGTATTTTGAATTGAGGGGCAGGACGTTAACATTTGGTGTTATCTTTCTTGAAAAATGAATGGTAGTCGAAAACTAGTATGCATGCTAGATATTTCACTTCCGTCGGAACGTCAAACAGCGGCTGCTCCGACAGGCGTCTAGCTCGTTCAGTCTAGTGATGGGAAAACTGAATCCCTACAGGGATTCGAATCTTTCGATTCAAATCCATTCTGAGATCCGGATTTCCAAATCCGAATCCCAATCCGTCCTATCATCCATTGGACATTCTACCCAGCGTTCATCGAAACGTTGAGTAAACTTAAATCAATTACATTGTCTCTAGATCGACTAGTTATGTGACTAATTCGACTCAAACCATTGAGAGTCGATTCAAACAGTTTAGGAACAAGTCAGAATCGAATCAAATCGAGTCCCAAACCAATCAAATCTGATTCGAATTCTAATCGAATCAAATCGTTAGAATCCGTCAAATGGGATTCAAATCTTTAGAATCTGTCAGATGGGATTCGAATCTTTAGAATCCGTCAAATGGGATTCGAATCTTTAGAATCCCTCTAGGGATCGAATCTTCGAATCTTCCGAGTCCCGATTCTGCCATGTTCGCAGAAGTCAACTCGCTCCAAAGGTCTTTCCAATTTTGTCAGCCAAAGCAAGAGGTGAGTTGATCGGTGTAGCTCGTACTGAAAACTAGTAAAATGATAGAAAATATGCGCCAACCAGCTTTGTGGTGCTTGCAAATGGTTAGCAATGGAAGATGAAACAATTTGCAACAGTGATTTTCCTAGAAAATCTCTTGTGAAGTAAGCATTTAGCTAACTAAAAATGCTTGTGCCAAACACGTGGAAGTGCTTGTCCAGCGTTTAGTAGCGCCATCTTAACTCTACCCGAAATGTTACCAACGCCCCCGGTATTCGTTTGCTTTGTAGATATTGATCGAATCAATCTTGTGCCTTTTTTACTTGCAGAAGCCGTCATCATGGTATCGTCGCACCTCAACTGGTTGATCATTCGTGATCACAACTCGTTCCTGCTGAAGCAGAAGAACATCCGGAAACCGTTCAGTAAGGTGAGTGGAAAAAAGGAACTGGTTGTAGATTTCGAGTCAGTGAACGTCTCCGTCGATGACATGGTCGCGCCCGTCTGATAATCCTTTCGTTCGAATGATGATTGATCACCAAGATCTCTGAAAGCTGAAAAAGCATTTGTTGTCATCTATTTGCTACTACTGATTGAACGGAGAGGATTACTCTACAACCCACGCGGTTGCAGCGGGCCCACCATGTGGCGTTTGTATTTTCCGATGAGGAGATGGGTTAACTCAGAACATCATACACGAAGTTGATAAGATGTTAATATAGATTCTCATTCTCACCAGACCCGACCTTCTTTGTAGGAGCCCAACAACCTGACCAACTTGAGCTCGTACCGCTACAGTGGATTGGTCCACAAGAAGACCCTCGCTGTTGCACCGGCGGATAAGAAGAGTGTCACCCTAACTTACAACAGGGCGAAGCATAATGTAAGTATATCATTAGTGCAATCCCATTTACACATGTTACGGTCGATCGATTGTTTTTGTGAGGAAATATGGCTCTGAACTTCTGACGACAATGTCCACTACCCAAAACTGATTAAATATATCTATTCGATCGTGTGAAATCCTACCAGATAGTTTGCATTGATTGAATATAATACATTATTTCTGTTATTCTTCATTTAGCGTACCCCAGCGAAGAGTGTCGTGAAGGCAACGATTAAGGCTCATGATCCCCGCCATGCTCTGAAGAAGGTGGCCCGCATGATCGACGGTATGCGATATCGTCGGGATCTGAAGCAGGCAGCGCTCCGTCGTACTAGTGCTATCATTCGCTCCCAGCGAACTTACAAGCCCAGGAAGGGTAAGGCAGGAACTGCCCCTGCAGCTCCCGCTGCCGCTACCCCTGCTGCTACCGCTGCCCCGAAAAAGGCAGAGTAAGCTGACGGATGGGATGGAAATTCGCTGGAGAACGCACCTTGCTCCGTGAGCTTTGTGGTTCTTGAAAAGAAATATTAATAAAAGCCACATTCACACTGTATAATTAGATGGTCTTATATGAATGATTCATTTATATCACAACATAAGCTTGTAGAGGGATGACAAGTATCATTTTGTCACAGTATACAGCACGGAAGAACTGATTGCCAAAAATAAATGTCCATTACAAATTGTCTCTTTATTTTAAATTTAGATGATTGAAAAGTTCTTAAGCTATGATTACTTTTGATAGACATGTTTTCTCAACCCTTCTACCTTTGGCTGGTGTCTCTCGTTCTATATGGTATTCCACGATTCTTCATTTCTCTGATAATACCGTTGGGTAGTCTCCCGGATACAGAGATGGCGTAGATTCCCCTCGTAAAACGACCTGCATTTGATAAGATGTTCAGTAAGCATATTTAACGCAAACGATGTGATTTCTTATGCTTACTTATTCGTTGCCATTTGCAAACCCAGCTATCTTCCGGAGTCATTACTGCCACCATGCTGCAGAAAGATAAAAACACAAAATTTTACCATGCCAATTGGCATTCAACCATTTATACGTTTAACTTACCCATCGAAGTTGTTACTGGTGCAATCGTACACTTGTTCGCGATTGTTTTTCATGCGTAGGAAATCCTCACAATTATCACATCCATCTGTTTCGAACTGATCGAAGGACTGAAAATCAGAGTATCGTAAGTCGAGATGAAAAGGTTGCGTAGCAGAACTTTCTGAACAAGGGTTTGTTTCGACCTTTACCTTTACTAAAGAACAAACTAAACATGCCCGTAGTGCTCGCAAATCCTTAGGAATGGAATCGAAGGCCATATTTGGACTCTTTGTGTGAACTAACAGATCGTGCCAACAAAATTGTTTTCGTAGCGTCCAACACTGGGTAGTCCGGCTTTTTTGTTGACGATATTGATGCTGTACAACTGTCAGTCACAAATGACAGCTCACCGCATTATGCTAGTCAGGCACGTTATTTGTTTTACCTCCTAGGTTCTGCAAGTCTCGATTGTTAGCTCAATTTAGCTTTCTGTTTACGAAACACAAACAACAATTAGCCGGACTCGAGATGATCAACATTCAACGCTGTTATTACACTACCATCCATTCTCAAACTCTTTCAAAGGATGGACGTTTTCTATTTTGCGGAAGCAACTTTGGAGAAGTATTCGTTTACAGGTAATACCACCCCGAATCGGTTAACTGTCTGTGGCCACAACTAATCATCTTCAATTTCCTTCCAGCATCGAGCGCATAACGGCTAGCAATGCATCGCCGGACCCGGGTGAAATGGAAAAACTTCCCACACTTCCTATACAGGTGTTTCCAGTTACGGAGCGATGCCCAATCTATAGTTTAGCGTTCCACAAAGATTTTCTTATAGTGGGATTGAATGGAGAGATTTGCGGGTTTCAATGGTCCAGCAAATCGGCTTCCCTTGGTAAAAAAGCTTGGACCGTAAAACTGCCGGCCCCCCCAGAGAACGCAGACATGAGCGAGGTGAACTACTTATGGCTAAACGAAACGTTGGAGATGCTTTACGCCGGATGTGGTGATAACATTATGTACTGTATCTCGCTGGAGGATGGAAAGGTCTGTCGGGAGTTTCATGGGCACACCGACTACATACATTGCGTTGCTGGCTGGTAAGTGTGGAAAACTGTTCAATTTTGAATCATTTTTATCGTACTTTTCTTACTATGATTTTTAGTGGATCCAAACTTGCCACTGCTTCAGAGGACGGGTTTGTGATGCTATGGGACAGCAGGCAAAAGAGATCATTCGCCAAGATTGAACCGCACACGTTACCGCTTTTGCAGCGTCCAGAATTCGGCCGTTGGCAAGGAACAGCTGCGTTAACAGATGATTGGCTTGTTTGCGGCGGAGGTCCACGCTTCTCGCTGTGGCATTTGCGCTCGTTAGAATGTACGATCGATTTTGATTTTCCTGAACGGTTGCACGTGTCTGGTTTTGCAGACGATCTAATTTACGCCGGTGGTGATTACAACAAGTTTTATCAGTATAACTTCAATGGTAACATAACGGCAGAGATACCAATTTCGGGCCCGTCCGCTTACAGCGTGGCCATGCAGACGGAACCCTACCGGATGCTAGCAATCGCGGGCGCTTCGGCACAAATAGATGTGTGTACTAGCTTCACGTACCGTGATATTGTGTTACAAACGTACAAAAAATAGTTGCGAACCAATACTAATGGGATGGTTAAGGTGTCTATTTCAATCTCTCTTCACATTCAAAAAATTAAAAAAATACGCATTGGTAGAAATCAAACCAATCACTTGGTTCACTAAATAAAAGCTGGAACTGAAAGAAGCGTGCATTTGGGCATTCATATCTTCTATTTACACGTCACATTAGAGGCAAGGTTTAGGAAAGGGATCTGCTTAGCTCATATCCATGTATCGTGCGTTGTTGTTTGGTCTTGGGCGCACTATAAGTTTGCCGGTTTCGTCGCAGGACATGTTAAACTCAGCTAGCACGTTACGCGTCCGTGAGGTGATGATTTGCGGGGCAATCACCAGTTTGTGTATTCCGAATACAAAGAGGACCACTGTAAAGAATGATAAAAATGTAGTGACTCTCTAACTCGACGAAGCATCTTTAACGTCCCTGTACTTACATAAGACGATTGTAGATATTGTAAAAATTGAATGATTTAAAAGGGATTCTATCAGCGGCACGATCGAAGTGCGAGGATCGGTGAGCCAGTAGAATGCACCGACGAATGTTACTAGGGCAGTTACACCCAACAGCACTAGAAAAATAAAAAAACAAGTTTTCTTATATCCCGAAAATGTATGCCTACGATTCTACTTACGTCTCCACCGAAGCGTCGGTGGCTGCAGGCAAGCAATAACTTCCGTTAGTCGCCTCTCGAACGCTTTTAAATCTATAGGGTGTTAGGGAAAAATAAAATAGTTACACACCATTGTGTGGTCTTCGGGGAAAAATAGCTTACCCTCACAAGCCGACGTTTCCGAGGGAGACATTTTGTTGCGTCTACGACGAGCAATTGTATGTTTACTTTCGATACCTTACGGTATTCACTATCGTAAAAAATATTAATCTTTACAGCTGTACACTTTTCAATCACAAATGGAGCATCTTCTGTGCTATATTTTGTTTTCCAACAGTTCGCTTTGGGAGGCGAAAGATTGAGAAAAAACAACAAATCTATCAAAAATACACTTTGACAACCAAACAAGCGACGGTCGATGTCGCGATAACTGTCAAACGAAAAACGGAAGGGGCTTGATTTTAAAATCAAAGCTTTTAAATTAATTGACTATTAAATTGTTAAATTATCTGGTGCATTGGTTAAATAGATTGTTTAAAAATTATTTTATTAATCACAGTGATTACATCAACAATAACAGATTAATTCATTTAACAAAGTTGTTGATTCATTCGTACGTCACTGACTTATTTTGATTGCCTTAGCAGATCTGTCAAACGTATAGAAGCAAAAAATACCTTGCGAAAATTGTCCAGCGCCCTGTTTAGTTTATCGTTGAGGATTTGGGGACGAAATTAGCCAATTGTTTGAGTTTCGTGTTTTTCTATTGCGATATGTGCGGCTGCTGAAGCGAAAAAGTGTCTTACCATTTAAAAATTGATACTGTACGATTGAGAAGAAGAGATGTCTGCTGTATGGAAGTTGTTTATTTCACTGATTTGTGAGTATACAGCCAAAAGAATGATCCAGTCTGATTAGTAAATATGTTTAATTAAATTATGTTTCCAATCCATGACGATTTCCGTGTTGCAGTCTTTGTTTCGCTGGTAAATAGTTCCCGGGTGTTAGAACTCAGCGACCGTTTTCTAGATGTTCGAAACGAGGGTCAGTGGTTCGTGATGTTTTATGCGCCCTGGTGTGCCCATTGTAAAAAACTCGAGCCGGTGTGGGCCCTCGTAGCGCAGGCACTATACAATACCAACATCCGGGTCGGACGGGTAGACTGTACCAGGTTCACAGCAGTGGCGCAGCATTTCAAAGTGAACGCATATCCAACGATTATGTTGTAAGTTCTGGCATTCGCGTGCCAGCCACACCCAAGGGACGGCAGTTCATCTTTTCTTTTCTTGTTTGTCCGCAGTGTCAAGGGACCGTACGACTATGTATATAACGGCGATCGATCCAAAGAAGAGCTTATGCATTTCGTCAACCGAATGTCTGGGCCCCCGGTACAGCTGGTCACCCGAGCGGACAGCATAGACATACTGAAGACCAATAATCCTATCTTCTTCACCTACGTTGGCAAACAATCGGGACTGCTTTGGGACGTTTTCTACAGTGCGGCAGAAGCGTACCAGGCGCATGGTTATTTTTACGCCACGTCGGTCGAAATCGCTAAACGCCACTTTGACGTGGACACCATTCCGTCGGCGCTGGTGTACAAGGAGCGAACTCACTACTATTTCCCTTACTCGGACAACTTTGAACGTATCGAGCCTACGCACCTGAACGAGACACTCTTTCGCTGGGTGAACGAGGAACGGTTTGCTACCTTCCCGAAGGTAACGCGCAGCAACATTCACCATTTGGTGCAGACTAAGAAGTATCTCGTGCTCGCGGTCGTGGAGGAAAACAAGCTGAGCGAAATAGCGGCCCACGAGCAGGAATTCCGGGACATGGTGGAAATATTCGTTCACAAAAACAAACACAAATATCACGGACGGTTTCAATTCGGCTGGGTTGGAACACCTGAGCTAGCCCGTTCGATTGCAATGGACAGCCTACCGACGCCGCATTTAATCGTGCTCAATGCGTCCACCAATGAGCATCATATTCCTGAGGACGAACCGTTGCAGTTAACCCCGGAAGCGATCGAAATCTTCCTCGATAGCATTCACAACCAGACGGCTCCGGCGTTTGGAGGTAACTCGCTTCCCGTCCGCATTTACCGGGCATGGTTTGAGGCCAAAACATCGCTGTATGAAATGTGGGCCGGTAATCCGGTGCTCACGACGGTACTGTTCGGTCTTCCACTGGGATTTCTGTCGCTCATCATGTACTCCATCTGCTGTGCTGATATATTAGACGCGGAAGAGGAGGATGACGGTGCTGATCAACGACACGAGAAAAAGGAGTAAACTGTTTTGTGGGGCGAATGAACGATGAATCGGCGATGCCCTATGGAAATTGACATTCCGCCACAAATCGAAACCATTAAGATGCGGCTTACGCAGCGCAATATCCTACGGAAATTTCCTATTCCTCTCTAGTCATATACTCTCCTCGAGGAAGTTTTCTGTCATTCCGGCATCTCGATGGAACGCATGAATAATGCGTCACCCACTTAATTATGGATAATGAAAATAGTATCGTTTTAGATGAATTTTAAATTCTGGCAGCAGCCCGTGCTGCCGGCATGTAATTCGTACGTGTTCGTGTGTGTAACTGTATTGTCCGATGTCTGATTAGAATGTTCTCTTTTTTAGTAATGAATGAATCAGAAGAGAAACTACTAATTTTTACCCAAACGTCGCGTGTTGAGTATTGGTTTTTTGTTTATTAAAGCGCATGATGATATTCCACGATTCGCAAGGGGCTTCGCTTCACAGAAATCTTTCGCAGCTGAAGCGTTTAAAGTGATTCGAGGACAGGAGCAAGCAATAGCCTAAATACCGTAGTCATCATCATCTTCATCCGAATCCAGTGCTGCCCGTCGACGGTCGAACTTAACGGCGGAGGTGCTACGCGGCATCTGCTGGTTGAGGCTTTCGAGTAGCTTTACCAAGTTCGCATCGTCGAGCTTCCCGCCGATCTGCCCCATCTGTGCCATCCGAATGATCATGCCTTCCACCATTTGCGCTTTATCCGGTTTGCTCAGCTTAAGCGTATTTAATCGAGCCCGTGCGTCCTGATCCAGTAGCTGTGACAGTACGGAATTTTTCATGTCCTCTTGAGCCTGCCGCTGTTCCTGAGCTTTTTTTTGTTGTTCCGGGTTGGAGCCCTGCGATTGAAAAAGTAAAAAAGTACATTATTTGAACAGTGCTGGCTGTGGCTAAATGCTCCAGGGTAATGTGGAAGGCACCGTTGACTATTTTTAGTCAAAATTAGTCGCAGATTGTTTTCTCGAGTGGGAAGGTGCACACATTGATCGTGCGGCATCATCTACGACTTGCCTGCATTTGTTGCATTCGCTGCTGGCGGATAGCATCAAGCTCTGGATCATCCATCGTTGGAACAGGTGTTTTACAAACTACAAATTTTTAAATAAAAATAACAATCATTCACCGGAATCACGGAAACACAATCCTTATTATTGGATGTTCTTTTCATTCGCAGCAGGATGATCGGGATTGACAGCTATGTCAAACTGCCCAACTGGTTTGTGGTTATGTTTAAATCTTGTACTTAAAGGCTGCAGGTGTGGTAAATTTTAAAAAATTTAACGATTTAACTGCAAAAACTAGATTTTAGTTTTGAATAACATTTTTTCTTTTGATTCAAATAAGTTTTGCTTTACGTTTAAGCAAACATACTCTTAATAAGCACTTTTATTTTGTGTTTGTCAATCGACGATTTGAATTTTCAAGACTGCTTGAACCTCTCGAACGCATGAAAGAGAAATTGTTTGGCGTGCAGTTGTACACACATTCCTGTGGAGTTCAGTTCAGTACGGTACTTTGGGGCTAGCGGTAGTGCGCCGTGTTGCTGTCATCGGATGTGGTTGTGCCGTCCGTGCGGTTTGCGTTACGTTGCGGTTTTTTTACTCCCCAATGCACGCTAGGGGTTGTTTCCAAGCTATAAGCATATTGTTAAAGTTTTCGTTGCTGTGAATAGTGCCCGTGACAAAGCCCCCCAAATATTCCGCCGAAGAAAACGCGTTCCAGTAGTTCTGGGGCGACCCACACCTCGAATTTGGAGTGCCTTCCCCCTCTCGCTCTGGCTTATTCGCGTTCCTAGAACTCCCGTGTGCCGCACCACACCTGGATGTAGCCGTGGAGTAATACGTATGCACACACGGAATACCGAAAGTGCGTCGCGTGCGCCTGTGGTTGTGCTGGATTGCGCGTGTTTTTCTGTTATTTTTTAGTGAGCTTGCGTGTATCTAGTGTTTGTTGTTTGGGGCAGGAGGTGGTCCTGGGTGTGCGGTGGGACGGTGCGCTGGTTGATTCAGTCCTGTTTTTCGTGTTCCCGTGGGTACCGCAAACAGAAAGCAAAAAAAAGGGGAGCCCTTCAGGTGCGTCACGTTGCAGTTGTTGCCGATGGAAGGCGCGGTTTGCGGTGTGTGGCAGTTCGTTCATAAATTTTGTTCAGCGGAATAAAAGCAGTTCTGTCGGAAGTTGAATGAATATAAAAGGGAATACCCTAGAAACCGGCCGTAGTGGAGTGGTCATTGGGAGAAAGAAAGTGTGAAGCGGAAAATTAAACACAACCCAAAACTACGGCATGCGGAGGTCTTCTTCTTCAGAGAGGTGGGAAGATCCAACAAGCGTTAGCAAGTTGTGCAAACACAGCAACCGCCATGCGAGCGTGTTTTGTTAAGTGAAATTCGGTTTCGTGAAAACGCAGCAACCATCCGCCAGCCCAGCTCAGCGGAGAGATACAGTGGCCGCCGGAAAAGAGCCATCACCTGTGCAAAAGAAACGCGCCAACCTGCTGCGCGCATCCAATCTCAACCCCACAAAGGGAGCAAAAACGCAATCGGAAGTACGGCGGAAAAGATACAATACGTGCGGGGAGAAAAGGTACGGAAATAAACGCTGAGAATTTCAAAAGCGGAGGGAAGTGGTGGCTAAAAGCGAGATGAAAAAAACTAGGAATGTGGCCACCACCAGGGTACGAGTTTGTTGTTCAATCATAATCCGCACGCAGCACGTTTTCAAAGTGTCTAGCAACCAGAATGCCGTTTACAACAACACAATCAAACGCGGTTAAGGAAAGGGAAGGGCAACCCTAGCAGGTTTGTTTTCGTGGCTTTCTTTTCCCGCGACCGGGAAAACTAATGCGTGCCCAACTGGTGTGACGTGTTTTTCAGCGACGATCGAACAAACCAGCAAAGTCTTCTAACATCGTCGGTCGCGTGGGCTTCCCCACGTCGCAGACGCGTTGGAGAAATCGCTCATTATGCAAATCGCCTTCAGCCCTCGGTCGAGGGACGAGGGGAGAAAGAATGTACAGAATGCTGTCGGTGGCCGGTGGCCGTGAATCAGCCCCGCTCCCGGTCCCTAAGTCACTTTTCATAAACCGGTATCCTGAGGCAATGTAAGGAAATATCTTGTGATTTTCTCTGTGCTGACAGATGAACTAGCTTGCTCGTAAAAACAAGCGAATAATGTGACACGTTGTGCATAGTAATTGTTCCTTGGTTGCAACAAAAAAGTTGTCATAAAATAACATAAAACAGACAAAACGCTCTGTCACGTAAACGGGTGTGCGACTGACTTATCCGCCAGGCGTGGTACCTACTTGCATGGCCAAGGTTACATTTCCCCAGCTGAATTCACGTTTTTTTACTTGCGAGAGCCAACCCTGACCGGGTTGGTACACGAAACACACCCCTTTGCTGGCCCGCAACCATAGAATGAAGCATATTTTTCCCAGATGTAAAATTAATGAAATGTTATTTTTACACCTCTTGTTTTCTTACAAAAAGAAAAATAAATGGCTCTCGTAAAAGAAAGCACCACATTGCAAAGGTTGTTGCGTTTGTTTTTTAATACAAAAACCCGTGCAATCGGCAAGCACGCCACCGGCAAAACTTTTGATTTCTTTCGGCGGCAACGAAAAAAAATCCCAGCCAATTTAAACCTTCCTCATCCCATTACATTTCCGAATGCAGTTTCATCGTTTCACCTGCATTTCGCATGCAACGGAGTGCATGGTTGTACTTCAACCATGGCATCCTCAGTTTACTTCGCTGTCTGATAATAATTATGTGAACTCTGAGTAAAAATCCATTGTACTTTCTTGCTGGGGAAGCAATGGATCAGAAATGTTTGAATCATCCTCACCTTCTTTCTTGCTGCTCTCGGCGTTTCCTTTCCAGCCCGTGGCAAGTATCGCACATTTCTGATAGGATTGTTAATCCCCTTCAGATTGAGGAATGAAACTTTTTTGTTGTAAATTAATTCACCCGCCACCTTTTTTGTTTGACTCACATTCTACGGCTCGTGATGATTCACGATGCATCATGGGCTCCGTAGTGGTCACGAACGCACGCAATATACTCTGCCGCAAATGCCACGTCTCTTGCGATTGTTTCTGTTGAAAAGGTGAATGGAAGAAGCGGCCTAGACGACGGTAGTAGCGGCTATCCATCAAGATGTAGCCCTTGTGCGTTTATTTATTCACACTTTACATGCAGGTGAATAAGATGTAGCCTCTAACAAGTGCGATGAATAGGAGCGTGAAGGACGACCGGAACCAAACAAGATGCATTTTTGCTTCGTTGTTCCAAAATGTACAAACATTTAACTCAAAGGAGGTCTTCTCCTTCTCAAAGGAGGTGATCACACATCGTCATGTGTGATTTTAAACTAATTTTAAGTTTATAAAAAAAACATTTACTAAGCAATGAAAGATTCATTCTTATTGTATATCGTCCAGTTCAGTGTAAAGCTCCACGACGAGACCTACTTTCGGATTGGATGCAAAACCAGATTTCGACCGCGATTATGTGATACAATTGCATTCTGACACATTCGTCGCACCTTCAATTTCCCAGCGCTACCCCACTTCGAACTCGCTCTGGAATACATTTCGAAGCCCCGGCGCACGTTGACCGACAAAATCTCGTATTATTAGATGAGGCACAAAAAGTTTCGCGATTGCACGTCACCGTTGGTCCGGTTGTGGGACGACCAAAACCGGATGGAAGCGTAACGGAAGGGCGGGCCCTTTTCCGATACCCACCTACTGGCCTGGGGGTCCGCACACAGGGCGGACACAGCGGCGCGTCATCCAGGTCATCATGGAAGCCAAACCGTGCATCGATCATCAGTCGTCGACACTGTTGCTCGTTCATCTGTTTCATATTTGCCACTTGGCGCGGTATAAGATCCGTGGAAGACGCCACTCGGCCACTCATCATCAACCTCATCATCGCGGCGATGAATACTGATGACCTTCTCGGGTGTTCTATTACCCACCCCGTTGCAAATGAGGGTGAGGTGCGTGCGTCGAAAGCATCGTGCATGCCATTGGAGATACGGACACGATTGTATTACCCACGGAGAAGCCAATCCCGTGCGATCGTTTCGACCGGTGTGTTTTAGACATTGACGCTACGTGCCAATGCTGGCATACTTAAGGCCGGGGAGTGTATTATAAAACACTCGAACGGAGGAAGATTGAACCCAAGTGAAACCTTCCACCCAGTTTTGGCACGCGAAGCCTACGATCAGAGACGTCCTTCAGATAATAATGCAACGGAAGTGAAAATCCATAGGTCCTTGTGGTGGCCACACGGAAGATGGGCGCAACGTTTTTAATTGCCAATTTTTGTTGATACGCTTCCAAGGCAACAGATGGTTTAGGAGTTTATTGAATCAATTTTTATGTCATTAGAATGGATGCAATTTCCAGCCAACGGTTGGTAGTATCCGCCATTTTTTGTATATTCGTATCCGTGCGTTAGTTGATTTCAAAATTGCTAACAAGAAATACTAGTCAGTCATCAGCAACCCTAGTTTTAGTTAAAAGTTATTTTTTCTGGCGATCTTTGAACGATTTGTGATCATTATTTATCATGATAATCTTGCAAAACAAGTTGCACAGTAAATTTTATTGCTCTCATCACTACTTTCATCATAATTTACTGAAGTCCTATTCAGTCATTTTCGAATCGAAGGCATAATCGTGGAAGCAATGGATGGAATGGCTCTAAAAGGCTCATCTAGTAAATTAAGTATCATTCAAAGCAATGAATATTAATGATAAATTCTCTCTCTGTTAGTGTAAAATACATCAAGCAAAATGCACCGGTTTTAAATTTGATGCTAATGTTCTATCCAATATCGAATTTCCATTCCAGCATCCTGCTTCCGAGTGACCTAAAACCGGAGTAACGGAACCGCGCGCGCCAAAGAGAGCAGTTACGAAACAATTACGAGTAACTGCAACAATTGCGCGAGTGAGTCCCTTCCCTCCACCATCTGGGTGGAATGTGTCTGTCTCGCGATCGAGGAAAATTGTTTGTTTAGTGGTCGTCTTTTCGGCCAAAAAGGGAGGGGGGCCACCATTTGTTTGGCCTTTCGTTCACGCTCAAACTTGAAGGAACGGTACCTTCTCAAGACCATTTCATCGTCCATCAGGGGGGCCAATCGATTGGTTGGTTGACGCAACGGTTGCGGTAGTTTTTCAGCTCCATTAGCTGCCGAAATTTTTTGCGGATTAAATGCTCCAGCCAAAAACCCACCCAACCGATGCGGCATGGAAAGGGGGAAAAAGGCGAGACCTTCCGGATCGGGCGAGAAAATTAGATCAGCTTTTTCCAATCCGTTTAGCATGGTTCCGATCCGATCGCTACCGGGTGGGTCGGGGACAGAGATTCGTTTGATACCATCTTCTATGTCTTCCGGCCCGAACGTTCTATGGCGTTTATAACTCCAGGGTATTTTTGTTTTGCTTTGCCAACCTGAACGTTGAATGTTCATTCAACCAAACACGCTGGCTGTGTGTTTCGAGTCGACCGACCAGAAAGAGTTTAAATAAATTCGACCCTAGCGAAGGGACGACCGGTTTCCTCCGCGGTGTGTCGCTCTCCCGAGGGCCACTCTTGATGCAATTCATGGTTGAGTAACTGGACTGGGTGGACTGGAGGAAATAAATCTGATAAATAAATGCTCTCTACCTCTACCTCGGCGCGGATGCGTTTGAAAAATCGTGACAATCTTTCAGTAGCACTAGAGTTGGATTAAATGGCACAATGGGGCCGATATTGCTGGTCGTCGTTTGATTTTATTGGGTCGACCATTTCGAAATATAGAACAGAATCCCAGGAGGGTCAAATTGGTAAGGCTACATGTAGCGTTTTCTTCATATCAATTGATGTTGACATTTGAACCTTTCGCACTCCTCAGACAAACAATATTGTTTTTGATTTTTTCTCTTCTATTTGCATTTCTTGAAGTGGATAACAGATATTACATTCACTAATGAAAATCGATGGAGAATCGAGTGTTCAATATGTAAATTTATAACTTTTGGAGGTTCTAAAAATATTTCATCTAGAACACTCCCATAAACAACTGCATTAAGCCGTAACCAAGAACAAACAGTCATACTGAACATTGTTCATTTTACTTGATGGCAGCCAATTAGTCACGCTTGGACACCAAGTAGACTCGACACAGTCGGTTTTCTGGTAGGTGGAAGTATGTAACCCGCAGTTTTCTTCTAAATTACTTTGCGGCACACAATATTCTAATGAGCGAACACTTTCCTCCCCATCCATCCGCCGCCTTTCTTCCGCTGCTAACGATGGTGGCCACCGGACAAACCGTTTCTACTGCACTATTGCGTCTCGGGAAACTGCACCAGCACGTCATCACGCCTACTGTTACCCCGTTGGGATGCATTTGGAAGGAAGGGTCTTGCATTGAGGAGTGTACAGGGGGCAACCTATGGGAACCCTTTTATTTTGCATGCCATTTTGCTGGCTGCTCTTATCGCGATTCGCCTCGGAAAAGTGGATTTGTTGCGGTGGAAATGCAACCCCCCTCCTCACGCCATGTGAGGAGCGAAGAGGAGCACATAAAACTCGCTTACATAAGGGTTTAGCTACTTTGTATTGCTTAAACGAAAACAGTGGAATATTTTAAAACGAACAAATTCTGTCAAACAGTTGCAAAGCGAGATTGAAAAAAATGTAACTGAGCTAAATTGTGCCAATTGTCATCGTACTGTTGTGAGATTTGTGACATGACATGTTAATTAATTCCGTTTGTTTTGAAGCTCCGAAAAATGCGTGACCAGCAGATTACGCAATTTGTTTTAATTTTATGTGGCTTGCCGTGAGGAAATGTACATACGCTGGGTTCCCCAAACAAACAAGTTCTCATGGAATCACGCCTAGACAATATGTATCATCGTCTATTTGTCGCTCCATAAGTTTCGCCATGGTAATTAGTATTTATTGGAGAATTTAATGGAAATTTATTTTCTTTTAACTATCTTCTTTTATTTTTCCATGTTTTACCTTTCATGTATTCAGAAATGTTTTAGAACCTGTCATTCGTTTCTCCATCATTCATTCGTGTTCAAAAAACGAATAGAACACCGCAACTTCTGCCGTTACAACGATGATGTAATTCATTGTTTCGAAACGTTACCATGACATTCTCTGAGGCGTGTGTGTTGTCTTCACTTAACATTCTTCATTGCGTTACCAGCGGGCCGACTCCGCTCAGAAGTCAAGTATGGATCAGGTAGCCCACCATAAGACGTTTTCATCCCGTTCTCTGCCCGGTCAGGGGCAACACCCGTAACGCCCTAGCCCTAACCCTACGGTGAATGCCATCTATTTGGCGGCTGGGCGGGTGGTGTATTAATTGCGTTATTGAAGAACCACCTTGTGAACAAATCGTGTGACACTCGCTCACGGGTAATGTGATGTGTGGGTGTCATGGAAGAGGGTTTCGGTTTTTTTTGTTTCGTCAAAAACGAGCCAACTAGTAGAAAAGGGCAGCACATCATAGACTATGCTTAGCGTCGCAATAGTCTCGGCACCCATCATGCAGCCGGCAATCTACGCTGGTGTGGTCATCGTTGCTCGTTGAGTTGAGGTGATGGGTGCATGAAAATGAGCAGCATAAACAACTGTCCACTCCACTAACAACCTGCCCGTTTATCTGTTGTCGTCCCATCTGCTCCGTTCTGCGACGGTTTAGGAGTCTATCTTCCATTTCTATTACTAGCCATCCGCGGGAAATATTGTTCATCAACCTACCATCGCTTTACCAACCGGGTACCATAGGATGTACCAACTTGTTGCTGTTTTCTCAGCACAGCGGGTTGCTTTGTTCGCCGTGGTGTGTAAATGTTGACCGCAACTGATGGGAAAACCGCGAGTGATCGATTGACATTAAAGGCGCGGAAATAAGTTAGAGGCGGTAACACACTGCCTCGCCGTGCTTCCGTATGATGCATTGCGATAAGAAAGAAAAACAAACTATTTAAAATTTAATGGATTCACTTGTTTTAATAGCACAAACAGGGAAAACATAAATACAATATCACCTGTGCTGTACTGTGGATGCCTTTGGAAAAAAAGCCAGTCGCATGTTATGTAAACGTGCTTTAAAATGTATAGAAGTTTTAAATTCATAAAGCACACATGTCTTGAGGGACAACTGACCAACCACGTAAAGGGCCGAAAAAAGTTTAAAACCCATTATTACATATTCGAAATATTACTAACGACGGACGTTATGGTAAAAAAGGAAAAAGAACATCCAGTGTATGGAGAATAATTAAAAAAAGTCTGTTAATTGAAAAACACACTGTTGACAAAATAATTCAATGGTAAAAATGTCCACCACCAAAACCAGTGTGGTGCATCGTTGCGGAATTAATCGATGCCGTATTGTGGAGCGACCGTGCCGGCGATCAACAAATAGCTGCCATTGAAAACAACGAACCTAATTGCGATCGTCGTCGCGTTAGATGGGCACTTGCATCGACCCCTCCAAGCCCTTCCAGCCCGACACGTTCCCCGGGAAGCATCTTTGGCATAGGAATTTTAATTATTTTCCGAAAGTGTATCTGTGAGACTCGCTGCAAGGCATACTCTATTAGCCGAATGGTGTCGTACATGCCGCAAAACGGCGAGCCAACTTATTGGATTGTTTCGCCCGCCGGATTCCGACTTCCCCGGTGATAGCGCAACAGCTAGCCGAGAGCTGGCACGCGCGCCAATAATTGTTTACCTCATCAGCAATTCGCTGGACGTCGTCGCGATCGCCATCGTCTATGTGCGCGTGGTTGAAAGCCAGTGGGCACTTTGTCCACCGAAGAAAGGCAGCGTTAATTGATTTGCTCCTTTCGTTTATTTATGTTTTCGTTTTTCTTCTGCTTCTCTCTACTCCAGATTTAAAAACCGGTCAATCACAACCACTAATCTTGACGCCGACGAGCACCGGGGCCACATAGTAATTAGCGAAGCTTCCTTTGAACGGAATAGAGATCATTCACACGACGACGTCCAGTAACATCCGCACGCGACAGGGTTCGCTTTCACTGTCGGGACGTGGTGGAAGCAGCGTGGCGCATCCTAGCGAGGACAAAATAGAACCACCAGCGGCAGCCGGAGCTCGCAGCGCGCACGAAATGCGACAGGGTGACTGGCGTGAGCAAGAAGCGGCCCCACAACACCACCAACCCCAGCCCCAGCCCCAGCAACAGCATCCGCACGGACACCGGCCGCACCATCACCACAACCACCATGCCCGCCATTAAACCGACCGTGTACGCCGTGCTGGTAACCTCGGTTGGCTTCCTCTGTCTGGTCATCAGTGCGACGGCCGTCGGAGTTCCACAGTGGGCGTACTACGAAGGTCGCGGTATGGGTTAGTAGCGGCCAGACGCCGTAGAATGGGTCCTTTATAGACCATCTCTATTCACACATCCATACTCTGTCTGTCATTTTCTTGTAGACGATCGCGGGTACTTTGGTCCATGGCAAAAGTGTCAGCAGCTCAACTACCGGGAACGGTGCGGTGACGGGGTCGGCCGATTTAGACCATCAGGTAAGCAAGCGCCATTGTGAATGAATTTGTTGTGACATGTTTTGCGCTTTCTCCCTTCGACGAACCGTTCACATGAAGTTGATTTCGTATCGAGTTCACTGAAAGAATATCACTGTGAAAGGTTCTCGGTTGTAAATAAGTAAAAAATAATCAAATCGTCAGATTTGGACCAAGTCCATCCTCCTCGAGGGCGTATAGAAGGAACTTGGAACTATGATATCCCACCCTTGGCTGTCTCGACAGTAAACGTTGGTTTAACAGTTGTATGTGTCTGAAATATGAGCGGTTGCTGCCGGCCAATTAGTCAGAATAATTGTAATTCTTGCCACTTATTGGAAAACCCTACTTCTTTATTCTTTGTCAATGTTTCTAAGAACATTTTGTATTAGAAGCTGCACAATTTTCTGTTTCGTTAGTTATAGTAGGTTTTATCCGACACCACGAATCCTTTGAAATATAACTATGTAGGTTTTTTTTTAAAGAAAATAAATTCTTTTTATTACAGTAAAAAATATGTTCTTGTAAACAAGTTGTCACAAGAAGAAGGCTATTTATCATCAAAAATGTTCACAAGAAATTAGGTTTTATTCAAACGAATCCCGGCACCGTTCCCGGATGGGTAAAGGCCGTTATCAGACGGTGAGCCCACTTGGGCTGGTCGCGTGGCACCATGTGGCCGGCGTCGCGCACCAGCACCTCCACTAGTCCGTATGCAAGCTTGAAGTACCCGGCCAGCTCCCCATCAAACTCCAGCGTTCCCCGAGGCACCGTGCGGTAGTAGCTGGCCCCATCGTACTGCAGCTGCTGCAAGTAGTTGACCATCATTGGGTATGCGCAGATGATGTCCAGCTGGCCATTGTAGAACATGATCCGGTAGTGCAGCAGTAGCTCTTCTATCCACGGTGCAACGCTTTGGTATATATCGTCCTGCAGATACCTTCCCACCTTGTTGTCGCTGTCGAGGTCGTGAAAAGGCTGGTCGCCAACGTGGATGGCGCGCCGGGTACCATTCAGCTCGAGAAAGCTAACGAGGTAAAACGCGTCCCTCGGGTCCTCCGACGTGCGCAGATAGTTGTAGTACGTCTCGAAGCCGGTTAGGTTGCGGAACAGCGAGCTCCCACCGGTGGCATCACCATCCACCAGGTCGTCCATCACCTCAAATGCGCACTGATAGTTGCCCTTGGCAATGCAATCGGCCACCGTTCGCTCGGCCTGCTCAAAGCGCTCCTGTGCGTTAACGTCGATAAGCCCGAGCTGGTAGAGATAGTCGCCGTAGTTCAGCTGATTGATCGGGTCACTGAACCCGTTCCCGATGGCCATCCCGGCGAGGTTGACCTGCTGCTCGCGGGGTGTCTTCGGGTCCTTGTTCTTCCGGTGGATGGTGATACCGAGTGCGGGGACGTACTTTCCCGCGTACGACTCACCCGTCACGTAGAAGGGCAGATTCCACAAGTCCGGGAAGAGTTGCAGAAACTGCACCACGGCCGAGTACAATTCCTCACCGATCTGCACCTGATTGCGGGCGTACCCGGCCTCGTGGTCCGTGAAACTAAATCCAGTCCCGACCGGGTTATCGATATACAGCAGGTTGTGATTTTCGTACCACGAGTGATTCCGCTCCGTGGCCACCAGATCTCGTGTGATCTGGAACGGTCCGTTTTCTTCGAACAGCCCAAACAATGACGACGCTCCTGGGCCACCCTGTAGCCAGAGGACGAGTGGGGCCTCGGTGCGGTTCACTTTCGCCGGGAAGTACCAGAAGTATAAATTTGAGTTGTAGTGCTTGTCCACGGTGAGGAACCCGGCGTACGACTCAAATCCACGGATACGACTATGATCAACCCGGGCCAACCGTTGCCCTTCGGTAATGTTGCCTGCCTCGATGTACGGGGTTAACAGCAGCGGTACACCGTTGTCGTTGCGTTCATGCGTTGCCGGTTGCCTGAATCGATTCCCAGGTCCATCATTTCGTGGCCAAACCTTTTCGTAAGGATTAACAAACAACCCGTTCGCGCCCGGATGGGACAGTTGTAGAGCAAAAAACAGCAAGAGTAACACAACACTACCGGAACGAATCATTTTCTGCGTCTACTCGAGACCAAAGGGAACTATCAACTGATCCTCTCGAGTCGGGTTGGTGCCGTAGCACATATAATCTTCGGTCGCGTTATCAAACGAAAGGCGCGCGGTTAGCACTTTGCTCCCCAACGGTGCATTTATACTCGTTAGTGTATGTGTGCATTTGTTAAGCCATAAATGAATAATACTTGTTTACAAATCGTTGGGCGAGAACCGCTGCTGATCGTCGTCGATCCGCTTCTCTAACGAGACGGGATCGGGACTTTATCATTCATTGCGGTAGAACGGACACATGTGAGGGAGAAAACGAGAAGTTTTAATTTTGCCGGTCGATACGAAAAGAGCATAACATTAAGCCCCAGCATATTCAGTATTATGTATTTAAAAAAATTTTCTTCTTTTTATTCCCCACTAAAGCTGTCGTATTCGTCAGTGGTCTCTTGGCCGTCGGTGGCTGCGTGCTGTTCGGGATCTTCTGCATACTAAGCATCGTCCAGATCGCCATGATTGCGTCACGAGATCGCGTCTGCATGAGCTACAAGGCGCTGGTGTTGTCGAAGCTCGTAGCGACAGTGGTGGCCGCGGGCCTATCGTTGGCGGCCGCCGTCCTGTTTTCACTCCAAACGGATGACAACTCGCGGGGGTTCGAGATCACACGGGGCATTTCGTTCTATCTGCAGCTGGTCGTGACCGGACTCTCGCTTGCACTGCTCGCTCTGGCCTCGTACGATCGCATCTTGACAAAGCGACCCGACGGCGATCCGACGATGCTCTCGAATGCCACTAGCAACGGACGAAGAGGCCGACCCGCCGGTACCTACAACAATCCCGGCTTCCGGGAGACGACGTCCAACAACCCGAATGGTAAGAAGCAAACGTGGGTCTATTTAGAAGGAACTGGAGATTGATTCTAATGGACGATTTTTTGTTGTTTTCAGGAATCGCAGTGACGGATTCCTCTGGCCGACCGTACTCGTCCGGCATGAACGGGAGCATGCAGTCGGTCAACACCACCGTCACGACCGTATCGAACGGTTCAACTGTCGGTTCCGGTTCCGTCACGCGGACACCGCTTCGGTCGAGTCTGAAAAAGCCGCGTCCGCCCGGTTCCACGACAACCACCGACGGGCTGGGCATTCGCAATCCGGGCTACTCTGGTGGCAACCAGTCGCCCCGGATGCAACGAAACGGCAGCGTCAAAAAGGTGCGCATCCAAACGCACAGCACGGACGTGTAGGAGTGTGTGACCGTTTCCGCACGGCCGCTGCTTTTTTCCGACGATGGGAGAAAGCAAAGGACAATCACGGGACAGGAGAGCTCTCCTGTGCATTCATATTCCGTCCATACATTTTCTAAATGAAAAATCTACCGACAGGATTAGTAAAATTATTTAACGCCCCTCTTAACACGATTGAAGATAGTTAAAGTAACATGACATGCAATTAGTAATCTCACGGAACGATGGAGGAGACCACGGAAACGAAGGAATCGAATGGAAACTCGAAAAAAGTAAAAACGTACTGATCTGTAAATATAGTATTCACCGCGAATTGAAACTCGCAGAAAAATGCCCCATATTAGTGGTAATATAAATTGGAAAGCGACAAACCAGCACGACCATAAACGATAGTCAATCGGTATGTCCAATCGGTTACAGGCCCGTTAGGAAAGGAGTCAATGCTCTGGCTAGCTTCCGAAGCCCAGACACATTGCAAGTGATCGTTTTGTGCATTTTTTTTTCATTACCCGTGTATCATGGACCAATCAAGAAACGTTGCCTTACAAACCGAAATCGCATTCCACACGGTCGAGAAACTCTCTGTCGGATGGGGTAGCAGGTATTTTGCTAGCACAATTCTTCACGTTACCCACTGTGTGCAAGAGTTTAATCAATTACGCTCACGTTTATCTCATTATTCATGTTCGGTGTAGTTTAACGATAGCGTACGATCATCACCATCTCTCCTGTAGGGTCAATTTAGAATCGAATGTTAATAAGTAGTTGATCATACGTTTGTTGTTTTATATTCACGTTGTCCATTTGCTATTGCCACCTTTCGAGAGTTTTATGTGAAACAGTACAACAATAGAAAAGCACAGCACATTGCCGAGAGCCAGCATCAATCTTAGTCCACGCGGTCGTTGCCCATTGCAGGACAAAAGGCAATGTTACACGACGAAGCAAGTGTAATTTTTATTTGTTATTTAAAATGTGCCGATGCGCGATGGTCTCCTGTGTGGTGAGCGCCGTTGAATTGATTTGAAAAATATGATCATGGTCTTCCAGCGACATCCAGCGTGTAGCGTGTGTTACGTAGCGGATGGAAACCGATCGCGCCAACCACGTGCATATTCCGGTGTGAACATTCCGTCCCAAGATCACCGAAGAACGATGGTAAAAGCGTCCGTGGGCAAAGCGAATAGTTTAGCCAAGCAATGCAACGGTTATGTTATCAGTATCACACATATCATCGCCGGGAAAAGGGGCATGTAGCATTCCAATCAGTTTTATTTTTAAACTAATACCGTCCATTGTAACACAACTGTGTCGTAGTTTTATAGTAGCGATACGCATAGGTTTATGTTTTTTTTTGTTTATCGTCATAAGAAGGAAGCAATATTACTGTGCTAATGTAACATTGGCCGATACAATGCCGCCCGTACCTTAGAGAAAAGTGTGTCGGAAACCCGGTACGAAACGTACTTTTATTCGTGTGTAAATCAATTGGCTCCGTATAAGCCGACCTAGGAGAGGCATCCTCTCAAGCGTAGCGAACGAAAGTCTCAACAAAAAAAAAACGGAAAAACGGAAAGTCGACCAATGCACAAAGTATAGCATATAAAAATAGAAACTTTCTTCTTTTCTGTCCTACTTGAGGGAGAAAAGGGATGTTAGAATTTGGTTAAGTTTTTCTAACGTTAGTTATTGTTTAATCTTACAAATTGACCTAATGCACTACATTCGTACCGAGGACAAAGCAGCAACAATCAATAATCCGTCTGTATCGTCGTTATGTAGCGATTCATTAAAAATGAATTCTGTAATCGTCTGTTCATCAATCACAAGAAGATGTATTTCGTTCCGTATTGCCTGGATCTGTATTATTTTAATGTTGCAGTAGAAAGTGAGTCGAATAATGTTGTGGTTAATAAAGCAAAGGTTCCCATGGAATGGAGCCTACGAAAAAATCTAAAACGAAGGCAAGCAAATGACCGGTGGAGACGATCGAAAAGAAAGAAAGTTGGTGAAATTCGGTTTCGGTTTTTTTTTATTTCAGTACAAGAATTCTCCGTTATCGAACGCCTACAAAGGTTACGAATGATTCAGCTGTACTGAAACTGCATCGTTAACCACGATTAGGAACACACGGCTTTTATAAATCAACCACTCGCCGTTCCGGACATCCTGGCGCTGGCTCTATCCAAAAAATCGGCCCCTGCGACTTTGGTCGAGATTTGCATGATGTAAGCTGTCGAAAGAAACGTCGTACTGGGCCATGTTTGTGTGCTTTGCTCGATGCCTTTTGTCGCTCTATTTCACAGTTGCGGCTATGGTTTTTAACAAAATCCTGTTGAACACACCCCCAAAACCCCACGAAAACAGAACACTAGATGGTAGCTATGGTTGCAACATATTCGTTATTTCTCGCTTACCTCGAATGTTTCAATCTCATCAGTGTCACGATTATTAGCAGGAGCATCAGACGGTATAAAATTCACCGGCTCAGAATCTTTTCCCGCCGGTTGGGTCGGTTTTTCTGCCGACTTCTTTTTAAAACAAGTGCAGTCTGTCACCATTTTGATACAACTGCGTTGCGTGATTTTTCTAGGAAGCATGTTTTTTCAGGTTTAGTACTTTGTACTAAAGGCGGAGAACAAAGCAACCACAGCATAGAAAGTAATCAAGTTAAATCATACTCAATTCTCTGTTCGTTTCTATCCGAAGGAAAAATGTTGCGTAAAGTGGTAAGTGGTTTCGGATTTTCTTGCATCAAGAAACGGGATGCTGACGACGACCCCGAGTTGCAGAATGTCGAATATGAGAATGCAGACTTCCCGAGGAGTCGACCAAAGTCTAGGTAGGTTAAATCTGGCGTATAAAAGCTATAGCTGAAGGGATGTAACTAACTATTGTCCTATAATGAATGTAGCGAAATCCCTATTCCTTCGAGATCGCAGTGTGGTGGCAGTAATGAGTGCTCTGCGGGTAACACAGGGAAGCATTATGATCCCGCACCTATTGCAGGTATGATTATTTTAATTCCTCAGCTAGCAGGCGGTTCACTAGAAGTGTTCAATTCTACCCCGTATATCACTACAGAACCGAAGGGAGCACGTAACAAATGCCGGCAGCGTGCGGAAGCGATTGAAATGACCTACTTCAACCGGCAGGATGTCATAGACCTGGACGCAAGTTTTCAGCTTCCAGACGAAGGTAATAATATTGCATGCATCGTACGCTATTGTTGGTTGAGGTAGAAGTGAGCTTCATGATTTGCTTCGTTGTAGAACCCAAGGCCGAAAATAACGCATCGCGTATTGAAGATGGCAAATCTTTTGGTACTATACAAGAAAGGACGAACCTTCCTAAAAACTGTATGATCAAGATAGGAAGTATTGTTGATTCACCGGGAGGTTCTTTACCGCGCATAATTGTAGCAGAAGAGGTGACAGAGCAGCTCATATTTCGATTGAACGACGTTGGAAGTATGATGCGTAGTTCAATGAAATTGCAAGAAACGGGCATCTACTACAATACCAATACGGGAACGGTGGAGCTTCATGGCGGAACTTTGCATAACGACTATACTATCTAATATCAACTTGTTAATACACCATAGCAGCTTTTTTAACAAATAAATTATATGTATTTCAATCATGCCATGCGTGAAACAGCACTGGTTTTGAATTTGTTTAATACATTAAATTACACCGCTGTTTCAATATAACCGTGGGAAGTATGCACTTTAATCACCGGCGGTGTGTCCCACAGGACTTTGTTCACTGGTAGTGCCGACAACGATATTGCACTCCGCATCGGCCAGGTTGAACCACTTGGCACGTGGCTGCTTCGCGCTGGTTTTGGTGTTGATTGTTTGAACGTATCGTTCCGGGGGCATTGGAGAGATTGTAACTCAAGTGGCCCGTTAACACGATCTATATCCGTCAGCAGGGCACATCTTTCAAATTCCAGCAGTTCCTTTAATCGACGACGTTGTTGCAGTGATTGGTGTTTGTTGTAAAGTCCTTTTGCTGGGAATATAATCAAAAAGATAGTGAAACAATCAGGATATCTTCTTAGCGTTTCGCATTTACCTTTCAGAAATGCTTTTAATTGTTCTGCTTCTGCATTCACGTTGTTTTCGGAGAGAAATCGACCCAGCAAACGGCGCGGTAAGCTGTAGGCATGAAACGAGAAACAATGGGTTTGAGCAAACAAGATTGAACACGAACCGTGCACGATGTCCGCACCTTTGCCGCCGAACACTTTCTTCGGTAGGTATTTGGTTCAAATCAACGCATACAAATTCGGTCGAATTCTTCTCGCAATCCGTGCAGCGACTCCAACGAGATTTTTGGCGTTGCTTGGTAATCCAGTTGCGGCACCTTGCTAACATGTTGTGATATTTAGAGGTACAATAAAATTATCGGTGATCACTGAAGGAAAAAATTGTGGACTAGCACGTCTGTACACGTCTGAATCTAAACGGTGAATACCGAGAACCCAGTGTGGCACACGTTTTTTCTACTGTCTCTTTTTGTTCGTATAGAATACGGTGGTTTTTAGTACATCGCATGTTCAGCTGGTGTTGACAATACGATGCTTCGGTATTAAATTTAGGATTAAAAATTACGTTATATGTTTCAATAAAGTTAGTATTATTTTCTTTTCGACGTGATATGCTTATCAGAACCATATTTAACACATGTATCAACGTTAAAACAACTCATTTAGAGTTCAAATTGTCCGTAAACCGTTCCCGAAGGGGCTAGCGTGTTGTTAACGGTAATTTGACCGGTTCCATTACCGATTGGACGGTTTGGAACTGTCACTTTTTAAAAGCACGTGTGTTATTGTTGATGTCCGAATGTTACAAACCGGCAGTAGTAAAAGATGATTTCCAAGCAACCCACTGGCCAGTGCCGGCTTCACAATGTGCAGTTTTACAATTTGCTGCCCCGGGCAATTGTCTGTTCGGCCATTAACAGTTCACAAACTAAACTAGCCATCGCACGGTAGGTGTAGGGATTCGGTGTCGTGAGCGTTCGTCGGTTCTAATCGATCTATATTTTCTTGCAGAGATGATGGTACGATAGAAATTTGGAATTTATCACACGCACCGTTCCTGGAGAAAACGATTACGGGTGGCGATGGTGTGAGTGTCGAGGGTCTAGCGTGGGCCGGTACCGGACGCTTGTTTTCGGTTAGCTTGGCCGGATCACTGATCGAATGGGATCTGTCGCCGGGGGATCATCCGCGCGTGAAGCAGACCCTGCTCGTGACGGGCAACGCAGCGTGGTGCGTGGACGTGAGCCGCGACTGGCGGCTGTTGGCAGTCGGCACCGAGGGCGGGTACATCAACGTGTACCGGCTCGACAACGATGAGCTGACGTACGAGCGGATCCTCGACAAACAGGAGGGTCGGATCGTTTGCTGTCGGTTTGATTGGACCGGAGACTTCCTGGTGACGGGATCGGCTGATGCCGTGCGCGTCTGGGACGTGCGGAATGGTCACGCCGTACACAAAATGACCACTGGTCGGCAGGATCGGAAGCAAGAGACGACCGTGTGGGCGGTGAGCGTGCTGAAAGACTTTACCATCGTATCCGTCGATTCCCGAGGGCGAATGATGCTGTTCGATGGACACCTTGGTACGGTGCTAGAGACTATGGTCGTGTCCAAGGCCGATCTGCTCTGCTTGGAGGTGGATGTCGAAGAGAACAAGGTTTATGTAGCAGGTGTGGAGCCGATCATTCGTATCTACAGCCGACTCTCCCGAGAAGCTGGTGCTCCAACGCGCTTCATCCGGTCCGCATATCGTCGAGTACACACGCATGACATCAAAACGTTAGCGTCGTTTGGTAATAAGAGTATCATTTCCGGTGGCCTCGATGGAACTCTCGTCATTACGACATTTTCAAGTCATTTGCGGGTGGACAAATATCTTCCCCTATTACAATCACCCGCAGCTGTGGTGGCAACCAAGAGCCGCACGGTGTTGCTCAAGTACATCAACTATCTGGAGGTATGGACACTCGCTCCATCAGCCAATAGTGCAGGTCTGCAAAGCAACGGCGGCAACAAGATTCTGCAGATTCGTAGCAAAAACGACGAACACATTCTGTGCGCCACGATTTCCCCGAACGGCCGCTGGATAGTGTACTCCAATGAGACCACCATCCGCCTACTGCGCTACGACCACAACCCGACCGAACCGGCCAAGTCGCGTTTGCAGCGTGTACGCAACCTCCCGGAACAGTTCGGCGTGTCGTACCGGGTGGACTTTACGCACGATTCGAACGGTTTCTTCCTGTACGCACGCAACGGTACGATAAACTATTTCGCTTGCACCACCGGCGATGAGTTCTTCGATCACAAGCAATCGATCGAGGGTTCCCGCTGGCTGTCGGAGGTGATCCATCTTTCCGCCGTATCGCAGTGCGGCCACTATCTGGTCTGTGCCGACGTGGCCAGCGCAATCGTAGTGTTCGAACGAAGCAAGACCGCTAACCAGAATAAAACCGGCAAGTGGAAACGATCGATCTCGTTGCCCCGGTATCGACTTCCCCCAACGGCACTCGCAATCCAGCCCGGCCGAACGCGGCTCGCGGTCGCCTTTGCCGACCACAAGCTGTTCGTGTACGACTTTGACGAGTTTCAGTTCTTATTTTCCACCTACGTTCAGCTGGACGGCCCGGACTGGGGTTCACCCGGTCATCCCATCGGCGGGATCGTGTTTGATCCCCGCTACGATTCCTCACTGATACTGCAGAACGAATCGTACATCCTTTCGGTACGGTTTGGTGAAATGGCCACGGTTGAACGCGAAGAAGAAGCACAGCAGGCGGATCATTCGAAACGATTAAAGTCGGGCGAACAAAGAGGCGCAGAATCCGCCAACGAGGGAAATCAATCGAAGTACACGCTGAAGGCCGTCCGCAAAGGAGCACGATTGGTGAGCATCTCGTGGCTTGAGGAGGACGAACTGGTAGCCATCGAGGCGAACGCACTGTCGTTGGTCGAACATCTGCCGGCCGCATTCCGGAAGAAGGCGTATGCAAAAATGTAATGAATGACGTTTAATAAACGGTGTACTCTTCTGTACATGCGACAATCTAGTTGGCAGCGGTTTAGAGAACGGCCTTGACAAACCAAAAGTAGTTACGAAAGTACATTTATGTATATCTTTTGTTATATTTCCGGCATTTACACGTAGTGAAAGAAAAGCATAGAAACGTTCTTTTGTAGATTGTTGGAATTTTTGGTTTATTTCTGTAGCATATATTCACCTCAAAACAGCACTCGCTCGCACACACGTACAAACACAGCACTTTCATTCCTATCTGTTCTATCGGGACGCTAGCAGATCCTAGTCCGACATCTAGTTATCTCGTCTAACTAAATTGGTTTCCGCTGGAAATTATTATTGTTCCATTGTTGGATTTGTTATTCCTTTTGTCCTTCTTCCGTGTAAGTGTGTAAGCTGCTTTCGCGCAGAAGTATTTCACTTACGTCTTTATCCGACCTTAGATGTTTTTTTCTGTTTCTTCTCAAAGTATAAGTCCATTTTCACTCACTCTACCGGTAAGCAGGAGAGGGTTTACAAAGTTTTATGATCCTAGTATTCACCATCCCCTTGCCTTGTGCCTGTCCTCTTTCGAGTCTCGTCTCCTGTTTTGTGTGAGCATTTGCAGTAATTTGAATTTTATTCTGTTTTATCACCTTCACAACGTTTATTCACGGTTCTTTGATGCAGTACCTTATGCTTCATCCTTTCTCTGGGACTTTTACTAATATTTTCATCGCCTTTCGGGTTAGACTTGCCCATTATCCTTTCTATCATCTCATATCCATTTCGTCACCTTCCTTTCCTCCCGATGATTTCATTCCACTACGGATAACAATAATCCTCAACCTGTTTCATAACTCTGCCATAATTAAGACGACGTTATGATCACGAACTGTGAACAGTGATTTCTCCTTTTCGTACATCGAAGACGAGGAACAAATTTCATTCGGTTAACGGATAATTCATGTATATTTTACTAACCTTGCTTAGTCCTCGAACGGATCCAAGTGAAAAAAAAAATAAAACACAAACTCTCAAAGGAAGGAAAATTGAAACGTCTAAAGGAATCGAAAGTAAAGGAGTTCTGCTTACGTTCAAAAAGGTTTCTCCCAGTAACAGCACGTGACAACTTTTTTGGTTTTCACCTAGTTCCGGGTATTTTAGCTAACAAAATTCAACTACGATCCTTAAGAAGTCGTGTTTCAGTTTAAAGCAGGATTATTCCCTCCGCAATCGGGACGCAACAGTTAAAACGTTACAACGGTGCGGTTTTCTATACGAGTTCGACTAAATTTAGCTATCTTGTACTTAACCGGTTCAGTGTTTCTTGTATGATAGACGTCATATTTTCTAATCGTCGATTCTTATCGTTCAAAATTGAAACAGAAATATGCTAGATGTAATAGTATTAGCTAGAGAATGAAAACAACTTGATCGAATTGCCGAAATGATACAAAAAAAAAGGTAAACACCTTCCAGAGTCATTTTTTACACATTTAATTCATTTTTGTTTCGTCTCTCTTGTGATATAACGAAAAGAACTACATTAACACTTTCCATATCTTGCAAGCAGCAGTGTTTGTGCTTACATTTAATTTTTCACTGGTGGTTTTCTTTCCTTTCGATCGAGTGATTAGTGTGATGTTTAAACCTCGTTTGTTTCGTGATCGCTTCCAGTTTTAGTTAATTTTTTCGCGGGTGTTTAACAAATTGTGGCTTTTAGATCCATTTGTTTCTGGAATTGTTCCATATTTGCCACTGTGTTGGCTTGTTTCTGAATTTTCCTCTTGCGCTTTTACGTTTTACTCCGTCGTAAAACAGAAGAACACATCTGATTCCGTGGTAGCAGCAGTTTCGGTAAAGTTTTTTTGTGTTTTTTAACTCGTGGGGTTTTAGTTGCGTTGTTGTATTCGCCAGTTTGTTGTTTGTTTTGTCTTGTTTTCTATCCTAAATTGCCTGGTGCTGCTGATATTGCAGTCGGGTTCGTTTTGTTTTGGTTTCTGTTGTTCACCATGCGGTGAGTAAAAATTCTTACCGTTCGGTTCTACTGATTAGATTTCGGGGGTGTTTTGTGAATATGTTTTGATCTCATTTTTTCTTTACGTCTCGTTAAATAATTCCTTAACACAACATCTTACGTTTACGCTGACGAAATCTATCCGAACTTGAGGTGCGGAAGGGAAATCATGTTCGATGTTTGTGTCTCAAAACCGTAAACCACAAATCAGGGTCCGGAATAAAATGTGTATGCTTCGTTCCTTTTTTCCCGTTTTTAGGTTTCATTTCAGCCGAACGTACGTGTTTTATGGATTTAATTTATGTTACTAACTTTGCAATTCACACATACCGGTGTACAATTTAATCCGCATTTCATTTAAATCCATCTCACCATCGATATAATCGATTTTCTACCACGCAAACAACACTCCATCGATGCACACTCTTCCTTTCACGCTCTATTCCTCATATAGTTCATTTTCTTACACCTTCCTTCGCCACCTGCTTGGTGGTTGTTTCATTGTGTCAACAGCCCGATCTGCTGAACCGAACTTCAGCATCCGTCTAACCTCCGTCTTATCACACGTTATATTTTTACTATCTTCACTTTCGCCTTTCAACGTTCGCCATCATTCAGCTCGTCTCGTTCCGCCTGTACCGGTGGTCAACCAGGGACCACCCCCCATACACTTACTATATACTATACATTTACACTTCATTAAAGGCGCCACCTTGACGCGCCCCTCTTTCCTGGTACACTTAAATGCCTAGTAGATATTGTTATGCGTTTGTGTTTGATTTAAATTACTAAAACAAAATCTTTGTTTCTCTCTTTGCGCTTCCCATCGCCTTTTCAGCGTAGCGTCGCTTTTTGCCCTTCCATTTTGCTATCCGTTCGTCAAGCTTCCGGTACGAAGTTTCCCATTACTGCGTTTTATGCGATTTTATTCTTTTACCTCCGTTGGCCCAGTGTTTTCCTTCTCTGGTTCATTTTCGGGTTAACTCTCTGTAAACAAAAATATTACTATATAAAAGAAAATAAACGTCTCAGCGTATGACAAGAATGAGAAAGATCGTTTGATCAAATGTTAAAGAAACAAACACGAAGAACAAATGGCTTAAATGAGCAAAGTAGGCGAGTTATTGTGTAGTTTTGACGGAAGAAGATTTGATTCAAGATTGATCATGAAACTAGTCCGTGTGAGGATTGTGTTCCGTGTATACGCGTGTGTATATAAAATACTTATGGTAGGAAGTAGGTAAATTCTTTCCCTTTACGCATCCCCTCTCGTCCGCCCAAGATAAAAAGCCACTTGCCAGCAAAAGTCCAAAATTGTTTTTGTGTGATGAAGAGATGGCTGGGAGAGAGAGGGTACACGCACATATAGTTTTTGGTCACAGAATGTTTTCCCGCTTTAATTCGTTTTGCGTTTTTTGAGTCCCCACTTTCTGGACCGGCCTTATCAAAAGGAGGACAAAGTGTTTGATAGTTCCCTTTTGCTTTCGCTGGTTTTAGAAAAGCTGCAGCAGCTTCGTAGAGTTCGCGGTCTTTGTTTATGTATTATAATCGTAAAATAGTAGTAATAGTAGTAGTTATTAGCAGTAGTCGTTACAAGTTGTGTGTGTGTGTGTCTGCTGGATCTTAGGCAGCGAGCAGGTTGCGAATGTTTTTCGGCGTATTATCCTCGTTCAGGTGCTTCGTGGTGTACCGGAGCGCGTTGAGGAGTGGTTCCGCTTTGACGGCCGGTTGCGCTTGCAGGAGCCGCACGCATCCCTTCACGTCCACGTGCGCCCCACGAGCGAAGGCACCGACCGGATGCACGTGATCGTACAGTATCACCAACCCGACCATTACCCGCAGCAGCAGGAGGTGCGTCTCTTCGCGTTCGATCTGTGCCAGCAGTTTTCTAACCGGAAAAAAACGCAAGGTCGGGCATTAGTTTCGAAGGGGACCAAGGGGTGGGCTTCGGTACTTACGGGTTTTCGAGCATCCGCAGGCACACCTTTGCCATCGTGCCGAGCGTTTCGGTCGTGTTGTCGACGTTGTCGGAGTTGTCCTGCACGAACTTGGACGTCGCTTCGCTCAGCACCTTGAGCATGGGGGTGGCGTGGGCGTAGAACAGTGACATCCGGTTCGCCAGCTCGGTGCTGATGATCATCTCGTGCGCCGCGTCGAGTCGCTGCCGGCTGGCGATGCGTCTGTAGTAGCTGAAGTCGTTCTGTATCGCGGGGGTTTTCATCTAAAAAGGTAAAAAAAAGATAAATACCATGCTATAACAAACTGTAGATGGCCTTCCAAAGCTACGGTGTTACCTTGTACTCATCGAATTTCAGCACGAATTCCAGTATTTCGGCCAGCTGCTTCACGAGGGCCTGTTGCGTTTCCAGGTGCTGCGTTGGGTTCAACCTTCCGCCGACCAGCTGGCCGAGCAGCTTCGGTACGATACGTTCCAGCTCGAGCGAGTGTTCGTAGCAGCGCTTCAGCTTCTCCACCAGCGGTATTACAATGTTCCAGGCCTTCTCCTGGCATTCGGGCGATGGGTCGGCGATCGCTTCCCGTATTTCCTTACCGGCACCCTGGGAAGAATAAACATAGCAAAATGAATTTTTGAATAAATATCGTAAAATCGTTTGACATCATTGACGGTAGAATCGAGCAGACACCACACCAAATTGAGCCAACAATCTGCTCTGAATGTTCCCTTTTTCAAGCGGCTATATTTTATCACCCATCCCATTAACGCAAGGTGCAAAGTTTCTACGCACGCAACAGAAACGAACCCGCGCGAGAAAGAACAACCTGCCCTAGAAGGAAAAACGCGAAAAGCGCAGGAAGCGTTCCCGCGGGCAATTAGAATTCAAATGAAATCATCTGCACATTCCAAGGCGAACGCGAACCGGTCGTCCCGGCAGGTTTTTGTTTTTGGGTCATAATGGCCCACTGACTGCTCGTCCTTCGCTGGTGGTGCGCGTTTATTATTCATTAATCGTCTTCCCTAAGGCGATCATCTTCTTCTTGAAGACACCGGTAAACGGAGTTATGGGATGCGTTTGTTCCCATTTTCTTGCATTGGACCTGCGGCGGCAAGGAACATAAATAACGAGCGGATGACATTAGAATAAGTTTTGCTTGGGAGTAAATTTGCGCTCGGAGCCGTTTAATCCGATCGGGCAATAGGAAGGTTTATTTTTTGGGTAATACAGCGTTTTCAAACAATGCAAGCCTACTGTAAAGCATTTGATGTTGAATCGTCAAACCTCTAAATGGCAAGAAAAATTGGTCAAGTAGACAATTCGTCGCTTTCTAGGATCCACCGCAATCATAGTTGGCGCATAGACGTTTGTAGTAGACCAGTTGAGGGGTGCAGGTAAAAGTAGGGGAAAATCGCTTTCCGGTCGAAAGCATACTTTTGCGAGGATTGTTGTGATTCGCGCTCGTTTTCTGATGCAAAAAGGCGATCATAGGCTACCTTATCCTGTACCTTTCAACTGATCGTCTCTACTACAAACATTCAACCGCTAGCTATTTTGGTGGATCCTAGAAAGTAACGAATTGTCTACTTGACCCGTTTATGTTTGCAATTTGGAGGTTTGACGATTCAGCATCAATTAGTTTACAGTAGGCTAGCATTGTTTGCGATTTTACGTACTCTGCCGGGTTTGCAAGCTGAAATGTAAAACGCTGTAACTCCAAGGCCATCAAGCATTGATACTGGATGTTTTGCTTGAAATTATTTGATTTTCTACATTCTACATGTAACGGAAAGGAAGGAAAAACATTACAACTTTTGTTAGATTTATCGTTGAAAATTATATTTATTTATTATTTTCTGTTCGTGACACATTAGCAAAAAAGTTGCTCCCGATTTCTGTGTATAAAACTGTTGTAAAAACTCTCCTGATCTATAAGATTATTCACCACCTAAGGTGGAATAAAACACATCATCATCTCCCTTTCCTGGAGGTTAAATTTGATCCGCATTATTCGCGGGCCACCGACGCATCGTCGCGTCACCGATTTCTCGGTTATTGATCGCCACCAAAAAAGAAAAACCAAAACCCAACGGTGAGCAACCCGTTTGGTCGCGGGTCTTTACAGAACGCTTTTTGCTATATATGGTAATGGTGTCATTAGATAGACGGAACAACAAACGGAAAATCCGACGATCGTTATGGTGGCTGACACAAAGAAAAAAAAAACGTTAAGCGTCTATACCAACGTATGCTAGTTAAATTGTTCGTACCTAACGATAAAATAATAAAATAAAATATTTAACTTATGAGTCACATTCAAAAAGAAGTCTGTGGGTTTGATTCAATATTGGGGTTTTGGGTTTTCTACGCACCAAAAATATGGCATAGCAGCTCAACACTAATAAATTGAGTTTTTGAAGTGATCATTCTTTGTGTTTACTAGTTAAGAAATGAAAAACCTTTAACATAAAACCAATCGAGATAGTCTAGATTTTTAATACATCTATTTCTTTTACTTTGATATGAAATAACTATTTTTTTTTCTGTCATCGAACATGGTTCCGCCCTTGGTCGAGATCATTAAACGATTAATGCTAATGATGCTGGCGAATGAACTTCCCCTATCACTCCACGTGGCTCCACTAACCTTGACTTTACTCTCTCCCTTGGTAACCCTTCTCCACCCTCCAGCCAGTGGCTTATCATCACTTCACTGTCGCACCATTTGACCAACTCTACACGATCGATGCTTTGCGGTTTCGCAGCATGATCTTGTCGTACATGTGTGTGTTGTGTATGTGCAAGTTTGCGTTTATTTTTATGCTTCTTCCGATTATTCGAAACGGTGCGATAAAAACCCTTCAGTCTACCCTCACGCCTGACCGGAGCGGAATTCGTCATCGGAGCCACGTGCCGACTACTGGCGGGCTAGACTTATGCTTACTCCAAGCTCCCGTCCCCTTATAGTTCCCCCGTTCCGTTGGGACCATCAAAGTGCTGCCCACATCCGGAGCAGTTGTTGTGGGGCTGTGGCGGGATTGCCTTTTCCGTACGAACCGATAACGATTGGGTTGATGTGCGTGCGGAACTCATACGCACATATGTATGTAGAAGGTGCGTTTCGACAGCGTTATTAGAAGAAAAATACAAAAATAGCAACGGCACCCCACAGTAATTGTGGAGCCGTTTCCGGTGAGCTTGAATTTGGCACTAGGAATTAGATATTACTTTCCATTGGACAAAAAAGAACAGAAAAAAATAACTTGTTTCATAATGTTGGAAGTTATTTTACACAAACGTGAAATAATATAAATAAATTATGAAAAAATACAAGCAAGCAGTCCATTTTAAATAGATTCATATTTCACATATCGAGCAAATCGTAGCTAACCTTCAACCAATCCATCAACATCACCACCACCGTCCGTCGTCTTCTAACTGTTTTCCGCTCCGCTTGTTATGTTGCGCCCTTCTCTGACCATAAAAAGCCATAAAGTTGGCGCATAAATTATCCCCCCGCCTTCACCATCGGTGTGCTGCCCACTACACGAACAAATCATCGACAAATGCAAACATCGTTCGGAAGAGAAATAACTTCACCGTGGCGTGCGCCGTTCGTCGTTAAACATGGTCCACACCGCCACCCCCCGGTGGATGAATCATCGAGGAACCGTGTTCCGCCTTTCGAGATTAAATGCCGGAAGAGATGATCTCGCTCCGTATGGGGGGAGGGGGGAGATGATAAGATGTAATAAATCGTCTTTCGAATCGGGCGATCGATCGATCGATTGTTGATCGTGTTAGCAGATTGCGCGTTCGCCTGAGGGTAAGGAAGATCTTGTGGGCAGGAAATCGTGATGGAATTCTTTTCTTCATTCAAATTACATTCGGCGAACGGAGGAAGCCCGGTGGTGCGAATAATGGCAACCATTTTACAGCTTCCGCCGTATTTTCGGTTGCTTTATGACTTTGTTTTCCGTAGCAGGTTGATCGATTCATTTTGGTAATGAATGATCAGGTTTAAGCGGAATTCTGGATCGATTTAGTTAGCTCCAATTACGCCTATAGTGATTAGCTTAAGCCCATTGAGCCCACATTAAATGATCATCATTTTAAAATAAGTCCTCCGCACTTAAACCCCATTTACCTAAACCCAAATTAAATAATATTATCCTTTGCTTTCTCTATATTTTATATCTCGTAACGCTTTGACAAGTTAACAAAATAATGACTTAGATCCATGCCACTTGACACTTTTTGGGCACAACTCGTCCCTCTCCGCAAACAACCAAACCACCACGAACCGAAATCTGCAAACGTATTTGACATCATCCCTCTTACCGAAGCCTAGATAGGAAGATCATTTCCCTTGACTCGAGCTGCAGACGTCCGCCAGTCAATCAACATGTCTCACTGAACGGTCGCTTCTTCGTTGGCCATCTTTTTGCCGACCACTTTGACAACACCGAACATTTCTCGACACCGGCTCGGGTCGAGTTGGCGCTAAATCAAGCGCTAAATAAGCCGCAATCTTCTGGGCACGCTTTGGGGCCCACGTTCGCGTCCGGGGTGGGTAATGCCTGCATGGCTTGGACGTTTCGTTTTTCCCGTGCGGAGTTTTAGGTATTTGGGAAAAGGAATGGATTGGAAGGCACTAAGAAGTGTGAGGTTGGTTGCACTTTGGCACGTTTTGCAATCCATGCAAGCCGAGGACGACGGTTTGTCACGTGATTTGCAAACGACAATGGTTTTTAATGGAAAATCAACTGTTTGTTGCTTTTCTGAACCAAAAACCTTTTTCACTCATCGTTCAGTGATTGTGTTGTTTAATTTTAAGTACGTGGATGGTACGGTTTTTAATACTTAAGAGATGATTTTTAGAATCAAGCAAATGGGGTTTTAAATGCCGATACATGTTTTTCAATATAATCCAATCTACGATTAGATTATTGCACTTGGCAAATTGGTTTATGTTTAAGAAAAATATTTTAAAATGATTTATATGCTTTAAAGAAGAAGTGAAACTCATTCTTTCTGAACGTTGTGTGCAAAAACCTCTTCTCTAGTTGCAATTTACAATCCTCCCCAACAGAACACGGTGACGGATTAATCTCGAACGGACTTTTGTCATCATTTGCAATCGACAGCCGACACAAGCTACCGGCTTTCAGTAAATGCGCCCCGAACAGCGCCAACGAGGGCGCGAATAACGAAGCACATCGTCATTACGTGACCGTGTCCTGTCAATGGGCGATTCTCCCATCAGACCGACGGCATTGCAATTGTAATTGTGCCGATGATTGCAATGGAAGGTAGAGAGAGAGAGAGGAAAAAAGGGGCAGAAATCCTTCGCCGCCATTCATCCGGAATGGTAACAGACAACTCTACCGACTCTTGTTTTTCACCAGACGAATGGAGGACGCTTGACGAGAGCTGGGGTCGATGGCATCCGGATATACCCACACTTGGACAGATAAAAGGATGTAGGAAGGATTATGGGTGTCCCACCAGAATATGGAATTATGAAAGGTGAAAGGAATATACGCGACAGATGGGAATGAAGTAATATTTTTTTCTCAACAAATTTAGAACCTCAAGTTCGTGCTCCAACGCAATGGTGTTTTGTTTTACACTCACACAGCAACCCAGAGGTTGGTTTATGTGTTGCCGCAGGACGGAACTGAAACGTCCAGAAAGGAGAACGTGAGAAAGTTACGAGCATTGGGTGATAAAACAACACTCTGGTAGAGTGTGTGGATACTATGGCCCGAGGTGGCAAACCCTTTGCCGCTGTAACGTTGTATTTTTTTGTACTTAAAACATAAAAGTAACACCGCAGGTCTGGTTTTAACTGTTAAAGCGAACCTTGCGGGCAAAACAACCGACGGGAAGTCGTCCTTATTTTTGCAATCCGGGTGTCTCTCTTCGGGCAGAATCAACTCCTCAACCTCGAAACTCGCTTTTATCATGTGATCCTTTAAAAGGAGAAAACTAAAATGAAACATAGAGAACACTACACTCTTAATTCTCATGTCCCTGGTTTTTACTATCGACGTTTGCTATCTTTCAATCGTGCAATGTGAAATGTTGCCGAACGGTTGATAAAGTTGGCCAGCCGGAAACAGCTACCGAGCGAACCGGCGCACCGGTTGGGTATCCATTCCTTCCCGAACGGCAACACACACACGAACAGCAAACTCCCAGGGGGCAACATTTTCCGGCTGAGACTCCCGGCGGCTTCCGATTGCATGTTTCGCGTAAATTTACTACACTAGAACGGAAAAAGTTACAGGCCTCTCTGGGCGGAAAGAAAAGGGGGAAAATAAAGCAAGAAGACGGGACTATCGAACCGATTCCAACAAGCACCGACCGATTCCGGCCGCAATCTTTATCGGTGGAGCCATCGTGGAAGGGAACTCTGTTCTGTGCCGGAATTACCATGAGGGAACCGTTCCTTTTTCTTTTCCCCATACCCGTGGATGGGCGTTCTTTGGCGCAACGGTAGTTTTTTTTTTTCGTTGGTGCAACGTTCGGAGACCGGAAACGATCGTCGACTGGCCACTGGAGTGGAGCCACCATTGGCAGCTAGCAACTATTTCTCCGCCGGTGCATACTTCTATTCCACGATCGTAACTCATCGCCATTTCCCCCCCTATTTTGGCGCTGTTTATGCTACCGGCTCTTATTCGTTTTCCTCCCTCTCGTTTACGGGAGGCGCATCATTGCCTTTGCATGCAATCAGATTAGGTAAATTGTTTGTACCGATACCGTTCGATGATTGAGCCCGTAAAAACACCGAATTGGCCGGGGAGCGTTGTGCGAGCCGGAGGCCTAATTACCATGGGGGCGTAACGATTTGGCCATGCAAGACACGGGCTCGAAAGCACCGGTGGTTGTGGTGTAGGGTCGTCAATGTAACGGCGTATCGTTCTCCATCGCGATTTGGCATGTAATACCCGATTAAGAATGCCCTAAACTGTCTCACTTTTGGTGCTTCTTCTGGGGGCGTTGTCGTTGTCGGCATTTACGGGTTTCCGTACTAAAGTTGGTCCATCATCGCGTGTATATCTTTCCTCTGCTTCGATGATACTGTGTCCTAACGGAAGCACGATAGCATACAATCTAAAACGAAAAGAACGTTTCGGTAACATGTCCACACCGACATATTTCATTCTCCTTCCCAGTGCCCGCAATAAAACCCATAATTGCCAATCAAATAACTCTGCGCTGCCAAAGGTGACACCGAATGGCCGATTATGAAAATAATTATGCCGTAAGGTGGTCGTGTTGCCAGGAAAAAGTTAAAAACCCGTCAACATTCCTTCCAAACGCGATGTTCGATGCTGTTGACAGCCAGCCACCATCCATCCAAGTGGGCCAACTTTTCAAGTGCCTTAAGCATTCCCATCAAACGAAGAACGCACGAGTGAGTGTGCCGCCGCTTCATCGAGCGATTATAAATCAGTGCCCCGAACGCAAATAGGCGTGTTATTAATAAATCATGGATGGGCTGCCGGTATACCCGTCTAGAAAGACACGGGACGAGACGGGGTATGGTAGGCGGGCAGGCAGTTGCTGCCAATCAAGGAAGCAGGGAGCAGTAGGTAGAGAAATAGTAAGGCAGAATAAAAACATAATAATGAAGTGAAGTAACTAGTTCTGCTTGACTTCGACTGTTACGACAACTGCAGAGTGGTGCAGTTTTTTTTTCTTTTTCGTTTTGTGCACCAGGAGCGGCATAGAAAATGAGCACGAAAGTTGCACGCACTCATCCGCAAACAGAAGGGAGGGAGGTTGGCGCCAGGAAAAACCGAACGCGTACCATCTGAAACGCACCCCGGTGGAGGAAGAACGATACACAGTGCTCCACCCGTTCTCTATTGTGCAAAGGAGGTTTGATGCACATTCACGCGACCAGATGCGATTATGAATGAAGGAAAAAAGGGACAGAAATCGCGAAAGAGAGGGAGGGAGAGAGAGAGACCGAACACCGGCAGTTGTTGTGTTGATATGCACTAATGGGGACGATGGCATAGAAAGCAGTGAGGTGCAGTGGAGTGAATAAAATTATAGAAAAAAAATAGAAGATCAGAGAACAGGCAAGAATGCACCCACAGCCGGTGCACATTAATGCAGCCAGAAACAACACCAAGAACCGACCGCCAACTAAACGAACCGAACCGAACCGGATAGTAGCAGCTGCCGGGAAAGATACATAATTAATTATTTAATCAACATGCTCGCAGCAAGCATCACGGTCCATATCTCCGCCGAACAGGGAAAGGAGCAGGAATCAGTGGCTTAGGGGGTGGAGTACGATAGTGATCCACTTCTACCCGTGTGTGATGAGTATGCCAGCACTCGAGCGTGGAAATAAATCAACACCGCAAGGGGGCTCGCAGAAGAAGTGCAGCGGGAAATGCTTCGGATTTTCCTCCCCGGGAACAGGAAGGGGGGATCACGCGTGAAGTGGCGAACGAGGACACAACAGCGATTCGTGGGGTTAACTGAACGGCTGACTGACTGGCCTGACTGCAGGCGACGTAATCGTAATCGATAGGATTGATTGATTGATTGGTTGGTCGTGAAATCAAACCCGGGAACACTTCGGGAGGAGATTTGGGCCGATTGTTGATGAGATGTTATAAGGCTGTCAAAGGATGGCTGGTGCTGGCGGGTGATCTTTCGGTCAATAAAATAGTATGTGTTTCGCTACCGGATGAATTATTTCACTCCCCTTCTCCCCCCACGAACGAGATGCAATCGATCGTGCTATGCGGAATTGATTCGAATCGGATAGGAGATATCCTATTGCGAGAGAAATTATCTGATTTCGTTTTCATTTATCGTTGCATTTGGTTTTCGCAAATAAGGAAATCTATTCTCACAAAATTATCAAGTTTTACTTAAACGAGAAAAAACATCTCAAGTAACTGGATAAAATGACATAAAAGGTGTCATTTTTAATCAACCAGCTGAACTGTTGGCGTTATGGTTCCCCAAAGCGGCAGCATGCAGTGTTAAGAAACTTGGCTCCAGATAACATTTTGCAACGAATATCAACCACATTGCGCCGTCGGTATTGGGTTACGGCTGCTGAGAGTCTATTCGACTTCCCCGACACGTGTTCCATTTCACGTTGTAGCCGATAATAAAACGAAGAGATACACAATAGTGTCACCCACAGCTTCCCCGCAGCAGAGCTCTTGCGGACACCGGCCTACGCTTGCGTATCAGATTGCACGGGAGCACCAGCCAACATTTATGCACTTTCTGCTCTGTCGACATCGTACGTGTGGGCGGCGGCACGAGATGAGCGAGATGCAGTCCATCTGCGCCTCGAGATTTCAATTTCTCGTGCTTTAGAGAGCAAAGAAGAATGGCTGTTATCGCGTGACGACGTGGGCTCAGGACAACGTCTTGCGAGTCTAGTGACACCCATGATTTCGTCCCACGGGACAGGCACCGATTTGCAGAGCAAATTGTGGGCGCAGATTGTCGGGGTTTCGGTTGCTCGCAGACGTGCTTCTTCGAAATCTCTCCGTTTTCCCGTTTCGCACACATAATCATTGGCGAAAATTTCGACAACCGACCGACCGGGATGATGCGCAAATTGGTCCCAGATTGGTCGCAGATTGTGTTATCAGCGTCATGTTTAACACCCACTGGGAGGGCTCCTTTTTTCTTCTTCAACGCATTCTACCCCACCAGCTGCACTTTGACACCCTTAGGGGTTTGGTTTATGAAGTGGGACGAGGGGTGCTGCAATGCTGTTTATGAAAATGACCTTGCCGGGTTGTGTCTCGTGGCGTGCGCTCCCTCGAAGCGCGTGTCGCTAACAATAACTGCACGAAGTTAGCGCTCCAACCGACAGACAGACATACTTCATTCCTCTTAACTGAGCGCGAAAAGAATTGCGTTCATCACTTGCAGCCACAGCTTCCTTCTCGACACAAAAGCGAAGCATATCCCATCCTCAAGACATTCCGTTGTCTTGGCGCACTCTATAGTCTTTACTCCACCGTTTACGACATCGTTTATATGCTGCTCTGTGCCATTTCTCCGCGTTCTATTAGCGTTGAGGGGTGCGCTTCGTTGACTTACCTAAAAAGAGAGAAAAGCGAGAAGAAAAAACACACATCAGCGAACGGTTTTTCGATGGCATAGAACTAGGTCAGTGATGCAAGCTTTAAGAAAAACGAATGCCGTAAGATCGACGACGACAACGAGTGCAGCTAGATAAAAGTTTAATAGTATACATCATAGATAAGCGAAGCGGCCCGGCGTCCACTTCCAACCACAGTTTAGTTTATGAACGGACAACTTGCCTCCTCAAGGCACTTTTTGCCATTTCAGTTTGTTGTGGCGAGGTTGGAAAAGAAAATAGTAAAGGACTGAGTTGTTGACATTGCTGTAACCAATGCTTTCAAATGTTTAAAGGATGAAAAAAAGCAAACGCGCAGAAGGAAATTATGGGCCAACGAGAGTTTCTCGCATACTTTTTCACATAAATTCACCCACCAAGAAGGTGGTAGGAGGAGATGCTTTTTTCCTTAGCTCAAGAGAAACATTATGTTCCCGTGGAGGAACTATCATCCCGTATCGAGGGCAACTGTACAGGATGCTATCGTATGGTATCCTAAGCCGGGTACGAAATCCACTGGTAAAGAGAGAACGATGATGTGCTAGTATTCTGCTGGCATGTGTCTCTTGCTGGCTCGTCCCGGAACGCCCGGAATGGAGCTCCGCTGTGGTTAACATTGTATCAATATTTGATCTCCATCGAACGAGAATCTTTACGCCGTTCATGGACGAACGAAAACCACCAGGAAGGATGCTTAAGCTAACGAGAATCCTTGCCACGTGTGGAAAACGAGTAAAACTGGAGTGGGTTTATGTCTCAACCTGTCCCAACCAACCCCTCATCTCGCCAGGATTGCGGAAAAAAGGTGAAAATAACTTTTTTCCCTTCCCTTGCTATGTTTCATCCTCAAGGGTTATCCTAAAGGGTTCGGGATGAAAATTCTGGCATTTTGTGATGCTCGTTCGCCGGGGAAGCTTAGGTCGACCTCTTGCCTTACTTTTTCACTGGTATTGCGAACAAAGATGGCTGGCATCTCTACTGACAAATATTCTCCCACGACCCCAGGGGGGAAATTCAAAAGAAAGAAAATAAAAATCATAGCGAAGCTGGGGCAAAGGCAAAGATGTGCTTTCAATTCATTAAGAATTTAAATCCTTCCCAAAACGATACTCTACTTTGTCCTTTGGAGTAGAGACCTCCGCGTTAAAGCAGACACTTGGAAAGATCCTTATGGAAGGAAGTTTCCCCCCGGTTTAAAGTCGCTCCATCTGGGGATAAGCGTTCAACAAGGATGCCGAAAGATACCTTCGTGGCGACGGAATGCATCGTTCCATTGTGTTGTGTGCAGCGGTATTCCGAAGGACGATGGGTGGTTCTCGTCGAACCTTTGTCTGCGCGGTCACGAAAGCAAGGAGGGCAGCAAATTGACACCCGGAGAACGTAACGAGGGAGTTTTCGTGAGCAGTTTTCTACCGCAGTTTGTTCCCATTTTCACGTTCTCGCGCGTCCTCGACCTAGGGCATCGTTTTTTTATTTGCGTTTTCCACCAAACTGGCCAATATGCCAGTCGGAATTGAAACACGTACTTCGACCGGACGCGTGAGCAATAGTGGTGGGTTCTTGGAACCGCACCCACCACCCAGAACCGCTTCCGAGCATCTTTAAACCGGCTCTGATTCCGGCTTAGCAAAACCCACGATTTCGTCTGGAGCCGTCCGGAGCCGCTAGTCGGCAGCCGGAGCCGTCGCAGCCGGAGCCGTCGCAGCCGTCCGGAGCCGTCCGGAGTCGTCCGCAGCCGTCCGGAGTCGTCCGGAACCGTCCGGAGCCGTTCGGAACCATCTGGAACCGTCTGGAGCCGTCCGGAGCCGTCCGGAGCCGCTAGTCGGCAGCCGGAGCCGTCGCAGCCGTCCGGAGTCATCCGGAACCATCCGGAGCCGTCCGGAACCGTTCGGAACCGTCCGGAGTCGTCCGGAGCCGTCGGAGTAATCGGTAGCCAGAGCCGGCTCCGGATGACTCTGGACGGTTCCGGACGGTTCCGGACGGCTCCGGCTGCCGACTAGCGGCTCCGGACGGTTCCGAGCTCGGAGTATTGCACCTACTTTACGGAGCCGCTTTCAATATTGGTGGAGTCATTCGGGAGCGGTTTCGGTTTTTTGTCGAATTTACACATCACTAGTGAGCAGATGATTTTAAATAGCTAGCCCGCCCTCCCGTTGGGCTTACCGGATTTTCGTTGGCCGTACTGCTTATTGATGTTCTTTTTAATTTATTTTCTTCCCAAACTTCCGTTCTGTATCTTAGAGCTCCAGCTGTTGTTTGCTCTTTCCAGTTTCCTGCCGTCATCTGCAAAGTCTAATTTTTCTCTGTTGTTTCCGCTTTTGATTCGGTGGATGCTTCCAAAAAACTTAAACGACTGGCTTTGCCTGATTTGTAGCACGTTTAATCGATTCGGTGTACCAAAACACCCTGCAGCGTTTTCGCATCTGAACTTCATTTTCCACCCGAACGGTTCTTTCCACTTCCACTCGACGTCGGATGTAAGGCGTGTCGTCGTTCCCCCCATGGCACGAAGCTATGCGACAAACTTGAGCCAGTTCACCGTCAGGGGCCCGCTTCAGTTTCGTGCAACTACTGACCCACATGTGCGCTGCCACCCACCGGGAGAAAAATTCCAAAGTACACCAGCAACCTCGCCCAACTCAACATTCTTGCCATTTTGAGTAGTTCTTTGTTTTTCCACTCGGTTGAAAAAAAAGAAACATAGCACTTGAGCAAATATGGAACAATTGCACAATCGATGTAATTATAGTCCATATGCATCTAATGGGAAATGGCTACATGTTGTGCCTTTCCTCAATAAATCCTCACTCATTATGTGTTCCATTTTCTAACCCACATTGGGGGCTATTTTTAAAAATATTCAAATCAGGTCTCCTTTTCGGACGAAACGGGGTATTTTATGTTGCAATTCCACGCTCTCTGTTGTTACCGGATCGGCGGTTACTTCCGCCGGAAAAACCTGACCGGCCGTGCCGTCTTCAAACGCGAAACAATGGCTTCCGTTTTGCACCAACATTGCGCTACCTTTATTCCACAACAAGGATGCGGACAAATGAAGGGGGGCTTTAAAATCCCAATGGCCCTAGAACATGCGGTCGTTTGGTATGAAAAAAAGGGTTGCTCGGTTGCACGCAATCCTCGGTACCATCTCTCTCTCTCTGTAGGTGGGGCCTTATTTTAACGGATCCATGTGGTACACCCCGGGGAAAACGAATTGCGAAAGTGACATGAATAAAAAGCAAAACGTCGTCCTTTCGTCTGGCAGTAGTTTTTCCCGGTGTTTTACAAAACCTCAAGTGTATGTGAGTGCTACACAGCTTGGAATCAGGGGGGTTTGAGGTTCTCCGGATTTCCTTCACCAAAGGAACGGACATGGAGCACCCCACAGCACGAATAAATAAATGTTCGTTCAACCATCCAACTTTCGCCCAGAATGTTTTAAGCCCCAACCGAAGTTTTGAAGTTGACCTTGTGGCTGGGGAGAAAAATGTGCTGCACGACAATCCATAGCCGCTGGAAGGCTCAGACCGGGTTTGGCCGGCACGATGTCAAAAGTTAAATGGCTAAAATGGTGACGTCGGCCTAGAGATTTTCCAATCACCCTGACATGGTTTTATCGTGCCCCTATTTGGTGGTGCGTCGACGGAAACTCTGGCCCGAAGAAAGTATTTTATTGCTGCAGCAACATCATCAGAAGGTCGAACATTTACTTAAGCTGATTGACATCACCCGTAGGAATCGGTCTGTTTTTGAGGTGGATGACCTGTAACGATGGATTTCTTGAGGGCAGAATAGGGATGACATGTTGCATCAGATATTTGATTCATCCAATGAATAAATGTCTTTTCGATATTGGATTAAATAAAAATGTCTAACTCGTTTGACAATAATCATTGTTTACCAACTGTTAGAAACACTTTTGCTTCTAACGCCAGCTGTCAATTCGGCTAAAAACAGTGCCCGGTGAAAGTGATAAGCTCAAAAGGGAACATCATCGATCAGCTGACGGATCGGCCGATCGAGAGGATCGATGACCCTTGGCAACGGTTTCGCCCGTGGAAGGTTTTAAATAGGGCTCGTTTGGGCGCGATGAACCATTGTACAAACATCAGCGTTGAGTAAAAGACTAATTTGTTGGTTCCGCACCAAAGCGGTTCCTAATGAAATACTTATTTTCCTTTGCCTTTGCACAGTGTTGGAACAGTTTCCAACATAAACTATTTATCAATATCATTTAAATGAAAACAAACGAAAAAATATTAAACTATCTACAAAAAAAACCTCGAACTCCTCAAAGTAATAAGATCAAACAGGATGTTTTGGTGGTGCTTGTGGCAAACAATACACTGAAATGGTTAGTTCGCATGGAATAAAACGCAATTCAAATTGCGTTTCTCCAACGCTGACACTTGGAGCAACCAAAACAGGTTGGTTTGTGGTGTCGGTAGACTCGGCCACATTCCCTGATTGACCAATTGTTCCCTTCCGCTGCCCCCCCATACCATGGCACGCGGATTGTGCTTCAATTAAACAACCGACAATCAGATCTCGACCGAAAGTGAAGCTTCTTGCCACAGGCTAGTTGAAATGTCACTGGTGACATAGTGAACCACACCGTTTGGGCATCCATGTGCGCAGAAGTGGTGATGAAATAATGGCAGCATCGGAGATAAAAACTCACCCAACCCAACCTCCCACCGAGCAGCTCCTCATGCGTTTTATTTTCCTTTTTGTTTACGTGCTGCACATCACACAAACTGCACTTTTCGCGCCAACTCCGCTCTTCTCGCACCCGAACCGCTGGTCCCCGGTGTTGATTTCGCCAATCCACCTCGTGACATACCAGCGTCGAGGTAACGGAAAATTAGATACCAGAATGGAGTGCATTCCGAGCGGTGCATAAATGGCTCGTGTCACGCATTGGCTTGGGTTTGGTTTAGATTTTGCCCTTGGCTTACAGAGCGTTCCATGCAGAAAAGGCCGTCGGTTCTAGGCACCCTTCGCTGAAGTGAAGTTGAACTAAACGCCCGTTAACCTCTGACACACTAAGGCACGATGATGTATTTCGATGCCTGACGATGCCGCTTTCTGCTGCAGTTCCGCTTACATAATGCGGGGCTATTTGGTTCCAAGACAAGAACAGCAAACGGCCTCTGCACGGCCTGGTGTGTAACAAATCGCTGCAGTTCACAAACAGCTGACTACCGACCGCTTTAAAGGGTCATTAAACATGTAGGCAGCTTAAACCGCAGTGCCGTACCGTTTATGGCTACCTGGCTTATGATGCCAGCCTTGTTCCTATGGCTTCCGAAAAGCGCGCCAACGAGCTATTGAACTTTTCAACCTAAGCAATATCCCAATTGGCAAAGGGTCATAAGTGGTGGCGCTTGTGTCAACACCCCAGGCACTCTTAAACACCGCCATATACCGTCATCAGGTGGGAATATTTCAAGAGGACTCCGGGTTCTGGGGGAAAATGGGTGCTGTTGTAGCCAGGTCTCTTAAATCAAACAGGGTAGATCTTATCGCATGTACACAAGCCCGTTACTGAACCCATGAAGGTTTAGTTGTATGTTGTGTATGCCTCGTGACCTACCCGTTAGTTCAGTCTGGAATGTTCGGAAACGTCAGACTAGTGTTATTTATGGTGGTTGCGAAATTTCAGTGATTAGTTCCATGATTATGTTCAGACAAATCGCTTCAAAACACGGTTTGTGCGCTATTTAAAGTATGGTATTTGCTTAACGATTTTATGCCAAACGTACTACACACGCCCCCCCACATAGTACCATTTTTATTGAGGATATATTTTTCTTCGTGCATGAAAAAAGCGTGCAATTTCGACGGACATAAACCCACATCTTTCCGCATTCCACAGAACCCTTGCTCGCTTGTTGGGGCTCTGTTTTAAGATTCTCATCCGCGCAAAACACAAAACGGCAACAAAAACGTCCAACTGTCCACCTCTCGTGGATATTTTTCTCGTTGCGGTGAAAGGAACTCCGGCCGGCCCCCGGTGGCGGACTGAGTCACGCTAGGGGTGGTTTATTTTATTTTATTATTTTTATTCGTTTTTTGAGTGCACAAATATGACGTGTCGTTTCGACCAATACGGCGGTACAGGGTTTATTTTAAGTCGTAACATTTTTAGCCGCTACCTCTTTTAAATATCCGGATGGGTTTAGGAAGGCGCAAATAAGTTGATCGAAGTTTATTACACTCGAATTTTGCGGTTCTTAAGGCCGCCTTTAAAGCTACCGAATGCAAAATGGGAGGTATAATAAAACAGAACCGGAACAATCAATAAACCAAAACATGTACATGTTAGTTTTCAATACCAACATGTTGTACCAACACAAGGAAGAAGTTGAAAATATAAAATTTGAATCACATTACAATAACATCATACAACAATAACCTAATCAATAAACTTCCATAACGGAAGAAAATTTAGTTTTTAAACATTTATTACTATTTCGTTCGTTCGTTCGGTGTGAGTAATTGCGCGTGTATTCAAAAGAAATTTTAAACCCTCCCCGAGTGATGTTAATGAGCGCTCAACGAAGTATTTATCGGTTAGATTTCACAACTGGATGCTAAGAGAAGTTCAATCTACAAAGGCTGGACGAGGGCAAATGTCTGTCTTGTGTAGATAAAGGTTCAAGCTTAGCACAAAAATATTCCAAATGCGCAATGGATACTTAACACTTTTTACCGTGGTGATGGTTATGGAGGAATGTTCAAGAGGTTTAAAGAAATTCATGCGATTTTTTAGCTACAAAGGAAAATTTGTGTATCGTAGAAGTTGTTTGTAATTTTGTTAAAACAATATTTCCATTTCCAAACTTCCAAATTCCAATTCTTTCGTTTCTTTTTAACAGAAACATTACGCCAGAATAACAAAGAAAATCCGGTGCAAAAGTTTTACATCGCTCGAATCCCAAATAACCGACCATTTTCAGGTGTGCAGCAGATAGGCGGTGTTGGCAAGTGCGGGAAAGAAAATTGCTTTTCCCAGCTCGGGAGTGTGTTCGTCCACCACCGTCGTGTTTAAATGGTGCTTTGTTTCGCTGAAGATGGGGAAAAATTGGGACGAAAAGTGGTCGATAACCCGGTGCTGGCACACTGTGAACAACGGTTACATTCGGTACACTCGTTGCTTTTCCGACTCCCTCCGAAAAGTAGTAGTAAAACAGGATCTATAGAAAACCTGAGATGAAAAACGGGACTGTTTCGATCGATTTAAAGTAGGTCAGTTACACGGAGAAACCATTTCTCGTGGATCCTTGCTGCCAGCAGCTGGCGGGAGTGGGAACCATTTTCGGTCTGTGTTTCACCAAGAATAGCGTTCGCCTGTAAATACAACAGAAGGCTGTCTGGTGGAAGAGTTATTTGTTTGGAGAGAAAATTAACTCCATCTGCTAAGGAAGGCACGGAATGCCTGAGGTTGGAGGTGACACGGGCAACGTTTTCCAATTACAATCTGTGAAATGTACACACATATTTTCGTCTCGTCATTGTCGGCAGCAGCCGTTTGGCGAAATATTTCACTCGCTTTGGAGCTCATAAAGCGGCCTCCGGGGGTACAAGCTATTGGCAAACCCGCGTGCACTTAACTGCACGCTGTTCCGTTGCTTTATGGCCACGTACGTTGATGAAGGGAAACGCCGTGAAAATGTGCACATCGTATGCAGCCAAAATGCACACACAACGCCCGGGCAGCGTGCATTTCTCTCCCGTTCCGTTTACGATCCGGCACACAAATGAATTTATTTCATCACGTTTGTGCTCGCGCCTGCGACAACAACAAGCACAACAACGACAATGCGGCCAGTAGTTAATCCAAACACAGGGGGGTGGGGGGGGGGGGGGGTGCCTCGTGTGCAATCGATACACACACTCGAAAGGGTAGACGTGCACAAGGAAGCGAACGTGTTGCATGTACGCGCGTAATCCGGAAGTGCAATGGCCGCCCGATGAGAATGGCGTTACAATAATGGCAACCATAAGCCGGAAGGAAGCGTAAAGGGGTGTTGAGTGAAAAGGGGGGAGAGTGGGCTTCGGGGGCCTAAGACTCAAACAATGTTAGGATAAACGTGACAGATCGCCCCAAAAACACTGAAAAGTGAAGAAAAGATGTTGGATTTGGATTTGTTGTTAAAAACATGAAACAATTTTGATGACAAATTTAAATAAAACTTTGTGAAAGTTCTCTCTTATGGAAGGACATTCAACGATAATCAGGGGGGTTAATCGGGGTTCATCGTCGTGTTGTTCACGTGGTTGGATAATCTTCAACGCCTTACCGATTGCAAAAGTTCAAAAGCACGTAGAGAACTACAGAAAACAATAAAAAAGGCTATGGGTGTAAAAATGATGGTAAAAGTACGTGATCCTTCGCGTTTGCCTTGCTGTCGAGTGCGTTGTTGAGCAGAAAATGGACACGTGTCGCAAGGACATGTCGACAGCGGCATAATTTTGCACCGTATCGTCCTTGCTTACAAACACACACACACACACACCCGTCAACATTGTCTGAGTGGTGTTGGGTTTGTGGTAATCACAGGCTCCTCTCACTTGACGAAGAGACTGGGACAGAATTCTGAACCGACATGAGCAATGAAATTACCAACATTAACCCGTGCGGCGCATTTTCTTTCCAACCGGGGGGAGGGAGAACAATGAAAACCTGGAGAGAATTTTCTTCTGGCGACCGAAGAAAGCCGGCGCAGGCGATTGTCCGAACAAGTGGTGCATTCTAAGTCGAGCAGAAGACGTCCATTCTTTGCGTACGCTTGATGAATAAATAACACCTCGAGCGGGCCCAAGATCCGTGGAGATGAACGCATGAACTGTCAAACGCAAAATGCTACAGCTCGAGGACACTCGCGGTAAGGCCGGAGGAGTGTTAATGTAATGTCTTCTGGAGGAGCTTGCACAGAAGACAAAGCAAACGAGCAAACTCATTCTCGTGCCCAATTTATGAGCTTGCGGTAAACGAAAGTACGGCAAGTGGTTCATAAGTAGGAAGAGAGAGATTTTCTTAAAGAATTCGATAAACTGTCAAACAAACGGGAAAATATTATTTACAAATCGGAAGTTTTGCTCATGAATTTGAATAACTACTTGATTCCTGGTAGAGCAAATAATTATTACATTTTGTGCTTTACAACAAACACCAATTTTAGTATTTCATTACAAGTAAAATGTGATTGTAATGAATTAAGGCAACGAGTAGAATAAAAAAGTACGTATAGCATAAGAAAGAATCCTTTTTTCAAAATCATTTAGAACAATACGCTTTTATTTCAATTTAAAATCATTGAGTCATTGAATGGTTGTAAAATGGTATATACAACTCTTTTTCAGGCAATGTGAGTATACATAGATTGTAAACAAAAATGTATATAGATGTAGCTTACTACTGATACTAAAAAACTTTAAATATTTTGATTTTTTTAATACCATTTCAGTTTATTTCTATATGCCTAATGAATCATCAACAATACAAACTAAAGTATACAGTCACAGTAAGTGTTTCGTATAAGAAATAACTTTTTAACTGGCGTTTGATAACTCTTCTCTGGATGCGTGGCTTTAGTTGCAATGTGAATGAATTGGAATCTAAAAGAACACAAAGTTACTTAAAGGAAAACAGGAATTCCGTAGAACAAGTACAAGAGTAATTACTTCATGCCTTTGTTTTACAGCAAAACTGGTTCTAATTTTAATTGAATTTTCCATCCCATTTCCTGGACTCATTAACTTTATTAGTCAGTGGACAGCTCACTCACTCACTCACTCAAGTCTTTAGTGTGAGTTATGGAGTGTTACCATTCGGTACATTATTTTAATAAAGCATCGTCCGTACCTTTCCACGTTGCATTTGTGGTCGTCCATTGTTAGATGGGGTGTGCGAAACGGGGTATTACTTTTCGCGCACACCTTCAAGGTACGGAAGAGCGGGGTGGCCCATCATCAACACATCGGGCTCATCTACTCATCGTCACCAGCGTCGCGAGACGCGAACGGTGGCGTGACTCATCCGACGGACACCTACGGCCGGCCGCGTTTCGGTCCGACAGCTTGGACTTGGGATGGCGGTAATGCCCTGGGCCTGGGTGCTTTTTTTAATTCAATTTGATAGTGCACTCCTCACCCCTTCCCTTCCCTCGCTGTAGACGACATTCTTGGCGACTTCAAAGCGGACCTCGTTCTCTTCCGCCCCGCCGGGCGAGTTTGATGGTGGATCCGGATATGGAAAAGGGACCACGTTGAGATGCGTAAAAGGCACCTCTCTTTCACCGTCCCACCACTCTCGCCATGGTCCCACCACGGTGCGTGTGTGTGCGAACAAAGCGAATAAATTTAAACGAGCAACGAGCAAACGAGCGGCATGGGCGGACGGTTGGTGGAAATGGTCGCCGGAAGTGGCGGTTGGATGATTTCGATTTCGGTCCCCACATTTGCACCATTTGCGCCATCCGTCCACCCATCCAATGTTTTGCTTCCTCCCACTGGAGATGTCATCGCGGCGTTCTGCTTCCCTCGATTCCGGCGTTTGGCTTTAGCGGGAGAGGGACAGTTTTGTAACCAGTTTGGAGGGAAATTGAATTATTTCACCGTAACGGAAGCAAAGTCGAAAATGAAAAGTACAATTGCCTCGGGTACGACGCGCCCAAAAAACGCAAAACACGCGATTATTGGGGTCGTGGGGCGCGTGGTTCTGAACACGATTGGACAATGACAACGCACGCATACACAAAAAAAGGGAAAACCGCCAGACAACTGCTGCCCGCCAACGGAGCATTCCACCAGACGCCAAAGGAATTAAACGGCAAATGCGTGGATGGCCATAGGGAAAGTAAGCGTAAGAATGGCCGTCACATTGACTTTCGTGGCCTTCGGAGGCGCCATCCTTCGGCCGATTGTGTCTCGATATGCGATGGATTAACGTTCCCAATCCTTCCGAAAGCCAGCACCAAATCGACGTCCCATTAAATTGCTCCTTTTTTAAGCGCTCCATGTTTGTCATTTTGGCGACAGCATAATTTCACTCTTTGTCTGCATGTTTCTTTCGTAGTTGAAAAGTAAACATTTATATTAACAATAGGTGCACAACCGAAAAAAATAAATAAATAAGGTGTGGCATTTTGTTATTTGTTTACATTCGATGCATCGACTTAAGTTGTGTAAATGAAATTCAGATTCATGAACCAGAATGATTCTTTGTGTTTTAGAGATTCATCAATCGTTGAATGAGAGATTCATGAATCCCTAATATTAATCAATTGATGAAAAGTGATGAGCAAAAAAAAAGGGTAAAGAGACCTCTTTGTTTTTGGTCGCATGATCCACGCCAATGAAAGAATCATAGAGATTTATGAATGATCCATGAAAGATGCATGAAGATTCATTAAGGTTTCGGTTTCATTAGCGTTTGAAGATTCAAATCCCATAAGATTCATGAATCCATGTGAATGTATCTTAGCTGAACGATTCGTATGAATGAATCTCGAGTCAAAAGATTCATAAGACACAACACTAATCCACACGTTAATTTTAGACAATTATGTTTGTACTTTATATGTACTTATCTTTATTTTATCGTTTACTTCAATTTACATCTTCTTTTTGGGTTTTTTTTTTCATGAAATAATTGATTACAAACATATTTTTATTTCAAAAAATTATTTGCTGTTTCGATATAATGTTCACAGCATTAGGTTGGAGTTGTATAGTATCTTTCGAAAATGTTTGTTCTAAACCATTTAGCAATAATGAAAAAGTGTTTTTATGATATAAATTAACATCAAACCCTTATTCTCACGAGTTAGTAGGGTTAGCTGAAAGCCAGCAATAAGTCAACGCAATTCGGTTGGGTGTTGGCCGTCTACTATCCCTTAAGGTTTTATCGCCACCCCGAGGCTCCACACCAGAGGCGTCGTCGTTATCTATCGCCCGTTTATTATTTGCTCGTCGACGATGACGCAACGGTTGCAGGGCGAAAATAGCCGCAATTCTCTTTTTACTCCCCAGTTTTTTTTTGTTTGTTCATACTCCAAACACTAAACCAAACGTTGAGGGCACACTATTTCGCGGCGTTTGCGCGTGATTATTGTAACGCGGGGAAGGAAAAACTAGTGGCGGTAGGCGTGCGATAGGACAACGCCGGTGGTCGGCTTGGTTTGCTAAGTAGAAGAGCATAAGCTTTTTTTCCCCACCCGTTCGGTTTGATTCCGCAAACGTTTGCCGAGATAACGTTTGTTGTTGGTGTTGATAGTGCAAACGGTTAAGCGAGTCGCCAAATATTCGTTTAATCGGTTCGCTTCCGTTTGCGATTGATAGGGAATTGATGTTATTTGGAATTCTAGGAACTAAGCTTCCCTGTTTGAGTCCGGTACTCTGATAGCGTGTGCTGGTAATATTACCAACTTTGAACGTTGAAGTTAGACTTAACAATGAATGTATGGGTTATTGTAACGGGACGGACCTTCGTAAATAAATTAGACGAAGGTCTTGTAAAACAGCTCATGTTCGATTATGTATTATTGAAATATATAATATATCACATTCCTGGATAGTTTTAAATTTTTATGGCATTATTAAAAAGAAAAATGCGCCAAGCTATGAATTATTATTATATTACTTGTTCTAACGCTTAGACTCATCAAGCCAAAGCTACAAAAATGATTTCAGTATAGTTATACTTTGAAACGAGTTTAGGTTGTTTTGTTTCGTTTTCCCCGTGTTTTTTTTAAACAAATCAATGAAAAATATTTTATCCGTTTTTATTTGACCGACTTGAAACTCGTTTGCAAATAGGACACGTACATCATATTTTTATTTTTCCATCGTTTAACTAGTTGCGGCTCCACTACTAACGTTTGCAGAAAATAAAACCTCATATCTCCAACACCTAATCCCCACCCACACACATGAAACAGCGCCCCGACTATCCGCCCACCATAAATTAGAGCTTCCTCTTGGGGGTGCGATCATCACACCGAGGCAAATTGTATGCATTCCCGGTCCGACTTTCGCCAACTTTTGCTTCCCCATTCGGGCGGAATGGGAATATTAAATCTCAAAAAGCGCACAACAGAACGAAGGGGCGAACGGTTTGTCTAGTTTCCGAGGTTATCTTATCTGTTCGGGAGCCTCTTGTCGGTTTGCCCTTGCTTCTCTCCACCGTTGGGAGGGTTTGGTTTTTGCGCCCCCGTGTCGCATGCTCACGATTAAAGATTACTATTGTCGCGTACAAAATTGATCGTTCGGAGGGAACATACACAGGAAAAAGACACTTTCCGTGGCTCCCATCGCGCTCATCGATGACGAGCTAATAAATAATCAGTGACGCTGTTTTTCATTTTTTTTCCTCAGCAACTATCTGAAACTGAGGCGTACAGAAGGTGGCTCGACGCATGGCTAGAAATGGGGATGCCGAATTTATTCAATCGATCGGAAGCGGATATTCCGTTTTCCGGTCTGTGAATTACTTTGAATGAATTAAAAATATTTTTTACATAATACTTTTGAGTTTAGCAGCAACAGTCACATTCCCTCACTTCCAATTGGCAAACCAAATCCAAAGCTAAAGGTAAGTGAAACAGCATCGACAATAATCGATCCGCTACCATCGATATCCATCGTTCATGCCCGCCGGGGTTGGAGCTTCCTCATTCCGGGCGTTCGAAAATAGAACCATTGCGACTTCCACACGGTGGCCACCGGTGGTTGGAAAGAGCGCGGAAAAACGGGGTCACTTTTAATGGGCTTTCCTTTTTTTTTCGCTCGCGTGGCTGGTGCGCGGATGCGCTGAGAGACGATCCGTCGGCGCTGGTTTTAGAATAGATATTTCCTTCTCCTACCCACCCCAATTTCCACCGGTTCATTTTGAGGGCCTTTTTCCGCGGAACGCCTTGGGGGCGGAGGGTACGCATGCTGTCGAGGGTAAATAAATGTTCGCGTAAAGTGTACCGCCGCCGCCGCACAGTGGGCTTTAACGCGGAGGAATGGGACGGTTCCGTGGAGTCGTGATAATTTCATGTCTATTAAATGGTATAAAGCACGCACGGTATTTTTAAGCAATAAAAAAGCGCAATCAAATAAAAATTCTACCGAAAAAAATTTTATAAGAAAAAAAAAGTTGTATGATAGAAGATTGGCCAACATTAGCGAACGGACAAATTTATGCTTTTTATATTCTTAGTTGCGCTGCATTCTTTCATAGGAGTACTAATATACATTTTTGCATTCAAGACCTTTTTTACTTTACTACTACTTACTAAAGTTTACTGGACAGTATTCATACAACACGTCATATAAGCTAAGTAACTTTTGTGACTTGATAAAATTATTCCACTTTGCATTGCTTTGATATGCTTACAATTCTGAAATCATTAATTAATACAATATTTTAACAAAGATCTGTTTAATGGATTATGCAAAACCACTATGAGCCACAAAAACGGAACCAAACCCCGACGAGGAAGAAGAAAGCGGTCGAGAAATGGTTTCATATTGCCTCACTTGGAGCGAAAAAGAAGTGCTCTGCTTATGAGATGAGCCGATTTCTTCTTCATATGTACTAAAACCTCTACAGCCACGTAAAGAGGGGGGAAAATTGGGAGTGATGTGGATGGTAGGGTTAATTTCCAACGCGAGCATCTTCGCACCAAGTGGGATCTTTTCTTCCGAAAATATTGTGAAATTATAGACCACGCGCGCGCGAGTTGGGAGGTCGTTGAAAGACGATGATGGTTCCGGGAGATGTGTTTTCCATGTATCGGCTCAGGGAAAGTGAGAGTTTTTCTCCGTTTGCGCTGAAGCGCGCACTTGGCCAGTGGGAAAAAAAGTGGAGAATGTTTGTTTTGTTAGCGCTAACCTCATGTTTAAAAAAATATTATTACCTACACATTTGGGATTCTCGAGCTCGACCCAAAATTCTTTGAGAAACTTTGCAGAAGATAATGCGTAAAAGCAAAACTTCCTTACAACGGGCGTAATTATTTTCCCATTACGAATAATTCCAAACCCGTGAGCAGAGCAACACTCGAGAAAGCAATTTTCCTGCTCGAGGTAAGTAACGAGGAGCAAATGTAAACAATTTTTCTTTGCCTATTAACAAACGAAAATGGCCCTCCAGGAAAGGGGAAAACATGGTGGAACCTTTCGGAAAACCGCCAAACGAATGTGTCTGATCGAAGTGGGGGATTTGTCAAAGTTGTCGAAACTGACGATCTACACACCGTCCTACGTACGATTAATGGACGTGCGGTGAGGGCAAAGGCCTCGCCCAGCGAAGAAAACCGTACGATGATGGAAAAATCAACTAAAAAGTAAAGCAGACAGATGTGTGGCGACAGACGCCGGTTACATCTCGGTGGATTATGTTAGTCGAAAAAAACGGCAACTTTGTTTTGGGGCGGAACAAATAATCTCAGAAGAGGCAACGCGCACCGAGACTCATGTACCTAAGGCCAACATCTCGGCAACGATCTCCTCCCCTCTCCTTCTCTTGAACCACAACATTAATCCGTGGAAAGTCTCCGCGGGGCGAGGGGCCAAGAAAACGGATGTGGCGTCCATCTCCAAACTGCGTCGTCGTTTTCGTAGACGTTTCCTTTGCTTGTCTGTATGGTAGAAAATGTTTTTTTTTTGTTTTTCGGTGGATTTGACTCTGATGTTACGGAAAAGTGAAACCACCTTCATTGTGCCGTTGTTGTTTGGCTAATGTTTACTTAATTACATCAACCTGCCCATCTGCCCGTTAAGGTGGAAAAGCCCGACAGCATAACCCGTAACGTGATGCAATGGCAAAATAAAAGGTAGGATTAAGAAAAATAAAACAACATGGAAATTGGATGCGCTTTTCGATGGTATTACGGGGGTAACCATGCTAGGGGGAAATTTATGGGTTTCTTGCATTTTGTCATGGCTTTGCTAAAGCTTAAATTAAGCGGTTTCATGCGTATTACTAATAGTAGAAAATAATTTTCATGACCATGTTTGAAATTCTAATTGAAAATTATTAAAACTGATCAAATGTGCATCAAGTGCGACTGTTTATTTCTTTTTGTATGCTCCAAAACCATTGACGTTTCACGAACGTTCTGATGGGAATTCCAACACAAGTCTGATAAGTGCTATTAATAAAGCAACATTACACATATCTATCTTATTACGGTTAGCAGGCCACCAAACGCAGACCTCTTTATGTGTATGAAACCGCAATGGACTGAACTTTGCAGGGTGGGTATCAAATTATGTACAGTTTTTCTTTCCATTCTATGGACGAAAGCTTCCATTACGCCCGAAGGAACAATCGGGGATCAATTTCGGTGCGAAAAAGGTGAAAAAACATATCAAAACAGAAGAAAGTTTTCCACCGAAAAGCTACGATTGGGTGTGTGATAATTTGATAGCTCATCATAGACACGGGCGTCCGACAAACAACTCCATTAAACTTGACCCCTTGTGCTCCCAATCTGTGCCATCTCCACCATTTACCCGCAGGGTTGAGCCGCTCCCGTTTCGTTGGAGGAAAACACTAATCAATAATCAACCAACAAACTCAGCCTATTCATCACAAGCAATTCGATGTGTGATTGAAGGGAAGAGTGTGTAAAAAGTTATTTTTCCTTACTTCACATTTCAAGTCCGATGGATTCGTCCACATGCAATACTTTCACCGAAACTTCGCGTGCCAAAAAGGAAACATGTTTGATAAAAAGACGCCCGATAGCGTGGACGGTGTGTTGATGACGATGGGGAACGCATGGGCGCAACGAATCAGCGTGGAAGTTTCTTGAATCTAGTTAACCCACAATCCCACATTTCTACACCAGTAAGAAAGGGGGAGAAGGTGAAGGCGCGTAGCGATCGTTCATTTTTGCTATAAACATTAATTCGATCCAAAAACACAACCCGGCGAAGATTATACAACAAAAAGGAAAGGAAATATGGTGATCAAGCGTTTGGAGGACGACATTCTGCACAGAGATGGATAAAAGAAAACATCGCACTAGCCAATCCAAGGGGCTTGGCACTTATACTTCGGATGGGTAAGGAAATCATAACATAAATAATGCAAACAAATGAGTGAAAAGATAAAAAAAAGATGCTATCTAGAAAAGAAACAAGGGCCAAAGATCAAGTGAGAGATGAGAAAGCAATGAGACAACAACTGTATTTCAATTTCCAAGGACACAGCGCAGGATGCGGAGTGAATGGCATCGATTGCTCTTATCGTCCTTGAACAACATTCCTCCCCGCGCATTGTTCATCTGTCAAACTAGCGACTGACAACATCCTTTGCTCCTGTCAAACGAGCATCAAAACACAGCCTCCCTTGACTAACACACATTTCCCACCATTTTGTCCCTTGTGCATTCTGATGCAGCAAAATCGCGCACAACCACCAGTTTAGCAGCTACTGGGGTTGTGTGTTGATTAAGCTTATCAGCACCACGAATAATTGGAGTAGAGAAAAAAAAACAACCCTCCAATCGTACGCACACAAGGGCTACGGCTGTTTAAGGGCTGGTTGTGGTTTTTATTGTTTTGTCCCTTGTGTGTTGGTTGCGCTGATAAGAGCATAAAACGCGTGAGATAAGAGCATTGGATGAAAAAGGGAGCCTTTTCTCTCAGTGTCAGCTGCAGGCGAGCAGAAGAGACCCTCGTCTCGACTATCCTGTTTGGCGGTCAAACTCACAGTTGAGCCTGGGTGAGTTTCCTTCCTTTTGCAATCCTTTGTGTCGATCCCGCTCTTGCTCTCGTAGCGCTTTGTCTCTCTGTTTCGATTGACTTTTCACACCTTGCACAATCCGAAACAACTTGCGGTACGGGATGGACGGAGCCGCCTTTTCACATCCTTGTTGCAGACGTGCTCCGAAAAACGTTGCTCTGTTTTCGCGTCCCACATACCCTTGAGGGTGAAAGAAGAAAAAGCGACCCACCTTGTAGCACTGGATTTCGTCCAGCACGATCTCGGACTGCCGCAGGACGTGGTCCACCTCCTCGTACACCTCCCGCTCCAGGTCGGTTGGGGCCGCATTCTCAAAGTCCAGGAACACATCGTACGTTTTTGGCGTGCAGCAGGTTGATTCATCCCGCGCCAGCAGGCTCAGTAGCTTCCCCATGACTCACTGTGCGGGTTTCGGGTGTGTGTTTGTGCGTGTATGTGCGACGCAACTAAACGATGCTGGTATGATGCTCTTTTTTTTACTTCCAAATTGCGCGAGAATGTTTCTCGGGTTTTGAGGGACTCCAAGGCTACTCTAATGCTTTGGATGCTGCTGGCAAGGACACATGTAAAAACTAAAATCTCACACACTAACACTCCGACGTCGTTTATGTGAAAATTTACACCGTTTTGCCTTTCTTCTTTCGTTACACTGGATCTAAACTATATTTTCTTCGGGAATTTAACACTTCCGATTGAAGAATTCCTGCGGCAACCGGAGCACCAACACCAAAAACACCAACCAGGGTGCAGTGCACCTTTGTTATTCTACGTACTGAATTGCAGATTTTTTCATTGATTTTCCACAGAACCACTTCCTAATTTTCACCGGACTCGCAAGGTTGAATTAGAATCTACACACAACCCGCGATAAGCTGTAAAAGATATAGAATAAGAGAATTAAAGTAATGCTCAATTGAAGGGAAGATTGATATAATTTTCCCCCTCACGCGATGGTCAGGCGAGAAAAAGAGGTTGAATTATTTTTGGAAGCCTTTTTGTTCAAAAATATCCACATGCCAGCGAACCTTCTTCATACTAGGCCTCCCGCCGACAGTGAAAACTTGGTTGTAACGAAACACACGAACGGAAAAGGTTGCGTTTTTCGGATTTGCGCGAAAATATTCTTCGAAATCCAGCTGTTTTTCTTGTTCTTGGAAGGAAGATTTTGTTGGAATCTCACTTGTAAATCTTTTTTAGGACCCTTCATGGCAGGCAGCAGAGAAAAAGGATGACGATAAATAACCCGAACGGAAAAACCGTTTCCTAGCGGGGTTCCACAACCGCATTTGTGTGTGTTAATCTTTATGTGCCTTGGCAAAAACAATATTCTTTTGTGGAAAATTTTGTACGAAGAAACACACTCCAATGTTTTAGGAAAAAAAGTTTGTTAAAATATATAAAAGAATGAAATAAATGCTGGAACGCAACGGCGAGTATGTTTGCCACAATTCGAGGTGCAACGAATAATAATCGTAGCAACCGTATAACAATGCACCTTGAGTTGCATTTGCTGCATTTCAAGACCAGCTGCATCGGAACACACGTACGCAAACGAATACACACGCACACACAAGCAAACGAATGCATTTACAATTTGTGCGGAAGGCGGGATACGGTAGCTCGCGCTATACACACTTGCACAAATTGTTATTGAAATCTTTTATGTTTCGATTTCAACTGGTTACAAAGGACTGGAGTCTGGACAAAGAATTTTCATCTATTTTTCATTCTATTTCAGTTTTGTTTCCTATGCACGAAAAATAACTGACAGCACTTTGTTTTGTTTGTGTAAAACTCTGGACTTGCAATTCTGTTAGTCAAACGCCATCCGTTTTCATTTGTGCATTGTCCGATCAAACCACTAAGTTTTGTTACCTTATCGAAGCAATCACTCGTCGCAAAACACCAGAAGCGAATCCAGCGAATGTGCACCGATAAAATCCGTGTGCAATCAAACAGAGCGTTTTCTGTGATAGCAGTACCGACGCCGACCGTAGAACGTAGCGAACCGTACGTGTTTATCTCGCGAACATTGCAATTCGACTGGTCGCGGCGTAATGGAATTAGTGATGGCAGAATCGGAATTCGGAAGATTCGAACAATCGATCCCTAGGCGGATTCTACAGGATTGGATCTCATTGGACGGATTCGGACACAGATCAGATTTGCTTTTTTGAGACTCGATTTGATTCTATTCTGATCGAAAAAGCGAGTTATCAGTAACAATTTAATGGGGATTCAGATATGGATATTTAATTTTCAGGCCTTCATCTATTGGTTTACATCGTTTCACGACTGTTTGGTGGATTCGGATTTGAATGCCTAGAAGCGATTTGATTTACCCACCACTAGAACGAAACTGCAGCGGCATCAACAAGCTTCAAACACCTTGGTTACAACTGGAAATAATGGCTAAAAAAGCTCATTTGTTAATAACTTTTTAGTGCCTCGACCAAGTTTAGCAGCAGACCCCTCAAATGAGAGGTCTTTTCAGGGCGCACTACTTTGTGAAAGGTCATATTTTAAATTATTACCTTTTCTTGTTTTTGAGAAAAAAATCCGTGTTGGAACAGATTCGCCCGGCGGGCGAAAAGGTAAAACAACCTTGATTTGAAATTTTGATTTAAAAAAGCCAGTTTGAAATTAACTTTTTGTAAAAACTATAGTTCCTTAACCGATTTTAACAAACGATCCCTCAAACGAATGGTCTATTCAAAATACGTAGTTTAGTCTCAAGTATGTTACTATATTTTGACCATCTTTTCTAGTTTTTACATAAGTTCTCGCGTAGAGAAGAGAATACCACTTATGAATGAATCAATAAATATCCCGTTGATTTAAAATCGAACAAGAGACTGATGCTACTATTTATTTGTAAAAAGTTATTTAGAAATAAATAAATCATTTAAATTTTGTTTCCTTGATTTACCTGGGTAGAATATTCAACTCTCAGGAAAATGAGCCCAATGGAAATTACGGATAATGTTTCGGATAGGTTTAAATAAAAACGATAGCACGCATCATAGTTGGCATTTTATGAAAATTTTATTATAAAAAAAGAAGAACATGATGTTGGTGAATGGGTGTTGTGTGTTCTGTGTTGTGTATGTTTCCTGTGATAGTGTGATAGAACACACTTTTTAGTAGCTTTTAATATTTTATGCTTTCTGATGCTGAAAATCCTCTCTTTGGACATTCTACTAAACTTTTATGTTTCTATTGGATGCATTACTGTTGTGGTTTGTTTGTTTGTTTGTTTGTTTTTTTTTTTTAAATATTTTTTTTTTGTGTGTGGTTTTTGTGTGGCACCTACATTCACTATTGTAGAATGAATATTTAGATTTCCTTTTAAATCGTGTTTTGCTTATTTGGATCTGGACCGAGCGAATCGACATGAACCATTTTCTGCGGTTGTTCTGTGAGTATCAATGTTGCTTGCGAAGAGTGTTTTTCATCCTCACCCGCTGTGGACAGAATCCAAATATGGATATAGCCTTCCGGTTCGGTTTCTACTAGTGTATGTATTGTACTACTTTATGTATCGTTTTAGATCGAACGGGTTTTCTGCGAGAGGAGGGAGGCATGCTTGCATTGGGGATGAGCGTTCAAGTATGGCCTCGTAATGCTACGGGAACTATGGTTGATTGGTAGTGACGGACGGGGCAGGCTCCATGCATGCCCCGAGTTTGGTACAATTTTGCTCACCTTCTGACGGTCCATGCCGCTTCCTACTATTTTCGACTAATGCGTGTTTTACTCCGTGAGTTTCCCTCTTGTGCTTCTACAGCCATATTTTGTTTCTGGGTTTCGGTGTTAATAACACTATACCACTATGCCTTTTGCTTTGCTGTGAATTCGCTACTGGTTTGTGGTACTTCGGAGTTCTATTTCTTTTCAACTTTTATGCTTGTTCGGGTGTCCTTTTTGTAATGTGGGGAAATTTGTTTGATTTATTTCATCTGTTTGATGACCGTGGATTGTGTTTTATTTTGCTGCTCTTGAATCACATGCCGGCTCCTCTCATTCGACTTTTGGTTTATATGTTTTCCTTTGCTTCACACCACGACACGTGGTGGGGTCGTTCTTTGTTTGTTAAGCTGTAGTAAAGTCCATGTTTTTCTTTGATGTGGTGGTTTTAATTCTTTAATCATGCCTTCGCCCTTTCTGTTTTGCACTACGAATAAGTGCTTTTGTCGTCGTTTTGTGGCATTCACCATTAAACACTATGAATAAGAATAAATTTATATACTTTTGTTATGCAGTGGAGCATTTTTGTGTTTTTTTTTTGTGTTTGTATGTTTTATATTCTTCCATTAATAGTAATAATTTGGCGAAAACGAGAGCTTGTAATTACACACAATCGCTCTATCTCTCTCTCTTGCTTTTTTGTTCCTCTCTCTTTATGTCTCTCTTTCTTTCTCTTTATTTTTAATTTCTTAAAATTTATGTTCTAACACTGTTTAGCAGATTTTATTCTTGTTTCATCTTGTGTTGCCCATTCAAGCGCATCGCTTACTTCTGTGTTACCAGAGCTTGCTGTTCCTTATCCACGTCTTTGCGCTGGGAAATCGTTGCTCCTGCGAGCGAAAAAACGGGACTGCACTACGAACTTGTCAAGACTTGTTTTTCCTTTCTGCTCGGAGCGTAGTTTTGTAGTTGAGAATTACTATATCAATATCGAATCTATCTTATCATTCACGCACGCTCTATACTACCACTATTACACTGAACAGGACGATGTGGAAGGTAGGAAGGAAGAAAGGAAGGAAGATACTTGGTGGATGCGGCGGTGGCAATCAGTAAAAGATCTCTTCAAACGATGCCCGCACAATAATCGATATCGAATTAAAAACAGTGGACAGCGGATCGGCTACAGTATAATATTTTGTTTGACTTGAGCTTCATGGTTTTGTTTTCGTCTCCTTGTCCATTGTCGCATTGGTGGTTGCATGCTCCCCAGAAAAAGGGAAGCTAATGTAATTTTTTGTTCAATTTCATTTCACCATAGCATTTACACATTCAGCAGATACCAGCTGATTTGTATCGGTTGTTTTGAAGAGCTTTTCCTCTACTTTGCTATTCTTTTTATATGTTGCTAAAGTTTTGAATTATTTTAAAGCTACTTTTTTAAACTTTGATTTTTCCTTCATTTTCTGTTTTTTTTTTTGAGTCAAGCTTTGTTTAAAAAGCTGCACCAAACCTAATCGCTATTACATTTGTATGATTTTCTTGTTTTCTGCATTTTTTGCTTTCATTATCTGCCCCATGAGAAATACGTTTTGAAAATTCGATCTCTGATCGATTGCATTCTACGTTTCAGGACGTTACTTTTTTTTTATTAAAACCATACTACGAAAGGAGGAACACTGGTAAAAGGGAGACCTATTTACACGGAGCGTGCGGCGTGTAATCAACGAGAGGAGGCCGTCTTGCTGGAGCAAAGCCCTGCAACAAAGCTTGCAATTTTGTTCAGTATAGCGGTTTAGTAGAAAATATGCGTATAACAGCAACACAAAGATTCAAGTGTCGTAGAATAAGCTCGTTCGAAACAACTATGGTAGCACGCGATCGATATCAAAGAGCAAACACACTGTACCAAGGATCAGTAAAAGGATTTCATTAAAAGTTATAGAAAGAAGAAAGGGCGCAAAAGGTAAAACTCTTTTAAAAACTTATTCTGAAAAAAACGGGTCGAGTGAACTAAAATGACAAGGTTACTCTTTCATCGTTAAAAGGAAATATTATTTTATATCTATCATTAAAATATGAGAGGAAGTAATCAAATATACGTAAACGAGTTACATAACGCAAAGCAACAGCGATAAGGCGTGCGAGTTGCAGTGCCGACTAACGATTAATATGGCTGCGTTCACGTTTGAGCGACGCGTTTTGACGATATTCGCCAGCATTTGTGCACTGCTGAGCGGAAAGAAGAAGGTTGATTTTCCTTCCGTTTCTCTTATGGCTTTATCAGCCGACTTTTGACACACTGTAGTTCGATCATGCCTCTCGGCATGTATCTGCCGGTTGCTATCGTTTTGTGATAATTCATACTCTCTTTCTCTCTGCCCTTTACATTGCTTGATAGTACCTACAGATTACCATTAGTTAGAATCTACTCTAAAACGACGCGTACGATGACTTTGGATTTCTCATTTGTTTTGCTTTGCGTTTCTTTTATGCGTTATGTTTGTGTGTATGTAATTTAAATTTCCACTTCAGCTTCGGGCTGTCCTCGGGAAAGGGGTGGGAAGGAATTTTCACTCAACATTCATACATCATACGGCAGACACTCACGAACTTACACACGTTTTTCTTACTTGCACTACACTGCACAATTCTAATGTTTCCGCATCGTTCACTTGCTCCGTGTATCTGTGTCTGCTTCTACTCCTCTTAACGTCTAAGCTACGATCTAATGTTTAATGTATGCGGGGGGAGTTGAAAAATAGCAACTTCACACAAATGAAGTTTCTCCTTTTGAGCGATTTCTTTTACGGCTTTTGCGCTTTGCAGCCAAGTCTGTTCTGATTTTATTTTTCGTGTTAAATTTTGTGTTTTGTGCACGATCAGCACGAGCACTGTTGTTCCACATCCGATGGCTGGATGGTGGCGTAAAGTTCCGGAAGCGGTTAAAAATCCCACCCCACATCTTCTTATCACACATTTCAGCACAGATTTCGATTTCAGCGGAAGAGTATGCGGTTGATACCGGGTTGTTTTTGTTGTAATGGTTACAATATTTGTTGTTTAATACAAATGTATGTGAACGAATCTTTCCTACATTGGAAGAACCAAGAACAACTACTTTTACATTACATATTGTGTGCTTGAAAAACCAGGTGTAGAACGAACAAAAAACAAGTCTAATTTAACAACGTATTAAAGTAAATATGTAATAAATCGTATTTTCAATCTGAACATTGAACTACTGCTAAAGAATCGTATTTTATTTTTGTGCCACTTGCGAGAAACAAACTTATGTTGTGCCTGTGAGAAGATGGAAGATCGAGCTTACATCGAGTACACTTTCTCGCTCCCGAGTCCGAAACAGTTGGAAGTGTATGTTCCTCTTTTATCACAAGTCGTACGTGGGGCTGCTAGGGCTTTCGTGTTTCACTTCCGCAAAAGAAAACTGGTTCGATATTTTGTGCGCTTGAAGATCGTACATGTGCGATGGTCGACGATTGGAAGTGGTCAGACAAATTGTCTGTTAAATAAGTCAGTTACAGCATTGTGTGTATCTGTTTGCTACTATAAACTGATGCAGCCACGGTAGAAGTGTTACTATTTCGTAACACACATGTTGAGCATGTTTTGTTTTGCTTGTATTCTAACCGTGGAAACTGGCAGATACAAAGCAAATCGTATCACACGTTAAAGATAATGGGATTCAACTTTCCTTCAACGTACATTGGAATTTTACTACAATTTTAACCCAACACGCACGCGCCGCTCAGATCATGTGAGGAGTGAGATTTTACGTGTTGCAATGAGTATTATTTTGCCGTTTGCGAAAACTGAACATGCGGAAGGGCTTTGGGTAGAAACGTTCGAAAACTCTTACTCAAAACAAAACGTGACGCAAACTATCTTTATGACACTGAGGTTAGTTACTTTACTGCTACATACTTGGTTTTTTGTCATACTAATTTCCATCCTGGGATCGTTTCATGCTTTCTTTGGTGTATCAACGAAACTATCGACACTGGGACACACCCTCCGTCGAATGGTACGGGTTGTCGCCCTCTGGTTGGGAATAGTTGATCTTGACTTGACGAGCATAACACAGCGCATCCGCACATAACGCATCTGTGTGCCTTTTCTTAGAGAGCTGCCTTGTTTTTGCTAGCATTCGCTAGCTGGTACTTAAGCTCATCATCAGGGGGTTTCACCTAAACCGAGCGAACTAACCTTAAACCGTACCCTAAAGGAAGCGATAAAACAAAACGTTAACCTATCTCTATGCACAAAAAAACGAAACGAAACGAAAGAAAAACAACTCATGGCCATATACAATTTAACCGCAGCTCGCTTCGACCGTTCGATCCGGTCGTAATAATTATAAGCTACGCAATTACAAAGTGCTTATCCGATCGGTGATGTTGGTTTCGTGTTGTGTGGTGTTTAATTGTGTTGTTGTTGTTTCACTTTGTTTATCTCCCTGAAACGGAGAGGATCCGGAGGACTTTCTGCGTGGTTTGTGCGCTTTCGTCGGTGCCTCTTTGTTCCTTTTCCTTTCCATTGTCCTTTGGTTTTTGTTTATATCATTTTCCATTCCCTTCCTTTGCTTAATTTCAATCTCTTACACGAAAGAAAATCGGAACAGCACAAATTTGTGCGTAGTTGTACTGAAAAGCACAAAAGTTTTACGACAACGTAATCAAACTGAAACTAAATTGTGATGCGCAAACCTCGATACGGTCGTACGACGGTAAGGTCGTACCAATTGTGGAGGTCAAATGTTTGGTACTTTTGCGGTACCTTTTTGAGATTCTATTAGTTTTCCACTTCTTCTTCCGTGGTGGAAAGTTGTTGTCGCTGTGAAGGTGTGTGCCGGTTCTATCGCGGTCGATAGGCTATCTCTAGCATATCTAATCTCCTCTGGAGTACGTTCTCTTGGCGCTCAACTGGCCACCTACATAACCGTTCTTCATCATCTATCCGTGTGACCGTCTACTAGCAGGTCTTGATTAGAGAAACACAGGACAACAAGAAAACTAAACTAAACACATATCCAGAAGTCATCCGACACAGCTGTGTTTCTGCAGATGTACCCCGCGCGCGCGTCTGTCGTATGAATCCGGTGGTATCGTTCTTGCTTTGTGTAACCGCCCGCCGTTTCTTTCTCGGGGATTTTGGTCGGGCGTTTTAAGACGAACCCAACGATCCTTTCCTCCATAAAGAAACGATGGCAGAACGCCTTCTAGGTTTTGGAGCTTAGTACGGCGCAAAGCGGTTGTATCCGCCTCGATACATAGTCGCCTAAAAAGAAATAGAAGTTTGTTAGTAAGTTTTTGTGGTTCATGGAGGGAAGGTGATAAAGGGACACTTACCCCGTAGCCGGGTACCGGACCGATACCGTGTCCCAAGTACGGGTCAGCATACTCGGCTCTTCCGTAGCTGTAGGTGGCGAAACAAACGAGCCAATGAGTGGAGTTCGGATAGGGGTCGGAAGGGCTCCAAAGCTCCACCGGATATAACTTACCCAGCGACCGTAGTGTAGCCAGCGACGGTTGGCTGTTGGGCGGCGGCAGCTGCGGCTCCGTAGGCGCGGGCGGCAACGGCCGTGTAGTTAGCGGCAGAGTACGCCTGAGCTTGAGCCTGCGAGAGTGGCGTCTTCAGCAATGGGGCCGCAGCCTGCAAAAGGGACAGGAAGGGAAGAGAGCCGGTTTGTTGTGAGGTGAAAATCAATCTTTCAGAGGTAATCAACTGGCGCTACTCCCGAGTAGACCATGTTTTCCCCCTAGGTTCTCCCGCACCCTGTTCCTAATTCCATCATTTCCGATAATCAAAGTGTTCCATCAAAAATTCAAAACTCAATTCACTCAGCGTGAACTACACCAACCCCCCCTCCTATTGTTGGGATCCGTTTTCCCTCCACCTTCGAGTGTATGAGTCGTCCCGCATTAATGAAATCCAAGCTTGTAAGCCCTCCTTCTCTCCTCCCCAGCCTTCTGTTAAAGCACGATCGGGGGGTGGGGTGGAAAGTGAACCGACCCACCGGGGCTGAGGAAATTTTCTTCACCGGAATCCTCGCAAAAGTTAGTCATCGATTATCACGTTTCACGTGCTCCTTGCCTTCCCGTCCCCCACACCACTGGCGGAATCGGAAGCGAAACGTGCATCGCAGTGGGAACGCCGGGAAAGCCGGAAGAATGAGAAGGTTTGCCTCCCATTACCCATTCTCATTCCTCCTCCCCCCCATCATGCCGGGTGTGTTGGGATAAAATGTGCAAATTAAATTACTTCATCCGAGGAAGATTCTTACGGTTGGTTAGCGCTCATCGGTCGGTTTGGCGCACGGGGATTTGGTTTTGGTGAAACCAAGCGTCGGATCGCTCGGTTGCTCACTCGGTGGCTGGCTTCACGTGGAGTATATGTTAGTATATTCTATTCGGTGCGCTTGGCCAACCTTTAGCGCGATTAGAAGCGGCAAAAAAATCTGCGGAGGCGGTACGGAAACCATGTGTGTGTTGTGCTCTCGTTCGTAGGTTTTGTGTGGAGGAGCGCGGCGGCGGCTAGAGGAAGGCGATGCCTATGATTACGTATCAGCATCAGAACCGTCCGGACTAGAGACGTGCCGCTACGTGGGTGGGGCGCCGAGGGCAGACAAATTTACAAGGCGATACATACAGTTTCACCAAAATCGCTGCCGTTACCGGGAACCCGGTGAATGATCACGGAATATGTGTGCACGGTTAGTTCAATTTGATGTAATTTGCTTTTTATTATCTATTATGGTAATGGAAATGGGGGTACGGTTGAGTTGTGGGGTTGCAAATAAATTAACACAACTCAAACGCCGTACGGGACACGTGCAAAGGAATAACGGCACGTTTAACATTCTGCACCGTTCCGGGACGCGGTGAAACATGTTATTCGATGAAGGTATTTTCTCCAAATTACATTGGTTACGTTCAATTGCTCGTGAAGTTAAATATACAGTTCAAACATCCAGTCGTTCTTCGTAAATATATTGGCTACATTTCACATAAAAAATAGGTCTGTAAGGGTCGACATGATATACAATGCGGTAATGTACATAATAGTCTTCCGTAGGCCAAAACATTTCCAGCAATTCTGCATCGATAAAATGTGTAGCTCTTGTTAAGTTGTTTACTTCTGCGTAACAAGTAATTATGCCTTGAATATCGTATAGTTTTATATTTTACAAATCATTCAAAATGAAACTAGTAAACATTGAAACCTGTTATAAAACTAAATTGTCCTTGTTGAGCTAGTGTCAAACTTTCCCTAAACATACTTTTTGGGAATGTAATATTAATATCCCCGATGGCTACAAACCCGATCCGTCACAGTTTTCGGGAGGGAAACACTTTCTCCGTACCTCACGCTTAGCAGCTGGGTTTGACCAAATACGTGCGAAGAATAACTTCACCTTTGAAAGCACGCCAACGGCTACTAATGAATGGTATAAGGAAAACTAATGCGTTCTCCTCCGTTGCTTTTCCAGCGGAAAGGGGGAGTCAACCTTCAACCCAACACTGGTTGTTTGTGCCTGTTTGGCCGTTGTTTAGCTCCGTGGGAAGATAGATATGTTTCATCATTTTCCAGATGCGAATGATCATCACGATTCGGGAACATTTGTCCTTGCTCATCCCCTTTGTGCGCCCCATCGCAAGCGGGATTGATGAATACCAACGCACCAAAAGAGAGACCCCGTTCGTGTGTCTGTGCGTACGTGCGTTCCGAGTGAAACCTGGGGAAGGGTGTAACTTTTTGTTTCGCTTCCAGATAGTCACAGCGGCAAACGGGAAATGGATAATTCACAGGACGCAATACTTGCGGATTGAAATTAACTGCGATCCCCCGCGAATGGAGAGAGGGAGAGAGAGGGAGTCAGTAGATGAGGTTTGCCCCGGGAAACATTATTGCCTCATCTGTTCTGCTTAATTAGGAAATCCGAGGGAAAGCGGAAAGCGCAGACCTTGCGCGAATCGAACGGCAATAAATAATGCTAATTTATTAAATCATTAAACCGCACCCGCAACCCTCCCCGCAATCCCGAATTTTCACGGCCCGACTTGTGAACCGAAAATAGCCCCCCCGACTAATCCGAACACCCGGCCCGAAAATTGCGTGATTTGGATTTGCAGATCAGAGTCGTTCCGGCTCGGTGGGTTTATATTTTTGAAGGGGCGTGTTGTGATTCTCGGATTGTTCGTTTCCAAGCACGACTTGTTTTCATAGAGACTGATGAAATGTTTCGTGGCCTTCACCCCAAAACCCTTCCACCAGCGCAACCGGGAGTGAAATGCTGCTGACGTTCGTGTCGGGATAAATCGGGGTGGATAAGTACATCTTCTCGCCAGAAAAAGGGGTCCATTGAAGTATGGCGAAGTTGATCATTTTTCGGTTTTTCTTGGTAAAGTTACGGTAAGCCTTTTCGAGATTTTCCAGATGAAAAACAGTTTAAGCGGAAATGAGGAAAAGGGGGCAAAATTTCGATCCTTTGCAATCCGGGACTGGCTAAGTTCTCCCTCCGTTGCCTTATAGCAGCCCAAAGGGTAAGTGTTCGGTTCAAATAGCTATCAGTGAGCATTTTGCCAGAATTGGAAATTTGATAAAACGGCAGTAAACTTTCTACGCTTGGTTCTACAAACCACTAATGGCTTTTAATTAGGAAAATACTGCTGACGAAAAGGGCAAATCATTCTTAATTCAAAGAATGAATGGCAACTTCAATGGAAGGAAAAGTTCTCTTCACCAAAGGATGCCCTACTTCGTGGAATCATGTTCGTTGATTTCGAAATCATTATCCATCGTTGGCGTAAAATGATAAAAAAATTAAAATTTTGCATCATAATAAACCTCACCCAAAGGAAAAATAAAAGGTTGACGGCAACTTTCCCAGAACACCTAAAATTTTAACTAAACCCCATCTAGCGCTAGATTTGGAATTAAGTAAAAGATACTTACGTTCAAAATCGTAGGTTGAGCTTGAACCTCCGTCACTGGTTTTGCGGCCTGTTGCAAAAAGTAAGGCAAACCGGAAAGAATAAAAACAAACCAACGAAGAAAGGGAGAGAGGAAGAGAGAGAGAAAAAGACAAGATCATTAGTAAAATGTCACAGTCGATGGACGGTTTGAACTTAGTGTTTCCCCGAGAAGATTAACAAACATTCCAAGCAATGATAGCTTGAAGATTTTCCTTTCGTTTCGAATATTGATAACTTCAGAAAGAACTAATTTGTCGTGTTTTCACTATGTCACATGTTTTCATTACATAATTCACTACATAATTTTTACATCACTCTGAAAAGTTTGACAAGTTATTCTAAAATGTCTGGGTGTGTACTGGGAGTCGAAAATATGGACCGGATAAATACGGACAAAAGTATTCTGCATAAGAACACTACTCTGTTAAGCCTGAAAAAGCATTTTTAACATTTTGCAAAATAGGCAAAATAAATTTAAAAAAAAATGAACGATTGCTAATAATGAATCATTATTGGAAGAGTTATTACCGATCGTTTCGCAGCATATTGTCGGGGTCAGTGTGTCCTCTTTTTTTTAAACTGCATTTCACATGGGAATTCAACGGTGCACGGGTTTTATGTTCTATCTTATGCTCTCCGATGGTGTAAAATATATTATGTATGGCTTTGGATTATTATGTCACCCATTTACTTCCCGGGCTGTAGGAAAAATCGCTTCCAATCCGGATGGCACCAGCTGGCTTGGGGGTGGGAGATTTCAATGACACTCGATTTATGATCTCGTTGTGCGCGTGTTAAATCGCTTCGCTCCCGAAAGGCCATCGGGAAATAATGCTCCCCCCTGGGGACACGCGTGCCCGGGTACACGCTGTACACCGCCAGGTGTGGAATATTGGTGGTGATTGAATTTATCTACCACGCGAGCCAATGCCATTTTTGCCCCAGCGTTTTGCAATTTGAACAAGATTTACAACATTCTATTGAATCAATGCTCGCCCGCAGGATCCAATGAGCTCCGGTTATGATTGGTGGGTTTTTTAGAGGTAGGAAAGGGGATTTGGAGGGAGAAAAATATCGACCGACATTCGCCCTCGTCATGGGTCGTACAGCTTGCGACACCACCAAATGTCCTTAAACGAAAATTGGCACATTCATGTTTCGCCGTTCCGCGAACGTCAATTTCGGTTTTACAAGACGACGGAATGATGTCGCCTCCGGGTGAAGGAAAATGCCCACAACAACGGACGCACGTCCTCGGGTGGAGAAGACCGGGGAGCATAATGGCAACATCGGTGATCAATGCGTGCCATGCGGTTGCTTGCCCCAAGATTGACACATTCCCGGATCGGGTCGCCCGTCGGGAGGATAGGGCGACGTTCGACCTCAAAACCAATGTGCCATGTTAGGCCGGGGAAAGACGTCGATCATTATCTCGGTGGAAAATTGCTTCTAATCGACGGTAAAACGTTGTCCGTGATTTGCCAAATTCTATCGGTTTTTCGAGGTTTGATTCTTGTCGGTTTTGAACGCACACGTGGGACACAGAATGTCCAAAATGCTGGAGTGGAGGGACTGTACAGTGGCTGGAGTTGGTAGACGCGTCCATCAAGGGTATGCCACACGACGTGACGTTTCCCAAACACCGTCGCAGGGTCTGTGCCTTGACGCAGATGGCATTTGATGGCCATTTAGCTGGAGGGTATTTTCACCCGAGGCCGGCCTTTCATCTATCCGGATAAGCGCCTGTGGCAGCCTTACAATTGCGCACAGCACTGTAGGTTTTATAAAAATGTGCGTTACATCAAACGAATTGAAATATTGAATTTTAACTTTAAACATGTAGTAGTGTGCTTAGCGTAATTTAGGAAGTAGGAATAAAATTCGATCCTTTCCGATCTCAAACTTCGTCGCGAACGGTTCGATTAATTTGTGAGAAAAGAACACGCTAAAGTGGTGACCCCGACGAAAGTGACCCGACGACCCTGTGAATAAAAAATCTACAAAAAGTGACATGGCAACCGAAGACAATAAAACTCCTGTCGCTGAAGGTGTCAGCGGGCACGCGGAACCGTTCGTCGAATCTGTTAAAGTGCCAAGAATAAACCCGCCCAGCATGATGGATACCAATATCGAGACTTATTTCCTCTCGTTGGAATTTTGGTTTGCAGCATCGGGCATTAGTTCCATGCATGACGCACGTCGGTACAATATCGTAATGGCGCAAGTGCCGCCCAACAAGCTAACCGAGTTGCGCTCCATTATCGACGGAACACCGGCAAGTGAAAAATATTCGTATATAAAACGCAAATTGATCGAATATTTTGCCGATAGCCAACAGCGCCGCCTCCAACGTGTACTATCAGAATTACCGTTAGGAGATCAAAAGCCCAGCCAATTGTTCAACGAGATGAAGCGTGTGGCAGGCAATGCTTTAGGCGAAACGGTATTGCTGGATTTGTGGGCTGCTAGGCTGCCGCCGCATGCACAGGTAGCGGTCATTGCTTCTCGAGGCGATGCGTCGGACAAGATAACAATAGCCGATGCCATCGTTGATTCAATGGGCCTTCGTAGAGTGGACGCCATCGATCACGTGCAAACGCCGACACCAACGACACCTGTTCGAGAAAAAGCGGTCATTGACCCAATTGCGGAGCTTACTCGTGAAATCGCATCGTTATCTAAGCGATTGGATAAAGTATTGCACACCGGAAAAAATACACGTGGGCGATCGCGTTCACATTCTCGTGGCGGAGAATGGAACAAAAGTCGTCACGAAAGAGATCCTTCGAACGGACCTTGTTGGTACCATAGAAAGTTCGGGAACGACGCCCGAAGGTGCCGAAAACCATGCACCGCCGGTGCACGTGGTCCAACAAGCCAAGAATGAGGTTGCTCAGCTGAAGCAGTGGGGGACATCGGCGAACAATCCACCACTGCCACAATCTTTCGCTTACGGGTAACGGATTCGACCACCAGGAAACAGTTTCTGATCGACACGGGAGCAGACGTATCCGTGGTGCCGCGAGGAATACATTCAGCGAAAGTGAAGCCCTCTTCTTTAAAATTGTTTGCCGCGAATGGAACACCCATAAAAGTTTACGGAGAAGTACTATTGAAAATAAATCTTGGTCTTCGTCGAGAGTTCTTATGGAACTTTATGATTGCGGACGTGCAATCAGGAATAATAGGTGCAGATTTTTTAAGTCACTACGACCTATTAATCGACTTAAAACGCAATCGTCTCATCGATAACACCACCTATCTCGAGTCAAGCGGATCACTCGACAAAACCAGCACGCTTTCCGTAAAAACGTTTTGTGAAGTATCGCCGTATGCAGATCTATTAGCCGATTTCCCGACAATTACCCGTCCCGCTACCCCGGGAGCAGTCAACGGATCGTCGACTTGCCACCGCATCGAGACTACTGGCCAACCTGTTTATGCTCGACCGCGACGCTTGTCACCGGACAAGTTAGAAGCAGCTCGTGCGGAGTTTGAAAACTTAATGAAGCTCGGGATTTGCAGACCGTCGAGTAGTAATTGGGCCAGCCCCCTCCACATGGTTAAGAAAGCAGATGGTTCTTGGCGACCATGCGGGGATTACCGCGCCTTAAACGCGCAGACCATTCCGGATCGGTACCCCCTACCGTACCTTCAGGATTTTACGTCGAACTTGCAAGGTAAAACTATTTTTTCAAAAGTTGACTTGCAGAAGGCGTTTCATCAAGTTCCTATCCATCCTGACGACATCCCGAAAACGGCCATCACCACTCCTTTTGGACTCTTTGAATTCTCTTTTATGACTTTTGGGCTAAGAAATGCAGCTCAAACCTTTCAACGCCTCATACACGAAGTTGTTCGCGGTTTTGATTTCATCTTTCCCTACATCGATGATCTGTTCATCGCGTCGTCATCACTAGAGGAGCACAGAGAACATTTGCGCTTGCTATTTGAGAGACTCAAGCAGCATAACTTAACGATAAACGTTGCTAAAAGCGAACTGGGACGAGAAAACATAAACTTTCTGGGACATTCCGTCTCCACCGAAGGAATCCGTCCACTTTCGGATCGCGTCGAGGTCGTTAAAAACTTCAAGCTGCCGTCTACAGTTAAGCAACTAAAAAAATTCTTAGCCTTGATTAACTTTTATCGACGATTCATACCGAACGCAATCCAAACGCAAATACCGTTATTAGCAATGACACCTGGCAATAAGCGAAACGATCGTACGCCGTTGAAGTGGACCGACGAAACAAAAGCTGCATTTGAGAAATGCAAAACTCAACTCGCCGAAGCAACCCTACTGGCTCACCCCGTTAAAACAGGAGAATTGTCCCTCTGGGTTGACGCTTCAGATATCGCCGCAGGTGCGGTCCTTCACCAAATTGTCGATGATAAGGTTCAGCCGCTTGGATTTTTTTCGAAAAAGTTTAACCCCGCTCAACTACGCTACAGTACATACGATCGTGAACTCACTGCGATATTCCTCGCAGTGCGGCACTTCAAGTTTATGTTAGAAGGACGGAGTTGCCACATATACACAGACCATAAACCGATCATCTACGCTTTCCAGCAGAAGCTTGATAAAGCATCCAACAGACAAGTTCGCCAATTGGACTTCATCGGGCAATTAACGACAGACATCAGGCACATAGTGGGCAAGGACAACATCGTAGCAGACCTACTCTCTCGCATCGAAAGCATCCAAACTGTACCAGTGCTTGATTTCGACGCGCTAGCTGAGGACCAAAAGACCGACGGCGAACTACAGGATATTCAGCAGGGTAAAATTAAATCTTCATTGATTCTAAAATATTTTTCGGTTCCAGGCGGAAAGCATCAACTGCTTTGTGATTGTTCGAGTGACAGCATTCGTCCTTTCATTACAAAGCGGTTTCGCAACGCAGCACTCCAGGCAACGCATCATCTATCCCACCCTGGCACTCGTGCAACAGCCAAATTAATGACTGAGAGATTTGTTTGGCCGAGCATTCGAAAGGACAGCATCGCCTTCGCCAGAAACTGCATCCAATGTCAGCGCTCGAAAGTGACCCGACATACGCAGTCGCCAATAGCGCGGTACCCAGCACCGGACAGCCGATTTTCGCACATAAATATCGACATCGTTGGACCCTTCCCTCCGAGTAAAGGAAACCGTTACTGTCTTACAGTCATCGATAGGTTTACTCGGTGGCCGGAAGCATTCCCCATGCCGGACATGACCGCGTCTACAATCGCCGAAGCTCTAGTCTCCGGATGGATATCCCGATTCGGTGTTCCCGCCTACATATCGTCTGATCAAGGACGACAATTCGAATCATCGCTCTTCACCGAATTGACTCGTTTGATCGGATCTAAACACCTGCGCACGACTGCCTACCACCCCCAGTCTAATGGAATCATCGAACGATGGCATAGGACCCTTAAGTCGTCGATCCTTTGCCACGATCCCAACTACTGGAGTCAACATCTACCGATAATTTTACTTGGATTACGGACAACCTACAAAGAGGACATCAAAACTTCGCCTGCTGAAATGGTATACGGTACGACTCTCAAGATACCGTCTGAATTTTTTGTTGACAACCTGCAGAGACCTAACGAAACAGAATTCGTCGCTAAACTCCGATCGACTATGCGTGATCTTCGCCCCCAAGAGACTGCCAGGCACGGGAAGCGAAACATTTTCATGCACCAGGACCTGCGAACATGTAAGAGCGTCTTCGTTCGCAACGATTCAATAAGACCATCGTTATCGTCTCCGTATGAAGGACCATTCGAGATTCTTAATCGAACAGAAAAGTTTTTCAAATTGAGCATACGGGGACGTGAAGTCAACATTTCGATCGACCGTTTGAAACCCGCGTACGTATGCAGTGAACAGCCAGCGTCAACAGAACCAGCAGCCACAACTCCTGCCGAGATTCCACCGACTAGAGTAACTCGCTCTGGCAGACGAGTTATTATCCCTTCCAGATACCAGTAGAGGGATCCTAGTCTAGGAGGGGAGTATTGTGGCAGCCTTACAATTGCGCACAGCACTGTAGGTTTTATAAAAATGTGCGTTACATCAAACGAATTGAAATATTGAATTTTAACTTTAAACATGTAGTAGTGTGCTTAGCGTAATTTAGGAAGTAGGAATAAAATTCGATCCTTTCCGATCTCAAACTTCGTCGCGAACGGTTCGATTAATTTGTGAGAAAAGAACACGCTAAACGCCTTTGAGTTTTCACTTGGCGCAAATGATATGCACGGTTCGCGGAATGGGACAACATCGTGCTCTAAATTAAAGTCCTGTCTCCTGTGGTGCCTCCCGACGCCTTTCAAGTGCGTCCGGGCGTACCAAGAACCACAACGCGTGTACACAAAATAGCACGGAGTGGATAAATTTATTTTGCAGAGTTCTTCTTCACCAACGGTAGCCCTTCAACGTACGATTTCGGGAATACCGAGGTCCGCTTAAGCCAGGGTTTCGCGGGCAGGGTTGGTTTTAAATGACTTGCCCGCCCGGTCGTCAGATAACATCTTCTCGTCCTGTTGCATCCCGTGCAAAATGTCCGTGACACATTGGAACCCTCTTCCGGGCTACAATCGAGCCACGGTTTGGGATTAGACCACGCTTGCACACGGACTCTCGGAGCTCACATTCTTCCCGGGCCCGATGCGAATACAACCAGAAACAACTGCGAACGGCTAACACCATCGAGTCGTCGGCCAGCAGGCCACCGCACTGTTCCACATTGTCTACAAATCTGTTCTAAGCTCCAATCCTTCGCTCTCGGTAGCTTTTAATCGTCCTTGCGCCACTCAGCTACCTGCCCGGACAAGTTCTCTGCTGCTTTGTGCTGTGATATGTTAAGGATACGGGTGGGTGACGGGGCGATCCGATAGGCTTTCCACTTCCTGAAACCTGCAAAAGAGCACCTGGAAACCGACGGGGGGGAAAAAGGTAGCAGGGGAAACTGATAGGCGAAGCATTCGGTCGGTTAGTGTGGTTTTGGAATTGAAATTGATTCCGAATTTGATTGCAATTCCCATTTCGGGACCACCTGATTGTTCCATTTTCCCATTTCCAGCACCTTGCGGTTGTCTACCAGTCCCCCCCATACCCGTTTCCACCCGGAGGGGATATCCAAGGTTTGGTCCAGGGATTGTTGAACACCGAACAGCAAGCGACAGTGCTGTGTGCGTCGGGGTTTATTGTGTGCCCATTTGCGATATTGTGCCGTTTATCCCGTGGGGGGCTTTCCAGCAGCGTGCCTTTGTAGGGTCCTTCCCACACAGAAAGGTACAGCCGCCTACACACGACTACAAAGCGGCCACCGGAGAAACTCGGCAACTGGCGTGTCGCTTTCCAGCCGCTTCCGGGGATTCTGCCCGTTTTCACATCACATTTTACGTCGAATCTCCCTGCCCCAAACACGATGAATGTCGCGCACCCCGGCGTATTGGAATGGAGTTTGTCTCCATGTTTTTCTGTGGGCGTGTGTGTGTGTGAGTTATCAGTCGCAAACTGATCGAATTTCCGACGAGAATTTCGGCCAGAATTGGAATCCCGGAATCGAATTAGGGTCCGGAGCTAATGGAAGATGAAATGGATTTTGCCATTTGCTGGCGGAAAATGCGTGTATGTGTGTGTCTTTGATCGGATCGGATGAGAGGGGCAGCAGCGTTGGAATTATTGACTTTCTTTTTATTCTAGTTATTTTTCTATGTGTTATCTTTATAACCTCCAAACGGCGAGTGGAGTTTGTGGAGAAAGAAGCGAGCCAAGTTGATATGTTTGATCGTTGACCGGCACTAAAGTGGATGTGGAGTTGGCCTCCCTTACCTTACCTTACGGCTCGTGTGTGTGTTTTTTGTTTGTGTGAATCAAGATTTTTCTCGGCCTTTCACCGAACTTGAACACCTCTGGACATTCTAGCTTGTTCAACGAACAATCAACGCTAGATTGTGATGTCATTAGAAAGTGTATTTCGTTTTCAGGTAAGCCTGGGAATTTCCTTCGGGTTTTCCGAGCATAACAATACACGGTGCCCAATTCGTTAGCTTCGCACATCGTTAGACGTGATGGCAAATTTGCTAAAGAATCATAAAATAAAAATAAATATTTGCAAGCCTTGAGTAAGAGCTTCGCATCGTCATCGGAAAATCAACAGAATGGCCCAAGGAAACCACTCGTTCCGGACGCGACGGTGGCGGATATTGAACTTTTGATCAGTCATCGCGTTGGAGTAGGAAAATTTGCATTATTACAATTAGCTTCCGTTGTTGATTTATTGATTCGAACGGTTGCTAGCATGGGCCTAAAGAATCACAGAAAAAGAGATTTCCTTACCGAGCAGGAGGTACTATCCTGTGTTTTACTGCCGGAAATTGCGCGGGCAAGCTATTTAATACATTTTACTCAAGTTTTTACTTCTCCCCGCTTTCAGTGTTTCAGTGCAAACAGAAACCGACTCAGCCAAGAAAAACTCAATCAAAAGAATATAAAGCGAGTAATAAAATAGCGCGTAATCTAATTGCTGCTGCTTGCACAAATCTTGCAAATGGGAAAAAGCTCAACTCCATTACGTTGTTTTGCGTGGGAATGGGGGAAAAGACTTTATTTTATCGATGACAGGTGGCGTTTATTTGGTGTTTAAAACAGGTTGAGCATGTGTATGTGTGTGTGTAAAAGTAAAAAAAACTGATATATCAAAATCTTTCCGCACAAAAACAGAAAGTCCTCAACCATGTTGCCGCTATCGAGGAAAAACTCTTCCCTCGATGGAGGCGCCTGGTGGTTTGTAAAAAAAATAACACTAGTTAGTCTGCAGTCACCCTTCAGTTTGCCGGCACTCACGTTCCTCGGCACGGCGCCAGGGCCATAAATCGCGGCACGTTACTAACGCACGTGCGCTGCCCCGGACACGCGCTTTCGAATGAGATTGATTGCAATGTGTGTGAGGGCGTATTCCGCCGAAGCTTGTTGGACGCGGGATGAGTCGTAATAAAATGATGAGCACAGGGACAAACGGGCAACAAATCTTCCCGCTGGCACCGGGAAGCGACCACTCCAACCTCGGTGGCTCGGTAAAAACGTCAAACTTGTCAGTGAGCGTGACGAAGCGGCAATGCACGGGTGAAAAATAGCATCCTTTCGAAAGCAAATAATGCAACGAATCCCGAAGTGGGACATATAAAAATCAGTATTTTCACACGGCAGTCGAGAGCTGAGTCAGAAAAAAAACACCCATACCGATATTGCCCCATCATACAAGAGGAATCTATCCAATAAATAACGGCGCAATCGGTACAAGGTGGTGGCTTCCCCATATTCCTTGCTTCACATTCGCTTTCCACAACTCGTTCGATGGTTTCCGGTGCGTCGGGAGAAAAACCATAACTACGATCCCGAACGTGACGAGACACTCCGATGGAACTGCAGTGCGCCATGCACCAGCGAATCAGTGGAAAAATATAAATGTCAGTCGAAAGGCGAGGAGGGAAAAACTGCAGCCCCGGAGTGATGGTAGTATTTTGTCACAATTTTTCACTCGACGCGAGCATTTATTTTTTTACCTCTTTCGATTACCATGTTTACGTGATTTGTGAAACCCTTCCCCTACCCTGCCATGTCCGGGGGGGTGGGGGAACAAATCGAAAAATGATTGATGTTACTGCACTTGGCCACTCACACTTCAGAACGTGACGTTTTTCGTCGCAAACCGCATCACTTTCCGATGTGGGGGAAATGGGGCCGGTCGGAAAAGCATACGAAAAAAACCCCCAATGTAACGAATGAACTTTTGATCACCTCCAGAGTAGGACCAAATCGTGATTGGCAAATCGAATAGTTTTTTCCCATCCATATTCATCCGGTAACTAAATAACGATCGCCGGAAAACGGTTAGTTGGCAACCTGGCTGCGAGGCAGAGTGAAAATTGAACAAAACGGGCCAACCTGTTACTGGTTTCCACACCACACTTCCTGCCGACGGAATTACAGAGCGTAATTAAATTGGTGTTGGCCAAACACGGGGCAAACGGTACGTGTCATGTGCTTCCCATTTGATAGTTTCTTTTTTTCTCCACCTTCGGGACCATATAGACCGATGATAAATGACTTTCGCTTGTAGTTTGCGAGTGTGTGTGTGTTTTGTGTGTATCGGTGTTTTGCGAGGTATTCAAGGCGTGGGAAAAGTTGGACGGCATGGGGGAAGTTCTGCTTCGTTACACCGTGACGCCGAAGGTAAACATTGCCACCCGGTCGTTCGATCAATTAGCTCGTTTATCCCGTTTTGCGTGGTGCCTTGTTTAGCGCCTACACGCTGCACGTTGATGCAATTGAAGTTCGTCCTCGTCGTCGGGACAGCGGGGACATGAGCGCGTGAAATAATCCAATCCCGTGTGAGACCCTCATCCCACCCCCATTTCACTCACCTGTAGACGATAGTTCGGGTCCGCTGCAGCCGCCGCTAGATGGTACGGATCGAAGTAAACACTGCCGATTGCGATGAGTTTAGTTGTTTTCCCCAACGAGGCAGACGAGACGTCCAGTTTACGCGTGTGTGTGCAGGTTGATGGTAACCACAGTAACCGCGTGGGACGATCCGATACAGGGTGGGGAATAGAAAACACAGAGAGAAGTTTCTGTTAGTTGATGTTGATTGATTATTTAGTGCGCATGCGTTTCCCGATCATCAGCATCTTCCACGTTCCACGTCAGCGGCTTCACACACTCGAGGGAGTTTGTTTTCATCGCTTTTCCTTTGCCGTCCCCTCGGGGGTGGGGGGGGGGGGGGTCAAGAGTGGACACGTTGCTATCTCCGCCCTCCGGAAACCACTCCCGGGCGCAAACGGGAACGGCAAAATCGAAGAAAGAAAAAAAAAAAAAACCGAAGGCCGACGCGGAATGTAGGAAGAATATTTGATTTTCCCGTTTGGTGACCACTCGAGAGAAATGCTTCGTTTGTTTGTTTGCTCGCCCGCTTGCTGGCTGATCCATCCGTGTTTGGTGTTGGGACCATTTTCCTCCACACACTCATACGAAAAAGAAAAAAAAACACACACATCCACTCATACGTCTACAAAGCGGGAAATCTTCTCTTCTCCTGTGTGTGCATCCTTTTCGAAAGTTGTTTTGGAGTTTGTAGCTCGCGTGCGACGACGACGACCCGGGAGGAGGAGTCCACGGAGGGAGCCGTGTGAAAATGATTTATTGATCGTTTGTTGTTGGAGGGATTTGCCCGTGGAAAGACATCAACCAGCGCCAAGCTCTGGTGCGGTGCGAGCTAAGCATCGACAAACGGCAGAGCATTGCATTCGCTTACTTTGGCCCCGGGTGGTGTTGGTAAAGGGAGGCGGTATGGTATTATTTATTAGTAGTTAGAGAGAAAACGAGCGCGAACGGATGGACAACGAACGGACGCTGTTTGTTTTTCCAACGGGTTTCAGAGATTTCCAATCGGAATCGTGTTTGCACTTTTTGGAGAGAAGGAGCGGGAGAGGATTCTTTTCATCGAATGCACGCCTCGCGCCTCAAAACTGTTTGAAGAGCAGTGAAATATTAATTGAATTTCTGATTATCTTCCAGTCGTAGCCGTTCTCTTGCGGTTAACCTGACCAATATTTTAAAGGAATATTATTAAACCAATATTTCCACGAACTATGCAGGAAGAGACATGAACATATTTTACAAATGTGATTTTAATGTTGAAGAACTATTGAAGTTTAATGTTTCTTCAGTCATTTTATTTGTAAAGTAAGGTTCCAAAACCATATCCATGAAAAATAGGAACCATCATACTCATCTCCAGTAAGTTACTTAAACTTGTCGTGACAAAGTCCTCCAAGGTAATCGACCTCCATCGCCAACATATCAAACATCCTTCCGTCACAAGCTTTCACAAAGCGGAACAATCAATTCTATCCTCCGTGCGCTATCGCGCGCAATCTTATCACGGAAATCACGGCGAGCATCGGAAGTGAGAACAAAACATCAAATAACGACAATGGGAAACTGTTGAGCGAGGGAATAACCAGCCCCGGAACTGGCTCGTTTTCACTTTAGGACGTCCCATTACCCCCCCGCCGAGGATTGTGAGTTCTCTTTTTCGCATCCCGAAGGAAGCAATAGGAAACCCTACTTAGCCATGATCATCGATGATTGTGCGAAGTGGATCGCCCCGGAAAGTCCATGAAGGAGCCTTTTTCGACGAAGGCTATAAGGCTGCATTCGGGCGTTATCGATATTACCTACTTTCCATCGGAGCCGATCAAGGAAAAAGGATGAGCCGATGGATGAATGGATGGATGGGATGATTGGATGAATTCAACCACCAACACTTTATGTGGTGGCGCCGGTCGAAGTGTAATTTTTATTCTCCTCCCTTACTTCCCGTACCTCCAAGGGGAATCACTTTTTCCAAAGGCAGAAGCAGGTATAAGGTGTATAAACTTTTCTTTTATTGCCTTAAAAAATGAAAGTTACTTCAAAAAACGGAAGAGGCAAAAAAGAAAATATCGCTTACTGACAACTTTTCTTTGAGATGTTCACAACGAGTTCAATAGATTCCAAGATGGCAATCGATGGAATTATTGTCCGTATGTGCGTGTGCGTGTGTGTATGTATCTGTTGGTGATAGTATACGAGATGGAGAATATTGCAAACGGCGTCTCGGAATGGATGAAATCAAATTTTACGAGATCATATTTCCTTTCCTCCTGCCAGCGGGGTTTTCCAATGGAAAAGAGTGCCCCAAGCTGTTGTTGTGCTTCTTTTTTTTTGCAACAAAGTCAAACGTTTTCAACGTGATTGAACAGACACAGCAAAGCCAAACGGAATAGGACAAATTCCGGGTTTTACAAAATGTGCTCATTTTTAGCACGTTTCCAACGGCCAATATCTAAACGCGTTAATGACACAGATAATCATCGCCAGTAACACGGCAGAGTTTCAATAAAAACACACACCCACACACCCAAGCAGCGTGCAACGATTTATGATAAAAGTTTGCCTTGTCGGCGGAGGAACTCAGCTCCAGAACAGAAAGCAATATCCATCGACGGTTCATTTCCTCCGGAAGCTCATCGCGCTGGGGTTGTAATATACTGGCAGTGTAATCATCCAAGATAAGCTTTTAAATCTGTTACCATATTTTTTAATATCTCGATAGAGCGATCGAGTGTCTAATGATCGTTATCGCGGGTAATATATTTTTATGTGTTTGGAACGAAAAATAAGACCAGCGCGAAAAAAAGCAAGTACGCCGCGTTTGCATGAGTATCGAATAGATAAAAAGTTAATGTGCCTTCCATTCCCGAGCGCCCGCATTTGCCACTTTCGAGGCATCATCACTTTTGCAGAAAGCTTTTGCAGGAAGTGGAAACATATTTCACTTTCCTGCCTTTTCCTTTTTGGCTATTTCATTTCCATTAGAAGTAATAAAACTCTTTTCAAAGCTCGTCTGTTTTTTTTCTCCTTTTTAACATTCAGGATACGACGCCGGACTGCCTTCGTTAATGGCTTTTGGTCGTTAGTCAATTGTTGCGTTTCATTTTTATCTTCCATTATCTACTCCACGGTGCTTTTTGGAGAGATCATCAATAATTCATTTGCGTACGCACCTTTATTGTACCAGGTTTTTGAGGAAAGAATAGAATCACATTTCTATCACAGAAAGGAGCTGTTGTTTGGAGGGTCAAAAGGGATCCTGTTACAGCACATCAACTAGACAACTTGTCCGCCTTCCCTCGAAAGGGAACCGCTCGTGTGTCGGTTTTCATTTTCAGCAATTCTACTGCGAAGTTTTAGTTTTCACAATAGAAAACTTTGTAGACAGTGAAAGTGGGCTGAAAAAAAAACGCCAACCCTCCTCTATTTTAATTTTAAATGAATGTGGAAAGCGGTTCAATAAAGTACCAAACAATTTTTCAATGCTCGACATTCGAACCGTCCTTGGACCAAAAGTTTCGTTTGTCGTGAGATTAAAAATTCCTTTAATAAACCCCTTGGACCATGAAAAACAGGGAGAATGTTTTCGGAAGTGGTGGATAACGACTCCTACTTAAAAGTCCCGCTGCGATCGTTCTATATTTTTATGGGGAGCTTCCTTGCTTTCAAAAACTGAAAATATGTTAGTTCGCAACGACTCGCACTGTTTTAATGCCAAATATTCACCCCCAACTGGTTGCCTATAGTCGAGGAAGTAATTTTTAAGGCGCACTCTTTTATGCGACCCGTCGCATTTCAAACCGGAAACCACCAACCGGCCCAGCAGGAGGTTAGTTTCCCAGTCACTCGATGGGCGGGGGGTTCGTAACCACGGGCAGGACGGAAAAGCGTACCGGAGATGGCAAAAGGCGCAAAGCGCCTGGTGCACGACAAGAGACGGTCGCTTTGTTTGCCTCCCAAACGGAAAGACCGCTGAGAGAACTTGCAGTAGAAAGCCACAGGAAGTGCTAGACGAATTCCAAACGAACCGACTCGGGGCTAGAACAGGAAAGAAACGATGCATGCATCCCGGCACCAGCCGGGTCGGATTGGATGAATCCGTTCTGCTGGGTTGATTTAAGTGCGAAAGCGAACATTTCAACGCAATGCATCCGGTAGGCATCGAGCTGGGAACGGATAAAGTAGCTTCTTCTCGGTCTACTTCCGGTAGAGGACGGGGTTCGGAAAACATTTTACTGCCGACCATTTATTTTCGAGTTTCTCAACTTGGTTTGCTTGTGTTTCGCCGTTAGCCGTTAGCTATTTGGAAGGTGGGATGGTTGGAAAACTTGACCAACCGATATGGTTACTTCCGGTTCCTTCCTATCCACTCCCATCATCATATGGAAGAGACGAAAAACTTTTGCTGTTCGAAGTCCAATTATTTGGCTACAACAAGGCGTCTTTGGTACGTGGATGTACTAAGGCGAGGCCACTTTTGGCTGCCGGCGCTCGGGAAACTCCTGCTGACGGCTAGTGGTGTTGTAATATGGACCATGTTTCTACTTCATAACCAGCATCGTCCACCGGTTGGCTTACATTTATGCCTGCTTCGGTGCGCTTTGCATCGCAATTTGTTTTTGTTAGCGCTCGTGAAGGTGGAAAACTTTTCCCCAGCAGCCTTTTGTCGGCCGCCTGACCTGACTCACTCCAACTACGCCTTCGGTACTTTTCTCACAAACCGAACCTTGTGGCGAAGGAAATATACAGCTTGATACTATTTCCGACTTGTCACTTTGGTTGGTTAGCAGTATTTTTTGCTTGCTGTTGATGATGGTTTTCGGTGTTTTCGGTTTTAATACGGCCTGGTTTTGGTTGTGTGTCACGGGTTTTATCGCAACCAGTAGCGGAACAGATGAAACATGGACTACTTTACCATTGAACATGAAATAACACAGTGCAAGAACAAAGAAGTCGGGCGAATAGAAAAAAAAACGTTGTACATGAGTGTGTGTATTTAGTAAACGCACACCAGAACAACTTGAACAATCTTCGCCATGTAGGAAACGATCTCAAGAGAGAGCGCGGTGGAAAGGCAAATAAAAATTAAAAATCAAACTGACTTTTATCCTGCTCCTTGCTTCCAGTTCCAGTTTACTTTCGATTACTTTTTGCTCATGGAAATACTCCTTCTTTTTTTTATTTTGATGGAATCCCAACAGCGAGCAACCATTTTTCTTTTGTTCCCTACGCGCGCACGAGAATCTTTCGGGGGAATAAAAAAGTAAATAACAAACCTCGCACGCTCCGTTGCGTTGGGAGTTATTGTTTTTTCGAGGTTCCCATCTCTCGTACCTCCGTCCGTTTTTGGGGGGGGGGGCGTTTTTATTCCTGCCTCCATGGAAAAGCAGAACGGAAAGCCCAAAAGGTGACTGAAGCAACCAGGCTTACGCGGAGCTAACGAGCGTTGCGGCGTGATTTTTGTTGAGGTTGGCTTTTCCGAAACCAGGTTCAAATGGACCGGGGCAAAATATTAATTGGCACACAAAACGGTACCGAATAAATCTCGTCCGCTGGCTGGAGCAAACAAAAAACCCAACACATAAAACCAGGCTGCGGATACACTTGGCACTACACAGCAACGCTCGTCGTCCCTGGACAATGATTCGCACGAGTGTGCACGATGTAGTGCGATCGAAAGGTCGTGCGAAGGGGAGAAATTACATAAATCGAATCAACGGCGAATGAAACAGCACGAAAAGAGTTTAATGGGAAAACAAATCAGCCCGCTTTTGTGGGCTTCCGATATATACGGTTTTTTGTAGGCGGGGAAAACTGGAAATTGGAGAAATTGACCTCAGCCTCCCCCTGGAACACGTGTTCCTGCGTTTATTCAACCACGTCGACACCGTTGAGATGCATAGTTGGGTTCCGGGAGAAGCGAAAATTAAACATTTACCATTGCAACACGTATAAATATTAATTTGATCGTGCTTTCCAACTCAACGCTTCACCGTTTTTCACCGAGGCAGGCGTCGAAAACCGACGCCCGTAGGAAGTTTTCCGACTTTCATGCATTGGAAAACACACCACCACACCGAGATCCGGGTTTTTTAGCCGAACGGGGTTCCTGGTTTTGTTGTGTGTGTGTTTGTGTGTGCGCAGGGAGAAAAATACTATACAGCCTTTCATTATGCCTTTGTGTTTTTTTTTGTGCGCTCCCAAAAACGTAGTAGCCGTGTTGCCATGTTGAACTTTTATTTCCTCCACCTAGTTTTTGTTTCACCGCCGGACGCGGAATTTGTGCACTGGACAGTTTTAATTTTTTGGCGAGTTTACAATTTCATTTGCGCTGCGAAGCGGATGTTCAACTAGCATGCAAGGGAGGTTGTAAACGTTAGCAGATAACCGCCAGCGTTCGAATGATACTCTTCCCGACCAGGAGAAATAATCAATGGTTGAAAAAACAAAAATCCTTACTTCCGCGGGAAATCCTTTCCTTTTGAGCAACAGCATCAGTGTCTTTCCGTGACACCGCTTCAGATGTTTTGTCTTTCTGTGTGCTTTTTATTTTCGAAACATGAAAGCGAGGGTTACGAGTTTAGTTTTTTTCTTGTTTTAATTTCCACGCGGCCGCTCGGTGGTACAACTTTTAAGTGGATTTTTCCTCCAGGAACGGTTGTTGCCAGGAACGAGTTAATGTTTATAGAGTTTCATTTCGCTAACGATCCGTACAATGCGAGCTATTCTACGGAAGGTATTTTTTTTTGTTATCCTATTATCTGTGCTGCCCATTGTTCCAGTGGTTGCCGGATGGCAGCAGTTATAAAACTTTGAGGTTATTTTAAACTTTCCAAGTGACCAACCGTCGATATAACCGGCTTGGGCGTTGGTTGTAATTTTTACTCGAAGAAAAAGTTTTTATAGAAGCTATACTATTTAAATTAATGCTTATTCTTTCTTTGTAAACTTGCGGATATTTCAAAACAATTTTAAGAAAGATGAAACCCAAATTCCAGTGAGAAAAAAGCAGTAAAAATAATTCTCCTGAAGTGAGGAAGTGACCATAGCGATAACGAAAACAAAGAAATCGCCCCAATCTCTACGATCGGGATCGGGAAATCCCATTTCACACTTGTCTGCGTACGGCGAGAAAAGGGTTCCGTTACAAGGTGGTAAAGGGCCGTTGTCAAAATATCTCGCTTTTCTCCTTCATTACGATTCATAATTCCGTTACATTTATCGTCCATTTCGTCCATCCGATCTTCCTTGGAAGGGGGGGCCGTGTTTTTCCACATCGTGTGGGGTGGGAAAGAAATAAAAGAAGACTATCGCAGCCCGTTTGGAAAGCTTTGTCCGTGTGAGAGATAAATGATAGTACCGGATCCGGAAAAATCCGAACGGAGGTGTGCAGATTAATCCAAGGGATTTAAAACAAAACGAGACCGAATGTGCTGAGTGTGAAAAATCAGCTGTCTCGGAGAGGCCATTGAAAATGATAAGCTTTACCATATTTGGATGTTGATTTTCAAAAACTAGTCATTTATATTTTTCCAACCTTAAAGCCACCGATGAAATTAGCGGAAGTGTTCCGTTGCACCCAGAACATTGAGCCAACATCCAACGAGCATTATCCCGCCAATGGTGGGTGGGACGGAAAATGGGGGGGTGGGTTGAAAAGGGGGGAAACTGTACTTACGGCGCGAAACCAGCTAACGCGCCCGTTTGCCCATTAAACGCAATGGTCCCCGGGGGAGGGAAGCGGCCCGTCGTCTGGCCGGTCAGTAGCGCCCCGGCGGCACCTCCCGCTCCGGCCGACCCGGCGGTCACACCGACCGTCCCCGCCGTGCCCCCGGCACCGGCTCCGGCCGCACCGTTCGTCAGCCCGGAAAGGCTCGCCAGCGAAGGATGCCGGCTGGGGGAGGATGGCACACTGGCCGCCGTCCCTCCGGCGGCCATCGCCAGCATCGACTGCTGCTGATGGAACTGGGCTAGCTGTTGGTGACGCTGATGCTGCTGCTGTTGCTGTTGCTGCTGCTGCTGCTGTTGCTGCTGGAGTGCCAGCGTCGCCGCCGCGTGGGGATGCCGTTGGCCGAACGCTTGCAGGTGCATGAGGGCTGGATGTGCTGCGGCTGCTTGATGGTGAGGAAGGGGGGGTGGGAATGGTACCGATTTCACATGATAATGCACGTCAAACCCAATCAATCAACGGCGTGCCGGTATTTTTTTTCGTCGTTTCGTATTTCGTCGATCGTGATCGATGTTCGTTCCGACCGGAGTGTCCGTGGGTGTGAGGTCAGTGTGGTGATGGTGGGCGGTGGGGAGGTTTTAGAGGGGTTTCGTGGTGTGCAGGAACAGAAACGCATCATGCCGAACGTAACACGGTACATGGGGGTTTTGTTAACAACGTAAAAGCCGTGCAGCCGGATAGACGAAGAGGCGGGGAATAACGGAGAGGTCGCGCACCATATTGTTGGTGTTGGTGTTTGGTGAGTAAGAGTTGTTGTAGTTGTAGTTGTAGATGTTGTTGTTGTTGGTTAGGACAATTATGAAATGGGAAAAGAAAAAAAAGAATGGAAAAAAGAAAATTAGAAGCATTTCAGAGACGCGGTTGGAAATCAATTTTGATGTTCACGTTAAGATAAGCGGCGTACGGAACGCCTGTAGTGTGCATGAGGTGTGTGTGTGTAGGTGAAGGAGTATGTGCATTGTGAAGTAGCTCAGGAGAGATGTTAGTAGCCATCGGAATGTTTTTGATTAATTTTGCGTAAACAATTTACATCTTTTATAATTCATCGATTTTGTAGGGACAGATTGGTGAGGAAAGCGATGACTCGCATTAAAATAAAACAAAACTAACTAATTATAACATGCTTGGGTTAATGCTTAAAATAAAGACAGTTTGAAGTTCGTTGGCGGAGCGTTGAGTTGAGGGATATTCAGCGGCAGATTACGATGCAGATGATATTTAAGCTTGCTTCATCCAGTTTGGCAGCGTGGTTCTTCCTTCGTTGATGTTTAAGGGATCCGTTCCAGGGTGGCTGTTGCTTCCGGCATTTTTGCACTGAATTTTCAACACCGGATTTAGACCGTCTTTAAGCTCATGTAATAATAACAATAATGTATCGCACCGACTCGTTTGATGTGAACACTGCAGAGATGCAGGGTTTTGTTGTTCCGTTTAATATTTTAGCGAAACACGGTACCATTTCCGCAGTTGAACGATAAGTCACGCAGAATGTGCACGTTACGGAAGTGTGAGCGAGATGTTGGAGGTCTTCGGGAACCGTATCGTAGCGGGAAAGTTAGAGGTCGTCCGATGGCGGTGGTGGTTTGGCTTTTTGTATGCTGACGTTTATGATTGCCCTTTTCCTGCTGCCTTCGAGGCTTTACATGGATGTGCCGGTCCATGGAAGACCGGCATACCATTCGCACCGGGATCGAAAAGTCTGCTCCCCGAAACGGATCTGCTCTCCTCTTACGTGAGGCTTACGAAGACTGACGGCTTTTGGTGCGGCAGAAGGTAAACGAAAAAAAGCGAAAACAAAATGGGGACCGCTATGGAAAAATGGATCCATCCAGCGTTACACTCTGTCGTCATTCATTTTCCTAATCCTCACAACCGTAGCAACCGCTTTCCCAAGACGACACCAGGTAGCTTGTTTACGGGGCGCATCATTCCTCCTCCCGGGACCTGCCCTTCCCTTTTCCCCCCGCGTTGCGGCACCGAAGGATTTACTTTTCCTGTCCGAAAAGTTATGGCTAATCTGTTTAGCGTTTGTTTACGGCCAGGATTTTCCAACCCCTCGAAGGTTTCCTTTTGCCGGCGGGGCAAAGTTTACCATTTTAAGGGCTTGGTATTTGGGTGAAAAAAGACGAAAAACAAGTAAGATATAACCCCGATGACGTAAACGAGCTGAACAAATCCGGTGAAGCGTGAGTAATTTAAAGATTGTGCGACTTATTAGAAATGTTATTAAAAATTCACCGACACATCCCCTCCCCCACGGGGAGGCGCACGCTCCCCTAGCACTTGGGCCCGCGGGCTGGCGGGTGGAAATTTGACAAGTTTCATTGCGAATTAGGCTTCTGGCACGAAGCGACCGGTGCGAATCCGTTTTAATGAAATTGGACAAAGTAATTTAACTGTCTCCCTCGCTCTGTTCTTTTCGCTTCCGTGTGTTAGTTGAGCTTCTGATTCCCAAAAAAAAAAAAAAAAAAACCCCTGGTAAGCTTCTGTGTCCACGTTGTGTACTTGTTTGATGTTTCGCCTATCGGGAAAGGAAATAATTATTTTCTCAATTTCGAGGGAGACTTATGCTCGCGGTCGGAAGTTTCGGTCCATGGTGGATGGAGGCGCCTGGTGGATGGAGGCGCACGGTTAATGGAGGCGCCCGGTACCTCATTAAAGTTGGTCACAATTGCCATCGTAATTTGCTATTGAGCGCTTCTTTATGGCCCGAACGTGAGTATTACATTTGTCAGGCTGCCTTTGGGTGGGCGGATGTGCTGAAGCTGCTTCCATTTGCAGATGGATAAATTTTCCAACCGCCAACGGATGAGCGCAGCGAATCATAAAGAACGTCGGCTTGAGGGGAATCTTACAAGGGCGATGACATAATTAACTGATGTAAGTTTTCATTGTGCCTCGCCCAGGTGGAGATTTTCTCAGGCCAGCCGAACATAAGGCTTACGTTACACGGGAGCGTCTCTTTCGGTTGGATTCGATTCTTTTTGTGTGTGAAATGAGAGTGGAGAGGGGGCGACATCTGCAAGCGTTCACGTGAAAAAACAATGAAGGAACCTGAAGGGGTTTCAAAGTGTTGATGGCTCGTTTGTCACAACGGTTTTTACTGGCTGATGGCGCGTTTGTAAAAGACGGGTTTTCCTTTCAATGCCCTTTGGCAACGAATACATCACCAGTATTAATGTTTCCATGGAACAAAGGAAATGTAAAACAATAACATCCCCTCGGTCATGTTTCGACGATGGCAGCATTTCTCCAAACAAGACCAAGGCACAGGGAAGAGAACATTTAGGGAAAAAATAATTATAAGCTTCTTGTATGTTTTCGTACACAAACGCAGTGTGGGAAAACACTGGAGGAGGCGAAGGGATGCAACGCATTTTCTCGAGTGGTCGACGAACGGGACGAAGACGAGGGGCAGGCAGGCAGTAGTCCCCGCCGACTATACCGACCTTCTTCTTTGCGCGGCGGCTGCACGTTGCGCGGCCTGCGCAATCAGAATCGGTGACGTGGTAGCAGGTAGTTGCGTTGCAGCGGCAGCCGCGGCGGCCGGATTGGCGGAGGCGGCTGCGGCTGCTGCGGCGGCGGCTGCGGCGGCCGCGTTCGGCGTCGCGGCGGCTAGTGCTGCCGTGGGTGTTGCTCCGACGGCGGTGGCGGCCGTAGCCGCACCTAGCCATGGCCAAGTCGCCAGCGGCAAACGATATCCTGTTTCGGCAAACGGGGACACTTAATTTATTTAACCTTAACTCTAAACTTTACGGTTGAAGACTAACAAAACAGCGATGAACAATTTCATCGGTTCATTCGCAATAACTATTACTTACGTTGGGTAATTATTTTAACTTTTTGTTTGAAATTTGAAGCAAATTTCTCATTTATCAACCAATACAAAAGGGTAATTTTTATAAGTAGCACATGTTAATATTGGTAATGAATTAAGATGAACTTGAGCTTTGAATAATGTAACACAAAAAACATAAACCATGTAGGTTGAAAAGACGCCGTTTCCCTTTAAACTCAACGGAAAAGAGAGAAATTAAATTCAACCTTCTTGCATTGAAATTTAAAGTTCCTAAGTTAAAAGCAGCTTAAATGAAGCTAGTATGTTTTGTCTTAGTGTAGATGAATATGGATCGCTAAACACTACCAGAACTACAGAAGGGTTGTTTTGCTGTACGATATGATTTGTTCCGAATGCGAGTGGCATGCGTTTATGATATTGACAGATGATCTTACCTTCTGGCCACGGCACACAAACGGCAGCTGTTGTTGGTTTATGTTGGTCATCGTGGTTGATTACGGGTTGTCGGTTTCGCGTGTTCGGTGTTTCAGTTTGTTGATCGTGTTGATAGAAAATATGGTTTGAGCACCGGTTGGTTGTTTGGTTTGATAGTTTGTTCACCGCAGAGCAAGAGAGAAAATTAAGGGTTTACGGTGTGTGTGTGTGTGTGTGGTAAGGAAAACAAGAGAGAGAGAGAGAGAAAGAGAAAATGGGAAAAAGAGAAAAACAATTCATTAGTCTTCCATAACATTACTCATCGTATTCGGATCGATTAAGACTACGCGAAATGAACGCAATTACAAAGATACATCATATACATAGATATATGTGGTGGGTAGTGGTGGTTGGATCATGACGGTGCGTTTTGGAACAAGGGGGGAACGCGGACAGGGTGGGTTCGGCGTAACGGGACGCCCATTTGATTGATGAAAAGGATTACAACTTCTGCATTGTGGCCACCATCGGGCACAATCGTAGGAAAACAAGCTGTGGTAGGTTATGTAGATATTTATGCCACGGTGATGGAGCATTGGGAAGGGAGGGGGTGGGGGTGTTGGTCGTGAATACTTGTTGGGATCGTTTCAATCGCTCGTGAAACTGAATGAGCGTGACAATACGAACAAGTGAAGTGCTGGAGAAGTGCAACCTATTTCAAACAAATTGTTGATTTTATCGAAGCCAAACAAAAGAGCATACAGCAGCATATTAGTTTTGCTGAGCGAAGCTTTACGTCCATAAATGTATAAACAAACACTAATGTAGCGTGGCAAACTAAAGTAATGAAGCAAAACAATTTATTTCAAAACAAGGTTCATTTTTCTAATCACAGTGATTTTTGAGATACGCATTATTACACACTGCGTAAGCGTTGGGTAATGAATGGGCAAACGTGAACGTCTGTTAGTTGAAACGCCCAAGCAACATTACTCGGCACGAGATTGCGATCCACGATAATGGCGAGCGAGAGCGATGCCGTTAATTTGATTGTATTAACACCGCCAAAACAACAAACAATCACGTCCGATGGCGTTATCTACCATCAAGTGAACAATGTTAAAGGAAAAAGAGGATATGAATTGCAAAACATTAATAAGCATGTTTTCTATACGGGAGGGGAACGATGCATTCAAAAGCAGCATATCGAGTTCAATACTATAAAGCTTGAAAAATGGCAATCAAATGGGGAAAAAAGCAGAACAAAATGGTTTAAGGAATTTGGTAGAGACACTTGATGGCAACATCCAACAAAAGGCTGAAGAAACGTCAAAGTTTAGCGCCGCGATGAAGGCACATGTCAAAGTCGGCCCGCCATGTCGCGGCAGAACGGAAGGACTTAAACGATAGGAATTTCTTCCGCTCGACAACAATGAAGAAAAATGACTGTGGGTGGAGGGGATTCTGTTGACGGTGGCTTTAAAAGGGCCGCAAGTAAATATAAAGTAGTTACAAACAAGCAAAAAAAAACCCCAACCCAGCTTTTGAAGCAGGAATTTCCAAAGCAACCAAGCGAGAAAATGTGTTCATGAAGTAGCGATAGGAAAAGAAAGCAACGTGCCGTTATTTGGCTTACTACACCAGCGTGGGATATTTTCCTCGAGGGGGCGGGGGAGTATGCGGTACACATCAGAATCGCCCGAGATGGATGTCGTCCGCGTGTTTAGCATTATCGTTAACGCTGATCGCTGTCGCGTGTCAACCGCCATGAAATTGCCATCAGTTTCAAACACTGGGGCGCGTTTCGAAAACCCGAAACGGCTGGAAAAGTGTGGGACTCGGGATGGAAAACGGCTGGCGCGTGCTGCTCACCGGCAGAATAGTAACGCGCCCGAGGGCTTCACCGAACGGACGAACGAACGAACGCCCGCTCAGGACACTGAAGCATAACTTGATTGATAGCGATCAATTCATTAAAGTCAACTGCTGCTACTGCGAAGCCATTTTGGCGCTGTCGTTATTGCTTCGTTGGAGTGCTTCAAATCGAGTATGACCGGTTCGAAAACAACTCCAGCGTAAAAGCAGCCATTCAACGAGACACGCTTGAGAGACACTTCTCTGCTAGGGTATTCAATTGGGTTCGCAGAACCCGAAAGGATTAGGGAACATGCTTGATAGACACGGTTCGATAGAATAATACCCTAATGGATAATAGTTGCAGTAGCTAATTAAAGCTAGATTTAAACATTGGACACTCTAGCGGAAGTGTTTGTTACATCAACATATTCTTATTTACGGCCTTAACGAAGAAACTTATGAGGAAAACTAACATCAAAGAGACCTGTGAACTAGTTTCATTTTGTGCGACAATAAATAAACGATTGAACACCATTCAATAACATGAAATAAAAATTTACAACACCTAATTATTCTTTCTACTATCATGAAAGTAAATTAAAACTCAAGTTGAAGTGCAGCTTTTGTTTTCCAACAACACGATCATAGCAGGTCGGGGAAAATTTTTGGAGTTTAGTGAACCGTCTCATGGCACACTTGATAAATGTATGCTCAAACCATGCCACAGCATACAAATTTAGCAGATTTATGCATTAATGTGAAGCCACAAATGCTCAAAAGATCACTTTGTTAGTTTACATTTGGACAGAATATAATTTCGATAAGTAAAAGGCAGTTTTATTCTCTAATTGTATTCTCAATCAAGACAATTCACAACCAATAGCGGAAGTAAACCAAACCGAAGCTCGTTTGCTTATCAAAAGTTCATGCAACAATGTTTGTCGCAATTCATCCTCTTCTCCCTTATTTCTGACCAATTGATACTAACTGGTATACATCCGAGCGTAATATACTACATAGTACGAATATGAGGTTTGAAAACGAACCAACATAAATTTCACAAACAAAGCACAGAGTTCCTATGGGATGGTTTGCATTGTTAGCATCGGGAAACGTGCAAAGCGGATCATTTTGGGTCGGTAGGCGGTCAGCGGTTTTACTAGATCACATCGTATGGTCTAACAACGGGAGCGGGGGATGGTAAGGTGAGTGGGATGCAATCGAAATCATGTATATTTAGGTGTGTAAGTTTATTGATCGAAGGTTTTGCTCACCCAGTGATGGGGCCGAGACGGCGCCTTGTTTCGTCAGAAACACTGCACGCACCAACGCAAACATACACAGACACATATACGCAGCATACGTCGAGGGCGTCATATTGATGCAAATATGATTACGTATCAAACCACATCAGGAGCGGGACGGGCGGAAGGTAGGGACGGAAGGGATTGCGGTCGCATTACGTGAGTAGCATTTTTTTTTGTCCACCGCATTGTGTGAAGTACATCGTTGCATCGCGATGGGAGGGGGATGGCGGATAATTTTGTGCATGATGGCAGCGTAGCATCATGATTTCGATAAAATGTATTAAATTCAACATTACGCATTATTTGCATTGGGAATCGATACCGTGTGGAACATTGAGTGCCGGTTTGGAGAAAAAAAGGATTCGGGTATATTTGGATTGATACGTGTAGTTGATTTATCGTCGAGGGTAATGAGAAGGAAAAGAGAAAAAAAGAAAGATAAAAAAGTGTTGTAAGTAAAACAGTCGTATGCTATTTGGAATTACTTTGGTATCACACTCGGTGAAGCTTTGTGATATGGACGTGACAAAGTATTCGGCATTGTCATGTACGTTTTTTTTAACATGTACGTCTCTTTCAATACTCATCGATGGATGAATTACAAAAATGTACGTACACTAAAAAGGAGGGACAGAGTCGAGATAAAGTCATGGAATGTGTGAGGCTCGAAACAGATAGAACTACAGCATTACAAGATACAATTGAAAGAATAAAAATAACTGTGTGCAATGAAAAATGCTATTTTTCGTTTGTTTAAAGACGAATCTTACAGCCGGAAGGGTTACTAAAAATATAAGGACAAATAGTAATAGTCAAAATCTTTCACCAGAACCGGATTTGTTTAAACTAAACAAGAATCAATCAAACACTGATACAAACGGTATACCGCAATTAAAAAACAACCACAAAAAAAACTAAAACGACCCACAGATGCTTAGGGTTTTCTTAAGGGCGGGAATTTTTAAGCTGTAAATCACAGCCGGCCAGTACACAGAACTGAGCGCACGATTGAGACAAAGTTCAAAACAGTTCTGCACGGGCCGGTGTTATCTTTCCAATCTCCAGAAGCAGATGCTCGTTTCCCAAACAGATAAAACTAAAACAAACGATTTCAACCAGTCCAATTTGGCACTCAACTTATGCTAGGGAGTGTTGAATTAAAAAACTCGACTAACGATAATTAACACAACAGACAATCTGAGAAGCATGCAAGTTGAAAGTGAAAGAGAGGGAGGAAAAAGAAAGTGATAGCAAGAGAGTAGTAGGTTGAGAGTGAAAAAAAGGATTGTGATGTCTGTTTTACAACGAACGAACTCGGTGAAAGGACAATAGAAGTAAGTTAAACGTGAACAGATGACGCTAGCAAAGAAGTCTTGTAAATAGTTGGTCAGGTACCAAAACGTATAGAGCCATGGTGTTGACACACGAAACAAAACAACGAAATAATAATAACTTTAGACATACAGGATGGACAAGAGCGAGGAGAAATATATTTGGTTAAACAACTTACCGCTTGATACAGCAGGAGCTTTTTTACTTTGAACTCGTGCGGTTGCATTATTGACCTACAGTTTAACAGCATAACACACACGGGCGGGCGGGCGCGCGCGGAGGGGATGCACGATTTGTACGGTATTTGGTGGTGGTGGTGTGGTTGTACGATTTTTTTTTCATTTCAAATCGTTTCGAGGTGTATCATAAATGATTTATTTTAGACGATAGTGTGTTTTGCGTGTGTTTTTTTTTTGCAGTTTTTGAATTTGAGTAAATTCCAGGAAAGGGGGGGAAAAGAAAAAAATATATAACAATTAAATGCATTCAAGTAGAGTGAACATAGAGATAGAGATAGTGGAAGAGATAGAGAGATAGAAAGTGAGACAGTGGGGGAGGGTACAGCGACAGGGTGATGAAAATGAAGGAAAATGGGAAAAACAAGTGAAATAAAAAAAAAAATAAAAATGTATACAGTAAAAGCACAATGATACTTGCTTGGTAATGAAACACTGTAACTGTAACGATTTTTCGTTCTCTCTCGCCTCAAACAGCGTATTGCACGCATGAAGGCACGAGCGTGCACCGCGCACAGATTCTTTGATCTGAGAAAAAGTAGAGTATCCTCTCTAACAACATTTATGCTTTGAAATAAAAAAAAGAGGAAAGTACCATTTTAGAAGAGGATTATACGAAATTGGTGATTCAAATGAAAAGTTTAGTCTGTTTAAAGTCCAACAGGAAGGTCGGTAGGCTGCAGGTTTGGTTTTGTTTGCATATTTATAACTATTTGTTTTACATGGAGCCACTTTTTTGATTGAAAATAGATTACTTCAAACGGAAACTACCAAGCATTATATCCATTTGAATTTATGTTTCAATTGAGACCCTGCTGTTTACAGGCCAATAATAAATCACAACCAGAACGCAAGAAAAAGCCCATCCTTAACTGTTCTATGTTGTCGGAACAGACAAGGTAAATGGGGCATTCATAGCTGCCTGTATAAAAAGTCAATAAAAAAAACTGGATAAACCCACAATTGCCAATGAACAATCAACAGGCGGAATAATTACAACGTGGCAAGGTGGCACTGGACACGGTCATGCAGTGGTTTGTTTCGATTTTAATTGGTTTGATTTTCATTGTGCAATATACACGATAATGGATCCTTCGTTTCCGGGATTTTGCCCCCCTACTCGGCGAAGGGGTTCTACCTAGGTCGTGTGTGTGTAATTCACGCAATGAACATTAATTAAGATATTTATTAAACCACCGCGTGTTGGTGCCAACGCGATGCAAACACGGGTGCAATGGTGCAGTTCGTATTGATTAAGTGCAATTTGATGACGTTTACGAGGCTATTTTTGTTGCCGTGCAGCACACCTTTTTTATTACGTAATCGACAAATTATTATGTTATGTAAATAATGTTTGATAAAGCTACACTTCTTAGATTGGCAATATTCTACTTTTCCTTTGAATGTATGCGTTGAACCATTCGATTTTTATCAACTTTCAAACAAATTGATATCAATTAATTTCCCCAAAAAACCAGTAGTTTGATTGCCTTTCATTTATAAAATTTCATTTACAAAATGTCGATCCATCGTTCATTATAAAAGCAAACCAAAAAGTAGCTAAATGAAATGAAAACTTGAAACGGCTCAAATATCTTTTCTCGATTTTCCTTTTGCCACTTACAACTTCAGTGTTTTTCTTTTGCTTCCAAAGAAGCTCCCAATTGTTTCAACTCAGCAGCAACAGCAAAGAATGGTACGAAAAAGGGAGCAAATCCCTGCAAGCCATAACTACCATAATTATGGTACCAATCGCGTATGCCACCGAACAGGGCGGGAATGAATCCCCGGTCCGTGCGGTCTCGTGCCTGGTTTAGCATCATTTTTTAATTAAACGTCACTTGTCCTTTTTTTCTGAGTCAGTGACTCGCCCCGCGCAAGTTTTGCTTTATTTTGGGGTCTACTGTCCACTGTTTCACCATATTTCGGTGTTCCGTACGGAGCGCATGCTTTAAATTATCCTTTCATGTCACGTTTTTAATTATTCCCGTCCGTTCGTTGTGTCATGTACTACACATTGATTGTCTTCATTATTTCTGCGTTCCTTTACCAGAGTTTAAAAAGCAGAGAAAAATGATTTTTACCGGGAGCCAATGTCACATTAATAATTGGTTTTCAATAGGTCCGGAAGTACGGAAGTAGCACGGATACCGTGGTGTTATACCCGGGATGCACGACGATAAAAATGCAGTTGCATAATAAGTCAAGCGAATTGGATCTTTGTGAACCTTAAAATTTATTGTAAAAATAGAAGTTACAAACCTTGAGGGGAAAATAAAGTTTTTTAAACTCTACACATTCCAAGAACTTCTAGGGCTGAACAATAAGAGCCAATGGTGCAAAAAGCTCAACACGATGCAACAAAAGTGTGATAACAATTTTCACTCTGACTGACTACATTTTTTTCTATTTTCCAACGTCGAACGTTGGGGATTTTTGTTCGAAAAGGGGCGAACAAATTTGCATATTATCCTGAGCTCAAAAATTTCCTTTCATTCGTTCGGCAGAAGGAGTCGTCAGGCGTCCGGTTTAAACCCCACCATATCCCAACTTATTCTTTGAGCCGATACCGGTGGCTGGTATGTTGCGCACCGATATCGCATAAAATATGCAACAATTGGATTGGGAAACTGTACGACGAACATGGAGCATTGCGATATCCCTTCGATTGGAAGCTGGAACGAGTTGCCAGTCAATGGATTTTGCACCAGCTCCTGCCTCAGGTGGGTTCAAGAGACTGATAGGAGATGGGGACGAATAGAAAAAAGGAATCGAAACATTGCAGAACCCCTTGTATGCATTGCTGCAAAAGAGCAAAAATGTAGCATCGAGCGATATTGAACAGCCGGCCGATATTGGGGGGAAAAAACGTCTTTCTCCCACAGTCAAACGACAAGCGAAACTGTTCATTCCGTCCCGGGATGCACCGTGACGGAAAAAACACGATCGGACACATTGGCCGGATTTGTTTAGATTCTTCTTGTACCACTGGGAAAGGGCTACGAGGCAAAAACACACACACACACACACATACAGGGAGGAAAGGGTTTATAAAAAGAGTCGGTTTAGTTGCCATCAATTTTATCTATCGATACACACCGAGCCGGCCACCGGGAACCGCTGTCCTGCCAATCCACGGAAGCGGTCTGATGCTGATTTGCATCCGCGGTTGTCATCGATCAAGCGAACCACTAACGACAAGCGAAAGTAGCACGAGAAAATCCTGAACCTGAACGTTCACGTACCTTTTTTTTTTTTTGTCTGCTCTGGTCTATATAATAAAAACCTCCAACAGTTGTATAGGTGACGAACGTCGGGCGTGGAAGAGTCCAGGGTGGTTGGATGGACGTGAACTTTTTCTCCATCCTTTTTGCACCCACGCGAGATTGAATGAGTGTAAGAGATGGGGAAGAAACGGGGAGTTTTTTACGCCCTACCGATGGTCGCCAGAGAACGAGGAGATCGAACGCAGTTTCACAAGCGAATGAAAAGTGGATAAAAGCTGCTCTTTGGTTTGGTCGGGTGATTTGTAACCATCCAACAAGCGTTTGCTGTACATTAGTAGCCTCCTACATCTCTCGCACGGCAAACGGTTCGCTTTGTAGGGCTCTTGTTTTTTTTTTTACCAGCCGCCAGTTTGTCGGGCCATTTTTAACTCGAGCTCATTGGGATAAAAAAGGCAGTTCCCGTTGCGGGTGGATGGGGAACCGACAGGCAAAAGGGAATTAAAGCTAGCTTTCGAAGTGCCACTCCAGCTCCCGGATGCTAGGACTGTTCCATCCAGCGGAATGGGTCCTTCGCAGTGGTAGATTTTATGTCGATAGCGACTAAAAAGAGAGAAAAAGGCACAACAGTAGACAGTTTGTGCTCTAACGCCCACTAGTTCTATTTTTGTTTCGCGTGCAATCAATGAGAGGCACAGAAGAATGTTGATCACATTTCTCTTTACTCCCACGTAAAACGTGATACAAAACTGATGTTGAAACCGAAATGGTTGATTTTTCTCAAGTGAAGCAATCGCGTTATGGGAGTGAAATAGCACACACAAAAAAGAAACCCACACTCCAGCGAACCGTGTGAAGAATACTTATTAGCACATCGAATGCCAGGATAATAAAGCTGCCACCGCTTCTACCCGAAGCGGTACTTTGCAAATCGGGCAACGTTTTTCGCCGGGAATGCTGCAGAGATCGCAGAAATCCGTCGACCGAAGCCGACTAGTTTGAAGAGAAAGAGGATTTATCGGCGGAGCGATAAATCTCTGGTCGATTTTGCCCACGGACGACTAGCTTACGTTAAAGAGGCGAACCTTACAATTGGCTCACCAAAGGAGCACAAGGACGGGAAATAAATATCGGAAAAGCTTGCACTGAGCCGGCAACTGGCTTACGAAATGGAAGAGTGAGCTTTTCATGGGAGGTTTTCTGTTTTTCTTTAGTCAAAGGTTGTTGATGTTCTAGCTGAATATCATGCTTGTCATATCAACTTGTTTTCAGTTGTGGTATGACGCAAACGTGTTATAAAATCATTATTTTAACTACCTTGGTATTGTCATAACTCAAATATAAAATTTGAGGATGGATTAGTCCATAAAGTATACATTTTGTTTATTAGCCGTTATTGATGTTCCAGGGAGGAACAAAAACCAAAAACGAACCAGTAGAAAACGAGAGAATACACAGGAAATGTGGTCGAAAAAAAAAGGAATATTTCTTTGCACCAGTCTTTAAAAAAGAAGAAAGGTTTTTTTTCATGCTTTATGATTCTTGCGGAGAAAACGTAGGAGATTTGAACTCACGGTATATCTTTATTCTCTCTTCAGAAATGTGAAATGTCTCTTGAAAATAAGGAAAATCGTGGAATAATATGTGGTTTTTGTCGAAGTCGAATAAACACTTCATTTGAACTATTTTTCCATTCTTCGCAGAAAACTACCAAGCAAGGTTACTTAGTTCCTTAAATTATATGAGTTGTCTTTGGAGGTGTATATCTGTGTTTGTTATAACACCCTGCCAAACAACGATGAAAATGTATTATAAACGTTCTTTTTCTCAATTTGGATTGGATTTGTGTAGTAACAGGCTTATCAGATCAACAATACTTTTAAATTTTCAACGATAAGCATCATGTTAAAATTGTTTTGGTCTTTGATATTATTTGTTAAATATGGCATAGCAGTAATTTGTTATCGCATGTTTTGGGTACATTATGCATGAAGAATTGACGAATGAAATTTTAACAGTTTTTCATTATAGCTCTCTACAACGACCTCTAGAACCTAAATCATATGAGCTTGTACGAAAGAGTTAAATAAAATATAAGTAAGAATTTGTGTTTTGCGTTATTTATATAATATTTGAGCTAATGCTTATTTAGTTCTCGATTAAATACAATATTTTCCCTTTTAGCTTAAATTTGGTGGATTTTCAAACAAAAATTAAAGCATATTTGTCAGATGAGTGACATTAAAGTGATATTAGATAAAGGTGAGGAAGCAGCACTGACACCATGACGCAAACTAATACAGGGAAAGAATTCTTTGAAGATCATTTAAAGAGGAACTTTCAATAATTATTCTTCGCATTCAGTTTTTATTAAAGAAAATATTTTGCGAGAGCATGAAACAACAGCGACACGTTCTTTCGTGAGTTTTGTTCTTTTTTTGCATAATAGCCTTGTGTTGTGTGCGTCGTGTTGGTGCGGAAATCGGTATTTGGTGTGGGTGTGTGAGAATGTGTATAGTTATCTAATTTGAAATGAGCATAACCGCATCACAGTTCAAACAATCTAGGCACTTAACAGGAAATAAAATACCATTACCATTATTGGGAGCAAGGGGACAAAATGGAGTTTGTAGCATATATAATAACCTTGCGCTTGGGAGAGATATGGTACGAGGCACAATAAAAGGGCAATCACAAAATAAAACATAACACGATCAATATTTTTTACCATTCCAGAAGTACTTTCACAGTCACGGAGAATCAAATAAGCCGCATACATAGAGTAAAGAAAAGTTAGTACCATTGAACGACTTTGGTATTCTTTGATTTTCAATGTAGCTCAACGCAAACGCAACTAAACTCGTTAAAGAAAACACTTTCCAGTGACGGGATAAACAAAGAGCGTTATCTAGTTTTTGAAAAGTAAGATTAAATAAGTTGTACAAAAACACTAGTATTCATTGTAATTGTTGCACGCAGCCATCTAGAGTTCAGAAAACTGGCCGGGAAATCGGGAATAAACAACAAAAAAACTGAAAGATCATTCACAAAATCGAAACGACTAAATCCGGAACCACGCTGAATCAAAAAAATAAAAATAAAAAAGACACAAATAATCCAATACACAGTCAAATAGAACGACTACCAGTAAGGCGATGAAATTAAGTCGATTTCGGTTGAAAATTATTAGATGATGCTTGAAAGTTAGATTTTGCAGCAGATTCAATACTCTTCTAATGATTGTTTCATTCGCAATCTTCCACTAGAAGAGTTGAGAGAACATCGAATTGTTACAGTGTTTCATATACGCAACGGTTTTGTCTAAAGAGAATATGTATATAGTAAGTATCATTTATGCTAGAATAAAATAAAACTAAAGATGCATTGCAAAGAAAAATAAAACTATAACAAAAGAAACTATTTGGATGAAGATGGAGTAATGCAAAATAATAAAGTAAACAAAGAAAACTTAGGAAAAGAAAAAGGTTGAACAAACAATGTAATATGAATGAAATGAAATAAATAATAAATAATTTAAAGTAAATCATATAACCATGAATTCTAGAAATTTAAACGTAATAAGAAATGGAACAAATGAGTGGATTTCAACAGAAAAAAACTTAAAGATGATAGAATTGAAGAGAAAGATAGGTAATATATGTATTTATATATTTATATAAAGAAAAATGAAAAAACTTTGTTTTTCATGCACACCTCAATCTTGCGTCCCTCAACCACAGTGCCGTGAAGACGTTCGCGTGCTCGCTCCGCATCGCTACTATTAGCGAATGTTACAAAACCGAATCCCTACATGCAAGGACAGAACAAGAAACATGCATTAAAACAGCGTCCGCTCAAAAACAACGTGCAACAAAAATTTGTATTATATATATTATCTGTATATATAATCGTATCATTTATAGTATAGTTTTTTTGTTCGGTATCGGTCATCGTTGTTTTTGCAGTCATTTAAATCTATGTAGTTATCGGAGAACAATAGTAATGATTTAGGGAGGGGGCGGGAAGAAATTGGAGAAAAGTGATATCTTTGTTCTTATGTGGGAATATCCTCAAGGTGATTGAAATAAAACAAAGGGATGGAAATCTATATGAGTCAACTAGGGTTTTGCACGCCAGCAGTGGAAAGGTATGATGGTTTGTGTAAAACAAATGGTAAATAGGATTTGAAGCAAACTCAACGGCAAATTTGATGGCATTCAACTGAACCAATAAAAATCTGCCTTAAGTTGCACCCATTGAAGTTATAAACGAACTACAAACTTAGATAACTATTCTGAGAGATCACAAATTGAAATAAAAAGATTTATTTGTCACAAACAAAAACTTATTGAAAAAGATTGAATCATCGACGTAACTTAACAAAATTAATCGTACGTTTAAAGGAAAATAGAAATATTTTCAAAAAAATATCACATTTTAAACTGAAACTCCAGGTTGGTTTAAACGTGATATTTGATAACAGTATCAAAAGTTCAATATACGAGCAAAAACCAGCAATGAAGCATAAATCAAACAAAAGAGGAAAACAATTCAAAGCTATTCGATTTATAAAGTAAAAAATTAAAATTGATACACTCCGCGTGTCTTCTCTATTTGTTTTTCATTTCTCTACTCACATTAATATACTTTTTGTAATACTGTACTCATGCCGATGGCTGTTATGTGAATGCATCAGTGGATAGTTTGTGAAAAGTGGCTAAACATTTTTTACACGAAATGATATCGAAATGCGACTAAACATTGTTTTGACTAAAAATCGTTGTGCATCAAATCAAGCGCGAATTGGAAAAAAACGAAGTGTGGAATTTTCTTCAAAGACTAACATTTAATTTTTGAAAAAAATCACAATAGGGTTGTAACTAAATAAAGCGCGTGGCATGTCATACGCCACGTAGCTTCACGAACAAACAGGCAAACGTGGTAAAGAGAATATTTACTTATTAATTCATTTTACAGAGCGAGTTTGAGAGAGAAACATTCAATCTTAGTTTAAAGGTCAAGAGAACAGAAAATTAAATCTTAAATGTTTGAACCACTTTCGCCTAAACAAAATTATGTGCAATTTATATAAATCATTTCTAAGAGTGATTTTAAATTCAACAAAAGACACTTATAAGCCAACGGTTTCAGCCAAGCATGCACGTATCATAGATGAAAAAAAATTTAATCGACACATTTAAAAAGAGAAATAAAAACAAATGAGCACAATTTTATTGGTTTAGAGACCATCACAACCACATAGCGCATATCACATCTCAGCCATAACGCAGTGTCAACTAAAGCAAGGTTGGGATAGGAATCTTTTATCAATTCCCGTCGCTAGGGGATTCGTTAAAGAATAAATAAATCAATGGACAAAGAAGATATCCGCAATGTGAGCCCAGGATTTGTTTTATGACATAAAACTCTAGGAGAAATTAGATTGAAACAACTACCAGCAGTAGGTGTTTCACAAATTTGAGAGTAATACATAAGAAAACTTTAAAAATTTGTTCAAACATTTCGTTTTAAAATATTTTCTTTTATTCAAATCACGTATACGCGTGCAAAAGAGTGGAAAATTAAAAGAGCAAATGTATAGACTTCCAACAAACTAAAATTCAAAAGGAATTGTACAATACAAAACAATCAAGGCATTACTTTAGTATGCAACAACGGGTAGAGTCAAAAAACAAATAATTTTGGAGATGGAAATACACTGTAGCATGGATCGCTATGAATACATTTGAGACTGCAAATGAAAACGTTCGAAAGCGTATGTAACAAAACAATAATACTATTGAGATGGAATAGGAAATACATTAAAAGGAAACATATCAAATAGTTCAGTTCTGCAAACGGCCGATTATTTAATGCCTTTGAAACGTTGCATTAATATGATAAAATAGAGCAATATTTTAGCAAATCTGAGATTATGATTTGACCAATCTTTGAATGAGCTATAGAAAATAAATTGTCTGATGTACACAATATAAATTAGACAACTAAGAATTATGAGCAACATTTTCGTTCACCAATGTTATGCCCGTAAGAAAAAGAATACATTTGCAATAATACGCGAGAAAGTAAGAAACTTATGAAAATGATGCGACACTTGCCTAAAATTCAAAAACTCCGAAGAATGCTAACATTCAACAAACTTGGAAAATACCGACATAAAAACCACCTATTTCTAGATTTGGGATCCTACAGGAAGTCAAAAATGGCCATTAAATACTAGGGTGAGGGTGCGGGGATTTGTCTGGAGAACGAGGAAACAATAAGCGGATAAGTAATGTGGGAAATGTAACAATAACTATATTTGATGATGTTTGTTTGTAGCGTAGTGTTCGAAAATGAAATAGAAATATATTAAACGTCGCGTAAATGTTCTTTTTTGTGGTCGTGGAAAAAGGTTGGGTGTCGGAAAACAAACGATAGTGTTGCGATGTGGATCGAAAATAGTCATTAAAACCGTAGTTGGGGAATGGTTTCTAGTTTAAAAAAGAATGTTCTTCTTTCTTTTATTGCAAATTGTTTTCAAGCGATTAGGTTTGTTTGCGAATTTCTTTTGAGGTGTTCAAGAAATTATGACAATTCTACTGGTTTTGACGTATGCAATATAGAGTGTCGTACCTAAAAGGACGGGGAGCGGCGCTGATGTGTCATGGGAATATCCTGTTGTATCATTTGAGAGAAATTCTTGGTAAAATCCGATGGGTATGGAAATTGTTGGATAAGTTAAACATGTTTCGTCATTTGTGGATTTGATAAATCTATCTTGGGAAATCGTGTCATTGAGAAAGTAATTAATATATTCACTGGCAATTGTGTAAAATTTGGTGTCGTCAAAAACAGAAACGATTTCCCAAAAAAAGATTGGATTGTTTCAATTGCGGAGAGCATGTCTGACGTCAGTATTTGGAAATGAAAAGTAAAACCAAACTACTTAATGCTCTTCGGTAACGACGCAAGGATATACCAGCACCCTTGTTAGAAGAGCGTTAAGGAGATTAAATGTTTTATTTTTCATTCCAGTATCTTTAGTCTGGAACCTAACAGGTAAAGGAGAAGGTAATCGGTCTAATTCGTTTTTTTTTCGTTTCATTAAAAACAAAAATCAGAATTGTATCAACTAGGAAGCATCCAAACAGCGAATACATACCTTGCTGCCACGTTCATTAAAGATAATCTCTACGTCTAGAATGGAACCGAATTGCTGCAGAAGAAAATGGAAACGAACAATGAACATTGTGCTACCTTTGGCGAAGGTTAGTAGCTTTCAAACACTCACCCCGAACATTGATCTGAGATCCGGATCGCGAAAGCGGAAAGGTATGTTAGACACGTGTAGTCGCTTTGGTTGAGACTTTGAATCGGCGAGTGCCGCCACGACTGCGGCCACGCTCTGGGATTGCTGCTGCTGTTGCTGCTGACTGCTGACCACCACCTGCTGTTGTTGTTGCTGCTGCTGCTGCTGTTGTTGCTGTAGCTGGCTTTGACCATTTAATTGCTGCTGCTGCTGCTGCTGCTGTTGTAGTTGAGCTTGTATCAGAGACGTCTGGTGCTGCTGGGCGAGTGCGACGGCGGCCGACGCGGAAGAGGTCATGGTGGGGGGAAGCGAAGAGGGCGAAACAACCGTCGTTGCGCCCCCGCTGGCCGGACCCGCCGCCGTGACCACCATTCCGGTGCTGGGGCTGCCGTTGCTGGCGTTGCTGCTATTGCTCGAGTTGATGGCGGAGGTGTTGCTGCTTATCGAATTGACGGCCGCCGCAATGGCCGCCGATACGGCGGCGTTGTTCTGGCTGCTGTTGACGCTGCTGCTGCTGTTGTTGCTGACGCTACTCATGACCGACGAGACGGCGTCCGCTGGGTTGGCACTTGTTACGTTGTTGGATGCTTCCTGCTCCGATTGCTGCAAGAGCTCGGACTGAAATAAACAAATCGACAAGCAAAAATAGTTAATTATTATGCTTTGTAAAACATAGATTCTTCTAGGAAAAACAAAAAAACAATCAGCAACTTGAGTCAACAACCACAACTCTATTAACAATGTTCCTGTTTCCATAAAGGTCCAAAATTCGAAAATGTAAATACTTTAATAAAGAGCCCGAGTTCAGAAAACAGCAATCTTTCTTGGTATCTCCTGATACTTTCTATTCTTTGAAAAATCGAAGCGAGGTCCGCTATTTCCGAATCAAATTCGGAACCAAACATCCAGTCGTATTGTTCAGCATTCGATGTTGTGTCCATCGACAGACGCATCTGGTGTCTCAACACCAAAGTGAACACCGAGCATCAAAGGAAGGATGATGAGCCGGAGGTGATAAAATTAAATTAAAAATAGTTTCATCTTTCTCGATCGAGGAATAAATTCGATGCGATGTTTTTCCCACCCTTCTATACGGAAAATTCCTCCGAACTCGATTGGCACATCTGCAGAGCGGTCCGATTTTGAATGAAGGTAAAAAACGAAGAAAAGATGAAGCAAGGTATCATCCTATTTTTTCCTCTTACGAGAAGGATCAAACATCAACGCGGTGTGGAGGGAAAAGAAATCCTTTTGCACCGATACTCAGAAGAACACCGTCAGACACATACGCAAACTCGCATTCATTCCAACACTGCACAATCAAAGGACAAAATTGTCAGGGAAGGCGAGAAGGACCGGGTAACATAACCCCAACACCGACTGCTCTGCTTGGCCGAGCCACTGACAATGGTTGGAGATATTTGAAGCTGATTGAATTATATCCGTAGTGGAGCGGGAATGCGGGTGAAAACCTCATCAGGTGTCTGGGTATAGGAATGGCAGTAATGGATTATTCGGATGACTGATTTTACGGCGGGCGCATCAACTAAATCGATGTGACGCCCGAGTGGCCCAATGTCCCCGCCGCAGCCGGGGCAAACACCGCATCCTTTCCATCACAGAATGGAGTGAGTGACCCATTCCCACCCAGCGCTAAAGCTTTCCCTCCCGGTCGGTTCCATTGAATTTTGTATTGTATCACGTTGCAGCGTTTTCCGTCAGCTGCAACCGAGGGTTCCATCGTTTGAAACTGATCTCTATGCCTTCCTACCTACCGTTTCCATGGTAATATTTTCAAACGAATCGGAAGCACGAACCACGCGAAACGAGGGCTTAGAATTTAGCCAAGCGAAGCACTTGACATCATTGAAAACAAACACCATGTGTGTCGGGTAAACTTAGCAAGGATGCTTTTGTGCTTTTCCAATGATTCGTAGCTAATAAATAGGGTTTACATCTCACCAGTCCATTATTTCAAAGATAATTTATTAGCGCTTTCGATATGCTTTAAATCATAGATTCAAGTCTAGAGAGTTCTTAAAATTAACTCGATCGTTTATTTCTAATTCCCATTTTTCTCTGGCGTATCAAATGAAGCATCCGGAATCTTTTTGTTGGGGGGAAAACTTTTTGAGGCCAACAACGTGAACCGAATCGAAATCAAACACTGCCTTTCCGTGATACCGTATATAGGTCTAAAGAGGGAATTTTATCTCGCCCAAAAGTTCCTTGATCAATCGGAAAAATATGCACATCGTTGCTGTGGGGCATAATTTCACCTTCCCCATAAAAAAAACCCCTCGCGCCAACCGTGTACACTGTTCCAGCCACGTATATGAACCGACATAAATATTCACCGACGGTGCGCGTTTCGTGTTTTTCTTTCTTTTATCCCCAGCACTTCTTGGCAAAGTTAATAAATAACACCTTCGGGTCCATTTTTATGCCAAGATGAAGTGGCACCCTCTCGCCAGCAGTGGGGGTAGATATGAGCTTCAGGTATCATTTAACCTCGTCGAGATCGGAGAGCGCGTTGCTGACGGTGAAGGCGACATAAAGGTACAAGCGTGAGCGAGAGAAATATAGACAGAGAAAGCGTGGTGGAGAGAGGGCGGTGAAAAAGTTTCGCTAACAAGCAGAAACGAGCAAGTTGATACTGATACCGCCTGATAAACGACCGACAGTGACATACGATCCCTTTTTCGCTGAGCGAGTAAATGGGACCTCCAGTGTCGGGTGACCCCAAAACATGGGACTCGTTTGTTGCCTAGAGTAGTGTAAATTTAGATGGATTCATTAGTGAGCTGTTAAGCAAATAAAAATCAACACATTGTAACGATGCGCTTCCAGCATGAAAAAATTAAAAGACAAAACATAACGCGATGTGGGAGCAGTAAAGAGTAATCAAAGATTCAGAGAACAAATGGGCTTAATCACATGCAAGACAAAACATTATGGTACCAAATATTCCCCGATGGAGGCGCCCAGTAGTTGACTGTCCAATCATGAAGTTGAACGCTCTAGGTTGGAGATATCTGCCTGGATGTAGTTCCATTGCGGACGGAATTTGCATGGCGTTTGCAAGGAAAAGTTGCAAAAATGTCTTTTCCGTCCCGGGCAACAAATAGCAAATCCAACCTCCTTCCGGGGCTTTACAAAGTCCCGCAGCGTAAGCAGGACAAAGTTTATCTTTATGCCAGCCTCGTCCTGCGACTTGCTTGTAGGCACTGTGCCCGAGAGAAGAAAGTCGCTTAACGATTACACACATAACAAATTTAGTTTAAGTTTTACTTTCGCTTAGCTGCATGGTCGTGGTGTACGGGAAATGCGACCTGCTGCTAGAAAATCCCAAGATTTATTTCTTTCCCCACCGTCGTTTTTCTTTTCGTGAGATGGATTAAGTTATCTTCGATGCTTAGTTCGTTTGTTTGTTTTCTTTTTCGTTCACAGTGAAATCTATAGGTGCATGTAAAGAAGGTGACCAAATTCGGGGGAGATGACTTTACGTTATTTTACTGAAACATATTATTTTTTGTGAGTGTTTCGTGAAACCTAATTTCAGTTTCTGGTTGGCTTCTGTCTCCATCCTATGTTCACAGTTTCCGTTTCCCATGGAGAGACTTACATTTACTTCGTGATATTTTTTATGTTTACCGAATCCACGAATGCTTTAGATATGCTAAGCGCCACCCAGCATGTTTTCCATGTCGGTTAAAGAAAGGTTTAGCATTACTTGGCTGACAAAAAAAAAAAAAAAATAACTTCGCTTGGAACTCGGATCCTGCTCAGAATGTGGGCCTGCGCTAGCCTTCATGATCAATGCAGAAAATGTAGGGATAAAGAGGGAAAAGCAAAAAATGGCAAGCTATCGCATCGGCACCATTTTGCTAAAAGCGCATATAAAGTAGATCGTACCGTGGTCAAGCGATTGCGAGGAGGATGGAAGAACGCTAGGAAAATATAAATGCAACTTTATACTTTCCTGTGAGAGCCGACCGTGTTTTATCGGAGTGGTTTTTTCCAGTCAAAAAAAAAAAGCTCAGTATCTTCAGTTCAGGTACAAGACAGACTCCACAACGACTTTCCGAGATGAAGAAGCTTCCGATCCGTTCGGGACCGTTGGTGCAAAACATTTCCCACTTCAATTCGTAGTCACCGTCGGTGCACAGGGTTTGCAAACGTGCATCGGCAATCTAAGCTCGCGTTGTTACTATGAATTATGGTGCAAGTTTTCGCTTACCATTACCTCGATCGCTTTCTTTCGGTTCTTTATTCCATCTTTTGACCAGCTTTGCGTATTTCCTCCCCGGTAAAAAAATATGCTGCTTCCTTTGATAACGAGGGAAAAATGACCCACCAGGATTATGACGTTGGAAGAGGAAAAGTTGGAGAGGAAAAAAAGTATCTTACAGAACCCACTGAGCACTAATGCACTTTCGAACGCACGTCCGCATATCCACCTCCAACGCTCTAGGAATAAAGTTTCCAATCGAACGGTTTCCAATCGTTTCCACCGGCCGGAAAGTGCGGCTCACTGCAGACCAATAAGTTGAGTCCACAAAGCGTAGGAAGGAGAAATGAGCGGGTGGTAGTGAAACGAAATTGACGAAAGAAAAGAAAAATCTGCATGTGTCATTCGGATGATAGTGGGCGGATGGAAACATGATAAATGCGATTATTTTCCTCCACCGCGCGAATGACCCGACTGGCGGACAAGAAATGGAATACGACGATCCAATATTTCAAAGGCACCAGGTACAGTTCTGGGATGCTTTTATGCAAAGGAAAATAGAACCACCGTTTAAGTCAAGGAGTTAACAAGAACACGCAATATTTTCCATACTAAAATAGAAAACTTTGCCATTCTTGGAATTTAACAATGAATTGGTCTTATCTACTTTCCCATTTAAACAGAATATGGAGTAAAAACTAATTTTGTCCCATGTTTGTACGGCAGAACGGAAAACATCGTAAATGAAATTAATTTTACGTTCATAAAATTCTTGTTAAGGCTTCAGCTCTTGTTGAAATTTCTCTGCGATTTTACGACATGAAGATGTAACATAACTGCCTTCATGGTCTTCCCATTATCATTAGATGAGATGAAAAATCATCATAATGCTAATGCTAGACACTTCCACACATTCAAGAAACCCCGGCAAAATCGTGTAAACGTGCGGAAAATGTCAACGGTGAAATATTGGATGATGGGGATTTGATACAAGGCTTTTCATGTAATTTTACAGATTGCCAGGTACGTTCGTTGTTCTGTCATCCACGCTCGTCGTTTCACACGACAGCGTTCTAGCTTCGTAGAATTACTTCTCCACAAGACATGGAAAACAATATAAAAAGAAGCCCATGAAAAGAAGACGTCCAATCCATTGAGACATTTTCCTTTACTGTCGACGTACACGATCGTTAATGTCACCATTATACAAAAATGGTCATTTTAAACGGGCGAAACGAAGCTATCTTCGAGGCAACTATTGTATTCCTTGGATGCTGTCTGGTTTGGCAATCACAATCTCTGTTTCTCTCTCTCTCTCTTTTACCAAAATATTTCTGTACCGAAAAGGTGCTTCATTGCGTACCCAAAGAAAAAGGACTTCCAAGTCGCTTCTTCATATTAAGTTCTTCTGCTGTTCTTCTGTTCGTGCATGTCAATTTATTCCTACAATGCATGTTGAAATGTCGAGCTTTTTCGGTAAAAAAAGTAAACAGGTTCGGTTTGATGTGGCGTGAAACGTGGTATCTAGCGAATAATAATGATTCTATCAACCGCAGATTCGTAAAAGATGGTTGGTTTTAAAAGGCATAGAATTTTTTACTCAGTTTTTTTGTACACGCGTACACACCATATACATGCACACAATTAAGAAGAAAACATGGACGATTTCAGAGAAAAAGCGAATGAAGTCGAAGACTTTTAGGAATATGTTTATTTAAATCAACATGTTTCAGATAATGTACTTCAAATCGTGTTATAACGTAGTAAAAGTAAACCATTTGAGATGGAAAAATAGCGATGTGATGGGATGGGAACAAAACATTGTACCTCGTTAGAAACCAAATAAGCAAAAAATAGAATTGCAAATAAATTGATTGATCATGCAGGTGCCTGGAAGTGACAGTTTTGAATGTCGATTTCGTTCTGCGATAGAAAAACGCACGCATGTTGATTGAAAGAGTGGGGAAAAAGAGCAAAACGTTTAAAAAATAAAATAAAAATCTGAACAACTATCAATTCAGACTAACAACACATTCACCATATCCCCGTTGTGCTTCGTCTTCGTCGCCCACGTCACCGGGAGATTGAAATGAAAATATTGACAGGCAAACGAATCGACACAACGTTCGGATCTGACACACAGCTTTACTCTCCACTGCCTCCACTCCAGCCCGGCAAAATTAATTCGAGATAAATGTTTCTCATCACCGACAACAAGCTACAGATAAGCTGCCGAACCATTCGTATACAAACACGGAATCATTTATGGCGAAGAGAATTAATTGAAGCACCGGGTATTTTCCTTTGGTTTGCCCGGGTTGCTTGAAAATGTTACTCCTTCGCCGTTCGACAACAAACACCGTTGTATCGGAGGGGGTTTTGGGGTCGGGTGCACCTGAAGCATGTGCACATAACGAAGGCCTCGTCTCGTCTTCCTTCCTTGGGCTCGGAAGGAAACGGTACGATAAAAGCGAGCTATTCCGGGCTCAGAAAACCCATTCTGCTGGGAAATGAATTCATTTGCCGGTTTTGGCTCGTAATAGGATTAACTCGAGATCTGCTCGGGATGTACCATGCGCTCGGTTAACATACCGACGTGTGTAGTGCTCTTGTGTCCGTATAAATATGTGTGGACATAATGGGCTCTCGTTCGTGCAAGCGAATTGCCACTTTGCGGTAGGATTCGGGTTGGAAATGAAGCAGTCCCGATGTTTCCTGCACTAATAGCAACACAAGCACATACGCTCACAGACACACACATACGACAACGGGATGACAAACGGTGCCATCTCCGAACCGCGCATTGCCTCATAATTAATCAATCATGCGGCGAGCGGGATGATCAAATTTATGTAATGTTTATTTAGGACCGGCAACACCATTCACATGAAGACCACTTCCGCCTGCCGAGCCGTAGTTTAAACAATCGTATTTATTATCATATGCTCCGCCTGCCCCCTGCTGGTTGATTGTTGCCCTTCGCCTTCGTCAACTACAACTAAGACATCTTTCGTAAGGATCGCTTGGGGAAATGCCAACGCGTTATCACCGACGGGACATCATCGGAAGGTGCCAAAGTATTTTCCCAACCGAAACCGACTGCAAACAGAAACCTCCTCAAGAAGCCATAACAATTACCGTTCATGGGACTTGTGGTTTGATGGGTCACTTGGCGTGGCGTTTCCGGGTGAACGGTACAAGAGTTTCCACTTTACCCGTGCCGGGAGCGGTTCATATTTGGAGGTAATTTTCCATTTATTTCTATTAACAATCATCTAGCAACAAGACGGTAATGGAACGGTTGTGTACGGAATTATATCCACAGAGGTAAACTAAAAAAAGGACATGCTGAGAAGAGGTTCTATGCTGGTAATGTTGGTACATTGTCCTGAAACATTTTCTTTTTCCTTTACACCAAACACCAAACAGCCGCCAGGTGAAAATGAGGCAGCTGAAGCAAGTACAGGCCAACACGAGCAAAATAAATCTTGACCAACCAAAACGCATTAAACAAACCCATTAATGATAATGGATAAAATTATTCTCATTAGATCATCTTTTTTGTTTGTTGAAAAACGAAAAGATTTTGTGCAAACTATGCTTCTCGCTTTTAGGGAGCTGAAATATCATATTTTAGCAACTTCTTTCCTTTCTGCGTTTAGAGAGAAAAAAACGAAAAGCCTTCTTTTCTTTTTTTGGGTAAACGAAACGAAGCGTAAAGTTACATCGAGCAACTGCTTTCCTGAGCACTGCGGCCATGTTGAAGGTCGGTGAAAAGCGAAGGTTGCCGGTAAATGGACTGCAATACAATGTATCCATCATTATACGCTGGCGAAAAGCAGCGGACCATCGCTGCCGTTTTGCGAGAACGGTGGCTAAAAAAAAAGAAAAGAAAAAGTCGCGGTGGAAAAGCCGAGCAAATTCGTGTTTCGACCTGGTTTTCCATCATCCACGGAAGCGGGAGCTCATTATTTCGAGGACTGTGTTTGGTGCGGCCGAAACCCGCGCGTCGGATGCTGTGTGCCGATGAAGGACGCTCCACTTAGCCTCTCCAGCACACAAATCATCACCATCATCACTACAAACACACACACATACACACAAGTGCACAAGCCGACTGAAAACCGCACTTTATGTCAGCTCGTAGCGTCCATGCTCGGTGCGCGTGGCACAGCGTCAGCACAATGGAACGAATGTGGGACACACCGGAAGATCCGGAGGTAGAAAAGTAGGCAGAAAAAATCCCAAGCTACCAAACAGCGGACGAACGTACGGACCCGCCGTCTCGGCTTCTTCGAGCGGTGAATAAATGAAGGACAACCATCCATCTCTACCCTCCTCTTGGAGCACACGGGAACATGGTGGCATGAGTGGAACCCACCACCGGATGTGAACATTAAATTGCTTTCGCAACCGCTAATGCGTGCCGGACGGGATTTTTTACGATGCGATGCGGCAGGGAAAGGCTATTAGCATCACAATCGAAACCGAGTTCCGGGAGGGTTCTTTTTTTCTTCTCCCGAATTTATTTCTGTCCTCACAGATTTTTTTCCAGGAGATGGGTCACTTCCGATCTTGCCACTGTTACAAGCTAAGGCCCGACTGCTTCGGCGAGGGGTGGTAACAACAATTGAAGGAGAAAATGGATGGCAGCCGGAGGAAATATAAAATAAGATAGCCTGCGGTATGGCGGGAGGAATATAAAATGGAAGAAATTGTTGAGTTATGGTCGATAAATTTCGCGAAAATGGCTACCTCCTCCTTATACACAATATAGTGCGAAAAAAAAGTTCAAAAATATAAAACATTTTCTTAAGTTTTTGAAATTATATATTACCATTAAAATTACGGTAAATGCGTGTATAAAACAAGTGATATCATGAGAAATAAAAAACAAAATAGAGCATCATTTTTCTCATGACACATCAAGTACAGTTTACGATTCTCAAATGTTGGTCACTACGCTTCAGAGGGGGGAGAAAAATAGCTTGCCGCAAGGAAAAATTGATGACACCGGAGGTCGCGATTTGCTGGCGTGGTGATTGGATCGGAAATCAGGAAGTGCACTGGAGTGCACTTTTGATCGTATGACGGGGAACATTCACACTGCTGCTGCTGAAAATGTCCCATATCTACCGGTGTGTTCGGTGCCTTGTCCGAGCGGTGCTCTCGGAATTGATAGCGTTCGCGTTAGCTGTGATTGACATTTTGCGCACATGGAAGAACAAAAACGAGAAGCTGGCAAGCAAAAACCAGAAAGGAAGCACCAAAATGTGATATTTGTAGTCAGTGCGACATGACTTGTTTTTTGCCGAGGGTCTGTGTACCGATGGTGGGATTTCACCGAAACCATCTAAATTGTACCACGTTCTGCCCATAGGGTAGTGCGCACACACACACACAGAATCTACTCCTTTCATCGTTATGACCCCTAAGGACTCACTTCGGACAAGCGAGCAGAAGGGTGGAACTCATTCTGCTTGGACGCGCAAAACCCCGGGACCAGTGTTTTCCACTTGGAAAGCACATTGCGGCCAAATTGAGACAATTGATGACAACGATCTCGTGTGGTTGTACATTAAGTCGAACGGTGGGAGAAAATGTACGATGTAAAATAAAATTGCTAAGACACGCGAAATTATTAGCAAGAAGGTAGTTTATATTTTTTCAAAGGTAAAAGGTATTGGAAAAGAAATTTTTCTTTAGTACCAGTTTAACTTCATTTTATTTAAAAAGAAGAAGCAGTTAACAACACAAAAACTATTAAGAGACCAACTTTGTTTGCTACACAACATTACATCAGGGTGATTTCTTTGAATTTTCCACTATTGACGACGGAAAAGATTTTCACGCCCCAGTTAGGCGCACAGTCGGAAGTATCATTTCATGGATGGCGCTCATTAAAACGGTCCTCGTTAAAACAGCGTACCGTCTCTACTAGCCTTTTTGATCTACGGTGACATTTCTGAAGCCCATCATCATCATCAGCATCGCTGATGCCATTTTGCAGTGGCACAGTGAAAAACTAGAAAAAAAAATAATAGAAGAACCGGAATAGGGCCATCAGCAGAAAGGAGGCAGTTTTGCAACCGTGTGGGTTTTTTTCGCCCGTACCGCGCTCCTTTCTCCCCCCTCATCACCACCCCCGTACCCTTTGGTGACCCGTTTAAAATTCCACACAACTTTCTCGCTCGACCAACCAGCAGAGCTCAATTGTGCTCATTGTACCCGGGGGTGGGGAGGTGCAGTTGTCTATTGTTGCACAACACCACCCAGCCCACGTCGCTAACATTCTCTACCGAGGCAGAGCGGAAAAAAAGGCTTCACCACAGCCCAGCCTAAAGGGATGATTAATTTAAAATTAGATTCAATTGTAACATTCGTTTGAGACGGTGGAAAAGAAAGTTGTTCCTTGAGTTGATGGCGCGGGGAAAAGATAAAATTGAAGCATTGTTTCGCAAGGTTTCACAGAATGGCAGTGTGAGCAAGAAAGCCCAAGAAAAGTGGGGATTCAAATGATTTTCCGCTAATGAGACAGCCACCAACGGAGATGGATGATTGCTACGAGCTAATGAGCACTATAGAGGAGTGCATTTTCAGTGATTTCATTTGATGCCACCGGAACTGAAAGTTCATGATTTTTGTGCATGTTTTAAAAAAAGTTTCTTAATGTATTACGTAAAAGTTCCACTCATGAATTTATATTAAAAACCATCGAAAATAACCTAAGTCTCCAGCATTCGTGTTGTAATTGAACCGAAACAATGAGCCCACCATCGCGGTAACGATCCATTAGGGAAGCTTTGCAATCAATTTACAGCGCCGTCATCATTATCGAACCGAAACCCGAACACCCTAACGGAAAATCCCAGCGAGGAATCAAAACCCGGGATGGTCCGGTGGTTTCGGCGTAGCCTTCGGTTGGACCCCGTCACAACGGGGACGGTCATTAATAATTGCGATGTTATTGTACGTCAAAGTGTCCTTTCCGTGATGGCGGTCCCGTTGCTGACCGAGCGGAAGTGAAAATCGATGCGCTCCGCCACTCGCCATTGTCGCTTTTCCGTTCGCTTCGTTACTCTTTGGGGTGGTAGCGCTTCTCGCGGTTCATCTGTTTTCCCGGTGGGTTATTACAGTTGACAAACGAACGTTCCGTCCTCATTCAATGCACAAACAGTCGGTTATGATCGGAGGTCGGAGCTAATAAGGGCATCGGCGCGGGATGCTAGGAGTTTGAGTTGAGTTTTCATCATCCAATGTTTCCATCCAGATACTAATAATTGGAAAGCGAGAGCACTATTTTCCATAGCAGAAGCTGAGAGGGGACGAAAATAAAAGCGACAAAAATGTGTTGTGTAACCGAATGGATGGTGGTCGAAATGAACGAAGGGTCGGAACAATACCGCCTGACCTCAGCACAAAAAAAAAAGAAAATGTTCACCATTTCAGTGATAGAGAATGGAAAAAAACCTCCTATATTTTCCATCATCACCCCACTTCGATAGCACGAAAGTGTCCCAATTTAGTGCAGGCTGGAAACACATCAACGGACGCCGGAAGGACATGACAAAATCATTCACAGTAATTACCAGCGACCAGGCGCCTCCATCGCCACGCAGAGACGACAGAAACATGGCAATAGTACTGGTAGTACCGTGGGGGTAGTAGTGGTACACGGGTTTTCCAAATAAATAGCAAACTTTGCGGGTGACGGGAAACGCCGTCTCATACGCGCGTCATCTTCGAGGTGACGGTTTTCCGTGTACAAATGGCACAGGATGAGTATCGATATTCCCTGCACGGATGAGTAAAAATCAGTCAACAAGATTTCACGTCTCAGCTTTCGTCCCTTTTAGCACAGGCTTAGCTAATTAGGCGAGTGACAGAATATTCCACCGAAAACCCCGTCCATCATCCAGCAAAAACGGGCGGCGGAAAGCCATATCAAGCAGTCTCATCGTTCGGGGGGAAGGAAAAATGGGAAATTCGGTACAAAAATAATTCCCAAAAGTAAATACCACCTCCAGCTCGAACCCGACACGATGGTGAATAAATTAGCGAAATGTAAAAGTGCCGCCGGTTCGTCGGGGTGGAGGTGGAGGAAAAGGCCAATGGAAAGCACGGAAGGCAGCTGCAAATTCAGAGAAATAACACATCATTCGTTCTCATCCCTCGGGTCGAGTTTGGGGAGAAAAGGAAAAGAAAGCGAGGTCTGACTGCTGGCAAGAGGCCAAAAATCCCGAAACGCTAAAACGGTCGTTCCATCGGAATGTGGTCGAAAGCGTGGCATTCCCGGGAGCCAACCAGTGCCCGGGATTCCAGGCGCCAGCAAAATGTGTGTCTGGTTGGGGGGGAAAAGTTGGCACGAGCACTTTTGCATGCTGATGCCATTAGCGCAAAGGGCATATGATGTCATGCCGGGGAAGCGTTTGGTTGTTACTTTATTTCTTCCTCCACTTTTTGCTCTTCTTCTAGAACATATGTCCAGCAACTGATGATGGTAGTTAGTGTGTAATTAAAAAACCAGATGAAGGAAAACGAATCGTATCATGTTGCGGGTGATGTTTAACCTTTCCACCGTCAAACATCATATTTTACCTTTCAAAAATTGAGGTAAAAAATGGTTATGAACAATCCTTGTGGTTCACTTTTGGTTATTTTCAAACATGAAAAAACGTCTCAACCTCAAACCACCCATAAAATTCAACTAGGTAAAAAGGACCTCTTGTCAAGCGTCTTGGGGAGAAATTATCCACCAACGCCAGATGGAGGAAGTGTTACGTTACAAAGGAAAAAGGTTTCTTTGTCAGGAAGCGCCTTGCAAGATTGAGTTTCCATCCCGGCGGACCAATGAAGCCAATCGAGGCGTCGGCACCGACTGATGCGACTGACTAGAATGGTTAATTTTCCGGTGGGTGAGCCCTTCAATAAAGCCTGACTACCGATGGGCGTCTGTTCAAAAGGCAGCTGCCCTCAATGTGGTGACTATTGATTATCCTCCTTAGTTAAAACGAACCACTCCGGTGGAACACATCGTCCCAAGACCAGGGAACCTTTTCCGTGAAGATCCCAGGGGAAAAGACGGCAGCGGCAAGCTGTGATTGGTCAGTATTCTGGGTGGATACTGTTTCCTTATCCCCCCGCTCGTTGTTTTCTTGTAAAGTAAGAAAGGGAAGCCGACTTGTTTGCGCCCGACGATGACGATGGGGAAAACGGCCCACCGAGATGGACGTTGTTAATGGAACATCATTACGCTTCGGGGGTGCGACAGATTTCAACCATCTGTTTCCTATCCCAGACTTTGCATTCATGGGGTTGAATAAGATGTTCTCGTTTGGAGCGGGTGTTTGGAACTAGTAACATGGTACACTTTTCGGACCTCCGAGGAGCTGCTGACCAGCAACCTGAACAATACTAAGCTGGCCAGAAAACCTCAACGATGTTAGATTTAAAATATCGCCGTTCGTAATGAGCTTCAATCTGGTTGTACACAAAATAACAAGCCCATGGAGATATACCGTATTTACAAAAGAGTTGCCAGGGAAACCCTTTCGCCTGAAAGAATAGACCCATTTGCATACGTTGCTGGCGACATTTGTTTCACAGCCTGCTCTTGCCTCATTCGCACCCGGCAGCTTGTGTACGAATCTCTATTTGTTCGTTTGATGAATGAACATTTGTTATACGGGTCGTTCTAGTTCGTGTTCAAGCCGAACGGGGAGTCTGCCCCTTCCTATGGGCCAACAAAGCCTTCGGGTTCACACATGCATTGCATGGGCACTCTAATTTATGTTTGTGCATGTTTGTCTGGAAAATTATGTTGGCCGGCAATGAGCGGGCTTTTGTTGTCTGGTTCGAAGGAGGGGCGGGATGAAAAAAGCTGTCGATTCTTTTGCCTGCTGCCCATTCCGCATTCTTTTGTCCTAGCTTACGTTTTTTTTTCTAACGCTTTCATTCGGGTGCAAAACATGTTTCACTCTATTCAAGCCACTCTCAACGTGTCGCCTTGGTAAAGTGAAATAAAACCCAGAGTGACGAATACGTTTCGGATTCGCCACCGACCGGCAGGGCGTTTTCGTGCTAAGTAGGGCAAAGAACAGGACCCAAATACAACACCCGAGGCGGAGCAAAATGCGCCAAGAGCACTCCACACACCAATGCAATTTATTTCATCCCAAAACTAACACACAACAGAAACATTCGTCATCTGCTTCGGATCGGCCAAGGGGTTTCTTTTTGGGTTGCTTATCATTTCTTGTCAGATTTTTATGGTGCAATCATGTTTTGACGAGGGATATGGAACCCTACGGTGCGAAGCCATTGAGCCGTTTGTCATCTTCCGCTGAGAGCACTGTTTCTTTTTCATCCACAATGATAGATAGCTTTATCTTCGAGAGAGAATGTGTGTTTGCAAATGATACGTATTTGTATGCATTTTTTTTCGTTTTCAATTTGCATTTATTTGAAATGGTATGTCAGAGTCGTGTACCTTTTATGAATAGAAAGTAAGGTTTTGTTTACTATCTTATAAAATTAATGTATCCCGTTTGCTAAAATTAATTAAACCGTACGAGATGATAAAGAAATCAAAAGAAAAATAACTTTAACCCTACCACGATCAAGGGAAATATGTTTCCCATCTACAAAACTTGTTACTGTTTGTTCAACTATTATCAAAACGATACTTTTGAAACGAAACATCAAAGAAAACATTATGTCAAAGGCGGCAAATGTCTTTCTGAACGAATAAACAAAAAAGAACTATCAAAATTAATTGCTCATAAACCAAACCATTCGTGCGTTCAACCAACAATATTTGGAAAGTTTATTGGACTTGATGAATTTATTATTTTTTTAAAGAGATGACTAAGATCTTTTTTAATATGTAATTTGTATTGGAAAGCAAAAAAGAGACATTCCGATACCATACCTATACTCGTCGTTTATTTACTTTTATGGTCCATAGGGAACAAATTTTTCCAATTATAGAAAAACCTACACAGACTGCTAAGTTTTTCTGGTGATATTCTCTTATTTTGCACCCCAAATGATGTGTTGTATTATCAATTTTAGTCTTCAATAGCTTATGGTCCTAAAGAGGTTAAAGGGTTTTACTCACCATGCTTACAGTCTGTTGATCAATCCCGTTCGAAAGAGCAACGGCACCGTTTCCGGCCGCACTTCCGTTGGCACCGGAGGCTCCGTTGTTGCTGCCAGTGTTCGTGCCGGCCCCGCTACCGTTCGCACTGACGTTGGTGGAGGCGCCCGGTGATCCACCGTTGGCGTTCATGGCGGCTGCTGCTGCGGCGGCGGCGGCGACGGCTACCATTCCGGCATTGGCCGCGTTGGCTCCTCCCGCTCCGCTGACCATCGTCGACGGGAGGGGTAGGGGCAGCGACACTGCTATCGAGGTCGCCGGTGGAGCACCCAGTACGGACTGTGGGCTGAATTGACTCACGGACTGTGGGAGAAGGAAAAGCGTTTGGAGGGCAAATCAAATTAAAACAGTTAAGTTTAGAGAAATATCAAATTAAAACTAGAAATATTGCTTACATTTCGCAACGACTGAGACGTGGCGGCGGCGTTGATTTGGGCCGCGGCGGCGGCGGCGGCAACTGCGACGGCATGCTGCTGCTGCTGCTGCTGTTGCTGTTGTTGCTGCTGCTGGCTGAGATGGTCCTGCTGCTGCTTGAGCGTGCTGAGCGAGTGCTGATCCAGTGCACCACCTCCTCCACCACCTCCGCCGCCTCCTCCTCCTCCGCCACCGGCGCTACCACCGCCGCCGGCCCCCGTCGCTCCCTTGACGACCTGCACCGAGAGGCTGTCTGTGCTAACGGTTTGTGCTGCTCCCGGCGGGAACCCGGGTGTGCCCGGAAACGGTCCCATCCCCTGGACCATCTGCTGTGGAACGAAAGCACAAAAACATAACAAACAAACAGATTAAAATTCCGTTTTAGCACAGTGGGGTTCAGTCGAGGCGGACAGCATGAAACTCTCTTCAAAACCCAAAAACGCAGTATCTCATTAGCCCGCATTTTAATTCACGAGTTTGTCAAGTTTTTTTTTTGCCAGCAACGTGGAATGCTGGTGGAACGACGGTGCATAACATTTTCATAATAATGACCAGCAGAACGGTGAAAGGCATGATTTAACACAAGGACTTCCCAAAACGAAACTACGGTGTGGTTCCCAGGACATTGAAAACACTTTTCAGAACGGTCCCCCGAGTGTGCAAACGACGACCTTTGAGAGTCCCCCATTTTGTCTACATCAAAAGAACGCTTCCGACTATGGTCGCTGTGAACACAATCTGAGGGACAAGAGCTCCTTAACAAAAGTCTTCCGAATAATCGAACCCTTGGGAAATTATATCATCGGAAGGGTTTTATTTTTAACCACCGAGAAACGGGGAATAAACAGCTTCTATTCCCTTCCGAACATAAGTATCGATACGAAAACACTTTGGAACAATATCGAACCAGCACCCACTTGGACTCCTACATGTTCTAGTTATCTTCAACTTCATAAACACGGTCAAAAGAAGACCGATTCTGACGCACACAGTCCCACAAAAAAGGTAAAGACAATCAAGAACATCAAAGTGTGATAATACAAACATTAGGTCATGTATCAACCCACGGTGTTTTCCATAAAAAGCAATACCGGTAGAACGATCGAGGATGGGAACGTCGAAAGCTAAAAGTAGGAAAGAGTTAACACGAACACAACGTCGCTTGGAGCGAATGAGAGCACAACGACATCATCATCCTGTTATCGCCACCATATATTCACCGGAGAGAAAGCAATGCTTACTCCTTAGTTCCTGGATGCTTTTGAATAGTTCTTCTCCATCGAGATCGAGGGTCACGGAACTCATCAAGGTAACGTTGAGCCCGTTTTTCCGCTTTCCTAGTTGTGTGTTAATGCTTCGATAAGGTTTGGCCAGGGATTTGTAATAAAAATAAGATGCTACACTGCTATAAATAGTGAGTGCACTTCACATTCAACAGGATGTGATTACGATAAAGTTTTGGTAGTTATAGAAATTATTGATAACAACTAGTAAGGAACTTTAAGGGAGTTTTTAAATATAATAAATGCGACTCACTATGTTAGTGTTCTACAGTAGCAACATACTAACAAATGCATCGATGTGATTAAACTTTCACAGCAATGTTTTTGTACAATTTCTAGCATCGAACGAAAATGTTTACCAAAAACGTGTTTTGCCACTTCTTCCTTTGAAAGACAGCCCCGGTTTTGCTCATGAAACTCGCCCCGTTCGGGTTCCGTGTATTTGTTCATTTGCAATTCAGCAAGCACAATCCACTGTGCGAGGTGTGGGCCGGAGTGTGTCTGTGCATGTGCACACACATCCGGTTGGGTGACCACTGATAAAAAGATAGATTTACTGTTGATTGTGGGCAGAGAGATCGTTTTCAGTGGCCAAGTTCTGCCTTCCCCGGAGGCGAAGGACCTAAAGGGTAGAAAACCAGTAGCCATCGGAAGGACGATGTTTCATAAAACCACAATTGCTTTTATATGGCCCCGCTTTTCGCCCCCGCCCATCGTCACCCCCGATGGCCCCCCCGACACGGTTGTGGCTGCACAATGTACGGCAGTTTTTGCGTACCGAACCCGGAAGTACAATGTTTGCGTCCGTTTCGCAACACTGAGCATCGAGTTCTGGTCAACAACAGGACGAAACAGTTGCCTGCCAACAGGATGTTGCGCCTCGGGGAAATTCCGTCTTCCACCCACATGTGTGTTCGAATGTTTCCTGCTCTACGGTGCAAAGGAGGGGATGCCCTAAAAACGGGCCCCAAACGACCGGGAACCTTTGCCACCAACACTATCTTGAGCATATTTCGGAGAAGGGTAACATCCCTTCAACTCCATCGGACTCCATTCGTAGGGTTTTGTTGTTAAAAAAAAACCTTCGATAATCAAACCTCATAGCTGGTCAACGCCACAGCTAAGCGGAAACTTTTGCATCCGGAAGGAATGAGCTGCAACTAGGGTAAGAAGATGATATAACATGTCGATTGCAGTTCGCATTGTTTCACGTGAGTGTGTATGTTCCAAGCTTAATTTTCACATAGATCTTGCCAATTAGTTTCCTCGTCCGAATGGAGATGAACGTAGAAACGTGTGTGAGAATGAAGTATTTTATAGATAGTTTAGTATCCTTTTGTGGTCTATCGAGAAAAACATAATTAATTGTATCAGTTCAGAAAGATCACTTTCGACATATATAAAAAAGCTTATTACTTTGAAGTTTATGTACTTGGATACGGTATTCATTTTAATTCATTTTGTATCAATCCTTGAATTTAGTATTAACCAATTATTTTTCTGCAAGAGACGCGTATCTGAGTTCGTTAATATCTTCGCTTATAAAGCATTTCTAAAGGCTTTTCTTGCTTACAGGAAAAATCGAACTTTCACCTTTAATCTGGCACGCTTCAGCTGACTCCGTCAGTAGTTCGGAACGGGTTAAGATTACCTAATGCCGAATGTAATCCTTTCCGTGGCATGAAAACCCTCGATCAAAGAGTAAACCATCCGGAATAGTCCATTTTCTTTCCCCGTTTCCCCGACGTTTCCTGCCATCGTTCGTTCACTAATCACCTTCCTGTAGTGATGCTGTAAATGAAAAGAAAAACCCGAAAGCTTCGTTCCATCGCCAAGCAATTGGTTTATTTTCCCACCCAAGCCCACGGTGTAGTAGCTCGAGGCTAAAAACAAAACCCTGCCAGAGCTTAAGCCAGTTAAAGACAGTTTTAATCTGTTTGTAAAGCTGTGTGTGCGCCTGAATGCACCCACCAACACAAACGTGACTGTACACAGGCTGAGAAGAAAACAGTTTCATGGCATTCAGCCGGTAGTCCAGCGGGCGTTGCTAGATCCGTTCACTACGGGCCATTTAGCCTTTCAACCACCCTGGATGCTGAATCCTTTACGTCCCGCACGCCTTACTTCATTCAAGTTCAATTTTGGAAGCCACGAGCTCATTTATTTCTTCATTAGTTTTCCTACCACCATGAGAAACCCCTGTCACGGTACCTTTTTGCAAAACCCCGAGCTGGCGGGGTGGAAGTTACACAGGGTGGAAAGAGTTGGAATTGTCAATTGCGGCCGAGACGGAAAATTAGTTGATTAGTGAAGGAGGACCGGACATGGGGCGGGGGAAGGTAGCTCCACAAAATCCACCCAGTTGGGAAAACCAAACTACAACCCGTTCAGTAAGTTTTTCTTGAACCCAACCTTGGAAAAAAAGGAGGAAAAAGGCGAAAGGGTCAACTGTTGATTGGAAAGCATTGGTAACAGCAGTTCAGAAGTCGTTATAGATTTGGATTTCATCAACATTGAATGCCATCGTCAGTAACCCTTTTTTGGACCGTGGGAAAAACTGATTCTAAGACAAGACTAGCTCATTACCAGCCACCCTTCACCCCTTCCTTGTTTCTCTGCGTGTATCAAGTAAGTAACTATGTTATTACTACTTATTATACCATCCTCATTTAACCCCTTTACGACCAAGGGAAATATTTTTCCCATCTACAAAATTTGTTACTGTTTGTTCAACTATTATGAAAACGATACTTTTGAAACGAAACATCAAAGAAAACATTATGTCAAAGGCGGCAAATGTCTTTCTGAACGAATAAAAACAAAAAGAACTATCAAAATTAATTGCTCCAAAACCAAACCATTCTTGCGGTCTACCAACAACAAAAACTTAGTACTTGGCAAGTTGATGAATTTATTATTTTTAATAGAAATGGCTGAGATATTGTTTTTTTAAATTTTTAATATGTAATTTGTAGTGGAAAGCAAATAAAAGAAATTCCGATATTATAACTACGGTGGTCATTTATTTACTTTTATGGCCCATTGGGAAAAATATTTGCCATGAAATTATAAAAAAGCTACACATACTGCTGGTTTTTCTGGTGATATTCTCTTATTTTACACCCAAAATAGCCAAAATATTGTGTTTCATTGCCAATTTTAGTCTTGAATAGCTTATGGTCTTGAAAGGGTTAACTATTAAAGACCACAGCGTGGTGTTTGATTATTATGAATAATTTGTGTAAAACTTTTGGAATAAATGTGTCTTCGAATTTGATTATGTGCTCATGATCCGACGTGAAATATCAATGCAACTTGCGCCATTCAGAAACCAAGTAAAATCCATCTCCTGCAGGCAATTCCACGCCATACCATAGAAATGCTCCATTTTGTTGATTAACCTGGTTCCACGCGGAGCTTTTCCTCTCTAACAGTCAGTGGTTTGCCAGTAAAACTAGGCCACTAACTTCCATTGTTGTTTCATGTTGTTCTACTTGGCACAGCATGTGTTGGGAGATCCGCTCTCAATCCATCTTTAATCCTCTTTAGGCAAAATGAAGAAAGTTGTATCTATGGTACAAACTAACACTGTCTCAGATTATTCCAGATATTCTCAGATTCTCTAAATTGAACACTAACATTCCCAACACTGAGGACTTATGTTACTCATCATAACATTGCCCCATGCATATGTTTAGTAACTTGGAAACAAATGGTTTCCATCCGAACGTTGCATTCGCGAAAAGTTTTGACAAAACCCGAGGCGTGGGAAATGGAGCACTTGGATGGTGTGTTTTACAAACAGGAACATTTACTGTCCATGTTACCAATGTTTGAAAACGCGATAACAATGCTGGAACACCTTTCTACCTGCCGCGTTGTAGATTAACATCCGAATATAGGTCCCCGTGGCGATGGGGGTCCTTCGCTACCTCGCAACAATAACAAACTTCTTGAATTGGTGCACAGGTGACGTTAGTGACAATGTTTGCGATGCATTCAAACCCATCGCGAAACGGTGTGCACTTTCGTTGATGAAAATTCACGCCGATGCGCTGGCTCGCTGATGTGTTTACGCTAGTGGCAACGTGTCTTCCGACGAAATTCGGTTCGGTCGCTGGCAGCGCGAAGTATGCGTGATGATAAATTTTCCAAATTTCCTCTAAACCATAGCTGTGTCCACCGGTAGAGCGTGTCGAACAATTTTCCACTCGTGTCGCACTTGGCCCCCGCCGTCCCCTGAAGGAATGAAGAACATTGGATGTTTGTGATGCCTTTGAACCTTTCGGTATTTCCCCGAAGGGTTTTGTTGTCGCCGGGAACGAAACCGACTCAGCTGGGATGCGCACACGAGCTGTCAATATGGTTGAAGAAAAAAAAAAGTGGTTCTCTAAAGTTCGCGATCGGCCTGGCATCGAGATGGTTTCCGCTCGATTTCGCTCCACGAGTATTTGCGTCCCCCGTTGCTTTCGTTGCGTGCCCTCGAGGGAGTGAAATTTACCGAACATTGTTTGTGCTACAAGCGTCAACAATTTGCAGTACACCTTCGTTTGAGCCGAGCATGATGAGTTGGGCAATATGCGCAAGAGGCATCGTTGGTCTTTCGGTATTTCCAGCTAAAATGGCTCTTTGTTGACATTTTCACACCGGGAGATAGGACCAAAACCATGCCGTAGGAGAACTTTTGAAAAGTTTTGCTGGCAACATTGGTTCAAAAACTTTAATATGTTGATTTACTTATAATAATTTGAGCTTGAAACGAATGACAAACTTTGATTACAAGAAATTTCAAAGTCATTAGCAACTTGTATGTTCGAACCATAAACTGGAATTATTTGATTTAAACACCTTTTAATAAAGCATGCAATCAGCACAGTGTTTGGAATTATCGTAAAACAAACTTGTTCCTGTTTGGAGTATAGGATTAATTGGCAAAGCTTAATGAAACGAAACTTTCTTCGCGTGGAAAAGCAACCAAAGATGCAGTTTGATTAATTGATGTTTCATGTGAGCTCGATCCTGCAATCCGGTAGCCGATTTCTCGCACCTCGACACTTTGCTGGAGTCGTTGAAGCTCGAATGATTTACAGCTCGAAACATAAGCGTCTGTTAGCAGTTTTGCTACACCGAGAGCAGGCGAACGGAAATGTTTCACACCGAATGATGCTGTTTCGAGTTTTCATTCCGGGAAACGCGGTGGAAGCTGTCTGAATTAGTTTTTTTTTAATGAACAATTTCCCCTTTGTATATTCGTGCGCTGGAAAACTCAACACTAGCACACCGTACGTCCAGAGCAGGTCGTAGCATGGGTGCAACACTGACAGGACCCACAACCACCACACGGCCTCGGGAGGGAAGAAAATAAATTAGCTCGCCAAGTTTTGCCACCAAGTTTTGCGCCAACTTTTCCCGAACGAAAGACTTCGGAGGGAACGCGCGCGGTACTCGGGAGGGAGCTGAGCGGTGGGCCAGGGAGAAGTCAACAAAATTTTAAAGAACAAACTTTTGCTGAAATCGTGGCGAAAAGATTGATCGTCGCTCGTCATCTAAAATTCACAACTCGATACGGTAAAGCGACGATATGGTGGAAAATGGCTGTGTAGAGAAATGTCCTATACAAGCAACGGCCGTCACTTACCGGATCCGGATGGAGAAGGTAGGATTTTTTTGTTTTTTGAAGGACAGATGTTGCTTAGCACAACTTGCTGTTTTGCTCTCGATGTTTTTGTGGATGTCGAGGAAAACATTTGCTAATTTTGTTCAGTAATCACTATTAATCATGCTTTTCGAGTGAAAGGAGGAAAGTTTCGGTTGAGCTGCTATTGATGTCTGTGGATGTGATTAATTAAGAAAATCAGGGGCGCAAATGTTGCTTGGAAAGAAACATCAGTATTAATTTTAAATCCTAAAATTCTCTTGCAAAAAAATAGTCAAATATTTTTGGAATAACCGTAAGGTACAGTGCTTTAAATCAACTATTGGTAAGACGTTTTATTTAACGTAATGTAGCTGTCAGACATTAAGTAAGAAATACAATTAAAAGTGTGGGTAACAGTGATTCGTGGATTAGAAAATCTGGTGAGAAAGCCTTGTCGATGGTTAACGATCCATAAAGTTATCCATGTGCAGACATTAAGAGGGATTTCTTTTGGACCCTTTTGGATTCGTTTATGACGCTCGCGGGAAAATCACTCACTTTTCTCCCATTTAGCGCGGTGCTAATGTCGGGATCATCTGCCACAGGATGATGTGTCTTGGGCGCTCGGGGACGAGATTTTAATGCCGCGATTGGGTCCGCTTTCCCGCCGGCGCATCAGATGGATGGCGGCGAAAGGCTGTTTTACGCTCGGCGCAGCAGCGTGTGTAAGCTTATCCGGATTAATGTACAACACTTTTCATGTTTCCCCGTACGAGTTGGCGAACACGGCCAGGGGAGTGGCAAAGAAAGCTGTGATGATAAAACTGTTTGGCGACAGTTCTTCTGAAGGGCGAGGGGGTTCTCGCTTATTAACGAAGGAAAACATCGCACGACGAGGTCATTTATTAGCAGGCTTATAATGGCCAGCGTACAAGCGACATGCTTCTGTAACCTTAAGACTTTTCTACTTGCTTGCAAAATGCCCCTTCAGGCCATAAGTCCTTTTGCTACCTTGTTACTAGATCTACTTTAACCACTCCCAAAATGATCTTCGCTTGTGAAACACCAAAAATCGAATTTCGTAAGCATACACAGTTTCCACGGGTTTCCATTTGCCACGTCGTAATTTGATTTGCAACATAACTTTGTAGAAAGATTTTATCGTTTTCGTTCCTACCGATGAGATGTTTATTTATAATTTACTGCGTGAAACGCCTGTAGCATAACTGCACTGACGCAACGTTCTCGTCCTTCTCCTTATGCCATACTCCGATGCTGTCGGTGGAAACTACGTTTTCATCAGTTCACTTAAAACATCAATTAAAGAGCAAACTTGATTCGAAGTGATCAAGAGACACGAGAAGGCGATGTGTTGAAAGATGAATATTCATACTTTGTAACGAAGAAATATGTGTGTATCGTTACATCTTGTGGAGAGCATGGAAGAAATCAGACTTCACTGCCACAAATACCAACACCCGAGGAACGATTGGTTGTAAATAACTCTTATCGGAATTTGTGAGCAATTTTGGGAAAAAAACTTCCCATCAAAGAAGACCTAAATTGCAAGGCCCTTACAAGACATCGACACTACAAATCTTATCGTTCATTACTTCAGTTGTAAAAAATTCTTTTCCTTGAAGCTAATAAGACCAAAAATAAATCAGCATTGGTCGATAATGTGATATCCTTGAAAGTGTAGGCATATTTGTTCTCTAAACGATTTCTCAAACACACGTATCCATTTAATTGGGCTTTTTCCTGTGCCGCCCGTTTATGGCCTACTCTGACCCCATTCATTCCAGACACCGGAACCACTTTCGTCCCGCCCGCTGGATGCAGTTGATTAAACAATCCAGGTTAGATGGGGCTTCTGGAGATGGAAAATATGTTTCAGATGAAAAAGCCGGCAACAAGAACAGGAAACTCGTTTGATTTAATTCAACCTCCGTATTTTTCTCCGCATCGCCCGAACGCCGTAATTCTTTCAATCGGATTACGAAACTGTTCGGTGCAAACAACAAGTAGCACAAGTACAAGTTCATACGACTTGAGCCTGCAGATGCATACGCAGACTCCATATTCTCTTTGAGGAGAAAGAGAGAGACAGAGGAGGAGGAAAACAAATCCTTTGGAAATGAAAACCTTGTTCGGAAACAACCGAGCAAGCAAGCGACGGTCTCTCAATCGTTACCATCGCCGTGAAGACTTTCGAAACTGGTTGACGGGTTGAGTTAGTTGAATTGGAAACCTTACTGCAGGCAGTTTACATCCATCACTTACACAGAACTTGCCTTTCCGCCTTTGTGGGAGGAAAATAAAATTGACCGGAAGAGAGAGTGGGGCGGGAAACTGGTAAGTGTTATGTAATTTATTGTTCCTCAAGTGAGCAGTGTGTGTGTCAATGCAATCGATTCCGGGGTAGGGTGGGGTGGTGGTGAGCGATAGTTGATTGGGAAACTGTTTCTTTGCTCAGATGCTGTTGGTATAACCGTTTACCAACCCAATGTTGTGCAATGCGTCGTGGTAAAATAAACAATTAAATTACAAATCCAGGTATTTCTGCTCTGATGAGAAATGGTTCGTACGGGCAATCCAATTCCAATAACTATTCGGGTCAATTTGGTTCATTGTAGCATAACGCAATCAATAAATTCACTTCAAATGTTTTTTAAATCAAACACAAGGAGCAGCAAGCTGTTTAAGAGAAAGAAACGAATAAACTCTCTCTCTAGGCTTTCATCTTTATTTTATTATAGGAATCACCACAAAATTCTTTTGGAGTATAATTCTTTAGCTATCATAAGACCACTTTTAGCGAATGTGCCTTCCTACATTCATGGATTTGTGCTATCTAGAATGAACTGAAAGCGAGGAAGAGAGCAGAACAAAAGAGAAGAAAAACCAATCCAAACCAGACTGCTCAGAATGATGTGTGATTTATTGCACAGCCCGAACGTACATTTTTCGGAATAGATCCACAAACCGACAAACCACACGCACGCATGCATTTTTGCCTTCGGCCTGCAAAACAACACCTCTCCCCCCGATGGAAAACGGCTGAAGAGTAAGATACACTCTTGCCACAACAAATTCATTTGTTTTTATCCTGGGAACGATCGCAGAAGTTTGGAGTTACAGGGAAGATTTATGGCGCCGCACAGTGATGCCTGGTATGTATTAGTCTGGGGATTATACGCACAAACCATCTCATTGCAATAGGGTTTATGGGGGGCTTCTCAAAAGATCCGCTCCAGCGGTGCTTTTTGTTTTCCAAATGTGCTCATAGATTTAAGAAAGGGCCAGAATCAAGCTCAGAAGAATAAAAAGTCCGGACATTTTCTTACGAAATGGGAGAGGAGTAAAATTATGAAATAAGTTATTATAAAAAAACATTAAATACTATTAAAATTGTTAATTTTTTTTCTCGATTTTTATAAAAGTGTATACCTCGATTTATTGTACGGAAGAGTACCTTGGCTATTCTCTGCAAGAAAGTAGAGCATTTCACATGTTTTTGAACCTTAGAATACGCCTACTACTAAAACGACTAATGATGACATCGGTTCATTGTGAGCATTTTCCCATGCGAGAAAAACCGCCTACTAGAGGTGTGAACAGTTAACATACTTTTTTACATGCCGTTGTGACTTTTAAAAATAGGTCACAACAAGTTTTTCAAATCCAACCATAAGGGCAAGACAAAAAAAAAGAAAATAAAAATTTAATACTGAAACCTATTGGCAACAGAAAAGATCTCGTTAACGAATGACGTAAAACTGTCGTACCGGTGACACGAAAGTTAATGACGTACTCGTATAAGATAAAATGGAGCATTGGCACTGTTCGAGCACACTAAAGGCCGACAGGAAATAGAAGTTTTATAGAGGTTACTCTAGTCCTCTCGAGTATCTGCGAAACAACAGTCTGATCATGTTGCATTAGGAGAAGTTTCAAAACTTATCTTAAATCTGTAGGAACTAAGTGTCGCATCGAGACACAATCCAGTGAGCTTTATTTCCAATCGGGTCTCGAATGATTTAATCAACGATGCAAACAAACAAAATAAACCCGTGCTATTTTGAACCAATTCAATCCAATGCTCTCCAATGTTTAGCATAAATACATAACTAATGCAATGATCCCTAGATTCTGGTACAGGGCCCTTCGAAAACATCATCAACATCCATCAGGTAGCGCGACATTTAAATTTCTATTACACACTCATACACACACACAATCAAAGGTTGGTTGTAACAGGCCAAAAGGAGCGCAAAATAGAATCAGAGCGAATTAGAATATTTATACTGTTGCTGTCATGTCGATCGAGTTGTCAACGTTGGGAAATGGTTGTTGATGGGAAATGTGTTCCTCGGTTCCATTCGGGGCATGCTCACGTCACACCGTGTCCCTTGTTTCGTCCTGCCGCATCAATCATCGCCAACGTACCCCTTTCCAATCCCGTCCAAGGGGACTTACCGGACAAGAAGGTTAAATTAAATTTCGTAAAAATTTCATCACACTGAATACACTGACAAACACGGGGGAGTTGTAATCGAGGGTTCATCGTGCTGCATAATTGAACCCCCCCCGACAAGTAAATTCCCCATGCTAGGCGCCGGGCAAACATGAGCTCGATGTGGATGTAAATGATGTTAAAGGATGAATAATTTATCGCATTGCCTCAGGGCCGACTCCGAGACGCCTGGAAATGGAACCCATCTTCTGTCAATAGCGATGGAGTGGCCGCCATCGAGAGAGCAAGTTCGGAAGGCATTTGTCAGCATTGAAATATGATGTTTCATACGGATACAGGGTGTCCACTCAGTTTATGGTTTCAAATTCCCGGTTTTTTCCCGGTTTTTCCCGGTTTTTTCCCAGCTTTTCCCGGTTTCTTCAAGTTTATGGAAGTTCACTACTTTTCTTGCTCATAGTAGACAAACTTATCTGTTATCTGTCTCTATGGTTTCTTAGGTAGTTCAAAACTGCATGTAACTTATGTTTTAAAGAATATTTTAAGGAAATAACTTCAAAATTTTCAAAAACAAAAGCGCTTAAAAAACTGAAGGACAACAAGGACAACATATACGGGTTGGGATTATAGAGAATCGTAAACTGAACTTTTATTGCAACAACACACATTGCTTGAGCGTATATAGAAGAAGAAAAACGATATAATAATGTTAAAGAACAATTTTTCAAACTTCATTATTGACATATATAACAAATTAATTTTTAATACGACTCAAAAATAGAAATGAAAAATGTTTTTCTTTCGCCCATAGAATTTGCTCAATCATAACATTTTTCAACAAAAGAAGGGAGATGTAGCATACCTGTTGTAAGTCTTCTAATATTTCTATCAAAAGATACGTTCATAAACACGTCGATACAAATGATTCACGTTCTCAATATTTCAAGCAAACACACCAACAACTCAAATGACCTACATTTTACCAAGATTAAAAACTGACCAACACACTCGTCTAGCGAATGCCGCAATGCAATAAGATCCCATGCCAAAACAACCAATACACCAGCCAGAGAGTGGCTAACAGTTAAAGGTAAAATAAAAAATTTCTCCATATCAAACCATTGCTGACAAATAGAATGAAACATACATAATTATTTCCGAACGAATAGTTATGACCACAACGCGACCAAAATTCCATCCAAAGCGGCAAATTTTTTGCAAGCATCGATCAAATCACATCCGAAAGGTACATCCATAGTGAAACATTCATAACAAGTGCAGTAAGAGATTGCACAGCGTGCGATCGTCCCGAAACAAGCAACCTTATAAACTCAACAGGATAACAGGTTTTTTGTATGTATTTTATTATCGACAAAGATTGAGATCGCTGATACAGGATCTCATCAGGAAGTATTGGTAGAGGGATAGAAGTTTTCAATTGAAATTGCAAAGCACGGATTTGAGCGCTGTGAATATTTTCGTACAATATCATACGAGACGATTAGCTTTTCAGCTAGTAGATTTACTAGATTTAAAGTAATCGTTTTGGCTACTATCTGGAGCATATACAAAGACATTTGGATGCTTTGCCAATTCATATCGACCCAACCAGGAATTTTCGTATGATAAATGAACTGAGGCGCCACGCTTCGTCTGTTCAGATGTATTGGCCGTGTCCATCGTTCTAGTATCGACGAATGATCCACCAGCCTCCGTTGCGCATACCGTTTGTTTGTGTGCCAATATTCGACGCACCGATTGCAAGCTCCGTTTCCTCTTGTGGGGAATTCACTTTGCACGAAAGCAAATCCAATACTCTCCTGATTAATATTTATGTTTTAGCGCCCCGCTCTTATCAATAGCCTATGGCCCTATTTGCTGGCAGGGTAGGAACATTAATTCATCAAGCTGGGGATCAATGCGGGCTCGATACTACCCGAGAGCCATATTTTTATTTTTTCGATAGCCGAAGCTATCTTACGAAAATTGTCGTCCTCTCGTTGGTTGTCTCGCGATATAATTCGTTGGTGAGGTTTCTCACGCTGTTTCCAACGAGAATCGTATAAATTCCTGGTTGGGGAGTGTAGTGTCACCATGTTACCAATGTTAACCCTCGATGCGTTTGTCTTTCGTATGAGGCGTTCTCTCTCGTCCGAAGAAAAATAAAAGAGTATGGCAAACACACCTTGCTTCCCTCTACGCCTTGCTTTGCCTCTACGCCGGCACTACTGGAAGAACGAGAACGCAGTACGGATATATTGAACCTTCGAACAGTGGACAGCAAATGTGGCACTTAACAAAGGAAATGTAGTGACAGTTTTATATGAAAATATACACTGTGCCAATCGGTAAGTGGGACGGTCGAATAAAGAACACTTGTCTGGCTTTGCGATCAAATTTAGGGTACTTAGAATTGATAACAATGAATTTCGCTTATCACATCTTCTTTGTCTATCTTTCTACGAAACATGTGCAAAAAAAGAAAGTAAAAATCGGTCACCAAGCGGCGCAATGATCGAAAAAGTGCAAAATGTCATAATTTTGCCAGCCAAACGTAAAGTTGGGGGGGTGCCCATGGCGCAGCGGTAGCGCGAGGAAACACCACACCACAGGTGTGGGATCGAATCTCGAGTCTGGCACCCTCCGGTATTACGAACGGCTGACCACCGATCTATAATATACCGTCTTTCGGTCACACAAACTCTCTTCGGAGGGAGGCCTTGTTCCACTAGGGGATGTCGTGCCATAGAAAAAAAAAAAACGTAAAGTTGGACACTTGCTTTTTAGGTTTAATACGTGGGTTGTTGAACAATTTTCAGAAGTTTTTGATATTTATTGTTGTTTCTGTTATATTCTATGACCGTTTGTTGATGCTTGACAACAGTTTTTTCTAACTTTATTCGACATTTCTGCTTAAATTTCTTCCTGTTGCTGTTTTGTTACAAATTTATACTATACAGTGTTTGTAACATAGTATACTGTACAATTTTACTCAAATTGGCTATTGGATTTCATGCTGAAGACTCAGAAAGATTCTTCTGAACTTTGAGGCTGATTTAGAGTAGTAACTTTTGTGTTATTCGTAGCTTATAGTGAATATAGTTAACCTGGCGGAACTCTTATTCTTGGAATAGTCAAACTATATCAACAACATCTGTCATAATTTTCTTCATCATATGAACGTTGTGATGTGTACCTATCGTACTTTAATTAAAAACAAGTTTTTCAGTTCATTCTGATCACATAAACACCTACAACATTAACAAATGACCTCCAAGGAATAGAAGTTAAAACAACAATATTTTTAAAACGCGTCAGCTCCGTTTTGAGTTCGAAAACTGCCTGCCTTTTTAACCAAAAGTGTATATGTTTGCTTCATATGTAAGTCATACATATGTTCATATGTAAGTCATACATATGTTCATATGTAAGTCATACATAGTTACTGTGACGACAATTACCACATTAAATTAATGCATTTGAACGAGATAGGAAGAGTACCTTTCAACATAATCTAAAATCGTCGTCTATATACAGCGTTTTACAGTTCACCTAGCAACCGGGGCAGTGTATGTAGAACATCAAGAATGATAGCCTACTGCAGAGTATTTGATGTAGAATAGCAAAACCCACAAGTGGCAACACAAACCGGTAAGTAGAATATCCATCACTTTCTAGGATCTACCAGAATGAAAGTTGTCGCGTGGATGTTCGAAGTAGGCACGACCAGTCGAGGGGTGCAGGTAAAAGTAGGGGAAAATCGCTTTCCGATCGAAAACATACTTTTGCGAGGATTGTTGTGATTCGCGCTCGTTTTCTGATGCGAAAAAGCGATCATAGCCTACCTTATCCTGTATCTTTCAACTGGTCGTCTCTACTTCAAACATCCATGAGACAACTTTCATTCTGGTAGATCCTAGAAAGTGATGGATATTCTACTTACCGGTTTGTGTTGCCACTTATGGGTTTTGCTATTCTACATCAAATACTCTGCAGTAGGCTATCATTCTTGATGTTCTACATACACTGCACCGGTTGCTAGGTGAACTGTAAAACGCTGTAAGGGTTTGAAAAGTGAAGGCGTTGTTTACGGGTTCTGCGGGTATGTTCTGGAAAAAGTTTGGAACCTTCTAAATGCTTTCATTGTTTTATTAAATTCTTAAATATCTATAATAGAGGAAAAGTCTTCAATTCAGTTGGTTTTTTTTATGAATCTCACATCATCGTTCTTTAAGTTTATTGTAAGATGACCCATTTCAAGTTATATTTTTGTCAATATGGGCTTTTTTATCGATTGTTAGTGTATCGCAAATCAGGAACTTGGGTACAATTGATAAAACTCGATAACTTTCGGCATTTTTAATCGATTTATATGATAAAAAAGATAATATTTCATTCCTTTCAGTGGTGTAACATATTTCAACCACAAAGTGTAAATAATTTATCAAAACTCATTTTTTGTGTACATATAACAATGGTTAAGTATATCATAGATCATTAAAAAATGATTTTACGTGCCTAAACTAGCTTGCACAACACTTAAGCCCCAGAAATTCTTGGTAATCCCAAGTGTCCAACTTTACGTTTGGCTGGCAAAATTATGACTTTTTGCACTTTTTCGATCATTGCGCCGCTTGGTGATTGATTTTTATTCTCTCTTTTTGCACATGCTTTGTAGAAAGATAGACAAAGAAGATGTGATAAGCGAAATTCATTGTTATCAATTCTAAGTACCCTAAATTTGATCGCAAAGCCAGACAAGTGTTCTTTATTCGACCGTCCCACTTACCGATTGGCCGACTGTAAGTACGCTGATAGTGACAGTTTTATATGAAAATATAAGTACGCTACGATAATAAAATATATACGAGGGTTGCCTTTTAAGTTTCGGGATTTGGAAAAACTGGTGATGCAATCTGTTAATTAATAATTTTATCGTAAAGTTTGACGTTTTTGAGGTTATACGTACTCAGAACGTTTTGACATACGAACGCTATTTGTGTTGTTAAAAAAATGTTTAAAGTTTCAATCGACAGGAGTCTTTTTTGAGAGATCTTCGCTTCTTCAGGTGTTGAAAAACGTTGACCTCTCAGTTTATTTTTTACCTACGGGAATTAAAAGAAGTCATTTGTTGCTAGATCCAGGACTATATGGCGGATGACTCATTAAATCGATGTTTTGAGTACTCAAAAATGCAGTTGTTTGAGCCGATGTGTGAGAGCTCGCATTGTCGTGGTGATGGGTGATCCGTCGACAGCGGTTGAATTTCCTGATTTCTTGGAAGACAACTGGCAAACAAATTGTTGTGTACCACTCATAATAGACTGTTCTGCGTTGTTTTAGAGGTTTGGTTTTTCCGAAAAAACATGCGACCATTTGCTTGGAAGTGCTTCGTGCGTGAACATCTTTGGTTGGGTTCGGCTCATCTTGAAACACCCATACAGTCGATTGCAGTTTAGTTTCGGGCTCATTCGCGTAAATCCACGAGTTATCAGCTGTCACGATATTAAAGACGAGTTTTGAAGCACCGCAGTCGTATTTTTCGAGCAATTCTTCCGGCCAATCGACACGAGTCTTTTTTGGAGTGATTGACAAATTGTGTGGAATCCAACACGAGCAAATTTTTTTGACAGTTAAATGTTCATGCAATATTAAGTATATGTTGGTCCCAATAATACCTAAGGTTGTCTCTATCTCACAAAAAGTCACATGACGATCTTGCAATATCCGTTCACGGATAGCATCAATTGTTTTCGGAACGACAACTGATTTTGGACGACCTTCACGAAATTCATCTTGGAGTGAACTCCGACCACGATTTAATTCTCCAAACTATCGATAAATACTGATCATTGATGGAGCTTCATCGCCAAAAGTTGAATTAAGTTCATTCATGCACTACTGCTGTGTCAATTCACGTCGAAAGTTGCAAAAAATAATCGCACGAAAATGTCCACGACCCAATTCCACAATTTGGCGGACATTGACACTTTTAACATTTTTTTAACAACACAAATAGCGCTCGTATGTCAAAACGTTCTGAGTAGGTATAACCCCAAAAACATCAAACTTTACGATAAAATTGTTAGTTGGTAGATTGCATCACCAGTTTTTTCAAATCCCGAAACTTAAAAGGCAACCTACGTATATATAAATCTAAAAAAATAGTTACATGAAAAATATTCCCGGTTTTTTCGGCGAAATTCCCGGTTTTCCCGGTTTTTTTCCGGTAAAATTAAATTCCAGGCTGATTCCCGGTTTTCCCGGTTTTCCCGGTTGAGTGGCCACCCTGCGGATAATTAGAAACGTTTATTTTGTTAAGCGTGTAGCAATTTATCTGAATGTGTCGCTCGGTGGCGAAGCGATTGTTAATTACTGTCTTTTCGAAAAAAAGAGATATTACAGAATTCCTCTTGGGTGATGGCAGAAGAAGTCAGAGGTTGATTAATCGTTCCTAGATACTGATAAATGGAGCTTTCTCTGTTTAAATTTACTTTCATCTTCGTTGAGGCAGGTATCATCCTTCCATCAATAAATTTTTAAAGGCAAAGTTAATAGCCAAGGTAACTTTTCTATCTAGACCAAACGTTATATTTGAGGTTTGAGAAGGGAAGACAAACAATAAGACTGGCGCGAAACACGTTGGCAGGTTAACACCTACCGTCGCCTACCGATACATTGGCAAGTAGAATCGGGGACGAGGTGTGAAACTGCATGTTAGCATAAATCTCTCCATTCACGCACGTCCCGGTTCAGGTTCGATGATGAATAACAAGCCCACCGCGAGGATCTTGTGAGCGTGCTGATAAATTACAGCTGCTGCTGGGTGGGGTGGTGCGCTTGGTGTATTTTAAAAATAAAACCTCCCAAAATAGAGGCGTGCACAAAACATCTGCTGGCGCGGTTGAGTGGAAGTCTGACCAGATCTGAACTTTCGAAGCCGCCCGAGTTTTTGGGGGATAGTAACATGGGGGGGGGGGGGGGGGGGGAGGTGTGCAGACGAAAGCGCACGAAATTTATGAGACGATGGTGGACCACACCGTCACCGGCCATCACGCGGACATCTCATCCTGGTCGGTGTGGCGCTAGAAAAGGCGAAAAAAAGAGAGAACAAACTATGTGCACGTGTTGCAAATAATTAACATTGCTTTACGGCTCTGCATCATTTCGAAGAGGCCCGAACTCCGTTCGCACAAAACCGTCGAAGCGGACGCCGCCATCGATGCTCCTTCGGGACGGTTTTGAGATGCGCGAAAAAAGCCAGATGGCATCGGACACGAGATAAATTTCGCCCTTGCGAGGCCCTTGTTTCGCGTGGTTTCGGTTTTTTGACAGACAGGCTGCTGGTGCGTACTTTTTTTTCTTTGTTGTTCGTGGAAGCCGGATCGGGCGTTGGGTGGATTTTCCTGTCAAAAGGATCTTTCAGGTATTTCCGTTTGACGTCCTAGGTTTATGTATTACGTACAAGTATTTCTTTTTCGCTTTTTCGCTGCCTGTCAACAAAGACAAGGGCGAGCATACGTTTACTTTATATTTTGACCCAGAAATCAATACCGCGAATGTATTGTAATATCCTTCACGCTCACTTTTTGAACGCTACATACGAAACCATCAATTTAAAATATCAACCTGTCAATGCACAATTCAGCCTGTCATATTTTGTAACATTCACATTTTAAAACGAATTTTACCAATATTTCCCTGCTTCCTTCATTGATGCTGTGTTTGTTTAGTTTAAGTTAACCGTAATCGAAAATACATAAATATCAAACGAGCCTATTATACGTGAGCTAATTTATTGAACCTATTAACATCGAAAATGTTCAACCTCGATGAAGCCGACGATTGGCAGACTTCAATTATTTCTGTTGCATTGATTAATTATTTCTACATTCACCCCCACCCCCACCTGAGTTCTTCGATTTTATTCCCTCAAATAAACGCACGGCAATCCGCGGGGAGCAATATGAATATGATAAAAAATACTCAAGTTAATTAATTCACACAATTATTTGTGAATTTTCCACCGAAACGACAGTCAGTGCGCTGTTACGCCTACGATTTTCCCCGCTCATGGGAGGAAGGTTTATTTTAATGCTATTCGAGCGCATTTGCTTCTACATTTCGCATTTGCGAAATGTCCCTTCCTCCCCGGAGGGGTTTGAATCAACATTTAATGAGATCTACAGGGCACTCCCGCCGCGCGATGGTGACCGATTTAATCTAGCACCAGCGCATTTCCATCCCTGGATGCGAGAGTTCACATGAATCGCGTTGGCAAGGGCCGAACGCGTTTCGACAATGACCGAAATTGGCTGATTATTGATGCACGACACTTTATATTGCATGTTTAAATAATTGCCAAGGGTTGCATTAATATGCAGCTGAGCCTATTTGCATCCCCGTGTCATCATATAGCGTTCCGGCAGTAATTCAACTCAAATACAGAAACGTATAAATTTCATGAAGGACCTTAACCTGACATTGATTGCTCTAAAGGAAGGTCTTTATTCAAATTTTATTTTATTAAAACTGAATAAATGTGTTGACCAATTGTGTCACGTTATTTTTCTGCGAATCTTAGTACACTCAACGGGATTGTCTAAATTTCAGCTTCAAGAATTTCGTGTGGAATTCAAGGAACGGAGAAATCTCAACTATGCGTATCATTTAGCTTTCGCAAGGTGTTAAAACGCATCTTACTACATTTTTTACGAAAACAAACTTCCTAAGGCAGTTGCCAAATTCCACGGTCTAACGGTACTTCCTGTAATTCCTCCGAGGAGCTTGCAAACAAAAATTCTAGGCCACATACCAGGGCCGGGCAGCCAGCGCATGATGTAACGTTGTTCAGATTCCTCGCATTGTTACTCTATGCGAGAGAAGAATTGTCTAGCTGACAGTTTGAGTTTTGGCCGACGTTAGGCAGAGAGAATGCCATTCTAGGTTCCATCGGGCCGTTGAGTGTAATTTTCCCCATCTTGCCTAATTGGGCAAGTACACAGAAGTATGAAGACTCGTTCCATTTACGCACGCGAAACGTAAGTGTCTGCAGGTAGTGGTGCAGACGATGTAGTGCTATCTAATTACGGAAGTCATCGCAAAATGCAGTTGCAGTTTTTTTTTTCTCGTCAGACCGCTCCCATCGATCGGCGTTTCATCAAAGCGGACGACCAGAATGGACGCTACATTTTACGACCGCAAGGCGAACGAACGTGGAAACAGCGAATATCGTTTCGGGTAATTGAACCATTCACCGTCCGCTTCCAAGAAGGCTCCCGAAATGGTTATGCTCTTCCGAGAAAATAACCTGCGATCCATCTTCCCATATACAACACACACAAAGAGCCGTGTTCGGGAAGGCAATACGTTGAACGTCCGGGCGTACACCTCCTCCTAACAGCTCTGATCGAATTTTGTGGCATCCGCGTCCTGGGCGGGTTGCTCCAGTTTCTTTTTCGGACTGCGAAAGACGTATCCATCTTCATCGGACCGATCGTACACAAATTGAACCTTCAAAGGAAGCGCGGAAGATGCATCCCAAACAACAACAAAAAACCAGGACACCGAACGAGGAAACGAGGAACGTCGGGTGAGTTTGTGCTAAACATAATTACAGAGCGCGAACAAATTTCGGGGGCTGCTGCAAATAAGCAAACGATCGATCTGCTTCTTCTATTTCAGCAAGCTTCAACTTTTTGAGCTTTGAAAAGTCGAATGCAAGTATTAGCGCAGCATTTTGCGCGATGGAAGCAGTGCTGGTCGGATACAAAGAAGTAAAGAATTATAAAAATATAAAACTAAATACAAGCAAGATCGAGTCGAGATGGAAGGTAAGAAAACCCTTTTGTTGTCAGTTAAAGAACAACTTCAAGTAAGACATATCAGTTAAGTGTCATATCGTGATCCATTTGTGTTATGTTAATTCACAAAAATTGCTTGACGTTTGATATGGTATCATTAGACCTTCTTTCGATGAGTTGTTTGAATGTATCTTTTTCCACAAACATCGTTTAGATCGTTCCGAGCGAGAACCTCTGGTTGTTTGTGTAAAAAGCCCCAACTGTATTCATATTTTCCGCAAACACCCCAAGTTTTGATACTCAAATTTTTCCGCCCTTACGCAATCAATATCAATACCCAAGGGGCGATTGAACAGAAAAATCCTCTCGATAGCAAATACGTACACGTTAGCTAAAACGATGGATCAAGCATCGTTTTCTCGCTGCCCACTGACTAAATTAACCGACCGTAAACATGAAGGTAGCATAAATCAAACAAGCTCGTTTTTCGGATAAACAACTTCGGATCAGCCGCCGGCCAGAATGGAACACCACTCCGCTGTAGAAGCACTCGATCGAAACTCAAACACAGGGCGTATCAGCATGAACATCCTGCGAGAAGCCCAGCGTGTTTTAGATCTTTCTGCGCACAGCTTCACACCGTTTCATCCGCCCTTTACCTGAACGTTTGCCAGCAACTGCTGTTTGCCTAATTCATATTGACGCAAACAAATGTGTTTAAAATGGTGGTTCCACAGTTCACCAGAAGCAACCAAGAATATGGAATCCAAAACTATACATGTTGAGTTGAATTCTAAAAATCACAAGAATAATATCTTTTTCCAAAATCACAATGAACTCGTTTGGATGGAAAATTTGACCGAATCGCCCCTTCTCTTAGTTTCGCAGGTAGCGTTGACTATGTTCTTTTCATATCCAGGATGGGGATTAACAGAGGTATCATTTACCTTAGCAGAACCTTTCTTTAAGATTTATGATTTACGATACCATTGCAATCGTTAATGACCTGCTCTTTCTAACATGGGTCAGCAGAACGGAAAAAAAGGATGGTCGAAACAAAGGCTCATCCGAAACCCACGTTCATTGCCTTTTGACTGCTTATTTATTCGATACCATTTTTCATTCCCCATTCTAACGAGCTCAAAGTAGGATATTGTTCGAGGTGATAGCGGATATTTAGATCACGATATAGTTAAGGGTTCCATTGTTCTTTTGTGATTGAGAAAAAAGCGGAGGCACGATAAGCTTCGACGGTGACAGGTTAAACGTCTGAAGGAATTAAAGTGTTGTTCTGGATCACACTTGGCCTTAACCTAGAATAAATGTTGCCAATTCTGCAAAGAAATCATAGACAAGGACCTTTCTCGTGTGATGCTGTTTTAACAAAACGATCAATCAAGATTTCCCGAGTAAGAACTTGAACAAACGCTTGTTTGTATGTTATTTACGTTTAAAGAATGACAAGAAAATAAAATACTAGGGGTCCATGTTACCAATGTTCCTGAGCGCAATTTAAGCTTGATAATGGTGACAACTCAAAGCTTACCTGAAAGAAAAAGAAAAACATGTAAATAGTTAGAAAATGTGTTCTATAGCTTGTATTAAAGAAAAGGGTAAACTAATAAATAAAGAAAATTAATTTCTCTTTATGAGAATATATTCAGAAAATGATTTTATTAGATAAAGTAATAGAGTAGCGTCACTAATGATCATATAGAGTCTTTAGCCGCTTTTAGACCCATTTACCTAACGGTAAAGGATTCGAAGTTGCTCGTTAAAGCAAGAACGGACAAAATGTGCAGGACATCATCACAATCATCATAGCCTGATAAAATTATGTTCTGAGCGAAAAGTTTCGATGTGAAAAAGTGAGCAATATAAAAGCCGTCTCGGAACCAACGCTTGTCAACACTAGATAGTACCGACTCGCCAGTTTCGTACTATAATGGTCGGTTTTAGGAGTGGAAAAAGATTTTTGGAAAGTATCTCCCAGTACCCAAATTCATCCTGATTTATAACCACTTTATCGTTTCTTGTTACGGACTGGGAACTAGCTCCTGTGTATGGAGTCTCGAGTAAGTGAGTGTGTGCAATGGAGGTTTAGATAATTTTCCTCCCAATCTTCCAAGCAGTTTGCGCTGCCGAAACATTAGCCAGTGTAATATTAAACATGCTCAACATAGCATTTTGACACCGTTCAGCACTATTTGGTCCTCTTTGCTAAATCTCAACAAATTTCCAAGGCGGGTGTCTATGAGTTAGAGCCATAGGTACACCAGAAGTTAAGTGGAAGGAACGGAAACTGAGCAGTTGCGTTGCAAAATATCGGCCACCGAAATGGAAAACCCTAATTTTCAGTGCTGTTCCGAGATATGTCTAGTTCTAATGTTACCAAAGCAAACGTTCTCCGAGCAAGCTTAAACCGTAACCTATTCATCATCTTATTTCATCTCCGGTGGTGTCTTCGGTTAGGGTTGTGTTTTACGGAACCGTACAGAAAAGGTCATTTGTGGTTGAAAGTGGTTGGAACAGTTTTTGGCGCTTTCACTTCAATGCTGCTGGATATCGCTGGAAATGTCTAACCGCACAAGCTTTCTAATGAATAAAGTTATTGATTAACAAATTTGTACTTGAATTTTAAATTTTAAATGAACCACTGAAGCTGTACCGTTCCATTTTGAAAAATGGGATATTATCAATCACATCCTTCAACATAATTAAAATGATCGACAAAACAAGAGCAGCAAAAAAATGGAAAAGGGTAACGTTTAGTCGAACCTGAAAAAAGGCCTAAATTCCGATGTATTTCATAGCAAACCAATTTTATAGCTGTTAAAGAGTTAAGAATCGAAAACCAGACAGTTGTTTTAATGTATTTAAACTAGATATTTATACTGAAACAGCAACATTAAAAGGCATTTTTGTTATCTATTCAGTTTTAAGACTCTGTTGGAAAGCAAGCACTGCATTCTCCTCAATGGGAAAATTGTAGCGTAAATAAGACGCCGGGAATAAAAGAAACATAATGTAGCACACGAAATTCAAACACGTACTACACCTTTTGAGTAAAGAAAACGTATTCGGTCATGACACCTTTCGCTAGGAAGGATTCGTTGGATTCAATTTATTCTTATGACAAACTGGTTCGTCCGGAAAAAGAGTAAGACGAGAGATCTTTTCTTCCCATAGGTTGATTTCAGAATACCTTCCACGGCGACGAAGGATGAAGCCGCACACAGGTAACTCTTTTTATTGGCGAACTTTTTAACCAGCACCGGATTAGATGAAAGCAAATTAATTCAACCTAACTTTTGCATGCCCTGAATTTTTGAACGAACGAACCCGTATTTTTACTTCTCGACAGACGCGTTTGACGGATTAAAAAGATGGAAAGGACACAAAAGAGATTGCCGTGTAAAAAAGAAAAAAGTTTTCCCTCTACTTGCCCTTAACGTAATTGGGAATCTAATTTTCAAAGTCCTTGAAAGGATTTATATTTTCTGCAGTGCAACAAAATTAAATCATTGGGTAAGAATTGAGAGTATCAATTTGAGTTAAATTTGATTTCCTTTTTTTACTTCCACATGATGGCAGTATTTCTGGGAATGCATGAATCGCAGTGAAAACTAGTGAAGCTGTTATTACATCTTGACTTACACATACTCGTTGTGACTTTCATATACAATTATTCGTGGAAAGAAAAAGCTTCCTCTCGTTCTTATTCACCATGAGGTAACCATGAATAACTCACACATTTACACAACGAACAATGTTGTATTTCCAAACAGATGTTGCCAGGAACATTTCAGAGTAACTCACCTTGTCTCAGGTTTAAGCTTTTCCATTTTTTTTGTAAACGGAAATTATCTTTCTCAAATGGAGCGTTTGTTGTTGCGAGAATACTTTGCACCGAAGAGCGTTTTTCTCTGCAACTGTGATCCATTGAAACACGTTAACACACGTGCCCGCTTAAAGCCGACAAGGGAGCTGTTTCACGGAAGGCTATGAAACCCACCCGGGTCTGATTTTATTCATATCCACGTGTCGGAAGAAGATTCTTTGACGAGAAAGCAACTACCAACACACTGCCTTACGGAGCAGTTAGGTTCTGCGATTAGGATTTTCGGTCAATGTGTCGTCCGTCCGGTCAGCTTACCCCGAAACGGTCAAATGTGTTTTATGTCGTTTCGGTTTACGGTAGATCCTATCCTTTTCCCCGGCTAAGGACGTCATCCGCTTTCTCACGTATCGCATGATCCGAAACTTGAAGAATTGTCTGAATAAATTCATCACAGAAACAGCTGCAAAAATGGATTGCGTGCCCGTGGAAACGACAGGCGAGAGAAAAAGGGAAAAAGGTCACCAGAATGGATTGCGAACCCGATAGAACAGGTGTTTAATCAAAAAGGGATTTAGTGGCCTTAAAGAGACATATTTCCGAGTTCAACAAAGGACGTGGTAGAGTTCAAAGAAAGAGGAAAAAAAAGTTGACAAAGATTTATTTATTTTATAGGCAAAACGACGGTTCGCAAACCTGACGCAAAAATACAATAAAAACTGAAGGAATGGTTTGAGAATCACTTGGTGGGATATTCATTCAGCGCGTTTCATTTGGCTCGCCCAAAGCAAGCTGTACGGCGGTTTCCAGCGTTACGCACCCTCCGAACGCCATTTCCGGACAGAAAACGCCATTCTGTCGGTTGTTGGAGATTTTTGCATGGGTTTTCCCTTTTTCCGACCTACCACCGAATGTCGAATGGGCTGACAGTTTTACGACTGTATGAACATAAACACCAACCAAATCAAGTAGTCAGCCTAGCGACGTAACCCGGGCCAACCCGGGCAGCCTGCGGGTTTCGCTAACGAGGTACCATTTTCGGCAAGGAGCAAGAGCGCCAACACACACACATAAACTCACGGATACCGAAGGAAGAGAGACGAAGGACTCTCTCGAGATCCGGAAAGGCCGATGGTTGATTTGATTTACGGCAGGCGAGCGTTCGAAAACACCCGCAAAAGCAACCGTGTGAAGTTTCGGGCTTACGATTGCTTCCAAAACATATTTACATAATGAAGCAATCACAATTATGGCCGAGATAGACCATCTCCGGTTCGGGTGGCGTCAGAGCCGAAGCTAGTGTTTGTGGGAAATGCTTTTAGCAAATCAGTTTTCGGTCTTTCTTGACAAATGGATGTCTGGGACGAAACTATACTAAGAAGTTGGATTTCAATGTTATTTGTTTTCAACCAGGAAAGTGTTAACTATTCCAATAATTGCTGGGTATATACTAGAGTTGTGTAAATCTGATTCCGATTCATGAATCTAAATGAATCTCTGCCTTTTAAGGGATTCATGAATCTTTCGTCGAGAGTATCGCATCCACAAAGATTCATTAATCCATCGGAAACGAAACTATACTAAGAAGTTGGATTTCAATGTTATTTGTTTTCAACCAGGAAAGTGTTAACTATTCCAATAATTGCTGGGTATATACTAGAGTTGTGTAAATCTGATTCCGATTCATGAATCTAAATGAATCTCTGCCTTTTAAGGGATTCATGAATCTTTCGTCGAGAGTATCGCATCCACAAAGATTCATTAATCCATCGGAATTAATCTTAGGTGAAAGATGCATATGAATGAATCTCACCAAAAGATTCATTAAGCACAGCACTAGTATATACACATGATCTACGTACGATAGAGCATTTATTTATTTAACGCAGCCAGTTACAAAGTGCATTTCATTAACTCATTGTAATGATTTATGTAACAAGAGACCATAAGACAACGAAAATAATATATCCATTCTGGTTCCAGTTTATCAGTTCCAAAATGGCAAACCATTTAAAAGGATTGAATGCCGAGAGACAAACGATTTCTAATGCCTCTGCCAGCCTCATTCGGAAGCGATTTGTTGTAATTTATCGTGCGCATAGAATCCCTTCCAGCAACTTGGAGACGGTTAAGAAAAGAATTTTCCAAGTCAAATCTGGCCACAAATCAGATTGAAAATATAGAGAAAAAAAAAGAACTTTCCTCATGGCGCGTCCTGCGGAAAAGGATTTGCCATAAATTATGGAACTAATTACCGGGTGGCTTCTTGCGGTAGGCACATTCCAAGCGCGCTGGGCCCGAAGCATTATCAACCAGCTTTTGGCCTGAGGATTTTCCGCTCTTAAAGGCAGAAAAATTAACATTTGTTCTACGCTAAACCATTGCGCGAAATCTCTTCCCTCTTCGAAGGATATGTGTGGATGGAAAGTCGTTTGGAAAGTTCGTCGCTACCCTGCCAAGAAGAAACATTCCGTTGGGAAAGACTTGACGACGGAATTTTTCACGAGATTCCAGCCGGTTGGTTACACTCATTGGCATAGCTGGGGGCAATGGGGGAGTGGAAAACTCGCGGAAGGCACAATATTAAAACAGATTTCTACCATTTGTTGCCACTCGGCGTAGAACGGAGCTTTTCATGAAGTAAACGCTCTATTTTCCTTCTTGCAGCATCTCAGAAGGAAAAATTAACTCCCACACAGAAAGTGAATGAACACAAACACACACACACACACGACCGAGCGTTGGTGGCGGGTGTTGGAAATATCCAATTAAGTGTTATAACCCGAAGTGTAATTAAAACTAAAAGTATCGATTGTCAGAATAATGAAGCGAGTCGGGGTTTTTTTTCTTCCCTCGTGATATTTCCTCCGGGAAAACTGAGCGCTGAGAGTGGGGTTAAAGCTGCTGCAAAGGACGCAAGTACACATGGTTGGTTCCCTCCGTACCGTCCGAAGCGGGTAGAATAGCAGAAAGTTGTAGCAGATTGAATAAAATAAGAAGCCAACATTATTATCGCACATTCAACGCTCTCGCTCGAGCAGCGTTCAAAGATCGAGTCGAAGTTTGGAGATATCCTTTCATCCGGGTAAGAGTGGAAGGAAAGGCGGGACGCCGAGTAGAAGAGAGGGCAGGAAAATCGATATTCGCTTCCGCCTTCCGCGTTTCATGTCCAGCTAAAAGCGTTACGGCATTTCCGCCGAGTACCCAAGATGTCCAAATCTTCACCACCAACCACTCGGACGATGCCGTTCAGAGGGCATTTTCGGGCGCTCAAGGACGTACCGTGAGAGGGATTGCGTTGCTAGAAGAAGCAAAAGCTTCCCCAATCATCCGGTTCCGGTGGCGTGTTTCTCCACGAGCTGCACGGAACTGGCCGGAACGACTTGTGCTGTCGTCTTATTTAACGGCCTACAATAAATAAACAAAACGGCTCCGGCACATTCGACCAACATCAAAAGCAGTCCTCCGCACAAACGGGCGGGCGGGAGGTCACACTTCTGCGGCAAACTTTCGCCTCCTCGCCTCGGGCTACAATGGAATAGGGGTGGGAGGTTGGAAAGTCAATGGCAAACTATCTTCGAGCCAAGGCACGACCAAAAACGGTGGCTTCAAGCTGCAGCAAGTCAACCGGAAACAGGAGTCAAACAAACCCCGTTTTGGCGAGGAGATCCTTCTACGAAGTTTGTTCCTTTCCCGGGGAAAGTCGTGGGCCAAAGACTGGGGAAATCGATAGCATAAAGTTTCCCAGCCATCTTTTTAAAGTAAAAATTGGGCAGCTAAAATTGGAGATAAATTAAAAACATCAATAATAAGGGGGTATGTTTATTTTACGATAACTTTTTCTATTTGATCTTGGCTAAATTTAAAAAAAGACCCCGAAAGGATGCTCAAAAGCAGTTATAACCTACATAAATCTATCAATAGCAAAGGCATTCATTAGTAGGACGATGTTGTTTGAAACACTAACCACGGAAGATCGATACTATTAAGCAAAAACTTCAACAAATGAAAAACTTTAGACATTAGGAATTGCTCCACGGCTGAGGTGGTTTGCAAACTTTTCTTATCACTTCCGTGACACGAAGCAACACGGAAGTGCTCGTCCAACAAAAGCGGAAAAGCGAGCGGGCAGAAAACGTGTCCACTTGAGAAAGCAACTTCACTACGCTCTTCCGGCCCGGTGGAAGTGAAATATTTTTCAATTAACGCAATTTCGCGCTCAAAAACCCATTTCGTCCCCCACGACGGCATTCGGGAGGGGGTGCTGCTGTCGTGTGTGTCCTGCGCAGTAGTCTCGACCACTCTGCAGTCGGTTTCCGTTTTCGCGCCCAGCAGCATCCGCCCTCGTTCTGTGTGTGGCTTCTTGAGACGGTCCTTTTTTTTTTCTCGTCGATCACCGCTTCGCGTTGGCAACGCGAAATTGCTTCAGTTTGCGCGACTGCGGCGGCCGCATTAGCAAGGGAAATCAGTCTTAATATGGAGTAATTTCATCAGTTTCATACTTTTACCAGAAATCATGGAAGCGAACACTAGCACGAAGCGCGCTGGTGGCAGTGGCGACTCCGGCATCAAACCAATTACCCTTGACATCCCACGCGTAGTTTGCACTTTTATTCGCTTTTCTTTCGCTCCGTCGCAAATTAAGTTGAACCATTTGCGAACGCAACCACTTGGGCCGCTGTTGGAGCGTCGGACGAAACTTCGCTCGCAAGAGGCCACACGCTTTGGCGGGTTGAAGATTTAATTAAAAACTATGTTTTTCTCTGAGAGGATTTAACTCGCGCGCGCACTACCATACTTTACTTGGGCGGTGAGGGTGGAAAACATCACCGAGAGATGGATGCTGATATACAAAGGTTGAGAATGTTTTCGAGTGAGTGTACCGCAGAGTTAAAAATGCACTTCAACTGCATAATTCTCCTAACGGTTCTTAGGTAGATTCATTTAAAAAGTCTTTGAAGTCTTTCCCGCAGCAATTTCATGTGATCCTAGCCTTCAAGCATTATTGAAGTACATCACTAGAGACAGTTTTAGATAATATTTTTTGGGAATCATTCTCGGCTCAAGATCTATTCTGACAGCTGCTTAAACACATGTCACCGGTAGTTTAAAGAGAAAGAAAATAATTTTAACATTTCGCCGACAGCTTTGTGGCTTACGGCATGCTGTGTTTCCTGAAGTACCTGTCATCCCAGTGTCTAGACAAATCCACCACGTCGCATTCGATTGTGTTCCTTTCCCGCTGCAGAAATACTCAAAAATCGTCCCATCCGACGCCCCCGAACGCTGCCGAATCATGACAGTTGGATTATAAACCGGGAAGATTTACGACACGCCGCCCACCATCGCAACGCCATCGGGCTAAAAACAGTCATTACGCACGTACTTCCGGTTGGTAAAATGAATGCGCCGACGACACAAAAACACAAAAGTCGCTAGCCGAGACGAACATTTATAACTACAAACAGAACCGGCGAACCCTAGGGACCACTCGGGGAACACTTGAACTCCCGCGCAGTTGCGTTGCTTAGGGTGTTGGACCCCAACTCTGGTGGGCTTCAGAGTGCGCGCATAAAAACGCATAAAAATGCTGCTACGCCTCAAAGTGACAGATTGATTACCCGGTCGTAAAAAAAAAAAGAAACAACAACAGACGATCACCCGGGTGAACCCGTGGCCGGCGATCCTTCAGGTTGCCCTGGACACTTGCTGATGATTACGAGAGCACGGGAGTCGCTACAAACTGCTCCCGTGGGACTAAGCGAACCTATTAGTACGTCGCACGCTAAAAAAACGCAATACTCAAGTTTATGCACCCCTCTTGAAAGGAAATGTTATAAAAACGCAAACACCATTTTACAAGGATGTTTTGTTCCAGTAGGTCCGAGGTCCTGCAGCCACCCAATCCCTTGCCATAAATTCCCTTTCAGGTCTTATCATCATTGGCGAAATGGCAAGGTAAAGTATCAGAGAAACGGATTCATACGATGCCATGGCTGCTGCTGGGACGTTAAAAAAGCATTAGAACACACCGAAGATAGTGGAACAAAAGCGGAAAAAATGATAGCGGCCGTAAAACATTTTAAGAAAAATTATTCAACGTCATGTCTGATTTACGGGTGTCACCTTTAGTGTTTTAGTGTGCAATGTTATGTATATCTATCGCGTGCTCGGGTCGGGTTCTACACAGCGCACCTTCTGTACCTTTTTGTTGCGTAATTATAAGCGGTTATGAGGCGGAATACTGATTGGAAGAGAGAGAAGAAGTAGATTTAACATTGAGGGAGGAAAACGTAAACCCAAAAATTGATTGCCATCGTTAATTAAGTTCATTAAAAATCTGTCATAAACGATGCAATGCGGAGATCGGGTTATCAGTTGTGACAACGCAGAAGACACTACAATGAAAAGATAATTAATATAAAGCATACTCTTAGATAGAAATTAGGAAAATAAACAGGGTTGTGTGTTTGTACAACTGATGAGAAATGGATTACAAAAGGGACTTTTACTTTTGTTACCGATTTTCTCTAGAATTCATTGTAATATGTTTTGAAACCACAGTGTACTTGGAAAGTACGTAAATTTTAACAAACTATGCATGAAAGAAAAAAAAGTAAAAAAAGACTTCTTGATCTGGTAGTTATAAATTAATTAAAATAAATTTTCAAATTTTCAATTATGATAAATTTTTTTCAAAGCAATAAAATCAAACCAAATGTTGAAAAATTGTCTTTAACGGAAAAGCAACGTTTCCTATCCAACGACACTTTTCCAACGACGCCATTCCGAACATTCCGACGACAGAAGTGAAAAAAATGCGTGAGAATGTTCGATGGTGGTGTGTGGCAGCATAAATCTCCCATAAAACCGGGAAAGAAAACACCAGGGAGCACCCGATGATGCTGCTGATGTTTGCCCACTATATACGGCGAATGTGTGTCGCCTGCACTGTGGAAAACGCACTTTGTGCTCTCGTTTTCTCAGTTTTGAGGCGAAAGTGGGTGTTGTTGTTCAATTAAAACATAAACCCGCCTCGGAAAAACCAACGCCACGGCGCAGTTTGTGTGCAGTAGTGTGTCTCCCCCATTTCGTTTCACACAGCGCCATTTCCGTTCAGTTTCCCAGCGGGCGTTGCAAAAGGCGGTGCCTTTGTTTATCCGAACTTCCACCAGAGGTTGAGAGAAATGGGTCCGGACGAAGGCGAAGGTGATGATAAACCGGGTTGCGGCAGCTCGCTTACTTGGTAACGAAGGGTTTTGTGGTTTGGGTTAGCTGTGGATGGAAATTTTCACAAGGCTGGATGAAACCGGGAGTAGGTTGTCTCTTAACTAGAGCGAACACAAAGGAAATGGAATACCTTGCAACTGAACTTTGGTTATGTTTAGACTAAGTCTCTACCTCTAGGTAAGCTATCTTTCGCATAAACTTTTACGGTGGAGAAAGCTTCAGGTCCCTACTGAATGAGTTCAAAACCGCACTCCACACTAGCACTAGAATGGAATGATATACCATTTTTCCACTACTTTGCACTTCCGTTGATAGCTTGAACCATTTCCAATTTACTCTGTGACATGTGGAAGGTTCACTGCTTCTAGTTTCGGTTTATTTGCGTACCGGTACAAGTTTCACCGAAGCCTCATTAGAAACCTAACATCTCTCAGCAACAACGAAGCACTGGTGAAACCAACCGAAAGGCGGTAACCTTCACTAACGATTTTATTTGTTACAATCCCCTTCATCATTAACCACTTGCGCAACTTTGTTCCTGGTTGTTTTACACATGAGAAGATTTCTCTCCTTGCCAAAAACCTTAGTCCCTAGCTGAACTATTTCATCGCATCCGTAAACTATCCTTAACATATCAAATAAGACTTTGCAGACTCCTGACAGTCTAATAAAGCTCTTATTATTAAGTTGCTTAAGCGCAATCTTTTTTCGAGATTATCATTAATATTAGGTTTCTTTGCCAGGCTGATAGCGTAGATAGAAGTAGCTGGATATTGGATACATTATTTTGAATTTTATACAGTTATAGAGATAATCTTCTGGATAAAGCAGTATTGACTAAACTCACAACTTATGTTCATCCTTTAATTGTAACAGCCCGTTTTTCTAACGAATGCAATGGAACCATCCCGGAGGATCGTTAAAATTAAACAATCCCTTAAATTGAGGTTCGTGGTTGTGTATTTCATTAAATGAACGAGATGCCCCCAGGCCAGGGGTAATTGTAAACATTACCTGCAGAAGGTTTTGCCAGCTAGCGGAAAACAAAAACCAGAAAAAACACTCACCCATATTTCCATTGGGTGTTGTAAAACTTTGCACCGTTTTGTTGGAGCGATGAAACGCGTAAAACGTATTTTCGTGTCGAACGATGGCGCTTGCTGCAGTTACTAGCAAGCTGGGCCAATATTTTTTTCGTTTTCCACTCAGACAACTTGTGTTTTTTTTTTGGCAAAGACTATTCAGAATGGACGTGTTGTTGGTTTCCATTAGATGAGGGTGCACGAGACGAAAGTAGTGAAAACACTCAACGGAAAACGCATTAGAAAACCGAACCCAGAGCCTACGAGGAGAACGACGCGAGACGCCGCACTGATCAACGATGCTGTAGGATCTGAACGAAAACACAAAACCACCATGCACCTTAATGCCTGTTAGTGGCCTCCGAGGACTAACCGAAAACAAAAAGCAAGCATGTTGGGAAAAAAAGCGCACCGCCACGCAGCGATGTACGCCAGACAAATTCAGCTGGATTGTGTCCTTTTCGGAGCGCTTCCACCAAATTGCAAAACAAGCGCAATTTTTTTGCACGTTAAGCCAATAAGAGGATCTCGCCGCGTCGTCGTGTGGCCATGCAACCACATTCGCTCATTGACACAGCACACGTACATACACACACACATACGCTGATGTTTGCTACAGAACGATGTCTCACATTTGATAAACCGGTCGGGGAGAGGAGAGAAAAAAAAATAGGGCGAGGCCCTTCGGAAAAACTACCCCCTTGCGAATTCTCCGCAACTCCGGAGGCACGCGAATGAAACATTGATTGCATGGCTATAAACACATTAACTACTTAGCAACAACGTAAATAGTGTACAAGAGACGATAGAGCGTAAAGGGAAAAGTTTGTTCTAAGCGTCTTTTATAATTAAAACTGCTTGAAACGAGCATCACCACGGGTCCCCGATGTTGGAATCGGTGGTTACATTGGTTTTAAATATACAGAAAACATTGAAATGGAGTGTTTTACAATAAGCACTCTAGGTATCTTTTTGTTCCTGTAAATATTCTCTTTTCTTTCCAAATTTATTTCAAGAAGAAAAACAGAATCTTCATAGAAAAAATAGAAACACGAAACAAAATAATACTTTAAATATGTGAAACATTAAATTCCACAGTTCCAGTATTTTCCAACAGTAAACGATCGCTCATTATACTGCTTTCCAACCAAAGAAGTAACAAATAAGTCCCAATATTGCAAGGAAAAAATGAACTGTTGTAACAAGAAGTCAACTTCTACCCGAGCCGATGAACTCATCTGCATCGGACCGAAAAAGAGAAACTTTCTCCAATCATCTGTGCAAGCTACCGCAATCTGGCTACAGGACGCGATCTGGTTAAGGGTTTTGTGGCCTTCCCGCATAGTGTTTTACAACCATCCCACCTAGACAAACAACACGGTAACGAGGAGGTGGTCGAGCTATCCCTCGCTGACAAACAATGCCGACCCCCGTTGGAAAAGTTTCCCAAATCAGCAATACAAACACCAACGGAAAGTGCAGTCAACGAAATTGCAAGCGCTGTTGCTTCCCTTGGGGTTGCATAAAAAGTCATTTATGACTTTCGAGAGTTCATAAAAGTGGCGGTTTTACTGGCGTCTGATTGAATTTTATTATGCCAAAGCTTTCGAGATTTAGAAAGTTTCTTGTAGAATATTGGTGGTAAACCAGCTTCCAATATTGAAATTTTTAAAAGGTGGAAAGAGATAGGAAAAAAACAGGATTTTACAATTATGTTTTTCATAAAAATTGACAGTTGCAACATAGTGATCGTGTGTTTTCTCGGGGAAACGACTGATGGATAAGGTATTTAGAAAATGCCAAACCACATTGAATGGAAATCAAAACTCTGTACAATGTGTCATGTTGAACTTTCCATTGGAATAAAATGAAAATAACAAAACAATACAACAAACAAACAACACAATGGGTATTGGACAGTCATTTTCATTGTATCGAAGTTTTGTTGCTTTTTATCTTCAATTTTACCAGTTTTCGTTCTTGCTGGGATTGTTTTTATTTCGTCCTTCCTTGTCAAACTAAAAGCATAAACGCAGACACGAAGCGCTCGAAACCGAAAAACTATTGTCAATAAATGCGGACACACGGTCATGAATAATTCATTTCCCGATTTGTTCGCCCCGTTAGCGACCGGATTTTGATGTGTCCTCGGTTATCGTTCGGTCGGTTGGGCTTTTCCTTTTCTTAATTCTTTTTTTTCGTTTTTTGCGGAAACAACAACATCGAGCGACCATATTTGACCGGGACACGTCGAAAGTTTTTCATTTGTTTCGGCGATTTTCGCCTTTTCTAAACTTTTCTTGCTATCGTAAAAGTGGCCGAGTAAACGATGTGTGGCGAAGGGTTTACGGCAGCGGTCGCAAAGCAATTTTTTTCTGTTTGGGTAAAAGAAACACAACATGACGAACAGGGGGAGAAATTAAATGTGCAAAACACTCACCGACGGGACTGGACAAAAGTTTGAAAATAGAATCCACTGGAGCATCTTCTTGATTGGATGCCAACAAACACGACGAGAAGCTGGGCCGTCCATCATCGACTTGTTCTTTGCTCAAAGGGAACCAACCGACACGAGACTGTGTGTGTATCAGGCAACAGACGTGCTTTGATGGAAACCCACAAAAGCAAATAATCCTGCAAAACCGCCACCATTTCACCGAGAATATCCCAAAACCAAAGTCAAAACATGTGAGAAAGAAAACAAACAAAAAGATTCCTAACATATTTTCAACAATTTTCCGCTTCATTGGAAAGTGATTGTTAAAATTCGATCTGGAATCTTCAGTCCCCACCATGACGATAAAGTCAGAAGTAATATAAAAGACGGAGATGTTTTTTCCACTATTGCTTGTGACTTTTTTTTTGTTATTTTTAATTCGCATAACGATTAGTCAGCAGGCGTCCAACCATAGCGCCATTAGCAAGGAATTGATTTCAAATTTCCGGCAAATTTATTTTTTCTTACATACCGAACATTGGGTTTACTTTTTCCAGCTTCGGGTCTCCTTAAAGATTTCCCCTGAAAGTATTCTATATGTCTACGGTTCTCTTTGCTCTGTCCCAACGTAATTTTTGAACCATAAAGTTTTTGCTTCCACAAAGTACAGGCGCCAGTACGGTGCATTCGGTTTTCTTATTTGCTGCCGGTGGTCGAACAGAATTTCCTCTTTTTCCACCTCATCACTTTCACAGCCACGCAGCGATATTGATACACTCGGTCGGTGAAGCGTTTCGTATTTCCACCGAAGAAGTAACGCAGTAACGACGAATGGAGAGGAATTGGAAGCTTTTTTCCACCCGAACAAACCCTTTCATGAGCATAGGGAACAAACCCAACGCCATCCGGACGACCGGACCAGCACCGGGCAGCGGCACATAAATCTTCGCTCACGGAAACCCTTCCGTTCGGAGAAAGATGTGAAAAACGCCGGTACCGAACGAAAAGCCCACCATATCAAGCGGCGTCATGACGCGGGAGCCGAATTTAGGCTTGAATGAATTCCACCTAACCTGGCAACCCGGGCAACCTCCACCCCTCCCTCCGGACGTCCGCGGTGCGAGCTGACCGGCCAACCGGAGAGACCGGACGGCACCATTCAAGAGCGAGAAATTAAAACGAACATCCCCCCGGAGTTCGAGATGCTCTGTTCGGATGCAGAGTTTGGCATTTTGATTTGGCGTTGGCGACCCGGGTCGCCGGGAAGATTCCGTGAGTAAAATCCCCTCGAGGCAGCCACCCCCGGCTCGGGTGGGTGGAACATTTTCCCCATGCTGGGAGACGGAAAGGATTGGGGGAACGAGTTGAACGCGAATGATTTAGACACCGGGCGACTTGGCCTTGTGGGATGGCCTGGCATGCGAGAAAAACCTTCGTCTCCTTCGGTCGGAAAAAGCCACCTCAATCACGAGGCAGTTCGTTTGGGGGGGATGGTAATTTTTTTTCCTTCTTTTCCTCAGAAGTCGTGCATCAGCATTCGCAAAGGAAAATTCTGTGATTTGGAACGAGTCAAAGAACATCCGGGACCCGGACGGAAACGCCGGGTTCTTTTTTTTTTTTTGCTCGCCGGGTGTGTGTGTGTGTGTGTGTGCGTTTTTTTTTCAACCCAACGAAACTCGGGAGTAATTTGATTCGGGACTCGACCCGTGTCCCTAATCGTCCCCGCTCCCTCACTCCCCACCACGGCATCACCATACCTCACTCGCTCTGCGTTAGGTCATCGTTTCCACTTTTTGCATCTAAATTTGTTAGCATAAGCACGAACACACACATACAAGCGCATCCACATACCCAATGCCACCGTCGGAAGCCGAAAAGAAAAAAAAGAGAAACGGCGACGAGGGTATTTTCCGACGGTTACCGTTTCGACATTGCGGGTGGAAAAAAACCCCCGACCAAGCACAAGCGAACCAGAAGCCTTTTCTCCGGCGCTGATCGTTCGGGAGAATTTTCCAGCCAGAGGTGGGGTTTTTGCATTTAGAATACGAAATTGTATTTTTGCTATCTATTAATTCATTTGCAAATTAGATTCCACAATTTCGAACTTTTGCCGCGAGAGTTTTACGTCGGTGCGAAGCTCTACCTTTTTTCTACACGTACTCCTCAACCGAAGGCGCCGGAGTTTCCATTGCTCCCAACCGTTTTCTCCACCGGTGAGATGCAGAAGAGTTTTCTAACTCTACCCTTTAAAAAGCGGTATAATCTTCCATTTGCCTACGCTTCCGCTCGGCTATAATAACCGTTGGGAGGAATTTTGATTCCCCTCTTTTGTTCGGCAAAGCTGAGGACAAAACATAAAACCTGAATAATGAATTAGTATATAATTTTGAAAACTGTACCACCCCCACCATTGAGCTACAAAGACTCGGGAGTTTTCCACTTTCGCAGCAGGGTTCAAATTTGATTACTTTAATGAAGGTTTGATTAATAATAGCAGACAGAAGACTTTGTATGATTTGGTTTTTAGGACACTCAATGATTGGCGAAGGTGAAGCAATAAGGTATATATTGTTTATAAACATCCTAGATAGGGCTAAAAACAACCATCTTCAACTCACGGGGTGGTGTGAAAAACATCCGTAAACGCTTATTGCATATTTAGAAAAATAAAATATGAGGATTTTTCGAAAAGATCATCATAAGAAGCACAAGCACGTGCCACAGCCACGAAGATAATTATGATGTCAGTCATATCAGCAGCTTATAAGAGAAAAAGAGCGATATCGATTGTATCCTCCAACACGATTTAATACCTGATTGGATAACGTTTCTCCCTCCAGGGAAAAGGACACCTTGAACGACTTATTGCATAAAAAAAAAGTCAAACGATCCCTAGCCAACTAAGAAAAACGAGTATCTAATGTTATGGAAGGCACGCGCGTGCAAAAGCCGAAATCGTGAGGCTTTAGACGCCAAAGAACAATAAACAAGAAAAAAGACCACCCTCCCTAACGGAGCGCGATAAAAGGTTTTTCTTGTGGGTTGTACGGTAGTCGTGACAGCGATGAAGTTAACGGGTAAAGATCAAAAAGTTTACTCCACATCATGGCCAGATCCTCGCTAAATCCTCCCATGGCGAACATTACACCTCGGTGGTGGCGTGAGTTGGGACACAGTGATTTCTTCCTGCGTCATAGTTATTTCAAACATAACATTATAGTAGCTGTGCTATTTCTTTTTTCTGCACCTTGTATTAAAAAACTATGACTTCCATATGACTACATGTCTGGATTAATGGTTCCAAAAATAAGAATATAAGACTTGGTATTTTTATAAGATAATATTAAAGATTGTTGTTTCCTATTCCTCATTTGGTGTTCCATGTGATAAAAAGATATCATATGTTATAATGTTTTATTATCACCCGTTCAAACTGTCGTTTAAGCAATGTGTTGTGCTGAAAAAAGTTTTCAAACACACAACGTTAAAATACTCAAAAGGAAAATGAATATAAAATTACTCTCCGACTCGGTTGAATGGTTGAACTGGCTAGCTAGTTCGATATTATTTCTACATGAACCAAAGGGTGGCGTTGGCGAAAACCATCGCTCGCCCACAGCCAGCGCACGACAATGCAAGGCAGCCATTTCGAGCCGATGTTATTACAGTTGAAACAATATTAACCTTGCACAAGGGGGGAAATCCCAGCTATTACGCGTTTCATTCGTAGAACGACCGATACCATCAAGGATCCTCAAACGTCTTCGAGTCGTAAGGATGGAAAACAAAAGGTAATATTGCTGCAATATAAACCGGAGGCGGGAACAATCCGTCGGTGTTGAAAGGCAAGGAGTATATCTCAACCCCGCTCTATTAACGCTGGACGATATGATGTTGGTTTTACTTACAAGACGAGTGGTTCAACCATCAGAATAATTGATTCCATGAAGTAAGTGACTTCATCCCATTCGAAAGTAGGTTGGCGGTTTGAGTACACAGGAGCAAGGATGTATTTACTTACCTAGAGAAAAACGAGACGAAAAATAATTAGATGATAATTCATGACATTTTATAAAAACCATAAATTTAGAAGCATTTTGGAAATTTGAACCCGTTGCTAAACGAAATCAGTTTCAAATTCGTGGAATAAAATATGAAAGATTTTTTTTACTATTCTGCTCGTTATACAGCGATAACGATGTGTACAAATATTAACTGTGTTGAAATGCTTCAATGTTGGTCTTAATTTTCTCTTCGAAAATAGGCTTTACATTTATATTCTATAAAACCCAAAACTATACAGAAGGGTAATATGATAAACGTTAATTTTAAATAGTAAATCTTTGTTTTAAATTTTCGTGAGTAATTTGTTTCAATAACCAATAAATTGCGTTATCAAATCATTTCGTTTGAGCAGCGTTTCAATTATGATTCCTTGTTGTTAAATTTTCTTTTGAAACAAATTACATTAAGCCGAGAGGGAAAAACTAAAACAACGAAAACTGAACCACCCGTTCTCATCTATCAAAAACTCCGAAGGAAAAACACCATCTTAGCAAAATGGCCGAACATAATTTGGCATTCTCGTCCACATCGCTAAATGATGGATTAGCGCAACCCGCGGGATAAATGAATTGCGGTGGCATTAGGCCAGTTGGTGTGTTTGCGTTGTAAGCGGAATAAGAAGTGAGTGGAAAGGATGAAAAAAAATGTTTTGCTGTCCCAATTGCTATCATTTGTCGGAAAAAGTACTTCACAAGGACGTTTGTTAAAATGAGACCGGTAATAAGCGCTGTTGTCAAGAGTAACTCAGTCTAAACCTAATAAGCTAAAGTGGATTGCAATTTGTTATTCCTAATGGGATTTGGCACGTTTTTAGTTAGTTATAAATTAGTACCGTTTTGTTAAAAGACCAAACAAAAATAAATTCAAGAACAATAAAGAACTTTGTATATGAAATAATTTTCTTTAACGATGCAATAAAATTGGAGTATTTGCACACGGCTCCATTGCAGAATTAAATTATGTTTTGACGACCTACAGCGAAGACGATCACAGACGATCCGCATGCCAAGGTGTAAGCAAAGCTAACTCCGGTGTTCTAATGAAGCATCAGAAAACCATTCCCGCCTATACTAACAACCACACACGCAGAACGATGCAGAATGGCGTCAGTCTGCCCGTGTCTGGTCGTCTGGCTCGATGCATCCCACCGCCGCCCCCTCCCAACCCGTTGACCAGGCAAAGGAAAGGAAAATCGCTCGGAACCGAAGTTCCGTGGAGTGTGAAGATTTTTCATCGTTATTTATGATCGTAATAATTCCGACCCGCCCGTGCACAACCGAGGTCGCGCGTCGCAGCAGCAACTATTCGCTTGCATGGTCGGAGAATGTGCACTCTGTAAAATAATGTTTTGGAATAACCGCGCCAATGCTACGCTAGGGATTTGCAGTCCCGTTTGGGGGGAGAGGGTACGACGAAAAGATTTCCCGCACAAGAGCATTGCTTGCCAACGGGTCTTTGATGGGAAAGTGAAAAAGGGGGAACTAGAATGTGGTAGCTGGAACGTGCAGAAAATGTGATACATCATGAGATCCAACGGGCGGGTCTCTTACGGTGGTGATCTCCGCCAAACATTGCGCCGCGTGCGGTTGACTTTCTAGAAATTAAGGCGGTAAGAAGGTCTTGCTACATGTTCTACCTGAAATTATTCCCACATTCCCCTTGCATGCGATGTAATGAGGTAGAGAACTGGAGCTAGCTGCAGGGGTATTTCTATTCATAACGCTACAGGTGTACAGTCGCGTGGTACACACAAGAACAAAACATCGTTACACATGCACGTTTGGTTTGCATCGCAGCAGGCATGGCACGTTATTCCATCCCATTGCCCCGGAAACCGTTTCTTACCGCGACGTAAACGTATAAGCAGCGCCGTAGCACACGTTCAACCCTCGGTGCATCGACTAAATTACACCAAATGACCGCACGCAGGAAGACACCCGGCTACATAATTTCACCTTCTGACACGCGTTCGGTTCGCATCCACCTAACGATTTCCACCTTTGGGGGCCCCTAACACCAATCACGTCCAGTGCCGGCACACCACGCACGGGGCCGCCGTGTTACCATGACCGAAGCAAATCTGTTGCACCAATAATGCCTACCATCGGTACCATGTCGACCATTAGAGGCCACGGACGGGGTCCCCTCGAGGGACATAGAAAATTCCATGACTCTGAAATCCTGGTCAATTACTTACGGTGAACAGAAGGCAGGCGCACCGAGAGCAAAGGTGAAATTAGGTATGAGCCCCGTGTCGATGCAGGGAAATTAATGGGAGAAAGCACTCCTCCAACTTGTTTTCTCACAGATGCGCTGTACTGGTCCTGCCCTTAGGTGGAACCTACAGAAGCCACGGTCGTTGATCATCGTTAGTAGGAATGCAACAGGATAGAGAGTAGCAATATTCCGCTGTTCTGGACAGTCCGATTATGAAATATGCCATAAGTTTAAACATTTTTACATTTCTGCTCAGTGCTCTTCATTTGCAAAAACTAATAGTGGTGTAGACAAAGGTCGAAAGCTTCTAAAATTATTTAAATCTTAGATTCCTAGATATAGACTTAGAGTTCCTAGACTTAGAGTAATCAAAGTCTAGGATTTTCGGTAAGTTTTCAGGAGTTCAGGAAGAAACGTTCAGTATACTTGAGGACATTATGTTATTGGATTTGGATGTTGAAGCCAATCAAAATATCAAAATAATAATGGTTGATACTGATACTATTTATACGCAAACATTTTAAACCTACACATTTGCTGACTACGGCATTCCACGAGAGTTCGAAGCAATTATGCCAGTTCAATATTGATCCCATATGATAGCGCCGCTTCCACACAGACGCATCTCACCTCATGTGCGCGGCAATAGGATTCGAAAACGAGTACCAAAAGCGAAAAGCATTGGCGAAGGATTAAGCATGGCTTCGCCTGTCAACGCGACAAAGCGAGAGCCTGAATTCGTTGAGCAAAGGCTCATGCCCCACTGTTTACTGATGCAGCGATAGGTCATTAAAATGGTATTCCAACAGTTGTCGGCGAACATCGGAAGGTATGCGAGCCACTGTAGACTTTGTCGTGGCAGCATAGCGTTGCGTGCTCTACCGTTTACTACTGAGTCCTGCGAGTCCTGCACCACCGGTTCGATGGTGAACATTGTTCTCTCCTTTTGCCGACCGTAAAAAAAAACGTAACAAAGTTCTCCACCTCCTAAGTCCTAGGGTTCCTCTCTCTGTCAGGTATCCTCGTGGCAGCCAGGATCGGCATGCATGCCACTGCTACATTGTAGTGCAATCCTTGCTGCCTGGCGTTCGCTGTGCGCTTCACGAGTTGTTCGGCTTGAACTCCCCCGTCCGCACCCTTCGGGCAGCTTCCTGCCACCTTTGATTGGTTTCACGGTACGATTATTGAAGAGGATTCAATATTAATACCATTCGCAGCGCAGAACAAACGGTGCCCAGTGGGAGGAAGAGAAACAGCAAGACATATCCGGCGTTGAAGAGCCACTTCAATTGCATGATGTCCCCGGGTGCAGCTAAAGTCCCGTTTGCTGTGGATCAACGTAAATTGGATGTACCCTCGGTGTTGCAGTCCTTCCGAGGACCGCGTCCGATAGCGAGCGGTAGAATGGAACATAGTTATTTTTTCTACGTTAGCCTCTGTCCGGGATCTTCCACAAGGACCTGCACAAACATTACTATGCAACTTTGCACCGGGTGCCGCGAACTGAAAATGCGCGATTTTCCAATAAACCAATATTAGCCGCCTCATCCACGGCAGCCTTTCCAGACTTTCCTCGATATCTGTACGCCGCCGAATAGCCGGAAAAACAGAAACACATACTGTTCGACCAAACGCCCGCTGATTATTAGAAGCATCGAATCGTTCCGCTGTGGCGAACCCGTGGTGGGAAGTACAGATTTTAATAATTGACGACCAACAGCGGGTTAGCTTCTGTGGGGTAGTAGCAAACCTAGCCGAAAATACATTGCATCCTGATCGGTCCGACTTCAAAAGATGATGGTAAAAAAAGAGCATAACAATGGCGCTTGTTACCCAATGCCTGTCCATTCGTTCAGCTTGAATAAACAACTAAAATTGATGGAATCATCCCAAGGAAGCTCAGCATTCACTAGAATTATCAAACATGTACGAAACCTTTAAAATAGATATTTTTGGTAGAGAATATTTACATCAAAAAATACTTTAAGCACTTTTTACTTTAAATACGTTTAAGGAGAGTCGAGGAGAAAATGGATTGAATCTGAAATTAGTCGTGATAAAACATCCACCTGAAGCGTATTTACCAGCCAGCTTCGAGCCAGTTCGTCAATTAGTTTTGCACCGGGCTGAATCTACCCGCTTTGATCGTCCGTTTCCGATAAAGTGCTACCATTTCTCCACAGCTTTGCTACCATCCGATGCCGTCATCGTCGCGTATAGCAACACCACCACCATCACCACCACCACCATCATCATCATCATCATCATCGTGTTGGTTTGCGCAGCAGAAGCAATTAGCGGACGACGACGACGGCAGACGGTAAAATTGTCTTTCAAGGCTCGGGATCAACAGAAACCGATAAGAAATTGCGCGACCGTCTCCGGCGACTAATTGCCATGGCAGAGAAGCCGGTTCATCAGCGGCTCCGATCTGCCGTTGGAATGTGGCCCCCAAAAAGCATGGCGGAGTGTTTAGAATTTAGAACATTTCTCTCGCTGCCCAAAAGATTGGCGACCCGTCGGGACGAGCGTAATGGCGTAATGTTTAGTTTACACCCGAATTCCAAATTCACGTCGATCTGCGGATGACATTAAGAGCGGCTATCCAGGTTGATTTAGAAGATGGTAAGAGGAGGGAGGAAGGGGGGGGGGGGGGGGGAACAAATTCAACATCAATTGCGTAGCATCGTCTCGTGATCTTCATCGGAATGGTAAACCACTTTCCGTACTAATGACGAACACATATTTCGCGCGTATCGTTACGAAAGGCTAGGAATTGTTTTTCCTTTTCCTATTTTCCATATCCCCCCCCCCCCCCCCCCCCCACCATCAACCTGCGCCAAATGTCCCGCCGATGGCAAGTGTAAAACTAGCGGCGGTTTTAAATGTCAAACCGAACCGAAGCGCTGTTTGTCATGCCACGGCTGCTAGTGAAGGGTATCTCACTCCCGGCTGGCGAAACTATCCCCCCAGCGCGTCACCTAAATCTCCACCGCGACGCTCCACCTCTGGCCGAGCTCGGGTATCCTTCAGATGAAGCGTACCAGATACTGCATGCAGCCATGTCGAGTGCTAGTGACTTCTTCCATCTATCCGTTCTGGTGGTGGGGAACGAACGAAAAAAAGGACGCGCCTGAGCGAGCGTCATCAAAGACAGAGATTCCGCGGTGCCCGGAGTGACAGCGACAGTTCGAAGCGAACGTACGCCCGACAGCTGCACTTTTCACGAACAGACACCATCATCCGTCGTTGGCGTGAGGCAAGGGAACCGCCGGTTTTGTAACCGGCCCTTCCGCGCATGGTGAATACTGTAGTCTGTAGTAAATAAAAATATTATTTTGGGAGCATTCCAACACTTGGAAAAATATTTCGCGGTTGTAACAAACAGAGTATAAACGATAATAAAGCATGTTTTACTGAAAGCATTGAGATATTTGATATTCCTCAAAGATATAGCTCATCCATTTTGGGGTTGACATCTCTACAAAAGAATCAAACAGCCAAGCTCTTCGTTCACCAACAGGGCGTGGAAAATCGGTGCCGGTTCCTTTCCATTCCATTTCCAACAAATGAATGATTAACTGACGCTTTGTCCTTAATATTTCCGTTCGATATTTCTCATCCATTTTCCATGGTCGAATGAGTGGCGAGAAAAAAAAACAACCACCAAACACACACACAATGGCGGGATTGGGGCGGATTAAAATAGGATCAATCATGTCGGAGAGTGAGAGTGACCTGATCCTTTTGCCACCAGCGCACCGTTAAGTACCAACCCCGCACGGTGATGCTGCGAGATGCGAACATGCCGAGGCAATCATAAGCAATATTTATTGCTATAATTTCGGGCGGGGAAAACAACAATAAATTCAGCCGGACCGGGCTCGACATCATCATCATCATCATCTTCAGCGAGACACCAGGGAGAAAAATGAGTTTCGATCCGGGAATGGTTGCGCCCATCGCCCATTGAAAAACGATTCGATTGGCGTGATTTTGGCGGCACAGATTTTCCCTTCCGCGAAGCATTCGAGCGGCCGAATTTATGAAATCGTAAAATTATGAGCGATCGTATGATCGCCGGAATTCTATCCTTCACACACATATACATCTTGAGCGTGCTTTGACCGCCGTCACGTTTGGTTTGATGTGGTGGAATGAGTTGAGCATTTGAGCCCCCCGCGATAGTCGTTCATTCCCGCTTGACGTCGATGGGTTGGAATTGAATTTGCTAAATAAATTTGACCTCGGGGTTCAATTGAGTTGTTATGAGCCAGACGGCGGCGTCAGCAGCGCCACGGACGGCCATTGGTGGTGTGTAGGGTAAATGTTAGCCATCACAGGCCGGTTGTTGGCGCTATTGAGCTTGTTAGTGGTCCAGAAAAGGTTCTCTAGACGTGGAGCGATGGTGTCAGTGAGGCGTTTTCCGTCAAGTTCCCTGAAAGTAGTTAACATTTCTCTTTAAAACTAAACCCACACTCTCAGCAATATTCCATTATGGGTAGATGTTACATAAATTTACAAACACAAGAATTTAATGTTGCTCAAAATGTTGGTGAAACAGAAGATCGTATGGAGGAGTGGTAACTAGTGTTGTGCATAATGAATCTTTTCGCGAGATTCATTCATATGAATCTTTCACCTAATATTCATTCAGATGGATTCATGAATCTTTGTGGATCCGAATCTTTAAAGCTTAATGAATCTTTCGTAACCTTAATGAATCTTCATGAATCTTTCATGGATCTGTCACGAATCTCCCCGATTCTTTCAATAGGCGTGGATAATGCGATCAAAAAAAATAAAAAAGAGGGTCCCTCAACCCATTTTTGGCTAGTGACTTTTCATCAGTTGGTGTGTCTTTAGGATTCATGAATTTCTCGACGAAAGATTCACGAATTCCTTATGAGGCAGAGATTCATTCAGATTCATGAATCGGAATCAGATTTACACAACTCTAGTGGTAGCCCATACATCGCATCCTGTTGCGGAAGTTTTTCTTCTTTCCGCTGCTTAGATAACACCATCCCTTGGTATTACAATATAATCCCTTTACTGGCTGAACTTTCATTATTAATGTTTTGACAGCCGGGCGTACGGGACGAGCTCACAAGAAATGACATGTGATCCCCCGTAGGGCAACGCATGCATGGTTCGCTTGGTGTGTGTGTGTAGAGAGGCTATTAGCACCGCAAATTGGATCACAATGTACAAGGTAATTAAAAAGGGCATATGTCGAAACGGATCTATCGATCGGGGTGCTTGATTAGGATAGTCCGGGATGCGTGCCACAGGAAAATACCGCATGCCTGGCGATGTATACTAACGAGGACTGAGCTGGGCGGTCATCATTGAAATTGGTTGTGACAAGCTGATCAGATTTTTATCTAACTCGAAATCAACATTCTCTAACGTGCTGGCTTTTTCAATTAAACAGCAACTTCTTTGGACTTGTTCAATTTAGAGTTTGCTTTGTACAATGATATTCTATCAGTTTCATCATACATCCTCCGAACCGTTCATTAGACGTTATTTATTAGGACGTGGGAAACCGAGAGTTGTGGTCGAACTAATGCTTTTGTTAGCGTGAATAAGCGGCGGCATCTATCAACTCTTATTGGACACCGATGGTGATAATAACCTACCCTCGCTGAACTTTCTTCAATCATGCATCATAGACTTGCCGGAAGAAAGTATACTGTTGTTGGTCTGTCTCTATTCCAGCCATATGCAACATCAAGAAAGAAGGTCCATTATCATCGTAAGAAGGCCGAGTGTATCAAAGTGTTGGGACGAAACAAAAACGTCTCGTTGGACAGACACAGCTCGTGCACCAAAACTGTCCAGGATGCCATCTATCTCACACCTCCTGTGTATGTGCGAGCAGTGATGGGTAAATAGCTTTAGTTCGAGTCAGAAAAAGAGGGTTTGGGAGTACTTCTTTCTTTCTCCAACAAGTGCCAGGCCTGGTTTCAAACTTGTACTCTATTGCTAACCCCCATTACTCACTTAACGTCCTGAGCCGGACGGTGGCAATCATTCAATTGAGGTTCATATGATGCTGTCTATCTGTCAGAGAAGGGATGCGCCTGCTCTGATGTAGGCGGCGGGCGATCGGAAGGTCCAATTTATTTGCTCCGAGATGTTGGACGATGCGAGGCCGGTACGAGTGATTCCCATGAAAGTCTATCCATAACAGTGAATGATAACTTAGAGATAGAGAGAGATGGAGAGGAGTTTTCCAAACAGTGCTCCGGCTAAAAAAGGCATCGATCTAAATAAAGTAGAGTGTAGAGCGCAGAATGACGGTTGATGCTGAGATATATCTAAGAAAGATAATACACATAATTCTTTCAATTTAGCCTTTTTAAGCATCGGTACATTAAACTTTTCGTGGAATGCGACTAAATGCTAGGTTGAAGAATTAAAAAGTAGTATTGGGTAAGATACGACCTCCAATGGTCGATAGACTTCCTCAATGTTGAGAGAAAATTCCATGTTTGCTAGAATCTTTAAAGAACTTACAGTGGTACATCGTTCCTTATCATGTTTTGTTGAAAGTATATTTTTGTTGCCAATCAGTAATATTTTATTCTTAAGTTTTAATGAATCCACAAAGGTCAGGTGCATCAGACAAAACATTAATCGGAACAAGTTTTCTCCTCTCCACCTATTTTCCAATGGGTTGTGGGAACGCGCACCGATGTTTCTAATTTTCGCTCGTCACGAGAAAAACCCATGAATCTTCACTAACGAGTAGTGTACCGCTGTCATAAAAGAGTAGCATCATTAGTAGCAACGAATTTTTGCAACATCATTCCCACCGCCGATGCGTTAGATTGTATGAAACGAAACAGTGTCGTTAGTTTATTAATCATTTCTTTCCCTGCCATCAACGTCTTCCCCAAAGCACGCCAGCTTTCTTTGAAGCTCTCTCAGAAGATGGAAAACATAAGATGGGAAGCGAAAAAGAAGTTAGCTTTTGCCACCGAGTATCTAGAAAGCATGTGAACAATGTGCCTACATTAACATACAAAATGAGTTAATTAGCAGAAACCGCAGGGAAGAATAATGCCCAGTTTCCGCCACAAGTAACACATACGAACACATGTTATGAATCTGATATTAATTACCATGCAACCTTAGTCTACAATAAGGTGATTTAATGTGGGGTATGACGGAAACAAATGTACCATCCGCTGAACTTCCACGAAAGAACAACTTCATTAGGCGGTATCTAGAGGGCTGCAAAGATGTAAAATGTTAAGTTCAGCATAATAAAACCGTCATATTATGCCACAGAACATTTTCCAAAGGCTGAAACATTGTTTTTAAGAACTTTATCAAAGAATTCTCGAATGGCAAGAAGATCCATTGAGATAACTTCCTCTAATTAGCAATCATGCTTAATTTTATTGCTACGTATGTTTTGTCTGAGTATGAATACCAATGTTAGAATTTTAGGAAAAGTCTTGCAGGAGTTTCATCTCTTAAACAGCAGGCTAGAGTTCAAAATATTCACAAAAGTAAGGCTGAAGTAGAAATAAAACGAAAGAATGTGTGTGCAAGAAACGTTCCACCCTCGCCGAATCCACACTTTTGCCAATATGCGAACACAGTTAAACATAATTGATTGTAAACTATTCAAAGTTCAAACACGTCCGTGACTATGCATCCGAGAAGGCCAGGGACCTCTGGAGAATTTTTGCCGGAAAACGGTCAGGAACGTGGAAGAAGATCTTACAACGCTAGAGTACGTTTAGGTGTTAAGAAAATAGTAGTCGGAAGGTTCTTCACTGATGGACAAAGGTTGTTACCCAAAACAGGTCACGTAGCATTGCCATTCTTTTCTCCTCCCACAATAATTCAAACCGGTTTGCTCATTCGCTTTATTCGCCATCGGATGCATCCTGTTGAAACACAGGACACTGGTTCGTAGTGTTCGACAGACAGCAACTAAACAGTTGAATCGTGCAGCGCTTCAATCTGAGCCCTATTGAATCTCACCAGCAGTATCCTAATCATGTCCACGCGTCCATTTTACACTGCAATCCTATCACCGACACATACACATTCCGGAAACCACCGACACACAGTACAGGGTGGCAGTAGCAGAGTATGGAAGCGACACGTCTTGTTAATTAATTTCCTTACAGTATTCGCGTCACGTACAGGATTGATAATAAAATGCATCGCCCTGTGCATACCGATGTATTTCCGCTTCGAAGCCACCCGCGGTAAGCGCAGTACGATTTCGTGGAGCATAAATGGATGGTTTCAAAATGGGAATGGTTTTCCCAATCCCCCCTTTTCAAATCATTCCTCGATAAGGTCATCGCCATGGATGAACTGTAATTGTGTTAAACTCCCACTGGAATGGAGGAATGGTTAAGAGCTACCAAGACTTGGCGTCTTTGAGTATGCGTTCTATTGTGTAAGAAGAACTGACAGATGCATTATAAACCATCATCATGACTAATTCTTTGGTGGAGAATAGTAAACGTTATTCAGTTTCTAATCCGCTTGTAAAAATTACCAATGTTCTAGAGAAATGTAATTAATTTTGAAGTAAAACTTCCCGAACTTTCGGTTAGCCGAACGTTTCCGGTTGTGATAAAATCAATAAAGCTTCATCATCACTGCAACCGAATTTGAAATGATGTTGTTGGCCTTTCTCAATGATGAACACATCACTTCAACGTTACGTGCGCTCGAGAGGTACACACACATTTGGTGCTATTTGCGTAGGGTTATGGAAAACATGCGCCATCGATTGGCACCAACCGGATATGCCCATCGCTTCCGGCTATTTCATTCACCGGCAACCATACCCTGGTTCCCCCCTTTTCTGGGCGAGTACCGTTTTAATTTAACAACGTGTACACTTCAAACCGAGCTCATCCCAATGAAGCGCATGTTCTTTACGGTGTGACAAAACATGAAACATGGCACGGGAATGCAAACAACCAAGGGTCGCACGCAAACAAACGGTCGGAAACCATAGGTTATCTTGGTTTAGGCAGTAGAAAAATTTTGTATACTAGCTTGTCGCCCCGGCGTTGCTCGGCGAAGAAGGATTTAAGAAAAGAATTATAGGATTTAAGGATTTAAGAAAAGTCTCATTTGGAACATCCACAACCAGACAACCCATTATGGCAAATTTAGAATCAAAAATATAAGTTCACTAGCTTGTCGCCCCGGCGTTGCTCGGCGAAGAAGGATTTAAGAAAAGAATTATAGTTTTTACCCTGTACTCGAAAGTTTTATTTTAATTTGATAGTTGCTATAACGTAATATTTAAAATTGTTGATATTTCATCAATACCCCGTGTTGTATAAACCTTTTTTGATGAATGCACCTTGACATCTGGTACTGTCACTTTCATTACAGTAGTGGTCAGCGATGCATATATACTTGGGCTGATGTTTATTTTCATTGGTACCGTGTATGAGCCATAAATTAGAATACTGTTAATGAAAACCCCTAAATTACTACGATTAATTATTGTTCTTTGTAAAAACTACCGAAAACTGAAGATAACGTTTGTTTTGTGCAACAAAAATACATATTTTGTGCATTTTTGCTATATTTTGTTTTTATGTGAAGCAGTGTAGATTGCATACGTATTTGTTTTGTTTGTGTTAGTAAAACTGAGTTTCAATTGTAAAATTTAGATAATTTTATCACAAAAAAGTGATCAAACGAATCTTCAACAAGATCTGCAGTGCTTAAACTAAATGTGTGGAAAGTTTCATTAGCGACGGTTCTGTATTGGTCGAGTTTTTAGTGTACACAAAACTCCATACATAAAAAAAAGCTAAAATATGTAGTAGATTTGAGTTGACCGCACAATGGCAATCACATAAAACATTGTAAGCAAAGAACCCTAGCAATGAAGCAAATGAATTGGTTAAAACCATCTGTCAATAAAATATGTTTTCCTTAATGTTGCGCTCGTTAAAGTTAGTTAATTTTTTTTTGCAAGCCATAGCCACGATGGATAAAGGCATTACACAGCGTCGGAATTAGTTTTCAAGTTGCTGTGTGAACATTAACAATTTCCGGAAACATTTGTTTCCATGTTTCCATGGGAACCTCGTCACCCAGCACTCTCACTTGATGGAAAATTAGGATTTTCATACCAATTTTTATGTTAAACCACGGACCAACTCAATCTCTGCGCTTGGCTATAAAATGTTCTAGCTAACCAGACAGATTGCATTTTATGAACTTCATTTTCTATGAATGTGCCATGCACACGCACGCTGTTGTACGTGCGCCATCGATTCTCAAACACTGCAGCACAATGGTGCGTTTCAGAGGTACCAAACACAACTAAATAGGTCTCCTCTGTGTAGTAGTTGGTGGTATTTAATGAGACTTTCGAGCGTGGGGTTTTGAATGTAAACCCGTAACGATTTCTAGCTGTCGTTAAATATTAGTACATCCATCCTATCCTATCCCTCTCCTACCGCAAAACTCCTGTAACTGCCATTTGACCATAGGCACGGTGTGTTTACTTTAGCATCAAATTATTTCTAGCCATTGAGGGGGGTGCTTTTGCTGGGATATATTTGGAAGCAGATCGTGACCATTCTAGTCGGAAAATTAAGCCGATTTTCGACCGGCAGTATGATTTGCACAAATATTTTGTGATAAAAATAAAGGTGGCTTCCCGTACACGGCATAAACTCTTCTGCACGATTACATTTTCCCACAAAACAATGGTATTACAAACATTGCGTAGGCCCCGGAAAAGCATACCTCGTAATGCAATGCATTTTATTACATTTAAAAAACGACGACCAAAGGCAAATTGTAGCCCAATTTACCAAGAATAAATCAAAGCGGTTTAATTTTAACGTCCGGCGCAGTCAACATGGTGCAGTCTACTAGGCATATTTCACAAATTCATTAATTTTACAGCCGGTAGAAATTGTGGCTGTAAATTGTAGATGGAGATTGCCAAAAACGGTAAATGTACCGAACATCGCATGCTATAAGCTTGCCTAGACAAACACGACATTTAAAAAAAATTGTGCACATTGCAAGCATTGGTTAAATTAGATGAATATCTATGAAAGCTTTTGATTGTGGGAGATATTATCCTAGATTATCCTACAGCAGGTTTTAACCCTTGATTGGTGGTGTCTGTTGTTTCACGTACCTGGAAATAAAAATAAGAAAAAAAATCATTAGTACATTTTTTCGGAAATTGATCTTATAAAGTTATAATGGCAGTTTTCATGTTGGAGCATTATATTCTGCCCCATATTTCTTAAAAATTGTATAACGTAGAAACATGCTGCTTTGGAGTTTCCGTACCAACTTATTCTGCATGAATAAATTTACGATTCTTGTATTGTACAGGGCACTATTTCTTCTGCATTTTATTTTTCCCAACCATCGCTATCGACCACATTCGCCAGCAAGCACACAACATGAATCGACGCTCCGTTCATGCAAGAATGTTGAAGATCTCGTTCCAGCATTTCTAGGATATCCTGCACAAAATATGCATGACAAGTTAGCCGATGGTCCCAGGAATGGCCGGCTCATGACATTCGGCATACCTGAGCAGAACCGGGGGTTCCGGATCGCTATCACTATCACTATCTAACTCAACACAAACCCCGTGTGAAGCGAGCGAAGCATGCAACTATGAGGGCTTTCCTCATAGTCGCATCGATAAGTTCGCGCAGCAAAAGTGAAACGTGCAAAAACTTTTCCATTCCGACAAATAAATAATGTGAGTTGGCTAGTTTACGAAACGGCCTCCGTTGCACCGGGGAGGGTCAGCGCAGCAGTAAAAGAATTTGCCGAAGCTTTGGCGAGTCATCCATTTTATATGAGCTTATTTTTGAAGAAGCTACGAAAAGCTAGCACACATATTCGAGCCGAGCTTCACGCAGGGAAACTGGGTCTGATAGAAACTATAAGATTGTTCATGGAACTCAAAGGGAGTGCAGACAAAGTTTAAAAAGTTCCAAAAGAAACAAAAAGGTGTGTAAATGGATGAAACTCAGCAGGACGAAGAAGGAAACCAAAGATTCAACAGTCAGACACTGAAGATGCTTTGGATGACAAGTGCAACAGACAAACTACAAAACACAAAACCATACAACCTGAGAACAACAAACATGAATAAGTGATAGTTTGACGAAAGCAGGAACTATCAACCGTGTGGAGAAAACATAAAAACATAAAACTTCTATATCTAGTAACTATTCATACATGCAAGAACCACCCAATGTATAACGCACATTTCTTTAAATAATGTGTTCCTAACTTCCTGGTGTTCAGAGAAACGCATTTTTAACAAGAAGAATTTTGATTATTCGAATTCGGATCTTCATCAAAATAAACACCATGAATAAGACTGAATTCATCCTATAGAGCTTGGTGGTGTCTATTCTTGCCTTTAGTTATGCTACATCGAACACCTTGAGGACTGTCACGTGGAACCAGTTCTAAGCCACATCTCTCGGACTAATAACTGTATCGTAAAATATCGGAAAAATGCTTTTAAACGATAATGCGATTCAAAGGATGAAACATACCGACAAACATTTTGAAGATTTAAAGGGGAATTAAAAATTTATTGCCTATTTTTGCAAACAGGTAAGGCAATGTAAGAACGCATAATAGAAAAAAAAAAACTAAAATTGAATAAGATTAAGATTAAACCTCAAGCTCTTCTCGGTCTGCCCAGTAGGAGGTCAACGCCTATACATCCAGTTCATTTGAATATAGAGAGGTTCGCGCGGATGCAGAAAAACTAATTTATAGTTTATCGCTCGTTAATCAAATGCGATCGTGTAATTTTCTTTTCGCACTTAACTCGCACAACTCTTCTTGTTCGTGGAGCTGATGTTAATAGGCGCGTGGAACGATGCCACTGTTGAACTTGTTATGACATAAAAGTGAAAGTTTATTGAGGAAGAAAACAGTTGAAGCATACATTACGCGCTGTACTATCTTTTCAATGTCAATGACTTGACAGCAAAGGTTGTCATAACTATGGAGCATTATGTTACGTATAATATCACGTTTATCTCATTTGGTTCAGACCACACCTCAAAGTGCTCTACAATTAAAGTGTTCATCCCAACCAGCCACTGGTTGGATACATTCAAGATCGGACTATTGAAATGAAAACCATCCTTAACGAAGCACAAGCGAATCTCCTGTCAGACACCTGCGGTCGAGCGACATTATTTAACATTTCACTTTTTATTCCACCTAATGGCGTTTTTTCTTCTTGTGCTCCTCCGGATCAATCGATCTTCTATTGCTTTGGCCGGTTACCAGTCAAAACCGGTTTGCTGTCTTCCGGCAGAAGCACACGCGATGATGGTCTCGCGGGTCCACATTACATTTTTTTCTTTAAGGCACACGAACACACGACGATGGAAGAAAAGCAAGCGATAATAATGACGCTGAACTGCAAAACGGTTCCGGTGGACAGGTCGACAAGAAAGCCACGGGCAGAAAAAGTCACCGAAAGCCAAATGAGTAGCAAACATATGATAAAAATATCACTCTTCGAGCCCTGATCTTTACACTGATTCAGCAAAAAATAAAAAAAGTAACCATAATGAACTCTTATGATAAGAAAGAAGGTCCTACATTAAACAAAACTTTAGCAATTTTAAGATACTAAACTGGTGGTTTCATTTATTTGTTCAAATCAACATTCATACAAGAAAAACCCCGCTATGCAAACATACTGTCAGCCAAACTAAGCGATGTTCAATAATCACGCGAGGCGTGTCTGCTTCAGGCAATCTGTTATCTTGCCAACATATAGTCCACAGCATCATCCGAAGCGATTTCAGGCAGGAGCAGATAAAAGCTTCGGGAAAGTACGCAACACGCTAATGGAGGCTGTTCGAACAAAACGGAGATAACTCTAATGAAGCTAAAATGAGAAAATCACAGCAAAACAAAGCAAATAACAATAAAGCTCCATGCAGAGGTAACGCTACAACAGAGCGGTACCAGAACAGAGGGTATAACAACAGATATTGAATAATCAACCAAGAGGACGATAAAATTCTCAAAGAATGTGCTGGAACTTGCACAACAGAGCAGCAAAACAGGCAAGCGCTTGGGGCAGTGTGTCGCGTGGGAAAATTAGATGGATACATTTCCATAATAAATGCAGCAACCGAACCAATTGCGTCGTTTTTCCTTGCTAAGAAGAAATTCATTGTGGATAACGAATTTTCTTTTTCTTCAGAAACATTGTATTTTTATAAAAAAAAAAACACAAGAGAATCATTTCATAGGTATGCTGAAAGAGTGAGTGGAAATGAGAATTTTCGTACGTTATCGTGCGCGTGTGGCTCGGAAAAGTCACGATATGATCATCTGAAAGAATGGAATTAGGACAATTTCTTTTCAGCACATATCAAGTGTTATTCGTTTTTTTTCAACCATACTGAATGTAATCATGTTTCGTAATTGGCACTGCGAGATTGAATTTTATATTAGGTTTATCTATAAAAAAACTGCTACTCCCAAGCGACCATTCTACAAGGGCGATAAGATCGGCAATATTGGGGAGAAGAACGAGGCGGGTCTGGTGCCACCCACTTCATGCGAGAAAATTGCATCCAAGTTTGATCACTTTGTCTCCTTGATCATGTGGCTAATAATACACCCTGCCAGCGCTTCTTATCGCGTTCGACAGCATGAAGCATACCATGTCAGTCAGGGGTCGTTCATGTGGAGTTTGAAAGTTTTTACCAACAAAAAAGAGAAAAGCTTCTACATGAAAAATATTAGAAACTCTAGCTAACGCCTGAAGGATAAAACTCCATTCAAAAGTCTTCGCCACTGTCCCATTACGATAAGGTTTTTCGCTCGCACCAATGTGCTGGAAATAATATTTCTGGAACAAAAAAACACGAAACGAAAAACGAACAACAAAAATATGCTGCTCAATATTCAGTGCGAGCCCGGGGTAACCTAACACGCGGGGAAACTTTGGCGATTACGAAGACGACAACAACGCGACGGACAGAGCATAGCACAAAGCACAACCAAGCCAAGCCCGCGGGCTCAGGCTGGCTCTGCCTGCGGTCGTTTATTTCATTCTGCTGGCAATCAAGCGCGAACGGGGCGCTTTGAATATAGATTACTCAATTTTCGGGACTCACAAGACGTGAAGCCGTGAAATAGAAATAAAACAAATAACGAAGAAGTTGGTGATAATAATGATGACAACATTGGATTCTAGGTAGACCCACGGTTCAAGCAAAACAGAACAACAATGATTCCTGGTTGGAGGCCGTTACGCCTTAAGACGTTTACGAGCAAAAAAAAAAAAAATAGGTAACAAAAACAGACAACAATTTTCTAACTGTAGCGAAGTAACTCGATAAGTCTGTCGAGGGAATCAATACGGTCGCGGTGTTGTTTGGTTTAAGATTTGATTTGATTTTTAGTCATCTCTTTACATCGCCATTCGAAAACAGGACTGAACTAATGAAAATTTTCATAAATTTAACAGAGGTACGAAACGTTTTACAACGCTCGTTAAAATTTATATAAAAATAAAACAAAACAAAAATTTGTTCTGGTAAAAAGTTGATCGATGCTCTCACATAATCAAATCAACACAAATTTAACCTTTGCTATTCAAAATCGGTTTTATATTTGATGTTTGGTGAAGAATTTAAAAACTCCCAATTGATGGAAAGCAGATGTAGCAGATCCGTTACTTAAATGTTCACTTTTCCAACCCATTTTTCCCAACGTCAACTTCTTTTAAATTCTGGCTGAGCGAGAGAGAGAGAGTGTTGAATTGTTCTAACCTAAACAGGATTTTCCTTTGGTTAGATGTAGAGGATCAATCTACGGTATACGTGGTGTATAAATTGCGGTACAAAGATTATAAAAAAAAGATTCCACCGAGTTTGTCGATCGATTTTTGTAGTCACAAGCTAGCTCTCTTTATTCGTAAATGTGTCCCTTTATTCCTACTACAGCACATGACAAATGAAGTGCGGGTCACAGTTTGAACAAGCATCTACTCTGTTCGCATTAAAACCAATTACATGCGGGAAAGGTTGGGAAGGTGTAAGATGGATGGAAGTGATGAAAGATGGATCGATTGGATCGGTTTGGTTTCGATTGAACGATGGTATTTATGTGGTACGTTTAGACCACACACCAAGACTGGAATGTATCCTTGAAGCTCGCCGAATGGTGCCAAATTCCAATCTTTTTCAGTTGTTTTCCCAAACGATAGCAAAGAATTGCGACTGAAGAGTAAATCTATGCAAAAGAGCATTATACCAAATCGTGCCTTTAACATGTTTTCAATCGTGCGCGCTTTAAATCGAATTTTTGACACACGCACACATACATGACAACGGAACAATCAACAACGCGCAAACCCGCGCCCGGGTGCGTCGAATCAAGCATCTTCAATTTATTCCCTTAGGTTAGACATCACGCGGCAACGTCGACGGGTCTCATTTGCATGATTTATTCTTCTTCCAGCGAGTTAACTCTAACGTCACAATGCCAGGGAAGGCTCTTGGGCAACAACACGGGAAGAATCTACACGCCCCGGCGATGACAACCAGGACACGTACGGCTCGTGTCGGCCCGTTCAGCACATATTTCGTACATCAAAGCGCACTACCCGTGTTCGCCTGAAGAAGAAAGCATTCACACATACACCCCCCCGCACAAAGAGGTACGTCGACATACGGATGATGATCGTTTCTAATGAATGATCGATCCCCGTCTCGAGGGATTTTTGGTTTCGTGGGTAATATGTTAAATTGATTACTCTTCCACGATGGGGGTTCAGCATGAATTTTCTGGAGAAACATTTTCAGCCCCATGGAAAATGTCAAGCGTCACATCGACCTTTGTTACAAAGGAGGAAAATAAAATTTATCATGCTTTAGAAAATATGCACAAAATATTATTTGAATATTGTACAAAATTACAAACAACAACATTAAATGAAGCTTTTTAATATAGGCTTTTTAGATCTAAGCTGCTCAATTTATTGTATGACATCAAAAAGCTGAATAAGCAACAGTGGTATTCGATCCCCTGAGCTGTTTTAAAATGAATGATTTGATAAAAATAAACTCCTTTCAATTTAGTACGATAATTTATTTCTACTGCAACTCCTATGCAACTTTGCATTCGCCTCACAGTGAGGGCTTTGAATCTGACGCGAAACAAGATAGATGAAACATAAGCATCTTAGCAGCTTTCTCTCAAACCGTTCTTTTCAGCGTGCTTGTGCAACAAAAAGTAAAGAAAAAAAAGACAGACGAAAGGAAGGTCATTATCATACAAAGCGTGTAAGGGTTGCAAAGGGCAAGTGTTCAGTTCAAAGCGGGAGTGTGTTAATATTTCGTGCGCCCCAAGTACTCTCTACGTGTAGGGTGGCGTTTTTCTTTTACTTTCCAGGCGAATGTGGCCACGATTACCGAGTTCCGCCGTTCTGAAACTGGCACGGTAAGTAGATAATGGTGGCCTGGGTTTCTGGTGGTGGGCAACGTCTTCGACAGTATGGTCGGATGGGTGCTTCATGTTTTCACAAATGTTGAAAAATGTTTGCCTTTGATCTTCCTTCGAATGATGCTGAAAAAATAATCGTCTCCTTGCCCGGAATATGCCTACGACTTCTATGCACTTTTCAGTCGAGTGTGTGTCTCTGTCTATGTGTGCGACTGTACACAACAGTTTAAAAAATACATAACGTAGTTTCCGGGAATCTCTTGGTAACTGGAACCCCCGGGTCCTTTTCCATGCTTGATGCTCAAGTTTCGTTTTTCATTCTTACGCTCAAGAAAATTATTTTTCCCATGATCCTCCTCCTCAGGTCCTGGAAAGGGCTTAGAACTCACCATTTACAAGTTTTATGCCCACTTTCCTTCCAGTCGATTGCGTACATTCCAGCTCTCCTCAGCACACACATGGTCGTATGAGCGGGTTTTTATTTTAGCAACATTTCTAAGAAACGCTACCTCCTACTGGATTCCGAACGAGAGGTTGTTTCCCAGCCTTTTGCTCCTTGCGCTATAAAACGCGACGGCGAGGACGACAACGGCGGAGACATAAAGTACTAAAATCCAGCTCGGGAACCCCTGCTTCGGTGGAGTGTAAAATGTAAAAGCGACATTGCCGAGCGGCAGCAGCATAAAAGCGAAACGGCATCAAGAGCGCAGAAGGGAACACACATGCCTGGCCGGGTAACGGAATGATGATGTATGTCAGTTTTGCCTGTATGGCAGCGACGAATTCCCGGTAAGAATTGGGAAGAAGTTCGGATGCGAGGAGGCGAACATGTTGACACCACATGGGAAACATAATTTTCGTCTTCCTTCATTGCTGCTGCTGCGTTGCCTTGGGCGGCCGCTTCGCTCGGGACTGTCGTATCGAACCCGGGTCCGGGGGGGTGAAAAAGACGAAACGGGCACTAAGAGGGACGGACGAAAAGTGGTAAAATATGCTTATTTCAGCTGCGCCGTTTTTTTTTACCACTCATTGCTCATCCAGACCACCGGAAAGCGAGGGAAAATATGCGACCTTCCCGAGCTAACGATGCATTTTTGAAAAGACCGGCTTTCTGTGGGAGAAGGCAACGAAGTGCTCTGTGACTAGGAAGACAAGGTTCGAAGGTTAACACATTTGGTTCGTACAAAAATATTCTCCTCATCCTGTACAATCACGTAGTGACAGTCTGCGATGGTGAATCAATGAAGAAATATGCACTCTTTACTGGATGAAATAAATGCCTTGTTAGAACAATCGTATAAATCATCAAATTGTAGTCAAATATTTTACCACACATCTAACCGCTAAAGCAATGAAAAATCAATGGTGAGATGACTTGAAAAGTTAAAAATAAAATGAATACGTTAAATCACATGTCTCGTCGAGAAAAAAAACAAGTTCAACGCTACCATTGGGACGACCTTGAGACGATGCATTGAGACAAGAAGCGTTTAAAATTCCACTGGAATGCATTCCTTGCTCCATGTTCCGTGCCAATTTTGGCAAAGTGATTAAAGATTTGCTCGGGAAAAATAAAATGAAACGTTCACAAACGTTCGATACCTTTTTTTTTTGGCGAGCAACTGTCTAACTCGTGCTGCGCACCACCTTAATCCATTCTTAAGCCAAAAGGAGTTAACGAAAAGAATCCAATACACACTCATTTTCTTGTAGATTTATGTTGAAGCCGTCTCGGCTCACGTTAGTATGGCGCGCGTGATACGAATTTGATTATGGGTTATTACGCTCTCCGATACATTTTGCTCTTCCAGCTTCCCGATGGACGAAAGAAGTATAGAAGAAGCGGCGAATAATCCGGTTTATCAAGTTGATAGCAAATTTGAACAAAGCATTTTACAGCACGAGGCAAATCCAGGAAATACCAGAATGCTTAAATCATAATGTTACTAAAAAAAAAGTTTTAACATCAAATGTTAAGTCGAATAGGCTGAAGATTTCTTTTTTGAATGTGTTTAATGTTAGTAAGTAGAATTTATTCCATAGTGTGTAACTCCCTGGACGCAATAGACAATCTGATGTAATTTTCCAATTCATCAACTAAACTATACTCGGTCAAGAGATAGTCAAGTCATAAAGAGTTGAACAGTTTATATTTAACACCATCAGAATAAAAATAAAATAGCTAAGCATAATGGAAGAAATTAAAAAGAAATCAATAGAATCAATAGACCAAAGTTGATGCTTCACTTTATCTCCAGCTCCTCAGGAAGACATTCTCTCTTTTGATTACGGTGGTTTATTATCTTAAAACAAGGCAGTAAAATTTAGCCTTTAAGGCTTTCTTGTGAACTAAAGAAGTGGTAACGAAGGTGCCGCCTTCGCGGTTTCTAACGGAACGAGACATTAAGAACCGTTTTGTAGAAAGACATCCTCCACCTTTGTTGCGACCGGCACCGTTCAAATACTCTACCGTTTACTCGCACAAGAGTGCAAGAAGTTAGAGTAAAGATCAGTCGTCTTAAGAAGATGAACGCTCAAAATTTATTTGATGAGATAATACTCATCCGTTTCGTACAAACTTTTGCCGAGTGGTTTATGTTTCCGACTACCCTGCTATTGGTAATTTCTCGCAAGCTACACTAACTCTACTCAAGACATTGACGTGAAAGTTGGCAAAACTTTTGCGAGAAGGTTATGTCAGAGCGAGTATCATTTTGTGGGAGTTCTTGTTACAGTGGTCCTATCGCAAAACGGATAAACCTGGAAATGTGAATTTAAGGAAGTTGGATTCAAAGAGAAACCATATATTTTTTTAACTTAAAAGTTGCTGAAGAGATCCTTCTAGAGTTCAACAGCACACGTAGGAGATCATGAGCCTTCCCTCTAGTATTTATTTAAAAAAAAGTACTTTAGCAACAGAAAAACAGATGCGAATTTTTTGCTCCAGGTCTCCGACAGAAAAGCAACGTGCGATGTCTTCATTACGCCCGTAATGGAAGACTACACGTCCTGCCGGCTGGTGTAGGTGTTATTTTCACACGCGTCAAGCACCCTTTTTTCCCACGCGCCACCATTTTTTCCCATGCCTTATTTGCCAACATCATGTTTGCGGAGGTGACCGCGGCAGTTACAAAAAAAAAAAAAAAACACCCATCAACAAATCCCAGAGTCATCGGGTAGCTTGGTTTTTGTGCCAACATTGCGTGACGCTGGGGAGACGAAAGAAGCAAACGAAACAAACAAGCAAAAAACAAGTTATCCTACTTCGTGTGTCACGACGAGCAGCACGCCGTCCGTGCGTTAAAGGGCCAGCATTGTGTTTGCCCGCGGAGTGCATTATCAAATTTTATGCTCACAAACATAAGCAAATATTTGGAGCCAACGCGTTAGGGCTCGAGCAAGCTTAACACTCCCTCGCGTATGAAGATACTGGCCTGTAATTTGGTGGTTTACACCAGGTAAACGTAGATACCAAGGGGTTGAACAGCGTTACAAACTTGTCGCGTGTGCGATTACGAGGAGCTAACCCAATCAAACAAATGTTGAGTAAACATGGGCTCTTTATATATTCCGTAGAAAAAACAATTCTTTGTTAAAAGATAAGTTCAACAAGAAAGGAAATAAAAATGGTTAAGTCATTTCGCGAGAAACAAAAATAGATGAACAAACAAAAAAGATGATGGAAAAAACTACGAAAAAGAACAACTTCAGGCCCAAAAGGGAGTTAGACGCGGTCACGAAAATAGTAAGCAAAACGGAACGAGAAGAACAATTACTTGACCAATTTATCTATCATTATCATCCCGCGTCCCGTCCCCCGTCCCAAGAAAGAATCCTCAAGCGGGAGCACAAAGCCCAGGAGAAGGTCCTTCGTTGGAGGCACTCGAGGCTAATCACGATCAATCACTTTGCCACCGATCGATTATTACACTCACCTTTCGTCTCGCGGTAAAAAAAAACGCAGCGCCACCATCGACTAATGATTATTGAAATCGAAACGCTCAATTATCCGCATCACCCCCTATGACCCTCCGGAGGGTACGGTGTTCTCTATCGAATCGGAATCCTTCCCGTTAACGATGCCTGGAAATTATCATCACTTCCAACAACTCCTGCTTTTTCCCTCCACCCCTTCTGACGGTTCTAGGCCTTTGAGGGTCCGAAAAAAAAAGAAATGAGACGAACAGTGGATAGGCAAACATACCAGAATAATAGACAAATGCTTCCCCGGAATGAATGTAGGTGTTAAGTGGCGCCTTCATTCACCCGCGGGGGGGGGGGAGGGTAAAGTTGAGCAAATTGTTGTTTTTCTTTTCAATCCACCCAATCACCTTAAGGCGCACTGGCACGAGCTCATAAGTGGTGGGAAAACAAATCAATTGTCATGTTGCCGCCCTTACCTGCCCTCCACGCACTTGACGGCGGCGTGTCTATGACCTCACGGAGAAAATACGAACGGAAACGTGAAATGGAAGCGAAGGTCATCAGGTGTGAAAAAGAGTTTTGATGAGTCACCTCTCAAGAGCTGGCCAATGGTTTGCTTACAGGTTCAGGTCTGAACCAAACTTACACCGGAACTGGACGTGAAGAGTAACTTCTGCCTGTGGGAGTTCAGTTTTACTTGGTCCTTGAGGCCACAACGTAAAGTTACTTGCAAACTGGAGAAAGTGTTTTAACTACTTAAACACTTTTTGCTCCTACCAAGAAATGGGTAAGAGTTTTCAAGAGAGAGTTCTTTCCAAACACTTCAAGATTCAAATGGCAACCGGCTAGGAAAATTGCCTTAGAACAGTAAACAGCCTCCTTTCGGGCACAAGATAAACTTCCAGAAGTGTTTTTTTATGATCTGTTTACCTGTTTAGATGCTCGTTGACCGCCGTCCCAATTATTCATCGCTGCACCATGGGGTTCGGCAGCAGGGCGGAGGTTAATGAAATTGGTACGTGCGAAAAGTCAGATTCTTCTTCACTTTAACATGTGACCCTTTTGCGCTACCCTTGCTGCTACCGAGGGAGCTGTACATCATCGTGTTTCGAAGGAAAAACCCCTTTTCGGTGCAAGGAGTTTGTCTTGGGAAGAAGGAAAGATGTTCGTTACACCCAAAGGCTACACTTTGCGTGGTTCGAAGGTAGGCGAAGGACCGAAAGAACGTCTCAAGTCTCGGCTCGTCATGCTTCAACGAAATATTTTCCCAACATCTTACTATCTCTGATGGGCTGGAGCCGGCACCAGTTGGGGTTCGGGTTGGTTCGTTGTAATGGAGATTTGTGTGCTGCAGATACTTTCATACCCGTATAATTAAATCATCATGCAAAAATATTACGGTCCGCCAGACTGTACTAAGACTTCTTGACGTTTCAACGACCTTTACATTTCTCTAGATGTTGTTTTAGTAAACATTTTTCCTGTTAAAATTCGAAATTGTTAAAAAAATAAGATGTTTTACTTGAACATTTCCCATAATATATCGACCGGAAAGCAGCTTTGCCAAAGTCCCGGGTAATAATTTACGATACATCATTTAACACGTTGACTGCCATGGTTTTCATTTTTGATAGCTAGCTATCATTAGCTCCAAAATGTGTTTGCCTCATAAAAAAAAATTAAAATGCAACATAAAAATTATACTAATATTTAATATCAATTCTTTGGCATGCTAAATCATTGCCTAGCCTTCAAAAACCGTTGTTGAAATAAATGTTATAATTTCATTTTATTCATTTTATTAATTTTCAAAAGGATTGTACTAAAAACGTGTGCTAAAAACGCTTGGCAGTCAACGTCTTAATGATGTTACTTATCAATTTTCTAAAGCATGAGATTGACCGTTATAGCTATGTTTTTCGGAGTAAAAAAAAACCCGAATTAAGCTGTTTAGCAACCAAAACTACGTAAAATCTACGTTCTTCATGGGCTAATCCTCACGGAGTGGCCATAAAACGAGCATAAAACCCTTAGTGTCCCGCTTAGAAAGCCAAGGGAACATTTAGTAGCGGTACTAGAGCCAGTTTATGATTCATCTCGACGAGATGTCGCTCATATTGTGCAACGTAGAAGCTCCCAAGCCCTGATCAGCTTGAGAGATGATCCAACCGTTTCGGCCGATGTGGATTGATTGGAAAAGCTGTGGCGAATCAAAGGAGTGAAGAAAAAGTGGATCGGAAACAGCGTAATAAAATCTTTCGCCATTCCCAGTGGGACTATCAACTACCACCAATATAGGCGCACTACATGGTCATGTTTGTGCTGCAATCTGTTAAAACCCAGGCCCGGCCTGTATATGTTTGTCTAGCACTTTGCACTATTTGATCAAGCCCCTACCCCCCCTATGCCGGTCCTTGGTCCGCGCTACCTCAGTTCAAATTCAGTCTAATAATAGTTTTTCCAATCGATGATGCAGTCTGGCACTAAAACCAAAAGGAACGTGTAACGAGCCGCAGCACCGTAGCCAAATTGATTATTTTCCGTGAGGTTTTAGCTTGCGCGGTCATGGGTAAGTACAGAGCAGTACTGAAGTAGTAGAGCGGATGCGATAAATGAATTTTATCCTGCACAACACTTAGCCAGGGATTTCCAACCCAAAACCCAATAGTTTCCCGGTGAAGCTCACCCATCCGGATGGGCTAGCTTTCGCTTCGGTTCTGGGGGCGAGAAGTGCAGTAAATGAACTTTTCCGATTCGTTGGTCGGGATAAACTGTCCCCGATTTTTCCAGCGCCATCGCCTTTTTGATCCATCGCTTGCCGTTTACTTCTGGCTGCACCATTGTGCAATAAAAGAAAAATACTTCCAAGGCGTGGCTATAGTTCAAAGGCATAAAGGCAGATGCTTAAAAAAATTGGTTTAATTAACACCAGTTTAAGTGAACGATTTGGCAACCGCACCATCAGCATCATCATCATTACCGGTACCCGCTTGGAGGGAGTTTATAGCTCAGCTTAATGACCGATTTACTTCCTTTCTCCCCCCGCACGAAGCGATGGAAAAATCGGCACCGCACAAATCTTCAGATGAAGCGCAATGGTCAATGTGGTAATTCGTTTCCCACCCTTCATCCGGCTCGTACATGGGAGCTCTGTAAAAGCCATCGATTTAATTTATCCAAGTCTTAAAAAAATTATACTACGTCGCTCTTTGGGTAGCATTAAAACCTTACCGCAATCCCGCTTCGGTAGTTTTTTGACAACATAAAAAAAACCACACACCACCACGAGCGCGATCGGTCTGGCACCGATCGACACTCGTTTTCGCCTCGTGGATGTTTATTTATTTTTATCCCTCTCGTTTAAAGACCTTTAGATACTATTCGCAGATGCCGGCTCCGAAGCGTTTGTATCCTGCCTCGATTCGCTAAATCCCACCAGCACGCCACACGCTCGTTCTCGAGATACACAAATTACACGGCGAGAAGAGAAAACTAATGCCAAAACCATCTGCGTCACCGCCGGCTCGATGGAGCAGCAGGTAGCGAGGGAGGAGAAAAACTCGACCAAATGTGAGGGTTCATGGACGAACAAAATAGCGCAGGCAAGGGTGTCACAGAATTGGCCAGATGCGGGAGGTTTTCTTTTTTGTAGTAGTAAACGGAAAGTAAAGTCAACATACGTTGGAAAAACATATGTTTTCTCTCTCATCGGCAGGCCAAAGGAAAACCGAACGTTCGGTCAGCACGACGACGGCTAAATAGGATAGACAACAGCTGGCCGTTTTATGATTTGGTGACAACATAAAGAGCGTTGGAAGACGTGTCAATAAGGGGGTTGAAAATTTCCACCGAAAACGAAATAACACCAAACTTTATTGGCTGTTCGGCTGTTTCCATCCATTAAAATAAACTACATTTTCATCCCAATGAGATGCACCTTAGCTTCACTGCATCTGCTCGCGATGATCACAATGAGTTCATCGTTCGAAAAAAGGAAAACCGATTCGTTCAGGCAAAGGGAAACTCGGCCAGAGCAACGCAAGGGCTCAAGGCAGAACAAAGGAAATTGCTTTTCACGTATGCAAGCCCCGATCTCAGCATCTCTTCCACTCCCACTGCGAACGAAAAGTCGGAAAAGTTGAAAATCGAAATAAAAAAAAGCTTCCGATCAAGTGTCTATCCACTCTCGTTCGAATGGTTGAACGAGAATCGAGGGAAATTGATGGTACTTCGACTCGATCAAAGCCGATCAAACATAATCTAATAATAGCAAAACCCAATGGTGCTATTGCTACTGCTTTGTGTTTGTATGTGTTCGTATGAACGTTGTTATTTCTTTTTCTAATGTTCGCCACAAAACCTAGCCTTGTTGATGCCGTTGGTCGAAAACCCAATCCCCGATTCCGATTAAACCATCCATCAATTTCAGTTGATCAGACATTAGGACGAGAGGCTTAAATTGTTCCCCACTCGTTCTTCCCATTTAATTTGTGTATGCTGTGCTCTCGTTCTCACAACCGTACAGCCGTTTTTTTTGTTTTCTTCACACGAGAGTCAAGTGCATTTTCCCGCAAATGGACGCCCAATGACGCACCACTGACAGCTCGCGGCGATAAATTTGACAGCTGACAAAAAGGGTGCGAACGGGTTTATCTCGGGGCAGTATCTCCAAAGCGTTTTCCTTCTCCCACCCGCGCTCAACGAAGGCCCACTTAATCCTGCTCACACGCTCGTTAACCGAGGCGTTCCAGGGCGCACCATTTTCCGAGCGTAATGAAAATGGGCAACAAGATATTAAAGACCATCAATCACAGCATCGTTCGATGGCGTTCGTGGAAAGGTTTCCCCGATAATGTACTCTTCTTCTTCGTCGTTCGCTCAAGAAATTCGATTTAGGTTTGTCCGGTTTCCATTGACTTTCCCGGTCCGGGGACCACACAGTGCAACAAATGGCGCGTCAAACACCAATCTTCAATCTTTCCACAACGATCGGACCGCAGCTAACGATCGAATGATCGAGTTGCAAGAGAAAGGGAGAAGAAGAAAGAGAACGTGTTCTTCTATTACGACGCCACTTCAACGCCGGAAAAGCCGACCCAAGCAATCCAGAAAAACAAACACACTTGTCTGGAGGGTACGTGTTACCGCCTTCCATCCATTCCGGGTGATGATTTATCGATTTGGGTCACCAGCAGCAAACATCAAACCATTAAACTTATGTCGATGTGTTGTCGGGATATGGTAGGGTGAGAGAAAAACATCGAACTGTAAAGAATTTCTCCAATTTGATTCCTAAGATCCGATGCGATACAGGAAGGAACCCCTCTGGAAGGGTGGGGAATATTTTATTAATGCATTACCATGATGATAACTGACTTGAGCTTCTTCGCCTCGCTGGCTGTACGAACACACGAGCAGGAAAATCGCCTTAAAAGATTTCCAATGCATAAAAGCGCCGTGGAAAAGCGGCTGATAAATGTCAGGCCGAAGCTGGTAAGACGGTGAAGTTTTCTTCGGTGTGTTCTTCTGAGCATTGTCTCGGTTCGGTGTCTTCTGCACTTTTGCTATCGATTTTCAATCCCACTGCCCTTTTTCCACCCTCAATCTCAAACTCCGTGTACTTATGTTCTGTGTGTGTAGGTGTGTCTTTTTGTCTTCTTTTTACTCGTTATCCAAACCATGTTCCTAAGAGGTTATTTCCCGGGGAGAAGGAATTTTCCCGCATGCGGCCATTCGCCCGGAGAAAAGGGGAAACCAGAGCACTGAAATCCCGGCTGACGTTGCCTGCCATTGAGACCATGAATTTTCCACCCGGGCGTACAGCCGGTCGTGTATCGTCAACAGAGCACATCCTGTCCCAGTGGATGCTGTGTGTGTGTTTTTTTTTCACCTCCCCTATATCGCCACGAAGGAACTACACACATGAAGCATCCGGGCGGCTTTGTGTTGCTCTATGGCCACCCCAGCTTCTTTGTCTCGCGATGAAAGCGTGGGGGAAAAATGGGATATGGAAAAAAAAGTGAAGAGACTGCTACAACAACCGAACACACACACACACAAGCTACGTCTCGAATGAACCGGTTGATGCAAAGGGGTCCCCAGGTTGACATTATGGAGCGCGAGTTGAAGGTAAGAGTGCGTCAAGAAACATCCACACTTATAGACACACATACATTTTTATATACACACAAAGACCGATGCCGATGGGGAGGCCGCTTTTCCATGCCGTGGAAAGCAGGAGATGAGTGCCTCCTTCAACAGCGAGCAGCAACAGCACCTTCCATACATTATTCATCGCCGTGCGTCAGCGCCGGAAACCGGGATGCCAGGGATGCAAAGGAAATTGTTTCTAGATCGCCCGCCAAGACACTCGAGGCACACGGCTCGCGAGTGTGTATCTGCAGCCGCCGCCATCGCTGCGGGAGCTGGTCCGTCGAGCAAAATGAAAAGTGTGAAGTAAAGTCAGCGGCAATGGCGTGGAAAACCCGACGGGAGCGCAGCAACTTCGAGTTCCAGCAACTTCGTCATGCTGTCAAGATGTTTCGGGAAGAAGCTAAAAAAAGAGCGAATGCTTTAAAAACTACGGGAAATGCCATCCAACCAACCAATTGGCTCATTGCAAATCCCCTTTCGAGGTATTAAGAAAGCGTCGGAAAATGTTCCCTGGACCACGGGGAGACGCGCATTTCACACATGCTCTTATTTGGTGCATGATTCATATGTTGTAAGGGCATAAGTTTAATTGTTACTCGTCGTTATACAACCTCGATTTTACGATTGTATGCGAGAGAAGCAAAAAAGGAAATATTCTTGAAATCAAAAAATATGGAACCAGTTCTTTTCTGATTCCATCGAATGACTTATTTTCTCTGTCTTTTAATGAACAAGAAAATAAAATGGTATGATTAAAAAGGCCGTGCTAATATGACCCTTTCTGTTGCAGATCAACGAATGAACGAAGCGAACAAATAAAAAGTCATCTTCTATGTGAACAACGACACAAGAAGCAAAACAAAAACTCATCAAAATTATCACAGAAAGCCGTCTAATCTTACGGTTGCGAATATTCCAAGGCCGGAAAAGACTACCCTCCATTCAGCCAAACCGAGCATGCATGATGCTAGATGGAGTACCACAATGATAGAACCCTGAATATTCATCCATTTCTAGGCATTTCCACTTTCCGCTTCCCCCAATTTTCCAGACGACAGTTCTTATAGCGTCGGAGCTGTGTTCGGAGTTTGCCAGCTGCTCGATATAGATGTTTGTGCTTCGCAGAGCGGAAAGATGCTAACTTAGATGATTACTGCATCATGGCCGGAGGCCTTGTGTGTGGGCACGATGATGATAGTTGGAAAATAACGACCTCAGCGGCTCGCATTATTTTCACAAAAGCCAACACAACGAGACACACCTACCACACACCTCCTTCTACACTAAGGCTAATCGCCGGCTGTCACCTTTAGAGAAGGAAACTAAGAAAAAAAAAGGCTCACCAGCATCAACCGTATCGGCAACGGAGGTCCTTGATGGACTTGGAAAGGAAAAAAGGTTTTCACACGTATTGTTTGCTGCTTGGAGGCAAAAGCCATGAATATATTTCTTCACTTTAATTTTACGAACAGAAATTCTATTAACACGTTGACTGCCATGTCACCCAAAAGTGGGTGACAGCAAAAATCAGTTCTAAAAAGTTTTTGACCCATAAGTAAATGAAAATGCAATATAAAAATTATAGTAATATTTTATATCAATTCTTTGGGAAGCTAAGTTTTTGCATAGCTTTCAAAAATCGTTGGTTTAATCAATGTTATAAACAAATTATATTTAAAAAGATTGTTCTAAAAAAGTGTGCTAAAAACGCTTGGCAGTCAACGTGTTAACACGTTCCGTACCAAGCGTTTTAGCACAATTTTTAGTACAATTTTTCAAATTACAATTTGTTTATAATATTTGTTAAACCGATTGTTTTCGAAGGCCAAGCAAAAACTTAGCTTCCCAAAAATTTATATAAAACATTACAATAATTTTTATGTTGCATTTTCATTTATTTATGGGTCAAAAACTTTTTTGTACTAAAACTGCTGTCACCCATATTTGGGTGACGCGATACGGAACGTGTTAAGCATCGTTGGTATGGATTTTTGTGTTTTCCTGTATGAATTTCTTTCGCTAACAAAGCTTGATAAAACTTCCCTGTATAACATGATCGGCAAAGGAATGAATTGATGATCACCCGAACGTTCTTACTTTTTGAGGTAAAAAATGAGAAGATCATGTGCTATCACTCGCGATGAGAAGTGAGTGAACCGACCTCCGTTCATCCGATAGGAAATCGATAGAATCAGAATCTATTTCAGGCTAGTTCTATATGCCTTAAGAAAGCGAACTCTCAACGCACAACAACAGAAACAGAAGTGTTTTGCATATGTAAACCAGTCTATTTATTTTTCATAACAAGGACAACAAATTCAATCGAATGTTTTGCGCTCCAGCCAAAGACAAGCCTAAGCGTGCTAAAGTGTAATCTAATATCACCATCGGTGTGTGCGATCCCAAAGAAAATTCTGCGCGCCTAAAATGACCCAGACCACACAGGCAGAAACAAACCGGTGTCATGTTTGACACTACGGCATGTTGGCAATGGTTTACAAACAATCCTGCCGGCGACTAGAGAAGCCCAACTTTCAGTTTGCTTCTTCGTTCCTTTACCATCCGCAGCATTTTAAGCGATGTGCTTATTTTGTTTCAAAAAGGTTTTTCCTACTTTTAATCCTAGCAGTTTCGTACCCACACAGCCGCTACACACCCGCCACCCCCTCCGCCAGTTGTTTTCCATTTCACCAAAGTTTCGCGTGTTACTGGAAGGCGAAAGCGTAAGCGTCAAAGAAAGTATTTTCTCATTAAACTTTATCCCCACACTTCAACGTCCGTCGTGCGCCTTTTCCGACTGGCGAATGTTATTGTTGTGGTTTGTGATTTTTTTTTTGCAACGTTTGCTTTGCTTACTTGTAAGGTTAAATCAGCTTATCTTGACTACGAATTTTCCTTTATATGCATTCCCTTTGTCTATGGGGTTTGTTGTTTTTAGGTTTAAGTAATATTATTACCATCTTTATTAATACGTTCTATTACTGGTTCAACTAAAAAACTGTTTGGATAAATGAATAATAAACTTAAATTTGCGAGTATTGTTTTACAAACAATAAGTCAATTGTTTTTACAAAAAGTTGTGTTATTTTGCTAAAGTAGCGGCCAACTAGATCGGCTACTGCGAGCTTTCGATAAAACAGTGTCTCAACAGAACAATTCAAGCGCTTTTTTAACGTTCTTACATCCTCCACGCTGTGTCATACGAGTGTGCCATACGTTCTCAATTTACATACTCAAACAACCACACAACCTTGCCTCATTTATGCATCGTCCTGAACAGTTTTCTTTTTTGGATACTTAGATCCCGCAACCTTTTTCGGCCTTTTTCGCAAGGATAAACAATACCAGGGTCCCAAATAACGTTTTTTCTTTCTCCGTTTTCAGCAGCATTTTGCCGCACCCTGGAGAACATTTTGGATGGCGCGTGTACGATCGGCCATTTAGCACACACATGGAACGGAAACAAAAGGACGGTCTTACGAGACGAGAACGAGTGCCATGAGTGACATGGGAAGCAGCATGGCGGTAAATTTATAAATTTTAAAATGTACCGGGAAAGGCAAAAATGGCACTCCGCAGGTGTTTCGGCGTCGGCGGGGCCAAAAAGGCGAACGATAAATTTTTATTATCATCGCCAATTACATCAACCACGGGGAGCCTTTTTTTTACCGTCGATACGAAATAGGGAAACCTTCCTGCAGCGGTCAAAACACATATTTTTGCATATTCTATGCGGGTCGAATTCAGGGAACCCTTTCTTCTTGTGCAAAGTTTTGCCTATCGCTAGCGAAACATCAGCTTGGGTACATATTTTCTAAAAAAAAACTTTATCTGCTCCCTATCCTGTGTGCAACGAGAATGGAGACAACTGTGTTTTACAGCTCACTGAATCACTGTATTTTTCTAAAGCAAACATAAAATCAAAGCGTATTTTTGAACAAAATGTGACTCGTCGGCTGGTCATTAAACATTTAAAAACAAACATTTGATAGGATCTAACAAAATTGACTTTCCCTTATTCTACTACTATCGGTCCAGCTGCAGTTGATCCCCGTAGAGGTCATTTTTTTGCCTTAAATTAAACCTTCTAACTGACCGCCAGACTCTCTTCGAAACTTTCCTGCTTTTAGTGGTGAAAATAACGGGCGAAAAACTTGCGCACTAGTACAAAACTCACAACAGGGGAGGGAAAAACGATCTGCTTTCATTCACCCCCGAGCTGCCTCGTCCAGCGGACAAGCCAGTTAACGGATATTTATGGTTATTAACTGAGTGAGACGACAGCTTTGGTGTTCCGGAAGGGGGTCAGTTTATTCGAAATATATGTGACCGGGTGCTCCCACATCCAGTTGTCGGTAGTTGTTTTAGATTCTATGTTTGAAGTCATTTCTAGCATGACAACAACTAAAACTGTTGCTATTTTTGTTATTTACCTTCGATTAAATTTAAGTTTCGCATTTTAATAGAATCTTTATTCTTATAAATCTCAGTTTCAAAGTCCCGTGATGAAATGAGGCAATAAACCCTACATTTTTACAGTGCAAGTAAGTGGAAACGGGACTCGAACACGGGTTTACCAAGAGCGAAGCCGTAGTCTTGCCGAGGAACCATAGCACAAGTTAAAAATTGTGAGGAAATATCGCTACTTGAATGGCAAACGTAGATTTTGAAGAAAAATTTTATTTCGTACTATAAAAGATAGTCCCATTAGGGAAAATACAGGTATATATGGCTATGTAAATAAATTGAACCACCAAGCTGTTAATTTAATAATGGTTATGATAATTTGAAATCTATGTAACAAAATATGATCAGATTTGAAAAAGTAATTTAAATATCTAAAAAAAATCATGAAAAAAAATTTTTACAACCGTCAACAAAAAAGTTTTTCCTAGCCTAGATTCGAACTCCGATCGTCCGGAACAACACCCATGCACTTTGCCCCCTAGACTATTGATGAAAGAAAATTTCCGAGTGATATCACAGCTACTTATATGTCTGTAGGCAATCTGAATGTAGCATAGAAAATGAACCAAGAATAAAAACTTTAGTCACATTTTTCCTCCCCGAGCTTCGCCGGGGCTTCGAGCTAGTTTCTTATATAAAACAAAATTGGAAAAGGTAATGTGTGATGATTACGTACATGTCATTAGCTTAGCCAAACCTCAAATTAAAAATCGTTGCATTACATAGAACCGCACAAAATACAACCTTTGTGACGTATTGTATTTTGATTCTCTAAACCAGTGATGTCAAACTCGTTTCACCTTGCGGGCCGCATTTTCTCCCAAAATAGGTTCGCGGGCCGCATTTTCTCCCAAAATAGGCTCGCGGGCCAAACCATATAATTGATTGGAGTGATGAAAATATGTTCTTATCAATGTGGTTTTATCTTAACAGTCAATCATGTTTTACATTTTCACATTTTTTCATATTATATCACTTCTTATAAAATTTATAAATTTTGAGTAAAAGAGAGGGTTTGTTGCTCAATCATTTTCCAAATTTTAATGAATTCAAATCAAGTTTATTGAAATATATGTTGCAGTTCAACACTATTGTGTATTTTGTTAATGATTTTAGAAAAGTAAAGGTATTGTAATTACAATAGCTAACTTATTGCTCCGCATTTGTTATTTTGTTTGGAATGGTCTTGTAGTATAGAAACGTTTGTTTTCTATAAACACTATTTATCCACTTGTCTAGAAAAATCTGTGTAAAACCTTTGCTGCAAAGTTGCATATCACTTTCTTATTGAAATAGTTTAAATTGACATTCGTTCCTTGCAATTCGCAGTTCGTGAAAAAATTTACATTAAATATTTTGGTAATTGCTATAAGCCAATACTCAAGGATCCAAACTTTCGATGTAATGTTTCAAAGGGGTCGCGGGCCGCACCCAATGGTCTTGCGGGCCGCATGTTTGACATCCCTGCTCTAAACTAAACCAGTTGTTGCATGTAATTAAAGGAAGGTATACAATTCTTTCATGTAAACCATGAATTCACGTTTCCGTATTGTACAATGAAAAACGAGATTGAAAAATCGGAAACCAATTGCCAATGTAATCATAGACCTCGCATGTAAAAAGGAAACCAAAGTCTCACGGTGAGGCACATTCTCTATCATTAACGCCTGTCATCATTTTGTGGCGTTCTGTGGGAAGCTGGAGGAGGTTGATGCAGGAAGGGAGGGGGGGGGGGGGGGGGGATATGCGGTTTCAGCGGTTGCGGTGCTATTAAATATTAAACGCTGTCTACTTATGCTGGTGGCTTGCGGTGGCACACTGTTACACGGAAGAAGATGTACATTATGGGACAAGTAGCACAACCATGACTGCCTGCCCCAGGAGTTCCAATGCTTGTCTCGTCCGTTTATTGAAATCAACAGAGCATTGTCGCTCGCGTTCTTTTTTGACTATCCATCGCGAGCAGCATACATTAATCATCCCTCAAGCAAGCATATGGGTATGGAAAACCGCGACCGAAGCATTTAAACGCCCATTTACGGTTTGGATATGGACGAGGAGATAATGAAGATATAATGAAAGCTACCACACCCTCCCTTGCTTCGGCCGGCGCTCAATCGAGATCGGAGTAGCAGTTATGGTTAGACGAGGGAGGGAAATTAGATAATGATGCAGGAGTTGATATAATATTAAGGCCATCGCAACCAGGGCTAGATAATTGGATAATAAACTCGGAATGCTCATTTTCCAATGAATCGATTGGCGATGCAACCACAACTGCGGGAGGAGCATTGGACTCAAAGAGAGTACCTATCTTCCCATTGTTAGGTAATGTAATAATTTATACATTTCTGTGATAAGGCACATAATGGTGCGAGTATCTAGAACGGCTTAGCGTATGGCCATTATCTGTTCGGAGAGAAAATTAAATTAACGGTTCGCCATAATCGTTATTCTTGGCCATGAAAATAATAAGACTTGATTCACATATTTCTACGAAAATTAAAACCTGAAAAACATGCCTAAGACGATACAACATTCGTGGAAAATTGTATTGATTTGAATTCTGTCATAATAACAGGCTCTAACAAAAACCGACATCAAAATAAAACTTTTCACCGAAATAGTATGCCCAAGAGAATAAGAATGCCAAACTTGGCAGCTGCTTGTTCTAAGTTGTATATTCACCACACGCTAACGAGCTTGAGCTTCTGGAATTCCTCTTGACTTACCTAAAACGAGAATAGAAGAAAGAAAATATTAGTTATTAAAAACGGATCGATAGGTTTATCTGCTTTCCGTGAAATTTCCCCAAAATCTAGGAACGCAACCATTGGATAAATTTAAACATCAAACAAGGACACTTATTTAAGGTGGTGAGAACTTAGTAAGTTTACTGCAAATAAAAATGAAGAGAAAAAATAGCATGCAGTTGAGAACAACATCCATAAGGAGATAGACGCAAATGCCACAAACACTTGCTAAAAGTCTAGAATGAATTTGCCTGAAGATTCAGGTTAACTGAATAAAATAGATACAAAATAGCCACTTTTCTCTGCAGGTTGTAACGAAAGACAAAAAGTACTCCCGTAAGTAAACCATTGCACGCCAGAAAGGTTAAAAACAAACACAAATTTTGCATTGCCGGAACGAAATAGTTGAAATTAGTTTGACATATCCAGCATTTTATACCTCCCATTTGCTCGCGCAAAGGCAAGCAAGAATCAATGACATAATCGTAAAATAAAATCAAAGTCTGATCTTGTCCCAAAACAATTGCCATATTTTGTCCCCCGACACGGAGAAGCAGGGAGTCTGCAGGGAAATCTCCCGTAATTTGCTCTAATGGAAGCGAAGAGGCACGCCAAAAACCAAAAAGCAACATCAGCACATCTTCCGAAAACTGTCTAGCATCGAAACGCTAACGCCAATCAATTCCACAGTTTACGGCCATTCGCCGTCCACTCACCGGTTGGATTTTCTCCAATCGAGGCCGGGAGCGGGTCAAGAAAATTGTCAAAAAATCTCAAGAGTGACCTTCACCGTGTGGAGGGGAACCACCGTTCGTGAATGGTTTCCCCCGAGCGGGAATTTTCCGCCCCATGGAACGCTGTCAGTGGCGATAAAAATAGCCAACAAATCACGCCCATCCCCGCAAAGAGACCCCCTGAAGCCCTTGACAATATTGTGGTGTTCATTAGTGACATGGGGGGAAAAACCGAGCGAAAACCCCTCGAAGAAAACATCAGCCAAGCGGATGAGTTAAACACAAACATTTTACCGGCTTTCATCAATCTTCGCAAATGCTTTTCGGGCCGGCAGCGTAAAAAATCAACTCGCACGTCAATGAAATATCGGTTAGTTTTCTCCGTTGTTTTCCACCATTGGGAAAATCCATCACGCGCTCGTCGGGTCGTACCTATAGTTAGCAAGTTAGTTAGCACAGTGTCATCGCTTTGGCCGAAAGAACTGGACCAGTCTATCTCGCTTTTCAAATGGTCCGGGGTGTTCTTTCATCGGGCGCTTTTCCACACTGGCGCAAAATGTCTCCAACCCTGCGCGTCAACAGAGCGCGGAGATCAACAAATAATCAATCACCCGCCGCCATGCCGTCAATGGCGTTCATTTCTTCGACTGGCATTGGAGGCGGCGTCAAGAACACGTATATCTTTCGTAGAAAATGGTGACCACGTCAATGGCAACGATCATCACTCGAGCGTGGCGAAAGAAGGAACAAAGCCCCCGGTGGGTAAATCCTTCGCTCGGTGAAACAAGAGATATCGCAAGAAATCAATAGCAATCCCCACAAGTATCATTAGAGGTCCCCTCCCTTAAGGCACGATGGTTCCGATGTGTGCGCATCTCTATTGCCAAACGCCGCAAGGAGTTCCTTTCAAAAGGTGCTGGAGTACATACTTAGTATTCTTCTCAGCCCCGAGGTTCTTCTTTCCCGGAAAGCGGGGACCATTTTCCCAGCCGCACGATTTACCTTGTTCGATATGCCTTGTGTCTGTGTACGATTTCGCTGCTCGGAGTTTTGCCTGCGGTGTAAATTCATTTTACAAACAGCACGTAAAAATTCTATTAGATTGAACCACCGAGACGCCGGTGGGTGGGAGTAATCGAATCCCTGTCCTTCAAAAAGTTCAAATAAAAGCGCCAATCCACCCCCGATCGAGGGACGAAGGCTTCGCGTTTCGTGTCGGTTTCCAATTTGCAGTTGGTTGGTAAATAAGTATATTCATGATTCAAGGTGTTTTGCGAGCAGGGTAGGGATTGAAGAAGTTCTTGCGACAAAAAAGTGGCCGAAACCGGTCGACGCCACACAAGCGAGCGTTCAGGTCGCGTGCAAAATCTTTGCTAAATGGCTAACCGGGACTCAAATGAACGTTTCCCGCTTCTCAAATGGGACCGGGGAAAATGCTTCGACTTAGTCCTTTTTAAAGAAAGGGGATTTTTACAACACGCGATTGTAAGTTCGGCAACTGAAAACCAAGAAGTATGCTGTAAACGAAAGTAAAAAGAATGGTTCAGACTCCAAAAAAAAAGGGTCGCGCTACGACACACTATCTGGCCACCGGGCGCCATTGCCGGCAATCGATTTGTTCACACCGAATAATACCGGGTCGATAATATTTGTTTCCAGATGATTTCCGACACCTTCCGACGGAACAAAGGGGGTGGGTGTGGAACCGCAACGGGTGCCAGTCGAAGTCGGAACCGCAAATGTGAGCTGGGAGAGCCCCGTGGTAACCCCGGAAAAACCGATCAAATCTCATACGAACTTAAATGGGCCGTATGATCGGAAAACACTCCACCCTCGGTGCTGGTTTTATTTCCACCGTTACTGTCTCATGGATTCCGGAAGGTGAGTTTGAGAAAATGTTTATCTATCGGTCGAGCGCTGATTTTTATTACAATACCATTCAACCGACTTTTATTTGGCACGCCGGAAAATTAATAGAACGAATCGAAGTTAATTTTGCACTTCAATGAAGCGAAAGGAAGTTTATTTGATGTGCGTTTTATTAGAGCTTTTGTAATGTAAAATGTTTCTATTTTGAAACCCACACAATCGACTTTTTTTGTGTTGATCATTTTAAAATATTAAACATGATCTAGTATAGTTTTTGCTATATAATTTCCAGTGTACTTTTATTTCCAACTAAAGACCGTAAGACTTCCTCTCCTAACGCTCCCCTCGCTCACCTCAGATTTCACAAGCTTCGGTCTTCTCATCACATTGTAGATATTAACTTTACGATGGGAAAAAAGACTAAGCGTTTTATTTATCTTCACCGACAAAACCGACGCATCTACAAGGTCAGGTGCAGCGCTTTTCACGGTTATTCCGAAACCGAATGAAGTACCACCTAACGGTGAAGAGAAAAGCGGCTGACAAATGGGGTGTTAAAACTGAAATTCAAACGATAAAATGTTCCCTAAACGGAGGTTGTAACCAGAAGAAAGCATAGAATATTTAGAGAGAAAAAAAAACCACTCAGTAACCACAACGGAACCCATCAAATGAACCAGCCTTCCTTCCTGCGGTCCATATTTAGGAAACAATGCATCAACCGAAATAAAATGAAAGAGAAAAAAACAGCAAATACGAATACCAATGGCGTATGTGCCCCCCGAAGCAAAACCCCGTTCGCAAACCATCCAAAAAAGGGTCCAGTTCAATTACAATCGCACGATATAAACGCATCGGTAAGTTGACGAAAGAGCCCTTGGTGAGGGGAGGGAGTGAGGTTTAGTGGGTTTTCGATGATGATGATCATGATGGAATTTTAAAACAAACCACGTCCCATGCGCTCCAAAAACCGGAGAGCACCGGAAACGATCTCGCCCCTTTGTGGTGGTTGGTGGTTGGCCCTTGGTCCAAAGCAGGGGTTCCGGTTTTTTTATTGTTAGATGCGTCACTGTCGGCGAAGGGCCGGTGGCGATAATGCGACGGTGTCAGTGTCAATTGTCCCGAGTGCGGCCGAGTCGCGTTCCGGCAGTCAACCGAACAGCACCATTTGAATCATGGGAAGGCGCCTCGCATTGTAAAGTGCGAGCTCACGTTACATAGTACCATTTGTGAATTGGGAGGAAATATGAGCGGCACTCTCCATCTTGGAGCCCGGGGGCGAGCCAAAGCAAAAAAAAAAAAACGAGTGAAACACAAACTACACCGCAGAATATGTGGCGTTAAAAGTTGGTCACAACAAAAGCACGAACGAACCTTTCGGTGGAATATTCCAATATGCGACATGCGACCCGGAAAACACGAACATTGATCAAAATATACCAACTAGTGGGAACGGGGTTGCATTTAAAAATTATTGCAAGTATTTTAGCATGGTTGACAAGGGAGGCTCGCTAAAGGGCATGACTGTCATCAACTCCAAGGAGACACCATCATGCAATCGAATAGAAGCCATAATACAAAGCATAATACTATTTGACCTTACATTTCATTTGAACAAACTCATTGTTTTGATATGATAATAGATTAACGAAATAAAGTAGAGCAATCACAATCAACTTGAATCGCCATCTTCCAAAACTCAATATTCGCTCACAAAGGAAGAGAACTTCTGGCAAAAACAATCTTTGATTGACTCATGCATGCGACATGCGAACAACAACCATCCAAAGGCAGATGATACCATCATTTGCTTTGCGCACACGCACACAAGCCTTAAGAAATAGCATCATCATCAGCTTCGCTTCATCCATTTGGTGCTCGTTCGGACTAAAAGGTTTAGCACATAGCAGTTTTGACCATCTTTTCTCATCCGCCTCATTGGACTGTTTAAGAATGTTCCCAACACACATGTGTGTGTGGGGAAGTACGATTCCTCCTTAAGTTAAAGAAAACGTCAAAATGCGTAGTTCTACCAAGGCGGACCGTCATACGAACTCCAATCGTCATCGTCATCAACATCGCTAAATTAATATTTATTGTATTGACCTGTGCCATCACTCGCCCATAAACACACACATATGTATACACATTTGTTGGCTTGTCCTTTCTGTCAATTGATGCTGTTTTTCTGTGCTTCGTGTTTCTTCATCCCTCGGACCGAACCCGTAGTTGGACGAAACTGATCGGTGACATCGTTTTATACGGTGCTATGGATCCGTTATAAACGACCACGTTTGACGTTCCTTTCCCATCCCGAGCCATATGACAATCGGCTCCCCCCGTGTTGATTGCATGTATTGTTCGCTAAAGCCATCCGAAATTACACATCGTCTCTGAATGAATGTGCACCAATGTTGCTGGTCCGTTGTGAAGAGGAAAGCAATCGAATTAAGGCCAGTGACACACACACACACACACACACAACGGCAGCACTGCAGCAAGTTGAGCTTATGCTGCTACGAGCGTAAGAAAACTCATCCCTGGAAGATGTGAACGATCGGTAAATTATAATATAAATTATTGACAACAGACAATCTCGAAATGGTTGGGTAACATTACGATATCTGTTACGGAGATAATGGTTTCGTTTTTGCTTCAAATGAAGAATCTATGTTTAACGGAGACATGCTTCTTGTTTGATAATTTAAATAATTCTTTTTCAAACAGTTTGCCTCCTGCAGTTACCTCAAACATTTATTTGCAAAGGAACCACTTCAAACATCAAATCACAATACGTGGAGTGGTGCTCCAATCGTGTTCAATTACAATACCATTGATTTTATTAAAATGACATTTGTTTATAGCAGCCGGAAGGAGCGAACTGAAGCACATGCGGAAGGATGTCAGCACCCGGTGAAAAATGTCACAAAACGTGACAGCTGACTTTTGAACATGCCTTTACCGTTTTCGCTTTTTCCGTATACACATTCCTTCGCTTTAACGCTCGGGCAATGCAAAAAGAAAAATGGAGTGAAAAGAAAAACGTAAGCTCTCACCAATAAAAGCCACTAGGTCACACGCAAATCGAAGCCTTTCGAAGGCTGGGAGGTGGCGTCGAAGAAGATCCGGCCACCTCCCCCCTCCGTCACCGCGTACCGATAGAGCAATCAAGCGACAACGACCCATCAACCCACATAAACATAAACATGAAGGCTAGCAACGGCAACTACCCCTACGCCGGGAAAAACGGGGCGATCGGGGTGAGAAATTCACCAAAACATACAGCAACCCTACGCTGTTTCCCGTTCCCCATGGTAACAGCATAGAATTTCCAAAGAGAAAAATACCATAACACTGTTGAGGGGGTAGAAAAAAAACATCCCCATCGTTCTGGTCATTGAGCTGCAAAATGCTCCAAAATGTTGTGTCATTTCTCTCGCTTCCTCTCGTTCGTGGTAGGTTGTTCTCTCTTATTCAAGCTACATTTTTAATGTTCCATGTTGTTTCGCAATGTGTCTCTTTTTGCACTGATCTCACCGCGAAAGAATTGATAATCCAGAGCAAAAGGCAATACAATGTGCAGAAAATGTTCCGAAAAACGTTACGGAAAATGTTAAAAAAGGGTGCATATTTTAATGTTCCACACAGCTCCAGAGATTCGTGGATCCTTTTGGCGTTGTTTTCACGGTTGCATTCCGTTTTTTGGGGGGTAAAACCATTCCACCACGTCAGTCGGCTCGATGCAAAATCGATTAGCATCGCGTTGGTGTTTGTGTGCAACCCGAATATGCTCCAGAATGCTGCAGAATGTTGTTGAAGTGAGCATTCGTTTCGGAAACAAATAAAAAAATACTGAACTGATTAACCTAAACATTGTTTTGTTACTGACCAACAGTGGTTTTATTTAGATAGTATAAAATAGATTGTAATTCCAGCTTAAACATTTTAAATTCATGGCATTCAAACCATCATCAAACATATTAATAATTCAAATTTGAATAATTTACCAACCAGCCCGTCTAGGTAATCCCATAAAATTGATATTTTATTAAACACCACAGCTCTCTACACTCATTCCGAACGATCATTTCCATAAATCGCACATAAAAAAACAGTATGGCAGATATTTTCCGTCATTTAGCTACCAAAAAACACTTCCTCTTCATGTTCAAGGAGAACATGCAAAGCAAATAACATCCTCCACAAGTTGAAGACGCGCTTCGGCGAGACCGAAGTGAAGAGATGCTTGATTCGTTATCAGCAAATCGGTGCTCGTATGGGTACGTTTGCTTCGTTGATTTGTCTGCGGTGAACCTTGTGGAAGATTTGAGGTCATTTGACTGGGGGGGCAAGTTTAAAAAGTCCGCCGGCATCGGTAATCAGCAAAAATTCATTGGTTTTACCGAGACAAAGCAGACTTTGATTACGATTTCGAGGTGAACGATTAAACTTGTTTCATTTAATGAGCCGTGTTCATCTAGTTTATCAAATATTTCAAACAAGTCGTACGATTTCAAACACACATATTTTCCGAACAGGTCTATTTTATTTATATTGTAAAGATGTTTTATGTTGTTTACCCGAGATAAATGTTTCAATATGTTTTCTTTTGATTTGCTTTTTTTTTATAACTCTCCAACAGATAAGTTATAACATGTTGTAGAAAACACGCATTAAAATTTCAACTCAACAAAATTCAAAATAATAAGATCAAAAGAGTAAATGTTTACGACCGATGAAATAACACAAAGTGGTACACAACATCAACAGTACAGTGCTGGTTCAAGTTGTTGCCGTTTACAGCAGCTCATGAAACGAAGAAGAATCGTGCTTCACGGAGATAACCTCGACCTTTCTTCACCCGAACGAAGTTTGAGGTTACAAGCTTCGCGTGTTTGTTATGTGATTGGGATTTATACACAGATCTTCGAAGACGGACCAGCATTTCTGCATCAGTTAATGTTGAAAATGGGCTCACAACCAACCAATTCTAACAGGAAGAATCGAGTGATTCTCTCGCCACAGCAAGTCTGTTCGGTCGCGGAAGTGTCCGATTAAAATATTCCCCAAAGCCGTAACCGTACCGAAAACCGAACCTGTCTTGAGTTCGCAGTTTTTTTTCTGACGGTGGCTCGCCTATTCCCATCGATCTTTTTCTCCCATCACCGATGGATGCCTTCTTGGCGAATACAACATCGCACCAGGCACGGAGCAGATCATTGTCGTGACATAAACGATCGATAGACAACACGGCTAATGCTCATTAATACCTCCTTCCCAGCCGTGAGGACATTCTTTCAGCCCCCGATCGTGCAACAAATGAAGCAGCATTTTGATAGCCTCCTCGTTCCTCTTCGTCTTGGCCCCGATTAGCTCACCCTTCACTTTTACGGCCCCGGGGGGTGTCTCTTGGTCGAGTCGTTTCATCTCTCGTGCCTTCGCTCTGCCAGTTCCGGCTCGACGTACGGCTCGCCACGTCTCGGGGACGTCTTCTTGTGACGTCGACAGACGAACCACCAGAACGGAGCGCTTGTGTCTGTGTGTGCGGCCAGAGGCGAAGTGAAATTTCGTTGCAAAATAATAGCTGTCGAAGACGTCGTCTACGCCCCACAGAAGACGGGCGCCATCGTTTCGCGCAGTTTGGGCGGAAGAAAACCGTTTCAAACCCATTTCCCCCAACGATTAATTGGTGATTTTGGCTTCCTAATAGCGAAGTACTTTTCCTAGCTGCACAGCAGCACACGCAGAAAGGAAAATAAATTTTCCCGGCCACACAGTGCCTTTATTTATTGTGCTTTTGTTTCTAACAAGACATTTTATACAGGAATTAAATCGGGTGTTTCGGCTCAAAAATTTTAAGCCAAACACACAGCACTGCCGTGATTCCCAGCCGGATTTTGTTTATATATTTATTTACCTTTTTTTAGCAATATTTATGTTTACCATAAAGAACGCGGAATCCTCCGTCAGGTTCAAGTTTATTGACTGTTGGGAAGTATCAGAGCGGGCAAAATATGACGTGACGAAGGATATTGTTTAACAAGTCCAATACAGTTGGAATTTCTAGTTACATGTCAAATCGGTTTGTTATTAACGCTGTTCTACAACGCCTTATTGCATGAAACATGCTACACCGAGCCATCAACCGTTTTATTGATTGTTGATTAGGACGATTGTGAAATGTTTCCTAATTGCCCGAAACCCGCTGGAGTGTTCCAACGAAAGAAAAAGGGAAGATCTAAAAATAGGAAGTAAATACAACGGAGCAAAAATACTAAGCTCGGCTAGAAATCGGCCATATCGGCCGGAAAAGCGCCAACGCACATGTTCGTGCGTGCTAATGCCGCTGGATGAAGTCATAAATTTGAGGATCTCGTTTGATATAACCCTGGGCTGGCTTTCTTCTTTCCAACCGGTGCGCGCACGCTTGTGTTTGTTCGTCCGAGATTTACTAGATATTTTTCGGTAACATACCCTCCCCTTTGCACGTCGGTTGCGGTTGAAATAAAACAAAATAAAAAACACACACATAAAAGAAAAGTGATTGGAAATTAAAGTGTATTTCGGCGGTTTACGAACACCGACGGCAAGCGTTTTGGGCAACCGACTTCAAAACCCGAAGGAACTGCCTTCAATTGGTCCCAATTCGATCACAAGTGGCTCGACGGCGACGTCTGTTCTGTTAAGTGGAAATTATGATGCTGGTTGGATGCCATCTCTTGCGCATGTTTCGTGAGAACAGGCCCCGGGAAGGGAACACTTAAAAAAAACAAGGAACGAGGGGTAAAAAAAGGCATTATCAAAGCGCGATACGTTTTGCCGCGGCCAGGAAGAAAACCGGCGATGATCTCATCCCCCCGTATAACGCTCTTTTCAGGGAAGAAATAAAATTGGGTTAATGTTTCTCCAACTTCTAGATTCCCTAGTTGCTTCCTTCCCCCTAGAGGGCGAGGCCAAATCGTTGGTACGTAATTCACCCGGCTGGGATGCAAATTTATGCTTACGAAATCCATCTCGAGCCCGGGTCCGGGGCAAAACAGTTCCCGCCCGAAAGCGAACAACACAAATGGTTTACACTCAAAACAAAAAAAGAAAAACGCTGCCGTGGGACGAATATCAAACGGATCCAGCCCGGGATTGGAGTTTTCGACAGGCGGCGAAAGGATTTGGTTAAAAAGCCTAAGCCCAACCGGTGGGAATTTGGCGGGACTGAAAAAACGAACCAAGCGACATTCGGTCGGGGGAAAAAAGAACCTGTTTCCTGTGTAACAGATCGCCGACCCGGTTCATCGGTTAAGCGCATAATCGCATCAGCACGGCGCACGAACAACGATGCTGAACAGAGGCTGTAACAGAAGCGATGGGCAGCACGAACTAAACACGCATTGTTGCGCAACCCATATAACCCCGGCGAGTGAGAAGACAGTGAGTGAAAGCGGTGAGAAAATGATACGGGCAACATTAACAAAAAAAAAAACAATACCTACGATCGCAGCATAACAAGGGAAATGAAAGAAAAGAGTGAAAGAATAGGAAAAGTGAAGCATGAAAACAAACTTCGATAGAACCGGAGTGAAGTAAAGCCAAGAAAAAGAAATTCAAATAAAAAGTCGAGATGGAAAGATAGGAAATCCCAGAACGAAGATGTCAATCCAATGAAACAACAGAAACGACCGTCGGTCAACGAACCTCGCCCTACACACACACACACAAATATACCAGCAGCTCGCGGGGTACAGGTAAAAGGTAAATACAAACAATACCCGGCTGCTGACCCAATTAAAAGCACAAACCGGTCAGCAGGCGGCAGCAACTCCGCAACATCATGAAACATCCACCCCCGAGGCCATCCTCCCGTTCCGGGTTGAGTAAGAAGCACTTGTTATGCAGGCCCGAAACAGGAATGCCCACGACATAAATGCCTGACCCCCAATCGTACCCGCACGGACACAGCCGAATGCCAGCATAGCGGCGCACAAACACACACTTAAATAACAAACAAAAAAAAAACAATGTAAACCCATTCACGCATCCACACTTCGGCGTCAGCGTCTCTGCGATGATGCTGGTTTACATGTTATGCGCCAAGGGGAAGGAAGTTGAAGTCGGCCCAAAGGAGTGGCACAAATGGCGACAAGGTTATGAACGGGGTCTTGGAGGAGATCGTGGCGCTAGGCGACCGCGGATCACTTCGACAAACAGATCCCCACACACACATATACACACAATGGAATGATAAAAACACGTGTTTCTGCTCGGTTTGGTGTTGGGAAGGGGGATAAATCAAGTTCATGAGAAAACTGGTCTGACGATGGGGGTGAGTTTTTGCTTCTTTCGGCGAACAAGGCGATGTGCCTGATCGTGACTGCAATTCCTTCGAAGTCTGCAATTTCTTCGATATTTTCACACTACGATAGTTTTACAGTTGTGAATATACTTTTCTAATTTCCTGCTTGCCACTTTCTTGGATCTAAAAGGGGCATTTGAAACAATATCGAGACCCTTGTTACTCACAACACTTAAACGATTCGGTGCTAAGGGAAGGGAACTTAAATGGTTCAGTGATTATCTGACAGGTACAGGACAATCTTCAAAAATTCTGGCTGAGATCCTATTCAGATCCTGGACCAATTTTTTTTATCATGTACATCAATGGCATAAAACAGGTCTTGCCATCCTGCGAGATAACTCTTTTTGCTGATGGCACAGTAATTTTTATATCCGAAAGCTGACTGGACTTTGATACCACCGCTTCGTGATTTGCTTTGGTTATTGCTTACAAATATCTTAAGATAACTCCCCCATTCTGAAACGCCATTTCTGAAATTTATGATTTCGTTATATTTTTGGCCTAGCAATACCACGTGGAAGAAATGTAAGTCTCAAGAATGAACGAAAAATTGCGCAGTTAAACAAATTCCAGAAACCAAACGTTCAACGTTCCGTTTACAGCATTCATTAGCGCTTTTCCAATTTATGGAAACCATTTTATTAAAATACTGTTTCAACAATTCCCTTCAATTTATTCCTTCTCGACATTTTATTGATTGTGCCCGATTAACCCCGTTTCAGGAGGTTACTTTCAAATCATTCAATTTTTCCCTCGCAAGGAGAAATGCACATCTTAAAGCTGCAACGAACAAAATTCGACAAGGTGCAGTGGTCCGTCTACCTCCAAATTGTATGTGTGTGTATATGCATTGAACAACTGCTTAAGAATTACAGCCCCTTCCCTGCTTCGATGGCCACTGTCATCAGCCTTTAGCTGATCTCGTTGTGTGTCAACGATCGGTTTCTTCCGCCTTTTTTTTTCGGTCGACTCGCTAATTTGTATACCGACGCCGAATGGCACCATCGGCCACCATTCCAGTCAGGCGTGTCATCGTCAGTCCCGCGGCGTACGGTACTTTTTTAAACAGTTTTATTTACCGCCAAACCCGAACAGGCACGGTCATCGACTTTCTTGAGACGACGACGACGATGGCCAAAATGTTGGTTCAGGTGAATGCTCGATTCGGGATACGATTATCTTCCCCCTTCCGTATCGGATGGCAATACAAATGGTTGGTTGACGAATTACAACAATAAAAAAAACGGTGTGTATCAGACCTCTCGATTTGTTGGGTTAACTTTTTCCCCAAAATGGTAGGGGTATCTTGTGAACAGAAATACGGTATTTCTCCTTTATATGGAATTTATTCCGAAGGAATGCATCGAATCGTCAATGACCGACCTCACTGGCAAAACCTGTTCGCGCGCAACAACACCATTTCCATGCATATTTTTCCACCCGGCACGAGACACGATGGTCAACCTGCATAAATGCCACAGTCGTACCCGGCGTGATTTATGGTTTTGCGATGCGCGGAAATGAAATTTTAAACATCGCCCAGCTGCTGGTAGCTGGTTTCTCGGGCATCGTGGAAAAATACACCTCCGCAACCCCGACGATCGCGAAGAGGATTCCAACACGAAATGTCATCAACCTTGCAAGACAACAACGGCAAAAGGTCGTCTGCATTTTAATGCTCCACCATCCAGCAGCTCTAAAGTTTGTCCGCTTTCATGTGCTTCCAAGAGAACCCAAGACGACGATGTTCAGGATTATTTCAACGTTTATTAATCCCACAGCGTAGGGCTACCTTATAGGCCTAATAAAGAGCACCAGTACTGGTAAAAAGTGTATTGAACCATATGAACCCGACCCAAGGGGACGATACTACTAGCTTCCTGCCTGCCAAGGGAAATCACCATGACAAGAGAGTGCCATTCAATGATGCTAAGCCTTACGGTTTGGTGTATCCGTACATGGTCGAGAATAATTTATGATCATAATCTAACGAACAACCCAGTGTAGACGTTACTGACGAAAGCCTCCTCCACTTATGTATCAACACGTTCCTTTTTTCAACTAATCTAAACTCAACCTCGTTCGACATCCGGAAAATCTCTATTGGCTTCATCAGTTACAGGAGGCAGGAAGTGTGACGGAAGACGGAATCCAAGTTATGTCACCAGTATCTCCCACGAGATAACCACTTGTGTACGGAAGCATCACAAGGGTTGTAGTTGTTGTGAAAATAATGCTTTGCGCATAAAGTGTGCATGCAAACATGACCAAGCATTAACGAACCTTGTGCCCGATGCCACAAGGTGTGAATTAATTTGATGGACATTCCGGACCGAACGTATGAATATGGTAAAACATCTTCAACAGTCGTCTTTGAGGTTGACGCCCTCATCAAGGCTCCATGTCGCTTGTTTTAGTTCCGTGTTTTAAAAAATTGTTGTGCTTCGTTCATTCGGTTTTAAAATTAACAAATAAAGCAATGACAAAGAAAATATAATTCCCAAGAAACGAATTTAAAGATGAGCCTACCAGACGGAACTTTTACCAAACTTCAAGAGACATTCTTATCAGTAGCAGCAACAGCAGCAGCAACAACGGGAGCATCTCAACTAGAAGCGAATGATCGAGCAAACATGTTCATCGTTATCAATGGAAAGTAATGATGAAGCATATTACAACGTTTCGCTTTCCGAGCCTTCAGCTCATTATCGTTACAAAGTTCCGAATGCAAACTGTGGACCGCTGGTAGACACATTCTAAATACCTACAAATTGGTCCAGTATTGACTAAGATTACCCAAGCAGATGAAACAGGTCTGTAAATATATGATCTTTACTTAATTTTGAACGACTTTTGACGCATTGTTTTCGAAACGAATTCGTCGTAAGATCATAAACTTATTAAAAATGACGCCATTCCGAAGGCCCCTAGGATGGTGTTGGGTAGAATGCACGAGCTTGCACTCCATAGTCTTTGAAATAGTTGGTACCAATCGAATTTGAATATTGTTTTGGATACTTGTAGGTAAAACCCCACAGGGGCCCGGGATGATGTGTGGCAAGCCGGCGAGTGTGTGCATGCAAATCGGGTAAGGGAACAATTCACCAAGACGCGCGAACAAACATATGCGTCATCGCTCAGGCTTGCGTCGGCACTGTCAGAGAAACATCGATCGAATGAATAATTCCAGGCAAACGATTAAACCCGCTGTAAAACCGTTGCGGGTGCACCTATCGATCTTCCGAAAGAATTTCATTCCACAGCCGTCGACTTTTCTTGTTTTTGTTTTTTCGTTTCGTAACGCTAAGATCGTGATCTACGTGATTTCCGGACGGCACCTTCCGTCCGTGGTAGAACAATGTACGGGTTCACTCGGGTGTGAGTGACGATCAATGATGCAAAGCTGATGTTGAAACCCTAGAATATTATTTAATTTATTTCAATCGAACGATGATTTGAAATGTTCATTAAGAAATATCGATAGAAGGAACATTGAAAAGAGAAGATTCCCTTTTTTGGTAAAATTCTTGTTCACAACTGTTAGTAATGTGGTGCATCAGCTTCCACGCGGCTTAGTAGGCGTTGGATGCGCAGCTGACACATGCCATCTCGAAAAACAACTGCTAACAACAATCATTCAAGAAATCTCACTCATTCACAGGCAAGAGAGAGATAGGCGAAACAACATCCCCTTCGTCCCCGTTATGACTTTTACCATTCATTTGGCAAATGCTGTTTTTCTTCCCCAGCTGCTCGAGTAACCCCGACAACCGATCCGAGGAGATTGTATTTGTGGCAGCGTCTGATTGCGTCTGCAAACAACAACAACAACAACGAATGCAGTTCGAAACCGGCATGTGCATCGATGTGCAGTTGTCTGCCTCTGGAAGACGGAGCTCGAGTTTTGCACCGAGACGAACCAAGTCCATCATATTCCGACAGTGTGCACAGGGAAGAAACCTCCCTCGTGCAGAGACGCGGCGTGGGGTTTGCTTCACGAACGGTGCAGTCAACCGCAACCGCGTGCTAGAACACATGACCGTCGCCCGTCTGTTGGTAGTGGTGGCCATAACACTAGAAGTCGGCACACAGAATGCATCTTCCAGTCTATTCTTAGTCTCACAGCATGGGATTAAGGTGCGCAAGGGGGGCGAAAAACACCGTCTCCATTGGTTGTAGAATCAAAGAGAAAGGGCTGAAAATAGAGTCGCCCCTTCCAACCGTTGGATGCTCTGGAGCTACATTTTTGAATAATTAAACGGTGTATCATGCAGCGACTCCTTCAATCCTTCATATGTGAGAAATAGTTGTCCACAGATTTAAGGTAGTTAATGTGAAGAAAATCTCAATTTGAAAGTTAAAATACTGCAACATATCTATCCCATAATTTACTAACATTTCAGGTTTGTCTCCTTTTAAAATCTCTTGAAAGCTTTGGTAGTATGTTTAATTAAAATCAAGCAGAAAATGCGCTTTAGAACCATACCATAGTGTAATTTTTATTATGAATCAACGAAACTTTTTAATAGTTTTTCAGGATTTTCCTACAGTTCCATAGAATACTGCATAAAAAACCAAAAAGAAAAGAATAAATAATAACAACAATAAAAATTTTGCTAAGGACCGATAGCTGTTCAATTGTAAATGACAGAAACCCACAACCCCAAACACCAAAGATGGCAATTATCAGCCACAAAGTGGCCAACGATTATCTCCCGACCAAGGAATTTCCTTATCAGCAGAAACCAAAACACCCAACGCAACACACTTACCGGAAAGTACATTCCCTGGGGATGTAGAAAGTATGGTCCGGAGCCCCACAGTTTGACGGCTTTTTGGATAATCCCTTAGTTCATAAAACCGACGACGGCCTAGTGCGACTTCGAGCGGTCCTCGGCGTGAGACTGTGTAGCGTGCGCCTTTGGGGGCCTCACTTTTCTTTTCCTTCTGCCGTTTCGCGTTTCCAACCAGAGCAGCGCAGTCGAGAGGCCACTGCTTTCCCACAATGGCGAATGGTTCTGGTGTTTTTACTTCGCTTTTTTATATTTTGCTGCTTTGATTTTTCTCTTGAGATTCTGCAACTTTGATTTCTCTTCCTTCCGGGAAGCTCACTTTTGACTACACACAATTAACACACAGATTCACTTGAAATTTACTTGCACTTTTCGTAGGGAACACTTTAAAAACAACAAATGGCACCAGATTTTCTTTTTCCTCTTCGCTTTGCACGCTTTTGCACAGATGCACTGCAAGATGACGGAAGGGTATGCCTGTGCAATGAAACTTTCTTTATGTACGCTGATACTAAAAACGTAATGCACAAATTCAGAAAAGATGGTGAGAAAAGGGAATCCGAAAACGTAAGTACAACAAGGATAATGATGTTTCCAGCACCGACCAAGCAATCCTCAGAGATGCTGTGCAGATGTAAATTGCCTATCTTATTTCTTCCAGGATAATCATCCAAACACACACACAGACACAGTAAATGTCCATCGTTTACAAACACTAGTGGCAATCCACGCGGGGATGCGCCAAATTATGATGTGCAGGTAAACAAAAAGGCATCTACTTGGTTGATGGAATCGATAACAAAAATGTTTAACTAACTGCTTCGTTCAACAAAGTTTATAAAAGACTTGCGTTGCCTGTACGATAGACTATTTTTAGAAGCTCTTTAAAAATGCGCAATAGAAGACACTTATACATTCAAACAAATCTTGCCAATGGAGAAGCAATCCTCACGAGTTTGTGAAGCATGCAGGAATCATATGACACATCCAATTTTTCATAGATTCAACTTCAAACGATTTGTTTTTCTTCCGTCGGACCGGGTTTTGCAACATGAGCAGTCAGTCAGGCCATTCGTGGGTTTCATTTATCCGGGGATTTGCAGCAAGGACGAAACGGCATCGCACCAACACAGGTACGCTGCGTCGCCGAAAATTCCACACGGCCTGCACCAATACCATCGCAGAAAGGCATTGAAAAGGATTAAACGTCAAAGCCGGAGGAGGCAGTGCTTATCCCAAAATGATGAACCAGTTTTTGTTTGCCACGGTAATTGAATCCCCTTCCAGTAGGCTATGGAAAACATTTGCACACCTCGCCCGTCAGGAGGGGTGGCAGGAATGTTTTCAACTTGATGGCGAGTTTTAATACACTGCGACGGTCACAGTGGCAGCTTCCTTTCGATTGCACAACAAACCAGTCAAAACATGCGCCACGATAAGCTATCAATATGCTGCTCTAGAGCACACACAGTAGAACTGATTCACTGTTTCCCGAACGTTAGCACAGTAAAAACAATTTGCACCGCCGGAGGGCACCAAAACTTCACCTTTCGACGCGTTCACCAGGCGCTGCGCGAGTCAACGTGGTTCGTTTGTTGTTTGGCGTTAAATGACTGGCACCAGCTTTCGGTCCACGGCACATTCGACGCGCTGCACAGGATTTTGACAGTTCCCGCTGCTGTCCTCTCGCGATCTCTCGCGCTTTTGGCCCAGCGAGAGAGACGCAAAAGAGCGCGATATCCCGCGAGCTGGTCAGAATAAAATGGTGCTGTTTTGTTTTCTTCTTCCGAACGGGGCGGCCAGCAACCAAAATACACCTTCTTATCGCTTTAGCAGATGTTGGCTTCCACTTTGCATATCAAATCGTATGAACTATTAGATGGGTTTTTGCAGCCCAGCTCGTTCACTTGGAAACCTTGCGGGTCGTTTCTTTTGTAGCGTGTGCAAAAGATTAGCTATGCTGCCGGTTTTGGGTTTTTTTTTGTTGGAATTGGAAGCAAAAAGTACGATTCTAAATCACGAGCATACATCGCCAGCTACTTTTACACTGCATACACACGTATCCTTGCCGCGTGTCCTCTTACAAACACACAGGCGAGAGAAAGATCGAGAAAAAAAGGAGGAGAGAACATCAAGATGGCGTGGCCGCGGCGTAGCCCATCTTCTCTCGTGGGAATCATTTTTCCCATTTTTTTTTTTCTAGAGTGCAGCATCCGCACTCAGTTTTCCCGATGATCCCGATGAAAACGTGTCTCGTGCTAACTTCGGAAAATTTACATAAGAGCGCGCGCGCACACTACACAACACCGTTGGTGTTAGCATTTTCATCACCAATATACTGCTGCCATTCGCTGCTAGCGTTTCTAGTGAGGATCTATGCTTGGACCGTTGTTTGACGATTTTTCGGACCGTCTAGCACATCGCAATATTTCGGGCAAAAGTTATAAAAAACACACGTTTGTTTTTTCGTTTTTTTGGTTAGGCACACACAACACGACCACGTACACGATAGCGATAGCAACGGTAACAACTACTACGACGCAACGATGCTGAGATGGCTACGCGAGATGTGCAGATGAAACACATGGATGCTGCCAAAACACAGCATTTAAAATTCGCCATGTTTGTACAAAGGGGCATTTTTTTCTGAAGTGAAGAGTTAGAAATCAAAATAAAAATTTTGGCAGTATATACGGCAATGAAATTGGGCGCAAAATTTTCATTTTTTGTAGTTTTGTCTTGTAGATTGAAGAAAATTGGTTGCACATACACATTAGTTAGTGTTTGTGTTAGGAATTGTATTTAGAACGGAGATGATGAACGAACAAAAACAATGTTGGAAAAAGTTTCCCTCGCTGCCTGCTTAACCTGTGTTACGAAAAATTCACGCTTCACGATCGCCCTTGATCTTCGCAGCATCCATCTCGTCTCGGAAGAAACTTTTCCTCTTTCTCTTTCAGCAAATTCGAATATAACAGAACTGCGGCTAACGTTATTGGAGATTGTAATTTGTTTGTTATTACTATGTTTGTCTACCGGCGAACTAAAGGAGCGAAGGTACGAACACACCATTGCATATGATAGAACGAATCCTGTTTTGTTGTACTTCACCGTCTGTTAGGCATAGAATCGTAATTCGTTAAAGTAAAGCCATTATCTAACGCCGGTTTGGGGTGTTTTTTTTAAATGCACACATTCACATACACCAACCGTGTGGCAGAGAGGAGATTTTTATTCACTTTCGTGTGAACTTCTTCTCGCCTCGTTCGCAGCGTCACAACTTTCCCTCATTTCACAGAGGGTATTCTTAATTCTTTTTTCTAAATTTCTTCGGCAGATTTTCTGAACGTAAAAAACGATTGGGACGCGCTGCTCGCACAGCTATCTTACTCTATCACACGCTTTCCTGATCACCGCCTAATAACAACACATCATCGGATCGGTCAGACGCGCACAACTCACCGAGACGGTGACACTTTTGAAACTGAAAGGAACACGCAGCTTCATTCTGCATCAACCCCTGAAGAGAGGAAAGATGCCACATGCGGAGAGCAATGAGTTTTGCTCTCTGTAAAGAGATAACCTCGCAAATTAAAGAGAGACAGAAGAGAGAAAGATCTAAAGAGAGTAATAGTGAGAGAAGGGGAGAGGCAGGGAATGTAAAATTCAATTAAATAGTTGGGGTGTACTGATCTACTATAAACTTAGAAGAAGGATCAATTATAAGATAGTTGAAAGCGTTTAGTCGTCCAAAGATCTGTTAAACGATCACGTTTTTTAAATACCCGTTTGTTTTGTTTCAACAAAAGTTATACTTGTAAAACAAAACGTTAGGGCATTTTTATCATATCATTTTCATAATTATCTGTATCTCACAAGATTTGTTCATTTTACATCCAGAGCCAGCCAAAGTAAGGCATATATGCATATTCAATCCATTAGAATGCCCGGGAAGCATGGTAATCAAACACCAACTCAGCTAAAAGAAGCTGAAGGATTTCCCAACCATACACAGCTTTCATTCTAATGGAAGCAGCATTTTCCCTTTGACTGGATGCAGTTTCCCTAGGTACGTCATATGTTTACTCGAGATGTAGAAAGGCAAAGACGGTCAACCAACATGTGTGTCCCCACTTGGCGTCTGTGACTCCCGGGGCTTGAGACCGACAAAAAAAGCCAGCAGAGCGTGCAAACACTTGTGCGAGCCTCGCCGAAACGGTACTCGGTCTAGAGCCCGGTAAAAGCACACGCACATAACGGCTCAGCTGGAACCATCCTTTGAAAGTCCTCCGAAGCTGCCCTGGCAATTGACCGAGCGGGTCGTTTATCCCGGCCGAATGTTTCGCCCGCCGATGAATGGCGGAAATTGTGCACATGCGCACTGTTGAAAGGAAAATGAGTTTCCCTCGTTAGTGAAAATGAGAGCCCCGTTACCCGTTAAACTAACATTGTGCCGCGAAAATTCAAACTGATCGTTGGATCGCGGTGCCTGTAATGGCAACTGCAGAATAAATTTAATTCCACACAAAGTAAGGCAAACCACATTAAGGAGCAAAATGATACGTCTATGACCAATATTGGAAAAGTAGTGTGCATTTCGTCTCAATATCTTAAATGTATCTGTTGGTTTTCCGAAGCTCGGTTAAATTGGAATGCAATTTTACCAAAAAATGTTGTGTAGTGGGATTCTATACAAAATTTGGAGCGATGGTTAATTATTCTTCAATGTTACTTTTGCTGTGATTAAGTTTTATTTGAATTTTATATCAAGAAATCAACAGACACCGGTAAAATTGAAATTGTTAACTAAATTTGAATTCGAAACTTTTGAAAACCTTGAAGAACTCTTTATACATAAACCATTGCAAAAGTTTCACTTTTAATACTGAAAAGTTTCAATTTGTTTCAACAATCTTGGTTATCGAAACCATGAGTTTCCGAGCACAGCTTTGTTTCAACTTTCTTGGGCTCCGGCCATATGTATATACCTTGCTCACCTGAAAAGCTTTTTCCAGTAACCTTGGTTAGAGCCAAGTTGTAGACAACTGGTTTGCCTTTTATGGGATTATAGGAAATATAAAAAGACAGGTATTTTATGGAACAGGATAAGATGTATTTAAGGATAACGATGAAACATGTAATTCTGAAAGGCTTATACAGGGCTTGGCCCTATGCAAACCAATAAGCTTGCAAGTTTTGCAAGTAAACAGGCAAAACTACTGACCCTTTTAGATTACAAATTTTTAAAAAGGGGTCTCGTTCAAAAAAAAAAAACTTATTTAAAAAACAATAATTATCGTATTTTTCTACTGATGGTGTGTAATATGTACGCTAATATTGTTAGCTCTCTGCATGTGCAATGCTAAAAAGAAGTGTGTGTGTTGTTACGAACATCATTACAAAAAATGTTAAATACTCGAGCACAGATTCGCTAACCCCAAAAAACACAATAATTTCTCCCATGAGAGTATCATAGTCCCAAAAGGAACCACTTCAGAACGCGGGTCAAACAACTTTCCAATTCAGTGGTACCATAATCAGCATAAATAGATTTATTCAGAGCATAATTTGTTACGCACAAAATCGGCAGAGACCTCTTTTTGCGACCCACTTTTCACGACCCCACTCTCAAACCCCCGACATTTAGTTTTGGGTGATTATTTTTCCAATTAATTAAAGCAATCGTACAGATGTGTATGAAATGAGAGCCTAATTTGATTAACGCTTCGTTTATTGGAACCCCTTTTTACCAGAGAAAGTTTGTCCATGATTTACTCCTATTTTAGATTCACCCATTTCGACCATTTAGTTACCGTCGCGTTTGACATATTCTCGTGTAGCTTGGCACATAATGAAAAATCTGCTACTTCATTCCGTTACGTCGAAGTCTGCTCGACATCCAGCTAGTCCATTTGCAGTTTCCAACCAACTTTCACAACAAGCAGAACGTTCTGGTGACATTCACATCACTTTCAGATGCAAGAGAGACACAAAAATTTGCTTCCTGTGTCACGCAAGCAAAAAATAAAATAAGAAGATAAACTGTAAACGACCCTCAGATCCTCCTCGAAGCGCTGAGCAGTGGTCACCATCACCAACCAAGCTACATGGGTTAGGTTTAAGAGATGAAAGGGTCCCTACCCAGTACGGTGGATGCCGCAAACCTTCACCGGTGGTTTTCCCCTGTCGGGGCCAGCGTTTGCAGAATATTTAACACTTAACAAGATTCCACACTCGGGATTTGTAGCCTTCGCTAGCGTCCACTAGGACATCATCAAGCATTTTCAACATCCTCCACGCAAAAGGACTGACCCCAAACCGACCCAGCATTCTTTGCGTGTGTTTATTGTCGGGACAACATGTAATGGGGGTTTGCACACGAAATGAAATTGATACCAGTTGGATGAACGAAATTGCCCAACAGCAACACAAACCTGCATCCGAAATAGCAAGAGATCCGTATGCGAAACCCGTTTCGTTTCATTTCGCCCAAAAGACTCGAGCAAGGGCAGAACCACGGACGGCGGCCGGTTCGTTCTCGCCCTTATCTTTCATCTGTGAAAAGCATTTTCATTTCCCAACTCCCAGGCCGACCCTTGGAGATGACACCCCATTTGCGCGTAAACTTTATAACGCCTCGTCGCAGCATAAAGTCACCTCGTTATTAAAGCCGGTGGCGTACCTTCTTTTGGGAGCGATTTGTCGATGAGCTTCGTTTACCGCTTTTCCGGAGGATTTTAAAGGAAAACTTTTCCCCAACCTTCACTGAAGCGAGAACGAAATTGATTGTCGTATTTTTTTACTTTTCTGTGAGGTAACTCTCTTGTAATATATCAACCTCCCTTTCGGATCAATTTCACAAGACACTGCGATGACATTCCAATCGATTAGGGGATAGAAGGCTTTCGTTTTGCCTTCATTTTTGGTATGAAAAGGCTGTAAGTCCATTTGAGGTGAAACGAATCAGATCGAAAGTTGACTTTGACTAAACAAACCTCCAAAAATTCTATAATTTGGTATGAATTTATAGAAGCCAAAATATTTCAACTGTGCGGTTTAATATCCAACAGTTTTTCTTAACTGAAATATGAAGAAAATAGCTTTTCATCATCTTAGATCCTTTTTGCCCCGCTGGTTCAATTTACCCCAATCAGCCGTACAACAATCCCTCGCACTGTTTACCTGATGTTTTGTTACACATTCTTGCATGCGCCTCCATTTGTTTGGTTAGGTTTTTTCTTTCCACCGGCGTTTGCTTTTCGATCTCAATTCTTAGTCTGAATTTCTTGATGTACGACCCTGAAGGCGCACAAACAAATCAATATACGTCGCACCCGAACAGTTATCGATGGCATGCAGCATCGTAAAAAGGAAAGACAAATCCCGCCGGCCACCCCGGTGACGTTTAGTACCCCGGTTTCACCCCACCCCGGCTGTGTCCTCCTTGGGTAGATAAAAGGGAAAGGAAATAGAAACAAAACACACGCTTTCACTTTCTCCAATTTTCCACTTGCCGCATCGCCACCGTGGAGTCGGAAGGAAATAAAGTGAAAAACGGAAGCGCCTTACGGATGGGGAGGCAAACGATGAATTCGTTTTTCCATCATCCATAATTCATGACGGCGTACCGGTGAGTTCGACCGGGGACGCGCTCCCACAGACAAAGTCGCAGGTGAAATTGCCAATCGGAAATGAGGAATGTTTGGAGAGGGATACTGTTTATTCTATTGCTTCGTCCTTTTGTGATTACAAAGCTTACCGGAATTTCGTCACCGGTGTTTGCATGAGGAGGTGCGCCTGTCTGAGGGTGACCGCTTGCCAAATGTCTCCGTACAAACAAAACGGTTACCGATGAAAGGACGAGCGGAAGTTGGCGCCGATGATGAAGATCCTTGGGACAAACTTGTTTGTTAACGAATCTATCAGTGAAGATCTTTCGCTCGAAGATCGAATTGTTTGAATTGTGCTTTCTGCTTTGAAGAAATATTTCCTGTATTAAATCTATATTTAAGATGTAGAAAAACAAAATCAACTAACCCTAATATCCAACGGTTTGGCCCACTGTGCGAACATAAACGCATCGGCGAATGATTGCGGGGTCGACCATTTTGTCCCGACGTGTCTCCGCGGCTAAGTGAATTCTTATTAACTTCTTTCACCGTTCGTCATCTCCCATCCGGTGAAGCGGTCGTTTGTTGGTCGGCTTCAATACAAAGCGAAGGAAAATGGGCCGGAAACTGACTGCAGGAAAAGTAATAAAAGAGCAAGAAAAACAAAAACCCATTTGGACAGATCTGCAACCAGCCTACCGTCCCAGTGACGCATTTTGTCATATTGTCGCATATTTGATGCGAATAAATTCGACTCGACGAAAACTTTCACCAATCTTCCGTTTTCCATTTTCCCCGTAACGGGACGAGGCGACATTGCATGGTACGGATCCGGTGGGTGTCCTCGTCGATTGACAATCATAATTGAAAGCCTTCGGACGCATTTATCCTTCGGTCGGAGGGAAATTTGATGGATTATGGAGTTTGCTGTGCATTTCAGTATTTGTCTGGTGAAGGAAGAAAAACAGAAAAACTTCCACACGGTTTTCCTCATCGCTAAGTGGTTTTTTCATTCGCTAATATTGTATATTATTTTTCTCTTGTTTTCCTTCTGGTTCGTAGAACGAAAGACCATGATTGTGCAGTTGAAGTAGATGATTTATTGATTTTATCGATCCTTCGAGATTTGAAAGGAGGCGAGAAAGTTTTGGCTGTGAAAGAAAAAAACAATTTGACAAAAGTCTGGCCAGGTCGGTTCAATTCAATCCCGTGGGAGGAGGGTGCGTCCGAAGGATCTGGGGAATTAATCTCAATTTACCACGCTACCGAAAGTCGAGATAAATTGACCATCGATAGTAATTGTTTACCTCGTTCCCTTGCTGCCTTCGTGTTTGCCTTCTTTTCCCGTAGTACACCATTACTTTGCTGACCGAAAAAAAAACAGGGACGTGTTGAACGTGCTTGTTGCTGCCGAACAAATCGGAGTCTCGATTTAATCCTTTTGCCGAAACATCTGAACGGAGCCACGCTTACTCGCTGTTATTTTTCATAAGAAGCCCGTGAAGGTAAGGAACCATATAATCATCGTTCGGGGAAATCAATGGTTGAAGCAAATTGAGCAATTTTGATAACCCTGCCTTTGTGGACGTAAAGGCAAGCGGTAAAATGGGATTCATATCGAAAGGATCGTACCTTTTTCTTGAATTTTATTCAAAAAAAGGGTAAAAGCAAAATGAAATTGGGCATTTGTCGGTGTGATAAAACAAAAAGATGGTAAGAAATTCAACTTAAATTAAACCAAACGCCAGCAATATACGAACAGAAACACTCTGCATGCGGCAAGTCTCGCCAAACGCAGCAAGGAGTTGTACAACGCCACACAATTACCTTCATGGGAGTAAAGCGGATCAATTAATAAATAAAGCGAGTCAGTAAAACTCTGGTCGCCATTCCTGGTAAAAGTGGCGTTGTAATTGTTTGATAAAGCTCGTACCAAACCGGTATGTAAGGGCACGAACAATAAAAGAAAGGCACCCTCTGGGCCCATGCGCGATAAGAAAAGCAGTAAAAATCAAATTAATTTCCCTTTTGAAAGTATCGTAATCCGTAAATTCAATGAATAACCAAGTAGATTCGTAGGTGTTTTGGTTTTAACGATCGCTTTGCTTTTTGTGGCAAGATGTAGGAGCATTAATAAATCGACGTATGTCGAAAAAATAATAGAAATTTGATAACTTTCTTTTTCTCTTTCCTTTAGCTGTGAGATGAAGTTATTAGCTTTTAGGTCCTTTTTACAATTTATACATTAACTTATATTTCTATATTCTTCTATTAGCAAACAGAGAAACTACCTCGCCATGTAACCCATCGGAAGTCAACGAAACCTAACGAAAGTGTGTGCGGTAAACCTGTTAATGGAAATTATCACCCATCAACGATCATTGTCGAAGGTCTCGATGGCAAGAAATGGCGCTGGAAAAGAAACGTGCTTCACTTCGCTCCGGGAAGTAAAAAGATGGAAGATGCACAGCCAGGCAAAGAACGCTGCGTGCCGTGGTTTTCATGTCCACGACCGGCAAAAATGCGGCTAATGTTAGCGAGGACAATGCGTTCCCGTTCGCCTGGAGATGGCTTTTGGACCGTAATTTTTCCTACCCCATGCAGACTTTTTCCGCTCCTTCCGACTGCTCCAGCAGTGATATGTTCATGGCACATCGTTTTGGAACGGTTTCTGCTTTATTTGCCATGTTCTTTGCCTCCAGCAGGCCATTCTTGCCATTTTGTTTAGTTTGCTATTTTTGTCGTTTTTCGTTTTTGTTTAGATACGCCGTTGATTGTTCTTGGAAGCATTTGGTGGCGCTTTTATTTTGCTGCTGCTGCAGATTTGTACTTACGCTTGTGTGTATGTGTATTTATGTGCGAACGTTCTGTTTTTTTTTCCATCCCGGTTCGAGGCGACTATATGAGTTTGTGCTTGATGTTTTCAACAAATCCCCCCATGGGCATCGTACGCGTGCTTTGTAGTTTTCCGGCTCTTTGAAGTGCGGCCATTTTTTCCCGGTTTATTTGCCCCGCGTTGTTTGTCCATTTTAATTTAATGGAGTCGCGCAAGAGCAGCAAGAACGGCCATTTAGTTTATAGTGCAAATAGACAATAAGTTAGTAAATATTTTGACCGAGAGGGCAAATAGAAAAATATTTTACAAACATAATTTGTGTCCTCTTTTTCTTTTCGAAAAAATCTCTTGGTTTCTACACTTTTCGTATGTATCGTTCGTGGAAAAATATGTATTCTACCAAACCTAAACTAATAGGTCACCATCGCCACTGCGAAAAATAAGACCACTTCCGTCAGAAACGTTACGGTAATCGAATCCATCGGCACACGTTCGATCGCGACCGAAGAAAACGTCTCCGAAACTACGGCAAACCACAGCGATCACTTATGATGGCGTGCTGGGAGCCATTATTGTTTTATTTCCGCGTGCTTTCCTCCCAAAACGCTGCTCGGTCGGTAGAATGGGCGAAAAGTGGGCTAATGAACATAAATTTGATTAGAGTGCCATCGGCAGCACGCTGAGATGTGACAAGTTAATAAGGATGTGATTCTTCCCCAAAATTCCTCCAACGAGCTTGGCGTCCGTTCTCGCAGAAAGTGGTCCATTTTCGATGATTGCCCCCGATGATTGCGAGTAAACAGAAACCGGGGGGTTGGGAGATTCGGTGGAAAGTGCTGCACCACGAGGGAAAGCAAGCAAGAGAGAAAACGAAATAAAAACGACTGCCACAAAAGGATATCACTCATCGGCGGAAACCATCGAGCAGTGTTAATCGACGACGGGACAATCGATGTAGCACATGATAAACATCGATGGCGGCTGTTTTTTGGGGTTTTCCGTTGTCGCCAACGCCCGATTCACTTCCTGGTCAACTTCTTGATTTTTTCCTCTTATTTTACGATACCACGCGAAACATCGAACCAGAAGATTAATGACTTTGGTGCCGAAAATGATGGTAAAATAGATTGGATGTAGGTGAACCTGAAAATAGTGTTCACCGTTCAATCACTTTTCAAACAGTAGAATATTTTTTAAAGAGTTTTCTTAAAGTACCGATGTGATTTAAAAGGCTCTTTTGTTACAAACTTTTGTGTTTGGGGTGGATCCAAGCTTGGGTTTTCTTTCTCAGGGTCGTAATGTTAAATAATAAGGCTTATTGGTGTCAGCAAAATACAAGTTGTCGCGTTTGTCTATAAATTCTCAGTACAAGAAGAAATGTGTCAAAATGTGCGACGAAGCGAGAAAAGAAGGTTAAAAGTTTTTAATTTACTGTTACAAAGGGAATGTCATCCCATTATTTTTCCGACTGGCGAAGGAATGATAAAAGTTTTCCCGCCGTCGCCAGGAATGATAAGAAAAACAAAGCGAGAAAATATATTCTAAACCAGATGGGCTCAAGGGCAAATGCGTAGATTTCCCTATTAAAAATTTCCATAAACACCTCACGCACCACATCTCAGCTTCAGTGCTCTCGCTCGGTTGCTTCATTGACATTATTAATTTCCCTCCCGCTGACTGCTAGTACGTTGGGGCACGGTGTCACTTCCTGTCCAATTTTGTTCTGCCAAGTACTTCCTGTCAATTTTGTTCTGCTTCTTTCTCCATCAACCGCCTATTTCATTTCCTTTTTTTTTGAGTAAGCCTACGCTTCCCAAAAAACCCACACCAAGGTTGAAATTTTCCCAACAGAACCACAGTTTTTGGTAGCGTTTCGGCAAAACAACGAAATTAAAAGCCCTTTTCAAGGAAAAACAGGGTAAATGGTATGTGGGTGTGCTGGGAAAACTTTTCCTTCAATTGTAAATTTATTCTTACAGCATCCTGACCGGCGTCTGTACGTTTTCCTTTCAATGCTCCCTTTTTCCAGTGGGAACATTATCCATTCCGAACAATACTTCCTGCTGCCATTGGGTTTTTGGTGCTGTTCTGTTTTATTGTGTTTCTCAGTCCGGAGTCATTCCATCTGTCTTGATGTCGATATCAACTTTACCACTTCGGCATCCTCCCGTGCCTTTGGCTTCCATCGTTAAAATTAAAATCTGCACTTGTTGTTGTACTCGACATTGTTCCTTGTTCAAGGATTTTCTTTCGAGTCCGTCCTATATTGTTCGAATTTGTTGGGGAATATGTTATTTTTTCCCTGTCAAAAAGTTAGTTCATTGAAAAGGAAAACATTGTTTTCGTAGTTCTGCTAACTATCGGGACGTACATCTTGTGTGCAAATTGAATGCACACCCAATTCACGATATCTCCTGCTAGGGCAAGGAACTCATCGTGAAACATGACTTGAAATGATTCGGAGTATTTCAATTTCCAGCTGTGGGGTCTTACTGGCCTGAAACGGAGGCAGCATAGGAAATTAGAATTCACGAAATTATTTCCATTCCCACTGTCGGCGACGTTTGGTGGCGGAGGGATGTGGTACGGTAAGGACTTAGGCCGCGCGTCTAGGTTTTATTGCAAAGTTCCATTCTGCACCAAAACCATCGCCACGATGGTAGAGTAATGAACAAATATTTCTTGTTCGGCTAGCAGTTGCGTCGCTTCGGGGTTTTGTTTGGGGAATGTTAGAAACGTTGGTTGAATGTTGAGATCTTTATTGTCAAACCAACCTCCCCTTCCGGGTTGGTCCAGAAGTTACTTCAACGACGAGAGGATGTCGGGTTCGGGGATTTTCGGGGAAGCCCCTGCACCACAGCGCGATATTATACCACATTCCGCCCCAAACAGGGCAGCCAATCCATTTTGCCATCCCGACCGAAATACTGACAATAAGTTCCCGACGGTTCAAATAAAAATGCTAATACTGGTGCCCGAAACGCAACGATTGTTCGGGATTCGGGAGGGAGAACATGGGGCACAGCACCCTGGAACGATCCATTTTACATCCGTTTTTGTATGCGCCGCAACGATTCGCATCAAAATAATGTATTGACAGTGCAGGAGAAGTAATAGCAAGCAGCGTTATACTTAAAAGCAAAAAGCGTTTTCCGCAGATGTGTCGTTCTTCTTGAATACTGTGTCAGTAATTGAATTATATTCACTCTAGAAACGTTGGCTCAACTTAATAATATTTTCACTTACTGCACTTACTGTTAGTTAACGGACCGAAAAGTTTCAAAAGTTGCGAAAGAGTTCATACAACAAAAATGGAACATATCAGGGTATAACATGTCCTCCTAAGTTCATCTTACAATTTGTTATCATCTCATCTTCTTGGTGTAACGACCGTCTTTAGTCATACCTGCCCTTTAAGGGCTTACAAGACACTTTCCCTTTGTGTAGGTGGATTGTCAGTCCTCTCGTACAGTTTATAATAAGTTAGTTCGGTTCTTCAATCAATTCTTGATTACATCCATATTCGCATTTGTTTATTGTTCGCCTAATATTCGCTCCATTCTCGCTGAGTAATCTTTATGGCACGCCTTTTATTCCACGAATAATAATCAAAATTATTGAACTCTTTAAATTCATGTTGGAAAACACAAAAAAGCGTGATTTGATTTTTTCTTAGTCAGACGTTTGCTCCACAAAATTGGAGGAAAACGCTAATGCAATTGCATACCTTTCAGGCGCAAATGAGTGATACAAGGTGTCGGTGGCATTCACTAACTTTCGGGCACAAAAATGAAATTACCCCGTACATAATCGTTATTTCGATGGAAAAAAAGGAAAAATTTACTCACGTTTGCGGATGCTGGCGGTTGTGATTGTTGCTGTTGCTGCTGTCGGTACTGCATCAGCGCGACGACGGCTTTGTTGGCGGCGGACGTAACGGCGGCCACGGTGGAAGTCATTTCGTGATCGTGGTCGATACCGTTCGGTTCACTGCGGCAACTGTGGTCACCAGCCGTCACTTCCTCGCGCCAGCTCGGGCTCAGCTCGTTCAGATAAACTTTTCTCCCCGCCGCACCGTTCAAAGTCACCGTGTCGTTGCAACTGGACGCGCGAAAACCGCCGCCGAGCGGCGTTGCTACGTGCGCGAACTTTTCCCCCCTCTGGCCACCCTCGGCGGCCGTTCCGATTTCTTCGTCCGAGTCGTGGGCACTGCTGCCAGCCGGCTCCAGGAACAATGGGAACCGATTTTCCGCGATGGCCGATCCGGCCGACGTTGGCACAGTCGAGGGAAACCAGGGCTGCAGCCTGCTCACATCAGGGCCGCCAGCCGGCGGTGATATCGTCTCGTTCGTCGTCTCTGTCGTCGTCGTCGTTGTCGTCGTTGTTGTGGTTGACCGCTCGACGAGATTCACCATTGAAAGCCGTGGTAGGAAGCTACAGTCAAACGAGGGATATTGTGGGTTACCGGATTGTCAATGGAACGATTCGAATCCTCCTCGGATGTGTTCTGGAAAATTCCAGAAAGCGTTTTTTGCCGCCTCCAATAACTCTTCACCGGATGCCGGATGGTGGCTCTGATTTGCACACCGGAAAACTTTTGCACCTTTTTGCTTGCGCGAATGAAACCGGTCGTTAGTTTCCCTCGTCCTCTCGGGTTCGAACAACCGTTCCTTTAGATTTGAGTGTAATCTCAACAGCCTTCACTTACGTACAACACTAGGCATCGCGAGGGCATCTTTTACTATGCACACACCATCCATCTGCACCCTCCGCCACTCAACGCAGCCACCAATGGCCACTTTTTCTACCACTCTCACCCCCGAACGAAAACTCTAAACATCGGTACGATGATGGGCGATAGGGTTTTCCACGATTGCACTTTTCATCATCCGATGCGCGTTGCCTTCGAGTGCACACAGCATGCAGCACAAACCAACATATCGGACACACCAATCCTACGTGCGAAACACAGTTCGATCCTTCTTTTCGCTGCCGGAAGGGTCAACAACACACACGCACGTTCACTCCACTCGGATTGTTCATTCTCGGGGGTAGCACAAACAAAGTAAAATAATCACCACCGGCTCGACGATCCGGAGTCCTATTTGCATTTATACCGAACACCGATAGCACGGATGCCTCCGGATGCCAGGTGGTGTCTCCTTCTACGGCAAGCACGAGGATCGGCGAAAACTTGGGATCTGCAATGAAAACAAGCATAATGGATGTAAAATGCGCACTCGTACGTTATGCTTAGCATAATGAGGGTAAACGGAGGTGTGGCGGGTTTTTTTTGCGGTGGTTACTATAGGAAGAAGGATTCAGTAAACTCTGCTATCACTGAGACAGGCAGCAGCGTCGTTATCAAATGGTTACCATATTGCAGATTTTAACGTAATATTCAAGATACATTCAGAACAAATTTATGGTGTTTAAAACTATCATACTACAGTGCAGAGAACTTAAGACCCTTGTTGATTTATGACATAACAAAACCTACTTGAAAAATATTCTTTCAAAAACAGCACGTTTGATCCATAAACAAATGGAGCTGGAAAACATATTAATAAGCTTTTTTTAAGCATTAGTTGTTCAAATGGAAAGATAGGTGTCAATTCCGAGTTTTACCATGTTAGTCAGCTTTATTTTACCATCCCCAAATGAATGTTTTATGAGTATGGTGTTTTTCTTTCGGTTTTTGTTCGTGTATAACCAATCAAAGTTTCTTTAGTTTTATACTTTTTGCCGATCACAGACAGTCGGGTTTCTCGTAACCCAACCTACAATCCTCCATGTATTTCCTGCAGCGTACAAATAAAATAAATCCCTGAGCACAGTGCTATTACAACAAATCCTCGGATGTAAGGTCAACTGATGAGAGCTTAACTTAAGCAGCGAAGAATATCCCCATTTTCTATGCCCAAAGCGGGAGTCGTTTTGAATTCCCTCTCCGGTGGAGGTGCGATTCTACAACGCCATCAGAGATCCTGTACGCCATCGGTCGGGTCGTTCCAGCAGCCATCTAATGGCCCGACGAGGGTGTGGTTCCACTCGAAGGATTGCAGTGTTGAACGAATAAGTTCCCGCTAATTTGGCCATAATTCATCAGCTATTTGCTCAGCCCCGAGGGTGACAACCTGGAGAAGATCCAGAGAAAGTACAAATGAAACATGTTACATCCTACCAGTAAGCTCACAGTGTTCCAAAATGGCTTTTGGTGCAGCGCAACGTTTTTCTGCAGCAAACACGCCGGAATTAACTAGTGTTACGCTCGAAGTAAATCTTAAGGTCCCTTGCGGAAATCGGATAAAATGTCAACCGAAAGCTAAAGGCACGGATCTGGGCCCGTGAAGAGGAGCCTGTTTTGGAAGGTCGACTTCGTCGATTTCCAGAGTCGTTATATTAGCACAGTTGTCACCCGTAGCCGACAAAAGAGGAATAATCAACGGAACTCAGATAATTCTAACATAAAGCTAAATTAAATGAAACCAGAATTATATAATTGCTTCCGAATTGGTCATCGTCCCTATAAATACACACAGCATGATTACGTTTTTTGTTATTGTATTGAGATTGACCTTTACACTATCGCCAAACTCAACTCATCGGTATTGATTTTTTTCTTCATGATGATTTTTTTTCAATTCATTACTACAATAAGAGATAATTCGTAATCATTCGCGAGGCATATCACTTATTAAGCATGTTTGTCACACTCCGTTTGCTCCGTTTACTGGAACTTTCGCTTCAGGGTAACTCAACGTGAGATGAAGAAACTGCACGAAAACTTCATATTTTTTAACTTTTTGGGTGAACGTAAAACTATCAGAAACATTGAGTCAGAATTGTCATATGATAACCATTCATGGGTGGCGCGTGCTGAGTGCGATGGTGCAGAGTCCTGTTGGAAGCGCTTTCCGAAAGTGATCTACAAGATGTCAGTTTGGCAGATGTACGATCGCATTCGGGAGGCGGACGCGCCCCGACAGGATATTTATCAACTCATTCAACCAATCGGGGGTTTCCCCATGGGCAAAACCGGTTTGTCGGAATCCGCTCCGATCCGAAGTACGAATGCGAATAGTACGAAGAGAGGATCTCGCTTCCCATGGAACACGGCACGTAGTATAGCAAGCCAAATTGTGGCCAATTGGCGTAATTGCGCGCTTGCTTCGTTGGATCTTATACATATATTTTGGTTCCTCTCATTGTAAACCTTGATAATGCTGTTGATAACAGAACCGACTACAATCGTATGGAACACAGTTCATTCTCTAGAAGCACAGTTCATTCTGTAGAACATCGTCGGTGCAGTAGGTTGATACTTTGTAGCAGTTGTCCTCATCTTTGGTTAATACCGCAAGTGCTTTTTTTTAATAAACCGACTATGAGACTGAGTTCTAAAAAGAATATACGGTGCTGTTTGTTAGTGGCTTACAGTTGGTTAGCGCTGCACATGTTTGGGACCATTTGTGAAGTGAAAGGTGAGTCGTTTACGTTTCTCTCGTTTTATTAGGTAAATAGTCCTTTTCGTGTGGATTCAAATTAGTGAGATACTGTAATATAAATTTACCGAAAACGATATCAGGATGACTCTACAATATGATGTTAAAGCTACAATTTTTGGTTTTTCATGGAGGAAGAGAGTTGTCCATGTCAGCCGAACGGGTACGACGGTTAGAAAATCTGTCCATGAGCGTTAGGGCTCATCTCCTCGACGACGTGGGTTCCAATCCCAGCCAAGACCAGTCCTCTAACTTCGAGTTCATTGGTTTATGCTGTCCATTTTGTCTAGTTTAACCGATTAGTTCAAACCATGTCAGCTTCTAACTGGAATGCAACGGTGCAAATATTCGAACTGAATTCATGTGCCACCCATTGCATAATCAAAGAAGTTTGAGCTTACCTGCAAATGAAATCCGAAATTTTAGGTAAAATCAATTTTCTGGCTATAGTCTTTTGCTTTTACATTTTTGCTTAGTATTTACTGTGAAAAAATTATCCTCTTTCACTACAGCATGCACCCGGATATATGAGGATAGCACGATAGTCTTACTTTCGGTCAATGTAGTGGATAACACACTTCAGGTGTACTGGGAGAATCTAGATTCTTCAAAATACTATCTTGTACTAGCTGGTTACTATGAAGTAAGCAAATTTTCTAAAAATGGAGAAGGTGATTTCCGATTTTGGAAAAACGGAGGACAGCATGTGCATAAAACCATCAACCCGACATCATCATCCGGCTTTGTTCAAACAGGTAAATTTTCTATTTATGACTAATGAGCTCAAACATTATTACATTTTGTTCTGTTTTTTAGGCGTAAAATTTGACCGCACTCGGTCCTATTGTGCCGACAGCGAAGGGAACCTTGGATACTATGTGCATGTTACCACCCCATCAGGAAACGTCATAAAGACGTATTGTATGAAGATCTACCCTAACTGGATGACCGATTTGAAATCGCACATAGGAAGCATTAGTCTCAATCGCCTCTTTATTCCTGGCACTCACAATTCTGCGTGCTATTTCACAACAAACTCAGAAAATGATTTTGCTACAAAGAACAAGTTCTCTATCACACAAGGATGGGAAGATGTACGGTCCCAGTTGCGAATGGGCGCTCGACACCTAGATATTCGCATTGGACACTATCTCGGCTCAAACGAGCCCTTTTGGACCTTAAATGGGGTGGTATCCATGCACACGCTGAGGAACATACTGGGACAAGTCAAACAGTTCGTACGCGAGACGAACGAAATAGTCATATTCGATATTCATCGTTTCGAAATAGGGTTTGACCTACTAGATGAGCACAAAAAATTAGTTCAATTCATCATTAGCCAAATAGGAGAACTGATGGTCGATCCATCGATAGGATGGAGCGGAACATTGAACCAAATTTGGGCCACCGGCAAAAGGATCATCGTCAGCTACATCGATACTGAAGCGGTTAATTTATTCCCTAATCATCTTTGGAGAGCAACACGCCATCGATGGGGTGATAAAGACGACAAGAATGAACTGAAAAGTTATCTCTACGATAAACATCGCTCGCGCTTGTAAGATGCTATGTTTTGTTTATTCGTAAATAATATCATATTTGTTCTAACTTATATTTCTTTCTATAATTTCTGCAGAGGTTACATTCCAGAGACAGATTGTGCAATGCTTTCGCCACCAAAAACTGCAATGGTTGCCGATACGATTGCTTCTGGTCTGCTTACCGTAGTTACGCTAGGATTTTTCAATCCGTTATCAAATTCTAACCACAGCGATGCCTTGTTTTCGGGAATAAACCATAGAGCTCAGGACGTAAACCACGACGTGACTTTGTGGTACTTGCACGACTTGGGCCCTACTGCCAACATCGTATTTGTTGATTACATATTCGGTACAAACATCATCGAAGTGGCCATGTATTGGAACATGCGTAAAAACTAGCTTTCAACAGCATGCTTGAAGATCATCGTTTTATTTAGATTTCCGTACATATATCCACTCAAATCAATTAAAAAACGATGCTAGGAAATGGTTTGAAGAATGTCAATCAATAAATTTGAAAAATAATAACATCTAAGGCTCTTTTTTGCATGTTGGCAGTTTCCCGTTTTGTTGCTTGTTAGACTCTTTCATACAGTATCCCCTTTATATTATGTTAGAAGCTAGAAACGATATTATGGGACTATATTTCTCAACAAGAGCGTGTACCGTTTTGTAGATCTTAAATGAATGTGTAAATCATTTGTATGACCTTTAAAATGTTTAGAATCGTTAAACGAAAAGCCGTACTCAATTACTTTGTCGGAGGTGATGTTGATCAAAGCCGACGACTATGGTAGTATAAATATTTTGAATATGTAAACGATTCCGATGAGTAAACAAAGTTTAGAAAATGCTGTACAGTTTACATACTCAAGTTTATTCTTTGTTTTAATTTTCTTTTCAACGCATGTTTAATGATGGCTTCAAGCTGAGCTGTTATCGCATGTTAGTCACCATAAGCCATCGAATAGCAAAATAACCTTTGATTACCAAAACACGCGCATCTCGTTTAACCTACTAGAGCGCAAGAAAAAATGCCCATTCTATTCCCAAAAATTCCATTCTTAGCATCGCAGAACAGGGGTTTCCAACGGGAAAAACCAGCTTGTCCTAATCCGATCCAATCCGAAGCTCGAATGCGAATAGTACGAATATTGCATCTTGCTTACGCGCTTGCTTCGCTCGTTCATATATGTTTTTGTTCCTCTCAGAGCTGATAATGCAGTTGATAACATAAACGACTACACTTATTTAAGCAGTGGAGCACAGTTCATCCTGTAGAACATCGTCGACGCAGTAGCTTGATACATTGTAGCAGTTGTTCTCGCCATTAGTTTGTACCTCAAGTGATTTTTTTATATAAATCGACAATGAGATCAAGTCCTAAAAAGAATATACAGTGCTGTTTGTTGGTTGCGGCTTACAGTTGGTTTGTGCTGCAACTGTTTGGGACCATTTGTGAAGTGAAAGGTGATCGTTTAAGTTTTACTTTACTTTATTTTAATGGGTGAACCATTGTAAACTTCTATAGCCATCATAGCATGCACCCAATCCATCCAAGATAAACCAATAGTCTTGCTGTCAGTAAATGTTGTGAACACATACTGGCTGTTGCAAAGACTGAACATATATTGATTTTTGTCAAAGAAAAGGTATCTTCGAATTTTGAGCAGTACGTTTTGTGCACTATAAAATTCACGAACTTATCGGGTTTCGTTCAAACAGATGAGTGTTTAGTGTTAAACCGATCAGAAAAGACGATCTCCAAGCACCAAGATCGTCACAGTTGACAGTGCTGTAAATCTTGGATTTGTAGGATCGACGCTTCACGGGAAGAGTAGAAGAGAGCTAATTTATTTCATGGCACTTAGAAGGTGGCTTAAGATTATGATTATGAAGTTGTGACTCTACCAAATCTCGTCGCACACTTTTTTTTGGTAGCTACTGTGTCAGGCTGGGTAAGAGCGAGTTTTGATGGGTAATTTACACTTTCGTAAAAACAAGCTTTCAAGCGGCACATCGATATCTCCGAGTTCTTCTCATTCTTCTATTTTATCAATGATTCGTTTTTTTTATTTTACAACTTTACGATGGTCCATCGCACGGAGGCTTGAGGGATGGCCTGACGCTTTCGACGCGTACGAACACATGTGAACCGTATGGTTGTTTGTTTTGTCGTGGTTCGATATCGGATCTGGTTTTAACTGTTTCATGAATTGGTTACGCACTCTGGTGAAGCTATTGTTGGTATTGTGACGTTAGTACCAAGATATCAGCATGCAACTATCAGACGTCTATTAGCAGCTTAACATAAAGTAATTTAGATAAAATACAAAAACTTATGTTTTAAGAATATTAGCAAATTAAATTAAGCAAAATAATACAACCAAATTAGATAACACATTTTGAACAACGTAAACAACATCTTACGGCTTAAAGTCCACAAACTTTTTTTGGGAAACCAAAAACAAACTCTGCATATAAACATTACGAAGAACTGTTTTATTTGTCTTTGCAAAACATCAAAAACACATACTGAACCCATCATGTTACATCAAAACTAGGCTATTAATCAAAGTAGTTTGAGCCCACCCGGAAATAGAATCAGGAATTTTAGGTAAATCCCACTTTTTGGGTATAGTTACCCATCAACAGAGCCCCAAACATACACAGCCGCAAACATAGAAAGATACTAAAATGCGAAGACTGGTTCAACCGGTTTTGGACTATAAATTGGTCAGCATTCTGTAAAACAGTTTATTCGCGTGTAGACCGTTCTCGGAGCAGCTTAGTGTGTTTATCAAAGTGGATTCGCGTGGTTCTTCATTAGTTGGCAATAAACGCATTTTATAAAAACCACAACGTGCTGTCCATAATGAATAACCGTTCCAGTAAAACTAAACAGTGTTTTTTGGCAGCGTTGTTTTACTGTTATGTTGCATTATATGGTTTCGGATTCATTTCGGAGGTAAAAGGTTTGTGGTCAATCGCATCTCATGCTTTCGGTTGCTTTTACATGTTTGCTTAATTTTTATTGTGACAACATTTTTCTCTTTCGCCACAGCATGCACCCGAATGTATCAGGATAAAACAATAGTCTTGCTTTCGGTCAATGTAGTGGATAATACACTCCAGGTATACTGGGAGAATCTAGATTCTTCGAAATACTATCTTGTACTAGCTGGTTACTACGGAATAAGTAGTTTTTATAAAAAGGGTGAGGGTGATTTCCAATTTTGGAAAAACGGAGGACAGTATGTGCATAAAACCATCAACCCGACGTCATCATCCGGCTTTGTTCAAACAGGTAAATTTTCTATTTATTACTAATGAGCTCAAAAATGGTTACACTTTGTTCTGTTTTGTTTAGGCGTCAAATTTGACTACAATCAGTTCAACCGGGTTGTTAGCGACGGGAACCTTGGATACTATGTGCATATTACCACCCCATCAGGAAAAGCCATAAAGACTTATTGTATGAAGATCTACCCTACCTGGATGAACGATTTTAGATCGAACATAGGAAGCATTAGCCTGAATCGCCTCTTTATTCCTGGTACTCACGATTCCTCGTCCTATTTAACACCAGAGTCAGCCATTGATCTTCCTACAAAGCACAAGTACTCTATCACACAAGGATGGCAAGACGTGCGGTCTCAGTTGCGAATGGGCGCTCGATACCTAGATATTCGCGTTGGACACTATCCCAGCTCAGACGAGCCCTTTTGGACCGTCCATGACGTAGTGTCCATGCACACGCTGAGGAACATTCTGGGACAAGTCCGGCAGTTCGTACGCGAGACGAACGAAATAGTCATATTCGATATCCACGGTTTCGAGAAAGGATTTAACTCCATAGATATCCACAAACAATTAGTTCAATTCATCTACAGTCAAATAGGAGAACTTATGGTCAGTCCATCGATAGGATGGAGCGGAACATTGAACCAAATTTGGGCCACTGGTGGAAGGATCATCGTCAGCTATAGGAATACTGAGACGGTTAATTTATTCCCTAATCACCTTTGGAAAGCAACACGCCATCGATGGGGTGATAAAGACGACAAGAATGAACTGAAAAATTATCTCTTCAACGAACATCGCTTGGGCCTGTAAGATGCTATGTTTTGTTTATTCGTCAATTATATCATTTTTGTTCTAACTTATACTTCTTTCCATAATTTCTGCAGAGGTTACATTCCGGAGACAGATTGTGCAGTTCTTACGCCGCCGCAAATTCGAGTTGTTGGAGATGCGATTGCTTCCGGTCTGCTTACCGTGATTACATTAGGAATATTCAATCCGTTAGCAAATTCTGACCACAGCGATGCCTTGTTTTCTGGATTGAACCATAGAGCTCAAGACATTAATCACGACGTGACATTGTGGTACTTGCACAACTTGGGCCCTACTGCCAACATCGTAGCTGTTGATTACATACTCGGTACAAACATCATCGAAGTGGCCATGTATTGGAACCTGTACAAAAACTAGCTTTCAACCGCATGCTTGAAGATTATCGTGTTATTTGGATTACCTTACAAATATCCATTCAACTCAGTTAAAATACGCTTTTAAGAAATGGTAACGATAACGAATAAATAAGAAGAACATGTGTGGAATCAATTTGAATAGTAATAACAGTGTTGGCTCTTTTTTGACTGTTGGTATTTTTCCCTTTTGTTGCTTGCTAGCCTCTTTTACAGTGTAAGCCCTTCGAAATATTTTAGGCGATGTTAATAAAAACCGACAACTATGGTAGTATGAATATGTTGAATATGCAAACGATTACAATGCGCGAACGTAGCTTTGTATACACTGTATTATATACTTGAGCTTTTATCGCATTTGTGTAAATCCCAAGTGTTTTACAAAACGTAATGTTAATTCCTTAGGTTTTAATAAAAAGAAGTGTGGCTACCGTGCCAAGTGCGGCAAGAAAGAAACGTAGAATCAAAGAATTTCCAAAGGCTAGTAAATTCTAATGGCATTTACTTCCAAGAAAGGGCTTATCACTTTACTTCACTTGAGATATTCTCATGATCCCAAAGTGTTTAAGTTCACAGTAGAACGTTTCGCATATTGGAAACGAGCGAAAAAGGGATACTGTTCTGGGTCTGTATTGGAGTCGTCGTTTCAACGCCGGAAGGGTCAAATTCGCACCGGAGTTCTTCAACGACAGATTTTCATAATTATAAATTCAATTATTCGTTGACTTTTGCTGACTTTTGGCCACCGCAAGCTGTCCGTATGCTCGTCTTTCTTCGACATACCAAAGACCCCTGACGATGGTGTTTGCGTAAAGTCGTAACCCTAGGTAAGGTGGTGCGGGGAAGTTTGGCGTGTAGAAGGATTTTATTCCGGACCGATTTAAAGAGCGAGAGGAAAATTTAATTACAAACCCCTCTTGCGTCCGGACCACCGTTTCGTTGCTTCTCCGAATCGGGTCCTTTAATCCACGATTCTCTCAAGCTTTCATTTAAATGATGTTAACCTATCTCACGCAGGTCAGTCAGGGTCGGAAAACGGAGGACTGAGGTTTGCGAGTTCATGCTTGAGAGAAGAAGGACGGTGAGCTTTTTGCAATGAACCGGAACACATTCCTTACGATGTCCCAGGGACTCCTGGGGCACTGGTGGGAGTTAATGAAATTACCAGGTGGGAAATTAAACACCCACCGGCCGTAACCTTGCCCTCGTCACTTCCTGCGAGTCATGTGTGGTAAAGTTTGACCGCGCTCGGTATGATAAACGCTGGTAAACGCTAGTAAATTAGGCAGAATCCAATTTGCTATAATGTCCCGGAGGTGAATACAGTACACTAAGGGTTTATTTATAAAATGTTATGAGATAAATTAGTATTTCTAAACTTTGCTAATAAAATCTGTTTCCGAACAGAAAAATATGGCTTGGATATTGTGAACAAACGATGGATCAATGTTGACATGACTAATTGAAATAAATCAATCGAAAAGTTCATCGCTAACAAACTGTGTTTTGATCTCACTTCTTTTTTTTTGCTTTAAACTCTAAGCTTTTACTCTTTAGAGTGATGTATTTAGTCATTATCAGCAATGCAGATATTGCTGCGGTATTGACGGCATAGACGTTCGTCATTGTGAAACACAGCCCATCCGATAATTCCTACGGGAATTGTGTTGAAGAGATAATCCCTGCATTTAGCGTCGCCGTTTACTTCATTATCCCTTTTCCTGCACATACAATTTGCCCATTAATAATCCCTCGACTAATCATTCCCGGGGAGGACGGAAAACATCATCAGCGTCAGAGATATCACACCGATAATCCTATGCAATCCACGCCCATCGTGGCAAACGAACGCGCGTGTTTGACGTATGCAGAGGTCCGGGTAGCAACGCTGCAACAAGTGTTCACTTGCTGCACTTTAGAACATGGACATATGTCACGTGGGGCCTTGAGCGCCTGGAAGGGTCCGGCCCAAGGTTACCGAATTCGCACCGACTCCCACAGGACACGTACGAAGATCTTGATAGCACGCGGGTCTCAGGGTCGATGTTGGAACAAATCCTCACAAGCGAAGGGCAAACTGCCAGCAAACTATCGCTCGCGTTCTGCGGATTGCCTACCATTCGGGCGCTCACAATCAGGACCTACTTTGTTGGCGGGTATACCTGTCCAGCAGGTTTCCCAACACTCCGCTATTCGTAGCTTTTGGCGTACGGTAAAGTATGAGCACCGCGTTGGCATTAGTTTTCCATCAACCTTTTCCCCCTGCACACCTTATTGTAGCTCTCCGTGGCGCAACGGCCACATAGCAGGCGTCCATTGTTGCCCAGCAGGTTGTTCCATGGCCGAACTGATCCGCGCCAGTAGCGAAACAAAGCCGGATTTATGGCTTTCAATTACATTTATTGTTACGAGTGTTTCATGTATGCGCTAGGTGATGGGTTTCGGGAAATGGGTGGGAAATCGAGGTTATTATTTGCGCTCGGAAAGTGTTTGCATACCCGTGACGGCTTGGGGGCGGTGGTAAGGGATAAGGCGAGAAAATTGGGTGAGAAAAAGCATAAAGCCGCTGTATAACACGCTGCACACACACAAACGCAAGCACGGTGACGGGGGACGCTTTGCTTTTAACGGCCAACAACTAGCTTCGCCTACCTTGCGGGGGTAGAAGAGTTTTGCCTTCCGAAGGATCTTCCGACCCATTACATAAGCCGGCGGGGGAAACGCAATGAAGCGAATCGATAAAATACGCGCCCGGCGGCTTCTACTAACGATTTTCATGCCGTGCACGAAATCGTCGCCCTGCTGCGAAGGGTTGTCGAAACGCCCCGCAAGGGGCAAGGGAAAACCCGACGATGGAATGGTGCGATCGTGGGTCGGTGGATGCGATGGAAATGGAGTCGAAGATAAACAAGTCCCGAAACGTGATAGCGCAAGCATTCGTGACTAGGCCAGCCGAGCTCAAGTTACTGCTCCGGGTGAATTCTTCAGCATCGAAACCGAGTTTGATTGGCTTTTCCGCCTCGAATCTTCGGTTCGGGTGAGTGTATTACTGCAACCCGGGCATCGTTGAATTTCCCGACCCCCCCAGGAGATTCGCGCACGATGGATTCGAGCCGCGCGATGGCTCGATTAGTACAATTGGGAATTTCAGCTGACAAGCAATTGACAGCCGGAAGCGGGTGAATTTCCACACCATCCGATACGCTGCACGATACCTTCTTGAGAGCGGCGGAGGCCGAGGGTGGGGACCGGAAAACTGATGGCATCTGGAGCGCCATATTGTTGCCTCAGTTTTATTTTATTTCGCTCCAGCGAGCCGTGCTTGTGCTCCTGGGTGACATTTGCTCGAACGAACGCCCTTCTAACCCCCAAGGAGAATTCGATGGATTCTGTAGATCTGATAAGGAAAATTTGCTCGCCCGTTATGGTTACCGGCTGGGTATGCTGGATGCGCCTTGGTCCCAGTGCGCTTTAGGCGTTCGGTGGGAAAATAATACCTTAAGCTGACGATGTAGCGAACGATAAAATGTATAACCAGAATCACCTTCACAAGACACACAATAAAAATAAACACAGATCATCACATTGACGAACTGCAGGGAAATGTGATACTTTATTCTGACGAATTACAACGACAGACAAAATTTCCTCCCGGCACATTTGTTGATTGTACTATTCCACATAAAATTTCTGTAGAGAAGGTAATTTTGTGAACTGCAAAGTCATGTTACTTTAAACCAAAGGCAAAGTTTTATCCTCAAAAACAACTAACTTTATCAAGCTAGATATTTGTAATTTGTTGAAACATTTCTCCCGGAACGCATCATCTACTTAACATTAAAGCTAGAAACCAATATAACATACTCAATGAAAGAGAAAAACAGAAAACCTTTACTTCCAATGGACAAAACAAAGTAAGACAGATGCTAAACTTCTTTCAACACCCCTTTATGAAATCCTTTTCAGTCTGAAGGATGAAAACTGCTCCTACAATATGTAGCCGTATTCTGGGGTTGGTATTTTCTAATCTCACCGTCGTATCTTTCCGGTGTGACATACGCTCTTACAGAGCTGTGTACACCGCGTACTGTTTTTATCTAAACAAACAGTTCCTTTGAATACAGCGAGTACAACTGGTAGGGGTTGCAGGCAACGTGACTAGAGCATCAGGATAGAATGGGAAAATTTAACGAGATTCTACATATTTTTTGTTTCTTCCTTCAAACGATCCGAGTCGAGTGCGCTAGCAGCTCGTCTTCGCCGTGAAGTAAATGAGCAAGCGGTGACTTAACGATACAGAAGGGTAGAGAGAAAAACAAAATACCCATGAAATCTCCCATAGGGAACCAGAATCCAGACCGATACGAGAATCCCTTCCGGCATCCGGCTGGGTAATGCTGAATCAAAGGTCTTTAACTCACACCGAAGGGTTCGTCGTACCGCCATTTTGTTTGTAGTAAACTAACGCCGCCGTGCCGAGGAATCCTCTTTCGAACGAAAAATTCCTTCCCCACGAACGTTCAATGGGGGTTTTTTGTTGGTTTCGCGGATGTGTATTGGAGCGAACAACGACTTCGACTCGCTTGATGCTGGAAGAAAAGGGGTTTCCCAAGGACTACTAACGCAACGCAAAAAAACAACCCCTGCTGCTCGGTCGTGTATGAAAATGCAGCTTGATCGTCATTAGTGACGGAACGCAATCCCGGAACGCTATGCCCTGTGTGGAGCGGGTGGTTGATAATGGGATAAAAATCTGTTCTCCCGCCGTACATCACCGGCAACGCATCAGCGCTAAAGCCCTCCGGATCTACATATACTGAACCGCCCGTCGGGGACTTTCGCTATTGCCTCCGGACCCAACCCTTACATTCAAATAGTACCTTCGATCATTTTCCCTGCTGTACTTTACAGCGTTTTGAAAGGATTTTCCTACTGCTCCGGGTCGAACGAAGGACTTATTCCGGCGTTCGTTCTTCTTTTTGTCTGATTTTCCGACCTTACTGTGACTTACGCTGCCGTTCTGTTTTCCACCCCATATTGAAGAAGCGTTGTTTTTTTTTGTCATACCATACTGTCTTCATCATATTTCAATCCGGGCGGAATGTTGACTGTATGGAAAAAAGGATTCCCTTGGCGAGGCAGATTGACTTCGGGCCGGCCGGGCTACTCGATGTTGGAACTCTGGTTGGAATCTCAATCGGAACGGGTGGCGGCGGTAAGGCGAACGTAAGGAAGTCCCTATTGAGTGGTAAAAGATTGGTCTGTTTCAGAGTGGGTGGTTTGTGCCTCGACCCGGATCCATCGTACTACCACGCCCAGCGTAATCCTATGCTGCCGTTCGTTCGGCGATGCGAACGATACACATTTCAGGTTAGCAGAAATTCAATCTGTTTTGATATCTTTCAATTTTATGACTTCAGCCCCGGCTCACCAGCGGACGGTGGGAAAGGGGACTCGGGAGGGTAAAGGATATTTCCTTCTGAAAAGTGTGCTTCATAAATTCAATAACAACGGCGATGTTATAATGAAAACCGGGATGTAAAGCTGGTTGTGAGAGGAAACAAACAAGTAAAGCACCGAAAATCCCCAAGATTTTAAGGAACAGATAGTACAGCTTGGGTCCGTTGGACGCTTTCGGCGTGGCACTGGAATGCTCTCCGTTCCGAGCTCCTCAACAAGAACCCAACAATGAAGGTGGGTGCTCAGACCCGCCCGGTACGGACAGATTGAATTGGGCAACGCTAATGGCGTCCATTTCACGACGGCCACGCAAGATGGATGATGGGACAAGTGTGCCATCCCTCGGGCCATTCGTTCGATGGTATCGGGAGGCATCGGGGAAAAAGTTCTGCCATCCTATTCTTGAGTGCCTGCTTTTGTCCGCCTGTTCCCCAAGCGGTCCGGTTCCACCCGAGCGACTGGCCGGAAAAGCCTCGTTACGTGCTCGGCGAAACGAATCGCAAAGTGGATTTTGTCGGATAATACTGGAAGTGTTAATTAATTCAAAATCTTACCGAAGCGCTCCTCGGTGAGTCGGTGATGTTTGCCATTACGGAACCGGTTTTACTTTGTTACCGTTTATCCAACCCATCCACTGGACACTGAATCGATAAGGCTGGATAGAAACTGTTCACCCCGTGCAGAACGGTTCAGGGGAGGGTATGTTATCAAACACTTTTGCCAGTAAGTTAGCCGATAAGAAGGCAAGAAGTTAGGACAAAAAGTACTTCACTTCCGAGAAACGAACGTTGTGTGGTGGAGAAGAATAAAGCATTGCTAACTAAACTTGGCCAGTCTACTCTAAGCAGGATGCTTTTCGCTTCTAGGGTTCGTGAAGATTAAATGGAGTGACCTTTTGGTCAACTTTAGCATTCTAATGAAATAGCATACAATCAGAATGGATCTGTATCTGATCCATTTGCAAATTCACTCAACAACGCCTAAATTGAATTCAAATATCTACCGTATATTACTTTTTCATTATAAATAGATTTTCCATTATAATTTATTATAAAAGGTTTTCTTATATAGAAAACCAATAATTGGAATAGTTTATAGATAATTTAATTATGTGATGTAAATTAAACACAAAATTTTATGACGAGAGTAGACCAAAACATTTGCATTTAATAATAAAAGTTAATCACTGTTGGAATACACTTCATAGAATACATCCTTGGGGCTTTTAAACAAGAGCTAGTTGTTTCCATATACTATCTCAATGTAATCTTTAATATACCCTATAAAAATAACAACGAGAAGTGAAGTATATAAACAAATAAATGTAATGTGCTTAGGCAATGCTAGATAATTGAATAGTAAGTAAACAGAAAGTTTTAATATCAGCCAACTAAAAAATGTATAACAGCGAGAATGGAAAGCCCGTACAAAAAGAAGACGCCATTCGTCACTGAGTTCTTTATCAATCCCATTTGCAATTGACGGACGCTTCGTTGTGAATAGGCTCATCAAGGGTTGACTTGTTGATATCATGTATAGGATGTAACTTGGCTCTATAGAACGGCTTTAGACTCTACATCTGGAATCGGGAAATGGCGTATGAACCCTTGTGAGAGTAATCCCCGTTAATAACACATTCGAAGTGCATTTATTCTACCCCTTTTAACTAACCACCCCGAACCATTCTGCTCTTCGATTGAGTCGCGATTTTCACAGGATTTCAGAGCCCGGAAGAAGGAAACCCATTTGCCCAGTCACATCGGCACACCCTCTCCCATTGCATCTATTACCGGTTGACGAATCACTTCTCCATTCAGAAAGCAGTACGTCTCACGTACTCCTTTCCGGCGTCAAGTGCAGCGGACCTAGGCTCCAAGCGATTCAACGTCAAGGATAAGGGACCTCGTTTCTTTTGAAATCGAAATGAAACGCAACGGTTGCGCCAGACGGCGAGTTGGATGGCCTTTGTCAGTCGAGGTACAGCATCTCCCGGGAACGAGTTCGAGCTCCTGTGAAGTACCGCAATCCGTGCCTTGGCTTAGCTGGGCCAGGCGGGGCGTTTCGTATCGCCCTGAGGTGGCCTATTTCCACAGTAAACCCCCCTTGCAGGACCCACCTCCCGAGGGGCGAACTGTCCGGAACAAGTAGGATTAATAATTCAACAGCTTGATTTGAAATGTTTCCCTGCAGTTGGAACTCGACAGAGCCGTGTGGTTGCCGATTCCAATGTGCCAGGGGGAGAATGTATTTGACTTTGGCACTGCTACCGTACATCCGTCGCTTCAAGCAGTTGGCGAACGTCGACCACGACCCAACGCTGGTAAGTAACAAAATGTCCAAATTGATAGACGCCCTCAATGATTTCTCGTTCACGTTCACTTTAGGTCCGATGAGAAAAACGAAACTTCCACCGTGGGAAAACCCACGCTGTATCGTTTCCGTACAGGGCAGTCCGACGCGGGCCGAAACTTTCGAGTAATTCATCAAATTTGTGCCCGAGCCTTAGTTTGAAACCCGCCAACGAGGGAAATCAAACAAAATCGTTAGCTACCGCTGAAAGGGAAATATTAATCCGAAAGCAAAAGCCACTTAAGCCATAAAACTAATCAAAAGTCGGAGCTTGTGGTCCACTTCTATGAACTATGAAACCAACGCTAGTGATGAGGTTTGTATGACTTTATCCTTTACGGGAGATTAAATTTAAACGCAGTACTACAAGTAGACAATTCGTGGAGGGTGATCTGTAGTTTAGAGGACGAATGTAATGTAAAACTTTCGAAAAGGTTCCACCATTAATACTCTAGGCGCAGAATCGCCATGCAGGTCTGCATCTTCCTTTTTATTTTAATCGAATAATGGAAACGCACAATTGAATTATAATCCATACACGACGTCTCCATTTGATTTATCGCCAGCAAAACACTCTCTAAAATTCATGACATACACCGAGTCTGAAGTGCAAAAAGCAGCTGGGAAACAAATCTACTGGCGAAACATCGCACTTCGATAAGTGCGGCTTACAACGCTGGCGAATATGTTCAATCATATTATAATGTATTCAATATCGGTACAACGATCCGACATTGGAGCCTCCATATTCAAGCTGTTATTTTGTTTTCGTACACATTTCTCCTCCGTTTTCGTCCCGAGACGATAGAGCATTTGCGTAAAACTGGAGCTTACAGTGCGTTGTTCAGCCTTTTTCAGCCACACTTGTTCGGTTTTTATTTTGGTTGTTTTATTTCCCAACATTTGTTGAGGATTAAATCTCATCGTGGGGGAGAAGTTTTTGCCTTCCTTTTTCGGTAAACCACATCAAATACGTTGGTTATCTACGTTGTTTTCAGTATCTCATGCTCCAATTTCCGTCCTCCTCGAGTTTTCACTTGTTGTCCGTTGGATAACAATTTCAATCAAACACGACAACCGGATTTCTTCTCTGCCCCGTCTCGTTCCAAGTGCTTGTTTGTTCTCATATATTATTCATGTACGCAAGTAGATCGGCGTTGTCGGCAAAACGGACAACACAGAACCCTTGGAAGTTCTTGCTAGCTGAGCCGCCGTAAATAGCCATTTTCGGTGAATAACTCATGCTTGTCTTTGCAGAAGTTTTCATCCATTATTTCCTGTTCGCATTAATCGATTAAGTTTTTCTATACACGTCATATACAAAAAAAGGGAAAAGTTTTTTTTATTACAAGCAGGGGAGGCAATTTACTGATTTCATTCACGACACACTCGAGGCTTTTTTTGGCTCCTGAAACACTTTAAGGGTGTAATTGAGAACAAGTTTTCCACAAGATGAGGGGCATGAAAATGTGGTGCTCTGACACGAGGTATCCGTCTCCTGTTAACCACTGGCGGGATTTGTATAACGAATCTAAAAAGCCGATCGTCGCTGCAAATATGAAAAGTCTGTATAATTCACCCCCGGAACGCTACCGGCAACGCTCTTAAGCGCTCGTCAACGGCCAGGATAAATTTCGTGAAAAATTCAACGGATATTTGAACACGGCGGCTTTAGACTTTCCCTTTCCCACACATCCACACACACACACATGCGCATATCACGCATTAATGAAGGTAAATATTAATTATGGACGGCCTTAGGCCTCCGTTCTTTGGGCGTCGGCCATTGCCCCGGCGGTGCGACCTTAACCGCATACGGGTTTCTGCAAGCCGACAGAAGAGGGGAGAAAGTTGCCGTGTGTGGTTGCTGCGGCGTCGATCGAAGGATATTTAATACGCGCAACGCGAAAGTAGGAGTTTACCGTTGCTTTCTTGCGGTCAGGAAAGTTTGCGCGAGGTTCGAGCGAAAATGTTTCGCGGCTGTGTGTTGCCTTAATTGTATCGGACGTTTCTACCATCAAGGGATCCCGGAGGTCGATAAACAGATGATTCGATAAATGGGTTGATAGGTAAAGATTAAAAATAAAAATGCAAAAAAGAATGAAAATGTATCCAACACAACAAGAAACACGCGTGTGAGGATCGAGTGATATTATAGCCCCCTTCTCTATCGCCTATCAGCTGGATCTGACACGAAACAACTTGATTAACGAGTTGGTGGACAAGTGTGTCGCGTGGTATGCTGGAACTGTGCTTTCCCGTTGCTTATTGGCCGTTGATGCTGTGTGAATTTTATTGGTTAAAATTTCCCGATAATTTATAACAGCCAAGTTTTTACACTTTCTTATTGTAGTGAAGCAGATGAGAAATTATTTAAGGTGTCATAAAAGGAACAATAAGATCAGCAATTGGAAATAGTTTTAAAATTTGGTAACATAAGCACACAAAAGAAAAGAGTAACATAAATAGTTTTAAAAACAATCACAATTTTCCTAAGCTGAAAAAAAACAAGAACAAGTTCTGCAAACATTAATGTAAGTGACAAGTTAAATCCACTTCAGATACCCACTGTGCGCGCCCGCTTCCGTTCTCGTGTGATGGCCCACGACATGGACCGCGTAACGCCTGGAAGCTGTCGCGTCGAAGCGGGGCCCGAAAGATGAAAGTTGTCGCGCATATTAATGATAAACGTCACTCAGCATCCATGCTCGCCGGTACCGCAATCGACCGACGCTACGCAATCCCCCCCTCTGTGCCGCCGTGTGTCCACCGGCCCATAAATCTGCCCCATACGTCGTCGTCAGGGTGTGTGTGTGTGTGCATATGTGGAGCAAAATGTGATAAGCAACGGGCGCGTCGGCGGAAAGGGAAATGGGCGCAAATTGAACCGGAGCGAGCGAAAGTGGGTGCGAAACTAACTTCGTCAGCGTCATCGGTGGCGTGTGCTGAGGCCGGGCCGGGGGCCACTACAGTGATGCTCCGTAAATGTAGGAAATGTGCAAACTAGAATTTTCCTACTTCAGATCGTCTGCGCTGGCTGTCATTCGTTAGAGCCTGTCATGTCACCGTTAAATCCGTACAATTAAATTTTACGTACATAGTTTCCGGTTGAAATGGAAAATAATACAATTAGAGAACGTAATTTATTCTCATCGTTGCTTTGAACGGCGCGTTGCTAGAATAAATAGAACACCCACGGTTATAATGTAATTAGCATCGGAGTGGTAACCTTTTGCCGCTCAAAAATAAACCTCACTTCTTCGGCGATGGAAACAGAATTAGCTTCCACTGACGGGAAGGGGGGGGGGGGGGGGGAGGGGGGGGGGAAATGCCAAACGTGCAGAAGGTGATAATTATTCCTTCCGTCATCTCGGTTCTGCCTGACGCCGTTTCCTGGCTAGACGGTGCGGGTGGCTCCACTCCACCTTCCATTAGGCGCATCGACACGCGGGTTCCGATCAGATCGTGGCACATTGACACCGAACGAATGGCGGCTTCCACCTTAGGAGTGAGAGTCAGTATGTTTCGAAGTGGAAAAATAAAACATAAACCAAACAAGCGACCGATGTTGACATATGTATGCTGCCGCGTGAAGCGCCTCTCGCTCTCTCTAGCACCGCGAGGTGCCGGGGGGGAAAATGGAGAGTGATCGCACCACTGATTGAGGCGCTCGGTGCGGCAATTGTCCAGCGGCCATATCAGAGGGGTGCAACCGGCCACGCGGTCTGGTCCGGGCTCGCAGTTCCGCGGTGACTGTCGGCGCGAGTGAAACGAACCCCGCGAGTGCGCTCCACGCTTGGTTGATGACTCACGAAGCTCGCAGTGTGCGTGTGTGTGTGTGTGTGTTTATATTTTCCCGACAAGTGCGCTTTCGTTCCATCAACCTTCAATAGCGGAGGATTTCGTGTTGGTCTATTTTATCAACGTTTCAAAATGGCCCCAGCTTGGTTAAAGAGCAACAATAACAACAGAGTGACCTCGACAGTCATACTGCTGATGGCACTGGTGACACTCTTTCAGGCCACTGCAACACACTGTCAGGTGCAGCAGGTTTTAGGTGAATATAACACACTTTGGATAGCGTCACGGAAAGTCGCGCGTTAGCATCGGTGAAAAATTGTCAATGAAAACGCAACCGGCTGACGATCTCTCCTCCCTGCTGTTTGTGCTTGTTTGTCTGATCAGAAGAGAGAGACAGAGTGAGATTGACTGCATTCCTCTTGGCTCTTTTCCCCCCCTTGCAGGTGATCGTGTGTACCGGCCGGAAATGGACGATCTCTACATTACGGTGAACGCGCGCACCCGCACCCTCGAGCTAGCGTGGCGCAATTTCGACGATCTATCCAATTACATTCTGCTGGCCGAGCAGCACCCGGTTGAGGTGTTCGAGCCGCGCTACTACTACTACACGTCGGAACCGGGCTCCACGTCCAGTGTCGCCCCGATGGATGACAGCGAGCCGGGCGGTACCAGCAGCGTACCATCACCGGAAGTGACCACGGCAGGTCCCGGCAGCAGCGTTAACGGGAGCACACCGGCCGAAAATAGCGTCTCCACAACCGAACCCAACTACTCCGGGGCCGACGTGGAGATGGAGGTCGGCTGGGAGTACGAGCACCGGGACGAGTTCGGCTACCGGAAGAAGGAAGTTCTATTTTCCCTGCAGCCAATCTACACCAACGGGTGGACGAAGACCGGTAAGGGATGGGAGTCATCAGCTGCGCAATAACTTGACAGCTGGATCTTGCACTTACACCGCATCCCCCTAATTCCTCCTCCGACTCACCCCATTGTGATTAGTTAATATGGGGACCGGCGCATAATCCTTCCGTTTGCCCTTGTTGTATTGTTTGCCAGCTGACCAGTGGTTCCATAATCACTCCCGTCCAATGTTTGGCCCAGATCTTTGAACGCCCTTGTCAGCACGTGGCGAACTAGCACCGTTCTCTCCCGATAACGAGTCCGCGACTGGCATAGAACCCGCAGAAACAGGCGAACTGGAAGACGCTTGAGCTCTCCCATACTGGCTGGAACGTGACACGTGCCATGCACAGCATGATGTCGGACTTAGCTATCTCTCCATGGATCCAGACCGTCGACAAGACGGCTCGGGTGAAGTTTGTTGTGGTTTTGTTGGCATTATGGATTGGATTTAGCATCGCAAATCAAACCCCGTATGGACAAACCGTTGCCCTTCAACTTCTAAAGGAAGTCCTTCCGCAAAATGTAAATAGTACGTCGTCGAGATAGCTCTCGGGAAAGGACTCCAGTAAAACTAATTTAGCAAACACATCGTCCCAACCACAAACCCTGGGACATCTGGTCAAGGATTGTTTACCTCCGTTAATAGGATCTGATGTGATTTTAATGTGAACTGTGTGCCTTCCATCATCGAGAGATAATGGGGAGGAAGCAAAGAAACCGGGTCGCCTTCGGAGCGTCAGCCGCTTCCAGTTTGCCTTGGTACAAAAGTGCGCTCATGGAATTGGCATGACCTATAATCGATCGATTGTACAGGGTAATAAAATCTAGTCGGTATTGTCCAAGCAGAAAAGCGATGCATACGCTACCGCTAGCTCCGATGCACGTTGGCCCCGCACCGGAACATCTTCCGTACAATTGTCACGTACGGGCAACAGTTGGTGGCTTCGGTTGGCAATCAAAGAGAAACGAATGGAAATGGTCATTAGAACGAGCACTCGTAGCTGTTATGGTTGTGCAAAATTGGCTTTTTCATTTGACACCGCCTACCAACCTCGACACCTCTGGCTCAGATTGGCAAGATATGGGCAAACCGGTGTGTTTCCTTCTCCGATAACATCTCGTGCGGTACTTCCAGGGCTCGCACACAAAGGCACCCTGTACATCCACCCGGTGTACAGCTTATTGCCAGGTCGAACGAAGATGGCTCCGTTTCATATGCGCAACGAAACCAAGAAAGGCAATCTTCGCCATGCGATATGACTAAATTTGGCAACCGGTTACCGGTGCCTCTTTGAGCACCTGTTCAACGGCGGAACGTGAGCCTGCCAGAACAACCATTACCATTCACCGTTGATTTCATTTGCGTAAATTGAACTTCTTTGTACGGAAGGCAGGAGGTATCGTCTGAACAGAATGTGACGCTCACCGAGAAAACATCGAGCGACACATACACCGTGTTGAATCCAAAGCATCCAAAGTGAATCATACTCCGCGAGGGCACGTTAGATAAACCGGCTTAGCTCGGATGGAACGTCAGCAAAACAAAGTATATTTAGTTTGGCATGGCACGCAGGTGAAAAAGAGCAAGAGAGGATAAGAGAGCGTAGAGATAAGTTTGCTACAAGCAAAACAATGGAAGATTTACTACGAGACCTATGTCGCGACTACCGAGTGACTCATAAGTGCGCCATCACAATCTTCGAAGGGGCAACTAATTGCTATGTTGGAGAATTGTTAATGAGACTGTAATTAAGTCTCTAGAAGTTGAGGGTTCTCACCAGCACTAAATGTAGTTGACGGATAGATCCAAGTTCTCGATAGTCTCTGAAGTAGATCTTGTTAGTAACTCTCGTCTTTATCTTCACATTCACAGGCATTAAATTCAACTTCAATCTCATGAACGAAGTCACAACCACAACGGGCTGCTACGGGTACTACGCGTACTTTGTCCGCCCGAATGGAACAGTCCTCGCCTCGCACTGCCTTCGGCTCTATCCAACGTGGATGAACGATCTCCGGTCGCACCTGAGCGGCTTTCGTATGCGCGAACTGTTCATACCAGGTACGCACGATTCCGCCTCCTACAAGCGTAACTTCAACCCCCAGAGCCAGGAGACCATCATTACCAAGTACGCACTGACACAAGACGACGACATCCGATCGCAGTTGCTCCAAGGCGTACGGTATATCGATATTCGCGTCGGGTACTACAAAACAAACACGCACCAGTTCTGGGCCAACCATGGCATCTCACGGATGCATCCACTGCAGCACATATTGGAGCAGATCAAGCTGTACGCGCTCGAGACGAAGGAGATCATCGTGGTGGACGTGCAGGAGTTTCCGGTCGGGTTCGGCAAGGGATACGACATCCACACGAAGCTGATCGCGTTTTTGCAGAGCGCGCTGGGTGAGGTGATCGCTAACCCGGTCATCGGATGGGAGGGAACGCTGGGTGATATCTGGGCCGGTGGAAAAACGGTCCTACTGTGCTACGATCATGAGTTCGCGGCCCGATCGTTCCCGCACGTGGTTTGGCGCTCGGTGCAACAGCGCTGGGGCAACGTGCAGAATGTAAACGATCTCGAGAAGTACCTGTTCAAGGTGCACCATCCAACCGGGTTGTAAGTATCGCACAGTTCGCCATGGCTTCGGTGAAGAAATTCTAAACGTACCTCGTTTCAGCCGCGAGTTCTCCTACCGCCCGGTGGCAGATATGGCGGAACTAACGCCCGACCCGTGGGGCGTCATAACCGACCGGTACGGTGGTCTGCGCAAGATGGCCGACTCGGTGAACCGGTTCGTGACCAAGTGGTACTTCGAGGATCTCGGCCCTACGGCGAACGTGGTCGCGGTGGATTTTGTCCGGGGGACCAGCATCGTCGAGGCGGCCATCTACTGGAATCTGAAGCGCGTTCCATACCGTTCAATAAACTTCTAATACCTGATACTCCAAATCGCTCCTCCGCTGCATCCAATTATAATGAGCCGTCTGATGGGAGGAAAAAACCAAACAACCTTTACTACCGAATTGAATCTCAGCGCTCAACAGGACCGGGCAGGCCGGCTTTGGAGCAGTTCGGAATCAGCACTAATTAAGCATTAATTGAGGTGCTTAAAATAGCGCTTCGGCTGGGGAGATCGATAAACCGTGCGAAATGGTGCACGAGTCGGTGCACCCCGGGGTCGGTAGCTCCCTTCTGAATCTCTCGCTGACACTGGATAACGACGTGGTGGTGGTAATCCGTTTCCGACGAAATGAGATGCACTCTTGGGTTGTTCGAGAGGAACCTCGACCACCGGGATGGAAACAACCACCGGTTGGAGCTGGAATCGCTATTCGCAGCCAACACGGTGGAACGGCCGGAGATTGGGGCTTCGAACTCGCTATCGATTCGAGGGTTTTTCGAAGTCAGACAGAGTGGAGGTTTAGCCGCGCGGCTCATCTGACGAAGCTCCATTTAATGTTGCGGCCAGCACCACCAGCAAAAACCACTGCAGAGAGTCCTCCGCATGCTGAGCAAGAGATTATTATTACTGCTACTACTAATACCCCGGGCATGTCGGGGAACCGTTACCGGGTCCCATGCCGGGAGCAATTATTTTCCGGATGCTGCCGAATTAATGGAATCCTCATTAATGAGCTTACCGTAAACGATAATGTATTGGCCAGGGGGCCTTCGGTGCAGGGCAGTATAAAAGGGAAACCATCCGGCTCGGATCGACTGGAAAATTTCGATCCGCGAGTCCACGCCCGACCACAAGGCGATGAAGTATTTTGTTTTGTAAAACCCGGCCCGGGCTACATTAGGAACCATCTCTCCCGAGGTTTCATATTCATCATCGATTCCGCATCGTCCGGTGATTGGGTGAAAACGGGAGTGGATTACTTTACGACCCGCCAAACGCCCCAAAGGCGCCGAAAGATGTCGGTGCAGCTACGATTTGGCCAAGGTGAAGTCAGCGCGTAAATATTTAACGATGACAACGATGCGGTATTTCAGCGAGCCAACGCGCGTCGGTAGCCATCGTAATCGAAAGTTTTACATTTATATTCTGGCCCTTCTTTATGGGCGTCTTTACAATCTGTATGTTTATTTTATTAGTCTCCCTGCACTTCATCATCGGCTCTGGCAACCCTTTACATTTCTTTATGGAACGATTTACTGTTTCTATTTTTTGTTTATATGAAAAGAAAACCTAAACCGACGGGCGAAGAAAAATCAATTTTTCCATCGCTAAGTACCATCTTCCGTCCCTAAAAGGGCGTGCAAAGTGGTTAAATTTAGCCACAAACGGCCCGGATCCCATTCATCTCATTAGGGCTCATTTGAATCGGAAACGGGCAAAAGGGATGAACTTTCGCCTTTTGAAGCGTGTTCTGTTTTTTTTAAAAATAACTCCCCGAAGCGTTTTCCAACGAATCAATTCATATTCGCCCACGTGTTTTTTATTCCGCATTATTTTTGGATTGGCAATACTTCATCGGCTTGTAAGGTGTTCGCCTGTTTGCCGTTTACGGCTCAAAAGGGATTTTGGGTTTTCCTGAAAAGCTCCATTAACGGAACATGGTAAAAACTGCTGACGAGAAGCATGTTGGTCTGTGTGCTTTCTTACTCATTTTCCTCATGTTGTATGTCTAAATTCGTCCGTACCCTTTTTTTGTCCGGGCACGATGGGTCCTTTTCTTTCTTTCTCTCCACCTTCTTCAAAAGCACATTGAAATATTGACGCGTATCGAATCTCGTTCACCTCCTTTTCATCAAAACGCAAAGGTTCTTATCGGGTGGTTGGTTTTCTTCCTTTCTTACCTTTCTTCAACCCGTAACGGCCCGCAAAAGGATTCGTAAGCGTTGCTCTGCTAATAAACGTATCAGAATTCGATTTTCTCCCCGAAAACGGCCAGGAGTTGCGTGCGACGATGATTGGCAGGACGAACCGTACGAGCCCTAGGTCGGTTTCGATGATGGAAGTCAATCAAATGGCCGGCCCATAAGTCGGTCGGCATTTTTGCTGATAAAACGAAACTGTAGTTTTTTTTTTCTAAGAAAGGAAAATGCCTTACATTTCTGCTTATGAAGTATTTTGATTGAAAAAGAAAACCTGGGAAATCTATCGGTCAAGAATCTGTTTTGAAAAGGGATAGAATTCCTCTTTTGTGTCGGATGGTATGAAAGTGAAACTTTTTTCCAATATTGATTTTCTACGAGGACTAGATTACACTGTTTTCAGGGCCAATTCGTCGGCATCAAGCTGCTCTTTGCCAGTAGTAGGCAGTGAATTGCACGCGCAAGGTTTTTGTTTGGCATCGTTAGGAACCAGTTTGGGTTTGTTAAGTTTAACTTTGCCGTTATCGGTAGCAACATTGGCGCGACAACAACGCGACCTTTTCTCGTCGCGCCAATGTTGCTACCGATAACGCCAAAGTTAAACTTAACAAGCCCAAAGTGCTTCCTAACGAAACCAAACAAAAGTCGTGCGCGTGCAATTGACTGCCTAATACCAACGAAGAGCAGCTTGATGCCGACGAATTGGCCCTGAAAACAGTGTATTGTATTGGACTATTGGTTCACATTTCTTTGCATAGTTTTTGACGATGGCAAGTGTTTGTTATAGCATCCTACCATCTGAACATTTAACTACTGCAGAATTATGAAGCATAAAAATAGTAAATCAATAATACAACCATTCAAAACCATCAAACTTCGTTTTGATAGATTCTACTATTATCAAATCTTCCACAAAATTAAGCGTAGCGCGTAAAAGTGCTAATAAATAATTGCGATTTTTAACCTATCGCTAACCAACCAAGCGAGAAAAGAGCTCACAACGAAGGTCACGATGGCTTAGGAAACCTTTTTGCTGGCGAGAACTTGTGCAACAAAACGTTTGCTTACCGCAGGTGCATAGGGCAGCTTAAGTGCAAATAATAAATCGACCTATAATAAAAGGCTGTTCCGGCTCGAAATGACCTTGCACCGTGCCGGAAGTTTGAGGCCGGTGCATTTCCCTCGTTGCACTAGTTTTCCACTCGCAGCGCAAATGGTATGCATTCATCTTGAGGCGGGAGGAAATGATTTGAAAGCTTTTCAGCGAAACCAACACCGACGAACGAGTGTAAAGGCCCTCTCTTCGGGTAGGAAAAATGTAGTTTGAGCATTGAGTTTGAGGAAAACTACGCCACGACCGAGAGGCTCGAACGTTGTTTTCCGATGGCGAAAGGAAGCGAACTTTTCGTTCGTACGGACGACAGGGTGAGGCAATATGGGCTGCTTACTACAGGAGAGGACCTGGTTTTTCCGGTCCCGGGCCCGCAAGTGGTAGCATTGAGTGGTTGGACTGCACCGAATGCACCGATGAACGCTTGATTACGCCACAGTCGGAGCCTCCCCCCCGAGAGTGTGTGATGGGGTTAAAAATGTAGGCCTCCTCCGGAAGCCTAATGCACCCACGCGGGGCAAGGATTTCGGTCGCACTTTGTGTACCCCCACGCCAGGCAAAGCCCTGGAAGCTGAAAATAGGCATTCCATTTTCCCACCGATTCCCGCACGGACAAGGGCGCACGGAAGGGACGAATTGAATGTTTTACATTCTCACGTACGCCCAGCGAGTTCCAGCACGTAGGCAAGCGCGCGTGTGTGTGTGCGTGTTTGCGTACGAACCGGGAAGCGGAAGAATGTGCGCACAAGCCTCGGAAAATGTGCCTCCATGAATACCGTGGGCGCCAGACTCGGCTGGCCATCCGGGTCGGTTTGGCGCTGAATAGATTACGGGCAAACAACGTTGGTGTTTGCAAATGCGAACCGGACATGCCCCGTGGGCGAACACAGGTGAATGGATTTGTTTTGCCCCTGCGAAATCGAAGGACATTTTTCAAAGCAAAAAGAAACGCCATATTCCCACCCGTGTTTCATGTTGGGAAAGCAGGATAGAATAAAGCTTGATTTTTGGCGGACTCACATTGCCTTGAATTTGCAGAAACTTTCATCACTTTATCCTCTAACAAAAACATAAGAAAAGGGTCATGTTTACGTATATTAAAATTCGCTTAAATTCAATACCATAACGTAATTAAATCAAAACATTATGAAATGTCTTTTAAAATATAAGAAAAGTGTTTCGAAAAATGTTTGATACCTAACCTAAAGTGAACGCCTTTTTTATTTAACAGACTCATGAAATTTAATTTTTCGTCGTATTTCGACATTTTTTGAGGTTCTTTTCGATGTTATTCATCCAAAAATCCTGGACGGAGGAAAACTGGTTCAAAGTACCCACAGTTTTTAGTTTTCCTTCCTATATATCCTTTCTAAGAACAGACTCCAGTTAAAAACATAAACTCTTGAAGTTTAACAGTTATTTTAACTATGTACTCATCCCTAATATTTATTAAAATGATAGATTTGTAAAATATAAACACACCAACAACTTGTGAACCACCCAAACCCGCACAGCATTGTTAGGTACGACAATGGTTGGCCAATTTTTCATCATCCCATGCCGAGCTAAATATGTCACCGATAATCCTTGATGTATGAAAAATGGCAACGTTTGGGTTTGCTGATCATTATCATCAGCTTTTTGTGCAACCGTCCATCACCCGGAGGCCGATTCAACGTCGTCGTTTGCATTCCGTCACTTAGTCGAGCGAGTTTGTTTTTTTTCCCCCAGTTTCAACCGCATGCATTAATAATCCCACTGGGGGGGTGGGAAAATGGAGTGTCACCTTCGCCGGGCGGGATCCGCCGGATTAGCCGTCCCTTTTTTCCGTTGCGGTAATCCTCACCGAGCCCGTTCATTACCGCATTTCATAGCTTATTAATCATGCTTAACGGATAGGCTTTTCGAAAAACCCCTCGCGGTCCGCCTCGCGCAGGTTGTTGTGTGGGCAAAGTGTGTGTGTTAAACGCTAATATCCATTTCATCCCCCGGTGGTTGTGTTTAGTGGGCATAATTTTGTAGATAAATACACATCCCCCAAAACCGCACGCAAAAACATCGCCACAGGCGTAGGAGTGTGCCGGAGGGGGGGCGGGCTGAAAAAGGGACAGTCCCGGCCCGTTGACCCGAGTGTGGCCAATAGTCGGGTGGTAGAAATAAACGAGCTGTTGGGTGAACCCTCAAGGACGCTGATGCGGGCATTGTGCCAACCTTAAATATGCCTCTGAAGAGGAAAAAAATGGAGGGACGGTCAACACACCAAACATTAGCCGGACCCCACACGATTCCAGTATTAGCGTGTGCGAATGTATGCGCCTTCGGTTGACGGATGGCCCTTTGGGCTCCTTGGGAAAATTGTAGTTCATACAGTGGAACGTGCTCTGAATTTAGCATCTGCTCCGAACACGCCTCGAACAGATCAGATAGAGTACGGAGAGTATTTCTCTTCCGACTAGAACGATAGAACAGAACACAAATCAAACGACAGTCGTGTGAAGTCCTACAACGTGCTTGGAGCATGTGCCCTAGATCATTGCGGCACGATTGACCCCAAAGTAGGCTGTTCTCGGTCGACCGGCTCACAACGTCTCTGACCGATCCAAAGCAAACAAAAACAACGGCAATCATAATTAATCATCGTTTAATCTACCCCCAAATTTCGAACCTTCACTCACCCAAGATACATATATTTTCTCTTTCTTATCTTGTCTTTTCTTACCGGGTTCATTTTAACTACTGTATTAAACCATATTGCCCGGTTCCGTTTCCTCTCCGCATCGGAGGAAATAATCTTACCCCTTTTTACGACCGTTTGATGATGGCCATAAAAAGAAGCTTGTTCCATATTGAGGTCACACTTTTCTGCACATTATTCCGCACACTCCTGCGCCAGGAGTTCGGGGAGATCGGTAGCCCCGCTCGGTGTGTCATTTAATAATTATCCTCGATGGTGCATTTAACCACATCACCACCTTCTTGCGTCGACGTCATCTATCAAGCGCTGATGGACATCGTCGAGCTGGGCGTGTTGGACGTTTTATCGCCGCTGTAAGTGAATTGTATGGTGCCGGTCTAGGGCTGGCGTCCTTTTTCATTCGGTCCATCCTGGTCTAGATCTCTTATCGTTACAGCCCATCGCGTCAACTCGGGGGCTCAATGTCCTCTCGGTCGGTCCAGACGTTGTCCGCCCCGTTGACGCCCAAAGGATGGCATTCGCAAGGGGTACGTCGGTAAAAAGTGGGACATAGCCTGGCCTTAATTGTTCCCCGTTAGCGCCATGACAGGGCGGCTTCCTCCATGTGCAATGCAAGCGGTGTGTATTAAATCCTTATTCCGGCCGTGTATCAATTAGTGTAATCACTTATTCAAATGTGTCCCTTTCTTGGTTGGCCACAACAACACGTCTCCCGAACGTTGTTCAGGAGATAAAGAGCGTTGGCTATGTGTATTGGAACGGAAATGGTGAAATACGAGCCTACCTTCCACCAACCTTCAGTACGCCATCCTGGAATGCGGAGGACATTATCTGACCAACGAACGACAATGAGGAATGGCTTTATTAGTGTCATTCTCGTTATTTCCATAAGTAAGGCAGGTGAACTCTGGGTCGCCTAAGAGACGCCACATGGACCATCGATACAAATCGAGCACGCTCGGAACGTAAGGTTTCCGTTTTTGTCCACTCCAGGGTTGCCAGGGTCGGGGTCTTAATACTGGTAGATTGATAGTATCGGCACCGATAGCACACAGCCACATGCCACACAAAAGGCATATTTCGGTCGGCGAGCAAAGTGCGTAACCGTGTCGGGCTCGGTGCGCCTCGGTACGTGTCCACCAAGCGACGTCTAATCCGGTCGGTCGGCTTGGAGGAGGATTTGAATTTAAAGTGTGCTTCAACGGAAGCCGTCCGGCTAATGGAGCCGCTGGCCGTGCCGCTGCTCAAGTATGCTAATCCATCGTTGTTTATTGAGGTTATCAGCAGACGAAACGACTCGCAAAGGTCTGCCAATGGGGCGCTTTTCGAAACGAACCCGATCGATAAGCTATCGGAAATGTACCGATTAGCCATCGATACAATGTTTTTGCAAAGAATGCGGATGACTTTATTCAGTTATTAGTCGACTATTTCAGTGGAATTATAGACAAACTGAGAGAGTTAATGAAAATAATTTTTATAGTAACTTGTTTAGTAACTTATTGAGTAACAGTTTCAAGATGTTTTTTTTCATTTGTCCATTATTTTGCACATAATTATTGTTTATATCGAGAATACAAAATTTTATTGTTGTTCAATTTAAAATTTTAATTTTGAACTTCATCTTGTATCGACCAAATTCTGATGAATATAGTTTTGAAAACTAGCTGCCCACATTTGTCAACATTTATAATTCGGAGTATCATGCATATTCTGATTTAACCACTTAGCAACAGGTTCTTCATCATTCACGTTTATTTGTTGCGGAAAACCCCTAAGTTAGAAGGAGTTGGATATGTTAGAAGGAGTTGGATGGCAGTCTGAACATTTATTTTGCAAACAATGTGATTCCTCGAAGGCTTAACTATTTTGAAAACTCCAAACAAGTTCAATTCTCAATTCCCAGAAGGGTTATGCACTGCAGTTGCCCGGGGTCTTATTTCTAATTCTGTAATATTAATTTCTTAAAATGATTCGTGGAATTTACAAAAATTTGAGCCACAACCCTTCCCCAAAATAAGTTTCAGGGAGTGAAAAGATTACCTCGTGTTGCTTTGGAGGTAGAAAACCACTTCCAATATTCAAGTATGACTATTACAAATGGGGTGTTGCAGTAAAAAACCGAGGGACAATTCTATTTACCAACAAAGGTGATTTTATGCGCAAAGATTCATCTCAATTCTCGGCATTGCTTCTTATTTTCTATCTTACGCGTTTCTCAAGGGGAATCTCTTGATACAAAAGACTATATTTTTCGCTCCGAACCCTTTTGTTAATTTAATATGCATCCACCAACGCCGAAAGTAACCCTCCGACAGAACTCAGCACGCGCTGAAATAAAAAAAAAGGTCGACGCAACTCTGCCACGCACGTGGTTAAGAGCAGCTCTGAAAAGGAGGTGGTAATTTCCTTTCCGCCAACGAGTTTTGGGATGGTTTCACCGCATCAAGGCATCAATCTCCTTTTCCGGAAATCCATCATGCGGCCAAAAAGAAGGCGCATGTCACAAAGGCGTAATCTTAAAACCGTTTCCCGGATCAGCTCGACTCGCTGGCGAAAGAATGTCACCTCCTCCAAAACCCGAGCGACCGCACTGAATTTATTTCGTTTTCCATGTTTTGGAGTGGAAAAGCGCGAAGAAAACTCGAACCCAACCGCCTTCGTCCCTCGTTATCTTGCCTTTTGGACCGGAGTCGAGTGCCCGGTTGTGTCCTTCTGGGCTTTTATTATTTCCTGCGTTGGCGCACCGTACAAGCTGACCGCCGGCCAACGCTCCCAAAACCCTCCCAGCACACCACCCCGCCCGCAACCCGTTGCAAGGAACGATGAGCAAATAATGAAAAGCCAACAGTTCCTTTTCTTCATTTATGAAGGCGTCCGCTGTGAACCGCGGCACTGTTTGTCCATCATCGTTGCCCGCTGGAGTGTTTTGGAGGCTGGAAAAGTTTCCGTTTCGCTTTTCGGATTACTTCCACCCGTTGCCTCGGTTGACCGCGGGTTGGGTTGAGGTTGCGCGTTCATTTCGTGGAAATTATTTGGCCGGTTTTCCTTCGGCCGGGTTCCATTGTTTCCGGTTGGAAGGTCTTCACTGTCCCTTTCGGCCGGTGAAAGAAAACTTTCCGAACGCCGTCGGCCATTTTATTCGCATTCCTCCCACAATTTTTGCGATGACCTCGAGCTACAATAAGGGCAAGCCCACGGGTCGAGTTTTCCTGCTTTGATTTGTTTTTCCCTTCCATTTGTTTGTTCCGCTTTTGCAACCCCCCAACCCCATTGGATTTCTTACCCTTGCGGCTGTCTTCTTTCGGACGCCCATCTCGAGGCGCTGTGATTGTTACCGACACGTCGCTTTGTTTGCTATTTGCGCATTTTATGGACAACTTGTGAGCCTTGTTACGAGCGTCCTGTGCACTGCGCTATCGGCCAACGGCCGCTTTCCCCACCGTTCTCGTTCCAACGCTCGCACAAGCAAGATTTCCCCTTCTTCCCGGCCGTTTGTCTTTGTCGTTTGTCGAGAAAGCAGGAAGGCAGAGGCCACCCCGCACAGCAAACGGTAGAAGTAGAAGCCACCATCAAAGCATAATAAATCCCAGCCCTGCCTCGCTACCAAACAATGTGCTGCCCATTCCATGCTGCCCCGCACGAGAACATTAGGAACGCACCCTTCGCGCCCGAAGGCGATGGTGAAATTATCATTATAATACATGAGCGCGCTCGGTCGGGATGTCTGGGGCGAATACATTAAAGCAAGGTACAAGCCTGCCAGAGGGCACGCCATGTAGAACATTTGCCGGCACACAGGAAAAGTGCTCTACACACACACACAAACACATGTGTTTTGAACACATTTCCTTCATATCCTTGGAGGATGGAAATATAATTATAGCCAAAACGGGAGGGCGAGTAGTCTGGTTTGGAATTAAAATGGAACGAGAGAGAATAATATAAATACAATGGGTTTATAACATCCTTGTTCGTAATCCATTCCATTTACGTTGCTGATGTGCAAGAGCAAGGCCATCGCAATATCTTCATTGACTTCTAAAAATACAAAAAAAACACACCCAATATACGCAAACAATAATACTAATAATCCTATATTATCCGTGCGTTGATAATACCAATGAACACACTCAAAACCAACCCCTTTCTGCAATTTGTACAAAATTTCATTTGCCAAATCGAAAAAATGAAAAGCTTTTGCCGGTTCGGGAGCGATGACACGAAACTTTTCCTCTCGACGGCACAAAAGAAGCCACAGGGAAAAACATGCCCCCCCGGCATCGGCAGCAACAGTGCGCAAAGACCACCCCTAATTTGCTCAACTTTATTAGATTTTATTTATGTCACCATACCGCCGCCGGGGGCCGGACATTTTCACGCCGTAGGATGGGAGAAAAGTTTTCCATTTACGGCGAATGGCGCAATAGCTGTCCCGACGGTGAGGAAAAATTTAATTACAAAAATATCTCCGCTCGCATACAAACAATTCTTGCTGACGGATGGAAGGGAAAAATGAGGAATGAGTGAGGAAAACAGGAGGATGGGTGAGGGAAATGATGCTTTTAGGAATGCATCCGGATGCTTTTAGGAGCGGAAAAATGAGCGTACGCATTAGTCAACCCGTCAATATCGTACTTGACGATGACGAGTGCAGAATGAGTTGGAAAATGAACGTTAGGATTTAGTTACGCTTACCTGATACTTTTCCAGACCGCTTCCGAAATCGAAACTCGTGCTGTTGCTGATTTTCGCACAGAACCTCCACGGCTCGGGATGTTTTAATCCAATTAAAAAATAATCATCATCATTCCGATGATGTCCTAGTGGTAGGCGGAAAACACTTCAGACGACGTGGTATGAGGTTGCTGTTTTTTTCACTACCGTTGCGTTTACGAGTCGTAAATGAATAATTCTACTCCTCCACATTCCTTCCTATGGCATCAGCATTCCGTTACTCCTGTTGCGGAAATGAAATCCAATCAACTTCTACTTTCCCGCTTTCTCAATGCACTTTTACTGCACTTGTGCACAAATTGCACCGGATGTAAAATTCTAACGTGATTCGTCACTTCCGTTTTCCCAAACCGGTTGAAGCACCACGGGTCTGTTGAACGTTGGCGAACAAACCGCCCCGGTACCCTGTAGGAGGAAAACTGCGCACAAACATACATTGGGAAAAACACATAAATTAGAATTGCAAACACCTACACATCGGCACATACATACACAAACACCTTCGAAAGAGGATACCTTTGCCGCAGGTTGGAAAAGTATGTCCACCCCGGGCAAAGGAAGAACCCACGCCGATGACTTTTGTATTTTTATGGGATTTCCCCTTTGATTCGCTATTCCCTCGACCATTTTCTCCTGCTTCCACTTTTCTTAAGTTTATCTCCCGACCAAATCCTTTCTCCTCCGGAAAGGATAAAATATATTTTCCGATCCGTAGCGCAAGGGAAGCGCTTTAAACTAGTCTCGCTCACGTCACGGAGGTTTTTCCGAACCCGTTCCTCCGGTTGGCAATCAACATCGGGTAGTTCTTGTGCTATTTTATCGTCGCGCTCGATTGTCGTTATCGTCGATCACGGATGGTCCTTTGGAATGGGTTCGGATTTTCCGCTCTCCGTTGGTTGAAGCGATGGAAGCCGATGTCGGGACAGGGATGAAAGTGCACTTTGGTGATGGGAAAATGCCTTTTGCGGATCGGGAGAAATTTTTAATTACCAAACTCACTGACACGGCACAAACGAAAAAAAATAAACTATGCTCGTTCGCTTCATCGAGCAAAAACGACTCCATCTTTTTTGTTCCGTTTCCCTTTCGGGCGTTCCTATCGTTTCAGGTTTCCGTCTCGTTCTCGTTGTGTCGTTCGAATGATTATTTGCCCTTGCACCGCTTGCGTTTGCACCGAATCCAGAGTTTTCCCGCCCAAATTCCCCCCACGAATGGCCAACTGAAATAACAATCACGTATTTTGCTTTGCGTTTCTATATCCCCGAAACCATTCCATCTAGCTACACCATACACCCAGACACACAAATGGTTATCAAGATCCGATCTTCTATTTTCCATTTTCTTCCCGTATTTTGCCAACGGCACTCGGGAACTTCATCCAGCACCGAACTTGCAGTGTGCGATTCCTCTTCCAATTCCACTTCCGACGGCGCGCATCCGGGCTTTATGTTTTCCCACATTCATTAAACCCTTATCGTTGTCCGATTCCATGGTCGTTTGTTCCACCATCAACCACGAAGGACGTCCTCGTTGACCCCTTTTTCGTTCATCCAACTGCACTGGCATTATTTGTTGCATTTCCACTTTCCTAGTGCCTGTGCCAATGTGCTTTTCTTGTGTGGTTTTATTAAAATTTTCATCGTTGTTTGCTTTTTTAGAGCTTGCTTGTATTTGCATTTTTTTTTCATTTCTTGTTTATTGTTACCAACACAAGCGCAGGGCCTTATTCACAATGATTTCATCCCGCAAGGGGTATGTATGTCCTCTCAAGGACTTATACACGAGTCTGGGATGCAGCTGGAGTGCTTTTATTGCCGTTGTTATCCTCACTCAAGCCACCAGTCGCACGTTGTCGTTGTGTTGGCATTGTTCAGCTTCTTCGAGCGCGGAAAATATGATGCTTCGAAGGGACGCCTTGCTTCACCACCCCATTGTTAGGCTCCGCACCCTGCTTCACACAGATATCGTAACAGATTACACCAAAATCCCGCTTCTCGGAGGAAGATCATAAGATTTTGTAAAAATAACACACGGAGAGGGAAAAGATCCACGTATCAAGGCAGGCCGCACTCGAGCCGACCCTTTCCCTCGAGGGTTGCCTTGAAGCATCGTTTCCCGCAGGAGTGGTTACAAGATCACGTCGCGTTGCGTTTCGCGAAAGCGAACTAAACTCGTTACACACTCTTCATACAATCAACACAAACAAATCACACATTTCACACGTTTTTCCACTTTCGCCAAGAGGGTATGGTGCCCCAACTCCGGTTTTCCGGTGGGTGGGAGCCGTGGTTCCACCACAAATTCAACCCCCAACACACACACACACGCACACGGTGAATCACGCCGTGTGCCATCCCAAACGGTAGCGATTTATGTTTTCCCTTCAGCACGATTTATGTACAATTTTCCTTTCATTTTTGCCATTTTCCGTACACACACCTTCACCCGGAATGTGGCCGCACTACTGCGGGAGATGACACACACGCAACAGACGCGCGCACACACACACTCACGCCCGCACACATAAACACACGCACACACGGAGACGATGCGAATTTCACGGATATTTGCACGGTCTTGCGCTGCCAACGGTAGACAGAGATCTGACTAATCCGTCGCTCCAACACAGCGGCGTACCGCTGTTGTGCACTTCAGTCACTCTCGACGAATTTTCCACCCGACTTTTCCTACGCTCATGCTCGCGTTCTCTGTTGATCCTCGAGGCGCGTTCATCGGTGGAGTCTGCGCCGTTTGGAAAATGGCCGGTCACGCACTCCTTGCCGGGAAAATGACGGCACGCCGTCGTACCGAACGGCACTCACTGGAAGTTGGACGCCGAGAGTGCCGCGTGTGTTCATCCCTCGCCGAGATTTTGCGGGAAAAATCATACCACTACTCCGCAAACCCAAACCCCCACCGTTAGGCGGCGTGTGGAAACGGAAAACTCACTTCTCCCGTTCGAAGGTAAAGAAAAAGTCAGCAAAAAGGTGGACAAAAAACAAAAAACCGCTCGCGTCAGCTGTCGCATGCAATGGGGACTGAGGTAAAAAAAAAAACACCCACTAAGGGCGCGTTTTGCCGTCACTCTCAATCACGTCTGGCACGAGTTTCGAATCGCACGCGTCCTTTTTTGGAGCTTCTCGAAACTCTTGTTGACGGGCGCAAATGAAAGAAAAAAAAACCCCACATGGCGAACAACTTCCGATAATCAGCGGCACGGAGCAGCACTCCCTCGAGTGCCTGGTGCGAATTAGGCATTTTAGTCCCGCGCCGGTTTGTTTGGCCGGGATTATTGCGTGATTTAAATCCGTTTGACGCCGGCACGCGACCGCTCTTGGATAATGAGAGGTGACAACTTTCGGTTTCACTGTTTGATAAAACGTGAACTTTGCTCCCCATGAGTGTAAGAGAGAATCTTTGATCTAGGAACCATCAACAAGTCATGACATGCGGGGAACTGAAAGCAACGGTTAACGAAGTAATTAAGGCAGAATGTCCTGAATTATTAAACACGGAAGCAAAGAATAGAAGTGTAGGAAAATATAACACATGTGGTGAAATAGATGTGTAACATGGTAAACATCTGAATACTGGAACTAATAATATTTGAGATGACCTATGTTCTTACCTCGAAATCGGACTCCAAATTGATAACAAAACAATCAATAATCTTATAAGTTGTAATTGGTCCTCCTGGAAGTAAACTATAGCAGATTTTCTATCTAGATAATCAAAATACTAAGTTATAAGAAATATTACATTAAACTTCATCGATGAGTAATTACAAAATGTCTAATTATACGAGAAAAAAACAAAGCTAACATATTTGTTAAGCATCGAAGCTAAATTTACAAAATTAAACATCAAATACAAATTGTCTGTTACGTAAATGAATCGCAGGTAAGACTTCACACTTAAGCTAGGCTAAAGGCTATCAAAAAGGGATGATTATGGAAAGTTTCGATCCCTCACGCTCCCCCCCCCATCATCGCAGGTAAATGCTCCGACGCAACGCCTTCAGCCAAACCGAGCGTAAGTTGGTGTGATAAAATTTAATCGCTTCGAAAAGAACCTGCCTTTTGCTGCTGGATGATTCCATCCCTTCCCCCAAATGGAGCCAGAGGGTGAGTTATGCCGGGTAGGGTGTAAACTTACGAGAATCAGTAGAGAAAACAGCACATATCCCACCCGGCGCTTCCGGTACCCGGCCAGGACCAACTTTAAGGTGTGCCAAATCGCGTTTAATTAACCGGTGGAGCTGCGTGGAGAAAAGTAATACCGGCCAGCGCGTAAGTGAAGGTAAAATTTAATAAACCAAAAACGAAGGAAAACCCAACGACCGGGGTATGGAATAAACATGCCCCCACATGCCCAATATTTTCCGTTACTTTGTTGAAACTTACAAGAAGCCACCTACTGCTCGTGAAGGAAAAGTTTAATTAAAAAGCACCACATAGCCACACATGGACCAACAAACGACTCTCCCAGGTACGGTTTGTTCAGCCCGACCCAAGCTGGTGGTGGTTTGGAAAAGAAATTCAAAACCACCCCATTTTATACCGGTTGCAAAGTTGTTGTCTATCCTGCGGTGTCAGTTTTATTTTCCAAATGTTTCATTTTCCCAACCCATAACTCTCGCAAGGGGTAAGATTTTCTCCCGGAAGAAACATTTTGTTCGTTGAGGAAAATCGTACCTCTGACGGGCGGAACCAGTTAGTTACGACCAGTTGGGGGAAACGAAAAATTGGGTCTCGTTTAATCGTTTTCCTTCCTCAGAATCGTACATCTTGTTTGCGCGCACACACACAATAGAAGGATAAGTTGGAACTGAATGAAAGATCTGCAGATGATGATTCGGTCCGTGATGAGTGATAGAGGAAATATGACTGACGAAAATTTGAGCTAATATTTTCCACCGCCTCATGCGGCACGTGTGGAAAATGGAAAGATTTGCCTCCAGTACCTCCCGGAATCAACCAAACCCTATTTTCATTCCCTGCAAATTTATGTTTGCCGACCAACTTAAGAAAGGAAACTGAAATGGAAACTCAGGGATCTTAATTCAAAACCTATGAGCACACCTGCCACACCAGCCACCTGGTATGGTACTTTCTGCTATCGCTGAAAAGAATGAAAGGCCCCTTTTTTCGACGATGAATTTTCGTGTCATCTATGTTTAATTTAGTGCGGCACAAGCGTTACGTTGTGAAGCGGAAAATTTGCTTCAACGATCGCTACACACGTCCGTGTTTCTACAGCTGTTTCCTGGACGTTTGCTGAATGGGCGAAAAAGACTAGGAGCTCGAAGTGTGACAGCAGAACCATCACCATCATCATCATCATCATCATCATCAACTTCAGCATCTGGGTGTCCTTGCCGTGAGGGGATGCTTTATCCACAGCCATCCATTTGTCCATCCTTCACCTCCGGCAGCTTACAGATGGATGGAAACGTCCAGTTTTGGAAGCGTTCAGGTGGCCTTAGATGAATTTTTCGCAGAGATAGAAAAGGGCTGCTTAGCTTCGGAGCCCGGTGTTTCCCCCGTGAGTTTGACCCACTTTACGATCAATTGATTATTGGTACGTGATGGTGTCGTGCGCTGCCGATAAGGTGTTGCCAAGCTCATATAGGACCGTGTCCTTAACGTGCTTCGTTCGTTCCACAGCCAAGGAACAGCCCCGGCACGGGTGCTGGATGGTGATAAGCATTTTGCAATTTCTTCTTCTATCCAATCCAATGAAATTTTCATTCAACCACGTTAACCATTCATCACAAACCGAACGGAACGGAAGTTCGGGTGGCGTTGCATCAGCAAACTTTAAGAAATAAAATGAACGCTCAAAGGTCCCTCTACGAACACATTTATCCAACTTCTCGGAACGGTTCTGCTTCAACGATCAACGAAGTATTCCCTCCGTTCGGCGAAAGCACTTGTGAGTGATTTTAATCGATTTTACTTAGTATGCGTCTGTACGGTTCGGCTTTAGCAAAGCGTGACCGAACAGCACACACCAAGTCACATTATTGAAAATGACAAAAAAGGGGGGTAAGAACCGGTTCGTTCACATTTTTCCCCGTCCCAGCAAACGGTACGAATGGCCAAAGCTCAACGATTCGTACATTAAACCAAACTGCCGGAGAAACGAAACGAACCGAACCGAAGCTCGAGAGCTATGTTAATTTATTCTAATTAACTATATGTACCGACATTTACATGTTCGGGTGCAGAAAAGCGGAGCAAACGCGTTTGGCCACGGATCGGAAAAGAGTTGGAACTGGATTCGACAATGGACCGGGGGGGGGGGGTCATACTCATAACTCTCTGCCAGTGGCACAAATGATACGCACCAAGCACCCCAAATGACGTCGTGTTCAGCGAACCTTTCGCGTCATGAGCTTGAATCTTCCATTTCAATTCCATACTTTTCGGGCGGACTAATTGGGTTTGGTTGTTCTTTGAAGAAAGTTCTTAGGAAAATCGACACGTGTTTGTTTTTTTTATGTTTGACGAGAAAAGTAACTTTTTTTTATAAGTTTTTAGTCAAACATAGGGTGATTTGTTTACTGTATACAATTTTACTACTTAAAATTAAATAAACTCCTCTATAAAGATAATAAGAACTTTTCCTTCTCGTTAGTCATGACACTACGACATGCCAAATGAACAACGGTCTTAGATCTGTGTGCTGGATTGTTGAGAAGTTCGAGTGAAATGATCCACTTTTTTTTAGATGATTTTCACTTGCTTCCGTTTTTTCCACTTTCGTCACACATTGCTGCATGCCTGCACTGGACACAACTGTCTCCGAGTGATTTTCCAGAAGCGACAGAAAACGGACAACGTTAAAAAAGTACTGAACTGGACCGCAGCCGGAACGAATTGCGCATTTCCAGTTCGTTTGAAATTGGAACTCGTTGTTTTATTTTTTTTGTACCGTTTTTCCTGGAGGCGTTTCTCCGTATGTATTGAGGTTCCCTAGGAAATGGGTTGGAAGTAGCAAAAAGCAGGAAGACAAAAATGCCAACGGCAACGGTTTCTGCAATGGCGGCAAAACTTCTTCAACTCGGATTCAACGGACCGAACATTCTTCGAGTGATCGAATATGGTCGATGATTCCTGAAATGAAATCAAATTAGTGCTCCAATTTCGGGTGCACCAGGTCACATTTTTTTGTATAGTATCTTTTCCACTGTGGAAGGTGGAGGCGCAGAAAAGGTCAAGTGGGCGAAAAATGTGACTTTTGTCGAACTCTCCAATAAACTTCTCGTCGCACGCTTTTCTGCACCAACCAAGGTGTTCGTTGCCAGATAATGCGCAGCCCAAAGGGCATTTTCTTACCAGTTTTACCATGGAGTCAGCTTGCCGGAAATCGAAAGACCTACTGGACATTGAAAATCGGTCCCACTGTGAGCTACCGGTACGGAAACGATAGCCTAGGGAAACGTATTACGACTTCCGGCTTCTGGGGCCGGGGGGAACAAATGCGGCCCGGATGTTGGAGTAGATACCTTGGCTCGTGCCCCAACTCCTGAACCCGTGCGATAACGACAAGGAACACAAGTTGATACAGCCTACTCTCCTGTGCAATGAACTAGAACGGAACCGGAACGGGAACTATTATGAAATCCGGTGCTAATAATTCATCTTATCGAATGACCGTTCAAAGCGTTCTCTTTTGTCGAGAAGGGGGTGTGTTTTATGATTACAATTGTTTCGGATAATAACGATCGTTATTTGTTGTTCCTATCTCCTCCACACCGCTCCCCTATTGTGGACATTCGCATGCAAAAATGACCTGCAAAAGGACCTGTGTTCAACTAGTTCTACCTAACTTCCTTTCTGGAAAGTGTACCGACAACTTTCCGTGCCGGTGCCGTAGTGATTGTACGAAAAACCTAATTTGTTTGACCTGTAGCATGAATCGCCTTTCCAAACCGACGCCAGCATCATCTCGGGCTTTGGCCCCTGATGGCCAGCTGCTGTCGGCAAAAATGTTCTTACGGCTGTGTGTGTGTGTTTGGCTGAGTAGAAAGTGAACCACCCCGGTGAAGCCTTTCGAAGTGGAAGCTACCCATCTCAAGCCCTGCCCTCAATGTCAGTCGATATTATTAACGGGAAATGGTATCGCTCTGGTCAGAAATCATCGCAAGACCTGCCAGCAGACGATAGCTTATGGCGAGAGCTTCGGAATTGTATTAGTTTCCTGTTTCATGATTGGTTACGGAGACCCTAGCATAAGTTTGTCTCCGGGATGGTCTGAGTTTTATAGCGAACACTATGCATTGCACCCTGGTGGACTTTGACTGCAGGTTCTTCCTGTCAGGCACTGGTTCGGTCCGGGAAAATAGAGTCCTCCAAACGGGTCGATGGAAGCGGAATTCGAAAAGAAGAGGACACAGACATCGGCAGCATTGGTATTAGTTTCGTTTGTTACGTAGCCGTAGAGTGTGAGCTTCTCGTCTCTAGGTTACGCCGATTGCTGCTGTCATGTGCAATCGCTAGAGGAGAAGAAGGTTCCCGTACTTACACATGCTGGTCACGCGCCCGGGGCATATGTCAACTCTCTGCATACTTCTTGGCAGCTCCCTTACCAGTGGCACACTTCGCAGCGATAAGGGAGGGCTCATATTCCTAGTCCCTTTGGTCCCCGTGGTGCGTGTGCGTTGTGTAATGAAAGTTGTCATTCGAATGGCCGTCCAGTAAACAGTCAAGACACATCAGCCTGCCGGTCCAGTGTTGGAGAGATTTTTCCCGTTCTTCAGCCCCGTTTGTCATAGGAACGATTTTGATCGTGTTTTGAGGGGAAGATTTGCAGTCTTATCCTTCGGTTCAGTCATCTAGCCCAGAGACATATCTCATGGCTTCGAGGTTCCGTGATACAGCTTTCTTAAAGTCCCTATGGGAAGGAGGATGAAGTAACGTTCATCATTGGAGATAATCATGAAGATAGCGTGGCGGATATGAAGAGCTGGTTCCACTTAGGATCATCCGATGGTTCCTAGAGATTGTACATAGAATAATAAACTTTAAAAGCATTTGAGTAGTGTTGTGCTTAATGAATCTTTTGACGAAATTCATTCATACGAATCTTTCACCTAAGATTCATTCTAATGGATTCATGAATCTTTGCGGATTCGTATCTTAATGAATCTTTCGAAATCGTAATGAATCTTAATGAATCTTTCATGGATTTGTTACGAATCTCTCCGATTCTTTCATAGGCGTGGACAATGCGACGAAAAAAGGATTCCCTCAACCCATTTTAGGCTGGTGACTTTTCATCAGTTGGTGTGTCTTCAGGATTCATGAATCTCACGACGAAAGTTTCATGAATCTCTTATAAGGCAGATATTCATTCAAATTCGTGAATCTGAATCAGATTTACGCAACTCTACATTTGAGGCAATGTTCCCTACATTTTTTATTGTTTCAATCCCCAAGAATAGTGTGCAAACGTTTACGAAGAGTTTGAATTGTTGATGATTCCTAAAAACAATTGACAGAATGATTCCTAGAACACATTTATTAAAACCTCGTTTCATTTACCATTTACTGCTATCAAAATGCAACAAGAGAATAAACAACTACATGTTTACTAGGAATGCCTAACATGATCCAGAACACATGCATTTGCTCCCAACAAAATCAATATTTGCAATGTGTGGCTTCCGGTGATCATAATTCACAATTGAATAATTTCGAATTTTCCGGCACCCACCGTGAGACCGTGTTCGTTCGGGCAGTGGAACTCTCCTCTGCATGCTGCCGGGAGGGAAATAATCAACATTCCGGCCTGCACAAACAATGAATTGTGGTTTTGTGGCACCGTTGACAAGCAGCAGGACACTACGCTTTCACCAACGCACTTGCCAACCCACACCAACGTGGGATGCCCTGCTGCCGTGTGTCCTAGGGAAAATGGGCCTGAAAATTAATTAAACAATCTCCATTCATCCACCGAGCGGCACGGTTCACCGGTTGCATTTCGCCCACCCCTCCCTTTTGCGGGCGTTCGGTAGTCGATTTTCATTTTTAATCCAACGCCATGTTCGGCGGAGTTCAGCGAGTCGTTAAATTGCTGACAATGATCGGCGAAATTTGCCACCGTTCATTGCATTCCGTCGACAAATGGCCCCATTTGGAGTTCCCGTGGGAAAAACCCGGCTACCAGTGGAAAGCAATGTTCTTATCTCGCTCCACGTACGACATCCCGGGGGCAAATAAAGCCCCAAATTGAGGAGATTTCGAGAGTCTGAATGTAATTAAATGCATTTTTCACGGTGCACTGTAACGTTCGGGTTGTTGCATTTTATTACCTGTTGTTACCCGGTGCAACGGTGCGCTTTCCGACTTTGCATTGGCCCTTTTTATTATCCTTCATCTTCCGGCCGTTCACCAAAAAAAAAAGGAGAAACACCAGCCACCAGCTGGGGACGTCTGGTATTTTGTGCTCGAGCACAACATTTCGCAACCGAACCGACACAACGGTTCGTGTGCACCGGAGTGTTTATACTTCCCGGCGCGCCACAGATTCCACGCCCCGACACCGGCACCACAAATCTCCGGAGTGTGCACGAGAAAATGGCCATCCGTTCCGTTGGCGAAAATCGGTGACCAGCTCCGGGCTTCCGGTATCCGTGGCGTGAAGGTACAAAAAGATTACGAAACAAAAAGGAGCCACCGATTGAAACACATTTCGGGCAAATCTAGGCAACCCAAGGGAACGATACACAGCCCGTCGGAAGCGTCCGGGATCGTAACGACACGGTACGGCCGAACAAAGCGGCCACCGAATTGACGGTGAAACATTGTAATCGGAGCTTCGGGTTCTCCTGAAGGTGGAAGCAGACGGGAACGTCAATGTTGCCAAAGCTACCCGATCGGGATGGCCGTTTATTTCACCGTCCCCGATACCGACAATGCGGCCATGTCAGTTTTTATTCCCTGTTCTGCCATCCGTGTTAGCGTTGGAAAAATTGTGGTGGCACAGTTCCTCCAAACGGGAATAGCCTCGCGGATGGTGTTTTGTGTGGTTGTTAGGACTCCTCGGGAGCCTTCAAACGTACATGCCTGCGGAAGTAGGCAAAGAAATAACCGTCTTATTCGGCTTAAACATTCTACGCTTCCGGTCCCTCGGCGGTATTTGTCATTCTTTGAGCCAGTGCTGCCAGCTCCAGAATGGAATCCCGACACTAACCACTCACACGTCAGTGCATTCACGACGCAATAAGGGCGGATTTGTACATGTAGGTCCTTTCGGGGCTGCACTTTCGTAGAAGTGACATGTTGTTGCTTAAACCAGTCTTTTTTTCAGCGAACCATTGAACGATCCTTTGTTTTTTGTTTACTCCCTCGCCTTCTCTTCCCCGTAAACCATTTGCGTCGCTGACGCTAAAATACAGAGAAACGAAGCTCAACAGTGCACCATCCGGTAAAACATGTCAAACCGTTTCGGGTGCTTGAGTGAAGCGGAACATGGATTCTGTCATGCTTTGCTACCGCCTGGACAATGTAGTTGTACTTAGGGATGTCATTTGCAGCGCGAAATCCTTTCGCTTCAGACAAGTGAATTCCAAACGAGATTCAATGAAGACGGAAAGTAGCTTTAGGGCAAAACTACTTCGCAAAACAGAACTTCATTAAAAACAATAACTAAAAATGGGGTTTCCTTGAAAAATAATAGAAAACCAACTTTAACGCGAGTATATACTCCATTCCAGATATATCCTACCTTCCAGAACGCCTTTCGATTCCAACGGAAACATAAAGTGAATGTGTAAATGATTGTTTATAATTTGTCAAGCAATTGCATTGGAACGGAAGACAAAATGCTTCTCATCACGCTCCTTAACTGGCGATAATTCTCAGCTGACACCCTATATGTCCCGACACTAAATCATGCTTCTAGTGTTTTGAATATATTCCCACATTCCCACGCCAGAACACAAATCATCTCACCCAACTCAGCCCACCGTCAAACGGAACCCCGAGGTCTGTGGATTGTTTCTGGGTTAAACCCGGGAAGCTTCCCAACTGCATCGAACTCGAACGGGTTTGGCATGATTTGAATGTGAAACACCAAGAGAATTGGAACTCACCGCAATCAATTAGCAGAATAAATGAGGGTGCATCCGTTCGACGCGCAAACAGCAGTTTCGGCCCAGTGTCGGCGACTCAGGTGGTGGCAAGGGTCTTCAACAGGCACAAACACAATCAAAATAATCCGATCAAATCGAGCGCGAGAATGGGGAAGATGTTGAGAATCTTCGATTTAATCCCCATGGCATTCAATGCGAACAACCGGTGCTCCACTGCTCATCGTGAACGGTGTTTATCAAACTTTCACGTACGATTGTGCCTCCGATCGTGCAGGCAGCCAAGCTTTCCTTTTTGTTTCGCAAAGATAGCCAAAACCGCCATCCTGCCTGTACGATGGAAAATTCATTCGACAAGTTCTGTTTTTCACTACCTTCATTGCTTATTTACTCTACTCTCCCACCGACGGAAACACTGGTGGATGAAAATTGCCTCAAAAACCACCCCACGTCATGTTTCGGCGATTGAGAAAATCGCCCCTTTAGGCTTTCTCCTACGAAGACGCAAAAAAAAAAAAATTAGCATTTGCTCCCAGACCCAGACTTCGGAAGGAAAAATCGTGTGGCAACGCTGAACAAAAAAATATTAAGAGTGAAAATTACCACATTATGTTTCACTTAGCTGAGGCAACATTGGGTAATGGTTTCTTCCATTTCCACCAAGATACTTTCCTCGGTACACCTGGGCGTTCCCTTTTTTTTTCAATACCGACAGGTGTTTTCGGCTTGGGGTAAATTAGTTTCCAACGGTTCGGACGGCGTGCCTCATGTTTTAGCCATACGCCATTACATGTTTCCATTTCTTCTTGCCTCCGCTCATATCCGTACAACAACCGGGAGGGCTTTCCCTCTTGTTTCTTATCCAGCTTATAATGGCTTTATTAAATTAATTTATTCGAACGAATTATCGTTTGATTGCTGGTACGCTGGAAGAAAGAAGCAATTTGATGAGCGCTAACAAAAAGTTCAAAACAAAAGAAAAACGCCCCTCTCGTCGTAAGGAGTGTCGGGTTGATATTTGAACAAGGATTTTCCGTTTCGTTGAATCCTCGATTTTCGTGGTGCGAGCGAAACTGTTCTTATGATGGCATTAAAGTTGATAATGTTACCAAGAATTCAAAAAGTTCGACAGATTAAAGGCTCGGCTGTTTGGTGTTAGCGTTTGCACATGTGTATGTGCGTTCGCTTAGCCGTCTAACCTACCGGCGAAAAGAGATGCCGCCAATTATTTAATTACTTTGCACCCAACAGGCCAATTAAAATGTATGTTACGACACGCCGCAAAACCCCTTTGCCGAGCCGAGGGTAACGTTTTGCTGATTGTTTGATGCTATCGGGTTTCGTGCTTAATTACAAACAAGTGTACTTTGAAGCAGCCGAAAGCAATTTGAAATAAAACCACTGAAACACAATCGAACAACAGCTTCATCCGGTGAGAGACAGACGCTCTCGTTAATTAATTTTGACTCAAATCATAAAAGGGAATAGATAAACTTGCGGTCCCTTGGTTAAAGTTTCTCAAACCAAAGAACATGCTCTGAAAGCCAACTTCAGCCTTCATTTTCTTTCGAAGCCATCGGGGTAAGATAAGCAGACGAGTTTATTCGACGGGAACGACGGCAAGCGAACATCGTCAATTTTTAGATGCATAAACTTTTCACGAACGCTGGCAAAGGAAATGAACAACGCCGGAGATAACCGAATGGATCGCCCGGTCGGTGCAAAACATTCTATTGCTGAGTGTGAGAAACACCATTTTCAAGTCAATTAAATAATGGCCAAAGTTGCAACCGGAAGCACTGCTCGGAGTGCTTCCGCATGAAAATGTAATGAATTCTCAACGAATGGACCGGTGTGATATAATAAATTCAGAGTCAAGCACAGATTAAAGGTGGCCTTATCGCCCGCAGTTGAAGTTTCGGTTATGAAAGATAATTGTCTTGTTTATGCGTGGAAAGTTTGAAGAGTAAACCGGAAAGCTTAGGAACTGTGGCCTAGGAATCGCCAGAGCAATGGAAAGGAAACAGTTACAAAATAGAGCACAAAAGTGTTCGTAAAATAAATTAAAACGTTTTGTAGGCCGAAAAGACCTTTTTGATTTTTGTTTCATCAGATAAATATCAAATTACCTTTACTAAACGTAAATAATAGGAAACGCGCAAAACACATTTCATAGATACACCTTTAACGTTTGAAACCCGATCGGAACTCGTAAACAGGTCTCACCCACATAAACTCGTATAAATACTAACTTATTTTATTGGAAATACTTCTTATTTTATTGGATTTAATTCTTAACTGCAAAGAGCAACACCCTTGCTGTATACTAGATTACATGGGACGAGGCAAGAAAGATGTGGATCCAAAAATCACTCATAACCCACCGTTCGTTAAGGTGCATCGTAAAGTTCGTACCCTACCAAAAAGGAATAAAATAAAAGTGGATGAAAAGAGGGAAAAAGGTTGCACCATAGAAACAATCCGGCGAGATGCTACCAGTCTGTGGCGAATTGTAAAAGGATCTTGGAATCTGAAAGAAAGGAAATCGTAAAAACGAAGGAATCCGGTTTCATCGTTAGGTTCGTGTGGTGCTTTAAAGAAGGTCGAAATAAGTACTAATAAATAAGGTTTCTTGCAATTCTTATCGAGCCGTTACACACTGAAAGAGATTTGATTTTGCTGTAGGTTTATTTTTTAGGCTTGACAAGTTAATAAGCCACAATTTCAACTCAAGGACTCCCGCCGATGTGGCCTAACAGCAATAAAGACATTCGAAAACAAATCATTCGATTCCTTCCAAACACAAGGGCGATATTAAAGCCGGCGATGGAAAAGCCGTATCGCCAACGGCGTGTGTAGTACGGAGCGTCTTCCGAAGCAAGCCCCATCAGTCATAATAAGGCTACGCGATACGCGTCATAAAACCTCTAATCCTGTGCCATAAATTGTGCCAAAATTATAGGTTGTCAGGGCACTCCATGAGGCTGAAGGTAGTGAGGTTTGAGGAGGGGTCTTTAAGCGCCGTGCGAAGACATCAAACCGCTCAGCCTTGGACCTCGGCGAGGGAAATGGTCTCCTCACGTTGGCATCTAGGCAGGAATCCAAGAAATGAAGACAGAAGACACGAAAAACAATTTAGGGGAAGCAACACACGTGCCCATGGTGTGTGTGTGAGTGTGTGTTTTTTTGCCAGACAGCTATGAACCCGGGAAATAGTTTCGACCTTTGCTAACGAGGACCACAACACCTTCCGCAAATGGTGGTGAAGGGGGAAAGTTCAAAGAAAAACGCCTTCCGGGCTTCCGGACGCCGCCGGTCGAAGGAAACTTGTTCACATGTATGCAAAACACTTACATCCGTTGTTACCAGCTCTTTAGGAGAAGCGTGGAAGGAGTGAGGGTTAAAATTTAAGCGATGTAACTGAAATGGACGAACAGCGACCTGATATTGAGGGTTCGGTGATGGATTTTTTTATACCTCTGTTCTTCACCTCCAGCAAGACCCTTGGGACTGCTGTTTACGACCTCAACTGATGCAAATAAAGCCTTTCCGGTTGACATCCACGGCAAGGAAAACGTAACCCTCTAGCATTCGTTCGGTTCCACTATGTTTTTCTCTAGAAAGTTCATAAGAAGCCATCGAGGTTGGTGGAACACAATACATATTTAAATGAAAACTCGAACGGTTTACGTTCAGAAGAGGCAAAAAAGGTTCACTATACAAAGTCACAAACCATGATTTTATTTTTACAGGTTTACTCTCATTGTAAGGCATGTTTCGTTTGGGCCAAGGGACTTGTTTTTCTTAAACGTTAAGTAATAACGTTTAAAGTAATTTAAAAACAAAAAATTTTTTTCTACTGAACTTTAAAATGTTTCTTTTCGTTTAAAAATTATCCCGAGCCGTGCCTAACTTTTACCTCTACCCTTTCTGACTTTTCTTGTTTTTTCTGTTCCTCAATTTTAATTTATTTTCCACCATTAGCTGCCCAGAGTTTGGTTTTGCTGATGAGATTTATGCTAAAATACCGTGGGCAGTAAAGCTCCTCCCGACACGACCAGTAGATTTATCGCTTGTTTAGCGCCGAATGGCGTTCTAGGTGACCCAAACCCCCGTGTCCTCTGAAGGCACCCCGTTTGCGGTCCGCCAACTCCCACGGTGACAACCACATCGACGGCGGCGGTGATGTGGAAAAACTGCCCACGGAAGTTGTACATTGTGGGAGAGAAGAAAAAAAAACCCCGTAAAACCAACCTGCACAACAAGAAACAGAGAGTCTTGTTTTGGATTCCGTTCGGTTTGCGGATGTTTTTGTCCCACAGTTCTGTAACTAAAGGGTCTCGAACGGCAGGTTCTGGCCGTCGAAAGGATGTCTCTGACGAGCCGCTCGTCTATTCCGAGGGCGCACGGATTTCGGTCGCTCGCATCCAACAACGGACCCAAACGACAAACGGTTGAACTTATTTCCTTCATAAATTGTGCCTTGTTTGAGCCTCGGATGCGGACTATTTAGGGGTTAGCTGGAAGGCGAGAGGGGTACTGTAGCCGTGTTTCAATTGTCCAGTGTCGGCGGCTGGAAAACAAGGGAAACAGACCAAGACAATCCGATTGGTCACCAGAACAACGGAAATGTCGTGCAAGTGGAATGGGAAATTGTGTGTTGTCCACTCGGTCGTACTCAGCCATCGACTGCACCTTTGGATGGGGTTTCCACAGCACGTCGGAACAAAGAACGTTCCCGGGACGACGAGTCAGGAAAAACTACCGACCACTAGTGGTGTCGTTTAGTTGTACCGCTTTACGAGGAAATGTTGTTTTAAAATAAATAAGCAAACCAACCGAAGCCCACTCCAAGCGCGATAGGGTAAACAAACATCAAACCTTCAAAGGACAACCGTACTCGAAAATCAGCACAAAGCTAATGGTTGCATCACAAAATGAGGGCTTTTGAATAAACCACGCTGCAAGCTACCGGAAAATAAATGCAAGCAGCGGAGAAGTATTAACAACATATACCTACAAACTTTTCTGTCCAAGAAGTGACAAAGAAAATCCAGCTTCAGTCTGTCGTTGTAAAATCGATGTTACGGTCCTTGTAAACTAATGTGCGAATGGCAAGAAATACAAAAAATTGGGAGTAATGCAAATCAGTGTTGTCTCCTCCATTGTAATTATAATCTATCATCAAGTATACATCGCACATCTTCACTATCGAACCGCAATCATAACACTAGAAGTAAACAAAATGTCTTATCAAAAAAGCTGCCTTCATTAAAACAGAAAAAAGGAAAGAATCTAGTTTCTTACAATCTTACAAAATAAAGTATCAATTGGCATATAAAAACCAAAACTTCATAACTTTCACTCAATTTCAAAAATACTATGAAACAAGTAGTGTTTAAACTACGATTTGTGTGTGCTTTGTCTACTTCTGTTTGTGTTGAGCTCAAATTGTAATAAATATCGACCATTAAGAGAATAAAAGCAAATCATCTCCCTGATCCACGAGTCAAGTGTTTCCCACTTAGTGGGTGCTAGTCTGAAACGCATGGAACAATGTAGAAAACACCATTTACATCGATTCCATAAACATTTTGGATCTTGCGGGTGAACCAGAAGTGAATGCAGAACTGAAAATAAAATAAAACGACGGAAATGTGTGGAAAACGGCGACCCTTTTTGGGCACTTAAACCGATGGAAAGCTCCCACCGATGTGCTGAAGGGCATCAAGGAGAAGCGAGCGAAGGAACCAACTCAACGTAAGATAAAACACGTACACATACGTATGTGGACTTTTGTGTGTGTGTATGTATGTGTGCCTGTAACACCACTCAACACTCGCCTTTTGTTGTTGGCTGCTGACAGGAAATCAATTAGCGTATCCTTGAACGGTTCCACCGTTGCCATTGCTTGCTAACTTTGGGTACACCTTCGGGTGCCGGCTTCTACAAGAGTGCCAGAGATTGGGATGCACGAAGAAAGATAGATTAAGAATAGAGCTACGACTTGGTGGAAGGCTGGCTCGTTTTATCTTCCCGGGACGGCTAAGGTGCACGGGGTCCTTTGAAGGTTCTGCCGGCGGAGATTGACGATGTTCCTGAAATGGATATAATTTTGTCAGATTTCATCTACATTGGCACACTCACCAAACGATGCTTTAGTGGCACTTTAAACTTGACGTCAGTGGGTCCCTTTTCATCTAGAAGTGAGTAGAAACGTTTGGCGTAAGCACATGAGCGTTGCTTGACGAAGGAAGCTTGGTGAGGTGGCCTCCACGCCCTTCGCATCCCATTCGACCGTAAGGAAATCAATTTATCAAACTTTGAACCGCACGGAAAGGATGCGAAATGGTGGGAAACGAACCTTGTTCCTTGCCAGTGCAGCGATCCCAAGCGAACGTTTTCAGAGGAACAGTTTCGCGTACGATAGCGCGAAGAACTTCTTCTTACGCCTGTGGTTCGTTGCTTGAGTAGTAATGCTTCCCACTTCCACTAGCTGATGAAGCTGATATAGCACACACCACTAAGATGATAAGGTGGGCTACTACTCATGCCCGAAATATAACGCAAACGAAGTAAAGATCTGGTTCGTAGATTACGCGAAGAAAGTCTTTAATAAACGAATCGAATCTTAATGTTCGTACAAACACACACACTACGAATCAATATTCGGCTTGTATTTAAAAGAAATCGCTCCCCACCGTGACCCCATGAATCACTTTCTATTCCTTTCGGCCCATTCCATTGCCTCGTCAAACCGACGCCATGGTTGGGCTTTGAATTAATACAATAATCTCCGGGGGAAAACTTTCCCGAAAACTTCCATCACAAAGCGATGACAAATTGAAGCTTAAGACTTTCTACAGAAGTGTCTCATTTGGGCCGGGGATGGTTCGGGTGGTTTCCCATTTTCCGCAGCACCATCTGCGCCACCCGTCCCCGTCAGGCAACCGTGGCTAATGTGTTTATAGATTTTTGTCAACACAATTTAAATCTCGTACCCAGCGCGACCGGGAGTCGGTGCCGAAAGGCTGATGATCCGGATTTATGAGCTACCCGTAAAGCGAAGGGGCGAACACAGGGGAGGGGGTGAGTAAGACCGTGCGCCATAAACTTTACAATCCGACCACATTTATCGTAAAGCATCGCGTCCGGCCTTCATCGCGTGACGTTCTTGATACCGCCGGAAGCTTGCTTCTTGGGCGAGAAGGTGAAACAACAAAAGTTGAAAGTGGAAAAGTAAGGAGCGCTACTAAAGCCGCCTTGAGTAAAACACCTTCGCATCGGAAGGTTTCAGTGTTTCTGCGACACTCATTTTCGGTTAGCGTTGCCCTGGCCGAAGGGATCCATTTTACACGATGCCGAGATGATTTATGAGCAAGGATCGATCGAAAGGCCAACACGAGGAGACACTGAAGCGAGTGGGTCGATTGAGTTTTGATAAGCAGCAAATGGGTCTTTGGAGACGATGGGACCCCAAGAAAGGGTGATGGAAAGTCAGAAGGAAGGAGGGTGCTAAGTTGCTAAGAATGATAAGGGGAAGCTTTCGTTAGAAGATAATTAGATGCCGGCGTTTGAAAGAGATTCAGTGTGAATCTTCAAAGCGAGCGGGGTAACATTAACGATATTTCCTATGCCACACAGAACCTGTAACAACGCCACGTCTTCACTCGCCCAAGATAAGGCGAGTTTTTCGACAAAAAGGATTCATTACACCGGTGAAATATTCCTTCAATGGATGGTTTAAAGAGCTCACTAACGGCCGTTGCCGTGGGCGACCGATGCGGGTGTAATTATCTCACGTAGGAAACATTTTAAACAACCTTCCGCTACTCTACCAACGCTAAACCTTCACGTACCATCAGTTCGAACAGGGCTAAAATGCTGCAGCGAGGGAACTGGTGGTCAGAAAAACGGGAACGTGGGCTATCGGTGTATCGGCGGTTTGTTAATTGCCTCGAACTGGCAAGCTTTCCCCAACAGTTGTCTAGGTCGGTGGAAAACGAGAGTGAAATGTAATTACCGATCTGGAACGTAATTAGCATAGACAGCTCCATCGTTTGCTCCCTTTTCGTTTTGCTTCTCCAGTTTTCCCAAATCGGTTTATAATTTAGCTATAATTAGCTGACACAGAAAAATCAGTTATGATCACGTAAACTTAAATCTTTGGCAAAACGCAATAAGCTCGTTCGCACACTTGGATTGTATTTTGGAAAGAGTTTACATTTTTGATCATGAAAAGTGTTGGTATCAAATTGATTCAAGCTAAATTTTATACAGAGAGTGTAAAATAAAAATGAAATATGTTTATTTATAATCGTCAAGAAACATAAAAAATATGAAGCACCAGGCGCCTCCATCGGAATTTTTATGTTATGATACAATTAGCTTCAAAATGCAGAAAACACTAATGAATGATACAAATTTATTTAAAAAAACTATCTTTTAACAATAAATTTAATAACGATGCTTATTCGCAGGTATCGATGGAGACTTTTGTTCCGTTGGTATTGGCAAATATTGTAAAATATGCAGCGTGGAGGGCAAAAACCACATTCAAATAATTCTAAAATACCGTCCTATGAAACGAAAATAACTACTTCACCTGCTTGAAGTAATTCTTTTCGAGTCGTAATGCTCTAAATAGATTTAAATCGTTTTAATAGTTAAGCTAACACGGTTGGTTATAGCAGAAACCATTATGATTTTATAATGTACCAGGCGCCTCCATGGAAACAGAAATTCGCTGGCAAAATAATGACCAGCGACTTGAAAGCGCACGTAACGCTAGACGATTGATGCAAAACTGTTTGAAACCACCTTTTCATGGCATGCAGTTAGTAAAATTACGGTGTAACATACCGAGAGCACACCTGCACTAATTGCAAACTGTATGCAAACAACCAACAGCAACACGCTCACGCAGGGTGCGAACGACTGTATCAAATTACTAGCGCTTCACACTCGCGTCTGTCATAGGGCACTCGAGTTCCTGTCACGCTGGTATCACATCGTCAGGCTATCGTTTACAATGGATGCACCTTGTCGACTGCGCCCGAGCGTGGGAGGCGAGCATGAGTAGAAGCCACAGGAAATCTATCGCTGAGCAGAAGGAAATTCGAATTTATTTCCCTAGAGAAACTAAGTAAATTCACACCTGCATACGCTCGGCCTGCACTGGCTCAAGCCAGACACGCCAAGAGGCAGTTAATCCGGATCAGACTACATCATGTAAGGGGTTGTCTTCTAGGCAACAGGGAAACGAACGAAATTGTACACTTTTCTTGGTGAAGCGTAAATTCACCATCCTGAGAAGCAAAGCAGCGTACATAGTATGGGCAATAAATAATCTAATCTCGCTTCGGCTTGCATCATTAATGCACTTTACGGGAAATACCTCTGGAACGTTCGCTAGAAAACTAGGAACATCCCACAAGACGCTACAAATCCAAGCAGGTGGTGGTTTTCATATAATGCAATTTATTCACTCATGTGCATTCCTCACATAGTATCACAACATAAATCAAAGTTAATTTTCCTCGGTATAAAAGAAACATAGGAAAGAGGAAGCAGAGAAAATGACATTTCACTTAGCAACATGCCCTGTGATTTCATTGAATGATTTAATTTCAATCGCGTAAACGAAAGCTTTAGCCTATGAGGTTATGATATCGTTTAATGATTGAAGGTTTGAAAAATTGTTTTAAATTGATTCCGATTGATTAGGGATTTGGTTCAAAGAAAACGCAATCTAGCCGCATGTACAACTCTCGATGTGTTCACCGTTTCCGTTAATACATTCATCGAATCAAGAACAAGGATAGCCGACAAAGGTGCTATTGAAACCGAGGGTACGACATGCAAATGCAAAATCCTATTACCTAACGACCAGCTGGTAGACCACCGTTTTCCAAGAAGATTTATCTAACGACAGGCAGTGTCTAGGGGCTGTTTGGAGGAAGTGATTTCCTGTCCGACCTTCATGGGAACGAATAGGGTATGGCATGGAAAAAAAGAACCACGCAGAAGAAAAAAACGGCCCAAGCCCAGATGGCAAGGAGGAGATGCAAAAAAAGTCAATTTCCATCAACGATCTATCAACGCACTGTTCCGTGTGACTGGCTGTGGACACCACCGGAAGTCCACGTGCACGAGCGCGACTATCTTCCCGCGGAGATCTCAACGGAGCGCTGGGAATGCCATTTGCGTTCGGTGAAACTGGTGAAATACAACGAGAGAGCAGAAGTGGACGGTGATTCAGCCCGGGGAGGAGAATCATCAGTGTAATGGCACCGGCCGGGCGTCGTTGATGGTTGAAATAAATGAGCAAAACAACAAAACCCAGCTTCAAAACGGACGGTTTTCCATCGGCGTCGTTCATCCGCATATCCGCGCGAATATGATGAGATGTTTTATTTTCCATCCTGACCGTCGAGGCCATTGCAAACGCAACCGTGGTTTGTGGGCAAATTAATTGAACCATAAAATTAAACATAATGACCATCAGTGTCTCTGTTGCCACAAACCCCGTTGGACGTTTTCTGGCTCGTGCACTTAAACGGCAATACGGAACAAAAGTGCACTTAAAACGTAAACAGATAACAAGGTTCTTCCCAGAAGCAAACAGAGAGTCATTTCCCGCTAGTAACGATGGTGAGCTGATGGTTTCAGATTTCGGTGCCATACGGTGGCCACGGGTATTGCTTGGAAACTTCCAGCAAAAGCCACTGAAGCGCAATTTAATTATTTCCCTGTGCAGCAACTGCATGCAGAAAAGCGCGTCACCGTTTTTAACGAGACTGGCTGATGACCGAGTGAAGAGTGACCAACGAAGACAGGAGACAGGTTGCTATTCAAACCTGAGCATCAAACAATTAAATTACCAGCTTGTAGCTTCCAAAGCAGTGCGACAAAAACAAATCCTCTGCGAAAAGGAATCGACGATGTAAAAATAGTTTCGCCGAGAGTGTTTTCATCCAACCGGAAATCTCAAGTAAAAGCAGACACAAATTGCAGTTTTTCTGCGAACCGTAAAAAGACGGGCAGCGACGCAGGGAAAGCAATTTTAATTTTCATTATCTACTTACATTTAAAACATTCGCATTGCTACCCATCCACGGCAAACAACTGAAAGAGACAGCCGGATGGAAGGACTTTACGGGTCGGGGATGGTTCACGTGACAGATGCAATCGGGGTGGAACAATTTGAGGAAAAAGGTTATCAAGGCCATACGACAGTAAAGGAGCTGGAAGGAGATTAATTGTTACAAATTAAATGGTCTTGGAATTGGAGAAGTTTATTTCACGGAAGACACTTGAAGGGTTTTTATCGAACACAAAGTTTTAGTTAGTTTTCCAGCCATGAAATAGTGAGTTCTTCTCCTGACATGCTTTTTCACTAGGGTTTGATATTTTCAAGAATGTTTACAGTTTTCTGGGAATTTAATGTTTAAATTCTGTTTATTCTATTTTTCGTATTACAAACAGAAGTCACTAAACGATGCTAGTATAACGGAAAACCCCGTAACCACTGAAACCACTTGAAGCCATTTGTTTGCATTACAACTGAACAATGCACCGCAGATGCACAATCGTTCGTTTACTTTCAAGCCGTTGCAATGGAATGTGGAAACTTTGTAAACATTTTTCCACATTCTCCACGCTATTACCTGCCCACCGTTGCGGGCATAAAGGAATGCAAAGAAAATAATGGCAACAAAATGGCAACAAAAAGATGCATTCCGCCGGTAAAAGTTGTTCATTTCACAGGTTCTCGCAATGTTCTGGTGCATCGTAGCAGAACGTGGGTGCATTAACGGAGCAGCATAGCATCGTTGGCACTGGAATAAAAAGTAGCGAAAAAACTGCTGACGGTGAAGCTTATGATTTTAAGGAATATTTGTAACACACAAGCTGCAAACGTAAGCTTAACCACAAAGCAACAGAAGTGGAATTTTTGCGATAAACTTTCAGTGAGAAAATGAATTTTATTGTAGGGAAATTGAAAGGCAACCTTCAACGGTTGCCTTTGGTTAAGCTACTTCCACATTTCAAACTACATTTCTTAAGATATGTATAGGTTTTTACTAAACAATAGTTGTCATTTTGCACAATTTGAAATCAGTTCGGTAAAAAACATTAACCAAATTAAACATATCATGCTTATCTTCTTAGCACATAAAAACGATGGCTACATGAATGTAAAACACGACATATGCAAAAATGTTTGCCCACTTCACCACAACTAATCGATTGAAACAGTAACCGATAACTACATCAACGATATTTAATCACAAGTTTTTTCATTGTTCGATCAACATGTTTCCCAACAAACAGAATCACAAAACCGGGATCGCTTGCTAAACAAATACTTCATTTTGTGCCGAAGCATAGTCAAACACGGTGCGTCATAATCGTGTTCCAACGCTGACCAACGCCCGCGCGCCCGAGGCTAACCTTTTGATTGGATGATTATCCAGGAGCGATTTGGTTGCAAATTTGTTTTATTTTTACCCGCCAGCAACGGTGGAGCTTTTTTTTTTGGTGGATGCATTGCAAATATTATCCATCACGTCAATCTCCGGCGTGCCGTTTTATGGCGTCGTCAGACCCAACTAAAAGGGTGGCCACATGGAGGGGAATAAAAAATTTGATGCGCTTCATTCAACCTCCGCAGCCAGCTAACCGAGTTGGCCGAAGAACCGGCCGGCCTGCGATGGCCCGGGGGGTGGTTGCAGATTTGCATGAAATTGCAATTTTAACAATTTTGTTACGCTCTGATTGATGGACGGGGCAGCATGATGCTTTAGGATAACATCGGGTGGGGAAAAAAAGGATACACGATGCTCGGAAATTGTGATGGACGAACTTGGCAAGTGAGAAAAACTCCAAGTTAACGGTTGCAAAGGTGAATATAAACTTGTTTTGAAATGTCAATGCTAACCTGTTCAAGCTGTCTAATTTATACAATCCGTTTATAGGTTATATACCTTAAGGTATAGGTTTATAAGGTTATATACCTTAAGAAATTTAACAACAGTCTCTTTTCGTTTTTCATATTCAGGAAAATAAGTAAACACTTCTGGAAATCCCCCTACCGACATAAACAATAATGCATTGTGTCGAGCAAAATGTCAAAAAGCATTTAACACATTTCCACGGTGCTGGAAAGCGATGAATCAAACGCGTATTCCCGGAACCCGAGCTTGCTTTACAAGATAAGAATAAAACTTCGCAGTGGTAATGAGGGTGATATAATTACTCACTTCTTGTTGCCGGAAGCTGGCATTAGATTGGCTGACAGGAGCAAGCAACAAACGATTCATCAAAACAGGAGAGCAACTTGGATTGTCGTGCCTGGTGACCGATTCTGACGAAGGTAGATACAGGACCTTGCACCCTGAGCCTTCCGACAATTATGGGCCCTACGGTTCGGGTTTGCTCCACACGAAGGAAACTTCATGGCAAGGCAGCGTGTGGAATAGATTGAGCGTGGGTCAAGCAATCCATCATAGGAACGTGGCTTCCGTGCCCGGTTAGGACACGATCTAGAATAAGTTGAAATTCCACTTGGATGATTTTTTTTTGTATCGTTTTTCTACACCACCAAGTAACCTAAGACAAACCCATATTTCACAATCCCAGCAGGATGGAAGGAAACAACCTCCAGGCACGTCCTCAGACTCCGTGAGAAATTGGAGAGCACGGCATGGCCACACGAACGTCGGATGATAAATTGACCACTCGAACGAATTATAAATTATTTATCTTTCAATTCGTTCACTAGAACTCCATTCGTAAGGGAAGAAGGTGTGGGGGGGGTCTACTAGTTTGTTGTAGCTCGTAATAAATTCATCATGTTATGCTTGCATGACGGAGAGCGAAAGGAAGGTCTTTTTCCTCGGGTTGCGAGGAACGGTCATCTTATCCGTGCAAATGTGTGTCGGGGAAAAAAAAGGGACCAACGCCACTCACTCCGGGGATGAAGTTTTGTCATGCCACCTGATGCAGCGTGTCAAAATGCTGTCACCAGCTGACAACTATTGTGATCGTTTGGCTGCAGGAGTGCGCGTGCGGGGATTGGGGAGGTTCGCCGCGGGAAACAGAGCGATTTTTACTCCCGGGATTTACGGTCAGAACACATTAATCAGGGATGCATGCAACTAGCCTGGTGCCGACATGGCAGTCGGTGGTTTGTGGTTTTTGCCCTGTGTGCATTGTGGGAATATGCATGTAACAGCTTGTTGTGTTTTCAGTCACTATGGGGATTGTTATTGCACGTCATAACCATGTATTTTCACTCTAATTGAAGAAAAACATACTCGGCATTATCGGTAAAACATGTGATAACATGTGAATCGGTATATAATTATTTTGTCATAACAAAACGATGAAACCTTTTAAAATAATGCGAATAAATTGTCATAGTATATAATGCATTTTGGATTTTTCTGTATTTCCTAAATTTATTAAAAATTGCCACTTGGACTCCTTTTTGTATCAAGTGCAATGTGTACTTTGTAAACTTGCTCCATAAAATCTAAGATTCGTGACTATATAAAACCTGTGCATGTGATTTTTCCAACTATTATAGAAAACGTGTTGCATGTGTGCATATTGGCGTGTTCAATGTGTAGGGACACACTACAAATATTACACCTGCCTTCCATTAATGCATCATTCAGTAAGCCATTATCGCACATTATAATTAAATGCTTTCAAACATCAATTTCTTCGCTGATAATAGATTTTTCAAACACCAGCAAAAGAAATTTGCAGTTTTGTTTAGAAGAAGGCTCCAGGAATAAATAAGTATCATCATAGAATAATAGAAGCTTTCCGTGCATGACTTCATACTTATTTACATTCGATAAACACAAGATAAAATATAGGATATCTAAATTATCTAAAAAATGTCTAGACAAGGATTATGATATGATTCACAAATTTACAAAAGTTATAGGAATGAGAAACAATTGAAAAAAGATCTCTAAATGAACAACAATTAAAAAATGTAATGCCATTTGTTGTTTTTTATTAGCAAAGCTAAGCACACAGCGTTGTTGAAACGTGTATACAAATAACTTATTTCGTTAAACTGACACTCTTTTTAGGTTTTGTTAAATTATTTCGTTACTCTATGACAAATAATTTCCACAATGAATACGCCAGTCACTAGTAAACAGATATAACCAGAGATAACGAATACTGGTATGAAGTGATCCAACTGGAGCAGGTATGATGCATTCTCACCATCTACGAACATGTGATCCGAAATTTTATAAATTGAATCCCATCTACGCGCCAAATAATCCCAGATTCCGGTTTCGTACAACCGCGTAACATACCATTGAAACCGTTGTAGTTTAGGACTGGTTTTTCGAAAGGGGCTGAAACCGATTGCGATCCTTATTGGGTCGTCGATAAGGTGATAGTGGTGGCGGCTCAACTCCCTTCCAAGCGATCGAGTTGTTTTTCTAATCATGTATGGAAACCGTTCACAAATTTGTACCAAAGCATACTGGTATGGATCGTATTGCTGTGATTCGTTCCACGGAATAATTCTGGATGACAGTTCGGGTTGGTTTTTGAGGTACTCAAACATGTAGGGTTCAGTAACGATTATTGGTATATTGGATTTGATGAATTCGCGAAGATTTCTTGGATAACTTGGGAGCTGCGATAAGCCAAGATTAGATGTCAGCATTGCAGTGTAGTATTCGGTGAGCAAAAACATGAACATAATTTTCGCGATGGTCACTGGAGTATCGATCACCCTGTAGAAATTAGGGCATCTCGAATAGAGCTGCTTTTGCAAAATTACCTGATAGATGAAAAAGAACACTACTATTAGCAAAACTAACATCCAGAGATCGACTGCAAAAGACCATATGATTTGCTCGTGGATGATTCGCCTGTATCGCTTAGGGACAGCAATACACCACCGGTATTGATTAGGAAAATACAATGTCGAATACGAATATCTGGCGGGTGTGTCTATTTTTAACAAACGATAGGTTGCAAAGTCAACCGTATTATCCAACCACGGTTTGAACACGTTTACAGGAATTATTGTGTACTTGTACTTCACGTGCGTCGACTGATGCTTGGTGATGATGTCAATGAAGTCAATATCTAAACCAACTACCTTTTGCCCGCGAAGAAATGATAAAACAGGGTCTTCATAGCAGACCACTTTATAGGGTTTTCCGGACAGGTTCGCCAATCGGTCTGGGAACAGCACCTCTATCGAATCACTACTAGAAAGACGGACAATTTTGTCACCCAGTTGATTATACTGAACAATTTTAAGCCGATTAGAAGTAATGAATATATAAATGATATCGATTGTTCCTAATGCGTAGTAGGTTGCAGCTAAACTGTCCATATTAGCGTTAGGGTAATTATCACCATCATAGAGGACGATCACTTTTTTCTCCTTACCAATGAGGTTGAACGTTTTTTGTATTTCTACTGTTTCCTTGATTGGTTGCTGAGCAATTTTGAATGCTCTTTTACCCCGATTGTGGACAGCATGCATTACAATTGGGATGTACATCTCGCTCGGTTTGGTATAGTTGCGACTCACATCAAAATTAAGGAATGCGGTTGTAGTAACTTGTTGCAGCAATAGAGTTTGTATGTACTCCAGATGGTGTCCGTTAAAGTTGACCAATCCAACTGTTGGAGTTGCACATCTATGGCAGTGCAGCTCGTTGATGACACGAACAAGGAAATTGACCAACAGAAGTGTTGCAGACGAATACTCCTGTGGATGTACTTGTATTTGATCCATGTTTCAGCAAGTGTTGACGGAATGACGTTCTGCCTCAATGTGAAGCTCTTATATGACTCTATTCCTCCGGATCTGTCCGCTCAAATTCTTCAGTTTGATTGCTTATAATTACAACTCTCATATTCAATTATAACATCAAATGTGGCTCATGATACTAGGAAATAAGTGCTGAGAACATCACTTTTATTTTAAGAGCTGAGAGCTTTTACGAAAGTATTTAGTGAGTTTTTCCATTACATGACAAAGAACATATAATATGAAGCAATGGTCAGTGATGTTCAGCCATCGAAACCTCCATCCATTAGGGCTCAATTAAACTGCGCGAGATCCATCATTGATAATTTTCACATTATCATAGAAATTGATTTATCTTCTAAGGTCAAACAACGACAAGGTGGGCTAGGGGCAGCATTAAACGTGGAAATTGTGAAATGTTTACACACATTTTCTATCAGCTCTAATATCCCCTAATCAGATCACGTTTCACTAACAATCGTCAGGACCGAGCTTCCAATCCGCAGCGTGACGCTGCTTTACAACTGACCAGGCGCCTCCATCGGTAGCAACGAACTAAACAATGCTTGCCACAGAGCCGCTCTTCGTATATTGCATTGCATGCATTACCAGCTGTGCACTCTTCTCGTCTCACCAACACGTCTTTATTTTTGCTCACCCAATCCAGACTCACCAAATACTCCAGAACCGGCGAAGACTCGTGAAGCGAAAAAGACTCTTTCCGGCACTCCGGGTGTCCGCGGTGCAATGGTGTTACAGCCATCCCGAAGATGGTAGCGAAATTCCTACGAATCACCCCCGCGGATTCCATTTCCATCACCGAGTGAGCCACAAATTCAATCCACACGTCCACCAGCCCAGCGGAACCGACAGGAAAGAAGAATTCCAATGGAGAGCCGCAAAGTTAGCACATAAATCCCTCGATGTGGCTGGGGCCAGTGGGAATCCGTAGTGTTTTACTACCCCACGCGTGCTTCGGATTCCACTGGTCCATGATGCTGGTGTGTGTATGAATTTGTGACAGTAATTTATTTTATGTTACTTATTTACTTGCGCCAAGCAAACTCCAACAGACTGAAGGAAGAACCGACACAATTTTGTTGCATACGGAAGTACACATACGCTAAGTTGTTGCGATTTTACTGCAAAGATTTGACGCTAATCTGTTTATTTAGGATATGTTATATTGTTTTGATGTTGACTTATTTATGCATTATGTGTTTTGATTTACCTACAACGAAAAATACAATCAGTACATATTTTTGAATAAAATCCCAGCTACTGTTTTGAGTTTCATTAAAACTACTTTCAAAATGTTGGATAAGTTTATTTCATACTAAGGATGTCTCATGTACCTAATCCATATTATTCGAATCAAACTTTCAATATTCACAACCAAGCATTCCTAATCATTCATCATCGGCTCTTCGTTCCAAAACATGCCAAAAATAAACATAATTTTTCCTTTTACTACTTGCACATTAGGTAGTCCTTCAAATGGTTTGGTTACATTTCATTCCAGTGCCGTATTTTCAAACACCACCACACAAGAAAATGTGCATATAAATGAAAGAAAAATACCTAATCCATGCATTTGAGTTTGAAGAACGGCAAGCAAAGAGAACGCACGAAACTGATGACAGGTTTAGAAAAAAGCAGAAAACGCAGTAAAACTCTACACCGACAAATGTATTATCATTTTTCGTTTTCACTGCGCATGGAAAGCTTTTCCCTTACCCTCAGGTCGCTGCAGGCTATCGAGCGTTCAGGTTACTGGAAAGACCTCATGTCCTTCATTAAAGAAACTGAGAACGTTCCCTCAAGGGGACGTCGCGCTTTGGAAGGGTATTCAATTTATTTTAAGGCGCATTTGCGAGTAAATTCCCGACGAAACAATTACATCGTCTGTCCGCCACTGTGGTCTGGCGCAGTGTACATTAATGCTGTCTTTTAGCTTTCATGCTGCATAGTGTGCAATGTCGATGAAGACGAAAATGATGGGAGTGTTCCCAGGGTAAAAAAAACACGTCATGCACAGAGACGCACAAGAACAAACCCCGACTGCAGTAACGTCAACTTGTGAAATGTTAAGAAACCGCTCAAAAGAAAATCGGGTCTCGCCATGGAAATTCTGTGCTGAAGAAAATGACTGGAAAGTATTTTTGAGTGGGTTCAATTGTGCACTCTCTGATAACGACAAGCGCCATCATTGTCAATAAAAAAACTATTAGATAGAACATGGAGGATAAACTAGGTACATTCAAAATTTATTCTCCTAACATCAACAAGTAACAGAGTGCATTAATGATAATATATCCACAACGCCGGTTGTAGTTAGAAATGCAAGCATAGTCTGCCTGAAACGTGATAATGGCACAATTACATTAATTACATTCTATCCTGATTGATTTTAACGGAATCAGAAAGCCACAAAAACCGTGTCCCTTATCAACATTCAAAAACTACCAACATAAACCCCAAGTAAAGTCCATATGAGATTGCGTTTGAATTCAAACATGCGAGTCGCTAGGGCGAATTCTGGATGTTGATTTAATGAATCTGCATCACAGTGCAGTGCTTCATTAATATCACTGTTCGTGTCAATTAAATCGCGTTAAAAAACTGTACAAGAAATCTGGTGAACGGTCGCGAGAATAAAAATCACTCGCAATTGAGGTGAACGCGTGCATATGGAAATATGTCCCCAATGTCAAAATGAGGTCTCGTGGTGCACACGCATCAACTCGGAACTGATATTTCAGTTGTAAATTTATTTCCTCTTGGATTTTAACAAAATATCTTTCCCGGGACTTAAAGCATTTATTGGCAAGATAATTTGCATCCAACTATTTATGCTCTTCCAATCATCCAACTGTTTGCATAAATCATTCACATTCATTTAAATTTATTTGTATTCAAAATACATATTTTATATGGACATTTTTGTGCATGGTATTCCACCATATATTTTGAATTGATTTCAGTTGATTGATATCAATTGTAGCTGAAAAACGTTAATGTTGCCTAATGTAAGCATTACTGATTTCCTCGCTATCATTTTGCATAATTATACAGTTTATTATTGAGCATTTTTCAAACCGTTTTTATGTACCTAAACATTGATTCTAGTTCATTTGATGGCCACTATAAATCATCCAATTAACAAACGCATGGACCGTTGCCTCCGAAAACGAACTATGCAGATGTTGGTATATTCATGTAATGTTTAATTGACCAAGCTTCCACCGGTCTGTAATGATATCCTGCTACATTACATTAAAATCTGAATCGAGTTAGATCGAATAATGAACCTAATGTTAAAAAAGGTATCCGCACACTAGCACAAGGGATGAGGACTAATTTGCTGATAAATTAATAATTTCCACTTAAAGGCAATAATTGCCGGTTTTTCCGGGTTGTTACGTGCAAATTGAATGTACCTGGTGCGCTCAGTGGACTTGGATCGAGTTAGAGGGAGGTTTTCACAACCACAACATTCCTCCCTCTCGTTAAACAGTTTTCGTCCCTCGTCCATGGAATGGAATGTGTAGACTGCATGTGCTTGGAAAGTACCCGAATATTACAGTCCAGTTTTATGGTTTCCATCGATGAATTTCACGATTTTGTCAATTGGTCAGGGGTGTAAACACAAGTATCAATATTAATATCAATAAAGAATTCAATTGCACTAAGCTGCATTGCTAGGGAAATGCTGTGCTGGCTGTGCAAGCGAGGAGTAGCAATTTGCTCGTGGAATCTTTGATCTTGTTTGATATTTGCCCGATAGTGCTGGGAACTGCGTGCAGTTTGCCTGTTTGAAAATCATGTTCAAGTGTTTCCTTTCATACACATAGGACCACAATGCACACCACCAACTCCCCCCAGGGTGCAGTTTAGATGCATATTTCTGCATGCTTGCTTTCCATTCGCTAGTTATATGTTGCAAAAGCTGACCTCAATTTCCTGATTGTTGCTGAGTGACTTTCTCCGAGCGTTGGGGACGCGGATAACCTCCATGGAGCGAGGAAATGCGGAAAGCATAAAAGCCCTTTGTTTGTGTAGTCACTGTCACATAAAACTCGATTACCGTGCGCTCATTACCATGCAAATGGCCGATGAAGCTTTCGGGGTGCATTGTTTTACCCTATGCTGTGCTCGTGTACCTGCCCCCTTGGCAGATATCCATTTTCCGTATAAATCCATATTGCTTTGAAAACCGCACCCCTTTCAATCCATCGGCTCATCTGGTGTTTTCCGATCGTTGGAAAATGTGGATTCTACTGCCACGGGGTTTGAAATGTTGACATTCGGAAGGAAATCATAACGGCAAATTGTACCAAGCGAAGGTTGTACACTCACACGAGAACACGGAAAATTTTCCAAAAACGCTCACACACTCGCGCACACCCTCAAACACGCAGCCACACACATGTGTTATCGGCGGAAAATGGAGAAAATAATTCGATTGTTCATCGCAACAACTGCCTGCCACGCTTTTCCGACCGACAGACGGTCGACTGTTTTCGTTGGAAATTCGCTTTTCCCGCCGCCAATGTTTCACCTAATTGAGTTTCGCGGAGTGTGCGTCACACGAGGACAGATTTTGCTGGATTGCGTCCGGTTTTTTTTATCGTTTTTCGAACCATTTTCATCCACCGCTGTCCGAAGCTAATTATCACCTCGGAATCCGCGGCATCGAGTGGAACCCACGCGCACATGACCGCATATTAAATTTAAACAAACACCATTCAACGACCTCATTACGGTTGCGCATGTTAACACGCGACCAGATAGTGGAAACGGAAGTACATCAACAATTGGCACTTCGTAGACGATGCATATTGATATTACTGTAGCCTTCCAATTGGCGGATAAGTTATCATTCAATCAGGCACAAGTTTACTGTCACTGTACAAACGAACCATAAATAAATGTTTCTACCTACCATCTTGTCGATCTGGGTCGAGTATGTTTTCAAATTAAAACACACATACGATGCCGTAACAGTACGCGAAGAAGCAATTCAGCTGAAATTGGGGCACATTTCTAAAAGCTGTTCAAATATGGAGGAAATGTTGGTTAACTCGTTTGTTGTTTACACAAGCTGACTCCTCAAAGAATGGTTTGGACATTATACATATTCAAAAGTCTGTACAAAGTTTTAAAAATCAGCTATAAAAACATTATTTGAAGCAATGTAAGTTTATTATAAATCAATTTTTGTTGAGCATAAGTAACATTACTTTCAAAATATTTACCCGAATTTTTCACTCTAAGTTTTACTCTTATATTTAACGTAACATCGCATTGTCAATAATATCATTCCACACATATGCAACAGATCATTCCTCTGGCGCTAAATGAACGTAAAATTGAAAGTATCTGACAATCGTTCGCAATTCTTCTGAGATTCAAAAACAATTTGTCTGGATCACCAACAACTTTCTTGAAATTGTTAAGAATTTTGAATGTTTGATTATTTCATCAAACAGGCATTGATTTCGGGGGATTCCAACGATCATTTAGAGAAAATGTTGGATTTCTTTTAGTTTTCTTGTCAAGAGCTGCGGATTTATTGTGAATATTTCGTTTGCATAATTGGTGTAACATTTCCCTAACTATTTACATTTTTTTGAGATTCTTCAAACTCCCCTAACAACACTGCGTGTACCCATGATTTTATTGATTTGATTTTAACACGCGTCCCAACAGCTCGGTCATCTTCAACTTCAACGTTTCTATCGGCAAAACTTCTCGTGCTTGCTTATGTTGAATCTCGTGGCCCGAAGCTTCGACAACGCCTTCGTAAGACGGAACCGTCCGCCGAGCCAAGTTCTTATACACGCTCGGAAGACTTTCCTGAAGGAACCCACCGAAATCTGTAAGTCTGGAGCTCGGTCGTGCCTTCCGCGTAGCCGGTGTGCAGGTTGTGGTGGGTAGCTGACCCAAGGACGGGTTGATTAGAGCCGCCAGTATCACTACCAGGAGACAGCCAACGAGCAAACTAAGACCACGTGAAAGCGCAACCATTTCTGCAGCCAAAAACGCATAGAAAACGGGGAACTGGAACCGTTGACAATGTTGCCAAATGCAGCTTCACTGACCGCCGAGCACACTGTACGAGCAGCGTCTTAATGAGAACAAACTGATCCGTTCACCTAACGGGATGGTTTTACGCTACCGCTGCCAGAGGCAGCACAACATCTTCTTTTATAACAACCTTTCTGGCAGTAACAGTGGAGCAATGTGAGAGAATGCAGGTTGCATCACCACCTATAAAGATGCACCACCTGTCCCCACACAGTGGTTTAGCTTTAACAATCAAACCCTCCAGCATAACAAGCGCCAAGGGTATCACAACGCGCATCTTACGAAAAGAGCCAAGAAAGAAAGCAGTAAAAAGAAACACATCTAAACTGGAGACAATGTTACCAAACAGTCACAATGCGCCAGAGTTCATTCGTCATTCGCCCGATAAAACGAGAGTAAAACCACCTTCTTGTTTACGACTGAGATGTTATCTCGAAACATACCAAAGAACAGTAAAGTTTGCTAGAGGTACTTTTTCTAATTCCAATTCTTACAAAAGGGGTAAAAATGTTCGTGCTTTACGTTTCAAGCCTTTCAGAAATCGTCGTGAAGAAAATCTTCTAAGCAACAACAAGAACGAAAGCCAAAGAAACAATAAAGACAGAATGGCGCATTTGTGTACAAGGAAAAGAGTTTTGCATGACAACAACCATTAAATTACGTTACCGTTTGTTTCGGTTCTACCACGGTATGCCGTGTAAGCTGGCGAGGAATGGAAAACCAAAAGAGGCGAGTAGAAAACCGACCAACAACGACCGCCGACGGTAGGTGGGGGTGTATAATTTAAAGCGTGCGAAGAAACAGTGTCAGCGAACAAATCACGCACATCCGGTTGGTGGTTCTTCGTGGTTTTGACCAAAAAAAGTGTAAAAGAAGCTAACTCCTTTGGTAAAGCGAGGCGTGATAAAGAAACGCCATTCCAAGATGCTACAATCTAAACGATCGGTTCTATGCTTGCTTGCTCAACACGGTCTTCCAAACGGCCCTTTTTTGCCATTATCCCCCACTTCTTGCCATGTTGAAATTACAAGAAACTGTTAATCATTCCGGTCGCGCGGAAAGACAGAAAGACACGCAAATTGTTTGTCGCAGGATGGCACACGCGCCACCAACCGGGGACGGTCGTTTGATTGATGATGGATTTGAAGCGATTTGGTTGGTGTTTGGAAAAAAACGGTCGACCAGCCAACTGGCCAGTCAACTTCTTACGCCTCCCACCACTCTCTTGAAAAAGTACTAAACATTAAATGTGATCACACGGCTGTTCGGGCAGCCCCTTTTTCCGACGGAGCAATTAGAAACGTGCCTAATTGGAAATTGATTGCTTCATCAGCGAGCAAATGGGGGCGCGTTGTCGATGACGTGGGGAGTCCTCCAACGTCAAGCAACCGATAGTGTATCCGAATTTGGTTGTTCTTTCGATGATTCTTTCCTAGGGTAACCGGTTCACCCCTCACCCAACGGAATGGAACACAAAGCAGGTACTTATGAATGGAGAAACATCAATCCCACTGAAACAGAAGAATGGTGCCCATTTTCGTTAAACATTGTAAATGTATATTAATCAGCAAACATTGTATCAAGAGCAGGGGATTTCGTTTTGATTAATGATCGTTCGGAAGACGAACTGTTAATCGGAAAAGTAGGCCACGTTAATGCTATTCAGGATTAAACTCTGTGGTTCTTTCTTTTAATCTTCTGCTGCGCTGAAAAACTTTTTAGATTATCACTCAACCAGGACTGCGTGCAACGCCATGTTGAATTTTTCCCATTGTATGAGCAACCAAATTCCAAACCAACTGTACTTTTACCAAATTATCATCCCAGAGTCCCCGGTAGGTCGAATAATCAACCGCAACGAGCCGTGTACTGGCCAACATTAAACGCAAAAATCGGGGAGAAACCGTCCCAGGAGCGGAGATCCGAATCGGTCGGTTGGAAAATTGGGTAATTATTTTACGCTCTGCACAGCATACACCTCGCGCCGTGCCGGAAACGGAAGCAGCGGCTGCACACTGGGTCACGTGCCGAAAAGCAATTGAAAGTTTTGCATCTCGTGTGTCGGTTAGTGATCCGGGAAAGCAGAAAATAAAAATAGATACAGTGATGAGACCGTGTTCGAGAGGATTTGTAGAGAGGAGATCCAAAGGGTTAAAGTTTGGCCGCAGCTAGTACGTTTTATGATGCAACGTGCCAGTGTTTTAGCGACTTAGTTCATGGTCTTTCACAAAGGACGAGATATAACTGGATCAAGTTTAAACAATTATCGTGTTGAATTTTATTTTAACTAGTCTTGTATTCTGTACAAGTATGTACTCTCACAGTTGACTTTTATAATTATTATAAATCGACATTCTCATTTTAAACGACTTCTTTGGTCAAAACGGATTTCCAAGTTCTTGACAGCACAAACATAATTAAATTGCGTTTTCATATGAACCATATCTACACCGTCCCAACACCGTAGACGACGCATTAACTGTAATATCGATCAAGCATGCTCGGATGGTTAAATTGAGTTAGGTGGAATTCAATTTCAAACTCATATGGTACCGATCCAAATCACCCATGAAATGAGAATTCTTTGATGTAACATTAAATTTACGTTCATTTAATTGGTAGAAAACGATCGTGAGTAATATGTGGTTTTTATTTCCTATGAAATAGAAAATTGTTTAATGAAAATTAAAAGTTTTTTAAACTATTGAATTATAAAACCAGTCCAATCTCCTGTTACTAAAACCTCTGTGAGATATGGTTTGATTAATGTAGGAATTTTGTTGGATTGTGTTGCGTATATTCTAGTTATGACCTGCCTTTTTATTTACATAGTTTTATTGCACTGCTCAAGTTGTTTTTTATTTGCTTATTGCACACTTCTTTCCTTAAACTTGATCATCGCAATATGCCTGGCATTGACGCTTGAATCAATGACTTTTCCAACTGCAATCTGCACGCGTATACAACGTCCACGGCGAACAACGGAACCAATTGATTTTTATGGTACACGTGGTTGCACTTTGCACCTGCACCATCCCCACCAGCATCGCAAACCTTCAGACTCCGTTCGGCAAACAGTTTACGCGAATGTTGAACCGGAAGCGTGGTGATAAAAATACAACATAAAATGCATAAAACCATCCCTCGCGCCACCGGTCTTGACGGAATAAGCTGCACACAGACGTCCCACAACACCTGATGGGGATAAAGTTGCAACGCGACTTAAACCAGCCAGCTCATGTTTAAATTCATGAAAGGAAACCTACATTTTTAGTTTGCAAGCTCGCTGTGCTGGCTCAAAAGGGTGCGAGCAGCACACGGTTTCGAAATGACGGAACGTGGCAAAAGTTGAAGCATAAAGAGCTTATAAAAATGAACATAAATCATGGCCCATGGGCGAGGTGTGGGCCGGGTCGGGAGAAATAGTTTTCCCAAATCAAGTACCTCCAACGGTTTATTCAAATGCAGCCCGGGTGAACTTTTATGCATAAATTTGTTTCGTTCATCAATTTCAGACTTTTCTCGGCGAGAAAACATAAAGTTGCTAATCGTTGCCATTTACCTTCACGGTTGCTTTCGCGAAAATTAACTACGTAGAAAGTTGTAAAAATTTCTAATAAAAGGAAGAATATAGCAAAAGCTTCGCAATGAATATTCAACACCAAAAACTACACTCACAACCCTAGTTTAATCAAACGAGCTACAAGTTGAACTACCTTGCCCGCTTCACATCGTCTACCAGCTCTGCCAGAAACCATTGCCAATGATGAAACCATACCGAAATGGTTTAATTTTTAAACTCAAGCTCCTGGAAAATGGGGGGTAACGATTCCAATTTGCCACGCAGCTCGAATGCTAAGCTGAAGCGAAGGAAGAATAAAATTGAATCAAAATTTGTTCCCTCCCTCGAACGGCATGCGAAAATGTGGCCACACTTCACCGACTTATTTTTCGCGACGCGGCGAAATCGTTTTCCTAGCGTCCGACGCCAGAGCGACACGTTGAGGAAAAAGCGTGAAAAAGCTCTTAGTTCTGCTAATAAATTTTACGAATTTATCCTTTGGCTCGAACCATTTTAAGGGGGGTGAACCACTACCCTACCTGGTACATTTTCCCCCCTGCACGAAACTGTTCGTACGTAACCCTATCTACCCTTCGAGAGTGAGGTGATTACGATAAAGAGTATAAAAGGTGAAACTTTTTTCTCAAGACGAACACGGGCACGTGCAGGATGACGATGCGTATTTCCGTGCACCCGAGACCCGATAGGAGGAGGCAAATGTACAAAACTCGTTATCATTCCCGAAACCGTGCGAAAACGTGACAACACTCGTACAAAAGTATTTTACAAGGAAGAATAACCGTAGAAGAAAATGGAAAGAAAAAAATGCAAGTTCAGCTTAAGAATAAATAAAAGTATCTTTATGCGTTACATTTTGTGAAGTCATGGTGTTTTGTCGGGAATGGAGCAATATTTATTCAGTTACAGGAGTTTTCTTTTCCTTCCTGCTCGTCAATTTCAACTGCCAGTTTTTCCATGCAAAACTCCTCATACGCTGTAGCCGGAAAGGCACCATCATTCAAGCTGTCCGGCGTCAGCTGGAAACGGAAATCGTTTCGACATTAACATTCAGCTTCATTTCTCCATAATCAGAGTGATTATGCACTCAAGCGAAACATTTCCCCGTTTTCGTGGGTAAGTAGATAATTTAACGCAATCGTTCGATTCGCCAATCATCCCCTAATTAGGGTTAATAAACCGTGCAAATTGAGAGAAAAATATAAAGTTTTCATGTAAAAAATTTCACTAAAGATATGAACTATCTTTAAGCATTTTTGCAACCTTTTTCTTGAAAGAAAACTCCAAACCTCGAAGCTAATTATAAACCGAGTGACATCAATTTGGATATTCCATTAGAGCATCAGTATAATCGTTTCACCACTATCGATAATTATCCAAAAGCTGTTTAATATTCGATGGTCAAAGATTCTGCTTGCATTAAGTACGCCTTGGGCACAAAGCGGAAATATACGAAAGAAAACGCTTAGCGGAATAAAATTGCTGCCGGAAAACCGTAGCCGTAATAAATCTTTCCAAATGAGTCGGTGATGGTAAAAATTGCTTTGAAAGAATTTCGCCCGAACATCACATTTTCCGAATCAATCCGCTTTCAAATCACTTCCATGTCTTGAAAGATTTTCAAACTTGACTATCCATGCACGGTGCCAATCTTTTCGTCTGGCCCTTACCGTTTCTGATAGAATTAAAGCGATTCAGTTGTTCAGCCTCAACGATAGTGGAAAAGAAATAAAGTTTTTCTTCTCGGCAGAATTTATCATCATTGGCTCGAACATAAGCCGGAAGTTTTTGCCATCAAATCTTCCTTAGGCAGTTGGACTTAGTAGTAGTGTTCATTTCGATACCCTGCCATCCGTACCCGTATCGTATTTCCCTCGGGAAAGAACAAACAATTGTAAAACAAATTTGCTAAGGGCATGTTGCGCCAAGCCTTCCAAGATTTCAGTTCGATCTTGTTCGTTGTTCTTCGGAGGGATTTTCTGCTGCCGTTCCCAATCGACAAACCGAGTGGATGTACCAAGCAGTAAGAAAGCTGATGATTTTTCATCCTTGTTTTCACTCGAATCCATCATGTCATCGATAGCTTGAACAGGCCCGAACACTTCTACTACAGTCGAACGAATTGCTTTGCATTTCTCATATGACATGGGCAATCTGTTTCCTTTTTGTTTAGACGATCGTTTCATGACTTTTGAAATCGTTTGTTGCGATATTTTTTTCACACAGGGTATGCTCAATATAAGGAAATTAAATAGTTTTTGAATAGAAAATAACCATATTTGAAAAAGGTATAAACGCCTTTAAAATCTTCTGTTTTGTTATGTACATACAGTAAATAACGTAACGCGTATAGCCTTTTGTACACTGCTTCCAGAAAACTCTATATAAAGAATGAATATATTATTTTGTAAGATTCGTCAAAGCCAGATTTATTGATTTTGAGATGATACCATTCGACTTGAACAAAAAAACAACGCTTGCCAGAGTTCCACGTATTCAATCGAACAGTTCAAAATCATACATTTTCTATGAAACCCCATTCGCCTGAAAGCTAAAGAGATCGAAACGAACTCATTTAACACCGATAGATATGTAAAAAGGGCAACGAAAAGGGACATGAAGGTACCGATGCGCGGATAAAGCAGAACGTAAATCATCCCTGGACGTAAATGACAATATATTGCTTCGTTTGAACTGAAACCGTAATGAAAATTTCATAAAATATGTAAAACCCATTCTCGGTTGACAAAAGGTCGTCGGAAAACCTCCTCGCATGGATGCTGTGTAGCAACTTCGAGGATCCTTGTACCCGTGAACAAACCGAACCGGAGCATCGGGATCGAACCGGATACAAGTATTTGGTAGCAATAAATTTTTGATACAACCGAAATCACCAATCGACACCGGACGTGTTGCAGCAAGTTGCCCTTGGTGTCATCGAAGCGTCGCCAAAAAGGTATGAATTTTTAATTGGATTTAAACTACCACGGCAGTTTCTAGAGTGGCTTGTAGCAAATTGAAAATTTGAATTCAGTGCTTGTGTCAGTTTATGAAAATCCGAATCCCCACACTGAATCGGTCGATTTGTATTTGCTAAAATATGTATTCAAAGCACATTAAAAAAAATCAAATAATGGCAGAAACTTGGTATATCTAAAATTTAAAAGAAATAAGCAGTAATACCAAATCAAAAACACAATAGTAACGTTTTGTTACTCAAAGGAACAATAAAAAAATACAAGTAGCATCGAATACAATATAATCTGATATATTCCTTTTGATCAGTTTCATTAAATCTGTTACCTTTACGGATTGTTTTACAAGCAGAATTATCTATTTGTAACGAGCATCAAATATGCGTAACATGATATGATTTAAATTCTGCTATATCTACGTTTACTCAACTATTTTCCAATATAGGATGCTACGCCAAAAATAGATAGTTGTGCCTAAGACCGGCAAGGTACAAATTAAATGCCAACGACATCCACAAAAAACCAATTTTTCCTCCGCGATGAAACAGGAGTGATGTCAAGAACGAGAGGAGGAAAGATTAAAAAGGAAACCAGGCAAACCGGCACACCCGAAAACGAACGCCACACATATTTCATGTGAGTTTTCATTTGAATGGAAATGCAATAAATATTAGACAACCGTGGTGTTATCCGCTTTGCCTGCGATCCCAATGTTGGTGAAGCGGCATGGCATGCAGGAGTCGCTGCACCGATGCAGGCCCGGTAAACGGAAAGGTGCCGAATTCAGCGAGGTTCATGCAAAATGGAAAACGAGTTCGGAATCTAACCATAACAAAGCCCAATTGGCACGGCAGAAAACTTCTACTTTCGAAACTGAAAAACAAAACTGCTATAAAACCGGTACAACTGAAGCAACAGCACCATGAAATTTCGGACCAGTTATCGTTACCCTCCGTTGGGTTCGTATCTAAACCGATCCAAAATCGAAAAGCGTGAAAATGGTGGCAAAATAGAACGGCACTTCGGCGTGGCAATAAAAAAAACACGTGAACATACGAATAGCTCTTCAGCTAGGGGGTTATTTTTTAAATGTCCAAACTGCCGATGCGAAATTGCAAAACTAGCCGGTTGATTTAAATTGTTGCAGCAGCGTGGTGGAATGTTTTAGTTATTCATCTAAAAGCGTGCAAAAACTAACAAGCATGAAATAGCATATTCTTTTGGGCATAATTTTTATTATTATTTGGCGAGTGGCGTAGTATCATCCTTATAAACTTTGTTTCAAAAACAGTTGCTTGGTTATATTGAAGGACTTGTTTAAATAAGATTTTTATATGAAGAGTTATTTCACTTGGATGCAATCAAAGCAACCAACAGTTTTGCAACAGTAATAGTTTATCATAGTACCAGGTCGAATTAAAATTCTCAAGCAAAAATAGAAAAACTAGTATGACCAGACCAAATCTTCTTTGAAGGTCTTTTCGTTTCCAGTTATTACGCTCTGACCATGTGTTCAAAGAGCAGAAAATGGTTCTAAAAGTCGCCCACATCGTCATCTCTATTATCATCGTCATGACCTGGAGCTCGGTAATGTTTGCTGCTGGATTCACTTTCTTGTCACCAGTCCATAACAAATGGCCCGCCATCGGCCGTATCGACGAAGAAGTAACTCACCGCCACCACACGATGTCGGAAGCTCTGGTAGAAACGCTAATTGAAAACATGTTTCAACCGGGAAAACGAACACCTGAAGCCAACGGTGCCGCGTCGAGAAAATGCTACCGTTTTCCTTGGTGGTCACAACTAACCGACAGTCGATTGATTGAGTGCTTTATGGTGCGGTCTCCTTGCAACCGGACGAATTGCACCGTCGTCTACGACCATTATGGCGGCGGAATGGAGTGCAATTTCGCATCCCACTCAGCCGGCTCCTGCGAAGGGATAGTACAGTGGAATCAATTGACGTATGGCGCCTGGTTGTCGTATGCCGGTAGGTTGTCCTCCATCCCGACGTTGATAATGAGCGTAGAGAAGTTTCCGGGAATTAAAGATCATTTGCATCCTACACAGTTTACGTTCCAGCCATCGAGCGTCCTAGGGAAGATGTTGGCGTTCTGGGAAATTGCCCCAATGGTAACGGTACCGCTTCAAGTCGTAGCCGAGGCAACTTGAGCGAACAACCATCTTTGAAGCAAATTTGTGGTTTACATTCAACGCCTAAGGGCGGGGGCGTGCTTACCGAACAGACAACGATAAACGATGGTGAAAGGCACAACGAAGCATCCTGTAACGCACACGTGATAGAACGATGTTTCCAAAACCAATCCCAGTTTAAGGTTCAAGTTGAAAGACTCATCCGTACGACGAATGAAGGTAACAGTTCAAAGAGACTTTGGAATACATTCAAAACTGAAAACAGTTTCAATCAATGCAACATTGAGCTGCGCGCAACGGTGCCACCATCGTCGAAGGTCGTATCTTCAAAGCATGATGGAGTATTTCTCCCCGCAAATCCCCCAAACGATACGTTTCAACAAGCCGAACCTCTGGGACGTATCCTTCCCTCAAAGGAACCATCAGTCGCAAAGTTTGTTGATAAGTTTCAAGCTTTTCAAAAGTGGGACTCTCACTGTTTCGCCACGATGATCCAATGCACGGCGGACCTGTCCCACGGGGAGCACCCGAAAGGACAAGTCGGTGAAGTATGGCCCATAAATGAAACCATATCCTTCGGCAACACGACTGGTAAAACAAAAGAAGGTAGGATGAGTGCTGCCTTTCGACATGAGGCACGTGTGTGTGTCCCCGAGAGAGTCCTAAAGATTGATGGAAGCTGTTTGTTTTCTTCGCAGAATATAGAAAGTTGTATAACTGCGACGAAAGCCCGCATGGACGAATCATCGGCGGGATGAACGCCCGCTCCGGCGATGCCCCGTTCATCGTGTCTCTGCGCAATCTGGCTCACGAGCGTCGGTACGGATTTGGATCCGGACTGTTCTGCGGTGGGTCGTTGATTAGCGCCCAGCTTGTGCTTACCGCAGCGCACTGCTTAAGTACCTCGGCGTCCAACATCGGCCTGGTGGCCGGCGTGTTGAACCGTTACGATCGCTACGCCCCGATGCAGATGCGTCGGGGTTTCCGCTACCTTCTCCATCCACACTTTGACCCAAAACCTCTGCACGCCGACATTGGCCTAGTGGCCGCCAGTAGTCCATTCGACTTGGAGAGCAGCCCGAGATATGTGCACCCGATCCCACTTCCGGCCCGGTCCCCCGGCGAAGGGTGGCACCAGTGTACCATCTTCGGCTGGGGTCGCACGCGGGAGGGAAAAAAACGTTCCATTCCGGTGTGTCTGCAGCGGGCGGACGTGGCCATACTGGACCTGGCGCAGTGTAATCGCTCCGTTAGTGAGGTCAAAAACGTACCGGACGGTGCGTTCTGTGCCGGCAGCTTCCTGGGTGGTATCGACTCGTGCAAGGGGGACTCCGGAGGTCCGCTCGTTTGTAACGGTACGCTTTATGGAATCGTTAGCTTCGGCTGGGGCTGCGGGCGGCCCGGGCTGCCCGGTGTGTACACGGATGTGTTCCGATTCCGGCCATGGATTGAAGCGTCCATCGATTCCGACACGCGAACGTGGAGTTCGCTCGCTGCCCGCGTCATTAACCGTGAGCTTCGCTGGGGAACTGTGACTTGTGTCGTCGTTGGGTTTATGGCGTCTCTTTATGTTTAACACCATCGAAATAAAATCATCACTTAGTGGACTATGCCTTTCTTCCAATTGTGTCGTAAAAGTGTTAATGCCATCGGCAGGGTTCTTCAAACGTATAACTAGGAATTGACCTGCAAGAATGATCGAAGATAAATAAATAGCCACACTCACTGTAACCGTTAAGTGTCACCATGCATTTACAGCAGGAAAGTCTTTTTTTATTTCTCCTAAGAAAGTTCACGCGACACCTATCGGTGGCAACGTTTACGTTTTGCGTCACAATAACACAATGTGGGTTAGCTTCGTTAGCCTCCCTCGCCCGCTTGAGGCGTAGACGGTTCCCTGTTTTTACGGGCCATGAGAGAAAATTATGGGGAGATGAAATTTTAAGAGCACCCGCCCATACCGGAGCGGCTAATGATATTTATAGTCTAATTTCGCTCAGTTAGGGTGCAATTTAGTAACCTTCACTTCGGCTTCAACTATTCCACTTAATTAGTTTTTAGTTTTATGACTACCAACAAGGGCAGCTGCCACTCCTGCACACCGTCTGACCCGGAATGGGTAGAAGTGTTTGCAGTGGGGTGGCTCTTATGAACCACAGAAACTAGCAAACAGTACACTATGTTGCCGCGGGAAGTGGAACAAGTTCCTGCTACCTTATATATTGTTGGTCCTCTGGACGGAATGGTGGTGCCAGTGCGGACCGAAATGGATGTTGCGACGGCTGCCCATTCTCTCCTGTTGCAAAATCCTGACCCTCGGCTTCGTCACCCAACACTGCGCTGTGTGCACATGTTTCAGTGGTTTAGCACCTTCCAACAATGGCACAACTTGGGAGTACTGGGAGCTCCCACACGGCATCTGCCATGGCTATTGTTACGGTGGATGTAGATCTTCGGAGGGCGACAAGGAGGTAGAAAGAATGCAATTTGGCCGTGGGAGAAGTTGCAACGGTGTACACCCTGGTGAAGTGTTTCATATCCGGCTGGCGGCCAGACGATATGTTTGGAAGGAGTACAACGAAACACTGGACCGGTGGGTTACAAGCCAGTGCTCTCCTGAATATAATTTCTTACCCCAAGGCACAGCGCACAGTTGTTCGGTGGCTCGATTCGGTTGGATGATTCTGTTGGTCTACAGTCCACAACGCACGTCCATGGTCCACGAGTCTAGACATCGAGCTCGCTGGAGAACTCGCAAGAATTCACACAACCAGCCACGGGATGTGGGTAGATGGCGTTTTGATCATGCATATTTTATTCCCCGCTCCAAGCGCTCCGCTGCTAACTTCAGAGAGTCGGGAAAACCACGCCACTACAACTCGTCAGCCATTCGGGGATGCTGCTGATGATGATAGGCAACGATTTGTGACACAAAAAGCTTCCACTCCCGAACGGGGGATTTCGGTCCATCCGGAGAGCTGCCGCTTATGAGGCCACCAAGAACCGACCGGTGGAGTGGTGCTGGATGTTCATAATTTATGCTAAAGAGCCTTTCCCATCAACGGTTCGGTGCGGTCAACATTCCACCAACGCTCTCGGCGATACATACGACCGGGCAGTTGCGTCGATGCGTCCTGCCAGGAATGTGGCGGGGACTACTTCTCTGATTACGCGCACGTCTTCCCTTAATCTTCTTTGGAGGGACAAGAAAACTGGCGAACTTCATAGAGGAACGCATCTGACCAGTCGACTTCACCTTTTCCAAAACGCTTTGATGTGATATGCGCAGACATAAGAAGTCCTGAGCGAGCTGCGGAATGTTTGTGCGAACTTCTGGCATTCGGGAGCGATGTAAAATTGCGAAAACATGTCTGGCATAGTTACTGGTAGTTAACACACGCCGGCGGGTGAAAGGAAAAGATGGAGCCTTAACTCGGCGGGGGGCAAGTAATTCAACAGACCTCAACTGTCTCATACCGTTCGCTCAACACTTGAAATTCTTCAAGGTTACCACTGGCGCAGGAATCCACGGGGAAGAAAGTTACAAGCAATTCTACCTCCAAGGACACATTCTCGGAACTGCAAAATCCCTTTGATGATGCGACATTCTTGTGACTTTATGCTTACTTGTGATTTTGTTGTTTTTTTCACATTTTCTGGCTCTCTTCACTTCTTCATTTCATCCCAAAACGCTATCGAAAATTTACTCCAAAGAATTCCACCCACCAGTTTCCCGGAGGGACCCGGTTTCATTGGGGTTTGCTCCACAGATGGATCGATTGGCGGGCAGACTCTGGTTTCAACCGAAGGGCGCCCAATGAGCGTTGCGTTGCTTCCATCCAGTTTGGTTAAACCAGCCTCTTTCTTCACCGAATCATGTGGCTGTGAGCCCATTTGAGGAGTCAATTTAAAGGATTGTTGTAGGTGTACTTGAATATTTTATCATCGGTCTAGCCGTGCCGCCCGCCCTCTCCACAGCGGTGGTTCTTAAGGTTTGAGTGTCCTCTACCCGGGGCTGGATATGGGCACGTTGCCAACTCCGTGCCTCCTGTTGGGGCCAATCACCCTCAGCAAACATTATTACTGTTTGCTGGCGCGTTTGCTCAACTGCTCTACAATGTCTATAAATCTAAGAAGGTCTACCGAAGGTGCCGCCTTGAGAGGGTGTCGGAGTGGTGGGAAAACGAGTGTCCTTGAAAGGGCTTTGCAATTTGTTGCTATTGAGGGGCGTGTTGGTTTTTCTTTTTCTCCGATTTATACCCCCCCAAAATCCAAAGCGCCGCCCTTTGGCGCGAACGCAGTTCTTACGCAAATTTCTTTACTCGCAGTGCTTTTTTTTTTAATACGAACTGGTAAATTGTCTACTTTCCTTTATTTGTCGAAATAAAAAGAGCAATTTACACTCCACGCGACGGGCGAAATGTTTGCACACTTTGTACACGCTGTCGGGAAGTAAACCGAACTGCAAACAATCGTCTCGAATGGAACACTCGTTTGGGGGGCGGGGGACGAAGGCGATGGAATTCAATTTGAAGAAACAAATCACACTTCCGGTGAGTACGATATTTAACTATGCTCCTGTGCCGTGTAGATGCGCGGAGGGACGTTAAATGGAATTCCCATTTTCACAGAGCGCTTCACAAGAACTTTCTTTGTCTGCATCCGATTCAAAACGAAGTGCAAAAATACACACACACACACACACACCGACACTAAGAATTATTTTATTACCTCTGCTTTCTTTTCCATATTCTTAGGAAAAGCTAAGTGAAAATGTTCAACGAAAAGATCTGCTTGGGGTTTTTTTTGTTTTGTTTTTGGATCGATTTTTCACTTCCAAAAATGTCCCGGAATGCTCGGAGCAAACGATCCGGCGACAGAGTATCGCCAAAATAAATCGACCACGGGAGAAGATCGAACCGGAGATGACGGAGCCTTCACGGGGAAGCAAAGCACCATTATTGTGGTGGAGGAGCGCGGCTGACTAAACGGAAGGAACGGGTCAAAATGAAAATTGAATTCCTTTGCGTCAGCGCAACGGGACGGGAATCCTGGCGCGTTCCCGGCGGGAAAGCTGGCAGCGGTTTATTATGCTTCGCTGTCATTTCGTTTGCTACGTTTGCAGTTTGCACAATTCATTACGATGTTTGTCTTTGGTGGCTGGTGGGCTGGTTTTTCCTGCTTCTCCATAGGTTCACACCATGGGGAATGATTTTTGAATGTAATTTCCTCACCTTTACTGCTTTACTTCGTACGGCAAAATTGAACGAAGCGAGAGTAACAAGTGGAAATAGGATGTGTTAGGTGAGGAGCTAAATTGGAAAAGATAAATGCATGGGATTTATGTGAAACAGAAAAGAACCACAACCTCCGTTAGTTTTCCCTCTCAAAGACACGTATTTGATTTATTTCAATCTTCTTCAGCATAATATTTTCGCCAGAAGTTGTACTAGAATAAGGAAAATAAACGCACAAATTGCAATTTTCCTCGATAAGACGCTTGGTAAATGCGAGCCAATCTCTAGGGGTCGCCAGGAAAGCATATGCGATGATACGTGCACCGGATGGCGAACTGTTTCCACCATCGGGGAGCGACGCACAAGCAACGGAAATCACCCAAACAAATACACAACTAATTCCGGCTGGCGAGAAGTTATCCTGTGGCTCTTCGGTCACTGCAAAATCCTCGGTCTTCTGGATTAGTTGCTTGTAGTAGTGGTAGACCGTCATTTGTCGCCTGGACCATGAACGGCCAACGGCAGAATGGCAAAAACAGGGGAATTTCGCATCCCTCGGCATCCCTGTTTCCCAAATCACCCATTTGGGGCAATCGGGAAATCGCACACAAGCGTCATGGAACCCTGTAACATATACATGTCGGTGCAGTTGAAAAGGACGTTCGGGCAAGGGAAATTGAAGAGAAACAATTTGTGCACAATTTCTTTTTCCTGGCTTACCCCAGACTGAAGAGCGGAACGTCATAAAATCCTAGCAGAAAGTATTGAAAACAAACTGAAAACACAAACAAAACCTCAGACGCATCCGTACCAGATGGTTTCCGCTTGCTCCCGAAACCAAACGGTGAAAACTCACCGACATTCTTTTATCCACCACAACCCACCAAGAATTCTTTGGTCAATTCCTTTGAGATTGCAGTGCGAATTTTGGCACACCATATGCGTAGATGTTGCGGGTCGCATAAAGAAGGATACGCTCGAACACGCACAAAACCATAAGGAACAATACGCAATCATTACGGGCTTTTTTTGTATCGTTCTTTTTGGTATGTTCATTGCTGCGAGTAATTCATTTAGTGATTCGGTGTCATATAAACGTGTGATTTCGTGATGGTCAGCCATCCGGAGTGCATGTTATTGAGGCGGAAAGACCATTGCTTACCATTACCTTCTGATTTTCGGCACCAGTTAGGTTGAGTTGGCGTGAATGATGGAAAATCTGATTTAATGAATATAATTTAAAATTGCAATCAAATCAAATCAAAAATTGTAATGAATTTTGCTTGAAGAAATTGACAATGAAGGTTCAAAAGCTTACTGAAGGCATGATGGCTTGCGAAATTGAAATACATTAATCAAAACCAATAGAAGTACTAATCAAAACGCAGAATATTCTACAAGCCAACCAAACAGAGATCAAACATAATTCAACATCCACATTGCCACAAGGCCATTGAGTTGCCAACATTTTCCGAGCCACCCGAGGCCACGCGTCGAAAATTAGTGGCATCCGAACATTACTCCGAAACCGTCCGGCGCAGTGGCGCAGTAGCCATTCACCTAATTGATGAAAGATTGATTGCGGAGGCGCAAAGTTGCGTAGCTCACCCGCCCAAACCCGGAGAACCTAGCGGAAAATGGTATGGCAGCGTCAGAACAACGCATTGACACGAAATGGAACCAAGGGTACCCTGAAATCGAAAAGGGTGAACAGGTGGAATTGTGATCTTTAGCTGTACCTGGGTGGTGGTTATCCGAAAATCCTGACGATGCTTTTCGCCTATCGCAATTCCTTGATCTTAGAGATAGTCGAACGAAGTGTTAAAAGAAGGTATTTTCTTCTAGGAAGATCTAATCATTTTAATTAGTAACTATTAACTATGATTCAAAAGGAACCAAATGACATTGCCTTTTTCTCTTTAATTAGTCTCAAATCAATGAATAAATAAAAAAATACTTCGAAGAATAAAGCCACATTTAAACGGGTTCCGTAAAACAAAAAGCAAAAATTCGGTTTTTATGACATTTAACAAAACAATTTTCTTTCCCGAAGCTCACGCTAATTAGTGCATCTGGTTGGGTTTAAAGTGTCCGAGCAAATGCAGTTCCGTGCCTTTGACGAAAGAATTACGAAACCTATAAAGAACGTTCCCTTTTAAGTGGCAAGAAGCCCCGGCATCACAACGTTCGCCTACTTTGATGATTTTGCGAAACCCTTTTGCGAGAGTCCCTTTGTTGTCATGTTTTCTTCCTTCCCTTTCTGCGGCGACTGCGTTCATTTCTGAAATCCCGGCGGAGAAAGTAATTCCACTTCCAGTGAGTTCCGTCCTCACGCTGCCAGAAAGCGTATAAGGAGAGCACAACTTCACTCGACCGGAAGGAGAGAAAGTTGGTATAGGGAAAGAAATCTCTTCAGTTTCTAGCGTTAGAATCTGGTGGGGCCAAGATCCTCGTGGAGCTTGAGGTGTGGGAATGAAGCAGGTGCTATACTGATATCAGAAAATGCCGATAGAGGGCATACAGAAATCTTGGATTCTGTAATATTGTCCTTCGTTGGTTTGGTTGTTTAGAAAAAAAAAGCATCAGTAGAATTTTGGCATAAGTTTTAGTTAATTTGTTCAACCAATTTGTTTTCTTCTGCAGGGTTGAGCAACCTAAAATAGTTCATAAATATATAAAGGTTTTAAACAATAAACTTTAACACTGTCTACTCTTCCATTAACTCAGATCCTAGCAAAGCATACCACAACCTGTTGATACGACTAACCGACAAACAGAATAATCGACTGGACAACTGGGATCGGTCTAGCGAGAAAGTCCAAGACCTGTTATCTGGTCCAATACCGGCCCGCCCAATGCGACAAAGGTCCGGAAGTGCGGGTGGACACCCCAGACGGAACAATTTCACGCCACATTAGGTAGCGGTTCACAGCAAATTTGATCGATTACGCATTATCGACTCACAACGGACTGGCCAGCCGATATATTGAGCCATGGTAATGCATTTTCCTTCATTTTTCCATTCCGTTCAGCTGCATCTAAAATTTGGCACACATTGCTCAATTGGGAAGAAGTTTCAAAGAAATCATATAAATTATTGGTTGCACTATGGCAACACGCGGGCCGACTTTATGCTTGGCACGATGTTTGGATCGCGAAAACCAAAGAAAACAAAATCCGCACTCTATGCCGTTTGTGAAAAACAATCGTAACCTGTTGCATCAGGCCAGAGGCAACACTCGTTGTTGGAAGGTAGTTCGATATTAAAAGCTCGTTTAACTTGCTTCTGGAGAAGTCAAATAGCACCCAATGCACAACAGAAAAGGGAAGAACAAGTGAAACAAATGTACTTGAAAAAGATGTACGAAACACTCTCGTTTGGCTTCGTGATTCAAACTTTTGCATTCCAATCATGTTTACGGCAAGTGGAAGTATTTGAGAAACGAATACAACAAGAAACGAGTCCTCGGGGACTGAATATTTTCTTCCCAACTCTTTTCTTTCTACGCCAAAAACTTCTGCACTCCCAATCCGGCAAGTTTCGTCCACAACGAACGGTGAAAAGTATGTTGATCATCACTCATCACTCGCAGCTGGGAAAAGGTGGTCGGGAATTTCGTTCCCAACCGGAACGCTGAAATACGGTTTTGGTACACAAATTTATAACTCAATTCGTATCCCCCACGAAACGGAATGTGTATGTTGTATGTGCTGTGGGTGGACGATGGTACCTACGAGGTGGGGTAGGGCGTTAAATAATCCTTAGCGTTTTCCCGTTAAACGGACGATTGCCCTCCCGAAATGGTGCCATTTTCTAAGATGGTGGATTGGCAAAAAATGGAAAAGAATGGGAGGGTATTTTTGCATGTAATATTTTCTCACTTACATACCACACACCATCGGATAAGGGGGAGGGCGAAAAGTAGATACAACATTCCCTTTTACAAAGGCGATGCGAATGCTTACAAGGATTAAGTTGCTGGGAACAGCAAATCGGAACGTTTCACGTACTCATATTTTACGCAACCATCATTTACCTCACTTTTTTTTATTTTTCCCCTATTTTCGTGGAAAGCCTTTTTCTGCTGGTTTTGCTGAAGGCCCCAGCTGCAGCGATCCACATGTTTCCTGAGAATTCCTTGGCGGAACGTGACCATACTTCCTCGACCACGAGACGCCCTAGAAAGGCGAGGGTGTTGGATGAAAATGTAACGAAATAAATTCTTGATTACGTTACGAGTAGCAAATGCAAAATGACTCGCCCGAGTACGGGTGGTAACATGCAACGTCGGCCCAGAAAGCGGGCAAGTAGATTCGGAAAAATCGTAGTTTCCCAACAGAGCAATAGCATAATGTCAGCCCAGTTCGGTTTTCAAAACGAGCCGGCTGCTTCTTTTAAATGGGAAAGAAAATTGTGAGAAGGAAAATAATTGAAAGAAACCGCTATCACAAGCACCTTTCACTAATGTAAATTCTGATCCACAGAAGAGCTGGAAACATTTTCTTTAGCAAAGGTTTCTTCAACTCCACGAAACCCAATGCGCCAAGCGTGCGGATATATCCCATGAGGAAATGACCATTGAGATGCACATGGTGTTTACAAGAATACAGACGTGAATTCATTAGATTGTAAGAAGTGGAAATGGAATGATACATAAGCACTTCAAAACGAGCAATGCTCGGTGGAAAACGCTAGCTGGTTCTAGTTTACGAACAAAACATACCAAGAAATAAATTAAACTTTACAGCGAAACTTTGTCAGCGAACACAAAACGCCAAAGCTTTTTCGTTCAATCTGTTTTCCGCACCGTGCCAAAATAATCCCGTACCCAAACGAATTGGTACTTGTTTCGGGTGCTCTCATTGCTTTATGTACGTCATTCACGGAAGAAAATTTGCTCTAAGTCGCTTCTGTTCCGGGATGCACTCTCCGTGCCAACGGAAACCTCCGAGTAAAAACCTCCCAACGGGACCTGTCCCAAGGCAAGCGCCTGGTGGTTTCAGGTGGCTTCGAAGCGTCCGGCCCCCTAATCAAGTTAAGGAGTTCGTCAGCGATCAATTTAGAGTTTGCGTTTGCCGGTCGGAAGCTCGTTCGAGCAGAGAATCACTTTCCCAAAGAAAGCTTCAGCTCGAGCAATCACCACCCACTGGGGGTTGGCTTCCCCCGCCCGTGCCGCATCGATGCTCCGACGTCCATTCCCGGACTTAACAAAGTCTGTAGTTGAGTTAGGGAACTGTCGGCGTGTTGGCTGCGCAGTTTTATCACTCGTGATTTTGCTTTCTTTGTCTCTAGCTCTCCACCGACGTCCGGCCGGGCCGGATGTACTGTTTTAGTGCTGACGGCATTCTATTTCGAGCGCCCATCTGTGTCGTTTCAGGGGGTTCGGCAGAGGTTAGCAGAGTTGTTGGCCGGTTTAAAACTTTCCTCGGCGAACTTCAAACAATTTTCATCCGGTTGGTACGGACGTTCGAATAGTTTTTTTTTCCTCTCGTCACCGTTTTGTGGTTTGACTTTGAGGCGATGAAGATGGACACCGAAAGGAATAAAACAATCATATACTTTCGAATCCTTTCCTACAGCACACCGTAAATCAACTACTGTTCGGTTTCATTGTCTTGATAGTGTTTCCTGTTCTTTTTTCATTTCACTTCTTTCTTTGTTTAGCAGTTAGTTGGGCAAAAGTTGAACAAGGGTTGTTCTGGACATCTGAAGAAGACAACCTAGAAATGGAAACTGTTCGTAACTTGCAGCATTTCAATTGGAATGTAATCTAAAATAATTCGTCACAATCTCAACCGTAGCTCATTCTTGTGCTTAAAAAGTGATAACCGTTTCGTAAACGTTGTTTTCCAGTGAGGTTTGCAAAATATACAATTTTTCTGTTTAAATACTCTAAACAAACCGATGTAGAAAATACGCTAATGAACTGCTTACTCTTAAACTAACTGGAATATGTTGAAGGTGGATTCATTTAAAAAAAGTCACAGGTTCGATTGAATTTGTCACTGGTTCCGAATATAAAACACGTTTTTTAGATTTTCGGAAACGAAAAATCCTCCATTTTTTAGTTCCGTTTTTATTTATATCCTTTCTTCTCCAGTACTTTTTGTCCCTTCTGGTTGAAAATGGCTTCCAAACTCTTGGCCTTTCCACTATCCTAATGATGATGATCGGTATGTTCGTGATAATGTTCCCGAGCGTCTTGTGATTCCTTTCAACAAAAAATCTCCACATCAGGGTTCTTCCCCCATGGTGATTGGGGGGAAAATTATGAGATCTTCCGGCTCGACGGAACAGCAGCCTATTGCACCACCTTCAACCCGATGGGACCGGGGCCTGCTCCGGGCACAACCCGTCGCAGCTCGTCCACGTTGTTTAGCTGCCGGATCTGCACCTCATCGCTTTGTGGCCCGAGAAGCGACCGGAGCGCCTTGCGAATCTCCTCGTTCAACTTCTCCTGCGATGGGTTGCCCTTCACCACCAGGATCTGTTGCTCAAACTGGGGCTCCTCCGGCTGGCCCTTGGCAGCGGGAGCCGCCGACTTAACCTGTGGTGCCTGTCTCTGCTGTGGTTCGGGGGCGGGGTTTGCAGCACGCAACGTACGTGCTCCGTTTTCTCCGGTCGACACATCCAACGCCTCCTTGTCCACGACTGCACTTTCGATCTCCTTGGTGTCCTCCTTGGCCATGGCGGAGCTCATGAACGATGCAACGAGCAGCACGAAAACCAGCAAGAATCCTCGGGACAGAGCCATGGTTGCTAACAACACTAACTTTTTTTCCAGACCAAAGAAACGGACACTGCACGAACTGACGATGGTCCTCCGCGGAGCGATATCGAGCGAAAACTGATGTGCTCTTGGTGCGGATCGATTCCGTTTTATAGAGTTCTGGTTCGGGGTACGGTTCGGGCTACTGCCGGGGGTGCACCCAAAAACCGGCTTTTCGCAATGGACCAGAGTCGTCTGCCCGGTTCCTCTTCCCCTCATTAGTTTACATAATCTCGGTCGATCACCGAATCACTAACGAAAGCGAATGCTGACCGTGACGCTGTTTAGCAAGCGCTTGGAAGAATTAATTTGGGGTGCTCACAGGGTAGCACAAAAAAAAAGAGAAATAATCCAGTGGGAGATTTTATGTTCTTTATATTCGGCAGACACTCGTATTTCATTTAACTGTTTCAAAAAAGATTTATTTATGTATGTACTATACTATTCCATTGTTTTAATGAGCAGTATTGAAATCCACAAGATCACAAGAGAATTTAACTTACAAATTATTAAGCAAACAGAAGCTTATAAATTCTTTTTTTTTCGGGAACAACAACAGGACAAAAACAATAAAAATATGTAAATTAGAAAAATTGCTTTGTCGTGGGAAACAGTTTGAACGGGTGTTACCTAAATGACGTCATTCATCAAATTCATTTAAGAGAAAAAAAGGGAACGCTAATGTTTAATTTCCAAAGTCTTCCCAAATGAAAGTAAAATAGATTGGTCCGCATTAAAAATCTTACACCTCCTTAGCGGCAGCACGAGGTCATATTTGATTAGAATCCGGGGAACCGGTTTCCACAAAAGCCGGACAGCAACCTAACCCGTTTTGTGTACCGTCGGACAGTTCGAAAAAGTCGATGAAAAAGTCAACAGCATCAGAACCAAATATGTAAATAAAACACCCATTGCGGCAGTTTTATTGGGTTCTACTCGGGTGGGAAGAACATATTATACGGATGCTTTGGGGTCGATCCAAAAATACGACGACTTCTTTGGGGCTCGTCAAAACTTTACCGACACCTAAATGAAGTAAAACTCTCACCTATCAGTAGCTCTATGTATGGAACTTCTTATTTGTCCATTGGACGATGGTGAAAGGTGAAAAGCAAACGCTGGTTATCTAATGTAGACCATTACTTGAAAAAGAGAAACCACAAAAAAATTGTGCAAAAGAAGATCACCGTTGGAATCGTTTGCAATGCTTTCTCTCGCAAGTCATCCGCGGGCTTTGCGAGACGAAATTTATTATGCATCATTTATCGACGTTTGCAAAGCGAGCAGCCTACGGTTTCTTCACGTAACCGAGCGTCCGAAGTGCGGTCTGGAGCAGCGGGTACGCCTCGTTGTGACAGTCGCCCTGGAAGTCGTCCGTGTCGAGCGTCCAAAACATTATCCCACCGAGCTTCTTGTCCATCGCGTACTGCACCTTGGCGCCGATCGTCTCCACGCCATCGAAAGTGACCCACTGGTCGTCCCGGTAAGCGTACTTGACGGCATTCTGCGCCATCGCCTTCACCGTCCACACCGAACCGGCCGGTTGACCGGGTGCCGACGTCGTGCGGTTAGTCTTCAGCATCTCGCACAGTTCATTGTACCCGAGCGAACCCGGACTGACCGTGTACGGTCCGGGAAGACCGGGACCGGTAGCCTTTATCCCTGGTGCCATCAGCCGAGCCGGCACCACCGTGTACGTCTTGGCGTGCGTTGTTATGCCCAGCGAGAATTTCCTCATCGGACAGCCACTCTTGCTGATGTACGCGATGGTTGAGTCCTCGAAGGTACAAGTTTGGTGAAAGTCAATTGAGTCATGCCGAAAAAAAACACAAACACACATAAGAGAACCATCAACTTACAATCGTTTCACCGGGAGAATTATAGTCAGTGAAAAGGGGTGCATCCAGTGCGGTCTTCTCGTTGCTGGCGTAATCATAGGTCATCAGGTTGATGAAGTCGAGCTCGTCGCAAAGCTTCGGCAGATCGTAGCCCGCCGCTAGGATCTGCTTCGATGCACTGATGGCCGCCGTCAGCAGCTTCTTGCGTGGGCTAAAGCGCTTGCGCAACGTTTGCACGAGCAGTACGAAATTGTCACGATCCTCCGGGATCCCACCACGCTGGAGAGGAATTTATTTAACTCACGTTAATTGTCTCCTAAAATTGCAGTTCCTTTTGGTCGTGAAACCGTAACAGTAATCTTTCCATCTTACCATCGTTGGATACTCCCAGTCTAGATCCAATCCATCGAAACCGTAGTGTATTAGGTAGCGGAGCGTCTGATCGGCAAATGCTTCCCGGGTGGATTCCTGCTCTGCCATCTGGAATAGGTGAAGCAAAACATTCTAACACTCATTGCCATTGGCCACCATAAAGACTGGACTAATTACCAGCGAATACTTCTCCGAACCCTCGTTCCAACCGCCAATGGCAAGCATGACCTTCAGACATGGGTTCTCCTCCTTCAGGGAAACAAACCTCTGGTAACCCTCTGGTGATTGGTAGAGAAAAGTCAACATACAATACCTTAGGACACTATGGACATAATACCACTTATGTCTCCTACAACTCACTATTAACGTTGATATCATTCATATAGTCGAGAGAATCGATTCCCCCGCCGATATTCAATCCAGCAAATGTGTAAACTAGGTGCGTGCAGTGGTCCGGTACGATGTACGAGATATTGAATGAACCACTTCCCTCCCGGTAGTTGGCCCAACTGGCCAGGTAGCAAACGACACGGTAAGGTCCTGTGCAAGGTAGGATCGTTACATATTTTGTTTAATAACATTTAGCAATTGCGCTGCAGGTACTTTTTAACACTCACTTTCTGCACATTTTAAATCGCCTGCTACCAAAACTCCCATGCTCCAGAGGAGCAGCGCTCCAATACGCAATGATACTAGTAATTGCATTTGCGGTAGGTTTCAAACTATTGCGTTTGACATTGTGCGCAGCGTACTTGTATGAACCGGCGTCCATTTGAAGATAAAACATTATCATTTCCAAACCGCCGAAAGATCTGTGTACAAGATCTCCCACGAACTGATAGCGGGCTAAAAGGTCCATTAGGCCGAAACGGACGGCACGCCTTTCAGTAAAAGAAAGTAAGCTTTCCTAGCCCGTTATAGGCTTCAGCCAACCCGTTCGAATGGGCTACGGCGAACTGTTTCTATCGTGTGATTGTGGAATCATCATCGTGCCAGTGCTCCAGTTGAACAACCTTGAAACGGATACCCAGAAACGGATAGCGGTCGGCCACCCGCTCCGCAGGATGACATTTGCATGCGTTTCCGCCATCGCGTCTGAAATTGGACGATAGCCAACACACCCGCTGGTTCGCGCAGGCTGAACTCGTTAATCGGGTGCATCGATTGCGCAGGGATGAGATGTGTCTCCCGCCGAGTTCAACAGCCGGTTTCTGCCATAACCGTGTCGGTTGCAAATTTGGCATTCAAATGCAAAGCGTCGTTTCGGAATTCGGCACGGGGTGTTTCTATTTTGGAACATGTAAAACCACCCTGCATTGCCGATCCAGACACATTCTAGCTGAAAAATCCGTAAAATGCATTTCATATTGCCTTTTTGCTATCGAAACCATTTCGTTGATTTAGATAAAAGATGTTTTAAGATTTTTATTCCATAACCAATTATAATTATTTTGAGCATTCGATTGTTATCCAAATTGATAATTTTATTATTTTAACAATTATTGAACACGTGTTTATAACAAATTTCAAAAATTCGATTTCCTGACAACACTGCTTGACTACGCGCGGGCGATTGTAAACACTAGTGATGGGGAAACTGAATCCCTACAGGGATTCGAATCTTTCGATTCAAATCCATTCTGAGATCCGGATCTTCGAATCCGAATCCCAATCCGTCATATCATACATGCTCATCCAATGCCGATTTTTCATATGATGTGTTTAATTCAACGAATGATTTACATAATAATATCAGTATAGTTAACATTATTCTTCTAATTGTATTCAAACAACACAAAAAAATCTTGCCCTTTTTGGGAATATGCAGACTAACTGATTTACTCGAGTTTATTCCAAAAAGAGTAGCATTTATTATGTTTCAAAAACAATTATGACATCGTTATCATACAAATTGAATCCATCGTGGGTCACTGAAACAGTGAAGCACTGGTTTACCTTTTCGCCCCCTCGGGCGAACACTTTCCAGGTGTGGTTTTTATCAAAAACAAAAAAGTACGGTAACATCTACCTTCAACACAAATACGCGTCTTGAAAAGACCTTTCATTTGAGGGGTCAATCGTAAAAATCGGCTGAAAGAATCAATAGTTATTAACAAATAGGCAGATTTCAGCTTTTTTGTAATCGAAGTTTATTCACCGTGTTCCCGGTAGAGTGCTGTCTCTTTTCCACACAATTAGTTTTCTCAAAAACTAGAAAATATGAATAGATCTATTGTAAGACAAAGTTGTGTGTCTTGAGCAGACCTTTCATTTAAGGGGTCTTATGTACAAATCGGTTCAGCGATTGTAAAGTTACTAACAAATTTGTTATTTCAGCAGAAAATACCAACCTCCTAGGTTTCTGGACGATTGTAAACACTCCATAGTCGAACCGCTACGAGATCCTGCTTGCTTCCATTCTCATCGAGCGAGTAAGAAAGACAGCAGATACCTTTGCAACAGCGATACTGGTAGAATGCATAACCTCACATGTAGTTTGGCTATGGTTATCACGAAAACAAACCTAGCCGAACGATGCGGTACCGTCAATCGTAAACAAGACGGTCGGATGAAGGCCGGGTTCGCGCTACCAAAGACCCGGCGCGTCATAAATCTTTCGCTCATCAACACGAAATAGAATTATCCACGTCAGAAAGTTTTGCGAGCCCTTGCAAGTTGCCTGGCATTGGTGTTTTATTTATTTTCCTATTGATTCCGACACCAGTGGCTTATGTAAGAACCGGAGAGCCCGCAACCGAACTCAACACGATGGCCGTACGGCAGACGGCGAGCAGATTGCTTTCTGCCACCACCAGGGCTAGTGCCAGTAGTGCCGCTGGATCCGCCAAAGACGTTGGGGAAAGTTTGCTAGCCATGGCGCGGATCATCCCTGGAATTTTCAAACACTCTCGCTGCCGGAACAGCGTATACCCGGCAAGCGACGTCCGGCGTTATCCGGTTCCGGACGAGTCGGTATTCTGGTCGCAGACGTACTCCGACTACCAGCCACCGTGCCACGAATCACCCATCCTACAGGGGAAAGAATGGGCCGATTTGGATATTGGTAAGGATTCGCAGCGATCAAGGTCGCACGGGCGGAGTTGAGTGTTCGAAGTGAAACAACTTTTTCCATTCCTTCTTTCCAACAGATAACCCTTCTTTCAAACCTAAATGGAACGAATTGGACGGGAAGGTCAACCGGGTGAGCTTCATCGGGGAGTACGAAATATGGGACGACTGCCCGTTAAATCCGTTCGGTCGAACCGGAATCCGCGGCCGGGGTATCCTTGGTCGCTGGGGTCCTAACCATGCGGCCGATCCGGTCGTGACGAGGTGGAAAACGGACGAATCTGGTCAGCAGGTGGTAAACCCAGTCAGTGGCAAACGCATCCTGCAGATGTGTGCCATCGAACGGCAGGACTGTGGCGAATGGGCCATCCCAGGAGGCATGGTCGATCCGGGGGAGAAGGTGAGCGCCACGTTGCGCCGTGAGTTTCTCGAGGAAACGATGGATAACGATGCGGGTGAGGTCGCCGGTGAGGTGGAGCAGTTCTTTGCTGCGGGAACCGAAATCTACAAGGGCTACGTGGACGATCCACGCAACACGGACTGCGCGTGGATGGAGACGGTGGCGGTGAACTTCCACGACGAGTCAGGCTCGGTCGTGGGCCGGTTTCCGCTGCACGCGGGCGACGATGCGGCCAAGGTGCGCTGGATGGATGTGGGCGAAGAGGTGAAACTGTACGCCAGTCATTCGAACATCGTAAAACGAGTGGTCGATATGCTCGAGGCGCATTGGTGAGAATAAAAGCGCCATCGTGCGCCGGCCGAAGAGGAGGAAAATTGTTTTCCAAACATGTTGATGCGGTTTTACGAGACACGCTATACCACTGCTGTGTTGCAACTGTTTGGAAAAAAACGAAAACGTGATAAAACTCGAAAACGAATAAACACAAAAAATATAAAGAAGGTTCGCCGTTTAAAGAACGCTAGACCTTGTGTTTTTTTTACTGGTGATTAAAATAATCATAACATGTATTTGTTTCATTTTGTTTTTTAGTCTACAATCCTGCCCTATCGCCTTCCCATCACGATTACAGTTTTAAGGGCCATCCCTTTCCGTCCATCATAGTGTGTTTTATATTGGTTGTCTGTTTCTTATCCTGAACCTTCCGAAATGATGACTTATCAGTTGTTGTTTTTTGTACCACCTAACAGGAAATTTCATTTGATTGGCATTAGCCAGCAGTGTGGCATTTCAACCGCTTCGAATGATAGGCAAACATTGCTGCGATACCATTCAGTTTTCCAACGCCGTCCCCAACACAATGCAATTCTCATCGATACTTTTCTCACTCTAATTTCTAGTTGCTATCATCAGCGGTAGCTTTCTTCTAAACTTGGAATATTGAACGCTTTCGTCTTACAACGGTGTTTGTATCAACACTTCGTTTCGGCTTCGTCCGAACAGGGAATACAGTGTCTGCACAATTCAGACCACGATGTGGGGTACATTTCCTACTTGAACTATCACTCGGTTTCACTTGCCTACTATCAGAAGGGTAGTTACATTATGTTGCCAATGGTCTACTGCTTCTTGTTCGACTGGTAAGATTGGCTATTCGTAATTGCGTTTGTCTGTTGAATTATACATGAAACAACCAGCGCCATTTAGCCAACGGAAAATAGTTTATTTGCAAATACGCTTCGAATTTATTAACTACGCGCAATAAACACGACTACAGAAAACGAGTAATAATAATAATTATAATAGTAGTATAGTCGGCATCATTCTATATGAATAGGAAACGGTAAAAATTTGGTTTCGATTTGCGTTAAGGAATTGTATCGATTACAGAGACCCTAATGTAAAGATTGCTTTTATTCGTTTAATGCTGAAGCGCTTCTGGCCCTGATGCGATTAAATTTTTTATCATTATCAGATCAATAAAATTAAACAAATTCTCGCCAAAACGCACCTCAATACTAAAGATAAGTCGGTAAAACCAAGAGATTCAAACATTTCACGATAGGCCTCAGTCATCAACCACCAGTTGGAGCTGCACCACCAAATGGTAAAAAACAGGGCGTGCTGACCAACTGGTTCTATCAGAAGTTTATAGATTCTTTCCCTTACAGTTTGGTTTGCACTATCGTTTGCAGTGAAATATGTTCTATTTTGTTTGTTAGCTTTTCTCAGTTTCCCAATGTTTTCCTATTAACTCGTGGCCTAGTAGTTGGTTACTGTTTGTCGCTAGTAGAAAGAAGTACACGAGAGAGACGTATAATTCTGCCCAATGATTTAATAATCCAATCCGATGTTGTTGGAGCCATTACAAGTTGTTGCACCTTTTCTAACGTCTAATGACTAGTACCAATTCTGCTTCGCTTTGCATTCACAATGGTAATCGATTTTTTGTTTCAATTGTTGGTATTTTCTCTGTCTCCTCTCTCTTTATCTCTATCCTAATTGTTTCCATCTATGTATATATAAATAATTATGTTTTGTTTGTTTTTTTTTTCTTTCTTGTTATATATATGCAGATACATGTTCCGCAAATTTGCTGTTTTGTTTGAATGTCTAAACTGTAATTTTTGGTGGTGTTTTTTTCCAAAGTGATAGTGTAAAAATTCGAGAAAATAAACAAGCTTGTAATACCGAAACACTACTAATACGAACATTGCATACCAAACTGATTGTAAATATAGTTTTTTTTTTTTCATCCTAAATTTATGGCTAATAGATCTTTTTTTTCAAAGACGTAATAAATTATACCAGTATCTTTGTGGCCGAAAGCAAAATGTAGCACCCATTCCAGTCTAAACACCTGCCAACAGATTGTACGCTACTACAATACCTTCGTGTTCGAGGTACCAAGAGTGCTACTGATAACAAACAAATATTAAGCAAACGAGCCCTCGGGTATATGTACAAATAAATAACTAAAGTGATAAAAACACACCGACACAGGGTTTGCGGAGATTACCATAACAAAACAAAAAAGATAAATATAGCACGTACGTTTGCGAGATTCTCGTTAAAATTGTTAGAAATTGTTCCACCTCTGTCTGACGATCGCTCATACCACACTAATTACAATAGTAAGAAAACTCAACCGTCTTCACTTCCTTGATATTAATCTCATAGCTTATTTTTGGATCGATAGTATTCCGACCGTGCCACCGATTTCGTCCGCAGCGTTCTGTGGTTAGCAATGATGTATCTAGTAAAAACAGACACAAACGGGGACACAGGTGAGGAAGGAAAAAATGCAGTCTCTTTCATTGCTCTAGCTCAGAGTTACGTGGCTACCCACCGATATAGACTAGGAACTAATAAGAAGAAAGTAGATAATTAAACGTTATCGTTTAGAACGTTCGCTCAGTTTGTGTTTTCTCGGCGGGGCTCGAAACATGTGGCGAACAGGTTTAAATAGCGTACTCCTCTCGAAATTTTACCATCGATCGTACTCCAAGGAGAAATGTTCCAAACATTGTGTGGCCGTTAAGAGGATAGTTTTTCAAAGGTAAAATAAAAATGTTTCCTGCTGTATCTATACCATCCCCGATCGCCAAACAGTTCGATTAGGTTAACAATGCTTGTGGCCTCCTGCCAATTGCAGCTGTTTAGGCTTGATGACTCGGTTCTACTTTTTTCCCGCCACCCGCTTAGGCTCTCCCTCGTCGTCGCTGTGCTCTTCCTGCAGCAGCAGCGAGTCGGGATGCCGCACGGCACTAGCCTTCTTGTTGCCACCGCGTTGCCACCGGAACACGTGCGCCAGCTGGGCAAACTTCTTGCGCGACACCTTGCCCATGTGGCGCAACCGTTCCTTGAACGCCGCATCGTCCTGTACCTTACCTTGTTGATCCTTCTCGAGCGCTGACAGAAACTCTTGATTCCATCGCAGTTCCGCCATAAACTCCTCGTTCTGGAGCATCATCGCGAACTGCTCGTCACCGAGATCGAACTCGGTGCTACGGTACGTGCCGTCCGGGCCGATCGTTCCACCTCCACCACCACAGGGTACTACCCCGGCCAGCCGAAGAAACGTCGGTGGCAGAGGACCAACCAATGGTGGATTCCACCGTCGATTTATCACCGTCGAGGTGGACGAACGTTCACCAAGTGCAGACGCTTCTCTGTGCTGGTGTGCTTGTGCCTGCAAATGGCCAGGAGCTGAGATTCGTGGGCTATTGGTAGCGCTACCCACCGTACTGCCACCTGGTGGCTTGCGAATCTTTGGCGACGCACCAAGCTGTTGCGCAACGTTCGAACCAGCAGCGTTCGGTGAGGTGCTGAGGAATGGTTCCGATCCCGACAAATCGAGCAAGGGTCGGTCTGCATTCGGATTCGGAACACTCCCGTCTGTTTCCAGCTCGTTGCGTAGCTTTTCGTTCTAAAAGTAAAATCACCAGGTATAAGATTCCTCAACCCCGTTGACGACATTTCCTCTCTCACCTGATTGTCTGTGCTCATGGCCAACAGCTGATCGATGGTAGCGTCAACTGCGCCCTGGTTAGCACGTAGCACCGCCTCGATCACATCCCGATCCATGTCCGGAAACATGTTTTTGAAGTCGGACATGGCTTGCGAGAACTCTAGCTGCATCGTCGAAGCCATGCTCGGTGACCTTTCCGCACGTGATTAGTTGCTTCTTCTCCTAACCCACGAAAACTTGCCTTTGAAATGGTACCCTTTCCCAGGGGTCTTACCCTAAGCCGTAGGAAATAAATCGGTCGATGAGGTGGAGTTGGAGAGAATACACGGCACTCCTGATTATTTATTGACACGGATTGTGTCTTTGCACGGGTGCATGCAACCGTTGAGGAGAGACGTAAAGGAGGTGTTCCTGTCCTACAATCTACACTTTTGCATTGTCACTGTGTGATTATTTTTTTTTAGCGACTGCCCGACGCAGAAACGACGCAAGCTAGCAAAGCATCGAATATTTGAAATCTTCAGTGTTTGGATTTGCAGTAAAATTACAACTGATGTTAAGAAACCACTATGTTTACAAAGTCACACGTTCGCACGCACCAACAAACACACGAAACGGAGATTTCGATACAGTTCGGAAACTGGGACACATAAAAACAAATGAAACTTTCCACCGAACGCGGCTTATTGCACAACGAAGATTCGTTTAATATATGAATAAACGCTGGGAAAAGGACTATGATTTATGTGGGATGTTGGTAGCCAGCAGTAAACAATGAGATTCTGCGAATGAGTATTCTTCGACGATCCGAAACTTTGCTGCACCTGAAAGGTTCTTGTTATCCTGCAATAATTTGGTGTCGGGAGTTTTGACCAAGGAGTTACATTAGCGGGTGACTTCTTTCAAAACACTCTGTCGCACATATAAAAAATATATATTTTATAGCCATTTAGAACACATGGGGTAGATATGAGTAAATGTTATCATTCGACCCTAATTTTACAACAAATTTGTAAAGCTTTTCTTGGCGATTTAAAATTTGTTTTCGTTATTTGTAAACAAATGCACGCAACGATTGTCACGACTGCATAATCAGAAAGTCATGATGAGAAAAAGCTAGCTCGTAGTGTATCCCTTTGGATCCTTTAAAAAATTAAAAAGTGTTATTTTCAGATATTAAAAGTAGTAGAATATCATTCAAATCTGTTTAGGATTCTTATAAAAATTAAAACCTTGGAAAGCAAAGCGAATAATTGTTTGAATAAACCGTTTAAATTTTAGATATTTATTGGCTAGCAGCATTCCAACCACTAGGCACCTTCAGTTTTCGTGTTTGCAAAGCAGTGCTGATGACATTTACTTGTTGACGCCGTCAAATACTCGAAGATTTCGAAGCCAGAAAACTAGGCGACGCCTGTGAAATTGAGCATTTATCAGAAAATACTCGATAGTAACCACCCACGTTCATACTATCAAACCGAAGATGTCACGCCAAAGCACCCGTCTCGACACAAAGAAAGTGGTAAGCGAACTTAGCATCGATTAGCAGATAAAATACACTGACGCCCCCCTGCAGTGCATATCGTTCTTCGCTTGTCCACCCAGCTCGCTATAACTACGAATTGCGGTGCCACTATGTTTGCTATCTTACCAAACCCGCTAGTGTCCCATTGTCGGCCAACGATTCCATGGAATAAGAAAACAATCACTAATTATTAGTGGCGCATTCAATCTGAGACTTCCGGGAACAATACTTGCCAACTTTTCCGTTCCGCAACTCTGAAGCCTTCTCTTCGTCTTTCTGTTTCTTTCCTCAGTGAGAATTTGTGAGGCCGGGTCAATGCGTCTTGTGTTCTGTGTTCGGGTTCCGTCACATTCTTGTTGATTAGTTGCGCGAAATCGAGAGAACGGAGAAAGTGTAGTTTTGGTTAGTTTCGTTGGCAGCGGCACAATAAACTGACCCCGCTTGAAAGATACTAAGCAAGGTTGCCCTAAACGACGACACAGCAAGAGCAGTACAAAACAAGCATCGCATATCAAAGTTATGATCAAAATGAATAACACGACTACAACAGGTAACGCGTATGGCGCATTTTCGTTCGCGGATCTTACCGGATCCACAGCTTCCGCAACCGGACATAACACGGGTGGTCTCCAGCTGGTACAACTGAGCCAGGTGATGCAAGACCCGAACTCACAGCAACTCTTCATGCAAAGCCTCCAGCAGCAGCTAACGGGTGGAGCACAGGCAATACAGGTCATTCCCATCGGGGCCCTACCGCAGCAGACGGTTACGCCAACACTGCAGGCCGCTCCTCAGCAGCAGCAGATCGTTCAATATACGCTGGACGGTCAAACCTACCTCTATCAGACCATTCCCGCTCCAGAAACCACCTTCCAAAGTGTAAATCTCCCGATTGTCCAGTTACCGACCGCTCAGACCCTTGGCACAACCGGAACGGCACCCGCCACCGCCTACGCAAATCTGCAAGGAGCTGCCGTGACGTTTGCTCCCGTTCAAACGACGACCATGACACAGGGCATTCCACATCAGCTCCAGCAGCAACACCAAACCCACCCGCACCAGATGGCCACCACCACGATCGATGCTAGCTCGCTACAGAACATTGTTACAACACCGGTCACACTCCAGCCTACGGCGACCGTTGTTGCTCCCGTAACACAACCGACCGCAGTACAGGTTCCCGCGCCCGTATCAGTGCCCGTTGCGACAGTGACCGTTGCCAGTCCACAGCCGGCGAACAGCGGTGGAAGTACGGCCGGCCCAAGTGGCCTCTCAGAAACGGTAGCGGCCTCCGGTAGCGGCTCAGGTGTAGAGACGGAACAGGAACCGCTCTACGTTAATGCAAAGCAGTACAAACGTATTCTCAAACGCCGACAAGCGCGAGCTAAACTGGAAGCTATGGGGAAAATACCGAAAGTTAGGCCAAAGTATCTGCACGAATCACGCCACCGGCATGCCATGAACCGGGTACGGGGTGAAGGTGGTCGCTTCCACTCGAGCGATATCAAATGAAATCGTGTGCAATTTATCGCCATATCCATAGACAATGGAACCAAACAGCCAGGCAACATACGAGGAGCCAGTGCCACGTTGCGAAGATTTCGGCAATACTGTCTTGTAAATAGTGTATCTGAAGTTAAGATTGCGTACGAGAAATGCATGTTTAAGATGTCTAATGTACGAAAACGGCAAAATAAAGATGAATTGGATGTTGCCAAAAGCGATCAGAAATTGTTAATTTATTGCTGCCTCCTTAGATTAGTTCACCTCTGATGATGGCGTTGTTTTCGGAATCTCGAACTTTGCTTGCTTCTTCCGATTTTAACACAAATTCTTGCTGTTGAACTTTTAAATGGAACATCAGTATCAGTGTTTCTGAACTGTTTACTATCAATCATTCAATGTTATAATCTTCACCAATTTTCTGATGATTTATGTTGAAGTTGAAGAAAACAAGTATGTGCCTTTATTGGCTAACAAGATTATTTTCTTCCATGTAGTTTTAGTCATGTCCATCTTTTTTGGTCTCTTTTTAGAACTCGGAGCTTCTTACGCTGACATACGGCGCTCTGGTCTCCCAGATGTTGCGTGACTACGAAAACGTGGACGACGTCAACAAGCAGCTCGATCGGATCGGCTTCAACATGGGAATGCGCTTGATCGAAGATTTCCTTGCCCGGACCGGGTCTGGCCGGTGTCTCGATATGCGCGAGACGGCCGACAAGATACAGCTCGCCTTTCGGATGTACCTGAACGTCCAGCCCACCATCTCAAACTGGGCCGCTTCGGCCGATGAATTCTCACTCATCTTCGACACGAACCCGCTCACGGAGTTTGTCGAGCTGCCGGCGGACTACCAACAGCTGCGCTACAGCTCCATCCTGTGCGGGTGCATACGGGGCGCGCTGGAAATGGTGCAGCTCGAGGTTCAGTGTTGGTTCAGCCAGGATCAGCTGAAGGGCGATGCGACCACGGAGATTCGGGTGAAGTTTGTACGGCGCCTCGAGGATGCTGTACCGGCCGGGGAGGACTAAACGGTCCGCTCAAATTTACGGTTTACTACTAGGCAATCGTTTATTTCATTCAACCTAGAATGCATTCCAATGGACCCATTGGCTGTGCGTTCTGCAGTCGCGGGGGGAAACTTGGGCATAAAATATGTTATTTAATAACTCCTCTAATTAAAATAAATCCCCCCGCTTCGACCTGTAACAGCTAACCATCACCTTATTCGAACTGAATCGGAAAGAAAAACTAATCAATCAACACAAGTCGCAGCTATTTTTCTATCGATCCACTTTAATGAGTCCGTATTTCATTCTTATAGTTAAAATTTTTAACAAAAACTAAAACGCATATTGCACACAAACCAAGATCAGATAGAATTTGTTCCTCTCTTAGATATTTTGTATTCCCCTGCTTGGCATTCGCTTTGGTATTGTGATGATTATAGGTTCTGCCCGATTGCCGTTAGCTCTGCCGTAGTGGACATGACTTATTACTCAGTCAGTTAGTTTAGTTTTAATACCCCGTCCACAGCCAAAAACAGGCACAATCCAATCCTGTAAGCAATATGACTAGGCAATAAGCGTACAATTTTATATTTTTTTATGGTTGCAAGTTGGTTTCTATCTTTTTTTTCCTTTCTCCCTTTCCTCCCCACATTGTTTCTTATCTTACGGAAATAAAATCATTTCAATCATTTCTAATTTAAATCATTACATCAAAATGTTTTCCTCAAATCAATATCCTCTATGATTACTATTATTATTATTATTATTATCATTGTAATTGCTATTGATATCCGTTGTAGCGGGTATCATTGTCGTAGCAAAATCCTTCACTACCGATCAGCCGATCCTCTACCTTTGTCAACGCATTGAAGCGTTAGGATAGTGGGTATTGTATTCATTTCTCCAAAATTGTACGGTTTGATTAAAGCTTAAGCATTCAAATTGCCATCACTCTTTGAACTTTAGCAAGCACGGCATGGCGGCTTATCTTCTGCGGTCATCCAGCAAAATGCATGCATTTAGTACGGGGCAGAGGAACAAACGAACGGCACGAGGCGCGTGGTACAGTAACAGATGCGGGTAAAGCTAAACTAGTAACAGTAGTGTAGAAAGGTACGTCGTAAGAATCTGTAGATAGTAGTAGGAATAAGAAAATACTAACGTAGCTTTTTAGCGTTTTAAGAGCGTGTTTGGGGAACCTTTTGTTGCATTGCACCCGCTTTATCATTCACGGTTATATTCCTCGCCTCGAAGCGAACAAGCACCTGTGTTCCTACATTTTCTTACTCAAAATGCGAAATCTTCGAAGCTTTACTATACAATAGAACTGAGTTTGTATTTGTTTTACTCTTATATCACTATGTATAAAAGATTAAAAGAGTTTAACAAAAACGCGAGAAGATCGATTGGATCGATACAATTGCCAATAAAACAGCGCAACTTATACTACTAGATATCAAATGTAAACACAACAATGCTGGGGCGTGCAACCACGTGGTTGCAACAAATCATCATAACGCTTTATCCCCTTAAACGCGTACGTATTAATGTGTGGTACTTTGTTTGGTGTTTTTAAGAGGAGTGAAGATTAAAGCACTATCGTATCAGCCTATTGGCCATTTCGGCTCTATTTCTCCTTTCGCAACGTTTTCAACCAACAATAGACTAATATGGCTTATTGCTCGTTGTTTGTTTGTACTGCACCGCTGAAAAGAAACCTACAACAAACAAATAAATGAAACTCGCTATGCTGGTCCCCCCCTCATTTTGCAGGTGGCAATGTTACTCCTAGTTGGTGATGGCACTACTACTGCTACTGCTGTGGCACTGGATAAGACTAGAGTGCGTGCTAAGGACCTTCTTGAGCGTTTCGAGCGTTTTCAGACAAATCACGACGCAGCAGCTCTTGGAGTGTCCGTCGCCCGGTCCGGCACAGGAGCAGTGTTGCAAACTTTTCAACATATTTGTCAGCGGTTCCAGCTGATCGGTCAACTTGGACGCCACACCATTCGATTCGGTTTCCGTGCTCGGTGTCGCCTGCTGTCTGCAACAGGAAGATGTCGTTGATGGACGTTTCGCCGGTTCTGGTAGCTGAGTAGGCTGCGGTTGCTTTTGTACAACCAAATCTACGCTAGGAGCGCACGTTGTTTCGCCGGACGGTTCGGAGATCAGTTGAATGTTTGTGGCTAGTTGTTGTGTCGGTTGCATTAGCCGATGGGACGATTCCGCCGCGGGAGGTAAGAGTGTTTCATTTCCTGCATACTGTGAAACCGTGGAGCGGCAGGGGTTTTCAGGACCACAGCCTCCTATGCAACCTTGCAGCGGATCGCACTGACAGTTGACGCAACGGCAAATATCCGCATCGGCCGTAATGTCCTTGAGTGTTTTCGTCACCGTAACAGGCGCCTGCAACACCTGCAGCGCTCCATCCACCGCCGTTTGCCTGAAGTCACCCGTTGTCACCGGTGGAGGCGGTTCCAGCTTCGGTAGAAACTCGTCGGCAAACAGCTCGTTGATCAGCTTATCGGTTTCTTCTTGCTCTTCCTGCTTCACGCCACTACCACCACGCTGTTCGCTGTTTTTCTGTATCGCACGATCGATCTGCACGGTGGCGTTCGCACTTTCAAGTAAATTATCATCAAAATAGTTGTCAATCGTGGCGAACACTTGAGTGCCATCTTCCGATGCCACAACCATATCCCCGGCTAGGATCGTCCCAGCCGATGACGAAGCCGACGCCGACGTCGACGGTTCACCGCTTTGCGGCGCGTCAGTGGATGGGAGAAAATCGGCCACGTTCACGTTAAACGCTAGATCTACGTACGAAGGGACACTTGTGGGCAGGGCGAGACAGGCGGACGTTACCGGATTCAGTGCGGCCAGCGGTTTGGTCTGTAGCATCGATATGTCGATCCACTGTGGATTGAGCTCTTCCTCGGTAGCGAGCGCCAGCTCGAGAGCTTTCGATTCGTGAAAATCGTTCACATGCACGAAACTGTACGTTTCCTGCGGTGGTGCGGTGGGCTGTTCGATCGAAGCGGCCGATATCATTCCCATCTGGTCATCGTTCGCTGCATCGACACTTGCGAAAAGTTGCCCATTACTTGCGGCCGTTTCAATCGCCTGACAGAGTACCACATCCGCCGTCGGTTCCACTTCGTTGGTACTCATCGGTTGTTGCTCCTGTGACGACGATATGGGACGAGCCTTTTTCAGCTTGTTCTTGGAAAACTTTTTCTTCTGCAAAGGGAAGTTAAAGGCAATTATTTTCAATCGAGATAAATTTCCCCGCCCCCCAAACACCTTCCTTACCGGTCGCTCGTGCGTTTTCGAATGCGTTTTCAGGCTGTGTGGCGTGCTGAAGGATTTATTACAGTCCGATATTTTGCATGCGAACGGACGCTCGCCAGAATGCGTACGGATATGCGTTTTCAGATGATGTGATGCTGTAAATGCCTTACCACAGCTGTCCTCTTTGCACCTAAAACGAGAGTCGTAAAAGAAACATAGAATTCAAACACCCCAAGGCGATTCCCTCCCAACGATTCTCCTACTTGTACGGCCGCTCCTGGGTGTGGACGCGCGAATGTTTCTTCAGATCGCTCAACGTGGTGAACACCTTCTCACAAACGACGCAGTTGAATGTTTCGCCGTTGTGGAGCCGCTCGTGTGCCCGTAACCGGTACCGGGTGTTGAACGCCTTCCGGCAACTGCTGTCGCTGCAGATGTACGGTTTCACCTTTGTGTGCACCCGTATGTGAATCTTCTGGCTGTAGGAAGTCAGGAAGGCTTTCGAGCAACCCTCTTCAGTACATTTGAACTTGTATTCGCCTGCACGGGGAACGAAGAAACGGAACAAATTAGTACCAACGACGGATTGATTGCCACTAGCAGAAGCTTCTAGTCGTAAAGTTCATTTAAGGTAAAATAACAAAAACAGGCGTACCAAAACTCTATTTATCCTATCCATGGGCAGAAGCTTGGAGGGCAATATGGTTATGATTCGGTATGGTTAATGAGCAATGATAGCTAGTTTAAAAAAAAATGTATGTTAGATTCATTTATGTTTATGCTTAAGCCTACATGTAGTTGAGCACTACGAATGTCTACTTTAAAATGCAAATCAATGGCAACTTACCACGATGTGTTTTCATGTGCGTTCTCAAATTTCCCACCGTACTGTAGCTTCGATTGCAGCTGCCATAGTTGCACCGATACCGAGCCAAGATCTGATTGTCCGGACCCTACCGCCGCGTGCCGCCGGGCGCATAGAAATACACAATAAAAATCGATTAGCGTTTGTCATTCGGGAAAGCATCTGTCTTACATTTGTTTGTGCTTTCGGCGTAACAACGTTAAACGGAAGGAATTTTAATACAAAATATATGCCCTGACCATTTGAAGAAGAAACAATAGAGGGGAATTACATTGACATTTTTGTAACTAGAAACTTGTCCTACCAAAGTGTGTGTGGTCTTAAACATTGCATTGTACTACAAAAAAAAAAAAAAAAGAAATCAACCCAATATGTACCACTAAACACGTTGAACGTATTACTTCCTTTGCAAAAATGTTAGTGAAAATATTGTTAAAAAATTTTTAATTATCTTTCTTCCTACAGAACGCTCTTTCTACCATTTGTGCTATATTACGGATGACCCTTCTATAGGGTTAAAATCATTTTCAAATACTTCTATCATTGCATTAACTGATTCTTATGATTCGTAAGACGCATCTTCATTTAAGTTTTTTTTAACATAATGTATGCTAATTCTTTAAATGTGTACCTCGATTGTGATTGTGGCATGCGATGGCTCTCCGTCTTCGTATAGAGTATTGTTTTCTTTATTACTATATTGAGGAACGAATTGGAAAACGGATTCATCATCATCAGTTCAGTATGTTTCAACTAGTTATAATAAAATGGGCAGTAAGTATGCAACAATACTTATGGCAAGAGAAAAATAGTAGCAGCAAAGAGAGAGAGAAAGAGGGAGAAAAAGAGAAAGAGAGAAAGAGAAGTAATGTTATAGCACCACACTTGGTCAAATTAGCTGGTTATTTTATATTTAGCAACATATAGTGTGTGGGATGCGTTTTGGCAGCAATCAAAAACAATGTGAAAAACTTTTTTTGAACAAAAACACTACGAGCTAAGAGTATGGTCGCCAGGGAAACAAATGATCATTCCAAAGCCAAGTATTGATGCGATCGATTATCATAAAAATAAAGCCTAAGTAATCTACGGAAACGATACTTCATCCGTTAAAATTGTAAACATGTTTTCATGTGGACCATCAAGCAAAGGGATTGATGGAAACCCCACCGGGACAGGGCCAGGGAGGAGATGGTCTGTATCTGTTTGACATTGAAGCAATAGCGTTTCGTCGAACGGGATGAACCAACGTGGTGCGGGGTGGGACTCGAGCGGGGAACATGTTTTCATGTTTCCACCAATCGTCATGGATCTATTTTTATCTGCAACTATTGCATAGCCTTGCGTAGAACCATTCTCTAGTGAGAGAGTGTGGGAAAAAAAGAAATTGTCGGCATTAACACTTCATCTGGTCGAGAAACAAAACTAGAACGGTTGGTGGCTGCTGTCTGAGCCGACTTCAAAACAACCCCCAATTAAATAAAGGTCACAGTCTTTTCGCCGTGTGAGCGGTCAACAGGTGATCATCTTAGCTCGAGCTATCGTCGTTATTACAACGTGTCTTTAATCCGATACAATCTCCCTTGTATCCCGTGCATGCCGTACACTAATACCAAACAGAGCAGACTTGATGGCCCGTAAGTGCAGGAAGCTGCACGCCGAAGAATATAGCAGCACACGAAGGCACCTGCAACGTTATTGTAAACATTACTTTTCTACGAAACGCCGATGATCATATCTGGTAGATATATTGCTTTAAAAAGGAGAAATAAAATTTACAAAAAATCTCACAAACAGCGGCGAGAAGATTTGACCAATTTGCTACACCCACACGAAAGTGTGGCCACACAACGGTGTAAGGCATAGGGGGCCTGTGGCGCGTGACGACGCTTTAAATATAATCTGTGTTTTTTTAAACGCGGTCGTTTGTTGGTACGTAAAAACCATACATTTATTCTCTAGAGAAAAGTCCCTATAAGTGACCATCAAGCATTGACCGTGGGTGCTGATGGATCTTTGATAGGGACGGGTCGCGGGTTGGCGGGTTCCACAACCCGTTGTTCTAATTTGTTTGCCTCACGCGGACGCGGTGTTCGCATCGGCAATCGGATTTGTCTGGCCAAAAACCACCGACCATCAAACAATCAGCTCGACGGTAGGCAAGAGAGATAGAAGCAGAATGAGTGCGTGATCAGCAAGCGAACGAAAAGAGTCCCACGACAAAGTAGGAAGTTCTATTAATAAATATTTTGGAAAGTATACCGTGGGGGACGGCATTTTCCACGCTGCGGTACCGGACGGTCCAATGTGGAAAATTATTTCTCTTTCTCTCACTCTCATTCTCTAATTTCACCTCCTGTTGTAGGGGGGCCAAACTATAATTCCCGATGGAATGTATGTCATAAAAATTCTCGCCTGCTAGGATATGCGACAAATAAAAAAGGAAACTGATCCACTCCGTGTTGGCGTAACACACTTTGTCAAACATCAAATGTCTCACGGATTGGATTTAAAGTCGATCGTACATGATCGTGGGATCGATGGAAAGGGGATTTAGCTTGGTGGAAAACATAGCATACTCTTGGCATTCCTTTGCTTGCTACTTCTGGCGAAAATAGAAGCAAAATGTGAAGGGGGAAAACTGCACAGCCATTACAAACGCAATGTTTACGAACGGGTAGCGCTACACTAGCATTACTTCAGCAGTACAGGGTATTAATTATTAATCTAAAAGCGAATAAAAACGAAAGGGTTTAGGAAAGGGCAAAATGAAGAATTGGGAATGTAGTAATCATTTCTACTAAGTACCATCCTCCGTCCTCCAGTTCATCATCAATCTTTTCAAATTCAACCAGAATACTATTATCATTGATGTCGCAGAATGAGTTGCCTTCGCTGCCACTACTTTGTTGCTCGTCGGACTGCAGGTGATTCTGGCCATACAGAAACTGTTCACTTTCTTCGAGTCCCGGCGTGATTGCGCCCGAGGACAGCACCATCCCACTGCTGACCGTATCCTGGTCGGTCAACGTTATACCGTCCAGCGGTACCAGATCGAACGGATTGAGCTGGTTCTCTTCGGCCAGTGTCTGAAAATACTGCGGAACCTGTTGCTGGATGGCTCGTTCTAGTGCATCGATATCGAAGTGTCCGCTGGACAGTGCAAAATTCATCATGATTGCAAATCGCGTAACTAACGCACACACCACAATCTACACCGCACGCGTCTAGCCACAGCGTAACTGGAGGATCAAACCGGATGAGAATTCCTGCGGGAAATTTCGATTTTTTTCACACACAATTCTATCCGCAGAGCGAATTGAATATTTTCCTTTTTCTGACTTCCAAGGTATTGTTGGCAGGTTGCTTTATCGTGTAGCGAATTGACGTTTCCCACTTGACACAGCACTACCAAACCGATGAGTGCAACATTTGTAGGGTTCTCCTGACAGTGAAAATGGCTTGAAGAATCAAAACAAATCATGCAAAATATAAACATTGCGCCAATTGGAGTTTTTTCTTGTTTTCGTTTGGTAGTTCGGGAAGTTGTATCCTTATAAATAAGGTAAGCAATGTATTCAATGTGGAATATGTCCATTTTATTTTTTACCGTATAGATTTGTGGTTCGTGTTGTGGAAGTGAATAAAACTTGTACGGTATCAATACGAGATTTTTTATGCCCTCAGACGCCCACGTATCTTTACCTTATTTTTTTCAAATAGCAATTCAAGGACTCTCTAGGCAAATGTGTCCCAATTTGTTTGCTACTGATTCTTTATTGGAAAAAAACTTCCTTATCACATTTTCCGATTACATTATCATAAATCCATCGTTCGAGCTCGTCAATTTGACAAATCAGCCCAAGAGGTGTCCGGCTTACGGATGCTGTGGTCCATAAGGTGTCGGCATGATTCAATTATAATGCCTCACTTATCACAACTTCCGCGTTGCCAGCCCCGATCCGTAGCAGGAGGTTAAGCCGGAATTCAAATTAGGAACCGCTTGCAGTGAACCATGCGCTCAAACGCGGGTTAATTGGTTCGCCTGAACGCATCCTACTGTATGCCCTGATAACCCTTTTTAATGACTATTTCTGGAAGACGAAGCTTGCAGCTCCGGTTATCAATGTTTAAGCGAACAACAAAAATAGCACCATTAAACAACTCCACACCCGCTGCGGCATCGTACCACAGCCAAACTGCATCTTGAAAAGCTGATACACTGTAGCCAGCAGTATCTAGTATGCACTGGGGTATGTTTTCCTTGACTACCTAAGCGTGCTTCAAGTATGACCTCTAACAACGCCAAGGGTTTTACTATCAGTAACCATATATTTATCAGCTCTTATCGGTGGTATCTCTTCTACATCGGTTGGTTATTTGACTTATCCTTCTTCAAACGCCAACCTGACACCGAAACGAAGCTAAGTGCCTACTAGAGCAGGCGGGAAAATATTTACTTTAACATCCATGAAACCGTGAACTGATCGTGAAACTCAAACCCAGTTTCCTATGAGCCTCGATCCACAGTATCCTGCATGTTACATAATCGTACGATCGTTTTTCAGCACAAACCAAAGTGGGTATCTTGATTGCTCCGTGCACCGATTATTATCAAAAAACATCGGGATCTTTGACCAATGGCGTGCTTCTCAAACAATTGTTTAAACATACGCATCGCGTCGTCTTAACGGCAACTACCGCGTTCTGCCCGTAACCTCGCTCGGGGCGCTACACTCCTTCCGCCCTTCAAGGGATCATCGAGTTATCTTCCTCCGGTCGCAAACAGCTTCGGTGCGGTCAGTCGGTTCCATTCCCTCAACTCGATAGGTTCGCTTCTCATAGCTCATTCCGGTTCCATCGTGTATCCCTTGGTCGGCTTTTTTTCGTTGGCGCTATTATTGTGATTACTTTCACATTTTCTCCCGGTAGTGCGATTGATCATTTGTTCCGTGTGGCAAAAAGCATAAGGAGAATCAGCGTAACCGTTCCTTTCATAAATCAACAGATATTTAAATGGCGTCCAAAATGAAGAAAGAGAAAGTAGCCATCATTGGCAGGTAAGTGTGCAGCATTTGAAAAATATTGCATCAAAAACACGTGAGTAAGTGTTAAAATAATTTAAGTAATTTTTTGCGTTCACTGTTGCTATCGTAAAACACATATTATTGAAACATATGACACTTACCGAGGTTATTTAATTTACCCCATTCCTATCGATGCCGGGAAATCATTTTGAATTTTAACCTATTCGTAAAAGCACTTATACTGCCAATTCATTTTACTTCACTTGTTCATAATGGTACCAACTGCTTCAGATTGTATTGAGTCGATTATTGTGAGTAAGTCGCTTTTACCCTGATAGTGTAGGGCATTGATTTAATAACTGCATTCTTTGACATCGACGCGATGCAATAGATTGACGATGTAATTGCACATACAGCAAAAGTGACCTTAGCGCTGACATTGACTGCAAATGACTTCCATTGATTGCAGCGGCCTGATCGGACGCTCATGGGCGATGCTGTTCGCCGGTGTCGGCTACCAGGTCACGATCTACGATATCATCCCCGACATTGTCCAGAAGGCGCTGAAGGAAACCAAGGAAGAGTTGGACAATCTAGAAAAACAGGGCCTCATTCGGGGCTCGCTGACGGCCGCGGAACAATTCAGCTGCATCAAAGGTACGGCTGACCTAAAGGATGCTATCAAAGGCGCCATTTACGTACAGGAGTGTGTGCCAGAGCGCTTGGACATTAAGAAAAAACTGTACACCGAGGTGGACGGGATAGTCGGACCGAACACCATACTGGCGAGTTCCACGAGCACCTTCATGCCGTCACTGTTCAGCGAAGACATGAAACATCGGGCACAGGTATGGGTCGCTGCTACCACCCTCATGATCATATACGCTGCACTAGCGATCTTCACCGGGTTTCTCTCCCTTCTCTAGGTCCTCGTTGCCCACCCGGTAAATCCGCCGTACTATGTCCCGCTTGTGGAGATAGTGCCTGCCCCGTGGACTAAGCCGGAATACACGACAAAAGCCCGTGAGCTGATGACGGAGATCGGCCAGAAGCCGGTGACGCTCTCGCGCCAAATCGAAGGCTTCGCACTGAACCGTATTCAGTATGCGATCCTCAACGAAACGTGGCGCCTGGTGGCGGACGGTATCCTCAACGTGAAGGATATCGATGTCGTCATGTCGGAGGGGCTGGGCATGCGGTACGCTTTCCTCGGTCCACTCGAAACAGCAC